>NW_026695241.1:10140000-11452500 GCF_021218885.2 Marmota monax
ACATATGTATATGTATATATATATATATATACATATGTGTGTGAGTGTGTGTATATATATATATATATATATATATATATATATATCTTTGGATATAAGTCTTATTTATCTTTGGATATAAGATATGTTCAAGAAATTTAATTATTTATGTTAATTACACAACTTAGAAATAATGATGTAATATTATTAATAATATAAACAAGAATCTAAAGTACTTTAGAATCTCTAACCCTCTTGTGGTACTCCCACAAGATAGGTTAATAGAAGATGGGTGTTTTCCCCTATTTTTCATAGCAGTGACTGCCTGGGCCAAGTATTCAGATCTAGGCCATGTACATGATTGTTCTGTGCTTTTGATGTCCGTTCTATGTTTAAATAAACCTGACTTTAATCATATAAATAAATATTTATATAATTATTATGAATTGTCCTTGCACTTTAAAAATAAACATCATTTGGTTATAGTGAAATACTCCTTTATAACAATATCAAACTGAGTTTGCTAAAATCTGGGATTTTTTTGCACAAATATTCATAGATGAACATTAAATATGAGCCAGTGGTGAGCACCATGCTAACCAGGTTATCATAAGGCTTACATTGAGTGATTTTTAAATGCTTTCTGTAGGATGCCAAATGTTATGCTAGCTTTTAAAAATAAGTACCAAACGTCTCCATCTTCCATTTCATAGAGAAATATTTGATCTTTAAAATGCTGTTGTTCTGAAGGACAAAATTTTGTTTTACTGTTACCTGGTATGAATTTGTTTTGAAGTATTAAAATAGGTGATACTTCAAGCTCTCTTTACAAGAAGACTCAGAGACTCACTGGAGCATTAGTATTTCTTATACCCTTCTCACACCAAACTAAAGCATAGCTATGAATAAAACTCATATTTCTTTAAAAAATGAACAGGAGTTATATGTTTTCTCTCCTATATGTTAGCTAGAGAGGACAAAGAAAAGAAAGGGGAGAGAATCTAATGAAAATTGAAGGAAAATCAGTAGACAGGGTCAGGGAGGCTTGGAGGGAAAAGGAAATACTGGGAGTGCCATTGGCCAAATTATATTAATATATTGTGTGCATGTCCAGATATGGAACAACAAATCCCACAATAATGAACAACTATGAGCACAAATTAAATGATGTGGAAAAAAGAAAGAATTTAAAAAAAAAATCCTGCCCAAGAGAAAGCTCTTGGCATATCACTCCTCTTAATTAGTCTGCCAGCCCTGAGAAGAACCTGTTCTCCTACCTGAGCAGCAGTTAACCCATGGAAGCAGAATCTTAATGTAAGATTCTGACCGGGCCCACATGGCTCAACATTCTGTCGGTGATGACAAGGAGCTGCGTTCTTGGGTGACATAGATTGTTTACTACCAGTCCTCCCACCAAAAGCTTAACAAGGCTTTACAGAGTCTCATTCAGTTTTCTGCACCCCCATTGTCAAAGAAAAGAAAAGAAAATACACTGTCCACAGTGTCTGACAAACTGTTAACACATTGTTAGTAGTTTCCAAGCAAGGATACTGTCCAACATATTTCATATTAATGTAGTCTAGCTCAGCGGCAATTTTCTCCTAGTAAAGAAATATGGGGTTCCTAAAAGGTTTAAGCAAATAATACAGAGAGGGCTTGAAACACTTACAAGTCACGGAATGAACTTTCTGTGCTTGTACATTAATAAGCAAATAAAATATTCTTTAACTAATTATAGAGAATTTTTAATATGTTGACTTTCAGTAGGTCACATTTTTTTAGAACCATTATATTAAGAAAACCGTAAAATAAGAGGTATCACTGTTTTATGTACATTTTGCCTGGAAGTTTTTAAGCAAAGTTAAAAGGTGGTCTGTGATTATTTATGCACTCTACAGTGAGTTGTTAATCAGCAGAAGTTAATAAGATTCAATTAAGGATTAGATGCTTATGAGAAATTTAATAGCATGCTCTTGTAAAAATAAAAAGAGTCTCTCTGTAACAGTAGTGTGGAGATAAATAGTTATCAAGCCTCAGGCATCATGGAATAAACTAACCAGATATGAGAGTCAAGAAGAAATATCCCTGGCACAGCTATATTTCTCAATTATGGGCATCATGGTGAGTTTATGTCTTTCTCCTAAGACATCCATCATTAGACGCGGTAAGACGCAGGATACTTCACTGGACGGACCATTGGTCAGTTCTGGTGTGTAAATTCCTGTTTGGAGTTTACAGAACTCCCCAGATTCTAAACTCCAGCAGAATTTTTACTGGGCTCTGGAGACTAAATCTTCCCTTTTTACCAAAGGAAATAGATTTATGCTGCTGAAAAGGAATGCAGGCTCCAAGGCAGAGGAGAGAAAGTCTTTCCAACCTGGTGGAGTGCGTCCTCACTTATCTATCAGTGATTTTAAACCCTCTAGATTATTTTTCTTTTTGGAAGTTTGTGTTTTTGTCAATTTGTTTCATATCATCTTTTTCTTAAATTTTCGGATTTGAGGGGTTGAACACATAAAATTAAGTGAGTATTGGCACAACTTCTGAAGTTTCAGAGAGAATAAATCCTTTGCAATATGACTGTTAAATGAGCCACATCACTGATTTACTGTCTACTAAATATTGGAGAATGTGGAGTATTTGTTAAGGAAACAGGGCAATGAGGGAAAACTGAAATGTTGACATGAAGATGTTCATATTAAACTCTAGTGTTTTCCATCAAGCAGTCATGCATTTTCTGGTGATTAAAATCAAAATTAGGAATATCAATTTGCATCCTCATTCACTTGGATACATTGACTCAGCTACATAATTGCTACAGCCTCCAACATTCATACTGGAAAGAACACTGGAAAGCAACTACTAGGATGAGAAAAAACGTTACTTAATAAGGCAGGCAGTAAATATTTCAATGGATTGCTTTTTCACGAAATTAAGAATAAAATCTCAGTGTTCAATGGATCTTAACAATTCTCACCCCCAAAGTCCTCATCTGGTGTCTGAGTCCCTCTGCAACCTTCTTTCACTTAACCTCCACTGTGCCTTCCTCTGGCTGGGGAAATTGCATGGAAATGGAAGGAGACCCTCAGAGTTATACAAAAGTACATACAAGAGGAAATGAGGGGAAAGGGAAAAATAATACAAGGGGGACAAATGAATGTCAGTAGAGGGGGCAGAGAGAGAAGAGGGGAGGGGAGGGGAGGGGAGGGGGGATAGTAGAGGATAGGAAAGGCAGCAGAACACAACAGACACTAGTATGGCAATATGTAAATCAATGGATGTGTAACTGATGTGATTCTGCAATCTGTATATGGGGTAAAAATGGGAGCTCATAACCCACTTGAATCAAAGTGTGAAATATGATATATCAAGAACTATGTAATGTTTTGAACAGCCAACAATAAAAATTTTTTTAAAAAAAGAACTATGTAATGTTTTGAACAACCAACAATAAAAATTAAAGGAAAAAAAAAGAAAGGAGAGGATTAAAGCCTGAGGAAAACTGGCTATAGGTAGAGAAAGTTGTCTGTTTTGTGCAAAGAAAACCAGAGCCTGAAGTTTTAGTGTCTGGCTCTTCAGCTAAACCATAGTTATGCAGGTAGAAGATCAATATAGATATTGCAAGATAGCCAGCATCAGAAATGAATGCAATAAACTACTATTGGCAAATAGTCAAATGATAAACCAAGTGTGGAAGTAGGGAAAATAGCTAATACTTGTCTTTCCATAGTTTAAAAATTCCTTCACATACATTATCATTTTTTAATGAACAGCTGTTATGACCCCCATAACAATAAAGCAAGTACTTAATAAAAAAAAAAGAATGGATCTTCATTATTGAGCTACATTTTCTGGAAGAAATTCCATACAAGCTCCAATAACTTTGCTCTTCTTGAGGCATCTCTATTTTAATAAAGTTATATTTATATTAAGTCAACACTGACTATTCTCTATGGCTCTCAGATAAGTATCCTTGAGACACAATAGAATAATCCTAATTCCTCTATGACATTCATTGTGTGTGTAAGTGTGCTCACTATTGCTAAGCATTATTCTGGTTAGTTGCGGGGATTAAAAATCAACCCATAAACCCTTGAATCAGAAAGCCAAGCCCCTTATTGGCTTCTCTTTTCAGTGTCCATAACATTGTGTCTGTTGGCAAGAAAGAAATGTTTATAGGGTTCAGCTGTAATACCACAAAGCTGGGCAAACATGGGTGGACTGGAAGTGGAGAAACAATAATTTAGTAACTGGCCCAGATGGAAAACAAGACTCAGAAAAGTTAGTTGAAAAACCATGGCAATAGCACAAGAAAAATCTATTCAGGATAAGTCAAGGATACAAGAAGTCTCTAAAGGAATAAATGGATATAAAAAATACATAATTGATAAAATATGCACACTCGTGAAGGCTTTATACTACGAGATCAGTGTGATATTTTGAGAGAAATATGAATTTAAGAATCACTAAAGTAAGATTGAACTTGCATTTGGATCTCAACACTAACATTTGCTATCTGGATAAACAAAAAAGGTACTCTTCCCATCAAGTCTCAGAATCTTTTCCAGAGTAGTGATGAATAAATTGGATGCAATGGTGTACATGTACAAGCCCAGCCACTCCAGTGTCTGAGTCAGAAGGCAAGTTCAAGCCCAGCCTGGGCAACTTAGCAAGATCCTTTCTCAAAAGCAAAACAAAACAAAACAAGTTTAAAAGGGGTTAGGGATGTAGCTCAGTAGTGGAGGACCTGCGTCAATCTCCAATACTCCCCATGGTCAGGGCGACACATCGTACTGCATTTTATAGTGTTTCAGTTTCTAGAACAGAATTTAATAAGGAAGAGCTAATGAACGAATGGTACACATCATTAATAACTATTTTTATATGAAACTTTATTAACCCTTTAATAGATGTTACTGATGGTGAAGAACACTCATATTATTTACACCTTGTCCATCTTTATTACCATGTTGAAATCCCCACCTATCTATCCCCTCCTGTTAACTTGTATGTATACACTACAGACATCAGTATAAAAGATCAAAATTATGACACAGGGTCAATAGAAATCAAATATTAATTACTATAGAAATGTGGATCAATTTTGTTTTATTACAAAGAAGAGCAAGAATGTCTAATAATTTTCTATTTACTATGAAAGCTAATTATTAAAACTATTTTTCTAGAGGATGTTTTACTACTTGTCACGGACAATATGTTGAACCAAAAGGCATATTTTATCATTAAAAGCCCACACTCAATGCTAAAAATGATATTTTAAATTTTGTGCAGAGAACACTTTCTTCAGGGACATGGTTGATATTTATGCCTCTAGAATCCTCATGGGTCTATATTCTTTTCTGTCAATGGCATTCAGTGAGTGACCCACCCACTGAATTGCCATACATTTAGGACCAGAGTTGAGTAGGAGGATAAGAAATGCGCTCACCATGGATTTATTTTGTTGTTGTTGTTCAGGAAATTCATTGGGGATTCATCAAAATGAATATGAATATGGGGGTTCAGCCCTCCATATTCACTTCTTCAGAAAAAGTTTTGGGCTCCAGGAAAAAAAAATGTTTCAAAGTCATGACTAGTGGTTAGTTAATATAAAATCAGCCATTTCCAAGCCTTCTTTTTCATCTTTTATACTGCATGGAAGTTCAGAATATTCCTTCATTTCTATTTCTTGATTCAGTAAAAAATAATTTTCCCTCTTTTTTCTTCCTTTGGAAATTGTTTATACCTATCTTATGTCACTTGTTATCATCTGCTTTTGGAAATGACTTCTACCTATCTTATATCACTTATGATATTCTGCCTCTTGCTGCAATTAGAAGTCATCTGTTTCTCAATGCCAGATTATAATCTCCTAAAGATTCTGCCTTTGCCAATTTCCCTACATTGTATTTTTCAACTACAGGGACTCAATAAATGTGTGATGAATTGAATTAATTAGAGATAAATCCCCTTCAATAGTAATATGCATAGATCTTCAGTAATCTAAGAGTTAATTTAAACAATCCATTCTAAATGGCTTTGCCTTGACCAAAGCTATTTCTCACTTGATGATTAATTTTAAATGTCATTTTGAGCAGGCCACAAATTCTAATACTTTGTCAAATATTATTTGGGTGGTTATGTCTGTGAGAATGTTTCCAGATGAGATTAATATTTGATTCCATAGGCTGAATAGATTGTCTCCCCAATATGGATGGATCTCATTCAATCCCTTGAAGGCCTGGGTAGAAGAAAAGGTGGAAAAGGACAGAATTCCTTCTCCATCTTTGAGAAGGGAAATTGTCTACTTCTTGGGACTTGGATTAGAATTCAGTGCATCAAATCTCCTGGTTCTCAGACCTTCATATGTGACTGGATCTGCAATTTGCTGACTGCAGATTTGGGCACTTTTCAGCTTTCACTACCACATGAACCAAATCTTTATAATAAAACTCTTGACATATGCAAGTATGTGTGTGTGTGCATGTGCCCGTGCGCGTAGGCATGCAGCACACGCACACACACACACACACACTCCTATTGTTCCTACTTATCTGGAATCCAGATTGATACATCCAACCTCATATCTATTTTGTCCATGCAGAATGAGAAAATTTTGCATTGTGTATAAAGCACATGTGCCATACTGAGCCACGTTCTCTTGTTGTCATCACCATGTTAAAGTGATTAAAATGAAAATAGGGACTCAAGTATGATGCTTAAGTTATAAATTAATTATTGACTAGTGCATTCTTCTGTCTTTAATAACACAAATTACTTTGCATGGCTCTTGATAACATCCTTTTCTTTCTGTCACATTCGGACTGAAAACATAAAACTGTGGATGCCCACCTCCCATCTGTAACTAGAACTGTAGTTAAATTGCACCCTGCAGGCCAGTGTTCATCCTAAATGGGAACTTAAAAGTTGGCAGTCTGAAATGTTTTACGTGGATCAACCTACTACATAATACCTTCTGACAACGTGTCCCTTTCTCTTTAAAAAGTTTAACCTCATAGGTAATCACCAAATAATTAGATGAGAAAAGTTACAACAGTAAGGAAGAAAATGCTTTTCCTCCACCTTCACTCCCACCCCATGGAATTAACAAGACCAACAGAGAAGTGATTTGACTTATCAGGGTTAGAGAATAAATGTAGTATTTGAGTCTTATTTTACAAATGGTGACCAAACAAGATGTAGGTAAATAATTAATAATTACACATATCAATGGTGAATAGCAAAACACCTGTAAAATTATACTGCAAATCACTTAACAAAACACGTTGTACGATCTGGAAGTGTGACTCAAATTTTATCTTGCACTTCACTTTCACTGGCTAACTTTTGAGAAATTCTGCATTTGATACTGGAAAGTAAATTGTAAAGTTCAATTAAAGGCTCAGGACCTCAGGCTATATGTCCTTTCCGTCTCCTCCCACCACAAAATCAGAAAAGGAAGTTGGTGACTATGAAGCTCAGCAGTGGGTGATAGTGACAAACAGATAAGATGTTAGCTCTACAAGGAAGGGGATCAGTTTTGAAGGGTATGGAGTTTTGCTAGAGAGTCTACAATGTAAATTTGCAGGCCCAGGAGTTGGATGTTGACCTGGCATTTTAGGAAATTACAATCCATACCAGTGTGCTATGTTGCAATAATGCCCAAGTAAACATTGATTCAGACTCATCAATATTTACTGTATATGATTTGAATACTCTCTACAGTCAAACTACTTATTGGAGTCACATATATCCCCAAAAGACTGTGAAGCAGTAAAGGGCCATATCTGGGTCTTTTTTTCTCCTGCCAAAACCATAGCTTTGTGAAAGGGTCAATAAAAAAAATCCAGTGCAGAGTGTCATGGAATTATTATCATCATGAATTATTCCTCTCATTTTTGTATCCAGGGTTCTGCTTTGCTCTCCACAGCACTGTAAGGAAGCAGCAATCAGTTGCTGTCAAGTTTCTTGATCAATAAAAAATAACAAACTAATTCATATCTCATCACCGCATGGGGCTCTTCCAGACCGCTAACATTGTCTCACTGCAAATGCAGATGTGTTGAGCATTTTTGCAATGTCTGGAAAACCAGCTAATTTCCCCAACTCTATTGTCTAACCCCATGAGTTAGTTTTCACTCTTGGACTCATATCTATCAACAAAAGCATGCTCAGTACTTGTGTTAATACACAGTTATCTGATTAAAAAAATAATCACAAGCACAAAATGCACTTTAAAAATTTCTTTTTCTAATTCAGTGTTTCTTAGTTTTTTTGTGTGTATATATAAACATGGTGCTAAATGTGATTGACAAATTCAGTGATACATTTGCTTACTGTCTATAGCAGCAAAACATAAACAATGACAGAGACAAAAAATATCCAAATTGAAAATATAAGGACTTTCTTTTGAAGTTGATCATCCTACTCTCTTTTTCTTTGGAGTCATTTCCAGTCATTGTTGGGTGGAGTGATTAAGAAGAATTGATTATTTAAATTGGACTTTATCTTTAGAGGTTGCACTTAGGACAAGATGAGTATTGGAGAACTGTGTAATGGAAGCTCTCCCTAAGGACATTTGGTTTTTCTTTCATAGTGGGTTAAGTGCCATGATAAATACTCTGAGAACATATCATCCACTCTGTTATCAAAAGATGTGAACAACTTGACACAGAAAAATGATAATTCACATTAGCCACAAACAAATGCAGTTTCAGCCCTTTTCCAAAGCCTGGGTACATCAAATGCTGTTTAAAGTTTGTCTCAGTAGACAACTTATCCATTTCTTTTTTCTTTTCTTTCTTTTTTTTATAATTCCTTCCTGCTCAGATTGTTATCTGAGAATGAACCATGCATAGGTAGAAAGAGAATAACTTATCAGAAATGGGAGCATGCTCTGAGGATCCCAAGGCTTTTCAAAAGGGCTTAAAAGTGCTCTGCCTCTGATTTACTCTGGTTCTCAGCACCTGGGCAAATCTTAGTTCCACATCAAATTTTAGGGGCTTTTGGGGAAGTCTGAGACATGGTGACTGCTCTGAATATACAAAGGGAGGCCATCTTGCCAAAGAGTAGAAATGTTAGATCTTAATGGAAACAGGGAGGATGAAGACGGAGCTGGTCTGCATTGCATATGTCAGCTGTCCCTTCTTCAGGTTGGCAGTCATTTTTTTTCCAATTATAGTTAAATAACATTTCAACATTCTCAAGCATGTTTTTCAACATGCTTACATACAATCTCAATCATTTGCAAAGATTTCCATTTCCAGGCACTGGGAAACAGAATAACCAATATTACCCCACGATTACAAATGTTTCTCACAAAAGGTTGTGCTCCCTTTTCAATAGACAGGTTGTCACACTACCAAACAGGAATGCTCAAAAATGGTGCCTACTTGAGTAATTGCAGATTCACACTTTGTAGACCGGTAATATTAAGGTTTCAATAGCTGAAGTAGTTTCTTTTCCTTAAAGAGAAAGAAGCAGAATATCTTTGGCCCATCTAAGAATATACCTGCTTATGTAACATTGGAGATATTCCCTCTCATTCCAGTCTGAAGGGCTGCAAGAAGAATACAAACAATAAGGGCTGAGGCTGGGGCTCAGCAGTAGAGCACTTGCCTGGCATGTATGAGGCACTGAGTTTGATTCTCAGCACTATATATAAATAAGCAAAATTAAGGTATATATATATATATATATATATATAGAGAGAGAGAGAGAGAGAGAGAGAGAGAGAGAATATATATATATATATATATATATAGAGAGAGAGAGAGAGAGAGAGAGAGATGATAATGTGGATTATCATTTTTCTGTGTCAAGTTGTTCATATCTTTTGATATATATTGATATATATATATATATATATTTGTGTGTATGAGTATGTGTGTGTAAGTTTTTTAATTAAAAGGAAAGAAAGGGACCAATTTGTCTACTGAAACAATCTTTAAGCAGCATTTGTCGTACCCAGGCTTTGGAAAAGGGCTGAAACTGCATTTGTTTGTAGCTAATGTGAATTATCATTTTTCTGTGTCAAGTTGTTCACATCTTTTGATAACAGAGTGGATGATATGTTCTCAGCATAATTATCATGGCACTTACCCCACTATGAAAACCCAGTTTATATATCTACAACAATAATAAGTGCTAAAAGCTGGCAAGCATGTGGAAATAAGGGACCCCTCTGACCTTTGATGGGAATGTAAATTAGTACAACCACTATGGAAATAAGTGTGGAGGACCCACACATTCTAAAACTCGAACTACTATATGACCCAGCTATACTACTACTCATATTTATCCACAAGAAACAAAGTCAGCATACTACAGAGATGCATACCTGTGTTGATTGCAGCACAATTCAAAGTAGCCAAGTTATGGAATCAGTCTGGATGTCCATCAACAGATAAATGGATTAAAATTGTGGTATGTTTATGTAGTAGGTATTTATTAAGTCATAAACATGAATGAAATGATATCATTTGCAAGAAGGTGGTACAGGATATCATGTTAAGCAAAGTGAGACATAGAAAGACAAGTATCATTTTTTTATCTTGTATTTGGAAGCTAGAGAGTAAAATATTTTTTAAAAAAGGGTGTTAGTGAAAGTAGACAAAAAAAACACTGGGATAGGAAAGAGGAGTGGGGTCAGTGGGTAGGAGTAGAGGGTAAGGGGAGGTATTTAGGAGTATTATTGACCAAATTATGTTCCATGTTTATATGAATAAATAATAACCTATAATTCTATACAATTAACATGTAGAAATAAATTTTTAAAAGACACCTACTTATACATCATCAATTAACAGCTATCTATTTTTTATTTCTTCATACAAACTCACGATTCTTAGTACTTAGCAGATGTCTTGGAGGTAAAGGGAGTAATTTTCCATATTATCAAGTTTCTTTAAAACAAAATAGAAGGATATTTGAACAATATAACTACATACACATATGCAATAAAATAATTAAGTGATGATTACAAGGGGGATGAGTTTAAAAAGTACAAAAGGAGTATTAAGAATCCAGTAATTCATAAATAATGAAGGCAATATAGGAACTTTGGCTAGAGTACAAAACATTTAAAAGCTCCTACTTTTTTTCACAGATTGAATAACTCCTCTTCTCAGAAATCAGTATGCAGTTCTGCTACTTTCTCCCCATACTGTGATATGCCCACCAATCCATTATTTATAGAGACCTAGGATATGTGATTGGAGATGCCTTTCTCCCAGAACTAAAACCTCTGATGATCATTGATCAATTTCAATATTTCTGATGCTTCAAGCCACATAGGGAATATCTGCCAAGCATTTGCTTGATCCCAAACCCCATGGGCTTTAGGGGTTCTACTGTAAGAAGGGTAGAGTTGATGATAGAGAAAGCTTGATTTTCACCCATGGGAAATTTTTGATTTATAGTATTAAACTTTCCAACCTGAATTTCTGAAATTCAAGGCAAAGTCAAACTACAGTGAACTGAGAAAACCTGAGGGGGAAAAATGTAAATTATAAGAGCTTTTAGTTTTATAATACAAAATTCTCTAGTGCTTTAGAGAATTACAGTTGCAATAAGAGCCTGGATTTCAAATCCTGGCTCACATTTACTAGCTACATGACCCCCAGTAAGTTACATACTTGCTGTCTCCGCGTCCTCATCTGTATAGCAGGGGTGATAATTCACAGGTCATTCTGTGAAGATGATGTAAAATGATTAGGACATGTCTGCCATCTATTACCTAAATGTTGAAAATGGTAATTATGATAGTAATGATTTAATAATAACATTAAAATTATGGTTTCCACTTCATATACAATTCCAAAAGTATTTCGAGAAAAAAAACAGTATGCCCACTAGCAAGACAAGAATGTTACATAAAAAAAATTTAATACTTTTAAGTGGGAAGTACTTAGTACATGATGTTTACAATAACCAGAATTCACAAAGGCAAAGGTTGAAATACTAAATTGAAGCAAAATGAAGAAAATAATTCTGCATAGCATAAGCATTACTTAAACAACACTTAAGGAAAACATATTTTATGAATAATTTTCCAGTAGCACAATGCTTTGGTATGTGAAAAATTCCTGGATATCAAGAAGAAAACTGTCTAAAACCAGAGAAAACAGGCAAAAATGATAACAGTTCATGGATTAGAACAAAGAAACCTCCTACATAAAAAGTCAATAAAAGTTAAAAAATAAATAAATAAATTGTAGGGGAAAACTTCCAATTAGAGAAGAAACCCAGAATAAAATGACAAAGAATTCTGAAAAGGGAGAACTTATAAAATTGAGAGGAAAAAGTATATAGGAAACAAAAATTGATAAATACTGTTTTCCAGATTTAAATATACATAAATGTTCAAATGAGTACAAACATAAATCTCAGCAAAGTGAAGAAAATGAAATACATGTTTTCTAGGTTACAGCACCTAGAATTCTCAGAACCCATCAAGGGAAGTTTTTAGATTAGATAGTATCCATACCAGAAGTCTGATCACTCTGAACTAATGCTTCCAAAATCTGAGGAGAATGATGTTCAGTCTATAGTATCAAACTCAGTAAAAAAACAATAATCAAATGTAAACATGGATTATGACAAAACTCTGTCAAAGTTTCATGCAGTTTGTGTTCCATGTCAGAGCCTCCAGAGGAATTCTGCAAATATCCAATGCCTCCTTCAGGTGTCCCCACTCCCAGAGGCTACAGTTGTACACATTCCCGATTTCAAATCCAAGAGCTTTTGCTGCCATTTACCCTTCGTAAAGAGGCCACTAAAAAATGCAACCTAACAAAATGAGGTATAAATCCAAGAAAGAAAGAGGACTTGGAAATTCGGAAATGCCTGAGCTACAATCCAGAGGAGAGGAAGAGAATTCCCAGGACTGTGATTTAAAGAAGTTTTATGTAGTGGGTAACAGTTGTCTGTTATTCCTGGAGAAAAACAAGTCTGTACAAGATAGGGAACCAGAAGTCTTAAACTGCATGTCAACAAGGAGGAAAAAATTGACTATGTTGATTTCCAGCTGTGTTTTATCCTCTCATGACAAGTTTTACAAGTCCAGAGGAAAAGTTGGCAATAAATTAGTAATAGGGACACCATGACAAGGAAAATGAATAATGAAGCAATTATTAACTTAAAAGAAAATTTAAAAAAAGATGACAAGACATGAATTTACTTTGAAGAATATTTATGCCACAATAATGATAATTTAATGATGAATATTAATTGTATACAAAGAAATATATTGAGAGAAAGGGGAAAAGGAAAGTATGTGCAGTTGCATTAGGGATCTGTATATGAATGCCAACTTCTCTTCACATACAGTAGGAAACCAAAAGATGGTATCTAAAATTAAAACAGAGAAATGTATTATATTTAAATATGTTACTTGAGAATGTGAAAGTAAGTAGCACAAGAAAGAGCTAAAAGCCCTCAGAGTGGTTCGCTCAGAAGTGGAAACCAGGAATGAGCAGAAGAGAAAATGTATCTGTGCACACGTTTACTATGATGCAGGTACAATTTTAGTTGAAAAAAAAATCTCAATAGTCACACATCAGAATCTGGTTTTTCTAGTAGCAAGTTTTTTTTTTTTTAATTTGATTCTCTTTCACTATTTTCAAAAGTTTTAATAACACTTTTAAATGAAAACGTCAAATAACTTAAGCAACCACTTGAATACTGCACAGACAAGGGCTCCACTGAGATGCCATTACTTGATTCATCCCTGGTACAGCTGGCACAGTAGCAGTACTTATGTGTACTCAGGGAAACCACCAAGAGTGTTATGAAAGACACACTGAAAGCATCCTCTTTGTTAAGAAAAATATTCCTTGTCCTGTCTATATGAGCCTATGTGTCCATATCCATTACCTTTCTTTCATCCTAAACCAGCACCAAAATGTGATGGCTTAAAATAAAAATACACTTATTAGTCCACGATTCTAGGGTCAGCCAATTAGTTGGAGCTCAGCTGAGCAGTTCTGCTGGTCTAACCTGAGATCTCATGTTATGTCATCTGACAGTTCCTGTGGAGATGGGTGGGCCAGAATATCTTGTCACAGTCTTGATGGTGCTGCTGGCTGGTTGCTGGGCCCCTCTTGCAACAACAGGTCTCTTAACCTCCAGATGGTTAGTTCGGGATTCCTTGAATGGTTGTTTCAGTGTTGTAAAACAAGACCTAAAGTTATAAGGACTTTTGAAATTTGGCTTAGAATTACTATGACAGTATCACTTTTATTATGTTGTATTCTTCCAATCTAGCTACAAGAATAGTACAGATTCAAAATCAAGAAAAACACAGTCTTCATTTTGAGAAATTCTGCCATCATTTTTACTCAACTTCTATGCCAGAATTGACTACTGTTAACATTTAAAGTGGCATCATAATAATATATATTAGGGAGTCTGATAGTAGTTTATCTTCCCTATCTCATTTCCCCCTCCCCATCCATCTATGTTTATTCTTAGTGTAGGGATATGGTATATTTTCTAATTTTTGTACAGACCTGTTTCGTTCACCATATTGCAAGTTTTGTTAGAATTCATGTGATGTTTACTCTCCTGTCTTGCACAGTGACTTTCTAAGCAACAGGTGCAACAAAAAAAGAGAAGCAGTTTCTACCCATTTCTTTAATGCAATGAGTACTGTAAGAGAAAAACACAACAATGATATAATGGAATGTTTTGTTATTATTTTAAATATGATACTTAAAAAACATCTAAGTACTTTAAAAAAAATCAGACAGTGAAAACAAAGAAAATAACAAAATGTCAAATGTTAGTTAATTATAGAACAGAAAGGCAGTGTGTTGTTTGCAACTGTTAAACAGGGAGAAAAAAATCCAGCTATTTCTTGGCTTTGCACTATTGCAAGTCATCATTTTTATGAGGTTTTATTTGTCTTACTGGGAATTGGAAGGCAGCTGGCTGTTGGCAGAAACAACCTATAATGTCCCAGGACTGTTAGCAAAAAAGATATGAATTGCTGCATATGATCCTACTTTTTCGTAAAAATGTATTATTATTTTCATTAAGTAGCTCTGACCATATCCAGCAGAGAAACTCAGAGTAGTAAAAGGCGGATGAATCATAGACTGAGGTCCAGAGAATAAAATTAAAAGATATTAAAGAATAGCAAATTTAAACCAAAGGTTTTATTGGATAATGTGAGGGCAGGAAATGGAAGTGAAAAAAAAAGCCCTTTACTAACAGCTAAGATATTGAATTATTTAGACTCACACAGAAAGGATATGCCTAGGACCAATGGAATGAAACCAAGAAAATGAAAATTTTGTCCATCAGAGAAATGTTGCTAGCATCAAGGATATAATGAAACTGTCTCCCAGGAGACCTGCTTCATCTAACAGAGAACTTTTCAATCTTAAAAGCCTAAATCTCCTCTGACCCTGTAGCATCCCAGCTTCCCATACCTATGTATCACTGTGGCAGAATGAATTATGTTTTCAAGTCTCACAGACACATATAATGAGTGATTTTGCCTGTCACAAATGTAGTATTCCAATAACCCACAGGATAACAACAAAACCCATGGCCATCACCAACAAAAATGAAGAATGGCTCTACCCAAATTTTCCCATACTGTTGGTAGACCTTCTGCCTCACCATGGGAACAAGTGGAAGAGTTAATCTCTGAGTTATCTGCAGTGCTGTAAGTCTTCCTTTGGGAAAATATACTTTCAGTCTTTCAAAAGGTGTCAGTATTTGTTTCTGCAAAATGGATCATTCTAATGCAGCTTCATACCTACAACAAGCAAAATGCACACAGATGAATGTCATTGTGGTAATCACAGAGTTGTATAGGGTTCTATTAAAGAAGGGGGAAAAATCACAATCCATGATTTCTCATTGAAAATTCTTGAGGCCATATTTATTTATAAGTTCAAAATTTTAGAGGTTTGATAAATATGATACAAAGCATCCACCTTAAATCTTTCAAGCTGAGAAGCAATGGAAACATAGCTGGATACTTAATCATTTCTGTGGTGAAACATCTGCCTATTTACCCCAGGCAGGAGGGACCTCAGGCCTGACCACCTCATTGATTTACAAATATCAAGTTTTACCCTTAACTTCTGAAAAAAATTGTTCAGTTTTTAAGATTTTGTGATTTGAGAATTACAGATAAGTGGTTGTGGATTGATACCTGTTACATTCAGTATTCAAATAATTCTAGACGCCACATCAAAAAAAAAAAAGTTCAAATGCCTTTGCATATGCATTTTGAAAAAATAAATTTAATAAAATATTTTCGTCTTGGCATTTGGGCCAAAATAATCATAATTTAGCAAAAATAAGTAACTAATGGATAAGTAAAGAAATCAATATGCTAAAGGGCCTTAAAATATTTTAAGTGTGACCAAAAATAGGAAAGCTGATAACTATTGTTTTTGTTGTTTCTTTCCATTGAGATCCACAAAGAACAGGCTGCATATCTCATTCTAAAAGTTCATGAAACTTTCAGAAGTAATCTCCAACCACTTTTATTTGCTTAGTTATGTGTAATAAGAAAATAATAATTCTTTTTACTTCCTTTTGAAACCGTAGTGGCAGCCTGACTTTGCAGGATATCTTGGAAATGAGCTTGGAGTCAAGAAAACATTCACAAATGAGAATTGAAGAAAATATTGCAAATTGCACCAAGACCCACAAGGGCACCTCACAAAAACAAACCGTAGGCAGGGGTATTCAAAGGACATATGCCTATTTTTATTACGTGGAAATACAAACTAACCTATTAATATAGTTTCAGTTTCCTGAAACACAGTCTATTGTTTAAAATTTTTCTCTCTCTTTCTCTCTCTCTCTCTCTCTCTCTCTCTCTCTCTCTCACACACACACACATACATGCACACACATAACCCCCAAAACCTCATTTTAGATACAAGAATTCCATCCTCTGTTAGAATATTCTTTATACAGAAATTTAAGAACCTACATTATATTCTCTCCCATATTATAATATTATGTATTTAAACTAAGATATAATCATTAGATTTTGGGAGCCCAAAGTGCAGGGCTTAGGGAACAGGGCTACAATTAATTTTTTAAGTTAAAGTTTATTAATACAGAGTTTAGTAAGTTTTATTTTAAGTTTGTTTGCAATTGTTAAAGATGCTCAATGATTACATTGCCATTCTTTTATTTATTTATTTATTTATTATTTATTTATTTATTTATTTATGTGTGTGTGTGTGTGTGGTGCTAGGGATTGAACCCAGAGCCCCTTGTGCATGGGATGCAATCACTTTACCAACTCAGATATATCCCCAGCCCTGTATAACCATTCTTTAATAGGAATCTTTATATTGTTTGCTTCTATAGAGCTTGACTACCAGAGTATTTTTAACTAGATTTGCTAGTGTAAATACGTAACTCTCAAGAACTCTAACTTGCTAAGATCTGTAAGGTTTTAAGGTGGTATGAGTCTGGTCAATGAAAGTATATCTTTAAGTATATAGGTATGCTGCAAACCTTCTAGTTTTATCTTTAAGACTTGTTTTCATTGTAAATGATTCTCATTCTATGATAAATTTATGTATCAATAATATTAGAGAAGTCTGGGGAAAATCTACCTTTTATTTACTGAATTTGGTCTGTGAATATTGAGGGTATTTGTTCATTGCCTTCAGCAAGTGCACCTTTACGAATACATCCCCTCCAATGTCAGCACCTGTGGGGGTCCCGGTAAAGCACATTTTTACTGGAGAGAACAGAAAGTAAAAGCTGGAAGGGAGCAAACAAAGAAACAAAACTAGCATTTCATGAGCATACTCTAGGCATCATCAAGTCATCATTAAGAATTGATTTGTTCTTCCCACTTTACTTTAAGGAATGCTACATGTGTAGGTTGAAGGCTTATAGGTAAATAAAAAGCCCCAAGTTCCATCATTAGTAAAAGGCATAATCATACATTTTTCACCTCTCTATGCTGAAAATATATCTGTTGCTGTTCCTTAACAATGGCATTTTGATTCATTGTTGTTCTGAATTATCTGCAACACTTTTTTTTATTTTTTAACAACCTCTTTTTAATATTCCTTAATTATATCTTCTATATAAATATATATCTATATAAATCTTCCTGGACTAATTAAAGTTAAATCCATAACGTGAATGTGTTCTTACATTGGAAAATTCAAAATCATTATACAGGAAATCTTTATTCTGGCCCTCTCCCAGTTTACTGTATGGTATGCTATGATTTTTTTTTTTGGAATTTTGAAAATAATTTTGCTTTGTTTATAATCTTTAATCAGTCAACTTACTTTTCAGGATTCTCAATGCTTCTAGATCAGGATTTAAAAAAATATTCATCTTATTATTTATATACTTATTTTAAGTTGACTTGTTGCCCTCTGACAAATATTCATATGTTGACACACTAACCCTTGGTGCCTTAGAATGTGACCTTCATTTGGAAATAGTGTTGTTTCAGATGCAATTAATTAAGATGAGGTTGTATTGGGATAAGTTTGGTTTTATTCCAAAATGATTACTCTCCTGACTGAAAGGAAAAATTTGGATGTAGTCATAAACACAGGAAAAATGTTATATGGACTTTAAGAGAAAAATGTAGATGATGCATCTATAAGCAAAGGAGCACCAAAGTTCAGCCAACAAACCCCTGAAAGCTAAGAGAGAGATTTGGAATAGGCTCTCAATCGATAACCTCAGAAAGTATCAATCCCACAACCAACTTTGACTTTGGATATCCAGCCTCCAGAATTGTGAGTCAATGAATTTCTGTTGTTTGTTCCCCTACATTTGTTGTACTTTGTGGTACTCTGTTTGGAGACCTAGCAAACAAATACACTTCTGAAATAGTTATTTTTCATGTATTTATATTCTAATAAATATACATTAATATTTTAAATTCATAGATTCATGCCCTGTTATATCCTGTACATAAAAAGTCCTTAGGTTAACATCCTGTGTAAGAACGTGGGATAGGTTAAATGTTCACACACAAGAAATACATACTGGGTTTTCCCCTCCCTACCATCCTGATCAAGAAATAAACACATTTTCTGGAATGATAGCCAAGAAGATGTCTTCTAGAGTTTCCTGCTACCTTGGTCAGCTGATTTTTTTTCTCCTATTGATAAATCCATTGCCCACATTTTTCCTTCTGCACAAGAAGAGGTGAGAAAAAAATAATTCCTCTCTTCTGTTCAAAATAATGGCCCAATATTCAGCAGTAATCTCGAATAAACACCTGTCTTACATACATTCACCCATAATTTATCTTGGTTTTTATCTCAAGAGAGTAAGGACTCTGTAACATTTCGAGTTATCTAATAATGGATTTTGCTTCCTGGAAAAACACAGGAACTATTCCAGCAAGAGGATGCTGAACAAGAATTCAAACCCACCAGGGGATTTCAGATTATCTGACAACTAACTTTCCAATGCATCTCAGTTTTATAGTTCCATGAAACAAATTTAAGTAGTCCTGGATAATTTTAGTGGGGAGGGGTCTATGGTGTTTTCAAAGGATGGATGCATCCTGTGAAGGGATTCCAGTTTTCAATATCTTAGTTTACTGCACAATGAGCATTTAATCAATGTTTATTACTCCTAATAGTAATAACATTAAAAACGTAATCAACAATGCAAGCTTCAGTTGCTGCTGAGACTATCTCTCACAGAAAATAATGAAAATTTCATCCTGGCTAAAGAGCTATGGAGAGAGAGGATGTTTGGATCATAAACCTGCAGAAAAATCTAGGGAAATCACAGAGGTGTAATGAAACTGCACCATAAGAGATTAGCTATCAAGGTAATGGTCATTAAACTGTAAACTTCTATAGGATGAATACAACTGGTTAGATTGCCAAAACCAACTACAAACAGAAAACTATTGCTTATTTTATTTTAAAATACAACTTTTATATATCACATGGTTCAATGTAGGGGTAAAATGGACCTCAAGATCAAAGTTAAGTGATGTTTAACACTGAATCAATTAATAAGTATGTTTAGCATCTAACCTGCCTCATAACACCAGTCTGTCTTATGAAGTATGAAGTGCAATAAATAAGCAGTTAGTATGTTCAATTGTCTTGTCAACCCTATGCAGAATAGAAACTAAAAATATAAAGTTTCTGTTCCTATGCAGGATGAAGATGCTAAAATGAATACTGCTTTCTTCTAACAACAGTAAAAACATTGATAAACTTTGAAAAAATGACTGTTAATTTAAAAAAGAAAATTTCTGTGTGCAACCAAGAAATCTAAAATCTAAAGATGAACAAGCCATGTTAAAAGATTAGAAATAAAATCGATCTCATCTAGCAGAGACAGTTAAGATTGGGGTCAAAGTAATTTGACTCTACAATTCAAAAATTTTGGAGACATATGACCAAAAGGGAATCCCACAAACCTTTACCAGGTGAT
The DNA here is from genome assembly GCF_021218885.2 of Marmota monax. Taxonomy (NCBI): domain Eukaryota; kingdom Metazoa; phylum Chordata; class Mammalia; order Rodentia; family Sciuridae; genus Marmota; species Marmota monax. The sequence goes on from NW_026695241.1 coordinate 10,160,401, forward strand.
AAGGAGAAAGACTGAGGACCAGGCTGGGAAACAGAAAGGGCCCTAAGTAGTGGCTGACATGAAAGAGATGATTACTGGTTACAAAATGCCATGGGTTTTTTTCATACTTTTTTCTTTTGTGAAACAGATGCCTTCTGCAATCTGTATTTGGGGTAAAAAAGGGAGTTCATAACCCACTTGAATTGGATGTATGAAATATGATATGTCAAGAGTTTTGTAATGTTTTGAATAACCAACAAAAAAAAGAAATTGTGGACAATTCAGAAAACTCTTGTTCACAAGCCAGAGGCACTGAATGATAGATTGCTGTGGAAGGAAGAATAAAAGGAAACCTTCTGTAAAAGAAAAAGCCTGCAAGAATGGCAGAAAATCTAATTAGACTAAGATTCTGTAATAATAACAATTATTCATCTTGTATCACTAGGAGAAAAAATACTATTCCAGACAAGGGGAAGATAGAAAGCAGAGATGGGATTCCATGAATCAGGAGCAGCGCAAAGCTCCACTCTGGAGAGTAAGGTATACTAAATTTCACTAAGACTGAAGCTATCAGGACAATAGAAAACACTCCTTGCCTTAAAAATAGTGGTATACATGGGCTGGGGTTGTGGCTCAATGGTAGAGCTCTCGCTTTGCAAGGCCCTGGGTTCGATCCTCAGCACCATATAAAAATAAATAAATAAACAAACAAACAAACAAACAAATAGTATTATGTGCAACTACAACTAAAAAAAACTAAAAAAATATAATGGTATACAGAATACTAAGCAACATGGGAGATACAAGAGTGTAGGTCAAGACCAACTCTATAGTTTAGGCATTCATATGTGGATGGGAGAAGAAATAGAGAAACAACCAAAAATTTTTTTTAAACAACTAAAAGTTAATAAAAGCCTTTAGCATTCAGTCTTAACTCTAAGCACAGTCCAATGCTTAAAGAATTTCAGCTGAAGTCCGCTGAAAGAAACTATAATAACTAAGCCTCAAACCAGCTCAACATAGTAGACAGTGTCAAGCCTGTAATGGTTAATCTGTGTTAATCAACTTGACTAGGTTATAATGCTAAATTTATGAGTTAACACCAGGATAAATGTTGCTGTGAAGGCAGTTTGTAGATGTGATTAACATTTAAGTCAGTGGACTTTGAGTGAAACAGATTATGGTCTATAATGTAGCTGGGCCTGAACCAATCAGCTTAAGACCTTCATGGATACAACAGATGCCCCTCAAAAAGGGAGAAAATATGAATTCATATTGCTACGGATTCAAGATTAAACCACCGACAACTGCCAGAATTTTCATTCTGCCTGGCTTGAACTATGCTTTATTGTTTCTGTTTCTCCACAGAACCCTAACTAATAAAATGATGTTATACCAGGCTCCTGACAAAAGATGTACTATGTGAATTTGAAGATGTAAATATTGCTGTTTCTATCCTGCTACACGTGAAATGCAGTACTCTATGAAAAATAATGAGATGCACAGAAAAAAATTAAAATAATTGTCAAAATCTGGGCAATTAAGAGATTCAAATTAAGAGACAATTCATGCTTTAGAATTCTCCCACTGAGATTTTTAACTTTACTAAAAACTTATAGGTTTAAGAACATATTTGAAAGTGTGGATGACAGGCATGAAAAGATAAAAAAATAATGGAGATATAACTACTGAAAAAAATCTAATTGACATTGTAGAAATTTAAAAAAGATCAATCAGAGATCAATAACTACTTCAGCGAGCTCATCCGTGGAATTGACACAACAAAAGAAAGAATCAGTGAAATTAGAGTGACAATTTTTCCCAGTTTATTTGGAATACAGAGATATTCAGAACACATGTCTTTCAGATCTGAAATCTGAAGGGTCTCATGAAGACTAGAAACTGGGCAGTGGTTCAGGAGACTGAGGCAGGCGGATCATAATTTCAAAGCCAGCCTCAGCAACTTAGTGAGACCTTAAACAACTTAGCAAGATCTTGTCTCAAAAGAAAAAAAAAAAAGCGTGTCTTCAAGAAATAAAAACATCCAATGAATCCAAGACTTGTAGGCAGGAGATAAAACCAAGATTAAGAACCAGAAGGAAGGGGAAGGGAGGAGGCATGGGGTTCTTAATGATGGTGGAACGTGGTGATCATTATTATCCAAAGTACAGGTATGAAGACACAAATTGGTGTGAATATACTGTGTATACAACCAGAGATATAAAAAAATGTGCTATATATATGTAATAAGGATTATAATGCCTTCCACTGTCATATATATATATATATATATATATATTTTATATATATATTTATATATATAGAAGCCAGAGGCAGTGATGCCTGTAATTCTGGCAGCTCAGGAGGCTGAAGCAGGAAGATCAAGAGTTTGAAGCCAGCTTCAGAAAAACCAAGGCACTAAGCATCTCAGTGAGATCCTGTCTCTAAATAAAATACAAAATAGGGCTGGAGATGTGACTCAGTGGTCCATTCATTGCCCCTAGATTCATCCCTCACTAACCAAAAAACAAAACAAAACAAAACAAAAAAAAACTAGGAGATAAAGTCAAGAGTCAAGAATGAATATCACAAGAGTAAAAGGAGAATAGAGGATGATTGCCAAGAACAGTGAAGGCAGTTGAGCAAAACAATGGAACTTGGCTTGCTCACATCTCTGATATGAACATCACATACAACATCTCCTCCAACACTTGTAGCTATGTTCCTGGACACTGGTAACCTGAAGAAGAGAGAATAATCAGAAGAGACAAGAGACATGTTCATTTTGCCTACACAATGCCAGCCTTAAGAGAATTACACACTTAAATAAAAATGTAATTAGTTACTAATATTTTTAAACTGGAACATATTACTTTAAAATTTATACTTACTTACATAGAAGCTGTCCTTGCTAATCCATCATTCCAACATAGCAACAATTGGCTGAAATTTAACATCAGTCTGTTCTTTTATAGACTGTATTTCACAAAGTTTTAAATGTGTTCTCTATGAAGAATCCCTTCCTATATTTTAATGTCTAGCTGGTTTGACTTCAGTACTTTCCTCCCCCATAAAAACACTTGGGATTTTTAACTTCTACTCTAAGCACATGGGCACTTGCATAAATATTTAAGCTTTATTCCTCTTGCCCGTGCAGTTTGGAATTTAGAAGTTCTTTTCTTCTTATGTCTTGTGGGTGAGTTTATTCTACCCATGGAAAACCTAAAGTTTTCTCATTCTGTAACAAAATTGAATGTTCAGGCAGAATAAAATATCTCTTCCTTTGTATTTTCATAATACTTTCTACATTTTTCCATTAGAGCCATGGCCACATGTTGTTCACACATCTCTATACGTTCACACACAGGTATGTTTTGTAATAAATTCCTTGAGATCAAGATTTTCTCCTATTGATCTTTATATTCTAAAATAAATAAACTTCTGCGTAGATGGGGGGGGGGCACCTTGAATCCCACTCTCTGCTAAGGGACAATATGTAAGCCTGGACTTTTAGAAGTTAATAAAAAGAGAAATGAGAACTCTCCTATCGGGGGATAATCCAAGGTGTACTAAGATAAGTAATGATGACTGTAGCTTATGCACAGTTGTAAAACAGCACCAAAGCATGTGCCAAGACAGAGTCCATCCCTACTGCACAGTTATCAGCATCCTACCATACAGATCAGGAAATCCTGAAGTATGGATAGTAGACACAGTACATTTTAGGAGCATCAGCTGCTCAGAAGCAGGCACTGACTTCAATAGTCAATTATCCAAAACAGTTGATTTCCTGACTCTGTAGTCTCTGTAGCATCTCCCCACAGGACAAATAAGAAAGAGGGGGTGGGGGGGAGTAGCAGATGCTACATAACTGGAGAGAATGAGTTTCTGAGCACACATGGGGATAACCCTTGGGGACAGCAGTGAACAAAGGCTTATTTAAGAAGAGCAGCTGCTCCTACAATAACAGGTGGAAAAAGAGCCACATAAATACTATTTGTAGTGTGATAGTGACGTAAATATGTATATATAAAAAGATGTGCAATTATATGCAAATCTATGTGAATATATATATGCATACATATATGTACATAGGTATGTACATAAATAGTTAAACTTTTTTTCAGTGCCACAAGAAAATGTACATAGCAGGAGCAGAGGGCACAGGAAAGAATTAGAGAGGTTTGAGTGTCATTTCCCATTGTGGAAGAGGAGATAGAATCACTAACCAAAGAGACAGTTTCACATTTATTCATTAGAGGAAGTGCCACTTTTTAACACTCATTTTTTTCAGTCATGTATAAAACATACATCTTAATTAATATCAAAATGTCATATAAAAAAGAAAATTTATTGTTAGCACATTTTCAAGTAAATGTCCCAATTGTTAAGTAACAATTATGATTTATTGAAGAGTTCAGCTGGGGAAAAAAGTTTTCACATATGAAAAAAATAATTTTTAGGCATTTGGATTATATAATATCCAGCAAACTGCATAAACTTATATTTCACGATTTCAAGGTAATTTAAGAGAAATCAAAATAAAAACATCATACAGTTAGTTATAAAGCAACTGATCTTAAATGGAAAAGTACATGCATAAATATATTTAATAAGCATTTTGAGGAATTGATTGAGATGGTATTGTTGAAATGACAAAAGATAATAGGGAACTCATGTAAGAAAAGGTTTCTGAGATGTGAGAGGTAACAATCTCTATGTACATGTGCTTAAGAAGAGAGAGGCAGGATTAAATAGAGGCAGGTGTAGAAAATTTTAGATGAGTAGAAACAGAATTTGAATATTTCATCATTTTTTTTTTCTATGAAGTATCAGTGAAGGTAGTTCTGCAGTTGGAGGCTTGGAGGCATTACTTAGTTCAGTGTTTGAAATACGTGGGGAGGAATTAATGCTTTTAACATGGTGGTGTAAAGAAATTGTCAACCTGAAATAGGGGCTGATATTTACCATAAATGTTTATGAATAGAATTTGATTATCAGAATTAGTATCTTAAAGGTCCTTATGAATTTAAACAGGCAGTGATATGGGATCTTCCCTGAAGTCCAGGAATGACAAGTAGGAAGGCAGTTTATACTCAGAGGTGTGATGACTCAAACTAGGGATTGTGTAGTAGAAATAATCTACATTTACAATAGAATGCAGAATGTGAGCGAAATGGATGCAAAATGAAAGAGAAGACAAATTCTCCAGAGATAAATATTTTCAGTATAGAGAATTTACATGTGACCAAGCATAGCTAAGACAGAATTTGGATGAAGGTGGTGTTAGTCACCAAAAAATTTGATGACAGCAATAAGAAAGCAGTGAGAATTGTAGCGTGAAAGCTCATGAATTTTAAATGAGTTGGTGTAGGGTGGGGTTTGGATATGTGGTATCCCCAAAATCTTCTGTGTGAGAAGATTGTGCAAGAATAATCAGAGGTGAAATGATCAAATTATGAGAGCTGTGACTGAATCAGCAGATTAATCCACTGGAATGGATTAACTAGGTGGTAACTATAGGCAGGAAGAGTGTGGCTGGAGGAAGCACATCACTGGGGGTGTGCCTTCGAGGTTTAGATTTTTTTCTGGTGAATGGAACTATCTTTCTGCCCCTGGTTGCCATGTCCTGAGCTGCTTTCCTCCTACATGCCCTTCTGTCGTGATGTTCTGCCTCCCTCAGGCCCAGAACTATGGAGTTGGCAGACCATGAATGGAATCTCTGAAACCATGAACCGAAATAAACTTCTCCTTATGTAAGTTGCTCTTGACAGGTTGTTTTGTCACAGCAATGAAAAGCTAAATACAATCACGTGACTGTGTGTACACATACACATGTGTTTTGTTGGTTTTATAATACAAGGTAGGACTTAGTGCTACTGGAGGGTAGAGGATAGGGTAATATTCCCTCATCATGTGTGAGTACAGGCATGGAAAATAAGCAGCTAGCATTCATAGGCAACTGTGAAAGTGGACTCATCAGATGGGTGTAGTATCCCAGAGAGAGCAAGGGAGTAAAGTAGGTGGGGAAGAGAGGGCTATTTTAATGATTCCAAATTCAGGATTCTGGAGCTACTGTTGAGAAGTTTTTGAGATGAGGATGTGGCAGAGATAAATCCAGGAAAAGGAAGTCTGCAACATTGAGGAGAATAGTCTGGTGCCAGATAAAAGATCAGGGAGACTTTCACATAAGGCACTGACTCATTTAAACAAAAAAGAAGGCATTTATATACATAAAATGTTTTTTTTTTTTTCAGCAGGGTAGAATTGGACATAGGGATCTAAAAGCTTGACTCTTTATACTGCAATGATTGTCTTGTTGTTTTATTAAACTTGGTCTACATGATATACAGCTGGGGTGAAGTTTGGAGAAAACTTCACATTATAAATTTAAGCATTGTTATTTTTACTTCATATTAGTACACCCTTAGCCTTTTTTCATTGTATTATCTTATTATATTAAAACAATTCACTTTTTGCATATGAATTTCTGACTTGCAGTCTTTAAATAAGTATCTATTTTACTGAGGTCATAATATTATAGAATAGAGAGTCTTATAGCCAGACAGCCTACTTTGGGTAAAAATTTGCACTAATTTTTTTTTTTTTTTTTTTTGTGGTACCAGGGATTAACCAAGGAGTGTTTAAGTACTGAAGCACATCTCCAAACCTTTTTATATTTTATTTAAAGAGAGGGTCTCCCTGAGCTGCTTAGGGCCTCCCTAAGTGGCTAAGGCTAACTTTGAACTTGTGATCCTCTTGCCTCAGCCTCCAGAGCCACTAGGATTACAGGCACATGCGACCACACCTGGCATATTAACATATTTTTAAAAAAACTGTTACCCGCATAAGCTGAGACATTTATCATTAAGAGAGGAATAATTAATCTATTAATCAGTGTGGAAATAAGACAGACTATTCTCTTTCTTGACCAAGAACTTATGTCTTAATTTTATGATCTGCTAAAAAATATTCAATCATCTCTCTTTTACACCATTATAATGTTCTGCCAGATATCATTAACCTTCCTAAAGTAGGATTCAATTATAGAAGACCTTTGGCAAGTGATAGAATGAAATTTTGACCACTTGGTTTCTGTGACTGGTCCTTTTGTTTAGTCTGTCAATATGTATTTTTCTGGAACACCTTCTATACATTAGATGATGTTAGATAAAACCTCTGACTCGGAGGAGTTCATGCATGAGTTGATGGTATTCAATTCCTTCAACATTCCTATGATCTTATGGAGGATGCATTTCAGTTTTTAAATTTCATGTGAAATATTGATTTTTTCAATACTTGAAGCAAAGGTTATCCTAGGAAAATATTACTTGGTAAATCTTGTTTCACATAGAAATGCTGCAACCAATGGCCTTCATTCAAGCAAGGTCTCCTTTAAACAGATTGTCTTCTTTTTTGAGACTTGAATTTGCTGGTGACTTGACAGTTGAACAGCTGTTATATTACATTTCCATAAGTCTGTATGTTTTAAAAAAGAAGATTAACATACTTAAGTTTTCTGCTCAGTTCCAACAAAAACAAGGGCAGTTGAACTTAAACCATTTGTCTAAGAAAAAGGGGATAGAATTCTTTTCATCTTTTGCACTCTATTCTTTCATATAAATCCACCCCCCCCACACACCACCACCACCAACACACACTGACAACAACATTTCTGGCCCTCAAAAGGAGCCTGAACTTAATTTTTCATGGGAATTTGTAGGAATATATTAAATGAAAATAACATTGTTTATGTAATGTAAAAAAACCTAGATATATCTGTCTTTGCCAATAGCTTTTAAGAATCATTCATTTATTGTAATGTAGATGACAGTGCTTTTTGGATAAAATTTGAAAAACTTCACAAAAATTAAAATAGAATAGAAATGCCCAGCCCTGTATTTGATACAGGAATTGAGACTCAGTATATTTTAAGTTCATCTCAGAGACTAGTACAAATTTATGCATACATTCTTACTTGAACCTCAGAGTTCTTTCCTTTGTTAAGCCTGTTGATAACTCAAGTGGAAGAATCAATATATTTGCTTTCAGTAAGTTTACATAAAATCCACCCTCTTGTGTTGTAAATAGACAATATCAGTGGACATCTCTTTGTTGGCAACCTGTTTAGAGGGAAAGAATAAAAAAGTAATGAGGCAGGCTGGGATTGTGGCTCAGCACTAGAGTGCTTACCTAGCACCTGTGAGGTCCTGGGTTTGATCCTCAGCACCACATTAAAATAAATAAATAAAATAAAGGTATTGTGTCCAACTACAACTAAAAAATCAGTATCTTTTTTTAAAAAGTAATGAGGCCCTTTTCTTATCTCTGAATGTGGGGAATATATATATATATATATATATATATATATATATATATATATATTAGATATTAGATTTTCCATTTTAGTAGCATCTATTTGTGAATAGTCAAGGTGCTAAATTTTACTTGAAAATGCATATAATGAATGGTTAATTTTATTGAATGATTTGAAATTTACTTCTGATGATCAATATAATTACAATTCAGTAAAGATCTATTCACTGGTTCAGTTAATATTTATTAAACACTTACTGCATTCATTCCACAAAACATTTGTGAGCACCTTCTTTATTATAGATGTATTTGTAGGTCTTTGAGGACATAAGAATGATGTCATGTCTTGGTTCTTAGAAATTAAGAGATAAATGTTGTATTACTTCTTTCTTTGAATATGCTGACAAGCCAGAGAGACAAAAGCTTTTGTAAATAACTCAAAACATTGCAATGCCAGATCAAATAGAAAATATATTTTTTTAAGTGTTAAGGGTAAGAATCAATTGAGTATGAGAGAATGCACAAGTGGCATTCCCCAGAAGACAGGGTCCTTCTAGTTCAGTGAGGGAGAGGAGATCTTTCTTAAAAAGTCTTAGAGGAGGGGTCAGATCCATGATAGGTAAGAAAGATTCTAATATTCAATATATTTGCATTTGTTTTTTTCACATATTTTTACGTCACATTTCTATGTTTATGGTCCAAAATCTTACTTTTCAATGGACACATTGCATTTTAAATGTGTTGGAAATGTAGTTTGATAAGGTCTACACTTGCTGTTAGATGTTTGGTTGCTTCTAGGTTTTCTTTAAATTACCACACACATTTCAGGAAAAAAAAAACTTGAGAAATTGAAATATATTCATAAAACTGACCCTATAATTTTAAAGTGGTTATTAAATTTTTCAAGATTGATCTCTAAGGAAAATATTTAAGTATTACTGTTGTTATGGTTTAGATGTGAGGTGTCCTCCAAAACCTCACCAGTGAGAAGGTTCAGAGGAGAAATAATTGGTCTGTAAGAGTATTAACCCAATCAGTGAATTTGTCCCCTGATGAAATTAACTAAGTGGCCACTGAAGTGGTAAGGTGTGGCTGGAGAAGGTGGGAATTGGGGGGCATAGCTTTGGGGTATATATTTGTGTCTGTCTCTGCTTTCTGATCACCATGTGAGCTGCTTCTCTTTGCCACACTCTTCTGCCATGATGATCAGCCTCACCTCAAACCTCAAGGAATGCAGTCAGCCTCCCTCTGCCACACTCTTCTACCATGTTGGTCCTGTCTCACCAGGAGCTCTGAGGAATGGAGCCAGCTGTTCATGGACTAAGACCTCTGAAACCATGAGCCCTCAAATAAACTTTTCCTCCTCTACAGTTGTTCTTTTAACCACATCAGTGAAGAAGCTGACCAAAACACTAGTGCTACATAAGTCCTATAGATTTTGCTAGATTTTATTCAGTTTTCACTGGGACATCCATTCAATTTTAGGTACACTGGGACAGAAATAATTCCATTCACTAATTAGAATGATGACTTGTTTTATGAATCATATTTTTGGTTTATGGTTCATCAGAAATAACATGGTCCTTTATGATATTCCACAGAATAAAAGAAGTAGAATGTTGCCAGTTATAGTATAATACCTATGAAAAGTGTACTTCTTGCATGAGGTATGAATAATTTTATGATGGTTATCATCACGTGGTTGAAAGTTATATTGTACTCTTATTACTTTGTTAAGCTAATTTTACTACTGATAGTTTGTCAACCACTAACCTAAGAGGGTCACCAAGTAAATTATTTGACTCTCTCTTCTAAAACTTTGAGGATAGGTGTGCCTGCTGATGGATCTTCAAGCTTCAGATCCAGAAGGAAAAACTTCCCAACACTGAAAAGTGACCTGTCATATAGTAATTTTCTCCTTTGGAAAGATGGACTCATAGAAGTGATGGTTCAAAACTGTCCACGAATAGATCTTAAGTTAAGCAGTGGCAGATTTGAGACAATAGTAGAAAGACGGAGATATTTTCTAAAATTTCCCTAAGCAGGAGTAAAATTTGATAGAGAAGAACAAAGAGGTCTCATGATTCAATTGAGATCTTGGAAGTGATTCCACACCTTCACACCAACTCAGTATTTTAGTCAACTTTTTCATTGCTGTGACAAAAATATATGCCAAGAACAATTAGAGCAGGAAAAGTTCATTTGGCTCACAGCTTCAGAGATCTCAGTACATAGCGAGTTGGCTCCATGCCTTGGGGCCTGAGGTGAGGCCGAAAATCATGTTGGAAGGTGTGGGAGAGAAAAGTAGCTGGAAATATGCTTCTGTCACCAGAAATCAGAGAGAGAGAGAGAGAGAGAGAGAGAGAGAGAGAGAGAGAGAGATCCCTCTTCACTGAGCCAAAACATCAACTCCAAAGACATGCCACCAAATGCCTCACCTCCAGCCACACCCTACCTGCACTTAGTTCTCACTCAGGTAATCTCCATCAAGGAATTAATGCACTGATTAGGTTAAGGCTCTCATAACCCAATTATTTAACCTCTATACTTTTCCACATTATCTCACACATGAGGTTTTGGGAGACACCTAGTCTAAACCATAATCTGATCTAGGAGTAATGCATTTGTATTTGTCTTGTAAAACTGATTTAGCAATTTTTTACAATATTTGTGTGTTGCATAATTATTTCAGCACTTTATTTATTTATTTATTTGTCCCTAAATAAATAAATCTATGCAAGCCATACTTCCATTAGGTTCCCTGGTATCTATATATACTGTTGGTTGACCTTGAGTTTATTGTCATCAACTCAAAGAGCAATTGCCAACTAACTCTGAATAAATGAAAGACTGGAAGGATGAATGAAAAAAATGAATGGTTTTGGAGCTTCATTGTGTTGTCTCCAAATCTGACAAGCATACCATCTCTTCTACCATATTATTTGAAATGTTGCATAGAGAACAGCAGATAAAAGTGTTCTGGGAATGTCACTTAAAATTTCCCTTAATGTTGATATCAATCCATTAATCAAAGTCTTTTGGTTTTGGTTGTTCAATCATGTATGAACCCAACTTACTTTATTATATATAGCCATGTTTCTCCTTCCCAACTATAATGTCATTATGCACTAGCTGGTCAATGTATTGTTATAATCCAGACTCATTCTTTCCATTGCATTTTCTTGATAAACTGATCTAATAATCCAGGTAAATAAATTAAAATTGGAGTTTGGAATTACAATTATATCCAGGCATAATTCTATTTGCTTTGCTTCCAACTTCCTTTAGGTACTTCAATGACATATTGTTTGAGAGATATGCATTTATTATTGTTCCTATTTTTTGTTGTTATATTCTACACTCTTTAATTTTACATTAATTTTCCTATAATACATGCGCTATATGATTCCACAGTTGAAAGTACATGCATTTCTATTAGCCACACAGGCCTGGTAAATCCTAGATTTTTCTATTTTCTTTTTCTAGTCCATTTATGCCTTTTATTTATACACAAAGTCATTTTAAATTTTGTTTTCATAAGCTTGTCTGTCACCCATAAGTTTCTATAAGCAATTTAAGAAATTTACAATTAACCTTATATATTCATACACATTTATGTATGTATATATGAATACAAATATGAACATGTGTATATATACATCTATCAATATAGACACACATATACACATAGGCATATGTGTGTATATGCATATATATAAAATCAACAATCCTGAACATTTTCCTCTTACTATATTACTTAATTTTTAATAATTTATTGAGTTTAATGAGATCAAACTAATTATTTTCTTCACAGCAGTATAATTACTTACGTCTAGAAGCTGAGAAAACATGCTAAAGACATGAATAATGTTACACAAATTTGCCATAAGAAAATGGTTCTTTTTTATTTCTCCAAATTTTCAAGTTGCTATGTGGTTTGAAAAATACACTATTGTGCATCATTTAACTATAAAAAATTAACAAATAGGGATTCCACCTCTTGGGTCCCCTTCTTCCTCCGGGAGAAGTCTTTTCTGCTGTCCTTTAATAAACTTCTAATTTCTACTCTGACCTTGCCTCGGCGTGCTTCTTTGGTGTTATTCTTCAACATTGGGGAAGCAAGAACTCGTCACCGGTCAACAGCGGTAACATATTGGAGGTCCCATACTGAGATTCTACACCGAGGTAAGTGCACGCACCCCATGTCTGTTTGAGGTGCATCTTTCTCTTTCTTTCTGGAGGGTAAGGTGGGCACCTTAAACGGCTACTTAAACGCAATTAGTGCAGCCGCCACTCTTCAAGACTCGGGTGAGAGGTTTCCCGGCCTAGGCAGCTCTCAATCACCTGTTCAATACAAAGCAGGCATGTTGGGTTCTGCCAAAGCCGCTTCCAACTTTTCTGTCTGGGCCCAGAGAGCAATTGGCCTGAGTACACAGTGTCCCGAATCCTGATCTGCCTCGGATGCGTGGAGGTGGAGGAAGGAGTTTGGAACAACTGCGGAATTCCGGTCTGGGCTACACTCAGATGATTCCTAAGGTTCCTTTCTCTTGAGCCCCCTCCCGACAGCCCTCAGGGGTATCTAGGGTGATCGGTAGATGAATGGCACTGAGGGAAAGCCCCAATCACATTTGCCTCCGTATGGGCCATGCAACACTCCCAACCTCGCATCCATTCCTCCTGGATGCTCCCCTTCCTTCGCAGGTCAGAAATGTTAGCAATTCAGGTTGTAGGACTGAGAGAAAGGCATGGGATAATTAGTAAAATCTGCCCAGGTTCTCTAAGATGCATAGGTAAATTTCACTAGTCTGTTTTACCGCCCCAATGTTTAAAATGAGCTGTGTTCTCTTTAAGCTACTAGAGAGGCATTTTTAGAATCAACTCCTCTGGTAATCTGCTACCTTACAACCAGTAGATATCCCTTAACACTCAGGCGGCTCCTTTAGTCTACAGAGCAAAGGCAATGAAAGAGCACAGGATTCTCTTTTGCAATGGGTTTTTAGTGGCCTGGAGGATAAGCAGTAATGCCCTTAAGTCTGAATCCTCCCAGGGTCTCTGGCACAGGGCAAACTGAGACCCTAGCACTTTGCTAAAGGGGACCAGAAACCCCTTGGCAAAGCAAGGTGAGAGACGGGTTTTCTGGACCGTTTAGGAAGCTCAAACTTAGGGAGACGTCCCTAATGAGAACAGTTTTCTCTGGCGCGGCGTGGGCGCCTGAGTCCTGTTTTCTTCTCACTCAGGAGCTTCTCTCTCTCCAATACGCCAGGTGCACCACTAGCCTGCGTATTGAAAAATTGGGATAAATTTGAACCTCAGACGCTCAAGAGAAAGCGCCTCATTTTCTTGGCCTGGCCTCAATACAAACTCTCTGATGAAGAAACCTGGCCACCAGAGGGAAATATCAATTTTAATACAATTTTACAGTTTGATAAAATTTACAAAAAAGGAAATGGTGTGAGGTGCTGTATGTTCAGATTTTCTTTGCTCTAAGGGAAAATCCTAAATTATGCCAACAGTGTAAAGTAGACTTAGCTATGATATCTGCCATGAAGAGAAAAAATCTTGGACTCACTGAGGAAAAAGAATCAGGAGAAAAATTTGGGCTGATCAAAGTACATAACCCCTTCCCCCTTCAAGACCTAAGGCAGATAAAAACTGACTCTACTGGAAAGTTAAGAGATATGCCAGATTGCCTGGGATTGGATCTATCCGAAGGAGCTAATCCTGTAAGTAAAAGGGAAACTGAGGATTCCCAGCAGCTGCCAGAGCCATTTTCGCTTTGGGGAATTTCCTCATCCTTCCCTGCACTGTAAGGATTGCTCCATCTCTGTCCACTTAAAAAGAAGGGACACTGAATGCAGTAAAGTCAGTCACACTGAGACCCTTGATTTTACACCTATAGTTGCCCCTCTGTGAAAACATCTGGTCCACTCATGGGGAAATCTATGGTGCCACTGATAGGAGTCATAATTAAATGGAAGTTCAAAACCTGGAGAGATTTTTTCTTATCTGGTCTGTTTTAAAGGTTATTATAGATTGTTTCTTGGGGATGATCTTGGCTAAATGTGTATCTAAAAGATAATTTTTTATTGTAACAATCTGGTATCTAAATGAGTTTGAAGCATTGCATAATCTTGCAGTTAAAAGTTGGGGTTAGGTAATTGTTTAGTTTGATTTCAGATAATTCATGCCGGAGAACTTAAATACTTAGGATAGAAAATTAAAAGAACTTTACTTCCAAGTTGGCAAGTAACTCCCAATCATTTAGCTTTATTTTTTTTCTCATCAATTTTGAACTGGGTAGCCTGAGAAGATTTCACTAGGTGTACCAGTGCATTAACTTGGGCAAGGATAGTAAATTATGATATGGTATCTGTTCCCCTCAGTGTGTAAGATTTAGGAAAAAAATGTTGAATTGGAACGTTGGTCTGGCTTATTGAAATAACATTGAATAGCAACAGTCTTGGAAATTTTTAAAAGCTTAATTTTGGATATACATGGTAGTGTGTGGTTCTCTTTTAAGATTTTTTTTCAGGTGATTTAATGTAACTTAATACTACTTTAGAAACTTCAGAACAAAGGAAGTGACTTAATGATCCTAAAGAAATTTCTTCTGATGGTAGAGATCCTATTTTCAGTTTTGTGTGAGCAAGTTTTTCTAGTGTAGGAAAATGTAAAGGTATGAAATTTTATAAATTGTATCTTAAACTTGTATCATAATTTTCAACATCCAAACCTGAAAATTGTGACTTATGGTTAAAATGCCTTAGGCATGAGGTTTCTGCTCAGAATTCCAGTTTTCCCAGTTCCTTCCAGACCTCAGCCAGGACTTAAGTTGATATGCAAATAGAAGAAGCCTGGAGCAATCAGTAGGAGACAGATCTGAGGCCCAAGAAAAAAAAGAGTAAAGGTGTCTTTTTATGGGAACTCAAACTAGATTAAACCAAAGAGTAAATTGTATGGCATTTACTAATTACTGGCCGGTCAAATTTTTCTAGGACTTTTGCTTTTTTCTTAGATTCTGTATTTTTTTTTTGAGCTCATGATTTTGATCCTACAGACAAGTTAATGTTTTTTCTGATAAGTTCTATTTTTGATCAACTGGAGTTTTTGTTTTTTTTTTTTAAACATTGCAATGAGATTTCACCTGAGAAAGCTACAAGGCCTTTACTATTGTGTTACACTTGTGTTACGTGTTGTATGTCGGTATGTCTGTATGTGTGTATGTCCATATATCATGCAGTGATATGACAATTGACAGATGAGGAGCGCTCATAAAAAAATTAAAAAATGGATTCAAATATCTTTGATTCACGTGATTCAAATGGCTCAATTTAAATTTGGTAAACAGATGAAAGTAAAGATGTCTTTAAAATTAAGCTTATAAGTTTTTCTAGATGTTCAAAAAGGCCCTAATAAAATGTTAAATCTGCTTAAATCAAAAAAATTTACAAGTATTGTTTCAAAATGTGAACAGAAGGAGGTTAACAGATAAAAAAGAGAAACTAGAAGGTTCTAGATATGGATTTAATAGAGGGAAAATGTGTTTCTGGATAACAGTCTATATGATTAAGAGGGTTTAAGTAAATGATATAAAAAAGGTCTGTGTAAGTTGCTTATAAGTGTTAAGTTTTTGAGCAAGTAATCTTAAAGAAATTAAACAGCTGGTCAAACAAGTGCCATTGTTTTAGAGAATTGTGCTATGTTATTTCTTTAAAAGCTAAACTTGGTTAATATAAAAACATCAATGTAATTGTGGTGTTAATGTGTCCATATCTTCCAGGTATACAAGTCTGTAAGGTAGAAGCTTTAGAAAGAGCATTATATGAAGCTGGTGTTCTAAAATTGTATGGTAATTTTAGATTTAAAAAGAAAAACATGTTGATTTATTTATATCATTTGTGTTCTATAACTGGACTTGTTATCCATAAGATATGTAAAGTTCTATGTTACTTTTTACACTGAGATACAATTTAAATGTATTTTTAAGTTAATGAGAGCCTAATCTGTATGAAGGTTTTATTGCAAAGCACAAAAGTACTTTGCTACGTTTCTACAAAAGGTTAAAAGCTTTCAGCCTTTATTTAATTCATGTTTTAGATGTGATATTATGTTGTGTTTGCTCAAGTTCACAACAATTTATGTAGGCTTTGTAAAATGATGTTTAAAAAGCAAAGATCAGTTTCAGAACTACAGTACTTAAGATTTATGAAGAGCCCTGCCTTACTTGAGATAAGGCTCTGTCCCATCTCACTACATGTGAAAGTGACTATGGAAGAAGTAGGCCAGATTTCAGTACAGTTAAAGTTGTGTCCAAAAGTAGTTTTTTGCCAAGATTACTAGGATCTCAAACAGGGAATTATGATGTATAACCCTGCCAGAATTCAAGGTAGCTATTATATAAGCTAAATATGTTTTTACCCTAGTTAGTTTTGTTTTGTAGTTTGCTTATAGATGGTTTAAGGATTGCCTGTTAATGTTTTAAAGAGGTACTGCTTTAAGAACACAACCTGGGTCAACATAAGATAAGGAGTTATCTCCTACAGGATAGAGAGATAGACATTAAAGCCCAGTACTCTTAGTATAAGGCTGTTGAAACTTATTTGCTGGATGTTTAAGATTAAGTTTTAAAATTAAAGTTAAATTAAAAGGGCCAAGAAAACCAATATTTGGCTCTTGCCCTCTGAGTCAGTCTGAATCAGGGAATAGGGGACTTCTCCAAAGACCTTTGCAACTCTAGGCCACATAACCTCCTGATCAGGGAGATTAATGAGACCAGTGGAGGACAGAAAGCCAATCAGTGCATTTGCTGTGAAGAGGAGGGTCATCAGAAAAGGGAGACATCCCTGATGCTTCCAAGGGAAGCCACATGGTCAAGCAAGGCCTGGACCCATCCTAGCGCAAATGGCACTAGCAGCGCAAATGGCACTAGCTGAACTGAGAAGCTGCTGTGAAGTTCCCGAGGACTCCCAGGGAAACTCAGCTGACTGTTAACAATAGATAAAAACAAAAGTCAGTTTGACTTGCTTCATCTTAAACACTTAGCAAAGACAGTCAAAGCCAAAGCACAGCTGTTCCTGGACATTTTAAATAATAATAATAGTTAAATGTAACTTCCAAAAATTAGTAAACTGGAGGCTACAAAAGAGATTCTCAGACAGTAATGCCTGATAACTATCAAAAGGAACTGCCAGAGTAGTTTTTAGTTTAAGGCCTTTATTTCTAACTTACACAGGTAGGCTTAGTGTTTGCAAGTATGGTTATCCAGCCCTAAGTAACAGAATTAAAGATTTCTCTATTAGACACAGAGGTCATACTAGTAAAAGGATTTTGCAAGATCAGATGACATTAAATTATTCCCGTCTGTAACCCTAAAAGTTAAATGTTGTGTTTACATCCCTGACATTTCTCGCAATGTGACAAATATCCTTAAAGATTTACATGCTCAGATAGAAGCCATGTCCTCAGCAACTTTGTCATGGAAACAATATCTTAGCTCCTAGTTCTTGGTACTTCTTGGTGGAAAACATTGTTAGTCTTTGTCTTTGCCATCATACTCATTGGCATATTCCTGTGCTATGGCATTTATTGCCGCATCAATATGGTTCCAGTACTAATGAATTCTTGTTTCTCTTATAGACCGTCCATCACTCAAATGGCCCTCCAGCCTATTACTTCTCAATCAGACTTCTATCATGGACCACTCGATAGACCCGATTTTTAAAGGGGGACTCCAAACTGCTTGCCCCACACCGTCCCTTTTCAGCCTGAAGAAGCCAGAAAGATCTTCTTCGCCCCCCTTCCTTACAGCAGTAAGGAGTTCCCAACTTAGAGGGGGGAATGAAGCCAGATTTAAAGTTAGGTAGTCAGTGTAGTTAGATAAATCCGGGTCTAATATCGAGTGAAATCTAAAATGGAGACCATGTGGAGAATGACTCAGGGAAAACACAGGACAACTCATGGAAGTCCCGAAAAGGCCCTAGGCCAAAGTCCACCTTAAAGAAATGTTAATGAACAGCCCCAGCAAAAAGGTGCTGACTCAGAAGTCCTTCCTGACCAGATTACTTCTTTGGCCCACCTGTGTCCCACCCCTCGGTCCTTCCCACCTACATTCCATCACTGAAAGAACTATAAAAAGGGGAGACAACATCCCTTCCACGGATTCCACCTCTTGGGTCCCCTTCTTCCTCCGGGAGAAGTCTTTTCTGCTGTCCTTTAATAAACTTCTAATTTCTACTCTAAAAAAAAATTAACAAATAGATTTAAATAACTTTCAGTAATTTTATTATTTCATTATTCATTAAGTTCTTCAGGCTAATCTTGAAATTCATACTAAGGAAGATTAAGGAAGTAGTGTAGCACTGCTGTTTAATCCTGATTATGACTTTGGTTATTACATTTTGGTTAAAATTTTTTTCAAGAAAAGTTTTATATTATAACACTGTATTGTGTTATTTTATTATCATATTTTGTTTAACAAAACTAAATATAAGGTAAAAGCTAAAGCCCATAATCTTCTCTACATTTATACTACACTTCAGTTTCTGAATCTTCTCTCTCTTTAAATTGTGAAATAGAGATTAACAATTGACAGATTATTTCAGTTACTAAGACTGAAATAATTGTGTTTCTGCTTTTAAAGTAAAGAATCACTTTGACCAATACAATGATGTGAATTCAATTATCATTATTTAGCTTCTCCCACATTCTTCTTTCATCATGGGCCTGGTATTAAGATTCAAAATTATTTATCTTCACAATGCATCACTTCTGTTTTTTGGCAGCTCATAAGATAATGTCTTGCTGTTTAAAGCTTCAAACTTTTATGTTGATCTACATACTGTCCCTTGTTGATTGTGCCTATCAATAGTGCTGAATTACAGGCTGTATTCTTTAATTCTTTATTTAATATAAGAAATATATCTGTAATATTATTGTGAATATTAATACTTTTCTAGGTCTATGTTCTGAGCCTTTGAAATCAGAAATTATGGTCTATATTTTATTTTATTGTAACAAATATTTTACCTGCATTAGAGTTTATATTTAATATATAACTAGTTATATCTAATCCATTTATTAATTGAATCTATTTAGCTTGCTC
This sequence comes from Marmota monax, assembly GCF_021218885.2. Taxonomy (NCBI): domain Eukaryota; kingdom Metazoa; phylum Chordata; class Mammalia; order Rodentia; family Sciuridae; genus Marmota; species Marmota monax. The sequence goes on from NW_026695241.1 coordinate 10,179,797, forward strand.
TCTCCCTAACAATCTATCTGGAAGATAGGAGGTTAGCTCAGTGGTAGAGTACTTGCTGAGCAAATGGCCTCAGTCTCCAAACCCACACAAACAAAAATATGTATCTGCATCTACTGTGTTTATATGCTAGGGTTTTAATTCCCATCTGCAGCAATGCAACTGTCATACAAAAGCATCTAGAGTGGTTGCCCTTTTCCTTTCTCTACACATTTCATAATTATGAGGTCATCGGTGTGTAGACCAGCATGACTTGATGATGTTTGATGTGCTAATCAAGACCTCTGTGGATGTAAACAGGTTTGCAAGTTGGCAAAATTTCTCACAGAGTTGCCTTAATGGTGGGGAAAAAAATACTCATCATGTTATCCATTTAGTAAAGTAGAGACAGAAATGGAAATATATAAATGTCTCTATTATAATAAGAATACTGGGTACCAGAGGTTTTATGCTTATTCTACCAACATCTAAGATCACATGGCACTTGGAATCATTACCTTGTCATGGTAATCTGCCACCATTTTACAAAGTCTTTTGCACTGGCCAAACTAGATCATTAAATAGTATTTGTTTTAAGTCATCGTAGTATATATCAACAAGTTTTGATCATAAGCTTTGTGACATTCTTGTTCCATGAAATGCAACTTTGCTTTTGATTAACTGGTTTTCGAACAGGAATTACTGTGGTAGCATCTACTTAGCCCATCTAACATAATAGTTTTTATTTTCGAGGTCAGTCCAACAAAGAAATTTTGAAAGTTACTGTTATCTCTTCCAATTATATTCCCAGGAGCAGAAAAATAATTTTAAAAAAAAAGCTAGAGAACATATTTGGGTTCTATTTGTCCTGATACAAGTCAAATTAAGTCAAAGTTCTTAACTTGTTAAAAATACAAAAACTCTTAAGTCCTTTTTGCTTCTCTTTTCCATGAAAACCACAATCACTTCTTTCTACTTTCATAGAAAATAATGGCCATAAATAAAATCTACATGCTTGTGACAATCTAGTTTGCATATGCCTCCTCTGGCATTTTCACCTGATTTCCAGAATTTTATGTCCCATACTCAACTCAATATCTTTGTTTGAATGATTCAATAACATCTCAAATTTCTCTTGCTCAATTTGTTTTAAGAGCAGTATTTTCTGTCTCTTATGATAGTGGTTCCTTCTTACAACTTACTACTTGCTTAGATCAAGAACTTTGGCATTATCTTCAATTGCCCTCTTTGTGTTCCACTCATTAGAAATCTTAACTTCATATTCAAAATACCAGAACCTTATTTCTTAACATCTACTGCCACCAGCAGAGTCTAAATCAAATCTCTTGTCTGAATAATTATAATGACCTCCTAAATTATTTCCCTGATTCTGTAGTTGCCAACCAAAATCTGTACATGATGGAGCAGCCAGAGGGACCCAAGGGTGACAAAGATCATCTTATGCTACTCAGTTCAACCTATTCTAAAGTTTTCTCCTATGAAATGAATGTCTGTGCCCCCCAGAAATTGATATGTTGAAATCTAACTCCCAATCCATTAACTCTGGTCTTTCAGAAGTCATTAGATGTTGAGAGCCAACAGTGTACTGTGTATGGACCAAATCAGCATCATAGCCAGTAAATAGGAATATCTGGTATCTGAGAACTTTAGTGGCAATCCTGCTTGTTAAGGCCAATCAGATACATGTGAGCTCTATTCAGCTCTGTCAGGTTCCACACAGCAGCCTTGGAGATGGGGTGACCTGCTGCAGATACTTAGCCACACAGACTCCCAGAGATGATTGTGGCTTCCCAAGATGTCAATCAACCTGTTGACTGCAAGACACCATGAAGCAAGGCTCCACCCACAGAAACCTTACCCTTGCCTTTGATGCTCTCCCTTAAATAAAGAATTGAAGTCATTTTCTAAATGTTCTTTTCCAGCTCCTACCAGGACTGGAATAACCTATCAGGCACTCTGCTTTAAAATCTGATTCCGACTTTCTCTTATTCCTTCACTAATTACTTCAGACATTAATTTTCTCAGGTGGCTTATCCCCTACTGCATAGGAAGAATTACCCTGGCAAGGGTCTGGCTGCTTTGAGATAATTAGATCTCTTTCACCATTGGGAACAGCAAAAATATGCTATCAATGAAGAATAAGCCTTCACCAGACATCAAATTTGGCAATTTCTTGATTTCAAACTTTCCAGTCTGGCAAAGGATAAGGAATAAATTTCTATCACTTAAAAGCCACCTGATCTGTTGTGTTTTTTTATAGCATCCCACAAGGACTAAGACACTCTCCTCTTTGAGAAATATAAGCCTCATGAGACTTTATCTATTGCTGCTCTTCTCCTTTAGTGATGATGCTGGTGTGGGCTCTCATACTGTTTTGTTTTGTTTTGGTGCTGGGGATTGAACCCAGAACCTAGGGGTGCTTAACAACTGAGACACATCCATGGTCCTTTTTATATTTTATTTAGAGACAGGCACTTGCTGAGTTGCTCAGCACCTCACTAAATTACTAAGGCTAGATTTGAACTCATGATCCTCTTGCCTCAGTCTCCCAAGCCACTGGGATTACAGGCATTCACCACCACGCCAGCTCACACTCTTCTTAATGCACAATGCCTAACCCTTAGCTCTGGCCTCTTCATTGACTCCCTTGTCTGTAATTCTTTTCCTGTAGATAGCCACATAAATAACTCACAAATACTTCATGTTTTTACTTGATGTTTTTGCCATAGGCACACATTAAAATTGCATACTTCTTCCAACACTAAGTATTATCAATGTATTTATCTTCTTTGCTTTTTTGAATTTCACTTGTTGACTTCTAAATATGACATAATTACTTATTATGTGTCTACATTTAGGGTTTCTTTTTTTCCTCCTTATAATAGAATGTAAATTCTGCACACTTAAGGGAGTTTATTCTCTTTTTTCTTCATTATCTATATCCCAGGCACAAATACAGCCAAATAGACATTAAACATTTGTTTCATGTTTGAGAAATGAACAACTAAATAATAAAAGGATGAAAACTATGATTTTCTTAGTTTTTCACTAGTTTTATTTTTTACTAGTAAACTACTATAAAATACTGGGTCTCTACATTTTAGTATTAGATCAGAACTAGTGTCTAATAATAAAAAAAAAATGACATGACATCAGTGATTCTATTTTATCCATGAAAAGTATGACATGGCAAATAGCTTCAAATCTCATTGGGGGAAGGCTAAGAGAAATTTTAGTACAATATACTTGTGTACACATATATATTTTTCAAGGGATCTTTCTTTTTTAATATTTATTTTTTAGTTATAGGTGGACACATGTCTTTATTTTATTTTTATGTGGTGCTGAGGATCGAACCCAGTGCCTCATACACAGTAGGTGAGCTCTCCTCCTCTGAGCTACAACCTCAGCCCAAGGATATTTCTTTACTGTTGTCAGACTTTATTTCGAATCTATGTGTCTCTGAAGTTATTCAAGTCTGATATTTGGGTGAAGAGTTGCTATTCAAAGTCATGATTTTTTAATGTGAGTTACCAGTTGAATAATTCTTGAGATATTTTTCAGTAATAAAAATCAGATATCAGGCTGTCCATATTTCTGAACACCAGCAGAAAAAAAATCAGTTAAATGGCTAATAACCTAACAGGATGGGCCATTTCAATTTCCAAGATATCCCATTAGCCTTTTATGTCCTTCCAATTAGCTGCTGCCACCCCAGCATTATCCACTTCCCTAAAAACAGTTAACTCATTTCAACCATAGCATTTCTTACCAGCAACCCAGTTGGAAAAGGTAGCCACTAATCACTCTTCAAATGTGCTGATGTATTTTTCAGGACCTTGAGTATGTTGCACTTCTATGGAGGACATGGTGGGTAAGAGGGGTATTTATCACACAATTATACCACTATTTCATTCTCTGCTGATTACCTAGAGTATTTAATTATTATTATTATTATTATTATTATTATTATTATTATCATCATCATCATCATCATCATCATCATCGTCATCATCATTATCATTATTATTATTGTTGGGGGTTAAACCCAGAGATGGTTTACCACTGAGTTACATCTTCAGTACTTTTTTTTTTTTTTTTTGAGGCTGGGTCTATGTACCTAATCTTGCTAAGGGGTTGAGGCTTGTCTTGAACTTGCAATCCTCCTACCTCAGCCTCCTGAGTCACTGAGGTTACATTTTGCATCAACTTGCCCAGCACCAATCTTATTTTTTAAATGCTGACATCTCAACTGGATTTAGTCTGTGATACCAGGGGGTGAATAATTATGAGGAAACAATTGTTACTATTCTCAGCTGTTTGAACTAACACACTGAATCCCAAAACCTCTAAAAATTTTAACTATTTTGATGGATTCAGACTGCTTCAAAATCATGTTCCTCTTTTTGAGCCAAACAGCATCCATCTATTCCCAAATCTAATAGCTAGAGTTTTGCTGATAACATTTATTAAAGCTTCAAGTTTCTCTTAGTGAGTCAGTTTCTCCTCCAGGATTTGACTAGCCAACTGACACCCAATTATTCACCCTCCTCCACATACTGAATGGCTTGGTCATGTGGCAAATCAATGTGCTTTTACAGGTAACTCCCTCCATAAAAATCACAGTATTGTACAAAGATGAAATAATGGTGCATTAAACCTGCTCTCTGTTTTCTGACTGCACAGCCAAATAAATTTTCCCATCACCCTTGAATCTAGGGGTGGCATCAGGCCAGTTTTTCCTGGTGGGATGGCAGAGAATTGATGTATCACTTTCAGTGTGCTATCTCTACTCTCTGTATTCTGTTTCTCACTGCCAGCTGGAGACCACTGCCCAGGATAAAGAGACACACTTTACAAGAAAGGGGAAAAATTATATAAAACATGTGGCAAAGGCTTAGCACACTGGGAACAAAAAATAAGACTGTTATCAGAGGCTGAAGAGATGGTGAACTTTATCACATAAAGGCAAAACATTTGGCAAAATTCTTGCCTGCAATTTCCTGTGGAAAGATCACGTGTCTATTAAACTGGTAGCTGTGGGTAAGAGACTGAGATGCATCAAAATATTAGTGTCTAATGGCTGTTACGGAATCCTTTTGTGAAAGTATTATAAGGAAAAAACACATGCAGGAGAGAGTTGTCCGGTTTGCAAGCAAAAAAGGAAAAGAAAGAGAATATTAACTTCTTCTGACCTCAAAACAATGGGAAGGCTTGAATCACAGGAGTCACACTAGAACACAAGCATGCAGGGGACAGTCTTTCCAGAAACTACGAAAAAAAATGTGGCCAAATTTATTATTGTTGCTCAGTTTAACTATAAAAATCAAGAAATCATATGAAAGAATGTTTTTCAGAAATAAGACAACAGCATGGGCTGTGACCTTTGAGAGAAGGGGAATAAGCAAGAATGATCTGATTACTGTACCAAACTTACTACCTAGAGGTAGGTTCCAAACAAAACAATCAAAGAGAAAAAACTAAAACAGTAGCTCCAACCCCTCACTGAGTTGAGAAAATAAGTTTGAACTTCACAGACCAAGGTTACTAGAAGTGGCATCATTGAGTACTCAAGAGAAGGATGCTGTGTAGAAAGACGGCTACTGTGATATGCTGAAGGATTATTTTAGGTCTCCAGCTAACTTATCTGAGCTTGTGTGAAAAACTTAAAAAAAAATGACATGATGCCAGGAAAATATCTGGAGAGTAGCTCGGATAATGTTCAAGGCCAATGTTTGCAATAATCTGTGTTCCCACCTGTCAAAAAGGAAAGGGCACATAATGTCATAAGCATCATGTAGTAACCTAGAAGGCTGAATCTTACTACTGGGGAAAATTAACCTTAGGGAGAAAAAAAAGACTTTTCTGGATGCCATGAGCAAAGAATTAGCCTCAGAAGACCTATTCTAAGTAATTTAACAACATGTCACAACAAAATATAACACTATTTAAAATAATAACATCAAAATCCAAAACCTACCAATGGGGAAAAAAAAGTTGATCATACCCCAACAAATTACCAAACCTGAAACATAAAAAAATATTATTCATAGGCTGAATAAAAATGGATCAGCATGTTTAAAGTATGAAAGTAGAAAATGCCAACCTTTGATTTCATAATAAGTTAAAAAATAAAGCCCCAAACAAAAATTTTGGATAAAAATGTAAGGAGATCCACTTCCCTCAGAGTTGCATTTTAAGAACATTTTGATAAAGATCTTCAAGTAGAAGGAACATAAGAATAACTAGACAAAATAAGGAAGACACTCCAGAGATGGCAAATATGCAGAAAAAGAAATTAAGATTTTTTATTAATTTGCTTAATTTCTCTTGAAGATAAGCATTTAAACCAACATTAATATGTTATGAGGTCTATTCAATTTAAAAATAAACTGCAGACCAACAGCACAAGTAAAGAAACAGGAAATGGAACTATATAAGTGTAAGATTTTTACACAATGTGTACAGTATTGGAAAAATAGACTACTAATTTAAAGAAGTATATTATAAACTGCAGAGCAAACATTAAGAAATATAAATAAAAAAGAGATAAATTAAATATGGAAATAAAAAAACAGAAGTGTTAAAGGTAAATTTTGGGAAAACAATTAATCTAAAGCAAAAGAGGAAATGATCTTTCTGAAAGATAGTCAAGTTAAACTCAGCTATAAACTGCATGTAAAAAAAAACCCTCTTAGTTTAAAAGATGCGAAGATATTAAAATTAAAAGAATGAAAAGTAGTATGAAAGTATCATTTAAAAAAAGAGTATCTGGGATTATAGAACAAAATTTATTAGCAATGATAAAGAGGTATCTTTATAGTTAAAAATCAGTAAGTTCTTGAAGATAATATAAAAAATCTAAATACATATGAAGTTAATAACAAAATTTTTATTATTGATTTAAAAAATAAATGACAACAGAATGCATCACAATTCTTATTACATGTATACAACACAATTTTTCATATTTCTGGTTCTATATAAAGTATGTTGACATCAATTCGTGTCTTCATACATGTACTTTGGATGATGATGTCTATCACATTTCACTGTCCTTGCTAATCTCCTGCCCCCTCCTTTTCCCTCCCACCTCTCTGTCCTATCTGGAATTCATCTATTCCTCCCATGCTCCCTCTCCCTACCCCACTATAAGTCAGCCTCCTTATATCAGAGAAAACATTAGGCATTTGGCTTTTGGGGATTGGCTAACTTCACTTAGCATTATCTTCTCTAACTCCATTCATTTACCTGAAAATGACATGATTTTATTCTCTTTTATTGCTGAGTAAAATTCCATTGTGTATATATGCCACATTTTTTTTTCATCCATTCATCCACTGAAAGGCATCTAGTTTAGCTCCACAGTTTAGCTATTGTGAATTGTGCTGTTATAAACATTGATGTGGCTGTGTCCCTGTAGTATAATTTTTAAAAACATTTTAAAAATCACTACTATATTTGGAGATTAAAATGTATCAGCATTTGACAGTAGGTTTTATATAAGTAAAGTACCAACTTGCTCTAAATGATATATAAAGAACATTTTACCCAACAATAGGAAAATTTCGAACAAAAAGGAGCTGTTTTTAAATGCACAATGAATATTTGAATATTCACCAAAATAGAACATATTCTGGCCATAAAGCAAATTTCATTAAATTAAAAGGAATCAAATCTTTAAAACATTCTATTTGAATCCAATGAAATTAAATAAGAACTCAATCACAGTAAATATCTGGAAAATATTTATGTACTTGTAAAGTAAGTAACAAATTTCAGGGGAGATCATGAGTCAATTAAGAAATCATAATAAAATTTAGAATATATTTTAAAATGAAAACAAATTATTCAAATTTATGGGGTGTTTGCACAGAGGATATTTTTATGGATCACTTCTTAGAACAGAAGAAGGACTTCAAATCAATTATCAAATTTTCTACTTTAAGAAAACAGAAATGAAAGACCAAACAAATTATATTCAAAATAAGCAGAAGGTAGAAAAATTAGAACAATAGAAACTAAAGAAATTAAAATAGAAAATATTAATATAACAAAATTTAATTATTTGAAAAAAATCAGTAAATTTGATAAATAGGCTAATAGGGATAAGGAAAATATAAATTACTAGTATCAAGAAGGAAAAGGGTCATCTGTATAGTTGCTATAGGCATTAAAATGATATGCTAATAAATCTCACAATGTCAGTAAAGTAGAAATATTCCTTGAGAAATTAAACTACCTGAGGTCAGTAAAGAATAAATGGCAAAAAAATCACATAATTTCCAAATCTTTTACACAAGGAAAAGTTCATGCCATGTTGGCATCATTGGAAATTATCTTAAATGACTAAAGAAGAAATCGTAATTACTTATAAAAACTCTTCCAGAAAACAGGAGAGAGCACTTTTCCACTTAACATATAAGGGGTATTATTACTTGGATTCAAAACCAGACAAAGACATTTACATCACAAGGAAAGAAAACTCAAGATTAATTACAGGTCAAACATCACAGAGCAGAGAAACTCACAAATAAGACACAGAATTTCTTTTATTAGAATTTAGCAACAAAAATTAATTAATAAAGGGAATAGAGAACAAGATAACAAGATATGATTATTGCAGGATAGTAATATTGCCTTAGCATTAGAAATTCAAATAATGCAATCTGCCTTATTAACAGAAAAACAAAAGTAAAATAGAATAAAGAAAGCAGGGAGGGAAAAAAAGAGGAACAGGGAAGAAAAAATTAAAATATAAAGACTCACTACCTACAGAAATTTTTTTCTTACAAAGGTAAAACCATAGTCACAGGGTAAAATAAACAACCAATCAATCTAGAAATATAAGCAAAGTTCTTAAAATCTAGTTAAGCACATTTACAAAAAGCCTATAGTTAATACTATGCTTCATGGTAAAAGATGGCATACTTGTCCTCAAAAGTAAAGGAAAAGGAAAAAAACACATGGCTTCATCACTTTTATTCAGCAACATTCTGAATGTAATAAAGGAAATTTCAGATTGGAAATGGAAAAATGAAAATATTTCAGGTACATTAAACATGACAATCTACATAGAAAATATCAAAGTTACTGAAACTAGTTAATGAGTGTATGAAGGTCATGGGATACAAGGTCAGTATAAAAATCAAGTGCATGCATGACATATTTAAGATTAGCATTCTGACAATATTAATTCTGCCTATCCAATAACATGGGAGATCTTTGCATTTTGTAAATGGTTCTTCAATTACTTTCTTTAATGTTCTGCAGTTTTCAATGAAAAGGTCTTTCACCTCCTTTTTTTTTTTTTTTTTTAGGTTGCTTCCCAAGCATTTTCTTTTTAATTTATTTTTAAGGCTACTGCGAATGGGATAGTTTTCCTAATTTCTCTTTCAGCTAATTCATCATTTTTACATAGCAACACAGTTGATTTATGGATATTAATTTTAAATCCTGATATTTGCTGTATTTGTTTATGAGTTGTAGAAGTTTTCTGATAGAGTTTTGGGAATCTGCAAAATATAGGATCATGTCCTTGGCAACAGAAATTGTTCGAGCTCTTCTTTTTCTCCCTTTAATTTCTTTCTTTTACCTTATTACTCTCACTAGAGTTTCAAGGACTGTGTTGAATAGAATTGGTGGAAAAGGGCATCTCTGTCCTCCTCCACTTTTTAGAAGGAATATTTTCAATTTTTTCTCCATTTAGAATGATGTCAGCCTTAGGTTTAGCATACATATTTTTTTCCAATATTGAGGTTTATTCCTACTATCCTCAGTTTTTCAAGTGTTTTGAACATGAATGGATACTGAATTTTGACAAATGTTTTTTCTTCATTTATTGAGATATTCATGTGATTCTTGTCTTCAAGTATATCGATATGTTGAAATATGCTTATTGTTTTCTGTGTCCCTGTGATGAAACCCACTTGATCATGGTGCACTCTTTTAAATATGATTTTGTATGTGATTTGCCAGAATTTTATTAAGAATTTCTGCATTTATGTTCATCAGGGAGATTGATCTGAAGTTTTCTTTCCTTGATCTGGCTTTGTCTGGTTTTGGTACCAGGGGGATACTAGCTTCATAGAATGAGTTGGGAAGGGTTCCTTCCTTTTCTATTTCATGAAATAATTTGAGGAGGATTGATGTTAGTTCTTGAAGGTCTGGTAGAATGCAGCTGAGAATCTGTATGGCCCTGGGCTTCTCTTCACTGATAAGCTTTTGATAACATTTTCAATGCAATTTCTATTAAAATTCCAATGATGTTCTTCAGAGAAATAGAAAAAGCAGTCAATCGTACAGATGCTGCTCTGGACCCGTGCCTGTGTGGACCCTCCCATGCCCCTGCCCATCAAGCAACAAGGGGTTCCCGTAGCTGCCTCCATCTTGGGACACTGCTACTACTGCCAAATTCCCTTTCACATGGTAGCCTGCACCAGGGGACACTGCTCAGGGTCTGGAAACAGTCACTCACCACACGTCATGGCACTGCATCACCTAAGACACCACACAATGCCGCCACATGGTCCCCTCTTATGGCCCCATCTCTGAAAGTGGTCACCTCCATCTTAGGACATCTTCGTGGTCATCTTGGGTTATCTCTGCTGCCCACATCGCCATCTTTAGGTGGGGCAACTCCCATCTTGGGACACTGACTGTGGCCTAAAAGCAATATCAAGGTGCCTACAGTTCCATAACCCCCCACCTCCACATCATAGCCACTAACTGGATAGATTACCTGAGGGCCTGTAGCTCTCAAAGCTAGGTATAGATCTGCCTGATACAGAACAGCTCTCTGCAACAGGTGTGCATGCCTTGGAACTCAGCCTGCATGGTCTTCAGAGAGAAAGTTTCTTGATTGAAAAGTATAAAAGGATGGGGCTCCTGAGAGATACAGTTTAGAGACCAGAAATCATGGGCTTTACAGGCAATCTAAGGGGCTAAGAACAGGTGCCCACATCACACGAGTGAGCCCCAAAGGAGATCCTTGGGGTGCAGTCTTCTAATGGGGAGCAGCAAGTACTATACCCACCTCCAGGAGTTCCTCCTTCATGACTAACCCTCCTACACCAATAACCTTCACCACCCTGGGGGTGGAGATACCAACAAACAACAGACAACCCCACCTACTGGATGAGAAGGGAAGCAGGAAAGACACAGAATTCCAACAAAAACAATTACTCAATGTTCCTTTGAGATATTTTTAGTTTTGTTGTACATTCTTTTATCTTTCATCAATATATTTTTTCCTTATTAATTTCTTTGTATATTTTCTCTATCTATTCTCTTCCCTCTTTCCTGGAGAATCCTTTTCTCTCTATAATCCTACTACCAGTCAACTTCTTTTGATTCCTTATACACACTTCCTTAGATCTAATACTTCTATATCCTCACCTCCAACCTCTTTAATTCATTCTACACCTGCTGGTTCTCCTTTTGTCCACCATTAGAAATTGAAGACCCTTTCACAAACCTATTGTGTGTATTGCAGACAATAATTGAACACATAATTTTCTCTATTGCTACAAAACTCTAAACATCTTAATAGGAGCTATTTGGTTTAAGGTTGCATATTGTTTGCATTGAGACCTGTTAATACTAATATCCCCCCAAAGGAGAGGTACTGGATTTTAAAGGCTGCAATAAAATGAAGCAAAAGACCAATTTAGATCTCAGAGAATTTTTCTAAGGAGACTCTCAAAAAAGTAGGTATAGTGGGATACCATTTCAGATCTCAGTAGATTTTTTCTGCAGAGACCCTCAAAGTTAGAAGGGCTTGGAATAACATATACCAAGCCTGAAAGAAAATAGATGCCAACCAAGAATTTTATATCCAGAAAAATTAAGCTTTAGAGTTGAGGATGAAATAAAACCTTCCAGGACAAATGAAAGTTAAAAGAATTTACAACTGGAAAGCCTGAACTACAGAACATCCTCAGCAAAATATTCCATAAGGAGGAAATGAAAAATAACAATAAAAATCAGCAAAGGGAGGAATGACACTCAAGGGAAAGCCAGTCAAAGAAGAAACCACGTCAAGTTAAAAACTGAAAATAAAAATGACCAGGAATACAAACAATATCTCAATAATGACCTTGAATGTTAATGGCCTAAACTTAGCAATCAAAAGACATAGATTATCAGATTGGATCAGAAAGAAAAGAAACAAAAATATGTTGCCTTCGAGGAACTCATCTCATAGGAAACATCATCCACAAACCGGAGTTGAAAAGTTGGGAAAAAACATACCACTCATATGGACTGTGGATACAAACAGGGGTTTTCATCCTTATCTCAGAAAAAGTAGACATCAAGTCAAAGTTAGTCAAAAGGGATAAAGAAGGATATTTCATACTGCTTAAGGGAAACAAAACATAATCAAGATATAACAATTGAAAATATATATGCTCCAAACAATGGAACATCTACATACGTCAAACAAACTCTTCTCAATTTCAAGAATCAAATAGACCACAACAAGATAATACTGGTAGACTTTAATACACCTCTTTCACCACTGGATAGATCTTCCAAACAAAAACTAAACAAAGAAACTATAGCTCTCAATAATACAATAAAAAATTTAGCCTTAACAGACATATAGAGAACATTTCATCCATCAACAAGTGAATACACTTTCTTCTTAGCAGCACATGGATCCTTCTCTAAAGCAGACCATATATTATGCCACAAAGCTACACTTAGAAAATGAAGAAAAAAAAATAGAGCTACTACCCTGCATTCTACCAGATCATAATGGGATGAAATTAGAAATCAATGATAAAATAAATAATAAAAGCTACTCCCAACACCTGGAGGCTAAATAACATGCTATTGAAAGAACAATGGATAGCAGAAGACATCAGGGTGGAAATTAAAAAATTCTTAGAGGTAAATGAGAGCACTGATACAACATCAAAATCTCTGAGACACTATGAAGGCAGTGCTAAGAGGAAAGTTCACTGCATTGAGTTCATTCCTTAAAAGCATAAGAAGTCAACAAATAAATGACCTAAGATTATACCTCAAAGCCCTAGAGAAGGAAAAACGATTCAACACCAAAAGTAGAAGATAGGAAATAATTAAAATCAGAGCTGAAATCAAAGACACTGAAACAAAATAAACAATTTTAAAAAATTGATAAAACAAAAAATTGGTTCTTTGAAAAAAAAATAATAAAATTGATAAACCCTTGGCCACACTAACAAAGAGAAAGAGAGAAAACTCAAATTAATAAAATTCATGATGAAAAAGGAAACAACACAGTGGACACTATCAAAATACAAAAGATGATTAGAAACTATTTTGAAAATTTATATTCCAATAAAATAGAAAATCTTAAGAACATCAACAAATTTCAAAAGATATATGGTCTACCCAAACTGAATCAGGGGATATAAACAACTTAAACAGAGCAATCTCAAGAAATGAAATAGAAGATGACATCAAAATTCTACTAACAAATAAAAGTGCATCACCAGATGGATTCACAATGGAGTTCTACAAGGCCTTCAAATAAGAGCTAATACCAATATTCCTCAAATTATTCCATGAAATAGAAAAGGAGGGAACCCTTCCAAACTCATTTTATGAGGCCAATATCACTCTGATACCAAAACCAGACAAAGACACATTAAGGAAAGAAAACTTCACACCAATATCTCTAATGAACATAGCTGCAAAATTTTTCAATACAATTCTGGCAAATTGAAAAAAAAACATATTAAACGACCAAGTTGGGTTCATCCCAGGGATGCAAGGTTGGTTCAAAATATAAAAATCAATAAATGTAATTCATCACATCAATAGATTTGAAGATAAGAATCTCATGGTCATCTCAATAGATGCAGAAAAGGCATTCAACAAATACATCACCACTTCATGTTCAAACCACTAGAAAAACTAGGGATAATAGGAACATACCTCAACATTGTGAAAACTATCTATGCTAAGCCCAAAGCCAACATCATTCTAAATGGAGAAAAATTGAAAGCATTCCTGCTAAAAACTGGAACAAGGCACTACTTCTATTCAACATAGCTCTGTTTATAGCATCTCAATTCACAATAGCCAAACTGTGGAAACAGCCTACATGCCCTTCAGTAGATGAATGGATAAAGAAACTGGTATATAGAACACAATGGAATACTACTCAGCCCTAAAGAAGAATGAAATAGTGGCATTTTTAGGTAAATGGACAGAATTAGAGAAAATCATGCTAAGCAAAGTATGTCAATTTTAAAAAAATCAAAGGTCAAATGTTTTGTCTGATAAGTGGATGCTGATTCATAATGAGCAAAAGGGCAAGGCAAAAAGGGAGGAACTTTGGATTGAGCAGAGAAGAAGGAAGGGAAGGAGAAGAGAAAAAGGAAAGTGGGGAGGATGGTAGAATGATATGGACATAATTACCCCTATGTATAGGTTATGAATGCACAAATGGTGTAACTCTAACTCTATATTTTGTACAATCAGAGAAATAAAAAAAAAATTGTGCTCCATTTATGTTAAAAAAAATAAAGTAAAAATTATCTTAAAAAAGAAAAAGAAATAAAAAAATTCATTTGGAAAAATAAGAGGCCAAGTATAGCCAAAGCAATCCTTAGTGAGAAAAGTGAAGAAGGAGGTATCATAGCAACAAACCTCAAATTATACGACAGAACTATAGTAACAAAATGGCATGATATTGGCACCAAAACAGACATAAAAACCAATGAAACAGAATAGAAGACACAGAGATAAACCCACATAAATCCAGTTAATCTTATACTAGACAGAGGCACAAAAACATACATTGGAGAATAGATAGCCTCTTCAACAAATGGTGCTGAAAAAACTGGAAATCCTTTGTAAGGGAACAAAATTTAACCGTATCTCTCACCCTGAACAAAACTCAACTCAAAGTGAATCAAAGACCTAGAGACCCTGCACCTAGTAAAAGAAAATGTAGGCCCAAATTTTCATCATAGTGGCTTAGGAACCGAATTCCTCAACCAGACTCCTAAAGCACAGGAAGTGAAATCCAGAATCAATAACTCGGAGGAATCAAACCAAAAACTTCTTCACAGCAAAGGAAATAATGAAGAGCATGAAGAGAGAGCATACATAATAGGAGAAAATCTTTGACACCTGCATCTCTGATGCAGCATTAATCTCTAGGATACAAAAAGAACTCAAAAAGCTGAACACCAATAAAACCAAATAACTCAGTTGATAAATTGACAAAGGAACTGAACAGAATAAATATGACTGATCAATAAATATGCAGAAAAGTGTTCAACATCACCAGCAATTAGAGAAATGCAAATTAAGACTACACTGAGATTTCATCTCATTCCAGTCAGAATGGCAATTATCAAGAATACAAATAACAATGAATGTTGATGAGGATGTGGGGGAAAAGGCACACTCATTTGTTGCTGGTGGGACTGCAAATTGTCACAACCAAGCAGTATGGAGATTCCTCAGAAAATTTGGAATGTAACCAGAATTTGACCCTGCTATCCCCCTCCTCAGCATATACCCAAAGGACTTAAAATCAGCATACTATAGTGATGCAGCCACATCATTGTTCATAGCATCTCAATTCACAAGAGCTAAGGTATGGAACCAAAGTAGGTGCCCTTTAAGAGATGCATGGAAAAAAGAAAATGTGGTACATATACACAATGGAATGTTACGCAGCCATAAAAAGAAATGACTTTATGACTTTTGCTGGATGGATGATTTTATGACTTTTGTAAGTAGATGGATCTGGAGACTATTATGCTAAGTAAAATAAGCCAATCCCCCCAAAAAACAAAGGTCAACTGTTCTCTATGATATGCAGATGCTAATACAAAACAAGGGTTGAGAATAAAATTCCAGTGGATGAGACAAAGAAGAATTAGTGGAAGGAAGTAGGGATAGGAGTAGGAAAGACAGTAGAATGAATCGTATGTAACTTCCCAATGTTCACATATGAATACACCACAGTGAAACTCCATGACATGTACAACTACAAGAATGGGAATGCATACTATATGTACGTGTAATATGTCAAAATACTACTGTCTTGTATATCTAAAATGAACAACAAAAAAGGTAAACAGTTGAAATAAAATAAATACCATTTGTGACAGCATCATAATAAGAAGCACCAAGAAATAAAAGTTCATTAAACATGAACAAGATTGAATTTAAATTATCAAGCATTGTTTAGAAAATTTAAGGAAAATGAAAAGAAGTGGAAACAAATACATCTTCATGGAGTCAAATTCAAAAGAATATCATTAAGATGTTCATTTTCCCAAAAGTGATCATCTACAGATTCAGGGTAATTTTATTCAAAATTTCAATCGGGTTTCTTTTCTCTTTTTCATTTTTGGTAGAAATTTTTGACATAAATTCTTAAAATTTCAGAAAAATGAAAACAAACCAAAATACTTGACACAATTTTTAAAATAAAAACCAAGATGGAGTTCTTCCTGCAAAAGACTAAGTCTAGTGTAACAATAAAGAACAACGTGTTGCAGTACTGATATATTGACAGATATGTAAAATAGAACAATAGTTCTAAAGGAAGACAATACCTATCTGGTATACTGATATTTGAAAATGCTTCCAAGGTAATTTGGTGGAGAAAGGATATTCATTTTGTAGAATCAGAGAATTCACAATCGATAGGATTGATATTCATGTGCCAAATTATGAATTCTCATTCTCACCAGACACCAAAATGTTGATTGAAATCAGTCCTTTGATTCAAATATATAAGAGCTACAACAATAAAAATTCTAGGGGAAATCATAGTAAAAGACCTTTGTAACCTTGATAATAACAATGATATCTTCCAATGGACACACAGAGCAAAACCCATAAAAAAATGATATATTGAACTTATCTAAATCAAAAACTTCTGCTCAATGGGTGATGGAAATGTAAAGGCAAGTCACTGAGAGAAAATATTTGCAATATAAATATTTTACAAATCACCATTTTCCCCCAATGTATGTATGCAGAACTCCATAACTCAGTAAGATAAAGCAGGAAAAAGAAATATTTTAAGAGACACTTTATAAAAGAAGATATATAAGTGCATAAAAAGACATATAGCATGATCATCACAGGAAGGAAATAAACATCACAAAATATCACAACATACACTTTCTAGAATAGCTAACATCAAAAAGACTGACGACATCACATGTTGGAGGGAATAGCTGAAACTCATAAATTGCTGGTAGGAATGTATAATCATACAATCATTTTGGCAGTTTCTTGTAAAGTCAAACATACACTTACCATATTTATTGCTCCTATATTTATCAAAAAGCAATGAAATCATGTTTCCACAAAGATTTGCACACAGATGGTCATAGGGGGTAGGTCATGACAGTCAAAAACTGGAAACAACCCAAATGTTCATCAAGATGGTAAAGGAGAAAGAAATTTGCAACATTCATATGACAGAATACTACTCAGCAAAATTTTTTTTTTAATTTTAAAAAGGACTACTGATAAGCTGAATCTCAAAATTACAAGCTAAGTAAAAATAAGCTAGACACAAAATAATGCATGTTTTATTTTTCCTTTTATAAAAAAGTTGTCCATATAGTAAAATAATCATCAGTGACAAAAATCAGATCAGGAGTTGTCTGAGGCTGGGGGATGGAGCAAAGTTTGACTGCAAAGGTACATGGTGGAACATTTTAGTGTTCCCGGAGTGTTTTATGTCAGAACTGTGGTAGAAGTTATACAATATTAAATTTTGTAAACATCAGGTTGTATGCATAAATTTGGTAAATTTAATTATATGTAAACTGTAGCTCAATGGATGACAGAAAATACACCTTTGCTATAAAGATTATCTGTGTTGCCTTTCTACTGAGTCTTAGTGGCTTCAGTGTCACCACAATTAATTTAAAAGGTGGAAACCCAGAGTGGAGGAAACAAAAACATAAATTAGAATTAAAAATATATTAAAAAACTTAGATAGGATCATCCCTACTACCACATGAAATTATTTGATACTTTGAAATTTACAACAAACTTTGTCCTCCAAACTTCC
Organism: Marmota monax; assembly: GCF_021218885.2. Classification (NCBI taxonomy): domain Eukaryota; kingdom Metazoa; phylum Chordata; class Mammalia; order Rodentia; family Sciuridae; genus Marmota; species Marmota monax. The sequence continues at coordinate 10,197,843 of NW_026695241.1, forward strand.
ACGTATAGGAAACTAGCTTTGAAGTTATACAGTTGTCTCACGCTAGATGTTGTGGACGAGGTCCTTGTAGAGCCAGGGCCAGAAAGATCATTTCTTTTCCTCTGGGTTCCAAGGGCTGCAGAAGAGAATTTACTCAGTCACCCATTCTTCCTCTTATTAACCCATGTTGACACATTGCTGTTTTTATTTCATGCATGTATGTGGTAGGGGGAGTTTACTTTTTTGTTATGGGCAGCCAGAACTCAGGGAATTCTATCATGAACAAATGGAAAGGACCTTTCAAGTCCAGGAGATCCTGGATTCTGAGGAGATACACTGCTAGATTGGACCTTAGGTTTTCTCCCTTGGGATTAGAGTTACTATGTGCCACGTACGGGTAGACGACTGTGGTGGATTTGTGTGAAACAATTTGCAAAATGTTCACCAGGTTTGGTTTTTCTTGTTTGCCTGAAGCTGAACATCACAGCATATCACATATACATTTGCCAACTCTTTGCATGTTGCCCAGGCATGGTATCGGGGACCTGCAGCGAAATGGGAGTAGTGGTGGTCTTTTTCGGTCTCCTGTGTGTCTTCTCTATCTACATCTACACTCTCACAATTTCCCTGACTGAAGACTACACAGAGACGACCAGGGAGACCATGGGATTGACACAATGAAGACAGATTGCTCTCAGCCACAGCCAGCTAATGTGAATGTCTGGCTGAAGCTACATTCCCATCAGTACAATGTCCCTCATATCACCCACACCACACTTGCAAATATCCAAGGACTATAATAGGAGCCAGAAATACATTTTCATTGTGTAAAGCTACAGATATTTGGGGATTATTTTATATAATATAATGTATCCTAATTAATACAAATGCATTCATAAAATGGGAAAATGGGTTAAGCAGGTAAATTCTAGACTCAGAAAGCCAGGCAAGAACAGCGGTATTGGGGGCTTGGCATTCTTCAAGATTTCCTTATGCCTTACAGTACTCAAATGTTTCAGTTTCCAAAGGGATTTGATTCAAACTTGGAACTCTCAGCCACTTCCTGGTTTGCATCCTTCTTTCCATTCATTCCTTTACTCTCCATTGCGTTTCTACATGAACCAACTTCTATGCTGGGTATTGGGAAATAGAAGACAGCAGAAACACACTTCACAGCAACGTCCATTAGAAACATTTTTTGCAACCTTGTATTTGCAATACCATATTTTCTATAAAAAATAAATAAAAAAACATACATTGATGGGTAAACAGGAAGCCTGTCTCTATCTGTCTTTCTCTCTCTCTGTTCTTAGGTAGCATTGGGAATTGGACCCAGTATGTTCTACCACTGAGCTACATCCCCAGCCATTTTTATTTTGAGGTAGCTCAGGCTTAACTCAAAGTTGTGATCTTCTTGCCTCAGATTCCTGAGTTGCTGGGATCAGAGGCATGTGCCACTACATCTGGCAAGAGAGCAAGGCTCTTAAGGGTGAAGTAATCATGCCAGATAGAATCTAGTGTGAATTTAAAGGCTCCATAAAGAATGTAAAAGAAAAAGGTGCGTGGTCCACTTAGGTATTTCCCCTGAGAACCTTCCAATGAATGGTTATCATAGTAATTCATTCATTCCTCCATTCATTCAGCAAACCCAAACCTGCTTTCAGTTATAGAGATGAGCTTTGTGGACTTGTTACCATGTTAGGTACTGGTACTGGTTAGGTTACGTCATTGCTGTGATGAATTACCTCAAACTCAATGGCTTAGAATAAAATAAACTTACAATCTGACAGTTTAGTAGGTCAGAACTGCAGCATAACCTGATAGACTAAAATCACCGTGTCTACTGTGCTGCATTCCTTTTCATAAATTTTAAGGGACAGTTAATTTCCTTACATTTTTAAGTTTCTAACAGCCATTAACATTCCTGAGCTCATGGTCTCCTCTCCCCATCTATTAAGCAACAATGGGTCAAGTTTTTCTCACATCGTATCACCCTGACCTTAAAATGTGCCTCTCCCTTCTACTTTTAAGAATCTTACTCATTTCATTGTCCCCACCTGGATAATTTAACATAATCTCCCCATTTTAAAGTCTTGATTTGTTCATATCTGCAAAAGCTCAAGGACGTTAGCATGGTCGCAGCTCCTGGGGTTAGCAGCAGTTGACATTTTCAGCAATTTTTTGCCTGCCATAGGCATTTATCAGAAAAGTCAGTTTTTACTTATGGGGTCCACAATAGTGCCTCACTGGCTCTCCCCCTAATACAATCAGCTGCTTTACTATCAAGCCAGCAATATACTGTTTTTGAGAAAGAAGTTAATTGTTTTAGCCTGGCATGGTGGTGCATGCCTGTAATCTCAGCAGCTAGGGAGGCTGAGGCAGGAAGATCATGAGTTCGAAGCCAACCTCAGCAATTTACCAAGGTACTAAGCAACTTATCAAGGTCCTAAGCAACTCAGCAAGACCTTGTGTCTAAAAAAAATATATGGAAAGGGGGCTGGATCAGTGGTTAAATGCCCCTGGGTTTAATTCCTGGTACTAAAACAAACAGAAGGAAAGAAAGAGAGAGAGAGAGAGAGAGAGAGAGAGAAAGAAAGAAAAGAAGAAGAAACAATTAAAAGTTAGTATTTTTGAGAAGTTAATTTGTTCTGTAACTCTGATTTTAAAGATGAGGCAACAGATATTCTGGGAGTTAAATTAATGTGCTCGAGGTCACAGGTGATAGGAACATAATATTGTTAATATTCAAAATTCTTGTCTGAAGATTCATTCATTTCCCAGAGAAAGCCTATTGATCTCAAATATAATATGAGTTCATTTTAAGTTTGAAAATAAAAAAAGAAGCCCATTATTTAATAACTGACTAAGTTAGGCAACTTGTGAAAAAGCTCAATCACTCTTTTTCTTGTTTCACTAATACAGCACCTTCAAGCCTTCAGTGCAAAGAAAACATTGAACAAAAGCTTGCTCTTCAACTCAGTCACAGCTAACTATTGCTCACTTCCAAATGACTGTTACTTGGTGGTGCATCTGTTCACCCCAGGGAACCTCTCCCTGGCATATCTTTAAATCTTCTCTATTCTAAATAAATTGCCTTTGGATGGGTTTATTAACATTTTGTTACATTTTCTGAACAGCATTCCATAGCTAAGTGGAAGGAGTTATTTTGTCATTGTTAGGGTTTGGTTTTCGCGCACTGTTAATTATTTGCATATTCATAGGGCATCTGAACAGAACTCCATTTATTAAGAATATTAGTGATGATAACATAAAAATAAGATGGATTTCCTGAGTCTGGTTCCAGAGTAACCACGCTTATAGAGCACCTTCCAAATAGAACACAATTTATATAATTGACACTACAGGATTAGGACTAGGTCCCTAACAGAATATGGTATACAGAAACAGAGTCACACTGGCTGATAGGCAGCAGAGCTCAGAATCAAAGCCAAAGCTCATTTTCTTCCAATTTTATCATACTACCCAATAACACATCACAAACCTTAACAAATATTAGGGGGAAAAAGACATATTGATGCTTTACACACCTCGAAATGTATGTAAGTCCTATTGGCTCAACTTTATAGTAGCAAAATTGACCAAATAAAATAGTGCAGTCCAAAGAAAGTTAAAGTTGTGAGCTTATAGGACAGACATTTCTGAATGATCCAAGACACTTTCATCCACATTAAAGAAACTTTGAAAAAGACATATGCTCAGAGCATCCTGGTCATAAGTGCTTAATGCTAAAAGCAGTCAGGCAACACAGATGCAAGACGCCTTAAAAGCTTTTCAAGTCTAAGGTTGTAACCTTTGGGCAGGATGGCGAGGCTGTCAGTTCACTGAAACCCGCACTTCCCCTCAAGTGTCTATTTTGCCCTTCCTTCCCCACTAAGTACCCACTCCAACCTCCTCTGGCCATTACATAAAGCTTTTCAGGAAACATCATTCTGCACAGATGTTTAACCCCAGGCTCTCAGGGAACTATGCAGCAAGTTGCTAGGTCCGTTGATTAATTTTACATGTACTTGTATGCTAATGGAGGCTGACACCAAAACCCTCACTGCCAGCCAGCCATGTTAAATAAACAAAGGAGTTCAGGCCAACCTGCCCTGAGAGTCGTCTGTGCACAAGATGTCTTTCAACCAGGGTTTCAAAGTGAGAGCAGGTTCTTCTTTTTCCTCAGCAAGCATCCAACACAACCTGGTCAATATTAAGCCAAATATTTGTGCATTCACTTGCATTTTTAAAATACGCCTGTGTGGAATATGAAATATTGAAAAGCAAATGAAATTCAAACTCAATGACAGAGGAGCTTTTTAAAAAAATAATAATTTGATTACAATTGGTGACAATCATTGCTTAGATAGAAGTTAAACCCTATAATTTGTCTGTTGGTCTGGGATTATATTATGTGAAATTTACCAAACTACAACATTAAACGTTCTGCAGACATTTTTTTTGAAGAAGATTAAAATGTCATTTAAAAAATACCCACATTATAGGTTTTCCATCTGCTATTGGTAGATACAGTATTCTCTCCTACTGACAAAAATGAAAAGAGCTAGCTGAAAAAAATTCTTTGCAAATATTTTCTGAAGGCATTGTAAAAAAATCAAGTCTGTCAGGATGTGAGAGATTGAAGTCTTGAAGAGAAAGAAGGATTTGGTATATTTAACAATTCATGTAGCTTTTCCCTTTGAGACATCTACTAACTCACAGTGGAGGTCTAGAGGTTAAGAAGCTGAGCAGGAAACTTGGTGTCTGAGAGGAATAGAGTAAGAGAACCAAGGCTCAATGTGGAGGAAGAATCCTAGTAAACCCCACTAGCTTTAGCTAAGACCCTAATGTCTAGACCTAAAGAAGAGGGATGGCAGGATACAGAGGTGCAGGCCTGTAATCCCAGTGGCTCAGGAGCCTGAGGCAGGGGGATTGCAAGTTCAAATCCAGCCTTAGCAACTGCGAGGTGCTAAGCAACTCAGTGAGACCCTGTCTCTAAATAAAACACAAAATAGGTCTGGGATGTGGCTCAGTGGTCTAGTGCCCCTCAGTTCCATCCAAGAAGAAGGGGATGCCACCCCCCACAAAAACCAATACCCTCTATCAAATCAAATTGAATTAAGATGATTTGTCTCTAGCTGCTTTCCAGGAACAAAATTGAGCATCACCATTACAGAGTTTAACAAAAATACTTGAGGATCTATAATTAATAAAAATTATAGTTGAATATTGTTATCAGTAAGAGCATGTTTTCCAAAAATAAGAAGGACAATAACTACTTTTGTTTTGAGTTCATGACAATGTCCAGGTTCTGAATCTCATACCATATCTGCCAGTTAAATGCCATTTATATCTTACATAAAAAGTGTGCTTCATAGATGTTATATGACTTTATAAAATCTACACAGCCAGAAGGTGACTGGGGTTAAGTTTAAAACTCTGGACTATTTATGTTCAGAAAACATTTTCAGTGGGTGATGTAGATGTACATTCTCATGAGATGTGTGAACAGGGACTTACTTTAGGACAGAAAACAGAAGGATCTTTGAAAAACCGTGGGAAGAAAGAAGATGATATCTGGTGAAAGACAGTCCCCTTAAACATTTTTTTCCCTTGGAATTTGGAGGAAGTTATAAATAGTACAAGAATGTCTCCTGAAGCACTTATGGAAAGGATATATCATAATTAAATAATTAATTCAAATAAGATTTATTGAGTATATATTATTTGTCAGCGGCTCCTCTGTATTTTAGAAGGAGAGTGGTAAGTAAAATAGACAGTCCCTTCTCTGATGTAGATTAGATCCCATTGGAGTGGATAGTTAATAAATAAACAACTAAAAATAGAATTTAGGGAGTCACTGGTGCTAAACTGATATTTATAGCCAAGCTGGAGTCATGGAACAAAGACATTTGGAATCAGTTAAAAGAGGAGAAAAAAGTTATTAGAGACCCAAATTACAGAGCAAGAGAAGGACAAAATTCAGATGGGCCCAGTGGCACACACCTGTAAACCCAGCAACTCATGAGGCTGAGGCAGGAGGATTGCAAATTCAAAACCAGTCCCCAGTTTATCTGGGCACCAAAGCAACTTAGTGAGACTCTGTCTTTAAAAAAAAAATTGAAAAAGGGCTGAGGATGTGACTCATGGCAAAGTACCCCTGATTTTAGTCCCCAAATCCCCAGTACAAAAAAAAAAAAAGAAAGAAAGAGAAAAAGGAAATGACAATTCCAAAGACACCTTTGAAGTTAATGTATTAGAAAAAACAAAAATGATTCTGTTTCTTGTTCTTCCTCCTAAAGTTCTATTGATTTTAGAAACTATCCTAGTGACTTGGTTCTTGATTATGAATATGTCAAAAGATTGGTGATTCTTGACAGTCTTTTAGTTAGCTTTTGTCCCATTGTGACTAAAAGATCTGACCAGAACAACATTGTAAAGGAGGAAAAGTTTACTTAGGGGCTCACAATTTTAGAGGTCTCAATCCATAGAAGGCTAGCTCCATTCCTTGAGGCCCAGGTGAGGCTGAGTGTCATGGTGGACATGTGTGGCAGAGGGAAGGGGCTTACATGATGATCAGGAAACAGAAAGAGACTTCACTGTCCAGATACAGAATATACACCCCATAGACCCAGCCCCAATGAACTACTACTTCTTTCAGCCACACCCCACCTGCCTCCAGTTACCACTCAATCCATCAGGGATTAGTTTACTGATTAGGTTAAGGATATAAGCCAATCATTTCTCCTCCAAACCTTCTTGCACTGTCTCACACGTGAGCTTTTGGGGATACCACATCCACACCATAATAGACAGTGAATTGAAAGTGCACAGAATCAGAACATGACCTGTTACATCATGAGAGTGAGGCTGGACCACCACCCCAGATTCAAACCCGAGGTGTCATTCTTTGTTTTTAGCTGCCTGATTGGAAGGCCCTACTCTTGCTTGGATGCCTGTACATTCTGTTATTGTCCTTGGCTTCCTTGACTATCCTAACATTAGTCAACCCCTACAAGTTGTTTTGAACCCAATCAATTATTTTGTTTTAAGGAAGAAGTACAGGACAAACTCAGGTTAACAAACACACTAAACTACCACATTATGAAAATTAGAAATTAAAATTGTATCCTTTCAAGTGAATCAGACAAGGAGAACAATCAAGAGGGACTCTTCAATGAAAGGTTAGTTCCTCATTAAAACAGTACAAACCCCACCATTGGTATCCTCTTTGGGAACCCCACCCCCCATTCTGTGGAAGCCTTCCTTGCTTGTTTCTCATAAACCTGCTGCTGAATTCTCATAAGACAAGAACCGTCCACTGCTCACAAGATCCTGTGTTACAATAGGTTTTCTTCTCAAATTGTGTGCTTATAAGTTATGTGAAATTAACATCCTAAAATAAACTTCATTTTAAGAAGAAGAGAGAAGCAAAAGTAGGGATGAAAGAAAGATGTGACCAACCTACAAAGAGAAATCACCACCAACATTCTTCTCTGCTTTTTAATGCTTTGGGAAACAACCAAACTTTAACAACTTTCGCATAGTGGTCTAGCCATTGATGCCAAAAGCATGAGAGGGTCTAGATCCTAATTAAGGTAGCATCAGCACTAATTTGACATGTATCCACAACAATGCATCCTCGATCAGAAGTTGTATTCAGGGCTCAGAAAAAAAGATGCATGGGTGATATAAATTTAGCATAGCTTTATTTGCAGGCGTAAAGCTCCCACAGTGAGTTTAAGGTTAAAATCAGCCATCTGAGTCTGGTTAGGAAAGAGATTTATTTATCCCAAATTATATTCTCTCTAAACTGAGCCCTGCTTTGCTGACCAACACAAGTTTCTGAACTGAAGGGCCCCCATTGCCACCTGCTTCCCAGTTCAATACATTCAACAGATTTTTCCTCCACTTTCCAAGCTGGAATTTCAGTGATGACAACTTCATTTTATAGTGAATATTGCAAATGATGCAAAATAATTGAATGCTCAATACAACAGGAAAAAAAAAACCCTTTTCTGAACAAAACTCAGCAAAAAAGTATGAGAACATTTTCCTCATTTACTACTATTCATGCTTCCCTTTGCATAAAACTAGTGTTACCCATCTGAAACATTGTTCACATGATATTTAGGAATTTAAATCATCTAGAAGTTGTCTTAGCAAAAGACAAGTAATGTTTAGTTAGAAGATAAACATGAAGGGCAAATCCTTCAGTGGGCCTTCTCCTGAACACTGAAGGGGGAAATAAAAGAGTTTAATTTAGATTAACTCTGTGTACTACAAGTTACATAGATGATTTATATTAAGGAAACTTTTCTTCATATATATATTTCTTAATCAAGACATAATTAGCAAATGCTACTTTTGATTCCAAAAAGTAAAATATTAAATATTGAAGCATTGTTTGTGTGGTTTTCTGTTTTAGATAATTATAAGATGGGACTTACGGGATTTTTTTATATCAATTGTTTCACAACAGAGTTTAAAACTAATTCTAGAGCTGCCATGGTTTTGCAAATTGGCTTGTCAAATGACTACTCTATAGCATTATTGGAGAATGACTTGTATTTGAAGTTTTCAGATAGTGACATTCTAATTCTCAATTTCTGCTTGGATTTTTTTTTCAAAATATTTTTCACACATTTCCTTTTGCTTAAACTTAGAATACTAAGCCGTAATTTAATGCTTACTTGTTTTTTCTAATAATTCAAATGAAGGATTTGAAAAAAAAAAGATTCTGCTGGGTTTTTAACAGACACACACATACACACACACACACAAACACACTTCAATTTTTTTTTTTAAATTTACTTCCCAGCATCAAATTATTTACTGTCATTTAGCATTCTCCTATTCCTACTTATGACATGTCAACTCAGGATAGTTATTTCCCTTCAACTATGCTATTATTTGAAATTTAGTGAGGACAAACTTTTTTTTTTCTTTGTTTTAATTATGTGTTACTCTAGTTAATGTTAAAGGCAGTTCACATTTTTGAACACAGCCATGGAAGTTTTCATCAACACATAGCAACTTTGAATTCAAAATATTCTATGTTAAATACAGACACATAAAAATATTTGTAAATGATCCATGTTTTATTTCATTGCAGCTTTTAAAAGTGATTAAGCAAATGTCAAGTTTCAAGACTGAATTTTGGACTGGGGATGTGGATCAATGGTAGAGTATTTGCCCAGCATGCATGAGGCCCTGGTTTCAATCCTTAGCACCACTAAATAAATAAACAAACAAACAAACAAATAAATAAATAAATATCTAAAAAGATGGAATTTTGTACCCATCCAATTCACATAGTGAAGGTTCAACTCTCCATGTGATTATTTGTAAATAAGGCTTTAAGGAGGTAACTAAGATTAGATGAGATCATAAGAGTGAGACTCTAATCCTATAGGAATGGTGCTTTTATAAGACAGGGAAGAAAATCCAGAGCTTTCTCTCTGAGTGCCCATAGCGTAAAGGCCACCTGAGGACATGGGGACAAGGAAGTTTTTTGCAAGCTGGGAAGAGGGGTCTCACCAGAAACCAGCCCTGTTAAAACCTTGATCTTGGACTTCCAAACTCCATAATGGAGAGAAAATTTCTTTCTGCTGTTTAATCTACCAAACTTGTAGTATTTTGCTATGGTAGTACAAGTTAAATAACACAACAGAAGGCTCTTTCCCACTCACTGATTAATTTCTCCGTGTTATCAGAAAATGAAAAAGTTGTGTCTTACAACACAAAAAGTCATCAGGGAACCCTTGAACATGAGAATGTAAGAATTGCTCTTGTTTCTTTTTCTAAAATATTTTGCCCATTTGAAATATGTCTTTGTATTGTAGGATCTTGAGATTCTGCTGTATAATGAAACCCACTCAATAGTTTCAGTTTATTTTTTTTAAATGTGTTTTGCTATTTTGAACCATAGTTTTAGTTTGTGGTTGAAAGAAAAATGTAGGCAGTGTGTTGGGAAGAAAGCTCAATTGTTGCCAAGAGTGAGGGCCCCCATCACTTTGGAGCTTAAAGGCGACAGCTTGGAGTCAGGTTCTGAGCCTCTGCTGGGACTTTTTTCAGTCCTGTTTGTATGAAAGATGCATTGTCCCTTCATGGATTCCTGCCATGCTCCATGCAGAACTGTGGAAGGACTTCATAAAATGAAGAAAACAAAAAGCAAGTGTTTATCTAAGGTCTTTCTCCATTTCTTTTTTATTCCTATCCACTGGAATGCAGAAAAGAGACCAAAAAAAAAAAAAAAACCAACCGTCAAGACTACCTAAAAAAAAAATGTCACAATGTATTAGGAAACAAAGACAAAAAACAAAAAGTTATATAAACAAATAATCTACCAACATGAAGGCAAGGCCATAAATAATCTCCTATTCACTTAGTTTTAGGGATAAGTAAACTGAGACACTAAAATCTGAAATTATTTATTCAAATTTCCAGGCTCTCCTTGCATGGAGTCCAGATCAAAAAATAGCTTCAGATTCTTCGTCAGATTTTTCAGATGAAGGAATGTTAGACTTTTACTCTGTCTTCAATTGCACATCCTCAGAAACAAGCAGGGTCTTGTGTCTCTTCTCCCCTCTCCTGGATCCATGGTCCACCTCATGCTCTACATCTTGCTCTCCTTTCTCAACGATTGCTAGGATTCTCCTCCTTGTTTTGATGATCAATTCAGGCACCCACCTTCAACTCTCTCCCTGCAGTTTCTGAATCAGCTCTTACTATTTTTCTAGGACTCTTTTCATTGTAAACACAGAGACTAGTAAGAGCTGGTTAATTGTCAAGTACAGTCAGGAGTTACAGATCCACTCAGAGAAGCTGCTAAGTTTCAGGGAATGCTCTGAACAGGAACTAGGAAGTAGCTGTCTCTCTTCTGGGTCCACATACTACATTTCAACACTTCGTGTGTATTATTAGTAAAGGCAAAATCAGATGTGATATTTTTTAAAAAAATATTAAGCAAAAAAGACTCATTTGGACAATCTTAACAGAGGACTTTTATTTAACATTTCATGTGATAGACTGAGATACAACGGGTATTCATCTAGGTTTCTAAAGAGTAATGCCATTTATTGAAAACTACACCATAGAAAATACACCTAAGTAGATTGAAGATGATACTTGCAGGAACAAATGAGTAAACAAGAAGTTTTTGTGCAGTTCAGATGGAAGATAAAGGTGGTTAACCAGAAAGTAATAGCTATGAAAAGGTGTTTAAATGGTCAGTTATAAATGCCTCACCATTATTGGGAGAGAGGAACTGATTATCTCCTAGTAGGTAGGTGATGGTACAGACAAGATTCTATTTCCTGGTTACAATTTTTAAAACAATTATCAATGTTTTTTAATATTAAAACCTTAAACTTAAGAATTTTCATTCTGGCCAATTATACTAAGGGAATACCTGAATAATATCCACCCTAAAGGTAAACCAGATAATATGCAGATTTTTGTAAACACATTTATCAGAAGGATGTAATCTGAATAAATCTTTAGCCATTTAGTCTTGTGTTTCCCGGGTAATTCACATTAATAGTTACGAAGTCCATTCCTTAGGGGAAAAGACTTGGTCAAACCGTTCTCTCATGCCAGCCCTTTCTACTCTTCCTGTCTCACTGAGATAAAGAAAAACATCTAAGAAACATTTGTTAAGATTACAGTCCATGTCTCCCACCAAGGGCAATAACTATCCTGCCTTGGGTTTAGTACACTGTTCTGCGTTCTGTGTCCTCTGTTCTGTTCAGTTTCCTTTGCTTGTGGTTAAGTTTGTGGTATTTATCCACACTATGGATATCCAAATTATCATTCCCTGTCATGGTGAATCTTTCTTATTGCTGAATGATAGTATGAATTTAAAAATATATTCCTTCAACTCCTAGTGGGCATGTGGGTAGATTTCAGTTTAGGCTATTAAGAACAGTTCTGTTATGAACTAGTTCATCCTTTAACATGAACACATATTTGTTGGATATATATCAAGAACTTAAATTGCAGAATCACAGAGTATGAAACTATTCAGTTTCAGCATATACTACTAAATAGCTTTCCAAAGTGATTGTTTTTCTCCCTGGTAATTATGAGAGTTGCAGTTTGTTTCATTTCTTTGGTGACTCTAGGTATTTTACTGTCTTTTCCTTTTACATATCTGATGGTTGGATATAGAATCACATTTTCCTGACAGCTTATGAAGTCGGGCACCTTTGACACGTTTATTGGCTATTTGACTATTCTCCTTTAGGAATAAGCATTCAAGTTGATTTTTCATCCCAGTTTGGTTGTCAGTCTTTTGGTCTTTTTTTTTTTTTTTGAATATGAAGTATTTTTTTCTTGGTAAAATAGTATGTGCACATGTGCACATGGCTATATAACCATGGATATATATTGCTTTCATAGTTCATTTGATAAATAGCACTTAATTTTTTTTTGGGGGGTAGCAAGGATTAAACTTAGGGGCACTCGACCACTGAGTCACATCCCCAGCCTGATTTTGTACTTTATTTAGAGAAAAGTTCTCACTGAGTTGCTTAGTGCCTCACTTTTGCTGAGGCTGGCTTTGAACTCGTGATCTTTCTGTCTCAGCCTCCCAAGATGTTGGGATTACAGGTGTGCTGCCACCATGCCCAGCCATAAATAGTACTTAATTTTAATATAGCCTAATTTGTCAATTTTATCATTTGTGATTAATATTTTCTATATTTTGGTTAAGAAATATTTGGCCTATTTCAAGGTTATAAAACAGGCTACCTATACTTTTGTCTAGCTGGAGTTGAGTTTGCATATAGCTGAGCAAGGTGTTCAGAATCACCTTTTCCAAGTGGTTATCACCCAGAATGGTATATGGCACAATTATTTGTACTAAAATGTTGACTTTGTCTTATTGGGGAAGAGAATTATGTGTGAATCTGTGTAGATACTCTCCATTTGGTACTATTGGTCAGGTTATTTATCCTTTATTCTTTTACAATAACATCCTACTTTGGCTTTATATTTTTGAGAGTATATATTTTTCCTCTTTCTTCTTCTTTGAGTTTGCTCTGGCTATTGTTTATTATTTGTATTTATAAAATTAAAATTTAGTTTTCAAATTGCTATAAAATATCCTATTTGAACTTCTTCATTGAGACTACATATATTTTATAGTTCACTTTAGAAATAATTAATAATCTTATACTATTGAGGCTTAAATCCATGAAAATGATACAACTCCCCATTTATTAAGATTCTTTAATGCTATGGTTAGTCATCTTTCTCACTTTTGTGACCAAAAGACCTAACAAGACAATTTTAGATGAGAAAAAGTTTACTTTGGGGCTCATAGTTTCAGAGGTTTCAACCCATAGACCACAAGATCCATTGCTCTAGGCCCAGGGTGAGGCAGAATGTGGTGGAGGAAAGCAGCCCAGGACATGGCTCTAGGAAGCAAAGTCAGTTCTACTCCCCAAAGACAAAGTATATAGACCAAAGGGGCACCCCAGTTACCCATGTCCTCTAGCCATAACCTACAAGCCTGTAGTCACCATGCAGTTCTTCCATATCAGGGAAGTAATGCAGTAACTAGGTTAAATGTCCCAGAACCCTCCTGATATCGTGGCACATGCCAGGGGTTCAGGAAGCTGAGATAGGAGTCTCTCAAGTTCAAAGTCAGCCTCAGCAAGGGTGATGTGATAAGCAACTCAGTGAGACCCTGTCTCTAAATAAAATAAAATAAGACTGGGGATGTGGCTCAGTGTTTGAGTGCCTCTGAGTTCAATCCCAGATACCCACACCTGCCTCAAAAAACAAACAAACAACAACAACAACAACAAAACTTGCATACTCAATCATCTTATCTCTAAATTTTCTTGCATTGTCTCATTTATGAGCTTTTGGGGGATACCTCATATCTAAACCATAACAGTTTCTCAACAGTATTTTATAGAATTTTTTATTGTATAGCACTTTTCAGAACTTGTGTTGAATCTATTACTAATTTATATTTTTTTAAGGTTTGAAATGTCTTTTATTCTCAGGAAAAATATATCCAGGTTCTAACATCAGAAGGTACAAGCCCCAGGGCAGGGCCTGACTGGAGAAAGGGTAGAGGTAGGCTGTGTGTAGAGACAGAGAAAACACATTTAAAAGGTGCTATATTGGATGCCTGCTTGATGAGACACTGTCTAAAAACTGGCCTTTTATACTGGTTCTCCTAATTTCTTCTTATAATAAATTTAACAATCATAACATTAGAAGTTGTAGAAAGAGCACTACCTTTAAAGAATATGCTGAGGAGAAGCAATTGACACCCATCTAACTGTCTGATTCTTTTTTTTAATAACTTGATATTTATTAATAGTTTGTAAGGGTTGTTTCTACTTAGAAATTCGTTTTGCATCACAATTCTTATTACACATATAGAACACAATATTTCATATTACACATATAGAACACAATACTTCATATCTCTGTATATAAAGTATGTTCACACCAATTCATGTCTTCATACATGTACTTTGGATAATGAAGTCCATCACATTCCACCATCATTGCTAACCCCATGCCCCCTCCCTTCCCCTCCCACCCCTCTGACCCATCTATCCGGCTCCTCCGTCTATACCCAAAGACTTAAAAACAGCATACTACAGGGACACAGCCACATCAATGTTTATAGCAGCACAATTCACAATAGCTAAACTGTGGAGCCAACCTAGATGCCCTTCAGTAAATGAATGGATTAAAAAATGTGGCATATATATATATATATATACACAATGGAACTTAATTCAAAAGAGAATAAAATCATGGCATTTGCAGGTAAATGGATGCAGTTGGAGAAGATAATGCTAAGTGAAGTTAGTCAATCCTCCCCCAAAAATGGCTAATGTTTTCTCTGATATAAGGTGACTGACTCATAGTGGGGTAGGGAGAGGGAGCATGGGAGGAATAGACAAACTCTAGATAAAATTTATTATTGTTAAATTTATTAATCTTTTATCAAATATTGCCGCAGTCCGGCTGCAGCAAAATAACCGGGGGGTGACGAGCAACTTGTGTACATTGATACAGCAGGAGTGGGAGCCGTTTATTGTAGGACAGGAGGGGTATATATACATTACACACAGCTTATCTTAATTAACATAAACTAGATACAGCAGTCAACCAATAAGGAATCTCCACACTTAATGGCTCGCTGGCGTTACTTCATAAACCACTCCCTCTGGCAAAATGCCAGGCGCCATCCTGACTTGTTTACAGACCCTAACAAAATATTTTGTATGGTAACTTATTTTTTTATTTTATAAGTATTTGTTGTTGGTATAAAGAGCTTTATTTTACTGTTCTTAGTTGTCTATCTAGCAAACTTTGTAAATTCATTAATTAATGCTCATAGTCAACAGATTCCTTTATCTGCATAATCTGCAAAAGCTCTATAAATATTGACTGTATAGTTTTCTTCTATTGTTTTCTTCTTAGTTTTTAATTATTTCATTTGCTGATTGAAACATGAAATGGAAGGGTTGATAATGGGTACTCACTTCCTTTTTTAATTTCTAGGGAGAATATGTCAATATTTCACTATTGTACATAAAGTGTGCAGTACTTTTATTGGAGTAATTAATTTTCAGATTGAGAAAAAACCCTTTTCTTAATAATTTTATAAGTATTTTTTAAATCATTAAAAGTATTAGGTATTGTCAAATATCTTTCAAATTTTTTTCTTAGTTCTACTAAAATTATCAAATTATATTTCTTCTGCATTGTGTTAGTGTTTTTATTATATGAATTACCTATTTTATGTTAAAACTTCATTTTTTAAATTTAATCCCTTTCAATAATACAGTTTTTAAAAGGTATTTTAATACTTGAAATTTAAATACTTTAGCCTTATAAGAAGTGGGATATCATTCCCTTTTTTTCTGTTCTCAAAATAACTTTAAGTAAGACTCACATTAATGGAAATGTTCCTTAGAAAAATCCATATGGTGGCTCAGGAGGCAGAAATAGTAGAATGGCAAATTCAAAGCCAGCCTCAGCAATGTGGAGGCGCTAAGCAACTTAGTGAGACCCTGTCTCTAAATAAAATACAAAAGAAGCCTAGGGCTATGACTCAGTGGTCAAGTTCCCCTGAGTTCAATCCGCTGTAACAAAAAAAAAAAAAAAAGAAAAAAGGAAATCCATATGGTCCTAAGGTTTTCATTGTATTAGAGCTCAAATTATGTATTCAATTTTTAAAAAAAATTAAGTGTTCATGTTTTCTTCTTAATTTTCTCTCAGACTCATAGTATTCAGTAAATTTTTGTTTTCTATCCAAGTTGTAAGAATTACTACTATAAAACTAGTCAAGTTGTATTCCTGTTATCATTTGGCATTGGAATTATTTTATAGCTCTTTTTCATGCTTAATATTACTAATTCATGTCCTTATTTTTCCTCATTATTCTTTCTAGTGGTTGATCAATTCTTTGAAGAACAAACTTTTAGTTTATTTACATCTTCTTTATATAATTTAATATTCCATTGATTTTTCCACTTATCTTTTTTATTTATTTTCTATTACATTCTTTAATTTGACTTCATTCTAGTCTTATGTGATGAATAGGTAAACCTGTGATTAATAACCTTTATTTTTTAATACACATAATTAAACTTATAAATGTATTTCAAAAATTTAATAATATCCACAGTTTAAAATATTTTAAGCTTCATTAACTTTCAGTTTAAAATATTTTCCAGTTTCCATTTTGAATTCTTTGATGTTAAAATAATTTTAAGTACCTTCCCAAAATTCTATGGAGTTTTGGATTTTTCTGGTTTCTATTTTTAAATACATTCAAGCTTAATCCTTTGTGTTTAGAAAGCATTTTGTAAATAATTTCATTATTTTGAAATTTGTTGACTTTACCTTTTTCAATACACTTCTGTAGACAGCATTTCATACATTACTATCTTGGGATATTAAATCTGCCACTTTAGATATTAGAAGATCGGAGAAAGAATAATGAAAAGGTAAATCCTAATTGGTCCACTTATTCCTGAGTGTTACTTCATTAATTATGTTCATAATTTCCCTGTGTCTGAGCACTGTCCTTTGTGCAATTAGCTCAGATTTCAGTGGCTCAATGGCTCCTAAAGTGCAATGAAGATTGCACTTACAAGAGTGTTTTAAATCCTCAGTTTCTCTATTAACATAAACCCACATGCTTAGAAATTTCCAGATTTTCTCAAGCATTCTGGACCACTGATTCATTTTCCGATAGGTGTCTTGTTGTTTCTTTTTATAACTTCCTGGAGCTCCTAAAGGAATTTGGGATGAAGAGACAATGAAACTGTGTCCTCTTTTCTGCCATTCGGAACAAGCTCCTGGATCATTTTTAGCCATGTTTTATGTAGGTCTACATTTTAAACAGGTTATAAAAATCAGCATTAACTAAAGGATTAAATTTTGGCTTCCTGATAAGAAAAAAAGTTTAAAATTGGGAGAAAGCTATTAAAGTAAGATTATTCCCTGTATTTTATTAAAGTCTGTCTGTAAAGTTCAATCAAGCTGTTTACCAGCAGGTAAAGGATCCAGTTCAGTTCTTTTTCAGCACCTTGATGACCTTCAGTACCACAATAGCACCCAAGAGAGCCAGAGATCTTGCAGGGCATATAAATGATATCATCACAGGAGCATGTATGGTCAAGAAGTTGGAGCAATGGGTGGATGAGAGAGAAAGTGGTGACTAAAGAAATACAACAGATCTCCACAGGATTTGTGTGTGTGCCAAAAGCCTCAGCAACTTTCCTTCAATTGCTGGTTTCTTCTGGTCGCTTCAAGTGAGAGAAAAATCAAATTCTCAAAAATCTGGCTTTCTTCTTCTAAGTAGTTTCACAATTATATAACACTTATGAGTCCTAAATTTGAAAAGAGAAGAAAATTCTTAAGGAACAGATGGGTAACTGGGTGTAGCATTCTGGGGGAAAACAAAAGGAGGGAGGAGAATAAATACTCCCCTGAAATGGAAGATTTAGGTTAGGCAGTAGAAAGTGGTACTCTGCTGTCATAAGATACATTTCGAAATACTCGTCTCCAATATAACAGGATATAGTTCTACTTCAGATAGTAAGTTGCCCAAGCTTGGCTGTTTAGATATTTCTCATAAATCTAACACATGAGCACTTCAGTTTCTTGCTCAGAATTCTTTTCCATTAGTACATAATCTAATCAATATTCATATCATGTAAGGAGAATTATGGACTATTCTCCTTGTAATGCAAATTGCCTGTATGCTTTATATGTGCTTTTGTTACAACTATTTGTGAATAGTTAGAAGTACGACACATGATTTTACATAATGCTCTTGACTAATCAAGTGCATATCATGAGTATCCATTCTCAACTGTTTAAGCTTGATAAAAATCACAATTTAATTCTCAAGTACAAAAGACATAATTGCTTATTTACTACCTACCAAGAGTTCAAGGTTCCACTTGATTTGATGATTCCTAAAGGATAAACTATATTGGAATATCACTCCAACTGGCTGATCATGGAGTAAATATTCATGGCACTGACTCACTGTTTCTTAGGACACTGGCTGAGTGGGGTCTGATGATAAGTTTGCACAGAGCTTTGACAGATGGGAACTTGCATTGTGAATGACTTGTAATAAATATTATTCAACAAAGTTCTTTAACAATGAATGTTTTTCTTCAGTAGATCAGTTTGTTTGTTTGTTTGTTTGATTTTTCCTTTTCTTTCTTTGAGATCATTTCTCTACTTGAAAATCCTGTTAGCCATGTCTCCCATCTTTCTCAGATTCCATTTTTTCCAGGAACATTTCTTTGTTTCATCTCATGAAAATATATTATTCTCTTTTGTATCATAATAGCACTTGAAAACATAGATGATGATAATCTATTAAAACTATGGTCCAAATAATGAGCAAAATAAAAAAATAAAAACAAAGATTTTTCACTCCCATAAAGGGCAATGAGGGCTGAATAACTGTATAAATGCTACTTACCAGTGAGGGGAAAAGGTATTTATTATGCTTCTGGGAATCTAGCTTCCAATCCATCCACTCATTTCTACACCCCACCCAAAAAAAGGGACTGAATGAAGTGTTTCTAATAAAGATAAGAAAAGAAAATAGAAAGTTGATTATTTTATATTAATTAGAAATTGAGGCTCACTTTTATACCACTATGCACTGATGTGTATTGAAAATTTTTGAGAAAATATCAAAGGCTTGCTTTTAATTCTCATTGTCTACATTCTTGACTTCTTGCCTTAAAACTTTATCAGTACATAATTTTTTCCCTTGAGTATTCTACATGTCATAAATCAATGTTTTAAAAGTCTTATAGAAAGATTGAATAAGACTGTTTTGTAATATAAACTGCTTTTTAACATTATAGACTATCCAAAGAGTCTTTTTTTCCAAAAAGTATTTATTATCTGTTCCAGAATTCATATATAAATACACATTATAATTTATTGAATTCAGCATTTTTTAAAAAATTGAAAAGATGTGATTTTTCTATTTATACCCCAAATACAATCTGTGAATTTTAAAAGAAAGAAAAACAACACTTCAAAGACAAGCTGGAGAAGTTATTTAGTTTGTCTATATTTAAAATGAGCCAAGAGAAAAAAAATACCCAAATACAATTGGCTAATTGCTTTGCAATTTGGCTTTATTTCCTTGACACTAATGGATAATTTCTAACACCTACACAGCTAATGAGTTGGGAAGTTATGAGCTTTACTTGAATACAGGTATTTAGTTGAGGGAGAGAAGTTATTTGCTGCTTAGAAAACAGAAAATACTGAACAGATGTAGTCTAGGTTTATACTCTAGTTTGCTCAGTGCCAGAGTATGTGCCCTAAGGTTCTTTTAGTTTGAAGGAAAACATGGGTGTATATTTCCAACCTGCTGTGTTTAATGTCATGACAGAAGCACTGCCAGAAGACATAGATTGGTTACCTAAATAATGACAGCAAACAATATCCACAGCAATGGCTTGTGGTATCCAATATGAAATGCTTCTCTTACAACTTCTCCACTGACTGCTCCAAGTGAATTATTCCTGAGTCTTCCTGATGAACGTTAGTATAATAGCCCTCATTCTAATCAAAACAATTCATTTTGATCTGAAAAGTAAATGCTTAATTTCCACAGCGTGCAAATGGAAGATTCAGAATTCTATATCATGTCTAAGGGCTAAACCCAAGCTTTTAGTCCCTCACTTTATTTCTACCACTTGGCCATCAGGGAATTTTTCTGGAGGAGATACAAGCATAGCTGAGTCTGGAAAATAATCCATGAAATTAAGGAGACAAGGAAGGAAGGCATGGATGCTAATTTAATTAATAAAATTCACATTTACTCACTGTTTTCATGGAAACCAAAGCAATTTTTTGTCATGTGAATACAGTGAAGATGAGAAGTTGAAGAGGTTGAGGGGCCGAATCACTGTGTACACAAATGCCCAAAGAAAGCAAGAAATTCTTTAGGTCTTAAAAATGATTAACACTTAAGCAAGAAAATAGTGTGGTTAAATGCTCATGTTTGATGAAAGCTCCATCAGATCAGGTGGGAGGGTATCTCACTGAGACATGATCAAGGTATCTATTAGAGGAAATGAAGCAAATTTGTAAGAGAGGACAAAAAAGCCCTCACATTGAAGAAGTGAGAGATTTCATCTAAGTGAACGATGATTTCTGCTCGCGCTCTGAAGAAGGATGAACACTGGAAGTGGGACTTGGGATACCCTCCAAGTAAGAGGTTACAGCTGTATTTGGCTTAGTTAAGAACAGTGGCTGCCTTCAGTGATTTGATCTCTGGTCTGGCTGGGTGTGTCTCACTGACTCACACAGTTACAGTATTAGGCATGTGTTCTCATTTCCATTTGGCATTGTCAGTTTACACATGGCCTTACAAAGCACTTGCTCTAACTGGTAATTACTTCCCTCTCACTTCAGGGCCTTGCTATCTTCTGTATTCTTCCTACTCAATGTTCACCTTCCTACTCTCTATCGTGTTCAACTTCTTTTCAACTTCTATATCTTAGCTTAAGTTCCCTGTTCTTCACCATTTTTCCCATTATATCAGAGGGCCTTTATCCATCTTCACAGACCCATAAGTCCCTGTCCTTTTCTTTCCTACAGTACTAATTATAGGAATATAATTATAGGAATAATATTCAATTATTATAGGAATAATATTTAATATTTTATTACTGTACATCTCAACCAAAGTACCATGGCTTTCCACAGGAAGGACAATGTGTGCAGTAAGCTTGAATGTTGTCTCACAAGCCCAGCGTAATTTGTGAAACATAGCATGTACTCAATACCTTTTAATTCAATGAAGACATGATTTTTCCATTGGTGCTATCTCACTGGACACTGGACACATGAGAAATGTATATTGCAATTTTTGACCTTATTGAGCATACTTGCATTAAAAAAATTAGAATAAAAAAGAATTTGAGGATGCAATTTCAGCGTTCTATGCAAACATCCTTGTGGGGATTTTCACAGTTTGGCCTTTCATCCATTCATTCACTCATTCCACAAATGAATACGGAGCACAATGCCTTCCTCTCCAGTTTGTTCTGCCCATCCTCCAACCTCAGTTTTCTACATTTGTTTTTCCAACAAACTAATTCTGCCAGCAGAAAATAAGTTGCCAGTGTTCTAGTCCCTTGTGTTTTCTACTAAAAATTGCCTGCAAAATGAGACATGGTCCTTTTGTTATTTTCATTAGCAAGCAAATTGCTTGTGATACCTTTGACAGAAATTAAATGGATGCATAGAGTCAGCACTACCTTATTAGAGAGCTAAATTTTCAGAAAGGAATAGAGTCTGTCTGTCAGACCTGGAGTTTCATTTTTTT
The DNA here is from genome assembly GCF_021218885.2 of Marmota monax. Lineage (NCBI taxonomy): Eukaryota > Metazoa > Chordata > Mammalia > Rodentia > Sciuridae > Marmota > Marmota monax. Next base: position 10,219,690 of record NW_026695241.1, read on the forward strand.
GCTTTAAAAATATAAATGGCATCATTGTGATCAAGTTACTACATGAGGACACCTGAGTGTCTAGTGACAGCTTTTACAAAAGCGTTTACCCTGCAGTGATCATTCCTGCCTTGTTGTTTCAAGTGTTTGCAAGAAAGTGTTTTCTTCCCACTATTTCAAAGAAAACAAGAATGTTTTTAGAGGTTTGATATTTGAACACCTTTCTTCTTTCTTCAATTCAAAGTACCAGCAAAGAGTGATAGTTTGTGGGTTTTGTTGAAAATGAAATACTGCAGTTCAGAGTTGTTTTTGCAGTTTCTCCAGTGTGTCATGTTGATGCTAACCTTTTCAAAAGTAAATGCTTTGAGGAACTTTAATTATAACAGTGCACTCTGAGCTGAAAAGAATTTCAAGGGAGGGTTGGCAAAATGCTTTATATCTTTCTCAAGAGCATTTTGGTTAGTATAATGAATCATATTGCAGCACAGCACTTGTTCAAAATGTTCTATATTGTGGATGAAATAGGAGCATTTAGTATTGCTCATATGGTGTGTGTACTTATATTGATTTGGTTCTTTGTGATTGGCACTCTTCAAGAAAAGTTTCAAGTAGATTTTTCCAATACTTCTTCTGTAACCAGATACTCATTTAACATGTTGAGCCTCTAGTCTGTATAAAGATGATCCCAAAAGGCAGGAGATTTGAGCACTAACAGTGGAATGACTACAAAATGCACTCACTGGAATTTTTTTAGCAGACATTTTACTTCTATCCCATCACCTAGTGTTCATGTTAGATCTGGTTTTCCTTGTCCTGGGAAGGACTTAAAGATACTGGCACTTTTATTTCCTTCTTTGGGAAAATCTCCTTCTATGAGAATTCTTTGTACTTGACCCAGATTTATTCCTTGGCCATATTCTGACTCCAGAATTTCAACATTAGCACATGTTGTGGTCCTACGTCTTTCTTGGCATTGAATGTCATAGCAAACTCAATTATACATGCAAACAAATTGAATGCTGTTTCCCACTAAATCAGGCATAATATAAAGTTTAAATAGACTTTAAAATAAATAGACTGAGAAACCTTCAATTACCTGAATGATTAACCTGATCATTTCCAAAACTCCAGATATTTGGAAAATATCCATGTTACTGACTTAATTGCTCTTTAATTCAGGTTTTGGATTCTATGGGAAAATGACTAAAGCTGTTGTGACCCAAGCTGAGCATATTAAAAGTAATAAGTGTCAAAAGCAAATACTATGAATAAAATCCACTGTATCAGTAAAAGAAGCATCTCTTTATGGCTTATTTATAGACTACACATGACTGAGGTTGAAAAGAGGCCTTGAGGAAATTCCCAAAACACCTGCAAAGAAACAAAAATGAATATAACAGAACTTCCAAAAACTGTGGAAAAATTTCTAAAGCAGTAGCATACTTTTTCATAGAACCAAAAATAAAGAGAATGGAGCAAAGGAAGATTTGAAGTCCTGATAGCTAAGAAATCTCCAAATTCAATGGCAGATACCCAACCACAGTTCAGGAATGCCAAAGAGCAAGGAAGACTAATTTGAAAAGTAACAAAACAAAGCAAAACAAAAACCTACTACTCCTAAGCAAATCATATGCAAACTGCAGAAAACTAAGAAAGTAGCCACATTAAAAAAGAAAATCTTACCATAGAGGAACAATGATAAGAATAAAAGCAGCCATCAGAAATCATGCCAGGAAGAAGAAAATTAAGTGAACACCTTAAAGCACTGAAATAAACACCACCAATCAATAATTCTATTTCCAAAAAAATTACAATCTAAGAGTCGAAAAATTAGAGATAACAAAAAAACTGAAGGATGTCATTGCCAGCAGACTTTTCTCCATGAAATATTAAAATATGTTCTCCAAGAGTATGGAAAATGACATAGGTCAGAAATCCTATCTACATAAAGGAAAGAAGAAGATTAAAAATAAATGAAGACATGATGATTTTTAAATTTTACTTTTTCTTAAATGACTGAAAAGACAATTATTTACTTAAAATAACAGCTGCAACAATGCATTTGGTGATTCTAGCATATGGGTCAAAGAAAGGAATGATAGGCACGTCTCAAGGGATGGGAAGGAGGAAATGAAAACACTTTGTATAAGGCGCCTGCTCTATGTATGAATCAGTGTACTATTATTTGAAGAAGGATTTGAGTTTAAAATATACAATTTAAAGAAAAATAATTTAAAAATTTTAAATTATTAAATTGAAAGAGAGGTAAAATTGGGATCATAATACTACTCAACTAAAACCCAAAGAGGTTAAAAGGTGAAGAAACAAGTAAAAATATGGCAAATAGAAAGCAAATGTAAAAATATATGCCTTGATCCAACCATATCAAGGATAAGGATCCCTTGGAAAATGAATAATCTAAACACATCACAGATAGAGGTTACCCAGTAGAAAAATAAGACCTAATTATATATTGTTCACAAGTAAAACAGAGAAGTTAAAAGAAAAGTGATAAGTGATGGAGAAATTTATACTGCCTTGATATTTGTCATAAGAAAACTATATTAATTTCAGAGAGTACTTAAGAACAAGGAAGAGCATCAGGGATATTACACAGTAATGAAAGGCTCAATTAACAGAAGAAGGTAAACCAATTGTACAAGTGAATGCACCCAAGAAAAACATCAAAAGAGATGAAACAAAAACTCATAACACTGAAAAGAAAAATAGAAAAATTCACTAGTAGAGTTGGAAACTTATCTCCCTCTGTCAATAATTTACAAATCAATCAGTCAAAAAAGCAGCAATGATAAAAAAGACCTGAACAACATTATAAATTTACTTTATCTAATTAACATTTGTAGGAAAACAACAGATTTAAAATTATCCTAAGCTCACACAAAATATTCACCAAGCAACACCACATTCTGATTCATAAAGCGCATGTTAACAAGTTTTAAAAAATAAAGACGATAGGAAATGTGATTGCAGATCACAATGGAATTAGGACAAGAAATCAATATCAGAATGTTAGCTAAAAAATTCCAAATATTTGAAGATTAAAACAACCCTAAATGCCAAGTGAGTAAAAGAAAAATTCTCAAGAGAACATTTCTGAGGTTTGAGATGAAATAGTTAAAAACTCATTATAAATTTTTGAGAAAATGCAGTGAGAACAGTACTTGGAATTTTATAGCACTGAATACATGGAATAGAGGGAAGATCTAAAATCAATAATCTAAGTTTATATTTAGGAAACTAAAGAAAAATGAGCAAGTTAGGCCTAAAGCAGGGAAAAGAAAATAAGAACTAAAGAATAGGGTAGAAGTAAAAGAAATAGAAAGCAAGGAAACAATGGAGAATATCAAACAAGTCAAAAGATAATTCTTTGAAAAGATCATTAAAATTCATAAAACATAAGCCATTCCTAACCAAAGTGAAGAACGTAGACTAAAATTACCCACATCAGAAATAAAAGTCATTCACTAGTGAATTCATAGACATTAAAAGAAAAAAAATTACTATGAATTATTGCATGTTAACAAATTGGATACACTATCAAAATCTACACAATGAAAAATAATGTGAACTATATTATATCTATAAAGTGAAATGAAATCAACATTTCAAAACCTTCTGGGTTAATCACTTACTCACTGCTTTGAACAAGTTACCTGTCAAGAACAACTCAGAAGAGGAAAAGTTTATTTTTGGCTCACTATTTCAGAAGTGGAGTCCATGGTTGGTCAACTCCATTGCTTGGACTTGAAATGAAGAACATCATGTTAAAAGGGCATGGCAGAGGAAACAGCTCAGGAAATGTAACCAGGAAGCAGAGAAAGAGATCAAGGAGCCAAGGACAGGATATAATTCCCAAAGAAAGCCTCCCTTGACTTCAAACTTCCTCTAGCCCCTCAACCTACCTACACTCATCACTCAGTAATCCACTCAAATGATTAATCCACCAAATGAATCAATCCATGGATTAGATTATGACTCTCATAATTTAATCATTTCACCTTTGAATATTCCTGGACTATCTCATAACATGAACTTTTGGAAAATACCTCATATCCAAATCAAAACACCTTCCAAAAGGGAAAGAACAAGGCCCAGGTGGTGACAGTTGTGAATTCTACCAAACACTTAGGAAAGAATCAAACTCAATTATCACAACTGGAGAATCTTTACCAAAAACTGAAAAGCAGAAGGGTTATTTTTAGAGTATTATTTGAAGCCAACATTGATCTACTAAAAAACTGATTAAGGCTAAAAAAAAAAATAACAAATTCCTCAAATAAATATTAGTAAAGTGGATGAAATGTACATAACATGACATCACAGTCAAGCAGAACTTATTCCAGGTATACAAGACTAGTTTACATTAAAAAAAATCAACTAAAATAATCCACCAAGGAAAAATATATATCAATTGATACTGAAAGAATATGTGACAAAATCTAATTCATTTATATGATAAAAATTTACAAGTTAGAAATAACAGAAAATTTATTTAATTTAATTTTTAAAAAAGCCTACATTTAACATCATATTTAATGGTCTGAAATGAGAAACTTTTTCTAGCAGATGAGGAATACAAAGAATATCCTTAATCATCAGTACTATTCAATATTTTAATGGATATCCTCACAAATACAAAACGATAAGAAAAATAATAACACTATCTTTATACACAGAGCATATGATTATATTATATGGGAAATCCAAAGAATCTCTAAACCACTCCTGAAATTATAGAAATTTAGACAAGTCAATACACAAAAGATGACTGAATTTTTATAGACCCTTAATAAAAAATTGTGATTTAAACTTTTAAAACCAGATACTTACATCAGCTTTCCCTCCAAAAAACAAACAATGAAATACTTAGGACAAATACAACTATACAAATATATAGGATCTAAAGGATCAAAAACACAAAACACAAAGGAGATTTGTTTAAATACATGATGAGATATTCTTTTTTCATACTGACTTACTGTACTTAAACTGACAATTCTTCAAAATTCAATGAAATAATTCCATGAAATCCCAAAGAAAATTCCAATACCTACTATTTTGCAGGTATTTACAATGTGATACTCATTTTTATGTGAAAAATCAAAAGACCTGGAGTAACCATCATAATCCTGAAGAAACAGTAGATAATGTTGGAGAATTCACACCACCTAATTTCAAGACTTACTATAAAGGTGAAGTAATTAAGAGGGTATAGTATTGACAAAAATAAATAAATAGACAAAAGGGTCAGTGGGAAAAAAAACAACCTATAGACAGACCCAAATATTTACAGATAATCTTTCAAAAAGTCTCAAAATTAATTCATTGGAGCAAGTATAGATTTTCTAAACAAATATTACTGAGACCATTGGCTATCCCTATTTTTTTAAAAAAGAACTTGCCGTACATCCTACAGTTTCCCCATAAATTAACTAAAAATTAGTCAATATCCAAATTTAAAACACAAAACTTTAAAACAACTGGAAGAAGAAAAACACAAAGCAGGATCTGTGGGAATGTGGATTTGTTAATAGTTTTAAACACAGCCAAAACTCAACATCTGAAAGAGAAAAAAAAAGTACTAATTTGTTAGAATTAAAAAATTCAACTCTTTGAGAAACACTATGAAAAGAATTAAAAGTTAAGACACATAATAAAAAATATATTTACAAATCACATATCTACTTAAAAAATAAAGTCACAGACTCTTATCCAAAACATGAGTGTGCCATAGCACACACTGTAACCCTAGCGGCTGGGGAAGCTGAGGAAGGAGGTTTGCCAGTTCAAAGCCAGCCTCAGCAAAACTGAGGTGCTAAGAAAGTCAATGAGAACCTGTCTCTAAATAAAATATAAAATAGTGCTGGGGATGTGGCTCAGTGGTCAAATGTCCCTGAGTTCAATCCCCATTACCACCCCCCCAAAAAAAATAAATGAAAGAAAAGTTTTGAATAGATACTACGACAATGAAGATATACAGATGCAAAATAAGCACATGAAAAGGTGATCAAATAGTCATTAGGAGTATGTAGCTTAAAATAATGAGATATAATTCTACATATATTAAAATAAAAGCAAATATATGACACTAATAATTACTGGTTGGGATGAAGAATAGCAGAATTTTTCATTCATTGTTGGAAAAAATACAGACTTTTATAACCACTTTGAAATACAATTTGGCAATTCGTAGTCTTACTTTGTGGTCCAACAATCATTCTCTTAAATATTTACCCATTTGATTTGAGAACTTTGGGCTACAGAAAACTTTCACATAAACATGTATAGATTTTTTCCTCATAATCACCAGGAAATGGAAATAACCATAATGTCCTTCAAGAGGTAATTGAATGATCTGTGGTACAGCCATACAATGAATAGCTTCAGAGATAATAATAGATGAAGCCTGCACAGACATTGATAGTTACTTAACATGCATCACTAAGTGAAGTAACTAGCATGAAAGGTCTGCTGTATCCTGATGGTTATAATTATATTATATTATAGAAACACAAATTTATATAAAGGTGAAAAATCAGTAGTTGCTAATGGCAGAGGTTTGAAGAAGTGAAATGCAGAGTATTTCTTAAAGTGGTGAAATTATTTTGTACAATAATATAATGGGGGATAGATAACACTGATCACTTGAAATCAAAACTCAAAGACCTCTAATGCACAAAAAGTGGTCTAGGAGGTTTGTAAATTATTAGACCTGATTTAGTAGGTTGTTGGATCCCAGACAATGAATGCACAGTGTGACAAAAAAAAAAAAAAAACAACTAAATGTATTTAAATGTAAATGATCTCACTGAAATGGATCGAGGGAATGAGCTATGGACCCAAGTAACTTTGGAATTGAGTAGATCTGTAAGACTGAAGACAAAAGATTGTACATAAAGCTGTACATTACAGGGGTGTCAGCTAATAATTATGACTACACATGCATACCAGAAGTGAGTAATTAAGTAAATGGATGGTGGATGGCAAAAAACAGGTTTTTGCTGATGGAGTGATAGGTGCCATGATTTGGGTATAATTTGTAATAAGTAAGATGCCATACTTTTTGCCCCACAAAGGTTTAAATGTGAAGGCTTGGTCCTGAGAATGGTGATATTGGGAGATGCTGATGACCATTAAAAGGTGGAGCCTGATGTAAGGTCCTGAGGTTACTGACAGTATATCCTCAAAGGGTAGTATGGGATCAACCTCTTTTCTGTCTCTCTCTCTTTCTATTTCTATTTCTCTGCTCTAGTCCAAGATATGAGCCTTTTGCTCTTCCACATACTCTCATTCTCTGCCCATTTCAGAAATAAGCCAGTCCAAGCAATATGAACTTGAGTTTAATAACACTTTTCTCTTTATAAGTTAATCACCTCAGGCATTTTGTTGTAGTAACATGAAACTGACTAATACACAAAGAGAGAGCAAAAATGATTCATGTGGCAATAGATTCAGAAACATGAACTTGTGTTAAATTCAATACCTATATTAATCATATTTGTGTGTATAAATTAAGTCATATACAATTATATCTGAGCAATTTAAAGCCCAGATATTTGTTTCTAATACGTTTTGTTGAATTAAAAAGAAACTGTGTATTAGTCTGGGTTCTCTAGAGGAATAGAACCAACAAGATGTATGATTATTAAAGGGGGGATTTATTAGACTAGCTCACACACCCAGAACCTGGATAGTCCACAATGGTCATCAGCAGGCTGGAGAGCTGGAGGAACCAGTAGCTGCACAGTCCAAGATACTAAAGCCTCAGAACAAGAGGGATCGATGATGCTATCCCAGTCTGAAAGGCTTCTGAAAACCCCCTCGAGAATCACTGGCAGAGTCCTCTTCGGAGGAGTGATAAAGTGAGAGAGTCTGATGTCCTCGGGTGATCACAGCAAAAATCTAGAAGCCATCCATTCAAGAAGAATCAAGCTTGCATCTGCTACAGCTCCCATGTTCTTCCAATTTTTATTCCATCCAAACCATCAATCTATTGGATGGTGCTGCCCATGCTTAGGGAGTTTCTCCACTTCAATTCATTATCTCACCTGCCAATCATTCCTAGACAGAACCTCATGACATACCCAGAAGCCTCTTAACCTTCCACATCTCTTAACCAATCAAGTTGACAATTCATATTAATCACTATAAACTTATTATAAGACTGGGGCATGAAATATACAAGCTAATCCCAGAATATCTTACAGTACCAAAAATAAGAAGATGCTCAAACAGAAATACATAAATATAGTATTTCAAAAGGGACAAACCAAAAGTGCACAGAGACCCACATTTGAATAATTTTAACAAGAAAATAAGGAAACAATTATTAGGAAATATCCAAAAGTAATCAATAAATATCTATGAGCCCATATTGATAAAAAATGATTTTTAATATTAAAAAATAATGCACCACGATCAAGTCAGTTTCATCCAAGAAATGCAATGTTGGTTCAACATACAGAAATCAATAAACATAATTCATTACATAAATAGCCTTAAAGATCATATGATCATCTCAATAGATGCAGAAAATGCATTTGATAAAGTACAACATCTTTTCATGTTCAGAACACTAGAAAAACTAGGGATAATAGGAACATACCTCAACATTGTAAAAGCTATCTATGCTAAGCCCAAGGCCAGCATTATTCTAAATGGAGAAAAATTGGAATCATTTCCTCTCTCAGCACTCTGATGAAACATAGTCCTTGAAATTCTAGCCAGAACAATTAGACAAAAGAAAGATATTAAAGGGATATGAATAGGAAAAGAAGAACTCAAAGTATCACCATTTGCAGATGATGTCATTCTATACTTAGAGGATCCAAAAAATTTACTACACACATATCAGATATTGCACTAATTTCCAGGATATATAAAGAACACAAAAAAATTTAACACCAAAAAAATAAATAACCCAATCAATAAATTGGCTAAGGAATTGAACAGATATTACTCAGAAGATATACAATCAATCAACAAATATATGAAAAGATGTTCAACTTCTCTAGTAATTAAAGAAATGCAAATCAAAACTACTCTAAGATTTCATCTCACTCTAGTCAGAATGGCAATTATGAAGAATACAAGCAATAATAATGTTGGTGAGTATGTGCAGGGAAAGGCACACTCATACATTGCTGGTGGCACTGAAAATTGGTGTAGTCAATCTGGAAAGCAGTATGGAGATTCTTTGGAAAACTTGGAATGGATCCACATTTGACCCAGCTATTCCAATCCTCAGTCTATAACCAAAGAACTTAAATCAGCACACTTTAGTGACACAGCCACATCAATGTATATAGAGCACAATTTACAATAGCTAAATTGTAGAACCAACATAGATGCACTTCAACAGATGAATGGATAAAGAAACTGTGGTTTATATACACAATGGAACATTATTCAGTATTAACAAAGAATAAAATTATTGCATGAGCAGATAACTGGATGGATTTGGAGAATATCATGCTAAGCAAAGTAAGCCAATCCCCCCAAAACAAAGGTATCTCTCTGATAAGTGGATGTTGATCCATAATGGGAGGTGGGTGTGGAGAGAATGGAGGAACTTTAGGCAAAGGGGAGGTGGGAGAGGGAAGGGATCATGGGCACAGGAAAGATGATGGAAAGAGATGAACCTCATTACCCTAGGTGCATGTATGACTGCACCTATGGTGTGATTCTACATCGACTCTACATCTAGACTCTACCACGAAAAGTGGTGCTCCATTTGTGTACAATTAATCAAAATGCATTCTGCTGTCATGTAAAACTGATTAGAACAAATAAATAATTTTTTTCAAGTGAGAAGAATATATAAATTCTTCAAGCAGAAAAAAATCTATATAATTTTTGTAACTCTGCCCTCAAGTATATGAAGCAAAACTCCCCACTCACGAAGCATGGGTGTGCACAATGACTTCCAAAGGGTTCCAGCGTGGAAAGTAGCGGGGAAGAGGACAGTTGGGGAGAGTAGGTTAAAAGTGAAAAAATCTGACATGCACAATCATATCCAGGTGATCAAGGTTAACTGCATCACCAATCTTCTGGCAAGATTGGTGACAGTGTGGTGTCATGAAAATGGAACTTTATCTCCATTGCTTTCTTCTTTGAAACAAATAATTACAGTCAAATCATGAGGAAAACTTAGACAATTACCAATCAACTCTTTCCAGCAAATAGTGCCTGAACAGTTAACTATATAAATGCAAAAAGAAATTGGAGTTAGATTCCTATTTTCACATCATATAAAAAATTAACTCAAATTCCATAAATGACCTACCTGTTAAGTGCTAAAACTATAAAACACTTGGAAAACAGTACAGGTATATAAGTCTTTGTGACCTCAAGTTAGGTGTTATTTTTTAAAAGTATGAAATTTATAGCATAAACAACCAAAGGATATAAATATTTGGACTTTATAAAAAATTCAGCACTTCCATGCTTCATATGGCATGTACTAGCAGGAAATAAAAAGGCAACTGTTGAATAGAAGAAAATATTTGTGAAACTTCAGCAGCCTGATAACAGTGTAGAATCCAGAAAACATTAAAAATTCTTATTACTCAAGTAAAAGGCAAATAATCTACTATAACTATGAGTCAAGGTTTTGTATGGACATTTTTTTCAATGGCACAAGTCTGTAATCCCAGCAGTTTGGGAGGCTGAGGCAGGAGGCTCATGAGTTCAAAGTCAGCCTCAGCAATAGCAAGACACTAAGCAACTCAGTGAGACCCTGTCTTTAAATAAAATACAAAATAGGGCTGGGGATGTGGCTTAGTGGTTGAGTGTCCCTGAGTCCAATCCCTGGTATCACCCCGACCCCCCAAAAAAAAAGAAAACTAAATACAAGCAAGAATTAACACAAGCTAAAATGTTTGATATCACCAATATAAAAAAGTAAACCTAAAACACAATTATATCCCACTTCATATCTACCAGGAAGAACAACTTTAAAAAGACAGACAATACTCAGTATTGAGAAGGATATGGAGAAATTTGAGCCCTCGTAAATTACTGCTGGGGAAATAAAATGAAGCAGCCACAATTCTCAGAAAACAACCCGACCCTTCCTCAAAAAGTGAAAAGTGGACTTACTGCCTTATCCAGCAACCCTATACTGAGGCACAATCCAAGAGACTGAAGACATGCTCACACAAAAACCTGTACTCAATTTCTCTGTGTTAATCAGTCTTCCAACACTTTGATAAAATTCCCCAGAAAATTGATAAAACAAAGGTTGATTCTGGCTCATGGTTTCAGAGGTTTCTATTCATAGTTGGATGGCTCTGTTTTTTTGGAACATTTAGTGGATGGAGGATGCTGCTCATCCCATGAGTCCAGTAAGCCAAAGAAAATAGAGGAAGAAGGTGGAATCTGAATATGCTCTCCAAGAGCATTCCCCCAGTCACAAGTTCTTCCCTCTAGGCCCCACATTCTAAACGTTCTATTATCTAGAAACATCACAAATCTGGGGACCAACTCATTAAAATGTGGGCCTTGGGGAAATATTCTAGATCCAAACTATAGCAGGTTCAAGAGCATCATTATTTGTAATAGTCAAAAGGTAGACAAAACCTAAATGCCCATCAACTAAAGAATCATAAAACAAATCTGGTACATCCACATAATGGAATATTATTTAATGTTTAAAAAAAGAAAGGAGATAGAGATACCTCCTACAACATGGCTGTTCCTTAAAAATATTAAAGAAACCAGGCACAAAAGTCCACTTTTGTATGATTCCGCTTGTAAGAATTGCCCAGAATAGCCAGATCCATAGAGTCAGAAAATACATTAGTGGTTTCTGGGGAGATATGGGGTGAAGAGATGAGTATGGGATTTCATTTGGGCATGATAAAAACATTTTGCAATTAGTTCCGAAAGTTGCAAAGTCTAGAATAATATATTAATGTCTTGAAAGGCATTCTTTAAAAGTGCAGATTTTATGGTATGTTAATTATATCTCAATTAAAATGCTATTAAGGCCCATGATGACTTATAGTTCTCACCATTATCTGACCAGTATCCCTCAAAACTCTAATGATCATCAAAAATAAGAAAATATTAAGAAACTGTAACAATCCAGAGAAAACTAAGGAGTGTATCTTGATGCGATCCAGACAAAAAAGATATGATTGAAAAACCCAATAAATTATATAAAAAGCATGGAATTCAGTTTACTGTCCCAATATTGGTTCACTAATTATGACAAATATACCATAGTCATCTAGTAAGGTGTTATTAACAGAGGACACTGGATACAGGGTTTATGGGGATTCTGTACTATCATTTCTCTTTTATTATAAATCTAAAACTGTCCTAAAATTAAAAATTAAAAAAAAAACTTGATTAAGAAGTACTGCAAATATTCTCCATTATAAAGATAAGTAAATGGATGCAACAAAGAACTTGCCTGAGATCATAGCTACTATGTGGCAAGGCTGGTATTTGAAACCAGGCGGCCAGCTGGCTTTCAAGTTCCTGCTTTGGGTTATTGTGCAGCATGTGCTCTGATCCGCCCTGCACCCTCTTCAATCCTTCCTATGCAGCTGAAGTCTGTGGGGCATATCTTCCTTGCCCTGCTTCAAGATGCATTTGACTAATGTGAAGCATCAGCATGAAACTGCAGGATTTAAGAGAGGGGTGCCCACAGTTATTCCCCTGTCTCTGTCACAGGCTGGCAACATCCGTAGCTCATCAACCAGTGATTCCCTCCCCTTCCTAGGGATTTTCTGTTCCTCTTTCTTCAGGTTCTCAGAATGGCTCCCATGGTGGCTTTTTGGAACCTAAGAACTGTGTTATCACTGTGGTTTTCTTACCCCTTACCTATAGCTTTGCAACTAGTCCACCAACTATTCTTATAATACAGCATTCAATTTTAATATATTATCTTTTTCTGGCCAGGTCCCTTCTTGATACCACCACTATTTCAATTTTCAACTTGTTCTCTAAATTTTATATCAGTTAATATAAGTTAATATTCATTGAAATCTAAGTTAATATTCATTGACTCCCACTTGTCTATGAGGACACACACAGAATGTATTCATCTTTTTAGTTCCATTTGAGAATTTTCATCTATGATATACATAGCAGGTTCTTAATGTATGCTTGTTTAAATGAATGAATGAATGAATGAATGCATGAATGCCATCTCCCTCCTTTTAGCCCTATTATCCCATTAATGCAAGAAAATTACCTCTGTTAAAAGACAATTGAGTTGATGGCTCACAGATTCAACCAAGTTTTGCCCTGTGTTTGTCTTTGCGGTATATACACAATTTTATACTGATAAATAGGAAAAATCAGAAACATTATTTTTGTGTTTATATTTCATGGGCTATCTGTAATCATTATAAATGTGCACTAAATCTAAAATGTAAACTGGAAGATTATGAAGCTATTCTCATATGTAAGGTAATATAAAAGCACATCGAAAGATAAAAGGAAAATGCAAACAGAAACGAACAACTGGGTGCCTCAGGAAATAAGAAAACACATGCAAATCTCAAGATAGGGAATTTTCTATCTTCCTTGATAGCATGCCTTAGTCTCCAAAAATACACCAATAGGTCCATTGATGAAGTTCCTAGTAGCCTCGTTTCTTGTGTGTTCTCCTATCTATAACACTTCAAGGTCCATTTCTTTCTTTCCAAGTTGAAAATGAGCACATGGATTGTTGACCAAATCCACAGGGGTTCTATAAAACCAGAACAGTCCTAGAGTATTATAGAAATGTTATACCCGATTAGATCAATAGTAACAGAAAGCAAAAGCATTGCGGCCATATTTGAAGCTGATGTGTTCACAGAAGTTGTATAGTCATTCAAATATTATGAGGTTTCTTTCACCAGTGTTGGATCTGTATTTGACAAAGGTTTTCATACATCCACTTCTGATGTTTCACCTCACTAAATCAAAAGGGAATCAAATCCAAAGAAAGCAATGTACCATGGTCCTGGCTATAAACTCAAAAAGGGGAAAGGTATGTCTCTTGCTCAAGCAGCCATTTTAATTCAGAAAGGCACTGATGTTCTCTAGAGAGGAAAGTTCTAGAAAGAACTCTAGGGGAAAAGTTCTAGAAAGAACTCTAGAAGAGTTCTTTCTGGAATCCAAGAAATCTTTTATAAAACCCATATGTAAGGATACAGAAAAACTTTCTCCAATGCTTAGAGTCAACATGTATATCGACATCTCTCTTTCTTTTTGTATCTGTTTATTAGTAGGCTAAAGATTCAGGGTATTCTGGTGGTTTAAACAAAGTTAGAAATAACTTTGGAACAAAGTTAGAAATAAAAGTTGGAAATTCTGAAAGTGCTGCAATTATAAAAATAAGTAAATGGATGCAACAAAGAACTTGCCTGAAATCATAGCTACTATGTGGCAAAACTGGTATTTGAAACCAGGCGGCGATGTTGCTATATCAAGTGGCCTATTTTATTCTCCCTTCACTTTCCTGATTATTAAAGACCTAATCAGTGGCTTCTTATATACATATACAAAGTAAGGTGTCAATGAAATATCTTCAGAATTAAACAAACAAAAAATCCAATATGATCTAAATACTTCATTAAATGTCTCTGTAATAAGATTAAAATCCTGGAGAACTGTTGAGCAAGTTCTTCTAGCTGTTTTGGTGTGTCTCAAAGGAAATACAAAGACCTGCATACTTTAAGATTAAAAATAAAGCCTAACGTGATGGAAATCATAGCAAATAAATAACATTATAGTAGATTTTCTATAGCACAGATTTCTTCTTTCTAACTACAAAAGATTTTTTTGTTGTTGAATTTTGTGGTTTTCACATTATCTAAAATACATTAGAAAAAAGGGCACAGAAAAAGTTGTTTTCAGTCATATCAATTTCCACAGCACTTTGAAAAGGGCAGCGTGTATATTTTGATGTAATCTGTCCTCAACGATGTGGTGGTGGATGACTTTAGAAATTTCTTGGTATAGTTCTGTTTTTTTTCAAAAACATGTAATTTGTGAGAATATTAATTTTGTGTACTTTGTCAAAAATTATGAATTGCTCATTCAAAACTGAAAGACTGCTTTTTATTCTTTTCCCTGACTATTACAGACCAGATCAGCAGCTTTTACCTACATATACAAAGTTAGGCTGCAAACGAAATATGAAACTACGTCCACCTAGCTGAGATAATTCAAGCCTGTCAGTAGCTTCCTTTATCCTATCATAGTATGGGGGAGCTACTTTCAGAACCCCCACTCCCAGTTTTTATTTCTAATGTTCTTTTCTTTTTAATCCAGCAAAAAGAACTGACAATTTAGCCTAACCACCTCCATTACTTTCAGAGAATGTCTAATGTTCTACTAAGGGCTTGTTGACAATCACCTTGACAACATTTATTTTTTTCCTAACCATTAATTTCACCCTCAGAATATTCTAGTTGTCAGTTAGTATGCCAGGTCAGCAGCAGCTACAAGGGTAAAGAATTCCAGATAAGCGAGATGTTGTATATTCTGCTGTGCTCCTTCTCCTCCCCTCTGAGGCTAGGGGGAACACATGACCAGATATCCACTTTACCTGGTAGGCAGTGCCATTAAAAAGATCTAAAGCAAATTGAAACTGAGGGAAGCCTCAGCCAGCCTCTGGTTCATGGAAATTACCCATGATTTTCTAAGGCAGGCTGAGAAAATTCATTATCATGAAAATCAGCCTTGAATACAGGATTGGTCCAGATGACCTTTGAAGTCCTTGGTAAGTCTGAGATTTGGGGATTCTGAGACCCACTTGAAGTTTTACTGCAGAAAATCAGAATGTTATAGTTACATAGCTTGTCTCCTACTTATTAGAGCAGAAGCATAAAGCCAGAGTTTTAGAGGTAAACTCTAAGATGGACTGTTTTAGTCAGCTTTTTCGCTGTTGTCACTAAAGAGCTTGAACCAGCACAATTGTAGAGGAGGAAGAGTATTTGAGGGCTCACTGTTTCAGAGGTCTTGGTTCATAGAAGGCGGGCTCCATTCCTCAGGGCTTGAGGTGAGGCTGAATATCATGGCGGGAGAGGGTGGAAGAGGGAAACAGCTCACATCATGGTGATCAGGAAACAGAGAAACAGACTCCACTTGCCAGATACAAATATATACCCAAAGCCATGTCCCAATTCCCACTTCTTCCAGCCACCCCCTACCACTTCAGCTACCACTCAGTTAATCCATATCACTGATTGGGTTAAGACTCTTACAACCCTATCATTTCTCCTCTGAACCTTCTTGCATTGTTTCACAGGTGAGCTTTTGGGGGATACCTCACATCTAAACCATAACAGTCACTTAAGCAGACACTCTTGGTTTCCTAATCCAACTGATATCACAAATTTTGTTTCAGCAAAGGTTGGACATTTGATCCATACTGAATCAAAAAGACATAGACTATGGTCTTCAGGAAACATTATCTCTATATGAATATAAAGATAAGTCTTCTCTGTGAGAGAATTTATTCCCTTTCTTCTACAGGAAATTCACACTAGATGTTTAAAAGAAAGACCATATTTAAACCTGGTGGGCAAACATTACTAAACAAAAGAAGCTAAGTCAATGATATTATCTCTAAGCTGCTGCCCTAGCTCTTGAGTGGCTTTCTCTGAACAACTTGATAAGTGAAATAAATAAAACCTATGTGATTTCTTAAAACTCTACAGTTATGTTTTCTGGCATTTTTTAGCTAAAAGCTCCAAAAGTGATTAGTCACCTAAGCACAATATGTGAATAAATGTACCTGACCAAAATCAGGCACCTAGTGAGCAGCAAAGAGCTGACAAACCCACAAAAAAAGATGACTGACATTAAGAACTGACTTTGAAGCAATTAATCTGAGATTAAAATGGAGTTTGAAGATAAAGAGAGAAGAGACAACTCAGAAAAGTACTAGATAGTGTCTATGAACTTGATTGGTGTTCTGCTTTTGAGAGTCCTTGGCTTGGTCTCTGCACCTGTTTTCTATGGCCAATATGCTTCTTTAAGAATTCAAGGCAAATTTTGTTAATCAGCACCGAATAATGCACAGTAAGGTTCTAGGGACAGAATTTCAAGATCTTAATTCTGTCTCAAGGTCATGAGTCCCCTTCCTTAAACACAAAGAACATGTGCTTCTTTTAGGCTAGAAATAGCATGGCAAATTAAAAGTTAGGCTATTTCATTTTGAGGAATGAGGAATGAACCCAGCATGAAGAGATACAAATTTATGAAAGCTATCATTAAAATTGTAATCTCTTTTTAGAGTCATAACCATTAGGAAGAGGTAATTGTCTGATTTTCGGTAAAATTAAGGTGATTATCTCAGAAATTTTAAATTCTATTACTTTTTGCCCTTTCTAATTGAAAAAAAAAATGTGGTGAGAAGGTATAATGAGAAGGAGGAAGAGGTCTCACATACTACTTATGTTACTCTGAAGTCCTCTGTGATCTTTAGTTTGTCCATGAGGTAAAGAAAACACTATGCTCCCATCTAATATAGTGAGAATCAAGTCTTCTTATTCATTGCCAACTAGACTTTGGGAACAGAGAATTATTTAAGATGGACATTATCTCCTTCCTAGAGAATCTCTCCTAGAATAAAAATATCACCAAACTTAAGTGGATTATGATGAATTTTGGGAAAAACCACTAGGGCATTGTGGGGGGATTGAGGAATCAATCTGATCCATGAGATGCAGCAAGTAAAAAAGTGAGATGACATTGTAAAGGGTAAAATAATATTATTTAACGCAAATGCCAAATTATTGTTTTGAACTATTCTCATTGGTTAAATAACTGTAATAATAATAATAATAAAAAAAAACTGTTGAGTACGTGCGCCATTCTGGACATTGATTGATGTACTTCTGTAATCCAGATATTCAGATGTATTTACCAACCAAAATGATCAAATCCCTTTTCCATGCCCGCAAACTGGATCTCCTTACATGATATTTGCAATTTTTCTGGTAGGCTTACTTTCACTGTCACACTGTGACAAAGCTCCTATTTTAGTGACCTTTTATATACCAATTGGACCAGAGATAAAACTGGGCAAAATCCTCCTCATCCCCAGATTCCACCATTAACACCAACAATGCAATACTCACAGATGATTGGTAGACATTGCTGTAAATCCATGATAATGGAAACGGTCAAGTCAACACTAGAGAGAAACCATATAAAAATTTATATTGTTAAATGTCCTTGTTTAATGTCTTAGAGTCCTACAAAGCCAGTTACCCACTGTTGGAGGTCCACAAACCCACTTAGGTCCTTCTTCCATTTGTTAATTCCTCTCTCTTTTCCTTTCCCTCCTCAAATCCATTCTCTTTGCATGCTTCTCTCAGGAACATAAAATGTTTTTCTCTTTTGCTCATGCAGGGTACTTAGCAGCCACTGTACTTAGCAGGACCTCACCTTCCACCCCTACACTTCTCAAAAGACATTTTGAAGAGCAAGTTGGTTCCTCACAGTGACACTGGGAAGTATACATTCTCCATGGAAATTCTCAGAGGAAATAAAATCTAGATCCATCATTTCAAGCTACCTGCCCAAAGTCATATAACCAGAAAATGCAGGGCTGGAATTCAAACCTGTGTCTCTTGATATAAAATTCTCCATCTGATTCTCTTTATCCCTAACCTACAGAGGCCTTCCTTTTCTGTGTTTTATCTAAGCTTTTTTTTTTTTTGAAAGAAATTTGAATATACCCCAAAGTTTTGAAAGAATACTTCCTTACCCAAGATGTAAAATGAGCTTTAATTAAGGCAGAAAGGCACGGAAAAAAATATTTTCCAATTATGATGATATAATTGTTTGCACAGCACGTAGTCTCCTGATATCAGCCTTAGCAGGCAGTGGAAACGTGGTGATATTGGGCTATTACCACTGCAGGCCTGCTCCTAAATTAGACATGGCATTTGGAAAGCACTCTCTACTTCGATGTTCTTAAACAAATATAGATGAAAACTTTTGTCTCTATTTAGACTTCCCACAGAGCTTCATTAATTCATTGCTGTCTGGCCCTTTTGGTCCCCCCTGGAAGGCCATAGCTGTAATGATGAGATACAAACCCAACTGAATATTCAACTTCACAACCTGGCAAGATGCCTGGAGCAAGGCATTGACAGCTCTCTGTGCACGTTCTTATGTAAATTTTGACACTTACCAAGTGTAAGAGTAGATCAGCTGATTGTTGCCTCCAAGAGCAACTAAAGAGAAGGCAGAGATTTCTAACAGAGATAAGAATTTCTCTTGAGGTGCAAAGTAAGTTCAGGAAGCTCCACTTGAGTTTTGCCAAATCTACTAACCAGGAATAAAAAAGGTAGTTCTCTTTAAAGTTTCTTGTTTGATTTATGGTTTGAGGCTGGATTTTTAACCTGTCACTTTTTTTTATTCATTATTATTGAGAACTTAGAGACCTCTATACCAAAATTTTTCTTTAGAAAACCCCAATGATATTATACATATATGATGAATAAAAAGTAGTAACCGTTTATACTTCCATAGCCTTTTCTATAGGCCTGGCACTCTTCCGAACCTTGTACTTTTATTAATGCTTTAGATGTTCTTTTGAGATAATTACTGTTAATATTCCTAGGTTCAGAGAGGTTAAAGATCTTGCACAGCATCAAATGACTAGAAATTGTGTGTGTGTGCATGTGCGCTCTGCATGGGTACATGTGTATTATACTTGTGACAGGAAAGGAAAAATACTTATTAGCAATTACCCACTGACTTCTAAAGAGAGTGGATTAGTACAAAAGAATGGGTTGGTTGGGCATTTGCATGAAGGGAAGAAGACCTGGGAGTTAGAGTGGGTAAGAGGGGCCAGGGATTTAAATTATTCATACATTAATAATATGGAAGAACAGCAGAAAATTTAGGGGGAAGATCCTTAATTCTGGCACCCAGAACATAGAAAAGTCTATACTGAAAGTGACTTTTAACAAATAGAAGATCTGATTAATGAAGGACAGAGAAGACATTTAGAAAAGCCAGAAAAGATAAATGAGAATTTAAATTGACATTTGAAGTTTAATGTTTAATGTAAATCCTTTTACTGTATTTAAAAGAAATCATCAGTAAAATACTCATTTGTCACTAACTTTTTAAAAAAAAAATGTGTGTTTTTTTAAATTATTCTTTTCTGGTTATATACAACACCACAGTACACCCTGATGGTATCACAAAAGCATGGAATACAAACTGCTCCAATTCAGTCCCCAGCATTCCCCACCTCCGCTTCCCTTCCTCCACTCCATGGATCCCTCCCTTAATCTGTAGGATCTAAATACCATTTATGCTTTTCTTTTCATTCTTTTCTTTTTTAAATGAGTGTCCTGTGGATATACCCAATGCCAGGACCTGTCATGACACATCCATACAGGTGCATATGAAAGTCCAGTCAGATTCATTCCTCTATTCCTCCCCCTCCTCCTCAATCCCCTTCACCTACTCTACTGCTTTTCCTTCTATTTTGATTAAATTCCCTCTCTCTTTTTTTTCATTTCTCTAAGTTTAAGATTTCATTTTTTATGGCTACAGGACACAATGGGTCCTCCTAAAACTTCAGCAGGTCAAAGGAGTGGCTGCTCCTAAGGGAGGAGCACAGAGGGGATCAGTATTACACACAGTCCATGGTTCCAGCTGCATAAACTCAATTTTTGTTAAACTAGAAAACTTGTCAATGTGGAAATGGAAGGCGTCCCATTTGCAAAGCAATGCCCTAGGTCTTAAAATGCCCCCAATGTATATCCATCTCATCTATTAATTTGTTGGACACCACTCATGGCTTCTACCTCCAGATCCAGGTGCAGGGACCTTAATGGCAGTCCTCATCAAAGACCCAGTGCTCCCTCCACTCCTGAACCTCCTGCTCATTTCACTAAATCACATTACCCCACATCTGGCCCTTCTTGTCCATAGGTCAGAATTGATCACCAATCTTCCAGGAACCAACACCATCAAAATACCTATAGGACCTGGAGCAAGTGTTGGGAATCCTAAGAGAAGGAGAGATTCAAAGAACAGGGTTCTAGTAACAGGTGATAAATAGAGTCAGGAAAAAAACAGGGGGAAGAAAGCAGAGGAGAAACAAGGCAATGGGAAATCTAAAGTGGTTAAAACCTACAAAGAAGAAAAGAGAATTAAGGATATGACAGAACACATGTCTAAAAATGGCAAAGTTTTACATCCTGCATCCGTCACTGTAGGGAACTATGCCCTGTCTTGCAGCCTTCTAGAAAGCTTTATGCTGTAGTAGGAATATTTAGAGACTTGAGGAGAGAAAAAAAAAATATATAGACTTATTGAATGACAATTGCCTAACAGAGTGATTCTAAAATTTCAGCATATTTTAAGAGTCTCAAAAGAGCATATTTATTGAAAACTTGAATTTGTAATCCCTACCCCAAGATATTCTGATTTCAGTGATCTGGAATGAGGCCCCCAAATTTACATGTTTAATAAGCTTTCCACATAATCACATTTTTAAGAGAAGTTAGAGCTTAAAACACAGCAACTGAAACTCAATAGGATAAGAAAACAAGCAACTCAATTTAAAAATGGATCAAAGATCATAACAGACATCTCACCAAAGAAGAGATACAGATGGCAAATAAGGATATGAATGATGGTCCATATTATATGTCACCAAGGAAATGCAAATTAGAGTAATAATAAAATGCCACTACAATCCTGTTAAAAATAGAAGAAATTCAGAACACTGACCACACCAAATACTGTCAAGGATGTGGATCAACAGCTGTCAGTCACTGCTAATGGTACAGCTACTTTGGAAGCCACTGGCCATTTCTTGCAAAGCTAAACATACTCATATGATCCAGAAATTATAAATCATGAGTTGAGAATGCATATCCACATAAAACTCACAGATGTATCTGATAGCTGTATTCAAAATTAGTAAATATGGAAGCCACCATTATCTTTTTCAGTAGGTGAATGTAGAGATAAACTGTAGTACTTCCAGATAATGGGATAAAAAGAGATGAGTTATAAGGTGGTGAAAAATAAAACAAGATAAAACTTAATATGCATATTCTAACAACAACAAAAAACCTCCAATGTAAACAGGCTATGTATGATATGATTCCATTCATGACATTCTGGGAAAGGTAAATCCAAGTAGACAGTAAAAAGGTCAGTAATTTACAGAGGTTAGGGAAGTTGGGGGATGAGTGAAAGAGGAACAGAGTATTTTTAGAACAGTGAAAATACTTTTCATTCCACTAATGGCGAATTCTGTCTTTAGGTATATGTCCAAACCCACAAAATGTACAACAAAAGTGAATCCTAATGCAAACTGTGGGGTTTGGATAATAATTGTGTGTCAATGCTGGATCATCAACTGTAACAAATGTTCAATCTTCTAATGTTACTTTCTCTGATGGCAGATATGGATATGGGGGAGAACATGCACGGCAAGGGGCACGGCACATGGAACATCTTTGTACTTTTCTCTCAATTTTTCTGTGATTTTAAAATTGAAGAAATAAAGCCTTATAACATTATAAGAGAAAGCACACTAACCTGTACGATGTTCAGGGTAGAAAAGACAGTGGAAATGAAGACAGATCAGATTTTGTGTTCCCTTGAGGATACTGGTCTCTGGGCTGTTGGACTCAGAACAGTTCCGAAGCTTTGGTCACAGAAGGCTTGTGGTCAACACTGTAAGAACAGAAATAAAGAACTTAGCAAAAGGGCAATGCTTTGGTGAGATGTCGGTGCAATAAGGATTTATAAGATGCTAAACTACATGGAAAATTATCCAGGTGATAACCTGAAATCAGATGCTATTATGACTGCTCTCTGTTCTCCTGATCCTCAGAAACAATAGACAGTTAAACTTACAGATCAGGTTTCCATCATCAGCCCTCTAAAGTTCTTATTACCCTTTGTACACATGATCTATAGATCTTCTGTAACTGGATGTTTCATAACTCAAGATTTATTTCTAATAGTACCCAGGTCGCTCATGCAGATGCCAAATATGAAATGAAATTGGATATGATCACCTCCTCTGCTAAGGTGAGCAAACTATTTCCTCCTGCTTCTTCTAGCCATTCTAATTATGTCCTGGTGCTCTCAACCATCATTATTCTCTCTCATTGAGACAAATCTACTTAGAATAAAATTGCATTGCTCTCTGTCAGCTGTGCCATATTCAGTGGATATTTTTATCAATATTTTCATAAGTTTCTTACAAAATGTGGCATTTAGTCACTAATGGGTGGTTTAAATTAAAGAATATCTTAAATATATATGTATATATGTGTGTATATACGTATTTACCTACATAGATTTGTTTGTATATGATATATATGTCTGTTCTTATATGAATTACCATATTTAAATAATAAATTGAAAGATATCCTTATTTATATTTACATCATATGATTTTATATAAAATTTTCCTTAAAATTATCAGTAAGAGAAAAATTACTTGGCACTATAAAATATGCATAAAATAGAATTACAGTGGAAAAAAACCATCTGAGTCTCTTATAAAAAGAGAAGAAATAAATTGAGCTGCTATTTTACTAAAATTGGAGAAGGAGGACTATGAAAAGATAAAATGTTATCAAGCAATTGCTATAATCCAATGTAAGGCTAAAGGCTATTTCTTTAAAAATATTAAAATAAAACAAGTAATTGTCAATAAAATGATGAAGTTTTTAAATTAATAAAACAACCAAATTCATGCTGATTTTTAATTCAGAAGCATGCTTTTTTTCTGTTTTCTAATTTCACAAACATAAAATTTGATCCTGAGAGTTCCGTATCTGATCCAAGTTTCTGGAGTAAAATGTTGATATAACTCTTCACTGTAAATATTCAGTCATCCTACCTGCATGCAGGGGCTAGTCAAGCTGTAGAAATGCTAATGAATGACTTCTATGGTGTTTAATGTTTGCCAAAGTAGTTTTGCAATGAGTAAAGTTAACTACATACCAGATCACCTCACTTTGGAGCTATAATGGCATTATCTTTCACAGACACAAATATCTGTTTATTAAGCATGTACTAACAAATAAGCACAAAAAGTAGGCCTCAGGACTTCCCTTATTGATTCAAGGCCTTCCTTGCCTTGCATGGAACTATCTTTCAAGCTTGCATGCCAGATGCAGGATGACTCCACTTGTGTAGTGTCAGGCAACTGGAACGCTGCAGATACAGCAGCTGAAAACAGGACACTCTGGGGTTTATTCTCAAGGATTATCCCCACAGATAAAAAGATCAAGGCCTCACAAAATCCTTGCAATGAAGTTTTCAGGGAAGTGGGAGAAAAGTCTTTAAGGTGTGTTTAGTCCAGTCCTTAAATCTTAAATAGCTTTTCTTTTGTTCAGTAAGAGATTATTTCTTCCAGTCCTTAACCTGACTAACAAATCCACAAATGAAAATCATTTTCTTAAACACACCAGACATATATGTAAAGGAAAAACTGAAGAGTACTATTGCTGAAATATAATCTTTCTGGTGTGAGATTTTTAATATCTCAGATGTGAATTCTTTGTTAGGGCAGAGGCTCCAAGAGTTAAAGATACTTTTAAGTAGTTATCATGAATCTAGTATCCCAGTGCTAATGCTGAAGTATGTTACAATAAATTATTCCTATAACAATGGCTTTGACAATGCCCTAAGAAGTTGTTCCTTCAACAGTGTGATGTAAATATTAGAAATACCTTTTAATCAGAGTGGATCCCAGACTGCTGTTGAATTCTCTTTAGGCCATAGAAGCAAGGTCAGCAGAATCCAACTGAGTCAAGACAAAGCTAACAATGGACTCTAAAGCCTAAAGATCTTGTTGGAGCATTGAATAAAGAATTCCAAAAGTGATGACAGAGTACATTGCTGGTTTCTCTTTCCTCCATTCCTCGCTCTGGAAGATATTTGATACCAGTCTCCTACAATCTAATTGGGTAGGTGAGATTGGATGGTAGCCATACTTAAAAGTTATAACCTAGTTACATCTCTGTTAGAGGAGTAATATGGTAATAGGAAGGAAGTCGGGAAAGAAGAGAACAATGATTCTCAGCTGTTCCACTACAGAACTAAGTAATTGGGGGTCCATTTATTCATTAAATGCAGAATGCAAAAGAATGAGTTCGGGCAAATATTACTCGTAACATGTCAGTTTTGTGGTTTATGAATGTGGAATTGCAGTTGGTATGTTGCTTTTTGAAATTGCCTCCAAAATCAGCATAACTTCCCCTTTGATTTTACTACCTGAACTTCCATCTCAGAAATTAACTGTAAAAACAGTTCATTCTGTTAGAACAATGTTTAAATCTGGACATTTTTAATGTTTTTGCCTTCAGAAAGCTCATTCTACAAATTGCTATTTTTTTTTAAAAAGGGCAAGATTCTGACTACAAATACCATAGTTGTTTTAATGAGTTTTGGTTATTATAACAAATTACCATAGAGTAGATTGCTTAGACAACAGAAATGTTCTTCTCACAGTTCTGAAGTCTGGGAAGTTCAAGATGAAGGTTCTGGCAGATCTGGTGTCTGGTGAGAGCATTTTACTCCTTTGGCCCTCTTCTCATTGTACCTTCCCTTGCCTGAGAGCAGAGAGAGAAAACAAGCTCACTCCCTTCTCCTTTTATAAAGGTGCTAATCCCAGTATGAGAGCTGTGTCCTCCAGTGGCTTAATTTGTTCCCAAAGGCACCATCTCCAAGTAGCATCACATTGGGGATTAGGGTTTTAACATATGTATTTGGGGAGGATGCAAATAATTAGACTATGTAATAGTATTAGAAGACACTCATCCCTGATTTTAAATCGAGCATTGGGCTTCATTAATTGTGGAAACCTTCAGCAGGTACCTTAAAAATATGAGTTATATATTTCTCTAGTTATAAATTTAGAAGGCTAATTCTCATCCATTTACAGTGCTATGGATGAACGGAGTTGAAAGATGATACGCGTCAGTGAGCTATAATTCATCATATAAATCTTATTTGTATCATAACCATCATTGTTATAACAAGATATTCATTGCTTTTTTCTTAAAAAAAATAACTATTCCTAGAAGAAATATTAAATGGTGTTTAATAATTTATCACAATTATATGAATAAATATTTCCTACAATCTATGTATGCTTTAAGAGCTTGATATTCCAAGAGGATACCTGTGGATTTGGTTAGTTGTTTTTCTTCTTCCTTCTTTTCTCCAAATTGAAATTGAGTTCTACGTCATCTCTGGTTGAAAAGACTTTTCTCTCTTCTTTCCCTTCCTGAGTGGAGCAGTATTAATGTAGTAGTAGTAGTAATAATATATTATTACGTTATAATGTATCAATGTTTTTGTGTTTTTTTTACTATTTTAGGTATGGGGGTGTGTATGTGCACGTGAGAGTACATAAATATATATTCTTGAATAGTTTGAAATTTTAAAACATCTTTCTGAATCTGGAATTTTTGTGATTGCATTAATAAATATCATGATACTATGATTGATGATTCAAACAAAAAATGGAAATAATATCTACCATAAGATAGTTTTGATAATGACACCTATATGGTGGTCCAAAGGACATCTTTTACTGAAATACATTCTTCATCATTAGTGCTATTGTAATTATAAAGAATAAAATTTCACCTGCCTTTTATTACTTTAAAAACTACTGTCTAGTTCTTCAAACTTGTATTCTGTTATTCTTTTCCTAAAACATAAGCTCCATTATAACAAAATACAGTAAATATTTTCCTCATATTTCAATGTTAATTGAAAAACCCACTAAATTAGACCTAATTCATAGGATCCCCATCTGCTATTCTGCATCTCTAAGATAGATCAGACTCAGACTTCTTGGTGTCACTCTTTCCCTAAATCCTTCATTTTCTACTACCTGTGCTCACACTCCCTCTTCAGAGTTGAACACAGGTTAATTGAGAAATGCCAACTTTGTACTATTTATTTACCAAAGTCAAACATTGAATGAAACACACTTGTATAAACAATAGTGGCCTTTTCCTCGTACAGTACAGGTTGTGGTCAGTCATTTGGCAATTCAATTGGCACACTGTGAACTATTTATTTTTTAAGTCCAGGATTCTGGATTTCAGCAGTTTGAAAAGAATTTATCTTATATGGGAGACTATTAAATTTACAGAGCATAATGTTTATTTCACAGTCAAACTTATACTATTGTATTGATAAATATTTAATAGCATTGAACTCAGTGGTTATTGGCTTGTACGTTTCATTTAAATAATGTTTTATTACCCCTTTAAAATTGTACTGTGGTCCACTAAGGAAGGAAAATAAGGGAGAAAAATCTTTCCAATCAGTGAGGACACAGAACTCAGTTTCAATTTGGAGAAAAGAGAAGAAGAAGGAAAATGACCAACTAAAATGTTTATTTTAGGTCTGGACAGATTGTGGTTTAACAAAGTTTCCATTCATACACACAAAAAAAAATCTGGAAAACTATAGAAACATTTTTTAATTGTTTAAGCTGAAAGACTCTTATAATGCCACAGATTCAAAATTATTTTGAGTGAGAAATACAGACAAATAGTGATAAAAATTCTAACATTTTCATAGATGACATTGCCTTGGTTGATTCAGTGGAAGACAGATGGAGTCAGGGTAGAGAAAATAAGAAATAATTTCTGTAATAAGAAAAGTGGGTATTTGGCTAAATGAGTAAAATGAAATAAAAAGCAATCTATAAATAAAGAGGATACTCTGGTTGTATTTATAAACAATATTGAGCTCTTAAATATAGGAAAGGAAACCACATCTTCACAATAAAATCAAAGCATCCTTTGGCTTTTCCTCTGGTAACTTTAAGTTCAATACAGTTGCTTTCAAATTTTCTTATGTGAGCACCTTTGGATTTAAAGAATTTTGCAGAGCTCCAGTTAATGTACCAACAAGTATTTGAGAAAATGACTAAAAGTTGCTATAAAATTATTGATACATTAAAACACTAAAAAAAGAAAAATAAAAAGACATCAGAAGTATAAACAAACAAGCAAGAGAATGTGTCAAACATGCAAAAAGTACATTAAATTGCAGACATAGCAGAGAGCTAGCCAGAATGACCATCCACAGAAAGGCATCAAATACCACTGCAATAAGGAAAAACATTTAGCTAACTCAGATTCACCTGACTTCTTAAATTCTCATTGAACAGAAGGTTATCTTTCTGTTTACAGTAGATAGAGTCCTCCTGTGGAAACTTTACAACCCTTTCCCAAGGGCTCCAGTCTTCACTTCTAATAAACGGACGTTGCACAATTAAATAATATGAACTTGAAGAGGTGCTGAAGTCTCTAGAAATAAGGAAATCAGTCTCTATCCAGGAGTGTATGTATGCATTTAGTAAGTTTTGTGATGTACAATCAGTACATTGTCTGAATATGGATTCTAAGGTCCTTTGTAACAATCCTGACCTGTGTTTAATGAACTTATAGTCCACAGATCAGAAATAAGTGAATCAATCAGTAGACTGTAGGGGTTGGAAGGGCTCTCAAGAATTTAATCACCCTTCTTGGTCTTGACATCATAACTTTTTCTTTGTTTCATTTGTCATAGACCCAGTTACACCCTAGTTGAAGATTCAGATTCTCAGTAGCTCTGGACTGGCTTCTTGCAATAAATTGTCCCTTTCATGGATCAGTTTGTATGGACCTAGACCCTGATTCAACATGTCCTCATGTGAGTCAGTCTCTTTGGTCTTTCAAATATAATCATTCACCTGTTAGACACTAATGTTTTTCTTGTGATCATGCGCAGTCACATAGTGTACACAGTTTGGTTCTAGAACTGAATTATAGCCAGAGAATTTCTTCCAGGGATCATAGGAGATAAAAATTGCTTATCATGAATCCCAATCCAGTTTTGTTCTGAATTAGACACAGTAGTCATGTGGATTCACTTTTGCTCTTTCTGGTTTTATAGAAAGGAAAGTAAATATCCTAATACATTGCCACTTAACAGTAGATATATTACTTTAAATGAAAAGGACATATTTAATAGGACTATCACACACATTAGAAAAGACAAGTTTCTGGCCTGGGGGCTTCTGCAGACTATCAGGCTCTTGATAATTTCTCTCCAGTCCTTGCCATTACTACACACACATGGATGGTCCAGCTCTCCACACTAGCATCTGAAAAGAGATATGTGGTCAAGATTGCTAATTCAGAGGGTGATGTAAAGATGATGACAGGATATAGAGATCAGTAGTACATGGCTGATCCAGCTTTGGCTTTATTTTAATAGTCTCTGGACAAAAAAAGACTCAAAATTTTAGCTGGGTACATTTTCAGAGGACTGTCTAAATATGTGAACTAAATCCCCCTCAATGACTAGACATAGATTTAGGAAAAATTAGTATTTCTGAATGTATATATCAAAAATTCACATAACAAAATTTAACAATACAAAAGGAAGATAAAGACAAATTCATATTCTTCATAGGAAATATTAACACTCTCTTAGTAACTGAGATAATTCTCAGACAAAAGAACATGTGTAGAAGCAAAAATTATATAGATGATTAGAATAGCACTGGCAACCCACTTGAACTATTTGGTACTTAAAAAATATTAAATCCAACCACTGAAGAAAACACATCCTTTCAAGTGACACATAGAACTTTGATCAAGATAGATTATATGCTGCTCTGTAAAATCCCCAGTATACTTCATGAGATTAAAGTTGTATTAATATTGCAGAAATATAGGTCAATTAACTCCAACATAAAAATATGACATTGTAATCAAGCCAAGTTTATCTCAATCAATGTAATATTTAACAAAATCAATCAACATAATTCACCAAATTAAGAGAAAAAGAAAAATGATCACAGATTCAAGAAATATATTTTATAAAACCCAATAGCCATTCTCCATGAAATTTTTTTCAGAATAATAAAAAAAAACTCCTTCAAAGAGATAAAAACATATCTACAAAAATTCCACATCACATTAATGGTAAAAGACTACATTTGATTCCATTAACAAATCTTCTGGAACAAAGCACGTCTGTCTGCCTCATCATCTCTGTTATTAAATTGGAGTTTCTAGCCATCACAATGCACAAAGAAAGAAGCAAAATGCAATGAGATTGGAAGTGACATAATTATGCTGTCTACTAGAAAACAACAAAATGTTGAAAGACACAAACCCAAGATAATTTCCGAATGGAAGAAAAAGAAAAATTGTGTAGTTAATAAATAGAAGAATTTAGCAAGATACTTGGTACATCATCACTAGTCAGAATTCATATTGATTCCTATATACTATATGGAAACAATGAGAAAAATAAATTGAGACTCCATATTATCAGAGAAAAAATGTCTATGAATAGATTTTTCAAAATATTTATAACCTTCATTTGCATAAATATATAATATTACATAGAGAAGAAAATAAAAATTTGGAAAGACATATAGAGTCTTTGCATTAGAAGACTTAAAATATAGAAGGATATATAGACTCCTTACATTAGAAGACTTAATATTGTTTAGACATTAATTTTGCCCAAGTTTACTTACAGATTTTCAAAAATCTGATTTTGAAGAATTTGAGAATTAGATTAGCTGCTGAGCATGTTCCTTGGGATGTTTGGAACTGTTAACATTGGGTGGATTATAGCGAAGAGAGAAGCACAAACTGGATTTTTTTCTTTTATTAAATTTTTAAATTCTAATTTCCTAAATATAACAGCAGAATGCATTACAATTCATATTACACATAGAGAGCACAAGTTTTCATATCTCTGGTTGTATACAAAGCATATTCACACCATTCATGTCTTCATATATGTACTTAGGATAATGATGGATTTTAATATCTAGGGATAAGGCCAATCCACCAGAAACCAGAAAGATATTTGTACAAGATATTGAAGACTCTCCCTATTGCTTAAAAAATTGTTCTCTCGGTGATTTCAAACTAGGTCTATTCAATCTTAGAGCTAGAAAGTTCCAAGCTGAGACCAAATTTCTCTGTTTAATATCTCATTTCATTAAAAAAATAAAACTAACATGTTAATCTTACTTGCACAAAGGCATCGGATAACTTTATACAGAGCTGGACTGGAAGAACAGGTCTCTTCCAATCTAGTCCTCTTTCTGTTTTACCACTTTTCAGTGATCAGATAAAGTTAGGATCTAAATAGCCATGGAATCTTCATTCTCATAGATCATTTTCTGTGATGTTACTTTTAATTTTTAAAGGGAAGAGTTGACTTTTAAAGAAATTGGCATTCTTCACACAATGGAACACTACTCTACATTATAGCAGAATGACACTTAGAAATATAGTTGCTTAAAGTAACACATATTTTCTCTCTTATGGTTCTCTGGTTTCCATGGGCTCAGTTGGAGAGTTCAGTGGGTCTCTGGGATGGTAGGCTGAATATCTTTTACTCTGCTTGTTTTCAAAGTTGCTTTTCTCTGTGTGACCTGTCTATGTGGCTTCACCGTCAGATTTGTCAACCTTTTATTTGATGACTCAGGCTGTTGGAAGATAATTCTTTATGGGTCTTCAACATTTATGTTCATCTTGTGAACAGAGGTATTGTTCCATTCCTTTGTAGATAATGCAATAGGGAACTGAAACACTGATTGGGGAAAACTTCAATTAAAAGAAAAAGATGAATGCTGGCCCAATTTCCCAAAGTTTACTTACTTAAGCAAGAGAAAAGTTTTGGAATTGGGCAGCTTCCCAGACCAAGGATGGTTCAGAATGTTCCACTCTATCACATGGACAATTTCTACTTATAGCCAGAAAAAAAGGGAAGTGACATACAGAAACAATCTGATTGGCTGCTGGCATTTGTCTCCTGTTTTGGCAGTTTCTAGCCTCACTGGCTGGAGGTCCAGCTATGATGATTGGCTAAGACACAGTTGCTTGTATTCTGTGGTTAAAATTTGGTTATGTGACAAGCCAGGATACAGTTTACCACATACAGCAACTACTTTGGACCTAACTTAGCACACTAGTACAAAAGACTGGGTTAAGTCAAATGTATTTCAGCTCAACATTAGTGAAAGTTTTAATGTGTCACTATTTTGAGCTAAAAGTGAAGGGATAATAATGATGACTACTTGCTAAAGTAACTATGATATATTGAGGCACTATATGTGAAATTCTTAGCACAGTACTAGGTATTATATTTATATTAATATTGATTTATATTCTACATTTTATCTTATGTTCTCACTTATGAGTCTATTCAGTTTTTGCCAAAATTACATTTTGCTTTCTTTCTTTCTTTTTTTAGTTCATGATACTTCACTTTGTGCAAAGCAATCACAAAGCATATTCCACTGTCAATGTCAAATGAGAATTGATTTCTGCTCTAGCCACTAAATTGAAATGTTCAGCATTTTCTATTTTTCATGAATAAGATGGCCTCTTGTATTAT
The DNA here is from genome assembly GCF_021218885.2 of Marmota monax. Taxonomy (NCBI): domain Eukaryota; kingdom Metazoa; phylum Chordata; class Mammalia; order Rodentia; family Sciuridae; genus Marmota; species Marmota monax. Next base: position 10,252,090 of record NW_026695241.1, read on the forward strand.
AACTCATCAACTGAAAAGCTTTTGATGTGGATTGTGATGAATTTTTCTCAAGTATCAGGAGAAAAAAATGCAGCTATTTTTGTATTCTGATTATTATATCTCATTCCTATTATAACCACTAACCTGGGTTTTATGTAACCTTAGGCTATTCTCATATCATGATATTAAAAGCTAAGCTCATAATATAAATTTCATGTTCTAGTAATAAGATAAAAGTAAGTTCTAAATCTTTTAAGATTAATAGTTCACTAATTTTTTCTGATTTCAAGTTTTCTTACCATTTTTGTAAAAATTAAGAGCAGATCAATGTAAACATCAGTTATACAAATATTCGTAAAAGTGCTTGGAATATACTAGATTCTCAGTAATTGTATATTGAATATCTGATCAAAATGCTGAGCATAGCACCAGTCTCCATTTTTATGGAACACCACATGAATCCCTTTCTCTATAGCCCCACTGTTAACACCTTGTCCAACAGAATACCTTCCCTAACATCTAATGATTCAATGACTGCTCACATGTGTATGATAGACTTAGGCTTAGGAATGACATGGCCTCATATTCACTGCCACTCATTGGTGTAGTATCATAGGACCAGTTCTCATGTAAGAAGAGAAGAAATTGGAGGAATCAATAAAGAAATTGTGGCTATCTTTAATATAATCGTCTGTCTGGTCAAAAGTTGTTTGTGTTCTTTCATGAGCAAAATGGAGTCAACCTTTCCAAGATTCGAAAGTTTCAATTATACCATGAGACATGAAGACCAAGAGAACACCATCTATGTCAAGTTCAGGAGGGATGAGTGTCCTCAGGAGAGATTCCTCTCAATCCAAAGACATATGAACTAGAAAGAAAATGGAACAAATTGACCCTCTGTTGCCTCAAAAACACAGTTACATTTACAAGCAGGTATAGGAAAGCCACTATAGACTTTTCTACTCAAAAAGAAGGCACATCTTAGGCAATACTCTGCACCAGTTCTTCAAATAAGACTCAATCTGCCTTCTATGACTGATACTCCATTGTGCTTGTTTCTGGTCTCTGAGTCATTCTTCCTCTTCCAGAAGACATGCATGAGTTTAATATAATGAATAGTTTTCCAAACAGAAGGTTCAGAATCAAAGTCCTCTCTTTTGTTTTTGTTCAACGTAATGGGGCTTCCAATGATCAAAATTCTTTAAAAACACACAATCAAAAAACTATAAAGTTTTACTGATACACATCTCATTATCTCAAAGCCACACCCCAATTTTCATGCAATAAAAGCACCTTGTTATCTGAATCGGGGAGACATAATTATTATTCATAGAATAATAATAAGTCAGAAGCTCTCTGCTTCTGACTGTGCTGGCTTAATGCTAACATCATATAATTATATCATATATAACAAACAGTATATTATCATTATAAAAATGTATATTAATATGTATATATGTGTGTACTTGTGTATATGTGTATCTGTCTATATATGTATATGCATATATATATATATATATATATATATATATATATATATATGTAAAATCTATTCTAATATATTCTATTATAGTGTTCTCTTGGGAGCCTTAATACAAGAGGTTTATATCTGGCCTGAAAGGAAATGGTGTTGAATTTGGGGACCAATTAAAAGTGGAATAGTTTTGTGGGTCCAAACTGCCCAGGTTATAAAAATTTCACTGTTCCAAAGGTTGCTTTTGTACATGTAGCAATGTAGCCATTAAAATGCTTTTGCACACTAATGTTAAATCTCTTTAAGTTTTAGAAAATAAAAGCAGATTATAGATCTGTGTATAAATCATTAGAAATTATTATTGAATCCGGTGAGGTGATATCTTTATCAAATCAAAACATCCAAAATTCCATCACATATCTAGCAAGCTGAGCAAACAGCAACGAAACAGAACAAAAGCATATGTGTAATTTGGCATTCAGAAACACACACATACAGAGACAGAGACAGAAAGAGAGGGAGAAGGAGGATGTAGCCATGACAGTATCATATCTGTGTAAAAGTGCCATTGTTAGTTTGTGCAAATCTTGTCAGAAGCTTAACCTAATTAGGATGCAGATTTGTGTGACTTTTGGAGACATTCACTGAAGGGTACTGCTAGAGCTGTGGGGCTTTTGTATTAAGCTCCAGCTGGGCCCAACAGACACTGTCCAAAAGATGACCTCCAAATAATTAAATGATTTCCATATGTTTGCTCATGTATAGTGTTCCAATTTGAGTTTTGCCATCACCTTCCAAGCTCTCTGCTTCTGACTGTGCTGGCTTAATTTTAAGAGGAGACTCACCATTGGAAACCATCAAATATTCTACAGTTGAATGATTTAAAAAATATAAAGTATAACAGTCCCTCTTCTCCTATGTTCTACAAAATGGAGCCCTTTCTGAGTAGGATGCTATTAGATTGATATTGGGTTTTTGGAACCAGTTAAAGAAAATTTTGTTTGAAAACATGACATTTCATTGAAAATTTAAAGAAAATAAAACAAGGCCTGGCATTTCTCACGAAGAAATTTGGAAATCCACTGATTTTATAATAAAATACTTTTTTTTTTCTGACAGCGTACTCAATGTTCAAGTTGAACCTCTTATTTCAAATTTCCTCAAATGAGACTATGATTGGGCTTTTCAGTCAGCATTATTGATTATGTGACTAGCTAGATTTTTACAAAATATAATGGAGCTATTGTAATATATGGTAAAACATACCAAATTAAAGAGGTTGCAAACCAGAGTCTTTTATATCCAGTGTGTTTATGTCTAAACAACCACTTCCACATCGTTATCCTAAAATCTAGGCATACTCTCTCTGTTTCATGCAGGGTCTTGTCCTTTCAAAATATATCTACAATCACTTTAAGAACTATAATCTCTTTCCTTTATACCAGTAGTTGGCAAACTCAGACCCAGGGGTAAATGTAGCCTATTGCCTGATTTTGTAAATAAAGTTTTCTTTGGAAGCCAGCCATGTCTATTCATTTATGTATTGTCTCAGGCTGCTTTTAATCCACAAGGCAGAATTGAGAGTTCCAACAGAGAGAGTATGTCCTGCAAGACAAAAATATTTACTCTCTGATTCTTTACAGAAAGCATTTACCAACCTTGATTTATACAGGTACAATAATAAAAGGAACATAGCCTCCAATGTCTTATGTATGCATTCATTCTGTGTGCACCTATTGAACATTTACTGATTCATGAATATATTACACAATACATCTATGAAGAAGAAGACCTAAGGGTCAAGTGCTCCATGGAGAGACAGTCATGGAATTACAGAATTATAATGCATTACAATAGAGAGGTTTAAGTTTTATAGAATAGAAAAGGACAAAGCACCCAACTGTGTAAGTGTAAGGAAGGGATGATATTTGATGAACTTCTTCATGTAGAAACATAGCAGTCCCTTATTTGGATGAGAATGATGTTCAGACAGAAAGTAATGCATGTGAGAAGCCTTGGAAAAGCAAAACATTGTACTATATGGAGGGGATATTGAATATAAGGGTTGGGGCTGTGGCCCATGAAGGCTGACAGTAACTGGGACTGTATAGACAGGAGGCCAGAGCTTGGTTTAACACTCTTCATTGAAGAGTTATGGGGAATCGTTGAAACTATTTAGGAAGGCAAGTAAAATAATTACATTTATGATTCATAATAGCTCAAGTAAACATTTAAGGATGGACAGGACTGGAAGCCAGATAAGTATTATAAGAGTCCAAACTAAGGCAAGATATTACTCATTAACATCATTTTAGTAGAAAGTTTTAAGAACCTGACATCACATGAACTGACTTAAAATCAATCTCTCTCTCTCTCTCTCTATCTCTCTCTCTCTCTCACACACACACACACACACATACACACTTATATTTATTAATACGTAATTTTAAATAGGGCCTCTTCATTTGGAGGTAATCCACACATCCAGATCTGTGTTCTTAAACTCACTATCCTCTATAAAGAAAAATCTGTCCTTCCCAATAATTCTAGCCAAATTTTTAAATCAACTCTTGTGCCATTTTGGGCTTATGCCATCCCCAAACTAACCATTAGGCAATGACCTCGAAGGAGATAGGAAATAATTTTCCTATGAATGAGTTTGAGGTGATGTGTCCTAAAGGTGTACCAGGGTATCATGTTTAGGCCTCCCTCAATTTTTGCTCATTCATCCATCGAGTTAGTTATGATGTTGCTTAGTACCAGACCCTGAGATGATGGGAATGCAGTATTGGAGAAGATATGCCTACCCTCAAAGATGCTTTCCCACAGTAAGCGGGGGGAAAATTCACTTGGCAAAAACACAGGCAAGCTCAGGATGCTGTGAGAACACAAAATGAGAATCAACTGAGAGATGCAGAGGCTTCTTCTTCATACAAGTAGAACTGCCCTCGTTGAGATGTGAAGGAGAGTACACAGACTAGACTGCACAGGGATAGAAGTCTACTGCAAATAGACAAACACACAATACACTAGTCCATGGGACTAAGGTTGACTCAAAGGGAAGGGAACACATAACCAGTGATAGAGTCCAAGGTGTAAGCCATGAAGAATGGAGACACCCTGGTAACAAACCTGAACTTTATTTTGAGAGAAATTAGGATCAGCTGAATGGTTTTAAGTGAGACAGTGTCATGATGAGCTTTGCCCTTTAGAACAAACACTTTGATTGCTAAATGGAGATAAGTCAGTGTCAGTGTCTCTTACTTCAAGTGGTAAGTAGACATGTATTCAGTTAGAATTCTCAATGCCAACATAAGGAATAGATGGAGTCAGAGCAGGCACCATGCAGACGTTTTCCCACTTAATTGCTGTATACGCCACTATGAATCTATGCTAGTTTCCTCTATACAAGGAGAATAATATTATTTCCTGCTTTATAGAACTGATGTGAAAACAAGTGAGATAATGTAATGCAAAAATCCCATAATAAAGCCAAACACCTAGGAATTGTTCGATAAATTGCCACTATTCTTATTATCATTATCATGGTGAGTGTTTTTTCAAGAATGCTCAGAGGCACTTTATTACATGAAGTTAGATAGATATTGAGATTGCACGTGAGAGGGGGAGGTAGACAAAATGAGAAAGAGAGAAACAAAGCAGGATTGAGAGGGAGAGAGAGAGAGAGAGAGAGAGAGAGAGAGAGAGAGAGAGAGAGAGAGAGAGAGAGGTGAGACCAGGGAGGATTTTATTTAAATGGATATGAAAGACTTTACCAAGTCAGTCATAAGTAAATATTATTTTTACTGTTAGCAAAATGCAGCAACCTCTGGGGTGAAATGAAACAGCTGCTTAACAGAGCCCAGTTTCTCTGCAGGGGGGAAAGAGTACTTGAGTCAACGGAAACCATAGGTACTGGTGTTAATCAAAACATGTTTCAGGTAAAGATCATAATGTGTGTTTTCACAGCATTAATTAAGAAACCAAACTATTATCTGGAGGCAAATTAAAATGAGGAAGCTGCTCGATTAAAACTTCTATGGAGCAACCATTATCCATAACTAGTATCATAGAACCAAGGAGGAAATAAGGGGTAAGAGAAAAGCAAATCATGCAAGGCCACAGAAAATGAAGTTTTGCATAGTTTTATGATTTGCATTAATGAGAGAATAGCCTCTTGATTTTATCAAGCAAACCGGGTGAGCATATTGATGATTTAAGCTGTTTCCCATCCCCCAGAGAATCTAGGAAATATTATTTAGGTAAAGTGAGATGTCTTTAAGAGAGAAATGGCTAGACATGATGTTACAAAAACCAGTCCCTTTCTTTCCCAAACATATATTTATTTATTATTTACTTATTTATTTACTTGTTTATTTATATCTTTGGTGGTGTAGGGGGTTGAACCTAAGGCCTTGCGTATGTTCAAGAAGCACTCTACTATTTAGCTAAATCCCCAGCCCTATTCTCCACCTTTGTCTGAATCCCTGTGTGTGTCTGTACCCAGCCATATTCCATGTCTTGCAGATACGTGATGATATTTTCCCCTCTAAATGACGTGCTTAGAGACCCACATAGGAACTGGCAGGGCTTCTCTTAAAGTAAATAGTAAAGTGACATGTACAGTATTGAACACAAGTCATAAAGACTCCGGAGACGTCCACCAACACACCTGAAATTTCCCTATCTTGGTGGGCTATAAAATGGCTGTCTGGGATTTTATTTTATTTTTTTTTCAGCTAAAGCAATATCATTCCTGAAAGGAAAGACTGCCCAGCAACTGAATTGGTTAGATCCGTTTCTTTTATTGGAAAACAGAGACTGGTTAGTGCCAAGCACAGAGACAAAAGGAAAGATTTAGATAGAGAAAAGATCTAGAGCAAGGACTCCATTTTTTTGAAAAGAGGAATGACTGCCTCCTTCCGTGAAGGGAGACATGCCTGCATGGACTACTATGGAAGCAGGACCGAGGAAGAAAGAACAGAGCAGGTAACCGTACAGCTTGTTTCTTGCCTAGGTCTTTTCCTTTTAAATGATTTCATTCAGACAAACAGAGTTGAGGCTCAGAAGGAAGATCAGAGATTCAGACATCCCAAAGGGACTATCAGTCTGCTCATTAAAGCCTGATTTACTCATTCTTCCTGATCTCTTGGCTTGTAAAAGAAATTTGTCTCTGCTCCTTTCATATTATTCTTGACCCCCCTAAAGAAACTCTTAAATTATTATTAATACCCATAATATTTTTTTATTAACTCCCCCATGCTTCATCTAAATTTCTTCTTGACTTTAATTCTTCTCTGTTTTCCCATTTTGATTGATGTTTTCTCCAGAGGTCACATCAGAATAAAAGTGAGAGATGACAGTCATCCTTACAAGAAATAATCTAACTTTGGATTCCTCTCAACTTTTTAAGTTCCACAGACTGAGTCTTTTGCCAACTGATCCCGCACATCCTGTTGCATGAAGCGTATTTCATTTACAAATGTAAACGAAGGAATAAAGAAGGAACCAGGGAACATTGTCTACCCGCATTTTGTGATTTTCAGCTGGTTAGAGAAAGAACAAAGGCTTCCAGTTTCTAGAAGTGCTTGTCTCAGCTGATACACACGAATCCATGGACACAAGATGCAGATGAAAACAATAGGAAGGAGGGTCAGAGTGGCCACCCTTCCTTCTCAGCATTCTGACACTGAGACTGGGCAAGGATCCACCTGCACCACCGTGTGTCTGTAGAACAGAGAATTAGAAAGTTCTTCCCCTCGACCTTCTGGGATTCCTACATCACATGGGATTGAGCTGAAGGCAACAGCTGGCTTGCAGGTGTCCACAATTTGCCCATATATATACAGTTTAAACAGATCCAAAGACATCTTTGAATGTGTACCTGATTCTATGTGGTCAATCAACAGCCTTTGGTCTGTTTTGATGGCTCTGACAACCATGTGTTTTCTGTGCTTAAAGGGCCAACAGAACAGACTGAGAGGAATGTTAGAAGTGGTGGGTGTAAAATGAGGGTTTGAGACTGGGTGAGTGCATGCCATCAAGATGGAAAGATAATGAGAGGTATGATGGTCCCAGAATATAGGCTTGGAATGCAGTTTTGAAAATATACACTTATAAAGAAGCAAACTCAATGAAAGAGAATGAAGCAAGAACAGACTGATATGTCTGGAAATAGCTTTGAGCCAAGAATTGTATAATGTGGGAACCAAAGTCAGACACCTAGCAATCTCCAGAGAACGAAGTATTTTTTGTTTGGTTGTTTGTTTTGTTTTGTTTTGTTTTGTTTGAGGAATGCACAATTTCGGTCCATGTTATCTTACAGCATACAAGAAAATAAAAGCTGGCCCACCAGCACACATTATTTTTAACTGTCTGGAAGCCCTAAACACGAAAGTGCTCAACCAATTAAAATATATAAGAGTATTAAGAGGCAGGTTTCAGTTTGTACGTACTTTAGTATTTGGATGTAAGTTATTGGAAAAGTGATAGTTTTTACCTTTTTAAATGAATTAAACTAAAACATATTTGGAAAAGGATGAGAATATAGGTAAAGGACACTGCTGGACAATGATTTATCTGATAGCCACATCTTCTCATTTTGTTCAAGGATTTGGTCAACCTCAAAGTGATATTGGCCTGCTGCTCCTACTGCTTAGCAAATGGGGTTTTGAGCTGCTATCTAACTGCAAAATTGATTAGCTGCACAGGTCTCAATAGCTGACTTAAAATCCCCAATTTCAGACTTGGAGGTTCAAAACAAAAATAATATAATGAAATATCAAACTATTTTAATTTGATCCTTTAATTTTTATTAATGACTTGCTAAAAGGGTTAACTTTTAAAAGTATTTCAAAACATGGGTAGCTTATCATTTAATTCAGAAAAATAATAAGCAGGGATCCTATCTGAAATTTTCAAAACAAGCGCATCAATATAAAGAAATCAATGACTCACATCTACTTCAAAATACAAGCAGAAAATCTGCAAAAACAAAACCAAACACCACCTTTTATATGGTAGGACATAAAGTTATAGGCAAATACAAATATTCATGAGAAAAACAATACCACAGAAGCTAAGGCTATACCTTTACCAAGTAATTATGAATATCAAAGTAATAAAATGCATTGCATATAAATATTTACAATTTAACCTGGTAATAGTACATATGAGGCTTCCTTATACATTCCAGATCTATAATAATTCATTATCATCTAGCTGGTAACAACAGGCCCTTGATAAATTCACTAAAATTTAAATAAGTTCTTCTTTAATTTAACCTACATTTTCCGTTCTCCTCCAATGTCCTTGCCCATGCCTCAGGATATCCAAAACATCTTGAAACAACGCAAATAGAAATGGAATCTCACAGCATGATGTGACCTCCCTTACGCATGGCTGGCTCTCACTCCAATCAGGGGAAAGAATGCATAGCAATGTAAGCCTGCGTGCACGGCTTCTGGTTTGGTCCATGAATTATAGATGTACTTCTGAGAGGCCATTTCCCTCATGGTTTCTGATGCAAAAACAGTCGGTAAATATCTAACGTTCTTGACCCAATATGTTAATCAGGCAGTAAGGTAGACATTGGCGGCCTCTCTATGCTTAGTTTAATTAATGGCATGTATAACTGTAAGGCCCTTTTCTCCTCCCCTTAAACACTTCATAATGGGATACATTCTCCCACAAGGGCCCAAAAGTTTGTGTTTTCTAGTCATGAAGTTTTGCTCACTGTTGTGAGGTCAGCTCATTCATTTCTCAACACTCCCAGTTCCCAACTGCTATTTAAGCTGCACGCTCACTGAGTTCATCTGTCATGGGCCTGCTTTAACATGCTTGCCAAAGGCTCTGAGAACTGCTCCCACTTTCCTGTTTCTTTATGCAAATGAATCACTCTGAACTACTCAGATAAATCCTTGCCATTGAATGGAATCCCTCATATGGGTTCAGGGTGATAAAAGCAGACCCAGCACTTGTACAAGCTAACGTGGCTGTGGCTATGTTACCTATTTTCTTATGAAGTACTATGAGTATCTACAAGTCTAGGGGAGAAGAATTTTTGCTTTCTGACTGCATGATAAGATATGCTACAAGGCCTGTGTATAAAAGTACCAAGATAGATAGTGAGACAAGTTTACCTGTTTTCAAGCTATTCAGAGCTCTCAACTAACACAACTGAAGTCATCTTTTGAAATAAAATACTCTCTCTCACGTGATTCTAATTCTGATCATCAAATGATAATGATTCTTTTAGTATTATGTTTTTCTTGAATTCTTTACTTAAATGGGGGGAGTCCAAAATTATCTGTCATCCCCATTGGCATATCATTAAAAAAATGAAAATAAATTTTTCTGTTTGTTTTTTACAGGAATTATATTAGTATCATTTCTGCCATAATTGTGGAATCCATTTTCATTTAAAGCCCCAAACAAAAGGTGAGTCTTCCTGGAAAAAGAGTCTCTCCAGTGAGGACCCATAAGTAATGCAGTAAATATGTCATTTGGAGAATATGCAGGTTAAGGGGAAAGTATGGTAGCCGTAGCCACTGTTTTGTCCAGCCTCATAATGTTATAAGAATTAAATCATAATATTTCAGTTGTATTGACTGAAAGACAAAGAAAGATTCTGAATGTTGTTATATATTCTCCGGTCAAGCATGACACGTTCTTTTCACTGTTAGTATTAAGATAGCATAAACTTTTTACCTATCATCTTCCATGGTAGCTTGCCTTTTGTACATTCCTCTATGCAATATTCTCCAGGGAGAGAATGGACAGAGGAATGAGCCTGGGGTAGTTAACATACTATCTGGACAGGTGCTCACTATTTGCAGTAAAACCACCCATCTGAACTTGACCAATGCAGATAGTGCTGATAAGGTGCAGTCCTATTGCATTTGTGAGCTCCATGAAGTTCATGAACAACATTGTGGCCACTTGAGCATACACATTAACTCACTCAACAAACATTCTCAACACCTACTTTGTGTCAGGTGCTGCAAAGAGACACCAGGAACACAGCAGTGAATACAACCAGCCCAAAGCAGAGGGGCCCCAACACGCCAACAGCACTCCTCTGCTCAGTTCTGAGGAAGATGGGCATTTGCTTCTCCAAGTTTCATCTACTGAACATCAAATACCTGTTCTACTAGTTACAGAAAGACTAACAGCTACAAATTTAAACCACCAGGTATTTTCTCTATACCTACTACAGGTAAAGTACTGTTAGATGCTAAGACTCCATAAGTGCATAATAAGGAGAGGCAAAGAAAAAGAGAGACACATGCATAAGTGACAGAACAAGACAGTGTGATGAGGCTGAAGTCCATCCCCTTAGCAGTGAATTTTACAGCAACAAGGACTGAGAAAAATGCTTGCTGAACTGTGTAGGGACAGGTTAGGGTAACACCCCACATTAGGTCCTTTGTGAAGAAAAAAAATTACAAGCAAAATGTACACAAGGGATTATTGATTTAAGAGAAGTTAGGGAGTACTATAGAATATGAAGCAAATGCAGAAAATCTTACCATCATGTTCTCTAATTTCTCAAGTCTTTCATGAAATGCCTCTTTGAACTCCCCCTTTCTGGCCTCAGGAGTTAGCTCAGTAATTCCTAGTGTGCATGTTACTCCACTTATGCTAAGGAATGTTCCATCTGACCTTAAAAATTGTCCTTGGAATTCAAAGTCCTTCTGAAGCTCTACTTCATTAAGCCATCCCTGACTTCTAAGCCAGTTTTGCTCTCTTTCTGGAATACATGTGATTTGCTTTGCCTCCTAAAACAATCAAATGCACACAGTTCCATATGTTTAATGCTTATCTGTTTTGAGTTTTGTCTTCCCAGATGTTAAGTTACTTAAAGGTAGTCCCCTCTCTGTTCTTCTGCCTGTGATCTTTCATGCTATTCAGCAAGGCCCATAATAAGAACTGAATAAATATTTTTGCTCTGACCAGACAACATGTCTTAGAGCTATAAAAATCCCTTTCAAATCCTTGTCAGCAATGACTTTCCTTGACTTACACACTCTTAAGACTCATAATAAAATCCCTTCTTACCTAGTATTTATTCATTACTTCTATATACATGTGCTTAACACTCCAAAAGAGAATAATTGACATAACCTTGACTTCTAGGGATGTGATTCAAGATTGGTCCAAGTATGACTCAAGCCTTAGTTCTAAGTGCCAGACATATGCCCTGTGTCTTGCTCCAATAAGTACCTGCATATTCTCTCATTCTTTGGAAAGTATGGAATAAGTGCAGCCTATCTTGGGAAACTTCTAAATAATAGCATTCGCCAGCTGATTTTTCATTTCTGCCATGGAATGGTCTGAAATTTCAAGGATAAGTTATTGCTTGGCATCCTTAATCATCCCAAACTTGCAATCCATACTTTAAAATAACACTTCTAACTAATCACGGAAACTATCAAAGAAGATATGGATTTTAGAGAGACAGTGACTATTATCATTATACTACATGCAAAATGCCCATGATATTTCTGTTCAATTAGGGGAAAAATATGGATTTTTCTCTCAACCATCAAAGTACATTTACAAATCAGCATTGGATAATGTTGAAATAATTATTCAATAGTTTGAATTTAGGGAGAATCCAACACTTCTCTCTCCCCTGACAGACTGACAGTGCATTATAAATTCCAACAATTTATATTTTAAGGCCCCAGCTTCCCAGGCCTGCCAGCCATGTCACAGCCTTGAGGAATTATGGCCGTTTAATCAGGGATGAGCATTTCCATGCTCAACCTTCAAGAAGTGATGCTGTGCCCATGTTTTCACCAGTGATAGATGAATCCACTTACTCCACGGCTTCCTGCGTGACAGTACTATAGAAGCCCTGCAAAAGTTCACACTTCTCAATATATCAAAGTGTAGCAGAACAATGACCTTCTAACATTTGTTTTCAACTGTTTATAACCAACAGTTCATTACTTTCCCAAAACGGAGATGAAGGAAGCCAGTGAATGCTCACTGTAGTAGAAGAGGTACTGCACCATATTTCAGGCCCAGAAATTGATTACATGGAATCCTGAAAGAAAACTCTTAAGAAAAGTGTTCTCCTACTAAGCCCCAAATGCCATGAGAAGCAAAAAGTCGGAATGACAATCGTCATATCTTTTAGTGTATTGTTTAAAAGATTTATGGGTCTCTTTTTTTGTTTGAGATTGCCAATCAGCCACCTCCAGTAGTCACAGCCATGCAACCTAAAACCCTCTAGGACAACCCAGAGGTCTCAACAGGCAAAGTGCATTCTTGGATTTGGATTGTAATCACATATGTGTTTTCCTGCTCCCGTAAAAGGAAGGAGATCATCTATGAGTTCTGTTTTAGTTTTCGAATGCCACTCGAACTTAAACTGAAAAAAAAAGAATACCAAGAGGTCAAGTGGTTTTGGTTTGTTGGTTCATTTTTCTTGTAGCTCAATATCCTAATTAACCTTTGCAGGTCTTAACTTTCAAATGTAGAAAAGAAGTATGCATATGAATTAACAGTTACTAGTATTCATGTGTCAGGTGCTATACATTATGTCTTTTTTTTTAAGAGAGAGAGAGAAATTTTTTTAATATTTATTTTTTAGTTTTCAGTGGACACAACATCTTGTATTTTATTTTTATGTGGTGCTGAGAATCGAACCCAACGCCCCACGCATGCCAGGTGAGCGTGCTACCACTTGAGCCACATCCCCAGCCCAACATTGTATTTTAAATCACCTAACATATCAAGGATGTAGCTCGAATTATCACCTTTATTTCATAGATGAGGAGGTGAAGGTGAAGCATCTGGGCTTGTCCATCATCACAGCCAGGAAGGCAAAGATAACTGTTGAAACCCATGCAACCTGGTGTCCGAGCATGTCACCGGATCACTACCTCATCCTGAGCTATTCTCTCCAGCAAAAAAAAAAAAACAAAACAAAACAAAAAAAACTCATCTAAACCATTCACAGCATTTATTCTTATCCCAGGACCCACTCTCAGTCTGGTATCCTTTCAAGATTTTAGTTTTTATTCTCAGGAAATGTAATCCAAACACAGGATCTAACCTTACATGTGTCTTACAACATCAGGTACATGAAAGGAAAGTGAAGGCAAGTAGTCAGAAATCCCTCCCAGACACTTCTTGTACCACTGGCTTTTCACCTGTTTCTTGCTTTTAAGGAGAAAATAATTAATTGTGTTTGCCCAGTGTGGTATAAAGGTTTCGTCACCTGTAGTGACTCTAATGAAGGTGGTGACATGAAGGGATAAGTTGGAACAAATTGTGACACAATGGTAGGGCTCTCCTGGAAAGTTGGCTACCTGTGAGTAATGACTTCTCTAGGTGCCTGTGGTATGAAGGCGGGCACCAATGCTAATTACTTGCCATCTCTACCACAAATCTTTGACACATAATTAGAATGCTTCTGGGGAGTTGGGTAAATGAGGTCTTAAAGTCATCCTCAGATGATATCTTTTTTTTTCTCTGCTTTCCAACATTTTTTTTCCCTTTATGACATCTACTCTATGTGTAATCAAGCTTGGGCATAATTACATAGAAAGAAAGTATGTGTAATATCTCTAAACCTCACTAACACTCAATTAAATCATTGGCAATCCTATCCAATGACATCCTTGTCTGTCCAGGGGCATTTAAAAAAAAAATTCTGGTGGATAGAAGAATCCACTGAGAAGTTTGATTCAAATGTAAGTTCTGGTTTTTACCTCCAAAAGATTAGGATTAGAGATTCATAACATGTACCATAGATCTGGATTTGGCAGATACTCCAGGGATCAGAGGCAAGGCATTTGGGTCACAAATTGAGCAACACTATCCTAAACCCAGGTGGGTTTCCCTATGCGGGAGCTGTAACAGGGCTTAATACCAGCCACACCTGTGTCCTTCTCATCTGCCTAGGAACCATCTGATTCCCTTGAAAACATCGTCTTTTGGGACTTAAGTAAGAAAAACTTCACAACCCTATGTTTCAAAATGAAATTGGAGAGGCTGAGCCCTTAACCTCAGTGCCCTAACCTCTCACCCCCATTCTCTCTCATCCCTTGGTTAATTCCCTTTATCATTTATGGATGTGATATTTCCTTTTCCTTGCCTCCACAGAATCATGCATTATTTTTAGAGTGAAATTGTGTCTCATACTCATCTCTCTAGTCCTTAGAATAAACACACATAATAAGCATTTCATAATGTTTTTTAAAGGGAATAACAGAAATCAAGTCTGTTATAATTTGGGTGAGGTATCCACTAAAGCTCATGAGAGACCATGCAAGAAAGTTTAGAGGTGAAATGATTGGGTTATGAGAGACTTAAGCTAACAAGTGCACTTATCCTCTGATAGGAGGTGAATGGGTCATTGGGGGCATTGGGGGATAGGCCTTTAGGTTATTTATTTGTACTTGGTGAGAGGAGAAGTCAGTCTCTCTCTCTCTCTCTCTGTCTCTCTGTCTCTGTCTCTCTCTCTCTCTCTCTCTCTCTCTCCTCTAATTTTTCTTGTTGGCCTTTTGGTCATGGCAGCAAAATATGTGACTCAAACAAAGCCTAGGAGCTACTGCTTTAACTGTGTTCTGGGGCTAGTCCACTCACAGTGCTAAAAGCCTTCATATTGTGGGTTCTCACTATACTGAAGATAGATCAGCTACTACCATTGACTGAGCCATCGAACCAGATACAGAGCACTGTGCAATGTGCTGTGTGAGTGTTCATTTCACTCCCTTCTAACATCCCAACAAGGGCACCCACAGAGAAAATCAGGAGGAAAGAGCACAACTTTAATTCTCAAAGCCCTGTCTCATCCTGGGCAAAATAATGGCTACTGACCTCACATCCAATCAAAGCACGTCCACTGGATCTGCTGAGTGTAATGTCGTGGCCCCTGGACATAAATCATTTCTATACATGAATGAGGAGCTTGTGTGGAAAAGCAGCTGTGTTTATAAACCGTACACATAGTGACTCTTCCTTTCACACAGACACACAAACTTCAAACATTTAAGTCACAAGAGTGTCTTTCAATTTATCCTTTTTTTTAGAAGTGTGTAGATATAAGGATTACAGGTTTCATGCCTGTCTAGGAAGAGTGATCGCTTTGCTCTCTAAGAACTTAACTCCCAGGCTTAATTATTATGCAAGTACGCCAGTGTATTAAGCTTGTAGGCCAAAAGCAATTTAAAGCCTAGGCCGCATTGACTTTCAAATTATTTTATCTTTAATTCAGATGCATGCTTTGTTAAGGCATTTATCACCTTTATGCAATCAGCCAAATTGTCCTGGGACTATAGTCCCTCAGAACTTCTAATCCCACCAGGTCCAAATCAGTAGCAAGGAATGACATTTCATACCCTCCCATGTCTTGGAGGTCTTGGAGGGTCCTCCTCAAGTGTCTCATCTTTGAATGTCTCTATCTCCTACTTGTGGGACATGTATCCAGTATTGCAGACCTTGGCAGCAGGGCCATTTACTCTTAATTATCAAGACAACATGGTGCTCTTGGAAAAGTAGACACTTGGATACAAAGCCACACTCCTTAAAACTAGTCAATGACTTTCTGTTGTCAGTAAATCAGATCTATTTCTTCATGGACTAGGTCAGATTCTTAAAAAAATTAACAAACACAAATATTCTATTGACTTAGAATATGAAGAATTAACAGATCACCAAAGCCTCTGGAGTGAGACCTGTCCCTTGCAAATATAAGTCCTGTTGTGTGTATGCCAATGGCCTGTAATAGACCAGTAGTCCTGCACCACCTAGACCTCTTTACCTCAGTGAGGAATGTTTCCATGCATGTCACATGTTAAATCTGTTTCTAGGAGAAGGAGCATTTGATTCAGAGTCAATATGAATAACATATTGACAGGTCTGTGTGTTGCTAGTGGAAACTTGGCCACTTTCTACTGTTAGTGAATAATGTTCTGACAAGCTACAAACTAAATATTTGGATGAGAGTTTGAAGATCCTAGAAATCTTCTAACTAATTAAGATATAACATGAGGATCTCCAAAAGAACTAGAATAGATTTGGGAGGATGAACATCCTAGCAAAACCACATGCCTCTCCAGTGAGCGAGTGGGTTCAGGTAAGGTGGAACATCTCAGTGGAATCGCACCCCTGGAGGTCAAGAGGGAAGTGGAAAGGGTTGTTTGTGAGGTCTACAGGGCAGAAATGTGTGTATTTCTGGCTTCTGATCCTTATACTGATCTACTTATACCCAGGCAAATAGAAAAAGTCAAGCTGATGTTTGAGAAAGTCAAAGTGATTTTCAAGAGTGTGGGGAGAGAAGAGGTGAGGCACGGTGGGGTGATCATTTCTGGCCACTCTGATGTGGCAAGTGAGGGTTCACAATGCCTGGGGTGCAGAATGGAGGATGAGTGGGCTCAGGCTTATAGGTTTGCTTTTGTGTTTTATCTGAAACTAATCAGTGAGCGAAAAAGCAGAGGTCTCTTGGCATCTAGTCCACAGTCCATCTTTGATATAGGGGTGGGGGAGAGAGGGCAGGGAATTTATATATAGAGTGCTCCCCATTAACACTAATAAGGAGTAGACATCTAAGTCCTGTATGCATGCTGTGCCCACACTGCACTTTGTGAGGGGTGATTATGATCTGAAGGGAGCTCAGAGCACTCCCTCTGCACACGCTCCTGGAGAAAGCCCCTCCACAGAGGACTTGCCGAGCTTTTTCTGCTGTCAGTGTTTTGAGCCTAGCAGTTGTTAACCATCTCTCACCCCAGTTCCCCCATAAAGGAGTGAAATGGAATGATACATGGGAAATGGCATTATTTGACACTTGGCAGAGGGGCTTTCAAGGAGCAAGTACAGGCAAAGAGGAGAAGTTGAAAAGGAATCAAAAATAAAGCTGAATAGCAAGTGTCTCAAAGGAAATAACCTGTACCTAATGTCCTTGCCGGCACCCTGTTCTTTGAAACTGAGGCAGAAAGAGCATCCATGTGAAACCAAGAATACTGAGGCTGGCAAGCACCTGATCTGAAGTTGGAAAGGAAAGGGATGGTGGAAAGACTGTAGGAATGACGAAGAAAAGGGAAGTTACAGCATCAAACTCTCTAGTCTTCAAGTCCACCTGGCAACAGAGTCCCATGTGTAAATCTGATGTTCCAGAAATACGCAAGGGCAAGAAAAATATTGACCTTTTCCTGGGGCATATTCAAGCCTCAGCACTGAACTTAACAGGTTGGACCAATGTAAGTAAAATGTAAGTAAAAGTACAGTGAAATTTTATAAATATAAAATACATGTGATGTCTCTAACTTACGAATTTCACTGATGCAACCCGGGGAAGTCCTGGCTTCTTGTGATTCCCGCAATCTCAATAAGTCTTCAGAGCAAATTTGTGTTTGATGACTCTGACTATGTGCCTATATGCTACCATATAATGTAATATCAGCATGATGACTGATGGAATAAATAAATAAGGTTGTTAAGTAAGCTAATTCAATAATGAACTACTTATCTGGAGAGGAATCAGTCTACTCTCTTAGTCCACATCTAAAGTGGTATTCTCTTTCTGAAGCAAGGAAGTTTCAGACAAACCTTGGTAAAGAATGGGCTCAAGAAGGGGGGAAGTCTACGAACACTGTTATATAAAATCAAATTAAAGAATGTTTTTTTTCTAGAATAAAATATACATAAATAAAACAGCATCTTTTTCATATTAGAGGGTTGCCATAGGGAACAAACCCTTTTTGTGGATGAGGCACTTTGCTTATAAAAATGTAGTTTCATCAGCTCTGACACAAAATTCAAAATAACAATATGAATTAAGCCACTCAGGGCTGACATGACTGCCTCATGATTTGGGGGTCCGGGATCTTTTCAGCTTACTCTTTTATACTTCACCAAGTGTCTTCACCTCCTGGTCTCAAATGGCTGTTCCAGCTCCCACCTTTTATATCTCTGCTTCAGTACACAGAAGATAAAAGAAAAAACAAAACAGGGAATCAAGATAAAACTTTTTCTCACCTAAAGGTTTGAAGCACTTCTACTAACACTTATTGGCTAAGGTTTATTTATATGACTCTATTTAACTACAAAAGAAGAATGAGAAATGCAGATTTGTTTCCATTAATATAGAGAATAGATGATATGAGACACTGGATATTTCTTTCACAGTCATGAATACAGAATATGGGAATTATGGGTTGCCTAATTAACCTCTTTACCTTGACTCATTTTAAGTAGTTGGATATAGTGTGCCATGTAAAATATACAGTATGTTACATACAATTAAAAAAATATGTGTTACATATAAAATGTGTATCTTATGCATAAAGTTCACAACCACAGCATGGAAACAATCCAATAGCCAATTGATTAATCATCCAACTGATGAATGGTAAATGAAATGTGGTACATCCATAAAATACAGTATTATTTTGTAATAAAAAGAAATGAAATACTGATACATGCTAAAACACGATGAACCTTGAAAAAATTATGCTATAAAAGCCAGTCAAAAATACCACATACTTTATGATTCCATTTTTATTAAATGGACACAGTAGGTAAATCTATAGAAATAGAAAGTAGATTATTGTTTATTTTGGGCTGTAGATGAGTTGGGGCAAATTGTGTGAGTGAAAATGTTCTAAAATAGGTCATAGTGATCATTGTACAATTCTGACGATATACTAAAAACTACTCAATATTACATTTTAAAATAAATGGATACAGGATATGTGAGCCATAATTCAATAAAGCTGCTGAGGAAAGGTAATAGAAAATGCAAATATCCTATACTCAGTATCTAAAATATATGTTTTGACACAACCTGAATGATACCGGACTCTAGCATGCAGCTCAACAAAAAATATGCAAGTTTTTCACATAAGCTTATGAACATCCTGCTTATGGGAAATATGAAAGACTTGGCCAAAACATGCAAAATGAGTTCATTTGTTGCAAATTAATAATTGCAATGGGAAGTTGTGTTTGTGTGTTTGAGAGAGAAGTGTAATATGCCTAATTTCTATTTCTTTTTTCATTCAACAACAAGGATACATTTTTAAGTACATATATCAAGAATCACACTAAAGCTTCAAACATATTATCTCTTTTCATCTTTTCAGATACTCATAAGATTACTCATTTGTGGATTTAAAATGACATATCTTACCCAAAGCTATTTAGGTTGCAGGGTTTATATCTGAGGTTTCAACTGAGATTTTCTGAGTTTAAAACTTGACCAGATGGAAATTCTACCTCATGAAAATTCCATTATTCAGGTTTGGCAATAAGAGGTTAGGAAATAACCTTTGCGCATATTACCAGTTTCCAGTACAAAGAATATAGATTAAGGAAGAAATGTGCTAAGATGTTTTATTGAGTTATTCCATTGGTCTAAAAACATCCGGTGCTTTTAATTAATAGATTTTATTTTAGAGCCATGTTATAATCACAGAAAAATTAAACAAAAAAGTGCAAAGAATCCCCACAGATATCATCCCCACAAACATGCTTAGCCTCCCACACCAACATTCTGCCCCAGAGTGAACCATGTGTTACAATTCATGAAGCAACATCATCATTATCAACTCAAGTCCATAGTTTACAAAGCTTCATTTTTTTGTGTGTTATATCTGCTATGGATATTGACAAATGTGTAATGACAGGAATCCACCCTGACAGTATTATATAAAATAGTTTCACTGACCTAACAATTCTCAGTGGTGTGATTATTTCATCTCTTTCTTATTCCCCAAATCATGGAAATTACTGAGCCTTTTAGTTTTGCATTTTCCAGGTTGACAGAGTTCACATTATAGTATTTTCATCCTTTAAAATTAGAAATGTACACTATGGGATTCTCCTATATTTCTAGGGTGTGTTCGATTATTTCTTTTCAATGTTAATGAATACTCCATTATACACACATATCATAGCTTATTCATTCACTCATTTATTTAGCTGTGTCATTTGTCATTATGACAAATACAAGAGAAAACCAATGTACAGGATGAAAGATGTATTTTGTTTCAGTTTTGCAGCTTTCAGGGGGTGGCATTCAGCACTATTGCCTTGGCCCCAAGGTGGTGAGGCAGTACATCCTGGTGGGAGCAAGTACATGAAGAAGGAAAGTTGCTCAGCTCATGGCAACTAGGAAGCAGACAGAAAAAAAAATAAAATAAAAAAGAGCTGGGGACAAGAAATACCCTTCAAGGGCACACCCCAGTGACATGCTTCTTCTATCTTGGCCCCTCTCCTAATTTCCACCACCTCCTCCAACTGAACTCTCACAAACCCAACACTTCTACAAAGCCTCACCTCTATCCATTTGCTGTATTGGGGACCAAGCCTTCAACACATGAGCCTCTTGCGGACATCCAGAGCCTAACTATAATACTCACTGAATGATATCATCCATATTTTGACATTATGAATAAAACTGCCATACACATATATGTATGGATTTTGGTGACAAGATATATTTTCCACTCATTTAAGTAAATACCAAGAAACACAATTCACAGATTATATGGTAAGAGTAAATTCAGTTTTGTAAGAAACTACCAAACTATATTCCAAAGTGACTGTGATTTTGTATTGCTACCAAAACTGATGAGTAATCTTGTTGCTCTCATCCGTGCAGAACTCGATATTATCACTGTTTTGTATGTTTTTCCATTTTGTTAAGTGTTTAGTGACTTCTCATTGTTGTCTTAATTTGATATTTCCTAATGAAGTATAATACTGAGCATTTTTTCCACACTTATTTGTCATCTGTATATAATCTTTGGTAGGGTGCTTGTTTAAATCTTTTGTTCAGTTTCTATTTGGTTTGTCGGTTTTCCACAAAAACTTTTTATGTTTAAATGTAGCATGATCTTATAGACAAGACAGAGTGTTTAGAATACTGACATCTACTTTTAAAAAATCAGTCCTTATGAGATTTCTTATAGGAATTATAGTGCATATGTGGATTGGCAAAATGGTAAAGTCTACAATGACTTCTTTATTTTTTTCAGGGCCCAGACATAAAGATATAATAGATTTTAAAGCAGATAAAATTATCATAAACCTACCTTGTCAAAATAATTTGATCAGGAGGAACAGACTGAGTTTAACATCTGACCACCCAGAAAACAGTGTCCTGGGATTTTCATTTTCAGTAGTTATCAGAGGTCTTTTCTACTCTCAAGATGTGTATTTTTTTTTTTTTTTTTTGGTACCAGGGATTGAACTCACGGGCACTCGACCACTGAACCATATCTCCAGCAATTTTTTTGTATTTTATTTAGAGACAGAGTCTCACTGATTTGTTTAGTATCTCACTTTTGCTGAGGATGGCTTTGAACTTTTAATCTCCTGCCTTAGCCTCCCGAGCCGCTGGGAATGCACCACCACCACACCCAGCCTCAAGATGTCTTTTAAAGGCTCAGAAAACACTTTTTTACCTTGACCACAGAAAATATATTTAAAAGCCTGTGAAATTATCTGGTCTATATCAAAGATATTTTTTGGTTTTTTTCTATCAACCCTCAATCTGAACATTTATAATAATCAGTTTGAAATAGCTGATTTTGCCCTATTTGAAACTTATAAACAGTCTTCAGAGAATTTGCCTTAGCAACGCTGACCTAGAAACCATCCATAGTATTTTGCTATGTAGTCATTTCTAATCTAATGCTCTGTGACACCATGAGAATCTCAGCTGTAACTCCTGACCAACCTTGGGTTCCAGGACATTGAGGCCAGCGCTGTGCCTTCCAGCATCCAGCTCTTACTTGAGAACAACCAGCAATGAATCTGTGTCAGAGTCAACACTACATAATTAACCTCTGACCATCAGAGTTTACCTGTAGAAAATAAGTT
This sequence comes from Marmota monax, assembly GCF_021218885.2. NCBI lineage: Eukaryota > Metazoa > Chordata > Mammalia > Rodentia > Sciuridae > Marmota > Marmota monax. The sequence goes on from NW_026695241.1 coordinate 10,274,384, forward strand.
GTTTTTTTATGAAACTCCTAAACCAGAAGTTGAGCCACTGTTAGTAAAACCCAATTGAAAGTTAGACTTTAGGCATGGTCTGATGGAAAACACTCATTACTTTTCAAGTGGTTCTGATACTTGAAAATCAGAAGTATTATTAGTAACTACTACTACTAGTGACTTGGTTAAAACACTAAAGATTAATGCTCATCATATAACTGCTATTTAAATACATCTATTGTCTCACATGAACCTACTCCTTTCATGTAGATAATCAAAACATGTAAATAATTAAAATGTTGTATTCTTCCCTTGTTATTGACAAGATCCATGCATCTCTTACATATACAAAGGGTGATAACAGCCAACTATGAAAACGCCCTGACCATGTACATAGGTGTCATTCTTCTACTATGCCCCCTGGTGGTAGCACAAGGTTAAAACATGTGGCATGATGCCACTTCTCCCTTGGAATCCTATTTGGTATTATTTGCCATAATCTGTTCACTTTTTACTTCTCAAAATCTATAAAATTAGATTTAAAAAATATTTGGTGTTCAGAATTCCAGGATACTTGGCATCCATTCACAGCAAAAAGTGTCAAATGGTAGACAGTAATATTTTTTCTTAACCTTCTCTGATTTAAGTGAACCTAGGACAAGAATGTACAGGAATCATTTTGAACAATTATTCTAATTTTTGTCCTGCTGTTCTTTCCTTTTTTTCTTTATTGATTTAAAACAACACTCTCTGTGTTTACAGACTGTTGAAACCTTTAATATGTTTTTTCAAAGTATTTCTGTCTGTCTTTGGTAAAAATGCATAATGTAGAGAACAGTTTATTAGAATATAATACCTAGAAGCAAGTAAAAACCTTGAATTTAATGATGCAGCTTTTATGAAGGGTTTGATGTGTCACCTTTCGGCCTCAGACATTTCATAACCAGTCTCTTAACACGAAATGCCTTCCCTTGGCCTTCCCTGCATCTGTTCTGTGCAACCTGTTTTCATAAACGCTTCTGTTATCCAGTCTCCTGATGTAAACTTTCGTTGTTAAGTATTGGAACAAATATTAAAAATTATCATAGAGCTTTCTGCTCCTGTTGTCATTAGGGAAGCCTTTGGCTGGCTTCCCTCATCGTAATTTTGCTCACATTTCAACAGAGATTAATTTTGCGTCTGCTATACCAGCTCATTTGAGGTCTATTTCTTGAATCGATATCAATCATTTAAATGTGGTATGGTCCCATGGGATTCAAATTAGTCCAAATGGTAATTGAGCTGCTCTATGCTCAGAATTTGGTACCCACAGTTTGCCCGTCCTCATCAGAGCAGAGACATAAGCAACATCGGTGATAAAGAGTAATGGCTATTCATGCAGGCAGTTATGGACCAATAGTGGTAAAGTGATACTATATTTTCACAAACGTTTTCCAATAACTACTTGCTGGCTTGTCAAGTTAGGTAATAATTACTGGTAACAGGAAACATGCTTGTATTCAAACCTTTATTAAATAAGAATTTGTTTTCCCTTCTCCCTGAATACTTAAACAAATTATCCTACTTACATCTACTTAAACATTTCCTTTGTTCCTAATTCCCTTATGAAGACTTATGAAGATTTACTAATAGATAGAGAAGAGCTATTCCTTTTTTCTATTGAAAATACCTGGAAAATAATTTGCACTGGATAAGAAACAGTGATTGATAAGGAAACATATACTCATAAAAATTATTTTGTGTCTCTGAGTTATGGTATCAAGAGTGTTTGGCAATTTTCTTTGTATCTTCTGGTTCATGTCTTTGTGCAAGATAGAAAAAGGAATGCAGAGACTATTGCTTTTTGTATTGCTGGAGTAAACACCTCTATTCCCTCAAGACCTCCAGGAACAATCATTTGGTGAGATTACCGTGCTGACAAGCATTATAAGTTGTCCCATAACAAGATCATGTGAACATATTTCCAGAAACTAGCATTTTTCCACAATCTGTGTTTTGCTAAAGCTGTGACATTTAATGGGCTATTGCCCAAGTGTGTGCAGCGATATTCTAATTACCTCACATTCCCCCAGAGATTCTATTATAACAGATAGAAGTCATATTTCATGTACTAATATTCAACTCTGTAGCCAGATGTTGAAAAATCTAGACTACACATCAAAATTTCAGTTCAATATTCATTCACCATTAATATGATAAGGCAGGTGATGAAAGAATATCAGATTCTCTGCCTGGTCAGCTACCACTATTTTCCAATTCAAGGCATTATTTTCTCTTGTTCTATGGGGACATAAACACACCAATTTGAGTCAATTGCACTTTTGGAGACAGAAGTGACCTCAAAAATAGTCCAAATAATTGAACACTCTTACCAAGAAGCAGCCTTCCATAATGGATACTTGGCCGATTAAATGAGATAGTATACTCACAGTACTTCAAGTGATGTGGGTCCAGCATTAGTTTTCTAAATGGGTAACTGTTCTACAGAAGAGAAAACAGACACAAATGTTAGTGCATAAATTAGTTAAAAAATGAGCAGAGCTAGGACGCAGACCTCCTGTTATCTACTTAAATCTGTTTTTTTTTTCCCACAACACCACACATATAGAAAAATCTGCCATTAACTTCACCTATAGTGACTAAAGTGTTCTTGAAAAAAAATTGCTATAAACTCATTTGAAGTTTATTAGATAAATAAAAAGGGGGGATCCAGTTTGTTTGATTGGCCATTTGATTCTAGATTAAAAATTAGATCTTAGAAATTCTTTAGATTCCATCACGATAAATACTCATGTTTCGATTACCCCTTATGTTTTTAAGAAAATAATTTATCTAGTTCAAAAGCAAAGAGCATTGCATTGATTATAATTATTTAAATATTAATTTGCAATATATTTTTATTTATATGAGCATCTAGTATCTCAGAAACGTTCATGTACACATTTTCATGTGTCCCTGTGTACTTATTGAATGACTACTAGGCTCCCAACTGAGCAACCAGCATTGTAAAAGACAGAATGTTCTACTAAGTGTGCAAGTTTGGTACCTAATGAGTAGATTGACAATTGGATAAAAGGATAAGACCTAAAATGTTTCTTTTACCACTATTTCCTTTTATCATCAAATATCTAGTTGATATTGAATGTTCAACAAAACTATGAGGTCATTATTGAATGTTCATCAAAACTATGCATCCCTTACTGCACAAGACACATGAAATGACTGAATCACTTTTATAGTTAAAAACCGAATTCAATCTTAAGATCATATGACTTTGCATCTCTTTGGGAAAAAAACTAAGAATTTCATATCAGTCTCCTTTCATCATTCATATGGTAGCTTTAATATAGCCAAGAAAACTCTACAGAGAAAGTGCTAGAAACTGTCAGTCCCTTAATCCCTCAGCTAACATTTTAACTGATTCCTCTGACCCACGGATTTTCTGGATTTACTCTCCGTTTTCTTATCAGGTTATTGAGAATGGGGATGGAGCTAGTTCAAAAATCATCAACAAAGCAGTGCTTAGTATAAAATGAAGTGCCTCTAAATGTACCTCATACAACTCCTCAATAGATAGATTTTCTCCAACAGTCACCTTGGTCTTGTTCTCCACCTTTCTGTGATCTCAAAGTCCAGTAACACTTGCTCACACTCTTCCAGCCACATGGACCTTCCTGTGTTCACTGGACATACCAGGAATAAGGGGCTTTTTTTTTCGGTTCCTTCATGACTGAAACTATCTCCCCCCCAATACGCACATGGCTGCATCTTCAGATTTGGCTTGAATGTCATCTTTTTGGTAAAATATTTTCTTGATTGTGTTCTGTTCAATTGCATCATCGCCAATTATCTCACTCTTGCCTTTCTTTAGCAATCTTCAGAGCACTTAAGGGCACTAATATAAGCCATATTACACTTATTTATTTGACGGATTTGTCTATTTATTTTCCCCCATTAGAAAATAAATTCCAAAGCGTAAAAACTTTCTGCTTATACAGAAAAAAGAAGGACTCTAAAATTCCAGAGAGGATTTCAGACTGGTGCCTTATGGGGAAATAATTACGATTCACATTTCTAAAAAACAGAATAACATGGTCTTCGGTGTAACTGTCAAGGAAAGATGAAGGATCCAAGAGGTGCAATGAATATATCTGTTCTTGTTTCAAACTTGAACAGTGTAATTAAAAAAAAAAAAGTGTACGGAGGTGGATAAACTTCTTAAATTCACACTTCTACTATTTTGGTAGAAAGCTCAAATAGCTTAATGTACAGCTCATTATTTTTAATAATTGTGTATATGATATGGAAATTTTAATTTATGCACACACCTTATTACTGTGTAAAAAAAAGAAAAGATTACACACCCAGTGTGCCATGCACACACACTCATAGACATGTTCATAGACACAAAGCAGAAGTACCACTTACATGGCTTATTCTTTTTGACTTTGTGCTCTGACTAGTTCTCTATATACATTAGATTATATTTTTTTGATTTAAAAAACAGTGATTCACACTTCTTTGATTTCTCCATTGAATTTAGCACAGTATTTGGCGTGTAGAAGATATTTCTATTAATAGATGTTTGGTAAGTGATCAAGTTGAACAAGGAGTTGGATAAAGAAACCAAGAAACTTGTCATTCATAACTACATCTGCAAATTTTTGTTGCATCTCATAGCTTTATGCTACATTCAGGAAGGATCAGTGAATGATTTTCATGCTATCTTTTCCCTTTCCAATTCAATGCCTTATTTTTTTTATTTAAATTAGAGACATGTTACTCTATCAATGAGTACCATGAAAAAAGTGTATATGTACGGAAAAGAATTCCAAGAATATAAAATTTGGATCACATACTTTTGCAGAGTATAACAATTGCTTTGACAACCCAATATTTTTCAAGTTCAATGCAAGAGTCCTCAGGCTGTTGATCATACAATGAAACCCTCTACCATAGCAGAGCAGTACTATATTGTAGACATATGTAATACCCTCAAAGGGCCTCAGCCAAGTGACATGTCTAATATAAGCCACCGGCTACATCTAGCAATGTGTGTGGAATTGCTTTGTGTCCGGAATTTCAGGAAAATCAAATGAGTTAACATTTTGTCACCATAGAAATCTCATTAGCCATGCTTTTTGCTGTTTTCCTACTTCACTTTTTCAATCAAATACAATTCAAGGCTGAACCAAAGTGGCCAGTAGTTATTCAAGACGATTCTTAGGAACCCTGAGGAAAGACATGGACCCAGAAAAATTTGATACCATTCTGGTGTATTTAGAGGCATCTTTTCCTTATTTTCTCCTTTCAATTTATTTCTTGCCACAGTAAACAGTACTTTCTGTGAAGCAACATATCCAACCTACAGGAAAAGTTCTATGAGAATCAAGTTGAATTAACTTCCATGCAAAGTGGTTCCTCATGGTGGTAACATCGATAGCATTACAGAGGGTCTGAAATCATTGCTCATTCTAAAATGCATCTGGGCAATTGGTGCAATAGCACCCTCTAAATGACATGCTCACACCCAAATTATGTGGACTAGAGGCCAAGGGCTTTTATAGCATGCTCTTAAAATTAAAAAGATACTGACCATTTAGCTTTGATCTACAATTTCAATTTCACAAAAGAGTGGAGATCGAAGAACTACAAGACCTAATAAGAATAAAATCACCTCATGAGTTTATTTTTGGCACTAACTGAAAACAGATTTTGATTTTACTTAAAACCTTCAGTGTCATCGTAAAGTCTCACCGAGAGCGGTCTTTGCTTAATGCTAAACATTGTAAATTAAAATTCTAAAATAGTAAAAGAGTGATGATACTGAGTAAGGCCTGGATGTTTTTATTGATCAAAATAAATGAAATACAAAAGGTAAGCACCATGAAGGATACAAAGCAAATTGGATTATTTGATCCAATTCAGTTTTGGGGAATCTAGACTGCTAATTACAGTGAATAGACTAAACAATGTCCTACAAAAACTTTAGCCCAGCATTCTTTTGCTAGAGTCATAGAATATAAATATTTTCCATTTATGTAGCTTTAAAAGATTGTGTAAAAGAAGGTAATGAATTAATAATGAATGAATTATGTGCTTGACTATTTAGAAATCCAGTATTTTTAACACAGATTTGTAAATTTAAGATTTATAGTTGTAATTGATTTTTGGATACTTTTAGCCTGAAATCAAAATAATTCTATAAGCTACATTAATACTTATTGAATAGTTGTGAAACAAAATTTGTATTTTAGGGAGTAAATGTATGGGATAGATACTCAAAGATATTTTTAAGCAAAGGTAATTGTGTTTGCATTTATTAAAAAAAATACATTATTTAAAAAATCGATTTTAAATTACATGCATTAAAATCATACGTTGCATATTAAAGTCCTTTGCTTTCTTTCCCTGCTACCTATACAGATGCTGTTTTTAATTAAAAGCCTAATAATAATATAATCAAGAAGTTAAAATCAGCTATAAATACTTTTTAAACCAAACAGAAAAAGATATTTTTATAATGAATATTAAAATTTTGAGATTATTGCAACCAGTATTCCCCTTCATCAGTACACAATTGGAGTTTGAACTTACATGTCATCTTGTAGGTGTGAAAACCTTGCATTGTATTTGCAGTAAATTGTTCCATGAGCCGGTTGTGGTAGCATATACCTATAATTCTAGTGGCTCTGGAGGCAGAGGCAGAAGGATCACTAGTTCAAAGTCAGCCTCAGCAAAAGCAAGGTGCTAAGCAACTCACGAAATCCTGTCTCTAAATAAAATACAAAGTAGGGCTGGAGATGTGGCTTAGGAGTCACATGTCCCTGAGTTCAATCTCTGGTATCCAAAAAAAAAGAAAAAAAATCCTATGGCAGACAGCCAGTGATCGGCTATGATCATGCTGCCTTGGATATTGATACAAACTGTCTTGAGTCTTTTGCTCATATCCTCGCAATAGCCTCTGTGTCATCCACCATAACACCTAAATGATTGACTCATTCCTTACTTTTCTTGTCTCTCTGCTCCATACTAACCATGTGTGCAATCAGCCCTACTCTTTGATTTTCCTCAAAAGCAAGACGTCTGTGTATTAAACACTCTTGTTTAAAGTTTACAAGATTTGTAATCACAAAACCCAAACAAAACTGAAATTAAACAGTAAGTATTGCCATTCTTAACTGGCTTTGCCCTCCTCTCCAAAGAACTTGGTCTTTATTTTTCTGGAAGGCACCCATACCTCCCAGCACCCCTGCCTTTGTTAAACAGAACTACACAGCTTCCTAAAGCTCATGATCTTGAGTGTGTCTTTATTTTTCTGTTCAACTTTGAATAACACTCACTTTTTAAAATTCTGATAATTTAACAGTCCTGAAGAACTAGCAAAGGATTGAAGATTTTCTTTTCTTTCTACTTCATACCAACTCCCTTGTACAAAATAAGATAAAATTAGTTTCCATCTCCCTTTCCCTCTTCAAAAGCAGAAAAAGTCACGGGTAGTTTTAAATAAGAACTAATTGCCTTTTGTTACATACATATCCAAGGGCACTCAGAATTTGTAGGATTAGTTACAGATTGTAAAATTATCCAAAACAAATTGCCTGAGGAATGACAGAATACAAAGAAAGATTCTGGAAGATACCTTTCCTTGCTGTTGATCACTTACCCATTTACCTCCAAGTCCTATGTGTGATTAAAAATGCCCTCATGCCAACCAACATATTAAATGTCCTACAGATAATCAAATTCAGTGTAGCTGTCACTTCTTCCAGGAAGTATTCTTTCTTCTCAAATGTAAGCTAATTATTCTCCCTCGTTCCCATATTCTGCATGTGCTTTTCTCTTGGTATTTGTGAATACCTATTTTACCTGCCCAATTTAATTGTCCCTCCCTCACCCTTGAATTTGGATGTTGCCTGATACATAATGGATACTTGAAAAGGTTGCCACAAAAAGAGAGTGGATAAATAAATTATAAAGCAGAATTTTAGAATGATATAATAAGACCAACCATATATACATAGATAATTATTAACACGTTAAATATTTTTTATTACTGTCCCAAGACTTCAAGTACTGGAATTTCCTTAGTTTACTTTGTACTTCTGTCTTCAAGGAAATGTTCCTCCACTGTTTGAACTCCCTCTACAAGAAATAGAGAACAGAAAATGTAATTGTTTGTTTTAACTGCCATATCCATATCAAGTAATTTCACCCAGCTTCATCTCTAAATAACATCTTTATATGCTAAATAACCAGTAACGTTTTTCTATCTTGATAATGAGGGTCTATCATGAGGCTATTAAACTACTATACAAGGATATTTTTAAAGGCGCTTTCTGAAGAATATTCATTTACAGAAACTTAATGATCAAGACCATCTGAAATATATCCAAGAAACACAAGGAAAAAAGTATATAATTGAGAAAAACATTGCAGTGACATATTACGGTCTGCCAAGTTTCCCATTATAGCTCCAGGTGAAAGTTCCCCTGGGTTTCACTGGGCATGAACGAAATCAAACGAGAAGGGAAGCTAAACATTCAAATTAGTTCATGGCTTTATACTTTAAGGAAAGAAATTAAAGGAAAAAGATATGGAAAATGGTAATTTTTCTTGTTTAAATCTAACTCCTATTATTTCAAGTGGTTTATTTTGATATAAGACATGAATCCAGTCTATCCTCTGACATCATGAGACTGCACAGTCCAATGTACTGGGTGAAAAATGAAGCCAGAAACTTGAACATTTTGGCTTTTGAGACCACAGTGATTTGAGAACTGCAAAAAGCATATTACAAGACCAACAAAAGCTTTTCAAAACATTTGTATGACAGAATTAAGTTTTGGAAAAGGAATAAAATAAAAGATACTCTCACTACAAACAACTTTATGGGACATGATTTATAGACTATGTATTTCAAACCAAATGCAGAATTAAACATACACTGGTGAATTATTTGATGATTCTATCTCAGTTTGGAACTAAAATCATCATTCTAGCTGTCAAAAATAAATGTTATAGATATGCCCTGACAATACCACCATCTATCCAATTCATTGAAAGTTGCAACATTGACATCTATTCTCTTGAGGGTTACTGACATTGTTTTCCATCATTTAGAGTTTCAACATTTAAATGAAATATTTTCACATATTCTACTTTCAGATCTCCAGAGCACTCCACTGAATTCACAATCTCCTCTGCATGTTGTAGTAGCATCATTGCTATAATCTAAAAGTCATCTACTACTTTGGCTTCCTGCTGAGAGATTCTTTAGTTGTTTTCAATTATAGCACTTTTTATTTCTTTCTTCTTGATTTCTGAAGCAGCTATCACGGAGAATACAAGAGTGTTGTAAAATATTGACTGTATATTTAGTATGCCAGTCAACTGCATTGGCAAAATTCTCGACATCATACGTAGATACATTTGCAAAGTGAAAGTTAACATTTAAATAACTTTGGGAACTTTGGGTATGGTGGCAAAAGATCAAGTGGCAAGGTAATTAAATTGAAAAAATTGTTTTCATATATATATATATATATATATATATATATATATATATATATTTTTTTTTTTTTTTTGGTTCCAGGGATTAAACTCAAGGGTGCTTAACCACTGAGCCCTAGCCTAGCCCTTCCCTTTAGATCTATCACCGAGTCTTTGAGTAATATGGAATGCCTTCATATCTGGGCCTCAATTTCCTATCTAAAATCTGATTTAATTAGAAAACCCCATCAGCTCCACTCTTCATTACTGGCTCTGTAAAAGTGAACCCAGTCCCCTATTGAGCTGCTATAAGAATCTGGTCCCATGAGATAGTTGAAATGTAAAGACCAAGTTACTTTCTAAATGTCAGTTTCATCAGCTCCCCCTCACCTTGACACCAACACCTGCCAACCCAAGATTTTGTGAATTCTGTGTTCTGAAACATTGCAACCTTTCAACTTATCAAAGTAAAATAACAATATATTGTTGTTTCTGTCTAAAGCTGTAGAAAATGCATAAATTATGATTCCCCCTCCTCATTATGCCTGGCCTCTTAGCACTCTTGTTTGTTGCAAGTTTCAGATTCCAGACTAGAGCAAAAAAAGAACATAAACTCTAGATGTGGAAACCTAAAAAGATCTATTTTCAGGTTATTCTTTGATAATCCTGTAGACTCTGAAAGTCAGGGAAAGGGTCAGCACAACTAGAATTCTGATCTTGGACTTTAATTAGTATTAGTTAGAAAGGGATGCAGAGAGATTTTTCTTCCTCTTTATTAGCACCTACCTATGGACCCTGCACTGAGGCAGCCTTTATACTGTCTGTCAAAAGTTGTAAAAACTGTACTCACCAGGTAAATAGTTTTACTTCCACTTTGAAGGTTATAACCTTTCAAACCTTTTAACATTTATGCCTTATCATATACTGGTGTTAAAGCAGGGCTAGTAAATCTGGGGTCTTTGTGACTAAAGAGCCCTGGTCCATTCAAATAGCCCCAGTTTCCATGTCACTCTAAGGCTTTCTTGACTGTGATGACCTTTCGATCATTTTTAATTTTTAAAAGGTGTATTTGATGCCTGGATGGTGCAAAGTTCTACCCATATGCTTGGATGATCCATTGACTCCATTCTCACCACCGATGAGCTTATATTCCACTGGGGAAAGAAAGTAACCACGTGCACTAAAAATTAAATGATACTTACTGTGTCTTATTTTCCCCATACATTTTAACTTCTCTGAAAGTGGGATGGCTTCTCTCAGTTTACAGGCCAGGTGGCAAGGTTGTTATGTCATCCCTGCCCACGCATGTGCTAATGTAGCTCTGATGCTTGCTAATGACACCGCCAGTTATGGGTGGTGAGGAGTCCTGCTTCCCCACATGTTGAAGTTTGAACATTAGAGAAGCACGCCGAGGCAAGCACATGAAGCAGGGTTTATTTAAAAAGCGGTAACATAGACTTCTGTAGTGAGGGAGAACAACTTCCTAGACGCAAAATTGGCCTCTTAGATCCGACCTGACTCGATTTACCTATCTGCACTGACTGCCTGTCTTATTCTGGCTTCAATAACATAATTTTGGCTACTTGACATTTCAGCCCATAACCCATCCAATAACCTCTTAAAGTAGAAATATAAATATTATGAATCCTAGTTGATGGACTTCAAGACTTTTGTTAATATCTTCTGCTAAGAATTTTAAAAGACCATCATTAAAACATATAGAATGATTCTAGGATCTTCAAAAAACAATCTCAGCAACAAGGGAGAAAATTCTAGGTCCCCAAGGCCATAATGGTAAAAGATAATATTGTTTGGAAAAAAACACATGTATTTATTGTGTTTATGAAATATCATCAAATTGAAATGGTTTGAAAATCAATACTAAACAACTAAAATGATAAAACAACATAATGTAGTTGGCGATTTTTAGGTATACACAAAATAATAGAATAACTCACCGTTGAAGATACCACAGATTCCATGAAACATTAATACAAATTCAGTTTGTGATGAATCCTAGGATGATGACAGAGGTAACATGGACAGTGGTGGAGAGGTTGCATGTGGAGCAGGGTTGTTCTTTTGCATGAGTAGACTAGAGTGGCAAGCTGGCCTATGCGTGATTGCATTTGTGTTATGGTTGATACTGTAATTGCTGCACCTTTCTCCTTCTCATATTTCATACCCACTGGTGGATTTGCAAGTGTTTAAACTTCAGTATTTGCTCAAGAGGTAATGAGTAGAATGTTTTTACTGGAAAAAAAATTATGTTACTCAGGAACAACTACTAGGTAATAAATTAATTCCAGATCTGTCCTCCATAGAAATCATACTGAGAACAACCAAACTGAAACAGCAAGTTCTCTCTTTCCAAAGCTCTGAAGTGCATTATGGTTTTGTCTTGTTTTCTTTCAAATAAAGCTAAAATACCAGCGTAATTTTGGGCATTATTAACTTCTTGAAGAACAACATTTTTAAAAATGGTTTATGCCTAGTACCATGTCCAAGAGATAAGAGCAAACTATGATTATTACTTATAGATTTTCAAGACCCTCCCCCTATTATTTTAGGAATGAAACTTCTTTTAATTCCTCTTGTCAAATCTGTTCTCATCCAACTTTTTCTGTCCACCCCCACATTGGTGCCAGGATTTAGGAAAAGTGTTATGATATCATGGAAATATGATAGGTTTTTCTATTCAAATCCCAGCTTTGACTATCATAAACTAGAAATCATGGTGAACACCAAAGACACAAGAGGTATAAAATGATAAACACTCTAATATAGATGTGACAAGAATCAGTAGTGATTCTGAAGAAACAAGAAAAACATGGAGGTCATTATGCCTTCAGAGTTCTTCTAAAGTCATCATTTCTTTTGACTCTTAGAGTCAAACTGTTGTTGGCAAAACACACATTATTCACCCCACTTAATAGAGAAGAAAAAGGGTTCAAAGAGGGTCGGGAACAATCCAGAGGCCAGTTTCCACCAGGTGGCAGAGTACAACCTCCTTCCACAATATTTCCCACCTGTAGTTGGCTCCCAGTGTGTGATCTCAGGATTCCCAAAACCTATTTAGAGGGTCCACAATGTCAAAATGATTTTATAAAAGCATCTAAGTTATCAATTATCTTCACTTTATTGACACTTGCCACAGTGATATACAAAACAGATCCACTGGCACCTTATGACAAATTAAAACAGTGGCACCAGTAGCTTTTGTGTTCTTCACCTAAAAACAATGTAAGAAGATGATTATTTGGCAGATAACTTTTTTCAAAAATGCATGAAGCCTCATTTCTCAATTCAAGGAAAAAACATTGACAGCATTTGTTACTAATGATAACATTTGAGATTCAAATAAAATTATCATCACTTTTGAAAACTTGTATCAACTACTATGAGCTTGATAGCTCCTGATAGGACTGGAAGTGATGTTAAGAAATATTATTTTTTGTCTTATTGAGCAATCAATGTACGAAGATTCCTAATGTCTGCATAATTCAGTGATTCAAGAGTTTTCCAATGAAAGATGTGTGATGTTCTAACATCATGCCTAGGTAAAGGACTATTCAGAGTGAAAGACAGACCCTTGGATTGAAATTCAACAGAGTAAAAATGTTCATCTTCAAACAAGAATTTTCTTTAAATTTTGACAAAGGCAAGTGACAGGTTGAGAAAAAGTTACAGCCAAATAACCTTTATCCATTCTTTCTGTGTTACCTTCCTTGTCAGTCAACACTTGCACTGAAATCATGACACACAAGGCTAGCAAAGATGAGGTAGCCAGAGTTCTCCATCTTCTCAATCCTTACAAATCAGTGAGGTGAAGACAGAGTGCTGGTATGTTGCATGCATCTCAAGAGGTAAAATAAAAACATTTTGTGCTATTGTCTCTGTGTTAACACAAATTAAATACACATACGCTTGTGAGCTATAAAATACTCACCCATTGTGCAATCCCATTTATTCCAAAAATGAGTTAAAAGTTCTGATATCTGTATTTAAAACTGACAATTGCACAAGATAAAATGTGTGCTAATAATTTTAAGTTTTATTTCCCTTTGCTTATAATGACAAATATATAACATTTGAACAAAGGCCCCACATTTTGATTTTGTATCAGATTCCTCAATTTATGTAGTTGGTTTTGGTGGTTTTGGTTATTTGTAATAAAAAAGAATATATTTTTAAAAAATCGATGGCTTTAACTTCTATTATATCAGCACTTATGTGCTGGTGAGACTTGTGATAGCTTATGGAATTGGGTATACAAATACCTTCCAAACTTTGAGTTCACTGACCCAAAGTTTGGAGTTGGTTGATTGAAGTCTGTCATAGTGGGCACATTTTTAGCACTGAAATCAGCAAATATAATTTCCCCCCTCTAAAGAGTCCATTGTTACACATTTACCTGCTTGCCTCTGGATTTAACATGAAAACAAAGACAAAACTTTTGGATATCTTCAAAATTTTTAAGAATGCAAAATGAATGTCTTGGGACCAAAACATTGAAGAACCACAGTTTTATGTAGTAAAGGAATTCATCAGGCACTTATTCGTTCCTTAGAATTTCAAAAGAGTAGATTTTCAGGTTCAAATAGGATGGATGTAATCCCCAGTATATCCTCTGCCCTTGCTTTTCCTCAGTGTGCACGTGCACATGCACACACCATCACAATTACACATGCACACACACACAATCAAGCACACACACAGAGGCCCTACTGCCCATAAAATGTAAATCCTATAAAACAGCCTACCCTCACTATGGGAGAAAGGAGGGTGAGATGGGGGGAAAGGGCCTTTTTAAATAAAGCCAAAATTTCCTTGCAAAATGACGCTCATGTAAACACTTAGCGATCCACATCTTTTCAACCTTCAACACCTGTGCCATTCATGTAAACTATCGCCAAGGTGAATAGCATGTCATAAACTGTACGCAATTTAAACTCCATGCAAGAACCATTTTGTCAAAGCTTTACAATGAGAGTCTAAACATAATTACTTCCTTTGATGCTCACTATAATAATATTAATCACACTGTTTCTTTTCATATTTACAGCTTTGCTTTGAAATTAATTACCAAAGGCCATGCCATTCCTCGGTGAAAAATGGAAGCCACACTTATTTTCATTACCACACTTAAACCATAGGGATGATGTCAGAGAAACACAATAAAGACCCTCTACATACACATCTGTAAAATGTAAAAATCTGTGTAATCGGTATACTTTAAAAAAAAATAAATGAAAATTGTGGGAAATGTACCATGGTTTTCAATTGCTTTCAATTACCATTAAACCTTTTGGAGAGCGATTTGCATAATGTTTCATAAACATGTAGGCAGATTAACCTTTTTTAGTTAATTTATTCATTAGCAGTAAAAATTCAAAGCACCTCTTATGAGAAAATAATGTCATGCTGTTAAATTACATGGAAACAAAGCAATTGGGACATACTTGCCTAAGTTCGCACTGTGTCAGAACACAAAAAAGTGGAGAAGAAAAAAAAACTTAGCCTGTTAGCAGAGTGTTGATTAAATTGCTGGTTTGTGAGCAATTAGTGGTATTACTAGAAGATTAGGTGAAGTATTAATTAGAGTTAGGCCAAATGACTTCTGCGAGAAAAGAGCCCTCCTCCCACTGCACTGGAGGGGCAAGCAGGGGGCTCTGGAGGTTGTCCCTTCAGGTCCCTCTTGCCCACAGGGACTGCAGGACCCCAGGTCAAAGTTTCACTCAGGAAAACATGCACCTTTCTTAAAGAGTTCTTTTGTCATTATACCTCAGGATACATAAAAATATTTTATGCACTTTGACTAATGAGAAGGCAAGACTCCGGTCTGAAATTGGTTCAGTGGTTGAATCAAAGCAAAACCCATCACAGATCACAGATGTTTCAAGGAAGCTGTAGGAGGCCAATGGGAGATGATTTACCAAAACCAATGTGAAAAGAAAGAAAAAGAAAATTAGCCCAGTGGCATGAGGAGTCTCAACAATCCACTGACCACATTAAAATAAAATCAGGACAAGGCCAGGGTAATGTGCATCCTGACTAGGCCAGGAGGATCCAGGCTCTGATAGGTGATAGAAATTGTTATAGGATTCTGGCTTCTTGAAATCCATGTTGTAAATACACAGGTGCCTGCTGAGGGACTTTCACTTACAGCAAAATTCAGTCTGAAATAATAATCAATCTGCTCTCTTGCAGTCCAACCCCTTCCACCCTCTCTTACCCTTGTAAGACTCCTCTTTCGTCCCTATCTGCCTCTTGTCCTTTCTTTCATGACCGTTGCTCATTGGTCTATAATGGGAAAGGCTTGCGTGGCAGAAACCCTATATCTGAACCTTGCAAGCCTTCCATTCTTTTACAAGTCAAAGTCAGTTTTTCACATACAATTTCCAACTTCAAAAATCTTCGGGAATTCAGTCAGTACTCATTCTGAGGTCTGATTTCATTCAAAGAACATTCTATTTCCTTGTATTGTACTACAGCAAACCCTCTGACAAGATTTCAAGTCCCTGGAAGACCGAACTCATGTTTTATCCATATTTGTACCTGCATGTGTTTATCAGACTGTTTTGCACAATTGTGTGTAATGTCTGCCTATGTTTAAAATATATTTGGTCAGTTAAGTTTTAGAAAACCTAGTGATCTCAGTTGGTTATCATGTATCTGTGAGAGAAGAAAATTAACCTTGGGAAACAAAAAGTATTGTTTTTACTTAATTTTCCACCATGTCCAGCTAAGAAAAAAAAGTAATAATAACAGTACAGGGCTGCTCCAATTGTTTCTTCAGATATTTGGTGGATTATTATTATTATTTTTTATTTAGAGGAGCTAGTACTACGGTATCTGCACATAGATGTTTCCTGACTGCAAAGACATAGATACTGAGTGAAAATAAAATTAGCCATCTTAAAAGAAATATTGACTACAATATATATTATTATATATATCATCATCATCATGTATAAATGTATTCTATATCATGTATATAGATGTCATATGTATATCCTCTTGGTAAATGAAGCAACAACTGAGATCTCCTTTCTCATGAGCAGGTCTTTTCCTCCTCTCCTTCCATTCTTGAGGTGTGAGCTCTGTCCTTCTTCCTTTATCCCAGTCTAAACTGACAAAATGCCACCCGCCACCTTCTCTGGACCACATACAATCAGCGCTAACCTGTTGCTACCACCCCCCCCCCACTTCTATCGCTTCTGCATCCCTTCCAGCATGATTCCCTGCCTGCTATATCAATCCCAAGATTTTGCACAAGTTAAAGTAATTTATATCCTCTGGAAATCTTCCATAGTTCCCCTTTACCCAAATCAAAACTACAGTCAAGATTTTAAACCTGCTCTGAGGGCCAGGTGCAGCCCTGGGAGCCCTGCCCCTCTGTGCAGCCCTGCCCAGGGCTCCAGTCATTTAAAAGCTTCCATGACACTCCATCAAAAGAAGGTCTCTACATGGAAAAGTTGAGTTACATGGCTGAATTCATTTTTAAGAGTTATTAAAATTGAATAAATTAGGCCATGGAAGCTGACAAGGATCAAGAGAGGTCCAGCCAGGAACCTCACGGGAGAGTCACTCACCTTTAGAAGGGGACCATTAAATTCAGAAAACAAGGAAATTACACTCCAGCTGGGGCGTGGTTAGAATATTCAGGGACAGACCCACCAAGTCTACTGTAAGGAGGGTGTCTGTATCCCAGACTCACCACCATCCTAAAGGACAGGGGAGATGTTATAAATGGACGGAATGTGGGGTCTTGGAAAGGCTGGATGTCTGTGTGCCTCACTTCTAAAAAGGCAACTCCCAGACAGCTGGATTATAAACTCCTGGGAAATCTTCTGTTAGCTAGATCTACATGAAATCAAAACTCGAGCTTTAAAATTCAACTATGAAATCACTCACTTATTATTTTGTCAATGGAAGGCCCAATATGAGGTCATAAAACTTGCTGATTAATAAGTACTGACTCCTGGGTAATTAATGTTCTCGTGTTTTAAATATATGATTATTATTCTTTCTATAGATGAGGAAACTGAAGCACAGAAGATTAGGTCAGATACACACACAGCTAATCAGAGCACTGAGAACACAGACCCTTTGGCTCAGAAACCGACACTACCAAATTTTAGAAATCATTCTTCCCCAAGCTGTCATGGAGAGGCAGCCCAGCACAATGGGTAGCTTTATAGCACATCTACCTGAGTCTGAATCTCAGTTGCATCCCGGGTATGTGATCCATAACAAACTGTTTGTTCTCTCTGGCCTCAGTTTCCTCTTCATTAAAATGGTGATACCAATATTATCAATCTCCTAGAATTATCATGAGGATTATATTAACTTTGTACAATCACCTGGCATGTAATGAGACATATTCAATAGTTGTATTAAATGCCTGTAGTGCCAGGTTTCATGGAAAGTAAGTAACAGTTAAAGTAATTCCTACAATAAAAATGACTGTATTTTTAAAAATCTTGAAGTCTGAAATTCATGTTCTTGTGTACCTGCAGCCTAATAGATCACGTTGTGCCAGTTTGGTAAATAGATTTGTTAAACGGGTTCTCTAAATGATGGTCACTGAGTTCAACATTCTGAGCCTCATTGGTCTTCCTCAGTTTTTCCTTATAGGATGTTTCAACTTGTGCAGGTTCATTATCATTTACTTTGCTATCATCCTAATTCAAACTGTGATTCTCTTTCAGGTCTTTACCAAAAATCTCCTGTTAGTCTTCCAGCTTCCTCCTGGCCCTTTTCCTCATTCTTCATGCATTAGAAACGTCGTTTTAAAAGACAGATCCAATGATGTCTCTTGTCTGATTTCAGCCATCCAATTTTTTTCCCCTACACTTAATGGTGTCTTACCATCAGTGAAGAAACTTTTGTTTAAGGAATGTGTTATAGAATGTGTCTTAGCCTCATTGTTGGGATACAAGGTTACTTTGTCCTTTGGATTACTCTTTCATCCATTCCATTCCATTCTCTCCTCAGTTGTTCATCTTTTCACTGTGTTTTCTTTAACGCTGTATCCCAGTCTTTCTAGCACAATTTTCCTCTGGTTTCCATGAAAATTATTTCCATAGACACTGCACATTATTTGTTTTATCACCACTATGTCTATCTCTCAGGATAGCAAAGCAGGGAAGAGAGAGCACTAGAGAAGCGCAATGTCAATATTTGATGATTCCGTGGTGAAAATGACATTGCTAAATTCCTCAAGTTAAAGGTCAATGCTATGACTTTCCCATATTAATAAGAAACGGGAAGATGATACATATTTGTGTGGCAGAGGGAGCTGCCTGTGAATCTCAGAATTACTCATGAGGAAAATAAGGTAAGCTTGAATATTAAAATGGCAGGTTACACAAGCTGGAGGCTGCAGACCTTGAACAGAAGTGCAATCTCTCTATAGGAAAAGTATTGGAAGAAAAGAACAATGTATCATAGAGGGAGAGTAAATAGTGGGCACACTTTAGGATTCAGTGTTCTGTACACAATCATATTAAAATTCTGGTTACTAATGTATATGGGGGTAGAAATACATGGCATTAAGAATAATTTTGCCTTGCAGAGTATTTTATTCCAACATTCATGTCAATACAATAGTTTCCTAATTGGGAGCATTGGGTCCCATTTATGCCCTTATCCCCTTGTATTTGACCATTTTCTTTCACCTCCCCCGTTAATGATCTAAGATGATCATGAAATTTTTGTGTATCAGAATCTTCTATGGCCCTCTGTTTTAAAAGAGGATGTGGGACAGTCAGCCCACATTTGCAGTGTGTCTATTACATGTCTAGCCATTTGCTACAAAAACATAGTGTGATGTTTAATTCAGTCCTTGCAACAATAAATAGGAGAGCTATGTTCCCATCTTATACGAAGGAAGCTGAGTCCGAGAGAGAAAAGTAACCTACCAATGTCCAATAGTCCTGCTGAGACAGAGAGGCTCCTGTGTCACAGCCCAGCCTTTGCTGCATCACACTAAGACAGCATGCAGTGACTTTAAAGGCCTTGGATTCCAATGGACACCACCTTGCAGTAGGGCTTCACAGGGATTATCCTCACTTCCTGTCACCCTCTGTGACTTGGATGATGAAATATGTGGCCTGATGTTTCTCTCCCACCAAGCAATTAATCACATCTAGAACCCTGGCCAAGAAAATAGGGTCCCATGTCAAATAGGCAAGAAGAAGAAATGCATTTTTATGAAGATATTAACCCAATTGTGGAGACAATTAATTTAGTTAATAAAATATCTCTAAGAAATCTTTCTTGATACCACTGACTAAAATACTAGTAATATTCTTTGAACTTGAGAAAAACTTCAGTTGCAGTCTACTGTAAGAAAATTCAATGCATAGAAATCAAACTTTTAAAGGTTTTTGAAATGCTTTTACTTTTCAGTGATTCTTTGGATTATATTCATTGTGTGATTGTGTGTGTGTGTGTGTGTGTGTGTGTAACATGCTCCATGATTCAGCTGAGAAATTTTAATTAACACAAAATCTTTGGCACATGTCACTCCTTAAAAAGCAGCATTGCATATAATGACACTTAATTTCCTAAAACTACACCAAAATCATGTTCTAACATTAAAATATTTAAAATCCAGGGTAATATATCTATACATTAATTTGAAGCAATATATATATATATATATATATATATATATATATATATATATATATATAGTATGTATATTGTACCCATTGGCCAATGCACAGGTGGAACTGCACTGCCTAATAGAAATTCCTCTTACTATCACAACTTGTCTCATTTCAACTTATAATCTTTAAAAGATTATTTAATCTGCCCTTGGGAAAAAGAGTTCATTCATTATCATTTTAGGTTCGCTCAAGGGCCTGGAAACAGGGGGCTGTCCTAGATGACCTTTAAAGATCCCTCTAGTCCTCCGACTCTGAAATAAATTAAAGTTTTACGACCACATTATGCATAAGCATCAGTGGATCTGGAAGACAATGAGGTTGAAGTCTATGCCCAGACTCTCCCCCCTAGTATTTATGCTTCCTATTCATTTCATGCATAACTAATTTCATACAGCAATTGGTAATCGCATCTTGGTAATGACACCAGAGGCATCACAAAACAATTGTAATCATGGCTGCAATTCACTGTAACTACAGTTAAATGCCAGCACCACAGCCGAAGTACCTCCCTGAACCACCCAAGTAAAGGGTGAGAGTGCAATACAGCTTTGAAATGGTCACCTTCACTAACTAGCTCTGAGTTTCAAATAGTCTGTGTTCCTGCTTATTTTTTGCATTTTCAAGGACATAATGATTTATTGAGACGGTGAAGCCTGGGAGTTTGCTTTCTTGTCCAAAAACAAAGAGACATTCCCTTATTTATACTACCTCACCAATACTGCCATGTCTGTTCAATTCCTCATTGTTTCACAGATCTGTTGGTGCTTATGCATAATGTGGTCATAAATAAGAGGATATATATTTCTTCCATCACACATTCCACTGAATTAAGAAATACAACTTTTAAGGATAACAAGTGATTATCACAAACATGTTAAAACAAGAAATTGTGTTCTTCCTTCATCCTAGAATTTAAAATGAGCACCTATTTACTACTGGTATCTTGTAAGTTTATTTGGAATGTGCTAATAATCCTCTAACAACAAATAGCATACTTTTTAAGGCACTTTTAATTCCCACAAAACATGTTGAGTTCTAGTATTTTATATTTATAAAAGTTCTAGTAAATAAATGAAATTGTTATTTAAAACTCATGAATGAGGGACCAGGGTTCTGGAATCTAAATAATATTTCCATTATCATCTAAATTTTCCCCATTGCTAAAATGGTATGGCAATTCAGAAGCCTGCATCAGTCAGCAGGATCTGGAGCTGGACATACTAAGACAGGCACACTGAGTTGAGTCCCAGTGTCATCTGGCTGATGGGAGCAGCTGTGACTACCAACTCTATTGTCCCCAAGCTACTCTGAGAACATATTTTAAGAGTACATAGTAGTTAATGTTTGTAATTGCATCTCCACTTAATTAATTGATAATAAGGACACCAGCTTTTGTTAAACCAGAATTTCAGTGCTTTGAATAACTTCAAAGAACAAGAATGTATTGTTCTCACCTTCAAACAGATGGGATTTCTTAGGCAAGTAAGAGCTAGTTGTCCCAGCCAACCAGTTGCTAATAACCATACAACGATAGACCTGTTGACTCCATCACCTGCCATTAATATTGCTCATTTTAAAACCATACCTTTGCATTTGATGTAACAGGCACATTTCATGTAATTCAGAAATTAACCTGTAAGTGAACTGGGTCAAGTTAAATCTCTCCAATCATTAAATTATATATTTTATCCTTAAGGTAGAGCCATTCTTATTAGTGAACTCTAATGATGTTTGGCCAAATGCTTATATTTTAGTATTCTTCTTCCAGACCTATATCAAATACATATTTTTGAAAAATCAGAAATGCGTAATCTTCATTAACTTCAAGTGTTTTAAGTGTGGTAGTTTCTATTAAGTATTGGTGACATCATATACGAATAAGAAATATGTGTATTGGTATGCTCGAAAAAATATTCCTAGTGCCCCTGATAGATACTAAGGAGCCAGGTTAAGTCAATAACTACCCACCAGTGACCCATCCCAGAGTAGCCTTTACATAAGGTTGTCACAGGGAACCACATCTCCTGGGTCAACAGAACAGGCTCCAAAGGAGTAAATTAAATTAAGCTTTTAGAGATAAATAAGGTGGAAAGTTCAGACACAACTCATTCAAACAAGTGGAGAACTAAAACTGAGAGGAAAGAACATTTTGACTTTTGAATTATCAAAAGTTTACACTAACTACACATATTACACCATGACTTCGTACAGAAGAATTAAGGGGCTCTGAAGCCCCTGGGAAAAGAGGCATTGGGAACTCTAAGTTCAAGGTATTGATCCATGAAACATGTTCCATTCACCATAAAAATAGCAAAATTAGCAATAAATGAATGGTTGGAAAAAGAGTAAATGAAAGGATATTAAAAGAAGGTAACGTAAATTAATGTGACTTTACAGATAATTAATAACAATTATTCTCTAATTTAATTCCATCATTTTGTTTGATATAAAATTCATTTGATCTTTTGTTTAATTTTAATAAAATCACTATGTGCATGTGTTGAAGGGGTTACTCTCATACTTAAAAAGCAGTAAAATTCTCAAAGAAGGAAACTTGCTTGTTTAATTTTTCATATAAGTATTTTTTAAATGGCATAATTTAGGATGTGTTAGTTCCTTTTTCTATTACATTTAAAGTTCATAACTGTTCTTTTAATATTGACCTGAAAATCTTATGGTTGTGAAAAATGTATGGAGGAATTAATCTACATATCACTGGATTTTGGTATAAAGCATATTTCAGCTGTTGAGGTATTATTTTAATTCTGAAATTCTCCCTTCATTTTATATGAAGCATGAAGTTTCAGCAATAATCCTTGGGAAACAAGACTATTGAACAGTTTTTAAAAGTGCCAGCATAAATATTTCAGACGTTTTCTGACATTTTAATTTCAATAAAGGCTAAGATGAAGCTGCCAATCTCTTAACTCAAGGGAGAATGAATTCATGCATTTAGTCTGGCTTTAAAACTAAGTTTTTATAATAGCCATAAGGTGCTCCCCACTCCATTTGCAGGTTGGGCCTCCATTATGAAGCTTATCATACACTGTCACTCAAGCAATGAGTGCAATATTCTGTGTAAAGTTAATCAAAACAAGTTCAAAAAGTTATTGAATTAATCCACTGATTTTGTATTACTGATAAACGTGATAAGGCATGTCTTTTCCCATGTATTCACTTTGTTGTTATAAAACTTCCTTAGAGATACTCAGGAGCAAATTCTTGGTAGAAGATGTTGTATGAAATGAATTTTGAAAGGAGTGTACTTCATCTGCATAATGGTAAGCACATCTTACTACTCTTTCCTTTGATTTGCAAATCAGGGAGTTATATAAAGCATTTATAGATGGCTCAGAAGAGTTATTTATGGTAAATAGACTCTAATGACGTTTAAGGGGCACTGCACTATTGCTGGAAGATCGATGACTAATAAAGTCTTCTATGTAATTCAAATCTTGTTCCTGATACGACTTTTCCTTCCTACCTCAATTTGTTTATTTTTGAGATTGTAGAAAGATAGCCTCTTTCACACAGAGACAGACTCCCTCTTTCTGCAGAAATGCCAATATCCTTTATTTGATTTGTTCCACCAAACAGCCCCTAATCTTCCGTGCTCAAATAGCATTATGGCCTGTCTCCATTTTTCATATTAGAAAGTAATCAACATAGAATCAATAGGAAGCCATGTTTACTCAATAATTAATTAAATTTCCTAGAGAAAATGGATGTGCAATCGTTTAGTAACCTGTGCGACAAAATGATCCTTTCTTCTTATTTTAGGCAAGGTTTTCATCACCGACTTCCAAAGGTTCAGAACCACTGCAAAAGTACCTGTAGACGGGATGCAACCATCAGAGACGTCAGGACAAAGAGTCATTGTGTTCAGAACTCTAAACTGTAGCAGAAGATGCTTTAGCAAGCACTATAGTCTTTTAATAGAGGATAATGTCATAAAATTGCTGAGGTACTCTCCCTGCTTCATGTAAGTAGAGAACCTCCTTTCTCTCTGTCTTTGCGGTTCCACATGAAGGAATTTCCATTGGAAAAATACTGTCCCCTGGTGCTGCCTTAGTCTCCAGGGAAAGGATTTCTTTTCCCATTAATGAGTTTGGGGAAAGGAGATGATTATACCATAACTCACCACTTTTCCTCTTCTGTATTCAAGGCTGCATCTTACCAGATGCACTGTGTCTCTCCACAGGATGGGTCCACTTTTATTCATCTTTCTTTGCCAGGGACTGGCTGGATGAGTTTGGCCAATTCTGAAGTGAAGAGTCACAAGCACAGTGGGGCCACAGCATTCAACTCACCTGTTTGAGTCCCAAATGTGATACATTTTTATCTGTCTGACATTTTTGCATATCTCTAAATTAATTTTGCACACTGATGGGAGTGGGTTATTATTTATTGACCCATTAAAATCCCACCGAGCACCTTCTTGGAGATTTACCTTGCCAATCAGTTTCCATTGTACACTGGGCTAACACTGCTCACCTTCAAATTTCCAAATGTATTTAACCAAGAAAACCCAAGCATTTTTGTATATACCTATGAGTAAAAAACTATCTTTGTGTGTATATGTATGTGTAATCATTTATAAAACTTCATGGTATCTATGGAAACAAATGGTAGTAGAATACATTGAAGACCGTGCTGAGGAGGGAAAGAAATTGTTGGTGTCCCCAACAATCAGTTCCTGAAGATATAACCTCAGATATTTTTTACTTAGTCTGAACCTCCTTCTTCTTTTATTTAAAATGGGGATCATAGCACCAACATTGGCGGCTGGTCGTAAAGAGTAAATGAGCTAGTGTATGAAAAGTCTCTGGTGTATTTTAGTATCTTCAATCAATGTTTATCATTAGGTGGCCTAATGTGTATGCCAGAATACCACAAAACACATAGCCTCTTCTCACAAAAAAGTGTGACTCTTGTAAATTTTATGTCAAATAGCCCAGGAAATTATCACAGTTACTGCTGGCCTGTTAACCTCTTCCTTCAAGTTTCATTCTAAATGTCAAAGTCCTCAAGAAGCCTTTCATGATAAAAGTTCTCTCTCTCCTATTATGTTTTCTTCTCTCCTCCTGTGCATCACCACATTGATTGCATATTTTAATGTCACATGCATTTTAACAATGCTTTGTTTAAAGTATATTACTAATGAGAAAGCCATATTCTTAAAGAAACGATCTCAATCTATTTAACACTGTTTATTAAGGGTCTCTCACAGAATAGCATCAACTATTTGTCAAATTAATAAATGAAAAAAAAAGTATCATTGCAGTGCACATATGTGTTAGGTAAGGGCAAGGTCAGACAATGCTTCTTGTGCTTTCTTCATTGAAAACATCAAGGTGTGATTCTAGGACTATGCTCTTGTTTTGTAAGAAACAGAAAGTGGAAACCGATGGAAAGAATGATAGCTCACTCCATAAATTTTGTTCTTTTAATGTCAATAAATATGCTCCAAAAGAGAATTCAAAATGTTGCCCCTGAAATGATGCCTTCAAGTGAGAGTCTTAAGGGCCATGTGTGTCCACCCTTAGAACCTTGTCATGCCTTGGGGTTGATCAGGAGACTGTGGGTTGCTGTATTTGCTCTCAAGGAGAATGATTGATATTTATATTCAATTTGGATCTCCTGAACGTTATTTTCTTTCTCAGAAAGAGTACATCTGGCCCCATGAATTTCCCCAGGAGCATCTTTGTGGTAAACCTGCCTGGAGCCCTCAAGGGAGGACCATTCATTTTGCTATGTGTGATTAGCCTGGGTCGAAAAACTGTCTCTCTAATGACATGATTCATATGTACACAGATCTCTCTTTGCTCCTCCAAACACTTCAACAAATAAGCCGCCATGAAATTTAAAAGGCACTTACTTAAAATAGAGATTGTTTGCAAAGTATATTAGCTAAAATCCAGCCAAGCTAAACTCAAATATACTAGAAGCCGTAAAAGTAATACAATGCTTTATTGTATCTTCAGGTGGGCAGTGTCCTTTGTTAGAAAGCCACCCCAATGACCAATCTTTCAGCCTTTCTCTTTAATAAGTAATAATAAGGAATGTTCAGGAAAAGAATATGTATCAAATACTTTCCTGTGGATGTTTTAAAAGGACTGAGAAATGTTCTCTGATTTATTGAGACGCTGTCTGCTTTAGTGCATCAAGGGACAATTAGCATTGTAGATCACTCTTTACTTGCAGGAGGTAAAAGCTTTAACTCCTTGGACAGCTCAAAAAGGGACTGGTCTCTACCAGATTTTTATCAAGATGACATACATATTTAAATGGAGACAGCCTAGTTTAATGGAAAGGATATAGACCTGAGACTCAGTCTGAGCTGGCATAATTTCTGGTACAGCCATTTATTCGATGTTGCCCTGGGAGATTTACTTATACCACTCTAAACCTCAGTTTCCAATCTGTAAGTTAGATAAAGACATTTAATTTGAAAGATTGCTTCCCAATTATAAATAACGTATAAAACATGATACTATGCCTGGATCATGGGGCATGCTCAATCAAATTTACCTATTATCAATATTATTATCATCACAGATATAATGTTCATTAGGACAAAGTGGCACCTGAAGAAACACACAGGGGCCAGGAGAAGTAATGTACCATCTTTGCCCCTTTCCACTTAATAAAATTTCAAACTTCAACATTCAATTAATGTCTGTCCCTCCAACTACGCAAAATATGACTATCACTCAAGTCGGCTATACCTTCTTAGCCCACAAGGTGAAAGTCATCTCCATTAATTATATTACATGGAGCTACTCTCTGCTTCATTTGTCTGTATATTTGTTTCTATAAAATCTTCAAGTTACTCTTTTGCCCCCTCCCTTCCCCTAACTGCAAATATTGTGCTTCCTGAGATTTCTACCCTAGCCTGTTCCTTTTCTGATTCTATAGATTTTTCAAGTCATCTAAGTACCTTCACGGTTTCTAAAAACAAATGTCTACTGCTGGTATTTAATTCTCTGTTTCCAGCTAGATTAGGAGTCTCAGTTTCAAACTTTCATATTGCAACACCTGAAAGACTTCAGCTAACTGGCCACTAATATCCTGAGTGCAATGTGTCCAGGGCTACTACCCTCATTACTTTCTCCCTGAAATTATACTTTCTTCTCTGGTTTGCATCTGTCTTGGGATCCATATAGTAACTTAAGTGATGGCGAGTAAACCTTTGACCACTCTTTCTCCCTTCTTTACTAGTCTTCCCAACATCCCTCAATTGTCAAAGCCTAGATCTCATTTCTTATATTTTTATCAAAGCGGTTGTCACTTCCCTGTATATATTCCCTAGCTGCCATAGATCAGACTGTCATCCTTTATTTTCTCAACAACTACAGTCACGTTCTAGTAGGTCTTTTCTTCCAAATGCTTCCTACTTAACTGCCATAATGATCTGCTTAAAAGCAACCCTGATTATGTCACTCATCTCTCAAAACCCTTCTTTGGCAATTTATTAACTTCCAAATCAGAACAACTTGTCTCCTTCACATAACAGTCTCACTGTCTTCTGCCAACATACCCAGACTCATCTCTCAAACTTGGGGCTTTCCAGGAAAAACTACTGATCTTTATGCATTATCCAAAGTGAAAAATATACAGAACCTATGAATTGGAAATTCTACTCATAGTAAATACACCCCACAGAAATGTGTTCACTAAAAGATATAACAGCATGAATTCACAATGCATCCATAGATAGTATGATGTATAAAAAATAGTGGCCTATTCACTCAATAAGTTACAGTACAGCTATGTGAATTAATGAACTACCACTGCCTGCAGTATTAGGAGTGGATTTAACAGACCTAATAATGAGCAAAAGAGGTTAAGACCCCAAAAAGCATATTGTAGATAATTTCAATTACATAGAGTTTAAATATGGGCAAACTAAACTATTATGTTAGAAGTTAGAATAGTGTTGTTAGATCGCATCTTTCTTTTCCACTAGAAGTTCAGTAAGTCAGGGGATTTTTGTAGTTGTTGTTGCTGTTGTTTATTTATTACTCTCATTTTAGAGCCTGGGAGAAGGTGTGGCATGCTAGGGGCCACTAAATATTTCTGGGATGAATGTAAGAAGAAATAATGAGCTCTAAGTTCTCAAGCATTATTGAACTTAGTTCACAATGTGCCAAGTTTCTTTACTCAGAATAGAAACTAGAAGATGCAGACAGGATAGGGAGAGTAAGGAGGAGATGCAGACGAAAACACTCATCTGGAAAGGGCAGAGGCTGATTTCCCGTGAGAAGGAAGCACGTGTGCTTCTATTTAGGTTTGTTATTGTTGTTAAATTTATCACAATAGAAAATGCTAGGGACTGGACAACATCGCCCGCTATGGCTCTACGCATTGAAAAACCATAATCTGGAATGTTTCTGAATATGAAAGGGAGGGCAAAATAGGGTCATAAATTAGTGCTAATGACAAACTATCACTGACACAGTGGTGGGGTGAGAGGCCCTAGCAGAATAAGTGAAGTGTCAATAGGTAGCTTTCTGGCAGACATCTATACATAAATATAGAAACACAGAAACAATATATATAATTTAAAATAGTGTAAACATTTAATATATTCATTTATAAGATATTTACTATTTATTTAAATTGTATACATAAATGTGAAATAATTTTAAACCAAACTCATGAATACTATTGCTTTATGAGGAAATATTTTATTACTCTGCCTCAATCTTTTTTTGAGAAATAACATGGTACATATTGAAGGTGTACAATGGGATGATCTGTTATATGTATACATTGTGTGATGATTATCCCAATTAAATTAGTTAACACATGCATCATCACCCAACCAGGACTTGGGTCTCCAAAGGTAGGCCTCTCATAACTGAAAGTTCAGACCTTTGGTCAGCATCTTCCTTTCCCCTGAACACTGTTCTACTCCCAGTTTCTATGAGTTTGGCTTTTCTAGAATCCACAGTATGTGAGGTCATAGAGTATTTGTCTTCATGTGCCAGTATGATTTCACTTAGTTTGATGTCCTCCAGGGGCACCGTGTTGACACAAATGGCAGGATTTCCCTATTATTTAAGGCTAAATAGTGTTTCATTGTGCGTATGGGTGTCGGGAGTGCCAAGCACCCTATGGCTCTAGACTCCAAGTGCTTCAGTCATTCTTTTGAACCACAGGTGCTGTATTTTGTTCTTTCTGGTGTAGGTAGAGCTTGTCAGCATTGGCTTCTGAGTGTAAATACCTGGAACAATTAAAAATGATGCTGATGTTGTTTATATCCCATAACAAGTGTCTTCTATTTCATTGGTCTGGGCACAACCTAACAACCTGAACAGTAAGATGTTTTAAAGTATCAGGGCTGGGCACAATGGAACATGCCTGTGATCCCAGCAGCTTGAGAGGCTGAGTCAGAAGGATCTTAATTTCAAAGCCAGCCTCAGCAGCTTAGCAAGATGCTAAGTGACTCTTTGAGATCCTGTCTCTAAATAAAATACAAAATAGGGTTGGGGTGTGGCTCAGTGGTTGATTGTCCCTGAGTTCAACCCCCCGTAACCCCCCCCCCAAAATAAAGTATCGGGGATGATTTAATTAAGATTTGGGACAGCTCTCTACATATATTTTTTTTAATTTGTGAATGCACAAGTATTTAGAATTATATGCCATATTTTCCTTTACATACCCATTCTCTCACACTTTCAACCCACAGTATTACTGAATACCAGTTTAATAAATGGACGAGGCCACGGCAGGGTAAGCACTGGTGAATATGACAGGCTAGGCATTTTGTACTAACTACTACAGTTCTGCCTGGTAGATTCCATGGCACAAAATGACGCTGCCATCTAACTGCTACATCTCAGATGGAATCAGCCCTTCAAGTGACAGAAAGTTGCCTGCAGTCATGAAGACAGCTAGTTCTGAAGTGAAATTACAGTGTGTCCAGCTATTATTAAGAGTGACAAGAAATCCTTTCCCCAGAATTTTTCAGGCACCTGTCCCCCAGAAGCCATATGATCTCTTCCTACTCCACCCTCTCAATTCCTTCTTTCTTTCTGCTGCCAGGAACTTCAATTCATTTTCCAGTTTTCTCTTCATAACTAACTTGTTAGGGTCTAAAGTGCTCATGTGGAGTAACATTTCTATGCATGGACTATGTTAAATTGGTTGACCATGTGAAAAACCACATGTGATTTTGGCTCTTACTATTCATTTTCCTTAAAAGAGTGGTGGGAAGATAATCACCAATGGCAAATTCCTCTAATTATATACAACCACTTAGGAGTAAATTTGTGTCTGTAGGCAGCATTTAATGAAAACAAAGTTAATAGCACAGTACATCAAATTCAAATACATACATACTCCTGCTACTACTGCTAATAATTATAATAGCTAAACATTCATTGAACTTCTTGTAGTCAGGCACTATTTAAAATGCTTGTATGAATTAAGTCATTTCATCCTCAGGGGAAACGTGAAATAAGTACTATTATATTTTCTATTTGAAGAGAAAAGGAAACTGAAGCATAGCGAATTGATACAAATGTATTGACCTTCTTTGTATTAAAAAAATGAATGTGGACATGGGTGTCCTTTCAAATGTAGACGCATACTCAAAATGAGCAGCAGATCCTTCAGAGCCTTCCACTGCACATCCTTATTCTTGCTTGTTTTATAAAGAATGGGCTCGTTTTCCAGTGAATATCGTCAGGAGTCAGGTAGTTCACGAGTTTCAATTCCACAAAATTTTTCAGAGGAGAATGCTTTTTATATGTTTTATATAAAAGTAAGGATGTCAAAATCTAATCCACGGTATCAGAGAGTTGCCAGAACGTTGTTCAGACTGAAATGAAAAACACAGTCTCCCACGGGGGCCCCTTCCATAATGAAATCATTGAGATAGGAAGGGCCCCAGGAGGAGGACTTTTAAAGTTCTAGCTATTGGCAAATAAGAAACCAATTGAGATTTGTTTTTAAAAGAAGATGGTGTAATATTCCTATAGTTTGATATTAGGAGGGAAGCCAAAACCTAAATTGGGGACCATCTGGAGGAGAAACATAATGAAGAAAGCCAACACAAATATAATTACAACAACTGGTTTAGAAATAACAACTGCATTTATAAAAAAACAGCCCAAGTAGGTATGTCAGGAACAAAATCTGAGTTAAATTTTCATTTCAGCTGGACTGTGGGAATAGGATTTGAAAATGCTCTTATATTCATACTCAGTCTTATAAGCAGGAGACAGCAGAAGAATTTCATGAAATATCAGATGAAAATGATACCACATTTAAAACTATGAATATTTTTCATAAAAAGTAAATAACTGAGGGTCATCTACAGTACCTGAGAATAAGTGGTTTATTCTACCTGGGAATTCAGACATGAGGCAAATATACCCTTTCCTCAAAAACTTTAATCTGAATGTGTACACACACTCACGCACACACATATACACACACACACATCCTAACAAATAGAGTGAGAAAGTGTAATAAAGTAAAATAAAAATAAATGTGTGGCTTATTTAAGAATAAAATGATAAATATAGACTTATATGCAGTCATTAAAAGATAATCTATATTAAAAATGTTAGTCAACTTCTCCATTTCCTAAAGTACTAAAACAGGAGTCTGTTGCATTGAAAATTATAAGGAAAACTTTTTATTTATGTACACAGATTTTCTTTCATTCAAAATGTGTACCAGATGTCATGGTAAAGAAGTACACTGAAAAAATACAAAAACACAATGTATTTTTCCCTCACTCCATCACAGAATTGGGAAGAGAGAAAATTTATAAATGATACACTGTGTAGAGAACAAAAGTAAAATTGTTTTGTCGAAAGCAAGAAAAGATGATTATAAAAAGGCTCCAAGAGCAGATTTACTTAAGTTGAAGGAAAGCTAAATATTTCTTAAGAGGAGAACAGGATGGGGCGAAATCGTATGAACAAAAGCTTGATGTCTAAGAGGAAAGACTGGATCTCTGGGAACTTCCTGTGAGAGTAGTAAGGAGGGTGACAGATGATTCAGGCATAGTAAGGAAGCACCAAGCCAAAATAAAAACTAAAAATAGAGTTATCCTGAGATTGCTGGAAAATCGGGAATCTATTTTTTGCAAAGAACTGACTTGCACTGATCTAGCTTTCCATAATAAGCTACATCTCAAATTTAATCGAACAGTAAATTGATAATCTGGTCAGTAGGAATTTGGTTCCAAAGCAAGTGTCTATAACATGTTATATAAAATGTATGTGGGTCTGATTACTTCACCATTATGGTCTTTTGAATACAGATAGCTCAAATGATCACTCAAAACTAATCATGATTTTTTTTATATGCTGGGACATGTTGGGATGTTTCTCGGAGCCATCCTTTCTAGATTTATGTTGTATCCCCCTTCAGCTATACAGTGTGAGCATTTCATGTCTCCTTAGCACACTACTGGAATTGTGCATATGTTCCTACTTCTTTTTTGTGCTGCAGAACCTCAGCTGGTCCCTCAGTGGCCATCTCTGATTCATCCACCTCTCTCTCTTTATCTGTTCTTTCCTAATAAACTGGTCTGAATTTTCCTCCAGACTTGCACTTGTTTAACATGACACATCTTTCAATCTTTAAGTTCCTTAGGTGAAAACACCCTCAAAGAAGAATCCTCTGACCTCCCTGCATGAGAACATCTTCACTATGTCCTCTCAAAGCCTGAAGAATCTCTACTCTATGGCCCTTTGCCATTGGAAGGTTGCAGTTGTGTTTAGGTGGCTTTTGACTGATGACCCTCTGAACTTCTACGGTGTGAAGATGGGGAGGAACATGGCCAGCCAGAGACTCCTAAATCCTGAATGACACTGCCTTAAGAGACTGGAAAATATCGTCTCTCATCAAGTCTGGTGTACAAAGGGATATTCTCCCAGGAGACCTAACAGGCAGAGCTCTTGGAACTGCATTATGGCCTGGCTTGTAATAGCACACACAAGTTTTTTTGGCAAAGAACTGGTCTCCTTATTTTTCTGTTTGGTTATTTGTCCTTTACCATAGAGAAATTTTGAAAATATATGAGTTGTAACCCATTTTTCATCTATAGTGTTTGCTTTCTGTAGAGTCAGTTATACTCCAACCCAGAATCTATAACCATATATATATATATTTTCTCCAGTGATTTTATGATATTATTGCTTATTTTCAACATTATGGTCATAATCACTTTGGAGTTATGATTTTGATTATGATTTATTTGGCATACAGTACAAAGTATTGGATAAATTTATATTTTTTATTCACAATACTATTTTCTGAAGTTATTCAAACTCCTAACCTTGGATGAGGAATATGGGGGGGTTATAATACCTCCTGTACATATTGTACAACATTTTATGGACCTGTAGTTATCTGAGATTAAAAAATATTTTCTTATACAGGTTATTAGTTGATTGCCTCAATGGTAAACTATGTTAGTGTCTTAAATACCTCACAATATGGATACACACTAATGACTTGAATTTAATGAGAATCTCATTACTTCTTACCAGACTATTGGAAGACTAATTATTGGCCTTCTGGTTGCCAGACTCTTCTCTGAAGCACAAATCAGACCACTATTGATTTCTACATGTACTCAAAACCTGTGGAATATGGTGTCCCTTGCCCTGTCCCATATGTGGCATCTTCTCCATTTCCTTAAAATATTTCTCTCCACACTTTTCAATAATTTGAACCCTACCAAGATTATTTTATAGTGTGTGTGGTCATTCAGGCTTTCTTAGCATGGAATTCTTAATCCCATGCTAATCAGAAATTCTGAATCGTGCTTATCTTTACCTTTGACTCTAAAATTTGAATATAACATTATCACAAAAATTACTTAACAGCTCCTTTTTAAATTTGTATTGTGGAAAGAATATGCACTCAGAGTTGCAAAGTTGCAAAGTCCTGGGCCTACTCATTAGCTTTGTTCCTTAGGCCCCTATGAAACCCAAATTCTTTTCCATGAATGGAAATAAGTACCTCTTTGAGTGGCCATAGGAATAAGAAGAGCTAATAGATGTGTACGGTATATGATATGGCAGATAGTCAACAAATACTATTTCCTCATCCCTTACCTCCAGGCAACTTCCTCTTAATAAATTCTTGCAGATAAACTCATTTAAATTGTGGAGGAGGAGAAATAGTAGTGATTCTTAAGAACCAAAATCAACTTGCAGGTAATTTTCTACATAATATAACAAAGTCAAGGCTAGAACTCAGGATTCTATACCCAACTGAAGACTAGATTGCTACGTTTCCTAAATATTTAAGACCACCAGTGAATTTTCTACAGTATTCATTATACAGTTTCAAAATGCAGCTATCAAATTACAGTTGTGAGGTGCCTTGCCCACCAGTGTTCTAATATTGGCATCACCAGTGTTTTTGATGGAATAAATAAGGACTGTTGGACTTCCATCAGCATTAAAGTAAAACCTCTGACATTCTTGGCAAAAGAACCAGTATGGGTCTCCTAGGTGACTAGGAGTGATGGAAAGTTAGAGTTGGATTCCCACTAATGATTAGAATGATTGGAATGGGGACAGACTTAGACCTCTGATGCAGGAGTGCTCAGCTCAGTGCAGGTGTTTTGTAACATACATTCTGATTATTCAAATTATTTCTCCCTCTGTGACATGAGCTCAGACATCAGATCCAGAGTATTCCCTTAAACTGCATGAGGTCCCCAATGGGTAACAGTGTCTGTAATCAGACCCTGCTAAAATCCAGAAGGGATGCTTCTATTTCAACACAGCAAGACTTCTATGAGAATGTTTAATTTTTCTGACACAATAATGGCTTTGCTAAAATATCAGCAACTTTTCTTAATATAATTTGGTCTATTTGAATCAAGTAAGCTACCTGATATGATGGAAAAGTTTGTTTTATGAACTAGTTGGCAAAATGTTATGGTTATCATTTCTATTTATTTTTAACTTGTCTTGAAAATATGTTTGTGAATACATTTCTTGGTAAATAATGGATAGAGGTAATTAAAATTTTTCTAAAGACTAAAAATGAGTGAGGAATAAAGTTTGCAGCATTTTTGACGTTCTTGATCTATTTGATGAAATTATTAACCTTTCTTTACTTTTTTCATTTAGATAAAAGTACCTTTTGTATTAAGCAAGTGTGAAAATTGTTCTAAGATTTAAAACTTAAAACTTCAATGTTGAAGTCATTGCAGCAGTATAGAAGCAAGTTTTAGAAACTTCCAAGAATCAAATGAGCTATATTCCCGCACCAAAAAAAAAAAAAATCCTATGTAAGAATTTGTCACTCATAACCGTGGTCAATTTATTCCAGGTTAGAGTCTGGACCTTTAAACCTATAGGCTGAATTTGATTTTGTCAGTAAAATAAGAATGTTTTATCAACCAATACTAATCTATACTTCTGAGAAAGAATTTTTTATTCAGAAATATGTTCTGTTTAAAGGCTGAAATATATGTATATGTATGTGTGTACATATGTGCATATGTATGTGTACATATGTTTATGCATGGGTATGTATTTATATATGTGCATATTTTCATATGTACCTGAATATATGTAGGTATGTGTGTATATATACAAATATATATATACATTAATATTTATATATGTATGTGTGTATATATATTTGTGTATGTGCATATGTCTGCATCTATGCATGTGTCTCTGTGTGTGTGTTCACATATGTATATGCATGTGCATAATATGTATACAAGCATGCATGTATGTCTATAGATATGCATTTATGCATGTAAATATTTGTGTGAATATGTATATGTATGTGTATATCTATGTGGATGCATACTTATGTGGGTATATATATGCATTTATATATGTATGTGTGCATATAGATGTTTATGTGTGTGCATATTATGCATGTTTGTATAAGCACATTTGTATGTGTATGTATTTATATAAGTATGTATGTATATAAATATATGTGTTCATATATGTATATATGTACGTGTTCACATGTATATGTGTATATATTGTTGTATATGTATGTATATGCATTTTTGTGTATGTATATATATTTTACATAAATATATAATACAAAAATATGTGTGTGTGTCTCATCCTCACAAAGCACTCAAAATCTTACTTAGATCATCACCTCTTGCTGTGTATGGAAGGTGACTCCGTAGTTGGTCAGGCTAGGATGACTACAAGTGTCCAGATGTAGGCAGGATGTTGCCCCCTAGAGTCACTAGAGATAACAACTTTTCATAGGCCAGTGCTTTGCTGGAACCTGCCACAAATCACTTCTGTGATTGTCCTTTCTTACTTCCATGACTGTGTGATTCCATTTCTGATTATAATAATCTTTCTTTGAAATTCTTAATAATTTAATTGACTCTATGGCTTTAATATGTCCTGCAAGAGTTCATTTGTTGGAAATCCTATATCCGTAGTTAATGGTATTTAGAGGCAGAGCCTTTAGGTGGTATTAGAATTAGATGATTAATGTGGAAGAAAACCATATGATAACACTATTAGCTTTATAAGAAGAGGAGGAGTGACCCTGGAGCCAGTGTGCTTTCTTTATCTCACAATGTGATGGCCTCTACCATGTCACAATGCCATGAAAAGGCCTTCATCAGATGCCAAGGAGACCCCAGCATCATGCTCTTGGACTCTCCATTCTCTAGTATCACAAGCCAAATAATTCTCTATTCTTTGTTAATCAGCTGATCTCTAGTGTTTTATTGGCAAGAGAAAACAGACTAAGACTTAGAATTGGTGCTTAGAATGGAGTTGTTGCTATACAAATACCTGAAAATATAGAAGTAGTTTTGTGACTGTGTAATCTTGATCATAGCAACCATTTTGTCTATCAGGTGACCCTGGCACACATTCCAAGCCCTGTAGGACAAACAAAGTCAATGAGACAGTCAAGCAAGTATGATGGTATTAATCACCCATGACTGCTTCTTAACTGATGTTGAACAGTTAATAGTTATTGTTAAAGACCAGTTAAATTGCAGTTGGCCACAGCCCATCTTTATGTAGCTTATCGTATAAACTCCTTCCTTTCGCCATGGAATGCAGGAACACATCTGTCTTGTTGCTGCCTAAGAAATCCTTCTGTTTCAAAGTTCCAAATAAATTACACTTTGTGTGATGCTGGATAAACCCGCCTTTTTTCTTTGGGCTCAGAACACCTTCCATATTTGGCAGCCAGTTCTCACATATTGGGACAGGGTTTTTCCAAAATAATTATGTTTCTAAGTAACACTTAGTGTGTCTTATGACCAATTCTTGAAAACAGATTCTAAGTGGAAATAATCTATACCTTTCCAAAGTTTTCCTTTGCCTTCTACCTGAATAGAAACAAGTCAAAGGCCCTATAGGAAGTTAGAACCACATGACAGTAGAAACCTAGGACCTTTAATCACCATGTGAGTGGTCAATTGCTGTATTCCCATGTGGAGCTCTTGTGTGAATAAAACAAATAAATTCTATATTCTATATTCTATATTTTGTTTATACAGCAACATGTTAGTTCAAATAATCATTCATATACAGTAGACTCTCTGAATCTAGAAAGTTGGCTTTAAAAGAAATGTGATAAGTCATTTAATCTATTACTCCCCTAAGCATTACCCAAGACATTTATTCCTTAAAGATGGATTTGGGGTTTTGGAAGGAGAGGCCGTAACTAAAAAATATATGTTTCCTTTTTAAAATTTTTATTTGTTTTAAATAGATATACATGACAGTAGATGCATTTATATACTTTGATATATCATACATAGATGGGATATAATTTCTCATTTTTCTGAGTATACATGTTGCAGAATCATATTGATCATGTAGTCACATATATATAATATAGTAATAATGTCTGTTTCATTCTACTATCTTTTCTATCCTCACATCCCCTCCCCTCCACTCCCATCACTTCCCTCCAATCTAAGATAATGCTATTCTTCCCCAGTGCCCCCCACTTTATTGTGAATTAGCATCTGCATATTAGAGAAAACACTTTGGTTTTGTGGGATTGTTTTATTTCACTTAGCATGATATTCTCCAATTCCAGTCATTTACTGGCAAGTGCCATAATTTTACTCTTCTTTAAAGCTGAGTAATATTCCATAGAGTATATATACCAAATTTTCTTTATTCATTCATCTTTTGAGGGACACCTAAGATGGTTCCATAGTCTAGCAATTGTGAATTGAGCTGCTATAAACATTGATGTGGCTGTATCACTATGGTATGCTGATTTTAAGTCCTTTGGGTAAAAACCAAGGAGTAGCATAGCAGGGTCAAATGGTGGTTCCATTCCCAGTGTTCTGAGGAATCCCCATACTGTTTTC
Organism: Marmota monax; assembly: GCF_021218885.2. Taxonomy (NCBI): domain Eukaryota; kingdom Metazoa; phylum Chordata; class Mammalia; order Rodentia; family Sciuridae; genus Marmota; species Marmota monax. Next base: position 10,312,862 of record NW_026695241.1, read on the forward strand.
CATAGTGTTTGCATTAATTTGCAGTCCCACCAGCAATGTAAGAGTGCACTTGTTTTACCACATCCTTGCCAACATTTACTGTTGCCTGTATTCTTGATGATTGTCATTTTAACAGGAGTGAAATTAAATCTTAGTGTAGTTTTGATTTGCATTTCTCTAATTGCTAGAGATGTTGAACACTTTTTTTATATATTTGTTGATCAATTGTATTCCTTCTTCTTTGGAGTGTCTATTAAGTTCCTTAGCCCATTTATTGATTGGGTTATTAGTTTTTTTAGTGTTAATTTTTAAATTTTTTTTAGATGTATAGATCTTTATTTTATTCATTTATTTATATGTGGTGCTGAGAATCAAACCCAGTGCCTCACACATGCTAGGCAAGCACTATACCAATAAGCCACAGCCTGAGCCCCAATTTATTGTTAAATTTATGAATTCTTTATATATCCTAGAGATTAAAGCTTTATTGGAGGTGCATGTGGTAAAGATTTTCTCCCGATCTGTAGGCTCTTTTTTCACATTAAGTGTTTCCTTTGCTGAGAAGAAGCTTTTTAATTTGAATCCATCCCATTCATTGATTCTGATTTTACTTCTTGTGCTTTAGAAGTCTTGTTAAGGAAGTCAGATCATAGGCCAACGTGGTGAAGATTTGGGCCTATTTTTTTTCTTCTATTAGGCACAGGGTTTCTATTCTAGTGCCTAAGTCTTTGATCCACTTTGAGTTGGTTTTTGCGCAGGGTGAGATAGAGGTTTAGTTTCATTTTGCTACATATAGATTTCCAGCTTTGCAGCACCAATGTTGAATAGGCTATCTTTTCTCCAGGGAATGTTTTTTGCACTTTTGTCTAATATGAGATAACCATATTTATGTGGGTTTGTCTCTGTGTCCTCTATTCTGTACCATTGGTCTACAAGTCTATTTTGGTGCCAATACCATGCCGTTTTTGTTTCTATAGCTCTGTAGTATAGTTCTGCTATTGTGATGCCTCTTGGTCCACTTTTTTTGTTGAGGATTGCATTAGCTATTCTGGGTCTCTTATTTTTCCAAATAAATAATTTCATGATTGTTTTTTCTCTTTCTATGAAGAATGTCATTTGGGTTTTAATAGAAATTTCATTAAATCTGTATAACCCTTTAGGTAGTATGGACATTTTGTCAATATTAATACTGCCTATCCAGGAGCATGGGAGATCTTTCCATCTTCTGAGGTTTTCTTCAATTTCTTTCTTTAGTGTTCTGTAGTTTTCATTGTAGAGGTCTACCTCTTTTGTTAGATGGAGTCCTAGGGTTTTTTTTTTTAATTTTGTTTTGTTTTGTTTTTTTTGAGGGTATTGTTAATGGAGTAGTTTTCCTAATTTCTCTTTCAGTGGATTAATCACTGATGTATAGAATGTGTTTGATTTATGGGCATTGATTTTATAACCTGCTACTTTGATGAATTCATTTATTAGTTCTATAAATTTTCTGGTGGAATTTTTTGGATCTTCTAGGTATAGGATCATGTCATCAACAAATAGTGATAGTTTGAGTTCTTCTTTACCTACTTGTATCCCTTTAATTTCTTTCTTTTGTCTATTACTCTGGCTAGAGTTTCAAGGATGATGTTGAATACAAGTGGTGAAAGAGGACATCCTTGTCTTGTTCCAGTTTTTGGCTGGAATGCTTTCAGTTTTTCTTCATTAGAATGATGCTGTCCTTAAATTTAGCATATATAGCTTTTATAATGTTGAGTTATGTTCCTACTATCCCTAGTTTTTCTAGTGTTTTGAACATGAAACTGTGCTGTATTTTGCCAATAGATGCTTTTTCTGCATCTGTTGAGATGATCATATGATTCTTGTTTTTAAGTCTATTAATATGATGAATTACATTTTTTTTAAAATTTCTGTATGTTGAACCAACCCTGTATCTTGGGATGAATCCTACTTGATTGTGGTACACTATCTTTTCAATATATTTTTGTATGTGATTTGCCAGAATTTTATTAAGAATTTTTGAATCTATGTTTATCAGCAATATTGGTCTGAATTTTTCTTTGCTTGATGTGTCTTTGTTTGGTTTTGGTATCAGAGTGATATTAGCTTTATAGAATGAGTTTGAAAGAATTCCCTCCTTTTCTATTTCATGAAATATTTTGAGGAGTATTTGTGTTAATTCTTCTTTGAAAGTCTTGTAGAACTTGGCTGACAATCCATCTGGTCCCGGACTTTTCTTGTTTGGTAGGCTTTTGTTGGCATTTTCTAATCATACATGATCTGTCTAAATCATGTATGATTCCATTTGGGTAGATAATATGTCTCTAGAAATTTGTTGATGTCTTCTATGTTTTCTATTTTATTAGAGTATAAATTTTCAAAATAGTTTCTAATTATCTTCTGTATTTCAGATGTGTTCTTTGTGATATTTCTTTTTTCCTCTTGTATTCCTGTAATTTGTGTTTTCTCTTCGTTAACATGGCCAGGGGTTTATCTATTTTATTTATTTTTTCAAAAAACTAACTTTTTGTTTTGTCAATTTTTTCAATTGTTTCTTTTGTTTCTATTTCATTAATTTCCATTCTGATTTTAATTACTTCCTGTCTTCTACTGCTTTTTGTGTTGACTTGTTCTTTTCCTAGGGCTTTGTGATGTAGTGTTAAGTCACTTATTTATTGACTTTTTATTCTTTTAATGAAAGCACTCAATGTAATAAACTTTCCTCTTAGTACTGCTTTCATAGTGTCCTAGAGATTTTGATATGTTGTATCAGAGTCCTCATTTACCTTTAAGATTTTTTTAATTTCATTCTTGATTTTTTTCTATATCCACTCTTCATTCAATTGTGTATTATTTAGTCTCCAGTTGTTACATAGCTTCTAGTTTTTATTTTATCATTGTTTTCTAATTTCATTCTATTGTGGTATGATAGAATGCAGGGTATTATCTCTTTTTTGTATTTACTAAGAGCTGCTTTGTGGCATAAGATATGGTCTATTTTAGATAAGGAGCCATTTGCTACTGGGAATAAAGTATATTTCTTCATTGATGGATGAAATATTCTATATATGTCTGTTAGGTCTAAATTATTGATGGTATTATTTAGTTCTATAGTTTCCTTATTTAGTTTTTGTTTGGAAGATCTGTCCAGTAGTGAGAGAGATGTGTGTTAAAGTCACATAGTATTGCTGTATTGCTGTCTATTTGACTCTTGAAATTGAGAAGAGTTTGTTTGATGCACATATATACTCCACTGTTTCGGGTAAAAATAATTGTTATGTCTTGCTTGTATATACTTCCCTTAAGAAGTATGAAATGTCCTTCTTTGTCTCTTATGATTAACTTTGGTTTGAAGTCTACTTTATCTAAATGAGAATGGAAATCCTGGCTTGTTTATGCAATCCATATGAGTGACAAGTTTTTTTTTTTTTTTTTTCCCATCCTTTTACCTTCAGCATATGGATGTCTTTGCCCATGAGATGAGTCTCTTCAAGACAGCACCTTGTAGGTCTTGTTTGTTTTTTTTTTTTTTAATCTTTATTGTTGGTTGTTCAAAACATTACATAGTTCTTGATATATCATATTTCACATTTTGATTCAAGTGGGTTATGAACTCCTATTTTTACCCCGTATACAGATTGCAGAATCACATCCGTTACACATCCACTGATTTGCATATCGCCATACTAGTGTCTGTTGTATTCTGCTGCCTTTCCTATCCTCTACTATCCCCCTAGGTCTTGGTTTTTAATCCAATCTGTGAGCCTTTATCTTTGGCTTGATGAGTTTAGGCCATTAAAATTCAATGTTATTATTGAGATATGATTTGTACCCCCCAACATTTTGATTTATTTCTGGTTTTTGATTTGTCTAAGTTTCCATTTGGTCGAATGTCCCTTTAGTGTAGATCTTCCCTTTGTTAGTTTTTACTTTTTTTTTCACTTCATTCTCATGGAATATTTTGTTGAGAATGCTTTGTAGTGTGTAGGCTTTTTTGTTATGAATTCTTTTAATTTTTGTTTATCATGGGATTTTTAATATCATCTTCAAATCTGAAACTTAATTTTGAAGGATATAAAATTCTTGGTTGACAGCTATTTTCTTTCAGAGCTTGAAATATATTATTCCAGGACCTCTTAGCATTGAGGGTCTGGGTTGAGAAATCAGTTTAGATCTGAATTGCTTTCCCCGTGTACCTAATTTGATTTTTTTCTCTCATTTCCTTTAAGACTTTTATCTTTATACTCTGTGTTAGTCTTTCTCATTATAATGTGTCCTGGTGTGGATCTGCTGTAATTTTGTACATTTGAGGTCCTATAAGCCTCTTGTATTTGATTTTCCATTCCATTCTTTAGGTTTGAGAAATTTCCTCCTTTTATATCATTGAAAAGATGGTGCATTCCTTTGGATTGTGTCTCTGCTTCTTCATCTATTTTGATAACTCTGAAATTTGGTCTTTTCACATTATCCCATAATTCTTGGATATTCTGTTCATGGTTTCTTATCATCTTCTCCACATGTTCAACTCTACTTTTAATATTATATATTTTGTCTTCATTGTCTGAGATTATGTCTTCCAAGTGGTCTAGTCTGTTGGTGATGCTTTCTATTAAATTTATAATTTGGTTTACTCATCCCTTCATTTTGTGGATTTCTGCTTTTTTTTTTCAATCTCTAACTCTTTATTGAAGTGTTTTTTTTTTTTTACTTCCTGTATTTTTTCTGTGATTTTGCTCCTTATACTGTCCTTTACTTCATATATCAATTTAACTATATACAATCATTACTCTTTCTTGGACATTTCTTCTACTGTGTTATGAGTGGTTTCTGTTGTTGAAGCATCTTGGTTTGGGGGGGCACTTTATTCCCTTATTTTTTTATGTTGTTAGTGTGTTTTCCCATATGAAAGTATGGATCTAAGGCAGCATAAATTCTACCCGGTAGACCAATAGTGTCCCTGAAGGTTTCCAGCACTTTGCCTCTATTGGTGTGACCAATATCAACAGCACCCAGCATACACAATAAATATCCTTAAATGTAATAGCTCGCACTAAGGTATCTACTGCTTTTTTGCATTAAACCAAAATGATGAGTTCAATACAGAATATTTGTTAAAATGATTTACAATTTCAAATAGATGAGAGAACAGAGGTAGTGTAGTATGCAATATTTGCAAGGGATGAAGAGAGAAGCTAGAAGTAAAAATTTACAGGAAGAGTGGAAGAGGAGCCGACAGAGATTGGCTGTTGGTTGGAGAAAAGTTAAAAATAAAATCCAAGAAAACAAACAAGAGAGAGGAAGAATATGAACAAAGAGAAAAAAATTAAAGACATAAGAATACCACAAAAATGCAAAACACTATTCATATATCAGTGTCCTCCACACACTGATGCATAAAAACATCCTGTTCCAAATATGGTAGAGAGATTAGTGAATCAAAAATAAAATAAATCTTTCTGGAAAGTCGAACTGTATCAGTGTTCAACCGTTTCTCAGCCCTGTCTCTGACATCTCTCAGGATCACCAAACTCAGGTCACCCCTCACAAACCCAGTCTCTATCCCACCAATCTGGGCTTCAAATACCTCAGGCTTGGCCACGCTGCAGTCCCAAGATCTCAGTGCTGCTCCTACTTGCAGAGAGACCACTAGGGATACACTCATGCAAAGGAGCATCCCAAGATGCACCAGCAAGACAAGGGCCACCAGCACTCTCAGCAGGAAGACTCCAGCCTCCTCCAAGCCCACAGGCACCCCCACACTGGACCTGCAGGTCCCAGCTGGAGTCCCCAGACAGAGGCTCTTGTGATGATAAACCTGCTGGCACCCAGCCCCCAGTCCCTGGCTGATGTCCCAAAATGGGTGCAGCCATGTGCAACCAAACCTGGAGTCTCCCCCAAAGCAGTCCTCTAGGCCATGGTAGCAGCGGTAGTGGCGGTGGTTGTTGGCAGCAGGTAGCGCAGCATCAGCAGTAGTGTCAGCTTCAGTTGCATCTGGGGCAGTGGTTTCTTCTGTGGCAGCAGCAACCAGAAAGAAGACCTCCAGGGGATCTCAGGCTGGCAGCAGTAGAATCAGAGGCAGCAGCTATGGCAGTAGCAATGCAGGAGGTGGTTTATGGACCAGAAATATATATTTATAAAGCTGGAATATGGACTGGTAAATCCACTTACCATTTCTCCATTTATCCCATTGATACCACAGACCCTTCCCCTAATTTATACTTGGCACTGCATTATGGGAAGAAGTATGAGACAAAGAGAGGAAAAAGAAAAGCTACTTTTCTCCTGATTGAATATAGGGGCATAGTCCAATTAGTGAAGAAGAATTTTATTCCTAGGCTTCTCAATCAACAGCATGGCCTCCAGTGATTCAGAAGTTTATATTTAACTGAGGGACAGATAAAGAATGTAAGATCAATGGAGAATGAACAATGTTAAGTATACAAAAACATCATAAAATGAAAAAAAAAGGGAGAGGTTGAGGAATGACGGGGAAGAAGGCAGAGGAAGTGGGCCAAATCAAGTCAATAAATGGGCAGTGATCAAATTTTAAAACCAAAGCCCGCACTTCTATTCAATTTGTATTGGTTTTCTGTCAAATAAAGCTAAAGTACTTGAATATTCATTGTTTTAAATGCTTTTTTGGACTGTATACAATATCCACTGTGAAAATCCAAGGGTATATCTCCATAGTAAAAAACACTTTTTTTTTTTGGCGAGTTTGTAGCACATCCTTAGTTGTTAAAAATACAGGAGAAACTCCAAACCAAATCTTTTCAATTTGACCTCAAGGAAATTATTTGCATATATGAAAAAAAATACTATACAAAGTTGAGTTCCCCATAACCCATCAGGGATCCATTAGTCTTTGTTGTGTGCTAAGGTCATAATGCTCACACCCATACACACTGGAAAGTGACTTTGTTGTGGCTTTTTAAAAAAACTGATAAGGATGTGTTTTCCTCATTTCTGGAGACTATACCCAGCCTCGGACAGCTCAGGCAAATGGCAAACAAACACTTACATAAATAACAATGCTCAGATTTCCACTAAACCTGTCCCAGCCAAATGTGGATGGCCGCTTAGAGAGGGATATTTATTTCATGGTGTTACTGTAAAGATTAAAGACAAAAAAAATCCTGAAATAGTTCAGGACCTGGCACAGTATATAGTACAGATTTTAACAAACTTTTGTCATTAGCAGTATAACCTGAGGGGGCCTTAGTTTTCTTATCATCTGGGGTCATTCTCCAAAACACAGTGTCCCATTCCCTGCAGAATGGGAATGCAGCAACCACCCCAAGTCTTTGGAGGATCCTTACCCAGTGCATACACTGACAGGATTTCCACTGGACACTGTTCTCTGCCATCCAATGTCCTATGCATTTCTGAGGTCACTGACCGGCCTCTGTTCGTCACGTAGCTACTGCACTCACTGATCTAATTTGGTCCCAACACAGGGCCAGTGTCTCCTTCCATTCACTTTTAAGTAGATCATTAGTAGTTAACAAATATTACTGTAAGTGACAGTTGACTCTACGGAGTTACAAGAAAAACAATAACTGTCTATTGCTGTATCCACTTTCAGGGTTCCTGCTTTCCTGTCTTGGCTCCCTGTTGCTTAGAACCATATTATTAAGGGGTATTTAGCTTAAAAGAATTTAATTGGAGGAGAAACATCATGATTTATTGAAATGGGATATATGAAATTGCAGTATAGAAGAATACTGATGTCACCAAGAAGGTGTAGAAAGTAAGAAACAGCATTAAAAAAAAAAAAAAAAGACTTGTCCTGCCAAACAGAGAATGAGTGAACCAAGAGTACAGTGTAGACCACACCCACACTGTTGGATATGCTCAGCTCTTTATCACTGTCTATTACAGCTAATGCATAAAATGAAGAGAGAGTCACCCAGGGCCATTCATCTCCACCTTTGGGCAAAGCATAGAGAACTACTTGCTAATGTTTGACCAAGAAACAATCATACCAAGAAGTAACCTTGGATGAGTATGGAGACTTCATGTTCAAGGGTCTCTTTACTACCAGAGAGCCAATAAACTTCTTTGTGTCCATCACTGCAAATGATGAACTGAATACACCTTGCATGCATTATTCTCCCACTGTCTTTCAGAATCCAGCATTACAAGGAAGAAAACCCTTGGTCTTTCCAGTCCCAAAGGCAGTTGAACCAATGTCTCAGGACTGCACCAAGGAAGGCAATTGATGTATCACATTATAATCCTTCCCAGAGAACTTGCTCATCTCCCCCCGCAAAAAAAAAAAAAAAAAAAAAAATAGACCTAAGTTTTTTAAAGCACTGCTTTTTGTTCAACACTTACCATCTTAAAACCTGTCCCTTATTCATCTCTTTATTTAATATGTATGTAGTTAACACCAAACTTTTCTGGTGGCCAGGCATAATCTATACAAAGACTATGCTTTCAATAAGTCAATATTGTAAAGAAGTAAACAGATAAATCATAAATAACAAATACACATTAAGCCAGGTGTTCATTTTGATTTGTTGAACATAATGCAGCATGGTCAGTGCTATTCTATATGTAATTAGAGAAACAATTTTAAGATCTGAATTCATATTATGAAATACTTAGAACCTGGTTGAGGAAAACAATGATATATGATATGTCAAGATCATTGTAATGTTTTGAGCAACTAATAAAAAAAAGAAAGAAGACAATTTTCTAAATTAAGTATCCAAATGTTTTAACAGGAAAAAAAAAACAATGACTTCTTACTAAGCAGTAGTAACTTGTGAATTAATGTAGCACTATGAGCAATGACCATTTATTGGACGAAGTAAATATTGGGTGTTAAATCTTATTGCAAAGGTTACATATTTTTTTAACAGTCCTTTCAAAATGGGAGAGCACCTAGTAATTAGGAGTAAAACATTTTACATGGTGCACATACCATGAAATTCTGCCACTTTGCATTGTGCACTGCTTGAGGGATAACTCTTTAAAATCCCTACCCTGAGTAATATACAATAGACACTTCCCAATCTGCCCACCTTTCCTGGCTCAATCAATGCAAACTTCATTGTTTCAGCTCTTCAAAGCTGAAATTTGGGTTCATCATCCTCTTTGCCTGGTGAGCCGCACATCTCACTAACCAGGTTACACTGTTTACTCTTCCTTCAGCAGATATCCAGAATCTGACCACCCACTCCAACTTCTGTTGCAGCCACTCCGCTCTGAGTTTTGAGACTTTTCCTCTGAATTATTGCGCCAGCCACCTCTCTCACTACTCCACTTTCATCCATGTGCTCCAGAGTCTATTCTCAGAAGAGCACCAGAGCGCTCTTTCTAAAAGCTAAGTTAGATCATGTTACCTCTCTGCTCCAAATCCTGAAATAGCTGCCAGTTCGCTCAGATTAAAATCTCAAATCCACACAATCAGCCAAAGGACTCTCAGCTATCTCATCTCCTGCTGCCTCTTTGAACATGGGTCCCACCACTTTGCCCTTGCCCGCTCAGGTCTAGCTGTCTGGTCTCTGTCGCTCCAGGGACACAGGGAGCATTGTCCTGTTGTTGGACTCACCATTCCCTCTGTGCGACCCTTCTCCCCAAGTCTCATTCCCTGTGCCCTTCACAGCTTTGTCTGGGATCAGACACCACCTTTTCAGAGCGAACCCTCCCAGCCTCTCCCCCCACACCTTCTGTAGCTTTCCATTATCTGAACCCTTAACATAGACCAGATCTATATATTTGTTCAACTCTCTCATCTTCAATCCCACAATAGAGGAAGCTCCATGGCCAAAGGGAACCTGTTTTGTTCAAGGTAGCTTCCCTGCATGTAGGACAGCGGCTGTCACTGCAAACTGGCCCGGCTCCAACTCCAGAAATAAGCTCGGTTTGAAGCACCAGTCCCCAAACTCACATAATATGGATACTGCCACATAAAATGAAACTGGAAATCATTACATTCTTTTTTTTTTAACCTTTTTTTTTCTTTTTTGCTCCCTTTAAGTGTGAACCAACTCTGGCTCTGATATTTTGGTACCTTTTAACCACACTTGGTTGAGATATTTTTCCAAATGTCAAAAGTGCCAAAAGGAGATGCAAAAGAGGGATGACTGGGCAGACATAGAGATGTTGTGCTTTTATAAGATACGACTTTTAGAATCATGAAAATAGCTAATATCTCATGCAGTTTCCTTTTTCTCATCAAAAACTCAGTTTATTTATCAGCCTTTATAAACATTTTTTCCTATTTATTTTTTTCTTTACTTTCATAGTGTGTCTATTTTCTGACCACTTTTTCTTGAGAATATTTAACAGAAAAAAAAAAACCCTGATAGGATTCTAAGGAGTTAAATACTTTCACATAATTATAGCTCTTGTTGCCAAGAGCAGGGCAGGGCATCAATTTTAGTGAGGCTTAGAAAATCAGTTTTGCCTAATTTCACGGAGCTTATATTTGTTAGCATCACACCCTGAACACAGTTCTAAATCTAAATGCTGGGCAAAACATGGCTCAGGCCATACATGCTAACATGTCCCAGTGCAGTGTCATTTGAAGTATTCTGAAGGTAGCAATATTCTGGTTGATGATAAAATACACATTGAAGAAATAAGGATTTAGAGAAGGTAGATGCTTCACATTCCCATAAAACTTCCAATTTTGTTTCTGTATTTGATTTTCACCATAATCGTAGAGGGATAATAGTGCATGGCTTAGTACATTTATAGGGCAGAGTATACAGTTATGCTGTAGTGACAGATAACCTTCAAGTTTCAATGACTTTCCATAACTGACATTGACATCTACCTCACTGTGTCTGCATTGCATGCCAACTGTGGCTGTGCAGGGTCTGTTGTTTCCACAGAAAGAGAAAGCAGAGAGAAGGTAAACCACCCTGTCTTAAAAGTGACATACTCTGCCAGTGTATTTTTGGCCAAAGTAAGTCATATTTCAACCACTGAATTCAGAGTGAGACATATTCACCTTCTATAATAAGAGACAGAGCCAATTTTTCTCAAGGTCAAGCTTGGCCTTAATATTGCCAATGGCATTGGGAGATACATACTTCACTTAGGGATTATTTTCAAAGGAATACAATCTACCACAATACCTGGATCATTCAAATGAGTAAGTTGGAATTCAGAGAAAGTAGATAACAATTGGCTAGAGTGTCAGTTGCCCCTCAAATTCATGATTCAAGGCTCTTTGTCAATTATTCCACATTAAACTACACTGCTGAAAAAGTCAATAACATTGTGGGTGGGACTGCAAATGAGTACAACCACTCTGAAAAGCAGTGTGGAGATTCCTCAAAGACTTAGCATGGAATCTCCATATGATCCAGCTGCCCACTCCTTGGTATTAATTCAAAAGAAATAAAATCAGCATACTATAGTGATAAAGGCACATCAAGGTTTATAGCAGTATGATTCAGAATAATTAAGCTGGGGACTGAAGTAGAGCCAATTATATTCTGTGCGTGCATGATTATGTCAAAGTGAACTCAGATATTACGTACAACTATAAAGCACCAATAAAAACATTTTACAGAGATAGACACAGCACTTTGTTATTTTTAATGGTTCTTTTCAGTTATACATGACAGTATACTTGCTTTTGATAAAATTATACATGCATAGACTATATCTTATTCTATTAGGGCCCTTGTGTATGTACATGGTGGCTTTGGATATCTCTGAAGAGAGGCCGGCCTCCCCAATGAAGAGTCCAAATGCTCTGTGTATCACATCCGTGATCCACACCTTTCCCCTCACTCCACCACATCCCCTTCTCTGCTCCTCTGAGGTGGAGGACTGCTAATAAATCTGACCATCTCTGAGCACTCTAAGCCTCCAACAAGCAAACTTGGAAAATAATCCTATAATTTAAATTTTAGACTGAATTCTGTGAGCTTCCATTCAATTGTCAAAAGCAACCGAACAGACTTCCCAGAAGTCCTTTATCACAGTAACAATTGGTGGAAATAAGACTTATTTGGTTTCTCTCTGCTAATAAATCATCATTCTTTTTTCCATAATGTCCTTTTATTGTAAGATACAAGCATAAAGAAAAAATATTTTTCAGTGGAGAAAAACAAGACACGCCTAAAGTGGTATAAAAGCTCTTTTTTTTATGTTTGCTATTTAAAATGATAAATCTTACATAAGAAAACTATTTTTTCGGCTGGGGATGTGGCTCAAGTGGTAGCACACTCGCCTGGCATGCTCGGGGTGCTGGGTTTGATCCTCAGCACCACATAAAAATAAAATAACGATGCTGTGTCCACCGAAAAGTAAAAAATAAATATTAAAAAATTCTCTCTCACTCTGTCTCTCTCTCTTTAAAAAAAGAAAGAAAGAAAAAAAAGAAAACTATTTTATTCCTTCAGGTGTTTTTAAAGAAAAAAAATGAAGTCAAAAATAATGTTGGGGTCATTCTTGGCAAAATTCATATTGTATTTCTTCAACAAATAAAACACAGAGAAATAATTTATAGATTAAAAATTACCTTAAAGAACAAATCAACAAAGTGCCATTGTTCATTCTTTCAATAAATCAACTGGAAAAATTTTGTATCACAAAAAGGAATATTTGAGCCAGGTGCAGTGGTGTACCCCTGTAATTCTCAGGCTAGAGAGGCTGAGACAGGAGGATTGTGAGTTAAAAGTCAGCTTCAGCAAAAGTGAGGTCCTAAGCAACTCAGTGAAACCCTATCTCTAAATAAAATGCAAAATAGGGCTAGAGGTGTGACTCAATGGTTGAGTTCCCCTGAGTTCAATCCCTAGTACCCCCACCAAAAGGAATATTTGAAACCTGACTGCATATTTAAAGTTATAGGGACTGGGCACATATATCAATGGTAGAGTCTTTGCCTAGCATACACAAGGCCCTGGGTTCAATGCCCAGGACCACAATCCAAATTAGTTAATTAAATTAAATTATAGAATTATCATTATTACTTGCAGTTTTAGAATGTTGCTATCTTTCAGAGATAAATTTTACAATATTAATAGATGAAATGATATGATGTATGGGAAACTATAAGACTAGGGAGAGTATGTGGAAATAAAGAGAAAATGAGAATATCTCTGAATTAGCCATTGCTAAAGTTGAGTGTTGGTGAAAACATTAGTATTCATGGTAGTTTTCTTTCCGGCTTTTGTAGATTGAAATTTTTCCATATTAAAACATTTATGGCAATATATGTTAGAAATCCTTGCCCAATAGTTAACACTACAGCACAAACTATATTTTGCCTCTATAAGTTTATGCCATTTCATTCATCTGATAAATTCTATCATCTTAATATTTATTTATTTACAAGTAGAAACCAGAGTATTGCAAAGTGAGGTCAGGTTTCAATCTCATATGTTGTGATATGTAGATTAATGGAGTTATAGACAAACATTAAAGCCACCATTTTGATTGGCTATAGCCAGATTGAACAAAAGTGAGCACTTTCTCTGAACTTAAAACATCAGTTTTGGTGATAGAAGATTAACTTCATTTCAATTTGTCCTCAATCCTATTGAACACAATTTACCTAGTATTTGTAGCACATAGAACTTTTTTGCATCTTAATGCCTTGAGTTTAAGCAGTTTACTTCCTATTTGCAATAACACCAAGATTTGGATGCAAAGAAGAACATTCCTAAGTTCTTCAGTCTCAGGGTAATAAGATTCAAGGGCAGAGAAACTCCATTTTTTTCTTACTGTAAGAAACTCACTCCAAACCTGTCTTTGCAACTTAGCCTTGACCTTGGCTCGCAGTGTCAACATCAGGTTCCTTCCAGTCAGCAGTTCTTTCGGCAAATTTCGTACAATACCTGAATTTTATTTTCAATGTGGCACTTATATATCTGTGATGTCAACTTGCCAGCAAAAATCCAATATGAAATCCTTGAATATACTTAGCTGGAATTGGCTGACACTGTAAAGATCCAATGATGGAGAGTTTAATTCATGGTCTAGAAAAAAGATGCTGTTTTGTGCTCAGATGCAGCTCAATCAGAAGCTGGCAAAATCCAGTGGAGTGGAAGCCCACAGGAACACAAGCCTTGCTCAGCTAACTCTGGAAACATGAGAGGGCTGTTTGGTGGAAGCACGCGGTCTTTGTGTGTGGGGGATTTGACATGTGTCTGCTGTCCATGGTTTTTACACTCAAGCCTAACCACAGGAGAGGTGCACACTTGGGCGTATGAGAACTCATGATATGAGGAATGTTTATGGCACAATTTTAGGCCACAGAGTACAATTGCCTGCAGGTTGAAACATGGGGAAACAACTCTTAAGTCAAGAGCACTTGATTAAGATGTCCTTGGTAACTAGATCAGAACTAAGATAGATTCAAATTGCTTTCTCAGATTTGCCTCAAATTTCACCATTTTTTCCTTTCTGTATTATTTTTCCATTTCCTTTTGGGACTTAACCACATGCATTATTCCCTTATCAGTTGGAAGAGAAAATAAATCATTTTTAACAAAATTAAATATCATAATTCTATAATATGTGACAAAGCACTGTTGTTTAAGTACAGTTCTCAACAAAGTTTGCTTTGGCTTGTATTGCCTGCTTGCTGTGTGACCTTGAGCAAATTACTTAACCTCTCTAGGCCTCAGTTTACTCATATGTAAAAACATAACAAGAAAGAATGTTTTGTTTTTTCCCCATAGATTTCAACAAAGAAACATAACAAATCAAAATTGGAGAGTGAAAATGGAAAGGGGAAAATATAGATTTAAAAAAGTAAAGATGCTAATTAAAAAAAACACACACACACAAAATACCCAGTCTAAAAGATTATGACATCAGAAGAAGAACAAAAATCAATACGTTCATAATGAAAAATGAACCCTCAAATTTGAATCTGTTCAGTTCAGGACCATCTTTGATTTCCTACAATGTTAAAAATACTTTATAAAATACATAATTTTAACTAACGTGATCATAATCAAAATAATTCGTTTTAAAAGATAAAACATATACAGAAGTTCACAGCACAGTGAGGGGATAGATAAGCAAAACAGGCCTTGACATCAGCAAACAGTAAGTGTCATAGGGCAGTATGGTATCCAGTGGGGCTCAAGAGATGGGGGAGTTCAGCCACAGATTCCAGGGAGCATGTGCATGTGAAGTAACTCTTTACTGAGGTCATAAAGGATAACTAAGGTCTCCTCTGTTGAAGTAGGGTTGAAAGTTTGGTCTAAGTGTGTTCAGTGTCAAGAGGTCTTGAAAGGAGGATGTAATTGAAAATTTCAGACTTCATAGTGGGAGGAGCCTAACATCCAGATGGCAGGAGCTATGGGAGAAGAGAACTATGCAGGCCTCCTATGTGAACTACATTATGAAAACAAGGGCAGCTGGCTTTTCTGGAATACAAAGGGGACATCATCACATGGACCATTAGATGGGGAGTTCAGAAAAGGGGAGTTAGAGAGTCATTCTGCATTTGCAGGTGTTCTAGACACCCAGGCTTCTGACTTCTTCCTATGAAAGATTGTGTGATATGAGCAAGAGAAAGGGCAAAGGAAACAGGAGATGAGGAGTTCCATCTTGTTCTGAGTGTGACCTCCATGTTTGATCTCCAGATTAACGCACTGTAGTTGGCTATCACTGGATGATGACTGATGAGGAGAAAAACATTTATGTTTTTATTGTATCAATGTTGGTTGACTCTGTTGATATTGATGCTACTGTTTATTCTGAATACTATGTCTAATTTCTTCAACTGGACTTAAATTGCCCAACATTAAAGTAAAAATACCCATTTTCCTTTTAACCATAGTCTTTGTGACAGCGATGGCTATGTTGGCTATGATGATTAACATATAGCAGATAAGCTGAAATGAATTTTCAAATATAGGGACTAGTTCTTCAGTACAAAACAAAAACAAAACAAAACCTAAGTAGTTCCTCAAGTGGAATGCTAAAATTATAGACTGATTCATTAAATAAAGTCAGTTATTAATATATGCATTCCTGAGTATAGAGGTCTGCAATTTCATTTCTGATACTATCAGCTAGCTTCACTGAAAGCATAGTATAAGAACTATGTGCTTTTAAGATAAAAAGTATTTACCTATATGATTCCAAATTGGCATCCTTTTCTAATTACTCAGCTTTCTATGACAATGACCAAACACCTGAGATAATCAACTTTTAAAAATGAAAGATTTATTATAATTTACGGTAGCAGAAGTTTCAGTCTGTGGTCACTTGGCCACATCACTTTGGCGCTGTAGTGAGACAGGAAAATCATGGCAGAGAACACATGGTGGAACAGAGTAGCTAAGCTCTTGGTGGCTGAGAAACAAATAGAGACATAGGGAGGGCCCAGGGCCCTGTCATCATTCTCAAGAACATGCCCCCAGTAACCCAAACTCTTTCCACAAGGCCCCACTTCCCAAAGCTTCCACCTCCTCTCCTCAACAGAGCCACAGTCTGGGGACCGAGCCTGCAGCAAATGCGCCTTTGGGAGCATTTAAGATCCAAACCATCCATTAATTCTTTTTTTTCATTCCCAAGGACTATACTGTATCACCAGAGACAGAGACTTGGGATCCCTCATGTTTGCTGAACATCTAACTATGGACCTCCCCAATGACCTCAGACTCCCCATAGCCTGGCCTGAATTCTTCACCCAATACAATGTACATCCCGCATGATTCCCCCTTTCACCCAAATATCCAGAGTAAAGACCCTGTTCAAACACCATTTCTGCTTTCCTCTTATCCCTTGTCCCAAAATTCACCAACTCCTTTCATTTTTTCTCACCTTTAAACCTTTTAGTCACCATTTCTTCCTTTTCTTTTACTTTTCTCCCCGCTCTTCTCCACATCTATGGGCTTGCATTCATTGTTTAGTTTTTCAGCCCATTTTTTCCCCATTGTAAGCTTACTTTTAGGAATGTTTACATTTATATCTTTAAAATGTAGGAGCTCATCCAGTCCCACAGGGAGAAGTTACTGAGATGAGAGACAATCCTCATAGAATTGGAGATAAGCTTATTGATCACTTCTTCTCACTCCAACTCCAGGAACCTTATAGAGATGCTTATCAAGAGGTCACAAGAAACAACCATCTGCATCCCAGATCCTGATTTCCAGTCTCTACTTAAATTCCGATTCTTGTAGCAATTGAAAATTGCGAACGTGGGGGCAGCCACTGAAAAGGCAGCGAGAGAGAGGCTCTGTCATAATATGCACTTGTATTAGCAGATATTGGGGAGGATTGAAACGGAAAACTGGCTGATATACATAACACTCAATGTGAAACCTTTCACAGACCACAGTGACTTTACTTTTTTGTTTTTATGAATGGTGACATTTTTAAAAATGAAGAACACAGGCACTCACAAACAAAGCTAAATAGATGTAAACTCCTCCTGACATTTTTTTCTGTTCTTTTTTCTTTTTTCCTAGAAGGAAGCAGCATATCAAAGAGTCATGGAATAAAACCAGGGGATTTTAGAGCTGGATTGGAGGAGGACACAGAGATCGTTCCTTGGAATCTACTCAAGTCACAGATGAGGAAACAGGCTAAGTGAGTGTGCAACTTTCCCAAGGTCACAGTTAGTTAACTTTTCAGCAGAGACTAGAATTTAAATCTTTTAAATCCCAGCCCAGTCCTTTTAAATCACAGGGAAGGTGGGAATCAAGGGCTATGTCCCAAGAAATCACTCGTCTGCTTGCAAAAGAAGCTTTTGCCTACCTGAGAGGGACACAGTCTGTGGGACCATATGGCTTAAAATATGGAGCTGTTTCCCTGACAATTCTGGAAGGTTCTTTCAGGCAAGTTCAGTATCTTCCTGCTGGGTTTCCTGGCTGCTCTGAGAAACTTATCCCAGGGCCTATGGTTACTTCTACAGACTTTGCTTATGAGAAACTAAAACAGCGGCTTCTGAATTATGATCCCTGGGCTATTTGGGGTTTGGCATGCCTTGCAGTTTAGCAGAGAAGTAAATTTCAATTTCCAGAAGAGTGAATTTGGGAAGGGGGAGGAAAAGAAATGGTTTTAACTGAAAGGTGAAACACAAACTATGGATTTTTCCATGAATGATAGATAGTAATTTAATTGTGTATGAAATATAGAAAGAGAAAGTACTAAAAAGACATAATAACAAAAACACAGCATCATGTTATGTGGGCTGGCTAGAGGACTGGACAGCCCGTTTGCTTTAACCTGCAGGGTCCCTTGAAAGAAGGCCACTGAATGAAAGAAAATCCCATCTGTAGGCAGAAAAATACAGTCTTTTTTCTGATGTGAAGAAATAATTATTCTCAAAGATCCTGTGGTCATAGCCTCCACTTCTTGCAGCCAAATAAGGAGTAGTATAATAGCATCCACTGGGGAGAAATTCTATATGTCCCTGGCAGAGTGTTGGAACATACCAGAGAAAATTAACAGCTTCAAGTTAGATAGTTTCCTGGATCATAGAAACCTCCTGTTGAGCATTTATCATCAGTCTCTGTTTTGTCAACTGGTGGTATTTCCAATCAGATGCACACACATATTACCAATCGTCGTACATTCATATGCACCCTGGTGTGTATGCACACACTCACACAAGCACACACAAATACACAAATGAATGTGAAGTGGACATATGGCTGTAATTTTCTTATTGTCTCAAATTGAATTTGAATATACAGTAAGCCAGCTGGATGGTGATCATTTTACAAGTCTGGAGATAATTTATCAATTGAACTTCAAAGTTCTTTCAGCTTTTCCATATCACTCATTATTAAGTAGGAAAATGTGTAATCATTTGAGAAGACAAATATTAAACTAAGGTCACCAAGATTTGAATTAGTGTAATTTTCCAAGATACCCACCAGCCCCATCTCCTTGTGTTCTTAATCTGCCATTTCTTCAAACACAGTTGTCACTTCCCTAGCATCTTTAGATCTGGAAGGGAGAAGTCTATGGAGGGATATGAGAGGCTACCATTGTAATACAGAAATCTAGTAAGATGTACTCCTTCTTAGGCATAGAAAACTCTCTTGCCTGCTGAGATTCCAAGGCAAAATGCATACAATTTAGAAATGAGAAAGTGTGAAAAATTTGAGCAAGGGCAGAACTTAAACATTTAGCCATCTCTTTAAAGCTTTAGATACATACACCTAATTGTTGTGGAACATTTAGCAAGTATGGATGCTGCATAAAGCAATTATTTTCTGTGCATTTCATGTTCAAAACAGTAAAATTTTAGTTAGCAATGGGTAAAGTTGGCACATAAGGACAGAATATTTTGATCCCAAGTCCATGCTTTTAATAGTGTACTGTGGTTGAGGAGCAATGGAAGCCCCAGAGCTGATCTTTCCAAAGTGATCTCAAGTGCTGTATTGGCAGATGCTATATTTCTACCTTGTACTCAAAGTACAGACAGAAAAGAACATAGATATATGACATATTCAATAACAGTGTAGAACATCTTTTGTTCTTGCTAAACAATTTAGTTAAATTGAATCTCAGCATAATTATTTGAAACCTACCTATTCAAAAGACTGTTTTTTGGCATACAATTACAAGAGATTTTAAAGAGATAGAGAGTAAGGTACAATGTTTGATTTCTTTACCCAACTGTTAATAATTTAATACCAAGCATAAAACCTGCACTAAAATAAATTTTGGGAAAGTGGATGAATATCATATTCTAATGGGAGCATCTTAAAGTATTTCAGGAATGAGTGTATTTTACTTGAGTTTAACAGGATATATAGAATTTGAGAGAACAAGATGAGCACAAGATTTTCTTGGTAGGACAAATGCTGACAGCCAAAACCCAAAGAGTAAACAAACACTGGGGCTAAGTCCAAGGGTACCCTAGTACATCATACTCGTGTCTATCACTGAATCATGTGAAGGAATAATGAAAAACAGTAATATTGACAAGCTTGAATCTACACTGTACTAAAAATTATATTAGCCTAAGTTTTATTTATTATTTATTTTTTTTAAATTTTTATTTTTGTTTTTACTTTTTGCTAACGTGATTGTTTGGAATAGTATTTTGTTGAAGTGTCACAAATTACCATGCCAACACTTGCTAGTACAGAAAATTTCCATGAAAACATTCTATTTATGAATTTAATTTGAACTATTTGGACACTTCTTGTGACTCAGTGTTAGTCAAGATTCAAAATAGCCTAAAGGAACATCAATAATAAGTTTGTGATAGCATTCTATGCAAAATCAATATAGAGTTCTTGAGACTATGACTTTTATAGACACTTAGTCCATTTTCTGACAATAGTCCCACAGCCTGTCAGGAATATTCTAGGCAACAGCCATTTGTGCTGGTTAATGTGTAAACATCTCCAAAAATCAACCCATTTTCACTGACATGAGTACATAGTCAATCAGATAACAGTAAAGTATTTGCAACACTTTAAGGTTACTATACCTATTGAAGTCTTAAAATACTGAAAACTGTATCCAGGCTTTGTGGTCATTGTTGTTTGTTTGCTTTAATGAAATGTGCTTAGAATTAAGGAAAATGGCAAGACAAACATAGTCTGTCCTTGGACTCACCTCTAAGATGACTGCCATCTTTGTTTCCACAAGCATCACATTTTTCAAGACCTTTACAATTCCTGGTTGCATCTCTGATTTCCTGTGGCACAGAGCTAAAATTAACCACCAGGGAAAGTCAGATATTTAGATATTAAGTTGTCTTCCATCTCCGAAGGCAGCAGATTCTGAAAACACACACACACACACACACACACACACAACCACTTTGTTGGAAACAAATGAGGCTGAATATAATGAATTAAATCATTCATTTTTCTAGAGAGGTAAATTGAAATCTTCCAAAAAGTGCAGTATTGTGTAGCCCAAAGGATATAAATAAAGCAAAACCCACACACAAACAAATGACTTATAACAAAAACAAATTCCTGGTTTGTTATTTAGGAAATGAACCAAGATGCAAATGCATGATTTAAAAATTAGTTCTTGGCTTGATTAAGGAACTGACTAAACTCTTGTATGAACAGAATCATTGCAAAGAGATTCACACTAATGTATTTAAAAACATAGGTGTGCCTTCTTTCCCTAAAATTTGCAAACATATTCATGAAAATCTATTTTAAAATCACACCTCTGATTTTAGCATTAAATTAATAAAAAATAGGGTTTATTTTATAAGTATTGACTTCATAATGTATTTTTTTTTTAAAAAAAGAGTTTCGTGATAGGTATGGTTTCTAAGGGAAACAGCTTAAGAATGAGAGTTCCAATTTAATGTTTAATTTATATTTGCCACCTGACCCAAATCCCCAATATCTCATACAGGTACAACTTCTATATATTTAAATGTCATTTCCTTCTAAATTGGGACCCTTTCTTATCTTCTAAAGAATATTTTATATTTTGCTATATCTGAATATGAATATCATTGTATGTTTTGATTATCTAAGCATCATTTTCATTTCTCAAAAAACTTTTTATATCTGTTATTACGTTGCAGCTATAGTCAAAATCCCTTTTGAGAACTTGCAAGTGTCCCTGAATCTAGTCTTTCTAACCTGGGTAAGCTTGTTTAAGCTTAATTCTAAACTTCCTTTTTTTTCCCTATTATGATCCACACTTGCTAGTCCACTTCCACCACTTCATCTTTGCATATCTTATCTTTCTTTCTCTGAAACCCATGCATTCTGCTCCTCAGAATTCAACCAATCCTTCAATGCTTGGCTTAAACTCACTTTATTCCAGCAGCACATGATGGATGGTGCCTTTGGTGAATTTCTATTGCATTTTCAAGACAGTATTATAAATTCAGCATTCTTGAAGGTATCACACTGTATGTTTCCCTTATTTTGTAAAAAGTAGTTACCACAAAACTGTGAGTACAGGAAGTCTCTTGGAGATATTGATTGATTGATTGATGCACTGCTGGTTAATTTCCAACCCTTCTATAAAAAATAGAATAAAATTTAAGAAAACCCTGTGTAGTCTATCTTTGTACGGCTGTGAATAAGTCACCAAGCATTAAATGTTGTTGTTCCAAAGCTTAAATAATATCCATACACGTCAAAACAGGATGTAGCTTCACATTAAAAACAACACATAGTTGCAAAATATGTGTAATTAGAGCTTTCAGGGTTCTGGTGAGTCCATATTTTAAGATCTTTCTACCAAGATATTTTAAACACTAGAACATGAGCCAAAAGAAACTACAAAAAAAAAAAAAACATATCACACTGACACAGAAGCCCTTCTAAATCATTATTGATGTACTTCAGTAGTGTTATATGAAGCTGAAGAATAAATAGCAAAATATCACAGAGTGACGTTTGTTGTATATGTGGGCAATTTGCTGCCCAGCCACCTTAATTTGGAGCAAACACGTTACAGATTAGCTTTTTCTTTTCATTGGAAGCATTTATTGCATGAATATGTGTTTACATGGATTTGTAAACTTTTTTGCAGATTTACAAAATGTAGAATCCACCCTCTTTGGCTCACATAGGGTTTATATTTCAGATTTATTTTACCCCTCTTTACTCAACAAGCTCTATTTCCACATTTAAAAATTGTCTTCCCTGTCTTCAATGTTATCATTTTTAAAATGTTAATCCATGATCCTTTCAAAAACTCTACTTTTTAAAAGTCTAGTAGTAAATTTTGTGTGATGGATATTTTACTGATTTCCCTTTCTTTAACAATGATTTTTTTGTGCATTTTCTTAAAGTGATCTTGTATTAGTAAAAAATATTCATTGGGCTTTCTTTTTCCCTTGATTCAATTTTCAACTTTCTTCTTTTTGGTTTGTTTTGTTTTATAGTTTTTGTAGAGTTTCGGAACTTCAAAAGAATAACAAACTTGCTCAAATTATTCTATAACTTGAAAATCTTAGACACCTTTTTATAAATAGTAGGAAGGAAAAATGGAAGTGGTGCTTCTTATCATTGTTTTTGCTTTAAAAACCTCTTTATTTTGACAAAAATTATTGTTATAATAGCGGGTACTAATGGAGATTGACAGAGAAGACCTTATCTGTAGTAACAAATATACAATTCCCCAGAGCATGTGTCTATCAGAAGCAACTTGTCAGATCAGGTGAAACTGTGATAAAATGGCAGTTATCAGCATGTAGTCATTTTTATCACAATGACTGAAGTGAAGACCTGAATACTCAACAAAAATCATTTTCAGTTATTTCTCTTCAACAGGCTTCTTTGAGCATAAAATAAGCTGAGGGCTTTTCTGTATTTGCCCAGTGTAATTCTGGGGGCAGAAGCTTAAAGTGATTAGAGCCAAACAAGAAAGATCAGTATTACTCCCCGTGTAGGGAATGATACAGGCACATTCCAGAAAATTTCCCTTCATGCTCAGGAATCAAAGATAGAGGGAGGCTTAAAACTTTAGAAGTATATATGGCCATTTTTGCAACTGTCAAAGGAACCAAATAAAAGGAAAAGAGAGAGATCAACAGATCAAGACTAATGAGTGTACCTTTCCCCTCACATCCTTGTGTACACTTAATATGAATTGTATTCTTGATAATTGTCATTCTGACTGGAGTGAATGAAGTCTCAGTATAGTTTTGATTTGCATTTCCCTAACTGCTAGAGATGCTTAACTTTTTCTCGTGTATTCCTTGGCCATTTGTATGTCTTCTTTTGAGAAGCATCTGTTTAGTTCTTTTGTTTATTACTTGGATCACTAGTTTTTGTTTTGTTTTGTTTTGTTTCCTATTGTTGTTAACTAAAAAGAACCCCCCCCCAAAATTTTTTTTCCTTAAAAACAAAAAAGGCTAATGATCTTATTTGAACATTTAGATTAGCACAGGCCCAAGGTCAGCTGAACCGCCTTGGAGTTCCAAAGTACATGAGCTAATAAATTCATTTTTATTGGTTACATTTTTGCACACTGTGTTTCTGTCACATACAATGTTTTTCCCACTCTAGTAAGCCAGACTGGTCATTCTGGGCATGTACACTGATGAGACGGACTTTTCAGTTCTGTCTGCTCTTTGATTAGCCCTGTCCCATATGCTGATGGGTATATAATTACTGATATTAGGATGAGATGAAATTACAAAACTTTGAGCAGTGTGACTCCAAAGGACTGGTCTTGCCATAATCTGTGTTTAGTGTTGAAGTTTCAGCTTTAGTCTCAGTTATATGAAAGTTCAGTTTCATCCAGCTCTTTCTGTGTCAGTTATGGACTTCACAAAGAGCCCAAACAAGTAGGATTAACATTAGACCAAAGGCCTTCCCCCAGCAACCTTGTTCAACAACCAAAAACATCCTTTGTGTTTTCATTCCAGGCTCAGTCTTTACCCCATAGTGCCCTCAGTATGACCCCACAGCCTCTGAGTCATGTTATAGAAGGCACTTTCTCTCACCAGGCTATCGGATCTACTCATTTGGATGAAAGTTATTGAATTGTCTCCCTTTTGTGATGGGGGGTGGGTCAGGTACCATAACGGATATGCCAGAAAGAACCTGGGCATGCAGAGGCCTTGTTTATCCCTTAAATGACATCTTATAGAATGTGTCTGGTTATGCCAGAAATCTGTCTGCATTAGAGGAGAATTTTCCTTATAAACCAGAGCCAATGTGCATTTTAACACATAGGTTTTCCCCATTTTCCTTTTAAGGTGCTTCTTAGAATTTTCAAGGCTCATGGTTTGTTGTGGCTATAGTGTTGAAGTAAAAAAAAATTGACACATACTGTTTGGATTTATATGGCTTTTTTGTCAATGATACAAACTTACAAAACATTCCTTAACTAGGGATAAAATTATAAAATTTTAAATCCAATTCCTCAACTCTTTAAAAGCAACCAGGGTCTTCTACATGCTTCAAATTTGTGTATATATATATATATATATATATATATATATATATATATATTCAATATATACATATATAATAATGCTGAATATATATAATATAAAATATTATAATATTATTTTAGAAAAGCATTTCAATTCAAGGTTAAAAAACATAAATAATCATGTTTTAGAAATAATCCTAAAATCTCCAACAAGATTGATTTATACCCAGTACCCAACAAACAAAAATTCATTTACACACATACACAAAATTCATTGATATGCACACATACCCTCAGAAGAGATGCCCCAATCTCCTGAATAACTAATAACGAAAAAAAAACATACCAAGGAAATGGAAAAAGACCTCTCATGGCTTAACCTGTTTGGAGAATAAGCCTGTTAAATAAATCTTACACGTGACCTGAAGTGTGAGCCAAAGAAATACATATGGTGAAACTCTAGCAAATGCTTACTAGGGGAGTAACCCACAAAGGAATTAAAGATCCTAGCCACATATTTAATTTTTTCACCCAAACTGTTAAAAGTTATGTCATTTTTCACTGGAGAATGCAGGCTGGCTAATGGATTTAACACTACCATTTGGTCCAATTTCCTGGTGTCTGCTCCAATCATTGCATAAGCCTCTTTATGGAGACAAAAAAGAAAAATCTTAGAGCTTGATCTCCTTGTTTTGTGTGTTCTCACACAGGCACTTTGTTATTTTTTACTCATCAAAAGCTGATATTGGCTGAAAAAGAAAAGTTTCAAAGTACAGATGGAGTTTAAGGTGGTATACCTGTCCCTGAAACCCAAATGACTAAGATAAAAGCATTTACAACCCAAACCATCCCAGGTTTATTCTCTTAATATAAAGTGTTTTCTTTTTTTTAAAGAGAGAGAGAGAGAGAGAGAGAGAGAGAGAGAGAGAGAGAATTTTTTAATATTTATTTTTTAGTTTTCGGTGGACACAGTATCTTTTTATTTTTATGTGGTGCTGAGGATCAAACCCAGCGCCCCACGCATGCCAGGCGAGTGCGCTACTATTTGAGCCACATCCCCAGCCTCATATATAAAGTGTTTTCTAGTTTTCAGTTTTGTTCTTCCCTATCTGAATCAAGTTTTATCTTCTGGGTTGTTTCTAACAAAACCTCTAAGTCAGTAGTAATTATCTGGCAATAACTTTCTTCTGGATGATTGGGACTGTCACTTTTCAGTTTGCTTTTCCCAGGGAAAGACCCAATCTCTGAAGAACATCTGTTCATCTAGAAAAGATTTTTGCATAAGGCTTTGAATCTCCTCTCTAGAAGTTTTGGGATCCTGATCTTTTGCAGGCACAGACCTAAGAATTTGATTAAAATGTCTTTCAGCACTCATTACTAATATTAATGGTCATTGAGGAAAAAAATGTTGAGAGCTAGTTCTGAGTTCCCATCACAGCCTCATCATTTATAAGCTGCAAGACCTTGGTTGACTTCCATATACTTTCTAAGTTTACTTCTTATCTAAAACAGATATAGAAATTGTTCCCACTTTCACAAGATTGTTATAAGAAGTAAGTAACATAATGAACAGGTTTAGTAGAATGTTCAGCAAGGACAAATGCTTAAAATAAATCAATGATTCAGTTATTATTTTTGCATTATTAAAATTGTTGTGCAGTATCAGGGCCCACAAGTCATAATTTAACATCCCAAAACACGTGATTTTGCATGTTGGAACATTTGGTTTTGCATGAACTCTGAATGTTTGTTCATATACATATATAAGTATGGCAAACGTCTCTTTTAGAGTTCTGTTTCATAGAGATTGTTGTGTCACTCTTCACCATAACTAATACCCTTCTACAAGCATGCCACCTATCTACAGGTTCATTTTTGACCTATAATACACAAATTTTAGAAGGGAAATGCTGGACTTTATTCATCTTACTATTAAAGCAATATCTACCAAAGTCTGATGCCACAGTCTGGCTGGGCACAAATCACGAGCCACTCAAGCAGGAACAAACTTTATTTCTGAACTCCACCAGCACACTCCACACACGCTCCCTGGGAACTCTCCTGAACACCACCCACGCGGCTCCTCCAGGAACCACCAACTGGAAATCCCTCCTCCAGCACTTCCCCAACCAAGGCAAACTCTCCAGGAATCCCCACGAGAACTCCAAAGTAGCGGCCCAAGGCGGACAGTAAAGGTCTAATATACAATTGAATCAATCCAGCATCATCTTTATGGCTCACCTCTCAACCAATACTATTGGCAAAATGCCAGGGGCCATTCCGACTGGCTATGGCTCTCAGCAGTCTGAATAAGCAAATATGATAGTATCAGCAGTAAATGTGTTTGCTTTATTTAAATTGGTGATTTATTTTCCAGTATATTCCAAAATAAATTAGCTAAAACTAGGAACACAGACAAGCAGGTAGTTAAGTAGGTAGATAGAAGCATGAATATTCACAGATAGGAATTACATTATCATGTAACAATATTGAGGTAGTGATTAATATAAAAAAAAACTTCTTTATTTCACTCAAAGTTTCCTAGAAATGAAGGAAAGACAAAAAGCATTAGGGAGCTTGATAACATTTGGGAGTGAAAATCAACTTAGTTAAAAGGAATGGTACTTAGGGAAATATACTAGGTTAGTTCCCACTGTACTAAGTGTTAAAGTATGGCACATCATTCTATTCACACAGCAACTTTGTGACATATTGCTAATATGGCCACTTTGCAGATGTATAATTGGTGGCAACATCTACTCAAAATAAATGGCAGAGATAAGGTTCACAAACTTCCTAATTTCACGGTGTAAGACTTAAGAATTGTATCATGATTTCAGTGAAATTACCTAGACCCTGGATTTTTCTTTTCAAATACAAATTACAGAAGAAACAGACTTTAAGTATTCTGTGTGTTGCTCATAATTTTAGGCAAATAAACTGCACTTGTCACCCCCAAGTCAATACAGGGCTTTCATGATCATTGCAGGACATATGTAGATAAATAAAACATCAAAGTTTCCACTGCACACATGCATAGCCACAAATGGGGTCATAGGCAGTTGGAGCCCTTATCTTCCAGCTCTCATACCATAAACAAGTGTTGTTTTAATGGTGCTTTAAGTGTCACGTGCTATTTTTGTGCTTTCATTTTTGATTTCTGGTTTTAAATGGCCCCAAACATTGCACTAAGTCCTGTCACATATTCCTCAATGCAAGAAAGCTGTGATGGTCTTGTGGAGAAAATAAGTGCATTAAATGTTTTGTTGTGGCATGAATTAAAGTGCTATTGACTGTGCATTCAACACTAATGAGTCAACAATGTGCTTTAAATAAGGTGACTGAACAGACCTGTGCATAAAACAAAGCTATGTACGCATTGATTTGTGAAAATTTTGTGACCACAGACTTGCACCCATCCAACCATGTATTTCCTCTAGGAAAGGCTTTCCCCATGTATTTCCCAAAAAAACTGGGAGAAATTAAATGCTGAAAACATGCTCAGCTTCTAAAGAAGGGACAGGGAGAAGGTGGTAGTTTCCAACTACCCACAACATCAGGCAGAAGCCCAGCCAGAGATACATCAAATCCTTCCTGCTTTCAGGCCCATAATAGGCATGCAGCACCGATGAAATGTTCTGTTTTGCCTATTCCAGCAACATACCGGAATCTGTGTGTGTGTGTGTGTGTGTGTGTGTGTGCGCGCGCGCGTGCGCCCACATTTACATTACATGCACGTTCTATGAGCTTCAACTTGACCAGCCTACAGAACGGAGGGTGTTGCAGAGAACTTGATTTCTGAAACTTATTTCTGCGTTTTAGAACTCTCCTCACCCGATTCACACTCACGACTATATTTGGAATAGTGGCCCTAATTGTGAGAGTGTGTGACATTGTATAAAAGGATGGATTTAACTCGGGACAGCTAGCCTAAGGAAAATTATTCAATTTCTCCCAAGTGAAGATCCTTCTGCAAAATACAGACACTAGCAGTATTTACTTTCTTGGATTATTCTTAGTATTAAAGAGTTAGTGCATGTCAGGCACATAAGTGTCCAATGTTTGTTACTTATGTCTTGTAAAATTCTGCTGTTAGGGATGTGCATATAAGCGAGCACAGAGGTACATACAAATACACATATTGAACTCCTACTGAACAAAGTGTAGCATTTACAAGGAGGACAACTAAATAATCAGAGAAAAATGAACGACTGAATTATTTACTGACTAGGGAGAAAACAGAGAAAGGAGAATTTGATGTGTGCTTCAAAGGTCAGACATGTCCCCATAGCAGAGAGTATTTTTTAAGTGCAATGGGGTTAAAAAATAGCTTGATAAGAAATAAGAGAAGCTGTCACATCAGGTGAGTAACATATCCAAAAACAAGATAGAAATGACCAAAATGAGCACCAACACCTCCCACTCTAATCAAAGAGGCTCCGCCTTGAAGGTGTGGATAAAAGCAACAAAGTGCTTAAGTTAGCCAGTCTTTGACAGTTTTTCTAAAACAAAAATCACAAAGTTCTTCCTAAGTAATATTTAAAATTTTAAATTCAACATACTCACCGATTTATTTTCTGTTTTGATGAGTTTAAAGTTCATTTTAAATGGTAATTTAAAAGTCTCAAACTGATATTAACTTATTTTTTATAATCCATTTATTGTTTGCAGTTACAAGAACGAAAGAAAAATACCATGCATACCACATCCACTTTAAAGAGAAGAAATCCAATAATACTGTGTGAACTAATCATAAGATTTATTAAAGACTGGAGATTATTTTGACCAAGTGTTGACAGTCTGAAGTCTTGGATTTAAAATTACTTTAATAGCATTGCCAAATGCATCTTAGGCTTTAATTAATGCGAAATGTTGAAAAAAAAAGTTTTAGTGCAAAATATGTCTTAATTTCACAGCATTAGTTACTAGTTACCAAATCTGGAAATCTTGCATTGGTTTCTGAGAGTTTTATTTACTCATAAGTAAAAAATATAACAGACAAAACATTTCTGGTGCATCAAGAAATTATATATATATATATATATATATATATATATATATATATATATATATATATATATATATAATAGGCAGCAGGTGTCAAAGGAAAATTCCATCAGACACCAGCATGACCTACATGTTTTGTCTGAACCTTCCCACACCCAGAAAATATATTGGAAAAATTAATCTTGTACAAGATTGCAGGACCCAACCAGACCTTAGCCTGGTTTCATAACTTCTCAAAACACAAACCATACTGTCATCATGTAAAGAATGTGGTGGGTCAAAGTGCCATCTCACTCTCTAAATGACAGAGAAGGAATTGCCATTTTAACATATTCACCATATGAACACATTGTATACCAAAGTATCATTTACTTAATTATTTGCTGAAGTGTTGGATTCTTCATTGTATTTAATCAGAAAGATAATATTCACACTGGGACTGTGCTTGGGAAAGTAATATCAGAATCTTCTCTCTCTCTCTCTCTCTCTCTAATTAGCTGCTCTAGTGTTGAAAACAATTTTAATGGTGCTATCAAAATGTATTTGACATTAATTACTACTTTACTAGGATGAGGTCAAAAGGTTTAGATTTTGTTTCTAATTTTTGAGGCAATAGATAATAGAGCTAATGTTTCAGTGGTTGGCCGATCAAAAGGTTGCATTAGCAAAATGTAAACCAGGTAAGCCCAGTGCAATGAAAACATTGTTACATGATATTGTGGATATTTTAAATCACAGGGTGAAGAGATTCTAAAATAGATTTGAATTAACTTGATTGCAAAAGCATTTCAACACGGGTATCAATCTGACAGTAAATAGGTCACAAAAAATGATTTTGAGGATATTTGTGATCCGAGGCCCTGCACAGTCCCTATTTTCAAAATGCAGAATGAATCCAAATACACCAAAAATGACTATGAATTTTCCTAGGCCAAGCCTCACAAAGTGGACTCTTTTCTTCTGGCATCATTACCTGCAAAGAATTCTTTACAAAATTATCCTCAGAATGTCAGTATGAGTGAAAACCCTTAGTTTATTGATAGGCATGTATCAAATAGAGATGTTTTAGTTAATGACGACCCATGTAGTGTGATCCCATAGCATTATAATAGAAATGAAAAATGTCTGTGTCTTAAAATGTTGTGGCCATCATTGGGCCATAATGTCTGACACACATTACTTATGTTTGTAGCATCGCTGGTGTATGCAAACCTACTGTGCTGTCAATCATATAAAAGAATAGCACAGGGCTGGGAATACAGCTCAGTTGGTAGAGTGCTTGCCTCATGTGCACAAGTCCTTGGGTTTAATTCCCAGCACCACACACACACACACACACACACAAAAAAAAAAAAAAGAATAGCATGTACAATTATGTTCAATACATGATGCTTGATGATAATAATAAACAACCATTACTGGATTATATATTTTACATTGTATCATTATATCTACTTTAGAGTGTATTCCTACTTACTAAAATCATTTACTATAAACCCAGTATGTGATGATTTGCCTGTGGAAGCCTTCTAAGTCTCATGCTAATTTCATTTCTTGATTGCATCAGGACGCCATGACCAGTGATGATCTACCATCTAGGTTTTGTGAATGCATTTTGTGATATCCACACAAGGGCATCACTTGAAGAGGTCTTTCTCAAAACAGGTCCTGCCATTACATGTGCATGACTATAGTTTGATTTGACCTGAAGATGATCTTATAGTGGGCCAAACCTTATTTGTCTCATCTCACTCTTTGCCTACTTAGTCCTGCAATCATTTCAGCTGCAATCTGTAGTCTGCTTTATGCACTCCTTGTGATGAGATTGGAGAGAAAGCTGGAGTTTGGAGACAACGATTATCTTGCTTGGCTCCTTCAGAATATTGGAAAGGAGAAACATCTTTGAAACAAAAGAAACATCCCCAAGGTCATGGTACTGCCTTGAAGGTAAGTTTTTTACTAAATACTACAACAACTGATTAGAAAGGGTAAAGAGACATTTGCAGGCTGACTTGACATTTAACCCCAATATCCTGGAACCATCAATGGCTCAATGAGGGGAAAGTTGTATTTTTCAATATCAAACACTTTCTCTATTTTCTTTAGGTGAAAGTTTGTATTCCTCAGGATAGATTTATTATGAATTTGATTATTTTTTATTATTTGAAATGTTTAAAAAAATAGTCTGCAATACTTGCAGAAAGACTTTTGATTATAGTTGGTATTTCACAAAAAGTACAAGATGTCTAGTTAAATTTGAATTTCAGGTAGACAACAAATAATTTTTATGTAACACATTTGCTAAATCTGACTATTTTAACTATTATGAGCCAAATTTCTGAGCATAAAAATATAAAAGCATTACCTTCACAATGGGATCCTGCTAAGCCTCTAGAAGTTAGCAACCTGTTCACTGGGAAATGAGCTTATAATTGGTAGCAACAGATAAGTAATTTTATTGTTTCTCTCCCTCTTGCTCAGTTTCGGGGAGAACTCAGAATGAGGGGATGGACATTGGGCAGTCTAGCCAAGATTAAAGTCATTCCCCTTGGTAGTAGCTAAAATGGCCCCAGGTAACATCTTGACAGGGAATCTAGGACATAAGAAAGCAGTCAGTTGGAGTTGCTCTGAGGATATTATGAACTATAACATAGAAGCTTTGACCAGTGACATTCATTATTCAACACATCCCAGACATACTTAGAGAAGTGAACTTGAGAAAATACGAAAAATATTTGGGTTTAACCTATTGTATAAAGGTTTATTTTAAGGAGAAATGGGATCTCTAATACTAAAAATACCAGTGCATGGATTAGTGCAATGTTCAACAATTAATACTATCTCCATGTGGCACATGATAAAAATACAAACATATTGATTTGACAGTGAGTCTAAATTACATGAAGACATGCACAACACTGTTAAGATTTTTAAAGCCAAATCATTAAATAATTTCACTGTGTTTCTGATTAAGGCCCTGAAAGGCTTTAATCTTGAACACCACTGAACAAAATATGGTGGCCAAAATAGTGTGGTGATTTCAAGGGGTAAAATTCTTCTTGAAATCCAGTACTACTGAAACCAGTAGGAAAATTCCTTCTGATCTTAACCAATACTTAGGGATAGCTTTGGATGCCACATTGCAAATGAATGAACTTCAAAAGCAAATAAGTCTTGAAGAATATTTTTTTTTTATTTTCCTATATTAACTTAAAAGATTAATAAGCAATCTCAAAACGTAATGAGAAAATATCATACCACTATTGGCAACCTTTTAATATTTTCAGGTACTTTATGATGGTCTACTCTTGAAAGATTTTTATGTATATCTGGTTTTGTATCACTTTATTAGTATGGAATAAATCTAAGATAAGCACTTATGTAAGTGCATACTTACTTTGTGAAAATTTAAGTAAGCATATGGGAGGCCTATTACTACCTTTTAAGATCCTCAAGTTCTTTGTTTCCTTTAGTTTTTGCTTAAGACAATGAATAAAATAATTAATTAAAAATATAGGTTCTTAACATGTCAAAGTGCAGTGAAATGAATTGAGGGTGTTTTGAAAGAGGAATGACTGCTTAAAAAATAGCTATTTTTCCAGATGACTATCAATGAGTTCAAAAGAGAAAGAAATTAGATTAATAATGAATATGTGAGCATTACCTATATGGGCATCCTCTGTGGGAAAGTCCTGAACCTCAGATGAAGTTGTTTCCTCAACTGTGGAGAACAAATTATTTGTTTAATTTACTTCTTTCCATATTTTCCAGTGAGAAGATGTATTGAATTCAGACAAAATTGTAGAAATCATTTCTTATCTTTACAGGCTTGCACAAATTTGAGAGATGAATAGTTGGTAAGACGCATGAGACAGTAATGAAATAGTTCCACACATATGAAATTTCCATCCCAGACTCCCTAATATAGGGTCCTCTTCTTGTCCAAAACCTTGTGGTCTAGAGTTAATGTAGCATTTTCCAGCTGGTCTTTCTTTTCTTTTTCTTTCTTTCCTCCTTTTTTTTTTGACAGCATGAAGCATTAATCTATAAAATGCTAGAACCGCAAAGCATACAATGCAATGGTAAAATTATTGCTAAGCTTAGGGTTAATAATACTATTTAAAGCCATTTTACCTCAACATTGACAAAACAAATCTACTTTAATAAGGTTAGAAAAAAAAGAGTTATTGCCATGTGATAGGTGCTCATAAGCAAAGCTGGGCTTTATTTCAAAGAAGAAAAGAAATTGTCCAAAAAAAAAAAAAAGTCAGAATTTTGGCCAACAAACCACTTGTTATCTTTCCATAAAGTTAACCATATTGTCTAAAAGGTTTTTAAAATGACACCCAAGGAACAATAAGAAGTCAAAATAAAACACTTTGATGTTTATCTGAAGGATAACTAGTTGCACCATGTAACTTACCCTGGGAAAATCATGAGAATTTGTGCCAGAAGGCATAAAGAAGAAATGGAAGATAGAGCCATTTTTCTCCAGCCTAGGAAATATAATGGTCACAAGCAAAACGTTTGGGAAAGGTTTAAAGATTTGGATAGCTAGTTTAGATGTTGGTCATTCTCAAATATTTTAAAGCATGCCTGTATTAAGAAATGGTGTGGAGAATACAACAATATATAAAGACTACTCATAAACAGACACTTATGAACACATATAAAATTGATAATAAATATACCTAATATATGTGAAGAACTCTGACATTTTTCTTTTTTCTTATTTTAATGATGAGCCAAAAATAAAAATTTCAAAAACATTGATATAACAGTCAGGTTTGTGACTCTTAAGACCAGGAAACCTGTTTTTGATCTCTAAACTAGTCCAGTGTCTAAGGTTGAATGGATGGAGAGCAAACTTCTAGTGAATGACTGAAAAATGAATAAGTGAATTTGTCATGCAATATATTAACCACAAGAGATTACAAGTTTTGGAAGTGCTTTTTTTTTTAATCTTTTTCTCCAATATTGTATCTCTACCATTGCTAGCAAAATAAGTAAATTAGAAAGATAGATAGATAGAACTGTGATGGTGGATACATATATAATATATAACCTTTTCCCAATCAATCAAAGAGATATTGATCTTTTTATTCCTTTCTATATTAGAGGTCTGAAAAGGATTGACATAAATTTATACATGAGCCAAAAACTAACTCTGCTGAATTTTTCTGTGA
The DNA here is from genome assembly GCF_021218885.2 of Marmota monax. Classification (NCBI taxonomy): domain Eukaryota; kingdom Metazoa; phylum Chordata; class Mammalia; order Rodentia; family Sciuridae; genus Marmota; species Marmota monax. The sequence continues at coordinate 10,347,802 of NW_026695241.1, forward strand.
CCTTTAGCTGGTACAGTGATTTAACCATTAAGTGCCTCAGTCATTTTCATCTGTAAAATGGGGTTGATTCTGTGTCATAAACTTGTAAAGATTAAATTATTATGTAAATTAAAGCACTTAGAACTCTGCTAATATGTAAGCACCACTAATTAAGTGTCTTAGTCTGCCTTGGCCAATTCGGAGTGTCAGATATCTTTATTTCACAGCTTTTTACAAACACAAAAACTGAGACACTCAGATAAAAATGTATCAATGATGAAAATGTATGACTGAGTGGATTTTAGCAAGATTCTTTTAACAAGGAATATCCATACACACTGCAGACATTCACAATGAATAAGGAAGTCACTCATGGTCTTTTCCCCCACCAAACTGCAACACTGTGGATTGAACTGGATTAACTTCAGACCTAACAAACCTGGTACCATCCCTAATTAAGAAACACAGGTAAATGAGTCTATTGTCATTCTTCTTATTCCCTTGGTTGATTCAACAATGGACAATCAATTCCAGGCATCAGTCAGCCAGAATAAGTCATGACCTTAACTACAAGGGATGGATGTTTGATTTTGGGTAATCCCATCAGAGGGAAGTAGAAGGAACTCATTCTGTGTCTGATGGGACAAGCTCTGCTACCTTAGATGGACAGGCGTATAATTGTGAAGCCAGCAATGACTGTGGCCATTTTGCTACCTGGAATAATTCACTTGAGTATGAAACCAATATGAGGAAGTGGGTAGACTTTAGAGGATCCATGAGAAATTGAACTAACCAAACCACCTGAGGGTTTCTCTATCTCTGGACATCTCAACTTTGTGAATTCATAAGGTTTCTGTACTGTTTAAGTCAGTGTGAATTGAATTCCCTGCTTACTTGAGATCCAAGCATCTGATAATGGATTCACCTAAATGATTTTCAAGGTCTCATACAAGTTTTCATTTCTAATGTGTTAATTTTATTTAAATCATACTCAAGTTTTCTCTAAATAGCGAGTGTATTAAGGATTCCAAAAACACTGCTTACCACGTGTCAGTAACACAGCTAATAACTTTGTGCACTTTATATTATTTAATTTCATAGTAATTCAGCAAGGTTAGACCTATATTATCTATTTCCAGTGAAGAAAATGAGGCTCCTAGAGATTAATACATTTGCGTTTTTGGATCATGTAATTAGCAAATGAAGAAGTAGAATATAAACAGGATTTTATTTAGCTTTTAAAAGTTCTTAAGAAATAAACTCTGCTGTTTTAAATTAACTATGTATTAGGTGCTATGTTAGGTAGGTACCAGGAGCACATCTCATTACCGTCCAATTTTGAGAGTCTATTATGTGCCAGGTAAGATAAACAATTGGATAACTGAATGGGTAGATCATAGAAGGACACAATCAGGATTTCTTTCTTTCTTTCTTTGTTTATCCTCAACAGTGCCTGTCCAGTGCAGTCTGAAGAACTTCCACTCCTGACACTGGGTTATAGAAGGTCAGATTGTGGTAAATTTCAGCTACAAGGCAGAGAAAATTTGAGTTACTAGAAAGTCTAGACAAAAGATTTTAATTTTCAGCTTTGCTGTAATAATTAAGTGGATCTTCAACTACTGCCATAAACAGAAACCCAGGAGATTATATATATAAATGAGTGTGTGTGTTCTCTCTCTATGTATGCATATATAGAACAAAACCTATGCAAGACTTGTTTTATTTCAGCACAAGGCTACAAAGGAGGTGATGTCTGTAATAGACCTGTGCTCTGAGAGGACAACTAGTAACACGATGATGAAATCTAAGCAAAGCCCTATAGTCTTGCTGAGTTCAGGAGACCAAGGTCAGTGTTTGAGAAGGCCAAGGCGGGTAAGGGTTTTTTGGCTATCAGAGTTCCATAAGAGGAGCCATAATAGGAAATAAGCTCAAGAAATTTGCATGGGAATTAAGTATCTGGGCAGAATCAAGTCTTGACTGTATTTTCAGGTAGAATTCAAACCGAAAAATAAACATTAGGAGAGAGAGAGACTAAAACAAATAATTGCTCATTGCAATTTTAATACCTACTAACTTGAGCTTGAAGCAAGGTGGACAATCAGGACAGGAGATCATGCACAGGCTGAAATCCTGAGTGTGAGCTGAACAGGCAGGGAGTTAGGAAGGGTAGATTCAAAGGGAAGGGGGAGCAATTTCAAGACTAGTTGGTGCCTTCGATTCTCTACTCTTGCATGGAGTGCAGATCCTCTTTTAAGGACTTCTATTTGATTAAGTCAGAGCACCCAGGATAACTACTCTTTTGATTAACTCAAAGCTAAAGGATGGGTTTTAATTCCATCCCAGGAATTCCCAGATTAGTGCTTAGTAGATAAACTGGGAGAAGGTGCTTTAGCTACAAACGGTCCCTTTGTAGCTCATTCTGACCTGCAACATATTGAAAAGGGAATTCTGGGAATTGTCATTCAGCATAGAGAATTTTGCACTTTATAAAGTGTGAAAAGGGAAACCTCAAGAGGCCAGCTAAGATGGAGGAGAAAGTCATAAGCTGAACAATTCCCCAAACTCACATAGGAAAGAGAAATACTTGAGTTCCAACAGGCCAGAGTAGAAAACTAGGTGAGGCTACCTCAAGAACAAAGATGACTTGAGCCATGCCCAAAGATTTATGACAGAATTGAAGGTGTAATACTGATGTGCCCAAACAAACCTCAATGATTTGTAAAAGAAGAATACAACATAATGTCAGAATGGCTAAATCCACAATTGAAAATTAGTACACATGCCAAGAGAAACCAAAGATCAAGGGAGACAGAAGAAAGGAGGGAGAGGGAAGAAAATATGGGAATAAAGTTGACCAAATTATCTTGTAGGTATGAATACATCACATTGAATTCAACTTTTATGTAAAAATATAAGACATCATTGAAAAAACTATATGTTGTATATAAATAGCAGCTAGATGAGAGGAGGAAGAACACAGGAAGTAGGTTGGGAGGAAAAAAGAAGTGCCTGAAAATGTATTGAATCAAATTACATTATTCACATATATGAATGTGTCACAATGAATGCCACTACCATGTATAAGTATAATACAATAATAAATCTGTTTTAAAATTACCAAAAAAGTGTGACTATAGTCAGGAGAAATATCAGTAAATTTCCCAAAAGTGAGAAAAATGATGGATTTAGCCAATGAGGATGTTTCAACAGCTACTATAGTAATACCACATATGTGTCTCAAAATTGAGCTTCAAAATATATAAAGGAAAACTTGGTTTCACTGAAAAGAGACTAATTTAGAGTTATAGTTTGATATAGGAAAGGTAGCTCTGGGAATTGTCATTCAGAATAGAAAACTTTTAACTAATTAAAGTAAATTAGTAGAGAGAAAATGAGTAAGGATATAAAAGATTCATATATTATCAAACAACATGACCTAACTGAACAATATTAGACTTTACATTGTTTACAAGTAGCCATGAAACATCATCAAGACAGCCATATTTTAGGCCATTAATACAAAAGTATTGGAACCATGAAAAGTTCTCCAATCACAGTAAAAATAAACTAGGGGCCAGGCATGGTGGTGCATACTTGTAATCCCAGCAGATTGGGAGGCTGAGGCAGGAGGATGGTGAGTTCAAAGCCAGCCTCCACAAAAGGGAGGAGCTAAGCAACTCAGTGAGACCCTGTCTCTAAATAAAATACAAAATAGGGCTGGGGATGTGGCTCAGTGGTCAAGTGCCCGAGTTTAATCCCTGGTGTGTATATATATATATATATATATATATATATATATATATATGAAAGAAAGTAGGAGTCAGTAACAGAATGATATTTGGGAAATCCTCTAATATTTGGAAATAAACTCTATACTTCTAAATAATACATAAATCAAAGAAAAAATCACAAGCAAAATTAGAAAATAGTTTAAACTAATTAAATGAAAATTACAAAATTACAGATGTGTGGGGTGCAAATGAGTCAGTGCTAGGTGAAAAATCATCACATATTTAAAGATTTGTATTAGGAAAAAAAGACACTTAAAACCATGATCTAAAATCCCAACTTAACAAAGTTTTAAAATGAGAGTAAGTAAGAAAATGTAAGTGATAAGGACAAGAGATAATGAAATGGAAAACTGAAAACGTAATGTAGAAACTCAATGAAATCAAAAACAAAAATCAGAGAAAAGAAAACTTCAGCTGGACAGATGGAAAGAGAGAAACCAAACTGGCAACAAAAGAATAAAAAGTGAAATGATATTGAACCGTTAATAAGGAATGCTACAAATAATATTCAGATAATAAATTAAAAATTTAGTTTTGTGAACAGCTCACTTGAAAGATACAAGTTACCAAAGGAGGATAAAGAACAAAAGGAAATTCGCAGTACCTTTGAGTCTATTAAATTAAAAGAATTCATAATGAAAAACCTTCCCACAGAGAGAACTCTTTTTCCTGGGTAAGTTTGCCTATTGATTTTCTCAAATACTAAAGGAAGGAAAAAATGCCTTCACACATCAATTCTTTCATGAAACAGAGACATGATCACTTTGAGACTCATAAGATGAGTGTTATCCTGACATTGAAGCCATAAAATATTTCAGGAATGGAAAACTGTAATATCTCTCATGAACAGAAGTCATAAAATGTTAGCAAACTATATCCAGCAATATATAAAAAAGATAATACCATGCATGAGTAGGATTTATCACAGGAATGAAAGGTTTGTTTTACCTTTAAAAATAAATTATTGTAATGTACATTACTAATTAAAAAGAAAATCCATAAATCAATAGAAAATTTATGATTACTAGAAGAAGAAAGAAGAAGAAGAAGGAGGAGGAGGAGGAGGAGGAGGAGGAGGAGAAGGAGAAATTGAGAAAATTTAATTCAAAGGTATGTTTCTCTATGGCACATCTGCCCTCCTGGTGGGCTATGAAGAGTGCCACCACACAGCTTCCCTTCTTTGGCTTTTCCAGGCAAAAAGAAAAAGTGACAGGGACCTGGAGAGGGAACGGATCCCTTCCTAGATACACATCATATTCTCAGGAGAACACCTGCGTGGTCTACCTGCTTCTGTAATCTCACAAAATCAGCCTACATCTCAGCAAAAGGCTAGATGGGCGCAAAGATGCCAGGTGCCAATTTACTAAAAGTCCTGTACTTATGGGTGATTCTTCTGTTCCCTGACCCATTCGGAATGTGGAGCAGGAAGAAACATCTGACTATTTCCTTCACTTTTAGGTGAGAAGAAAACACCAGTGACATAGAGTTTTCTTCTCTGTAATTTCATTCAATAACCACTTTCTAAATTTGTAGGCTTTTCTTATATACACCCAAGATAGGTGTGGGTGTGGTTACAACAGGACTTTTGCCCAACTCTTCTTATGTATTTATAGAGGTGTATGTAACAGACCTCATAACAGAATTTGTCATCTACCCTGCCTGCTCTCAGCCTTGAGTCATTAGACAAACTGAGACCTTAAGAAAAGTTCTGCTTAACATATAGTGACATGTGTTTAATCCCTGGGATAACAAGCCTGATACAATGAAGATGTATTCTTAGCCCTCTGGCACACCTCACACAAGTGGAAAATAAAGATTAATAACCATTTTTTCAATAAAATGAGGTTAAGACCAGTGGTAGTCACAGAGGGAGACTCATGTCCTGAGGAACACATAGTCCCATCATAAAGTCAGGCAAGAGGATGAACTTTTAGAGGAGAGTAGAGAATGTGTTGTATCAGAGAACGGCATGGAACGGAAGTACAGAGAAGCACAAAGGGACCCTGACTCTTCATTCATTGTGTTCCTCCTCACTATTTTTATATTTGTTTTACATAATGATCACTAGTTATTTTATTGAATTCCATGCCTTTGCACTTACTCAGGCTCTGATTTCTTTCTTTTTTTTTAGGCAATCGCCATTTGATGTCTTACTAGAAGTTCAATATAAATACAGTTTTTAAGATTCATTTGCTTTCCTATGGGCTTCTGAATTTTATTTGGGCTGGGGTTGGCTTAAACCACTTAATGTCAGTTTTTATGTACAGACCAATAAATGTACACATTTGTGTTTATATCTATATTTATGCAGCAACACACAATGAGTATAATTTACCAGTGTAATTACCAGTTCTGAGGATATCTTAGTAATTGTAAGTAATTGTAAAAATTAGAAGTTCCTGCTTCTATATTCACCCGTTAAAGAATATAATTAGCAAGTGAAATGCAATTAAATGTCTGCTACTTTAGCATCAAAATCTGTATGAAACAGAAATGAGTTGGATCTAACGACACTGGATTTCTGAGGAACACACCACATGTCTGCAAACTCTGTTTTCATCTCTCTCTTCTCCCTTTCTTTCCTTTAGCCTCTCTCTCCAGTGATGGCTCAAATGCTACATAATTGAAATTTTTCTCATGGAAAAGAAAAGCTTAGAATTTGACCATGGATGGTTTCACTGCCATTTAATAGTATTATGTTTGCAAATCATTAATAAATGAAGTGATTTCCAAAGAAAGAGAGAAAGAATAAAAAGAGAATAAAAACATCACTGGGTTGATGCCCATCTGTGATACTACCATGAGCCAATCCTAGATTAACAGGTGTGAGATTCCAATTAACAAACAGCTATACTAACCCACATACATTTGGCATACAATACTAAACTAAATCATTTCCAACATATATTATTTAAGATTAAAAATATAAATAATGTACGAATTTGCTATTTCTCTTTAGGTAACAAAAGGCTCAAGAGGGCACCCAAAACACATAAGATAAATGTTTCATAATTCCTATCATATACCAAGTTCTATTCTTAACATTGAATTTTAAAATAATTTTACTTAACAAGTACTTTCCTAGTGTGTACTATGTTCTCTGCACTGCTCAAAGGCTTTCTGCATAATAACTTATTTAATCTTGTAACTACCCAACGAACTGAATAATATTAGTCCTGCATTACCAGTTGGGAAACTGAGAGACCATTAAAATGTCGTAGAGCTGGAACTGAATTTCAATACCTTTCTGCTTCAGCCTGTCACCTTTATTTGAAAGAAAGCAAAAAGTCATATGCCTTATGTTTGGCAGGTCCAGGATATAAACTTGGTTCCTATGTTGCCTGTGTTCATCACTATTCTAAAATCTGTGTAACAATTGAGATCGAACCTACTAGCTGCAAGTGAAGCGAGACATTAACACTTTGAATTTAGCAAGAATTGGCGCAACTACTGAGCTTCAACTCATATGTGTCAGATACAAGAAGAACAGCAAGAAAAGGCAGGGGGGGGGAATGATTTTCCTGGCAGTGAGTAAAATTACTTATCTTTTGTAGAAGTATAAAAAACATTTTCTACATAAATAAGTGGGTATTGAAGTGAAAAAAAAAATGACCTACTGAAAGGGAACTGAATTTGAAGAAGCAGGGCTTAGTAGAGACTGAGGATTTAATCTGTCCTGAGGGCAGAGGTGGATGAATCATGCTTTGTTTAGTTATCTATTTCCACTTAACAAACATTATCGAAAGTATAGCTTAACACAACAACTTTTTACCACTCTCGTGGTTCCCAGGATTGACAGGGGAGCTGGGAACTTTTTCTTGCTCTGGATGTTGTCACTTTGATGACGTCAAAAAGTCTAAGACAGTGGACATAAATCATGTCTGGTACCTTGGCAGGGATGATCCAAATCCTGGACTCAGCTCAGAATGTTGACCCAAGACTTTGTGCTTCGATAGTCTTGATTCAGGGTTGGGGGTTGTGTTAGTTTTCATCTCTGTGATCAAAATTGCTTGACAAGAACAACTCAGAGAAGGAAGATTATTTGGGTCCATTGTTTCAGAGGTTCAGTCCATAGTCAGCCAACTTTATTTTGGGGGGGCCTATGGTAAGGCAGCACATTTATGGCAGAAGGGCAACTGGAGGAGTCCTGTCAGCTCATGGCAACCTGGGAAGCAAAGAAAAAGGGGGAAAGGCTTCAGAGAAGATGAACACTTCCATGGCATGACCTCAATGACCCACCTTCGCTAGTCACACCCCACCTGCCTACAGTTATCACTTAATTCATTCAATCTAGGGTGCACTGATCAGGTTATAGCTCTCATAACCTAATAAATTCACCTCTGATTCTTCCTCCATTAATGAAGGAGCTTCAGGAGATAACTGTTATTCAAATCCTAATAGGGATTGTTAAACTTTTAACATGACAGGTCAGGTCTCCTAAAGCAAACACTCCAAGAGACCAGAGAAACAACTGCGATAATTTCTTTAATCTAACTTCATAATATTCAACCATTACTTTTTCAACATTCTATTGTTGGAGTAAGTCTCTTCACCTTGCCCAAAGGGAGTGGAATTATATTTCATCCCTCAATATTATATTTACAACTGTCTTTAATCTACTATTGACCTTCAAATTACAATAGGGATAGATACCCTCCAAATGTTCCCTATGTTAACACTCTAATTAATGCTGAAGAGCTTAGCAAACATCCTAAAATTACCCATGCCAACTCAAACAAATGGAATGTATCTGATCACATCACTTGGATGGACCAGACATTAACTGCCGATTGTAATTGAAATCACAGTGAAAACAGTCAAAACAAAGAGATAGATGATAGATGCAGCTTCCCAGCCAATCTAAGGATAAGGCTGGATTCAGCCCTTACCATACTCAAAGCCCAAAAACAAAGACAAATTTGGTATGTGCAAAAAAGATGGCTGGATTGGTGTTTGCCTCCTGTTGGTGTAACCAACTTCAACTTGAGGACACGTGCTGTTCCCTTACAAGAGAATGTGTTCTGAGACTTCCCCTCCTCCTTTATCCCCTCATCCCTTCCCTCTACCTCAAAATAAACCCCACTAAATTAAAGCCATATTTGTGGATCATAAAAGGAAATTTCTTTTAGTAGCCAATAAATACTAGTAGGTTTTGATTCTTGTACACGTGCAGTGAGCTCTCCTGAGCGGTTCACTTCATTTGGCATTGCTGGGAGACTGGTAATGAATTTCCCTGACAGAATACATTGCTGGGCAGATCAGATCAGGGAAATGAGCTCTTTGGGGCACAGACTTGTATGGAATTGTAACAGTATGTGTTCACTGACCCTGAGTTGAAGGAATATTTCATTCCAGTACTCTGAAATGGAAACTGATAGTCTCTCTTGTTTTCATTGCTTAAACTGCACATTATTATGAAGGATTTTACTTTAAACTAACTTGAATAGTAGCATAGCTTTCCGTGAAAAGAAAAATTAGATCAAATCCTCCATATTTTACTCACATTTCTTTATAGAAAAGAGAACAAACTCCTGAAGTTAAGGTGAATTAACAGAAACCTTTCCTCTCATTCTTCTCCGTATTTGAATGTAATAAACACTCTCACGTGTGTAAAAACTCTCTGGTTCAACACATTTGGGGAAAAAAAGACTGAGCAATCTTTAGTTTGGACTGAATTTGACTTAACTGTCAGAGCTTCCTGCCTGAATTTGAGTTCTCTTTTCATTTTCATTTTCCTTGGACTCTGTACTTGCAACCAAAGCAATCTCCAAGATCGGAAGCCAGGGACTGGCCAGCCTGCATCTGACCTTTCCTGAAGATTTTTGTAAATGGGCGGAATTGACTTTTCCAGCCCAAACTGCGTAATATTTGGTCGGTGTTGTTTTCCATGCAAATACTTAGACAGGCTGTGGTTTGTGCTGCTGGGCATTGGTAATAGAATATTCCAACCTCAGGTCACTGGCTAAACCCAGCTGGATCAGGAGTGACCCTTTTAAATCTTGGAATGAAAACTTGATACATTAGGGAAGTTAGTGGATCTTATCTGCAAGATATTTTCTTTCTTGTTCAAGTCCAAACTATGATGTGGACAACCATTTGGCCTAGTGAGCAGAAGAAATCTGGAAGGATATCTCAATTTTGACCAAAATGCTAACTGGTCATCATGAAGCAAATCTGTCTCATTAAGTGATGGAACAAGTGGGGCCCACATATGGTTTTTAAAGGGGCATAGCTAACCAGAAGGTAGAAAGAGAACATGGGAATATTCCATCCTGAATGCCTTTATTTGCACCATTAACTTTATGTAAGTGAGAAGTTTAAGGCAAAAAAAAAAAAAAAAAAAAGATATCAGAGCAGCGTGGGAACCAATATTTGAGGGCAAAGCATCTTATCTTCTGCTTATTTTAAGAAAAATGACAACAGGGTCCCTGAAGTCTATATTAATTGATCTTCTACAAAAAAATTTAATTGGTTAGTGAACATATGGATGAATAGTAGAGAGCTTCTGTTTTTTTTCTTTTCTTTAAAATGAATGTTTAATTTTGACTTAATCATTATCCAATGCCAAATGTGCATATTATTTCTTTTTTTCATTTTTTTAAATTTGTTATTGGTTATACATGAAGATGTTTTGAGTATGTGACTCCTCAGACAAGGGTCAGGGATAATCATATTGCAGTGGTGTTTCTCTTGAGGTGTGAAGGGATCCTATAATCTGGCTGTCTCAATGATAACAGGAGCAGAAATTTTAGCACAATATAGAGCAGAGGTTATGTAGGTCAGTTGACTTGCATTTGACTTTTATTTCTGAACATCTGGATGTTTAGCCTTGAGCAAGTTACTTAATCTGCCTGAGCCCACCTTGCAGGTCAGAACTTTCAGTGTTATAGTAAACTATGAGTAAGTCACTTAGCGTTATGCTTGGTGCATGGTAGCGCTCTATAAATGCTAATCTCTAAGATCACTCTTGTTTTATGTGACAGTATCATTTAGTGAATGAGAGACAATCAGGTTTGAATACTAGATATGGTTCTTTGTAGCTACATGAGTTAAAAGAAATCTCTTTCCCTCATTGAACTTGAGTTTCTTTGACTTTATAATGGGAGAAAAAATAATTACCTTATAGAGATCATTTGATCATTAAATCGATGATATAATAAAATGTCTAAGAGAGTTTTTAGTGTTTAATAGTGTCCATTTATCAAGTCATCTCTATCCCTACACTTTTCACAAACTAGAGCACACATGAATAAAAAGATTTGTCAAGGGTCTTTGTTAGCTCTGCAGGGAAGATCAAGACAGACTGAGCTCAGTATTAGCACAGAACACCACAGCAATGCACTTTTGGAGAATTTTTTACATTTTGGGATGATAGAGCTGACCCATGGAGGAAAAGTACACAGGGAAAAAGGAATTAGATGAACATAGTCACAAGAAAAATTCATGAAATAAACAGTGAGACTTTTAATTGGGAAAAAAAAAGATTTAAGAGGGGAGGGGGCGGCAGTCCTGTGACTTGCTATTATCTTATCCCAAGTATTTTCTGTTAGGATAAGAACCAGTCACATGCTCAAAACTCCAGGCAATTCATCTGCTCTTTCTTAATGTTTCTCAGCTGCATTTTAAACTTTTTACCCTTCTAATTTTATTGAACTTCAGTATTTTTTTTAATATTTTCTTTTTTTGGAGCATTCTATGTCTTTTTTGCATATTTTACTTTAAAGATATACAGGGTGCCAGGAGCTTCAGGCAACAAAAGGATTGATAGTTAGTTCGGCTATGGTACCTAAACTTTTCTCCCTCAACTCACACCCAAGAGCTTGTCTATCCGCCAATTTGCATTTTGGCTACATTTTAAGAACTTGGCGGCCACAGCCTCTCTGTAAACTCACACCACATGTGGTACTAATTGGCACTGTTGGAAGTTTAAGAAGAGAGACTGGAGACTCAGTGGGCAAAGGAGCCCTGACAATGCCTTCCCACAATGGTTCTCAACAGGGGTTGGAAATTAGAACTGTGAGGATGGGCGTCTGTGGCAGGTCAATGAGATGAATAGCTCAGCACTTTGCAAAAGTAACCAAGAAAGGGAAAAAGTAAAAAATAAAAATAAAATAAAAGCAAGAAAAAAAATGAAATAGATACTGTATTTTGTACCAAACTTCCAAAATAGACCAAGGAGAACTTGTTCGCTTAACACGTAAAGCCAAGGAGCATAAATGTGCAGATGGAGGAATGATCTAGGGTCAAACAGGAGCCTTGGGCTGTGTGGAGACTCGGCCAGGGATTCAGGCCAGTAAACCTCCCCGAGGTCAGTTTCTCCATCTGCACAGCAGTATTGGGTTTTTTATACCATTTATCTCCTACCAGCCGAAGGGAACAGGGGGCAGATTTGTAGTTTGTTAAAGTGCTTTGATTTTGCAAACTTCAAACCCAAACACAAGGATCTTTTATAACATCTTAGTTGTGGGTCTCGGTAGGCATGAGAAAAGCCACAGCGGTGTGGGGATAATTATTTCCCTAGACAGCTGTGTGATCCAGCCCTTCTAGGTTTCAAAAAGCAGAATTTGCAAGAAACAGAATGGAGCCTCAGGGAATTGGGGTTAATTGTAGGGACACACTGGGAAGGAGGGAAACACAGGAGCTGCCTCAGTGACCACATCAAAAGGCTCATGGAACTGGACAGTTTTTTTTTTTAATTTAAGATATAACACTAGCTTTGATTTGCCGATAATAATTATAATTGTCTTGACATTCAGCACCACTCTCTTGTATTTACTTGTGCCTCTGTGTGTTTGCATCCTATCAAAGCATAATAAAACTGGAGAACTACCTGATCTGACCCTATCCAGTTCTTCAGAGATGTCTCAGGTTCTTTACCCCAAGAAACAGGAATGCAATTACAAGGACCAGAAGTTACAAATATAATCATTGGTCCCTAAGTACACTAGTTCAGGGAATTTCAGGACTGCAAGCAACCTAATTTGACATCCCCCCCCAAAAAAGGCCCCTTGCCTATGTACTACTAGACCTACATGATACATATAAGTAGGATCAGAGTACAGGGCCATCTAAAGTGCACTATCCTAGAAAGGACCCTATATTGCTTGGATCTTGAGCCACTTACCTTATTCCTCCCTCCCTTCTCAATCTTTAACTGTTCTTTAAAACTGATATTTCTATAACAACAACTACTATTGCCATTACTACCACTTTAATGAGAAAATAATAGGAAATCACACTGAAGATAAAGAATTTCCTATTAAAAAATAAGTAAGTCTCCCTACAAAAATTATTTTAATAAGCTCAAGAAATAATAACAAATACCATAGGCTAGGTGGTTTAAACAACAAGCATTTATTTCTTACAGTTCTGGAGCCTAAGAAGTCCAAGGACAAGGCTCCAGCAGAAGAAGTGTCTGGCTAGGCCCATACTCTGGTTAGTATATGGCTGCCTTCTTTCCTGAGAGAGAAAGAGATGGGGGGGGGGGATCTTGTCTCTCTTCTTGTCTCTCTTCTTGCAAGAGCAGTAATTTCATCAAGTAGCCTCCACCCTCATGACCTAAGGTTTTATTTCCAAATACCAGCACGTTCGGGTTCTAGCATATCAATTTGGAGAGGGGATAGACTCAGTCCATAGCACAGGTTAAACTTATTCCCAAGATCTGAAGCGGAAAGTGGTGGGGACCTGATGGTGGCTCTAACTGATGACTGATGACCACTAGTACTTTCAAAAGTAGCAGAGGTTAAAGTGAGAAGAAGGGGGGATTAAGGAAGGTACTGAAATAGATTCTGGGAATGTCAATGTCAGAACCACCTCCAGAGCTGGTTGTGCATTCCTAAAGCCAAAGTTATTTTCTATAAATCATTTTCTGAACCTAACACTCTGAGTTCCAAGGATCCTCACACAGGTCAATGCTCATGTTCAAGTTGGTTCTGAGCCTTGGAACACAGGCAATCCAGTAGCTGCAAACTACACAGATCTCAGAATGGCTATCATTCTTGGCCAGTCACCCTGAATGTCACTCTTGCCATATCACATGTGAGGACTGACCGTCATTATTCAGAATCCCCTGTGAATTTCAGGAAGCTTCAGGAGGCTGCTGAAAGCATAAAGGTGAAAATGGTCAAGTTGTGTTCTGAATGCACATTTTCTGATTCTCAAACCCACAAGGAAAGAGATTTTCTACAAGAGATTTACTACAAACCATGTTGCACTAGAACATTCCAGCCTAGTTCAAGTCTCACCTCCCTTAGACTTGTTCTTAATGTAAATTTCAGAGAATAATGGAACTGGAGACCTGGAGTGCATTTTAACTGTTAAACTTTTGCCTTTTGATTATGTTTTATTAAAACCTTTCAAATTTATACAGACTTGAAATGACAATAAATCTGTCGATCTGAAACATTAGAAAGAATACGTAACTACAGATAAATAGAATCTTGAATTCCTTTACCCATAGGAAAAAATAAATAAATAGTTCACTAGCATTTTGCTGGATTTGGTAAGAATCCTCAGATTGATAAGTGCTCATACTGTCTCTCTTAAATTATTTCATGATGTGAACATTTTTAAAAGTGCTTCAGGGCATTTTATGACTGTTCTATGCTCTACTTGTTTGGGGCACAGGGTTGGATTGAACTTTGCACTCCTTCTTTTTAGGTGGGGCTATGTGACATTTTGGACAAGAAAATGTGAGTGGAAGTCACAGGTGGTACTTATGCAGAGAAACTGTAAGAGCCAGGGCCTGAGTGCCTCTATTCCCTGCCCCAAGATGGGGTGAACCTGGAGACACATGCTAACTGGGAGCCTTAAGTCATTCTAAGCCCTGCAATGAACAAAGCTGAACTCCAAGCCAGACTGCAACTGCAAAATGAATAAGTAAATAACTGGAATTAAGTTACTCTGAATTTGCCCTTGTTACACAACATAACCTAACACATCTGGACTGATACAAAATGCACAGTCTGTGTTGAGAATGACAATGTTTTAAAAATGGGAAGAAATCTCATGAGAAGGTGAGACACAGATTCAATTCCTACCTCAACCCTTTCCTGAGTTTATGCTCTTTGCATCTGTCTCTTTGTCGCTAAAATGTGTGCATCAGATGACATATTAAAATCAAGTTTCTGACAAGATCACTATTTGGAATATGAAGGTTTCAGAACACATTTTTACTGCCAACATTCCATTATGATTCATCCAGATTATTTAATAAATGAGAATTCGAGCAATAAGGACATATAATCAAGTGGGATTAAAGTTTTGATAAATTGGAGTGTATCTCCTGATTTTCATGATAAAGTAGAGTCTATGTCTGTCCTATCTCTCATCTTGTGTACATGTTAGGAACTTAAGAGACAGCCATTAAAGAAATCAAGCTGCAGAATTTTTGAGTGTTGCTTTTTAATCTATGTTTTCTTTAAGAGCCACTACAAAAGTTGAATGAAACAAATCTTAGTAATATTTCTGGCCAGTATTAATAGACTTGTTATTAAATAAAATCACAGAGATTAATTAGGGGCAGTAGGATTTTGTTAGAAGAGAGCTGATAGGAGACACCCCAGTGTATGTATAAAAAACAAGACAAGAAGGAATGTTCAGATTCTCGAGGATGAATAGAGATGCTCTACACCCAGAGGGTTTGCAAGTCACAGGAAAGTGTTAGGACACAAGGGCTTACATTAAACACATGCTATGCCAAATTTATCACAGAGAATCTTGGAACACTGATATCAACATCCCATTTTATTGATGAGGAAATCACATCACATAAAAGAAAAGAGCATTGTTCAAAATAAGAGTTAATCATTGGCAGAGTAAAAATCCAGGCTCTGGCCTGTTTGGTGTCACAGCCTCTATCCTTTTCATGACATCTTGCTATATCTGGAAGGTGCACTGGAACAGTTTTATTCATTTTATTCTTAGGACTAATACTAGACTTGTAGGGAACACTGGAACCTATTTTTGTCATGTTTTCTCTTACTGTATTGTCAAAGTAATGTCAAAAAACAGTGTGATAGGAAACCAGAGGTCATTTGTCCTCCGCTCTAATGCAATGCATCTCTGACCAGTTCCAGGTATGCTTTGTATCACAAGAACACATTTTCAAATGATCTTAGATGGTGTCAACCTGAAAGAAGGGCCCGATACCTATAAAAAGTCTACAGAGATGATAGCTACAAGGCAGCAATAGCAGAGAATTTCACAAAATAAATTACAAAAATAAAATAAATATAAATATATATATAAATATAAATAAACTTTAAAAATAAATTATAAAAAAATAAATATTGCCCTTTTATTCAATATCCATGGAGGAAATGTCTTTCTCTGTAGCTTACATGTATCAATGAGACTTTTCAAACCTCAGAAATTGATGAAAGGACAGTGCTGATCTGTTCCTTTGCTGTTCCAGGATAGTGCATTACTATAGGACATAATGCTGCAGATCACTCAGCCCCAACCCAGACTTTATGGATGCAAAGATTCAAAGAAAGAGGCACAGCCTTTGGTCACAAGGATAGCACAATTCCCTAGTAGCAATGAAAAATAAAGTAATACATAATGATAAGACTTGTATAGGGAGATATTAAGCTCAGAGAGATTTCTATCCCCCACTGGTGCATAGGAAGATGCTTTCAGGAAGCACTGAAGAATGGACACTCACTAGCTATGTATTAAGGATGGGAATTTGGATATTAAGGGAAAAGGTGGAAAGAGACTATTCTATGAAAGCCAAGGAACACAGCCTAAGGAAAGGGTCACATCTAAAGTGAAGCATCTCCTGGTTGCATCTCACTCTCTTATCCCTTTTTCTTGAAGCCATAAAAATTCAGGAGGGATTATTTGATAAGGCAGTGTTACAAATTCACAAAATGAATTATTGTACTAAGGGCTGTCTAACCCTCTTCCAGCCTAGAAGACTCTGAGAGCTAGGTCAGGCCAGTGAAAACTAAGCATGAGTCCACTTGGCTGGTGATAGGGTTTGGCCATGGTGAGAAACATGGGTCTCCTAATGAAAGGAGACAGTCTTAGTCTTTTTCCTTAAGCTGTTTCTTCTTTGCTGCTTAGCACTGAGACATGACTGCAAAATGACAAGCACAGGGGTAAAATTCAACCCACCACAAATGGAGAAGATAGACGGTAGAAACAAAATAAAGAATCATTGAAAGTGTTATTTAGTGATTTGTGATATTCAACCCTAAGTGTCTTGTTATATGGGAAAAAAGCTTTACTGAATCACTTTCAATTGAATTTCTTAATACATGGTTGTGAATCCATCCTCAATTACATAGGCCTATCCATGTCTTATCAAACACAACCTCTCATGGTCCCCAACCTCAGCTTCTTCTACCACACACCTTGATCCAGCCACTTCTCTAATCAGAGATCTTGCCATTTATTTTTCTTTCTTTCTTTCTCTTTCTTTCTTTCTTTCTTTCTTTCTTTTCTTTCTTTCTTTCTTTCTTTTACTTTACCATATGAATACTGTGTAAACACAGACAATGCCTAGTCTCCCCAAGGGAGCCAAGATGTGGTTAATTGCTGGGTTTTAGAAACAAAGTTGTAGATCCAAATGTAAACTCTGTATATTACTAACTGTATAACTGAATAATTCACTTAAGCTACATGGACCTTAGTATACTGATCTGTAAAGAGGACTAATCGCCTAACCTTCACAGGTGTAGAATTTAAATATTTCAGTTGTAGACAATGTTCTTACAAGTTTAAAGTTTCTGATAAAGTTTAGTTAAAGAGTTGATTAATCTTTCCCATTACTTAAATCCTTCTAGTTTCACAAAGTGTGGTATCAATAAAGACTCAATTCTTTATCCAATTTTCTATTTAAAATAAGTTATCTTGCTCATCTTGTCTTGCTTTATGAAAATACTCTAAATTTCTTTATAATTCAGGAATTTTCCCCTTGTTATGTTTGCATGGAATTTGTGGTTTGGAATCAACAGTCCATATTTGTTATCACCCTTTCTCACAGTATCCTATGTTATTTATGAGAATCAGCTCTTTAATCCTCAGCATGTGATAACACTCCTGGTGTTGCCAATGGAGCCATGGAACTCTGGGATGCTCATCAGGTGCCCCAGGTCACACACTGTGAGGAAGTGCAAGCTGGGATAGGTTGACACTAGTTCCATGTGGCGCTGTGGCTCACCACATCTCTAATCTCTAAGAATAGCTCATGCATAGTCAGCCATACACCAAAGGACAACCACCCTACACACGTGGACTGGATATAATTAAGTGCTGGTAAGTGAACCATCCTTCTTCCTCATTTCCATGTCAGTGCAAAAAGTAGATTAAAACAATGTGTCTTAAAGGTCATTGCACTTCCTTCATCTAGCTCCTCTCAGAGTACACCGTCTTTTCCGCCCTCATTGTACACCAGCTGCATCATATTTATCTCCGAATGCCCAGGTTGTAGCACAATTCCTGGAGCAAAATAGCTTAAATGATTATTAAAGAAAATCATTGGACATAGAAATTTCACTTAAAAATAGGACAGAACATAAAATATATAAATTTATTTTTTGCAACAAGTATTTCCAACAATATGTTAGATACAAAAGTTTAAAACTTGCCTTTTGGGGATAATAATTGAACTGTTTATACATCATAGGCACATGAATTGCACAGAAATTTTCATCCATTTTCTCATTGCCATGTTAAATAAACTGCATGATATCAAACTATCCTTTAATTTAGAAATCAATCAGTGCACTTTGACTTATAACACTAAAAAAGGAAATGAGAAATATTATGTAAATTTAAGTGTACTTCAATAAGAGAAAATTATTCTAAGATAGAGGCATAATCACTAATAATTAAAAGGAAAAGTTTTTCGAACCGGAGTTCCTCCCTGGAGTTTGTGCTAATTTGTGCACTTCCAGTGTAGGAACCTGAGGTTGGAAGACCATGGGCTGCTTCTTCCTGTATGTAGAGTCTTTGCTCTCACAACTGTGCAGACCACCCGCAGGCAGCTGGACCTGCTAAGAACAGGAAACAGTGGGGAATTGGTGTTTTTTTCTCTACTGCAAAAATTCAAGCCAAAAAATAAATGAATCTGGATGCATAGAAATGCTTTCCTTTTCAATCGCCCAAGGTGACCTTCAGCAGAAACAAAAGCAAAAATGTTTTTCTCCTCCTAAAGAAGATCATTTCTCCTTGAAATAACATACATAGAATCATTTAAAAATTCAAGCATTTGCTATGATAAACAGTGTTATTCTGAACAGTGAGACGGTCGTATTTATTAATGAAAAATGCCCCCAAAGTAAAATATTTCATCATAAAACAACGAAAAGCATCATTAAAAGCAACATATTCTTATTCCACCCATCTCATGCCCCACTCACCTCCTACCATAAGATTCTTACATGCAATTGTCCTAAATCGCAGAATATGGTCAGATTGGTTGTCTAGATGGCAGTCAAAAGAAAATGTAATTTTCTAACAATGCATCTGATCACTTACAATTACACCAGATCACAGTATATACATACAAATCAAAAGTCATTTTGGATAGTCAAGAATTTTCAGGTTAAAAAAATACATACATAAAAACACACACAATCCCCTGTGCTCAATGCAATAATAATATTTTTAGAATTGCAGGAGATTTAATAAATTCCAAAACATTTTAGGAAACACTGTGTTGAGTATTTATAGTAGTAGAACCAGTAGTTTAAAAAGGCAGAAGATAGTTCTGGAGAAAGAATAAATAAAAAAGAAACTTTCAGATGACATATTTTATATTTAGGTTAATAACCCAAACTTAAATAAAATTGCAATGCTCTTAAGAAGTGAGTATTACATTATGAAGTTTTCTTGCCAATGGAGAATTAGAGAATAACTTAAAGAAGGCACACGTTCTCAGCAGTCATTTTGAAGTTACCTATTGTTCCTAGGATGAACACTCTGGTTTTCTTAGTGTGCTTTCCACTTTTGAGAAATATATAATAACATAATAGCCTCAGTGTAAAGTGATGATGTAATAACAATGTAGAGTTAGGGGCACAGTTTCCCAATACATCTACTTCACCAGATTATAACAAAATCAGTTATAGATCAAATTCTTGCTCTCTGAATGTGAAAAATTAATTGAACATCTTACGCCCTTCATAATACCTAGAACTTTGTTTCATGTATTCTTTTAAATAAACAACTCTTGTATCAAGAAGGGATATTTTAAATATCTTCCTTTATTTATTTGTTTCCTTTATTATTTATTTCTTCAGACTTAGATATTAAATATTTATAATAGATTGATAGAAAAATGATTACAAACTCTTATGCCTACCTCCAAATAGACCCTTTCTCTCCATCTTCCTTTTTCTGAATTACCACATCTCTGCCTCTCCATTAGGGAGCTTTTATCATGTTCCCTTACCTTATTTTTATTTACAAACTAGCATTTTCTCACCCACTTCATTGGAAAATAATTTGAAAAGACAAATTTTATGCAACCATAGGTGAATTATTTTGTGACCCATAATGTGATATTAAAAGATAGCCTCAAAGTTATTTCCTAAATTAATTAGTACATACGTGAACACATAATTGTATTTTTGAATACTGATGTCTAGATGCTACAATCTATCCTGTCTAATCAGACTTTCCCAAACTAGATGGATAAGAGTTTCCCTCTTCTGTCAAATTGAACCTCTAGCTATTTCTCTTTTAAATATGTAATGTTGTTCTATTATAGATCACTCCAAACTAAAAGAAGTATATAAAAATGAAACTCAGGTGTGATAACAGAGAAGAAAAGAAATAAGAAACTTTATTTACAGGACACAAAATACAAATGTAATTGTAATTGTGTAAGACTAAGGTTTATAGCACTCATGGCATATTTATTAAACTCTGATATATAGAAATAGAAACATTCTTTCAAATACACATAAGGACAAGCTTATAAATTTCCAAAACCACATTATCATATTACATATTGTTATCATTATCTATAGCTTCAGGTGGAATGTACGCTTTGTTCTCAAAGCATGCAAATAAGAAGAAATGAATCAGCCATCCACCCAGATGTTAGTTTATTAAACAGTAAGCATCTGTTTATTTGAAACTCTCCAAATCTCGGATTTTCTCTCAATTTTTATCCAGATAGAGGTATATTTTGTAGTTGGTAAGCAAATGTAATTGCAGCCTAGTAGGCATACAAAAGAATAATAACAGATTAGGTTCAGGGACTCAGAATGTTTAGTGTGAGCTTGACATAAATGATATCATTTGGGGGACAATCTAAAACACCATCTAGGTTTTGGATCCCAGGAAATAAAAAATGTATCAGTATTCTTCACAGGCTGCTTTTGCCCACATAATAGAGAACATATCTACTGTCCAAAGTCCTTGTCTTTGTTCAATAGTCTAACTTCCTGTAAGCTTTTGTATCAGATTTTAATGACGTACAACAAATTGCCACAAACTTGGCAGTTTAAAAAAACACATTAACTCAATATTTCTGTAGTTCAAATATACATATCTAGGGGTTTCTTGAGGCTGAGGTCAAGGTGTTGGCTGGGCTGTGTTCTCATTTGTAGGTTTGATTAGGGAGGGAAGAATCTGTTTCCAAGCTTCCTTGGTTTGTTGGCAGGACTCATTTCCTTGCAGTCTTAGATTTCATAATAGCTTGCTTCTTCAAAACCAGATAAAGATCCAGTATAAATTCAGGGAAGGACTCATCTGATGAGGCCAGGTAACCCAGAATAATCTCCCTTCAGACAAACACAAAGTCAATTGCTGAATAGTATTCCTTGTATGATTACCATCACAAGTCATCATGGTAATGCAAATCAAAACCACAATGAGGTATTGCATCACACCTGTCAGGATGACTTTTATCACCAGACAGAGGAAGAGGAGAAAGGATGGGAAAAAAAAAACAGCAAGTGTGAGTTTGTGAAGTAATTGATACCTTTGCACACTCTAGGTGGGAATGGAAAAAGTGCAGCACTGTGGAAACAGTATGGGGTTTATATTGGTCTGTTTAGCCCAATTAAACAAGCATCCTAAACCAGGTCACTTCTAAGCAACATAATTGTATTCCTCCTAATTCTGGAGGCTGGGAAGTCCAAGAGGGAGATGTTGGTGGATTCTGTGTGTGGAGGGGCCTCCCTTCTTGGAACACCATCAGCTGTCTTTTCATGTCCTCACATGATGGAAGCAAGAAGGGAGCTCTTTGGGGTGTCTTAAAAGGACACTAATCCCACCCGGGAGCTCTTCAATTCACTTTCCTGAGGCCCCACTTGCAAATATCATCACACCGGGAAATGGAGTTTTGAACAAATGTTTTTGAGAGGTAACACAAATATTCAGTCTATCACAGAGGCTCCCCAAAATAATAAAAGTAAAACTAAACATCTGATGCAGTGATCTCACATTGAGCTCTTTACCCCAAAGCACTGAAATCAGAATCATGAAGCACTGTGGGCACTCCAGTGTTCAGTAGGACTCCATTTACTATAACCAGGAGGCAGAAAACACCACTTTTAAAACATAGGTCTCATCTTTGAGGTTCTAGCCACAGATCTCACAGCCGAAGGTGCACACAAACAGGGGCATTCTTTCCTTGGCAATGACATGGGAGTATGAGGCGGGGAACTCCTCACACTTGGTATGGAGGGCCCATGCTCACTGTGGAATGTTTACTGCAGGAAGAGAGACAAAGCCATTCTCATCGCCCTGCCAATGACTCCATGCAGCTGCTATTACTGATTTTGTTGCTCTCAGCAGTACAAAGATGATAGGTTCTATTTCCTATTTCCATATAATAGAACATAAGAGGAAAGCACGCCATCATGAAGCACTCGTGTCTACCTTTCTATGAATAATCAATGAAAATGCAATTTCACACAACATTTTAAAATGTTTAACCCTCAACATGCTTCCTTTCTACTTGTGTGCTGCATGCTAAAACCAGGATTGGATTACGGATTTAAGGGGAATATTTACATATGGCAGCTCATTGATCCTCCGGTGGATTTGACAGCAAAAACAACAAAAATACATTCATTTTCTAGTTTTTTTTTTTCATCTTGTTTAATTTACACAGTGGTGCTTTTCTAGTACTTTATAAGCTTTTCTGATTCACTCTGGTGTTGCCCTTAACCCTGCAGGCTGGAGAATCAGTTTGACATCTTGCCACTGATCAGAACTTACTTGAGGAACTACTAGTAAGATGACACCATCAGGGATTGTGTGGTTATACTAGAACTTCTAGAGGAAGCACTCATAGAATGTGAACTTGCTGTGACTTCTCCCTTCCACAACCACAGGCATACGAAAGCTCTTCAGCCTCACTGAGTCTTTTATTCAAATCAAGAAAAAAATAGGTAATAGCTTTCATCTCTACCTTTTGCACTGTAAACCTCCCCCCCGGGGACAAATAGCAAGTGAACTCATACTTCTTTATTCTCTTTCCAATTGCAATGTAATGTGTAAGCTGCACCCAGCTTCTATGGGTCATGTGCATGTTGTACACACTCTCAAAAAAAAAAAAAAAAAAAACCTTGTGAGCACTTGGATTGTCAACATCAAAGTAGCAAAAAAAAAAAAAATCATTTGAAATTACACCAGTATGTAGGGTATCCAATAATGATATTTTTCTTGGCTTACTAATGCAATGAGGTAAATGATATTTATTGAATCACTATGACCACATGCTATGTAGTGTTTTGAAAACCAGAATCAGACAAAGATGGCACTTCAGAGGATAATGCGCATGCCCAGTTCTACTGTGGTGCAGAATTAAAGCAGCTGGGATGCCTGCTCCTCCATGAGGTGAGTGACTGAGGAAATTCAATATTATGCAGGCAGAGTCTGTGAAACAGACCAAGAAATTATGGACAGAGGAAAAGGTGCAAGCCCTTGGTAGCCATAGCTGGTCACTGAATAGGGGAGGGTAACACAAAAGAGAGAGAGAAACACCTGGAAAATAGAATGGCAGTCTAACCAGAAATGGCACCACCATATGACCCAGCTGTCCCACTCCTTGGTATTTATCTAAAAGAACTAAAACAGCATACTACACGGATAGAGGCATACCAATGTCTTTTATAGCAGCACAATTCGCAATATCCAAGTTATGGAACCATCCTGGGTGCCTGTCAACAGATGAGTGGATGAAGAAAATGCATTACGCATGCACAGCGGTGCTCTATTCAGTCATAAAGAAGAGTCAAATTATGTCATTTGCTGGTAAATGGATGGAACTGGAGAACATCATGCTAAGTGAAATAAGCCAGACTCAGAGATTCAGGGGTCACATGTTTTCTGTCATATGTAAAAGCGAGAGAGAGAAAGGGGAGAATCTCATGAAAATGGAAGTGAAACCAGTAGAGTAGATGAAGGGGATTAAGAAGGATGAATGGGGAGCATAAATCTACCAAATAATGCTCCATGTACAATTATACCATGATGAATTCTGCTTTTTTTTTCTCCATTAACTAGTAATAAAAATAAAAGGGAGATCCCTCTGTAGATCAGGGGAGGAAAGAGTAGAAGGAAAGGGAAAGTACTGAGGAATGAGATGGATCAAATTATATTATGTGCACACACAAATAAATCCCACCATTATATATAATTATAATGTACCAATGAAAATAAATTTAAAAAGAGGGAAAGCAGTACAGTCCAAACTTGGCTGAATCAAAGACTGAACAGCAAGCTGGTGTCTGAAAAGTGCTGTGTGTTTATCAGATAGTAAGGAGAGAGCTGAGGTCTGAGGTGAGGAGTGGTCTTATGAGCCATCCTGGTGCAGTGGCTGCTGTGGGAACCTAGGGGACCATAACAGACACTACCACACTGCCCTAGCCGTGCCCAATGTGCAGCCTACTGTGTACCTGATGGAACACAATTGCAACAGGCAAAGATAAGATTGTCAGAGATGCAAAGGGAAGTGCAATTCTCTTTCCCTTTGTCTGGTGGGTCACATGACCAGCAGAAAAGGGTCAGGGAATTGAAGGTTCAGGCATGATTACATTCAGGGACTGAGCTGAGGAAGACCATGTTCATGGGCATGGGAGTTGCTTATACCTACTATGTCCAGTCTACTCAGGGTGGTATGTGACCCCACCCTATGAGTAGAATTCTCAAGAGGCTCCAGCAGAGATTGGCATCTTCTCAGCCATAGGGGTGTGTTACTCTAATGCCTCCAGAATAGACCTCACCAACAAAATTCCAACCAGTCACCAGAACTTCCCGTTTAGAATTTTGTATCAGTGCTTCCCTGAAAGGGTATCAATGTAGGCCATCAAAACAAAACTCCAGTAAATGTCATTTCCCATTCCATCCTGCCTTGTACTGGTAGACAGGGAAGCTATGAGCCATTTCAATCAGCTTCACCTGGCAGCCCAGAAGGCAACACCGAAGAAGGAAGGGTTTAACAATCCCAGCCCTGGATCTTTCTAAGGCATGTGTAGCCCAAGAAGGAAGACGGGCAGCCTGGCACAGATAGTGAACATCCATCCTTGTCCACAGTTTTGACCCAGTGGAGACAATTCTTTCATTTTCCAGATAAGTATGTTTTTTTGTTGTTCTTCTTTTATTTGTTGATTGGTATATATATATATATATATATATATATATATATATATATATATATATATATATGTATTTCGTTTTCCCCCCTTTTTTCTTTTTTTTAAATCATCTTTTATTATGCCTTTATTATTTATCTTGTTTTAGTTTTCTTGAGATTTATTAGGGTGCTTTTGGTTTCTGTTACCTTTTTCTCTCCATCTTCCTCTAGTTCTCAAATTATCTTGTTCTTCCTGTTTCTCTTTTTATTTTTGTTTCATTTTATTATTAAGAGTCTTATCATCATCATCATCATAATTCTTATTTCTCCTTCATTCTGGTCCTCACTTTCTGCCGAAGTCCGACTGCAGCAAAATAACCAGGGGGTGACGAACAACTTGTGTAGATTGATACAGCAGGAGTGGGTATATATACATTCCACACAGCTTATCTTAATTAACATAAACTAGATACAGCAGTCAACCAATAAGGAATCTCCATACTTAATGGCTCACTGGCGTTACTTCACAAACCACTCCCTCTGCAAAATGCCAGGCGCCATCTTGACTTGTTTACTGACTCTAACAACTTTCTACCTCTCTTCTGCTTTTCTTACCTTTTGAATACTCTAATCATTCCCTTGTATTCCTTTCCATTTTGTTTTACCCAAATGAAAGATAACATTCAGCATCTTTTAAAACAATTTGATTTATATATTTCTGCCCCCAATACTGCCATTTTTGTGACCATTAGCATTGTAGGTGTCATAATTGGAATTGGTGCTTGCTTTAGTTCTGTATATTGTTCATTTCTGTTGTTGCTGGTGTTTATTCTCCCTTTTGTGTGAGGTGCTGGGATATAGTGTGACAACACCAATCCACCTAAGAGACAGTGCACCTTGTCCACATACTACCAAATCCTCTCAAACAGATGCAGAAAGCTCAAAATAGGAAAACAAGAAATGTTTTAAAACAAGGTAATATCATAGCTCCTAATGTTCATAATTCTACCATCAACTGACTCCAAGGATATCAATGCATATAATATATTGGAAAAAGAGTTCAAAATGATGATTATCAAAAGAATCAATGAATCCTAAAAGAACACAGAAAACTAACTTAAGGAATTAGGGAATTCAGTACAGGATATGAATGAAAAATTTGATAAAGAGACAGAGATGTTGTAAAAGATTCAAACAGAAATATTAAAAATACAGTAATAATAAGCCAAATAAAGTATTCATTTGAAAAGCTCTCCAATAGATTAGATCATATTGAAGACAGAATCCCAGAGCTTGATGATAATATGGGCAACCTTGAATATTCAGAAAGTGTTTAAAAATAATAAAAATAGAATCAAATAAATAAAAATTCAGTGACAACATTAAGAGACCAACTGTAAGGCTCTTAGGCATTGAGGAAAGAGCAAAGGTACAAGCTAATAACATTAATAACCTTGTCAGTAAAATAATAGCAGAAAATTTTCCAAACCTTGGGAACAAGATGGACATCTAGATATTGAAGGCATTAGAACCCCAAATGGATAAGACTGAAAAGAACTTCTCTAAGACAGACACATAGTTAAAATGCAAAAAAAAAAAAAAAATCAAAGAAAGGAAATTAAAATCTATAAGAGAGATTTCAGGTTACACTGAGGGGGAATGCAAAAAGGGTGGGGGGGGATTACAAGATAAGAATAAACTAAAATGATTCATGACTACTAAGCCTTCAGTGCAAAAGATACTTAAAGAAATACTACAAATGGAAGAACATAGAAATAAGCAACAAAGTTCAGAAATAATATATCTCATTATAAGATTAGTTAGGAAATTGAAAGTTAGGATCAAGTTAAATGTTATAAATAAATCAAAATGTAAGGATAAATACCTCTCTATGGTAACACTTAATATTAATGGTACCAGTTTCCCAACTAAAAGACAGGTTGTCAGACTGGATTAAAAAACATGACCAACTATATTTTAACTGCAAGATAACACACCACACACTCAATAACCTCCACAGGTTGAAAACGAAAGAATGGAAAAATAATATTCAGTGGAAATGCAATCTGAAAGCAAGCAGAAGTAGCTACTCCCATATCAGACAAAGCAAACTTCAAGTCAAAATCAATCAGAAAAGACAAAATAGGTCATTAAATATTAGCAAAGGAAAAAAATCCAACAGGAAGATATACTTAGAGTAAATATTTATTCCCCAAACATCGATGCATGTAATTACAAAAACCAAGCACTATTGGATATAGAGGCTCAGATTGTTTCCAGTACAATCATAATGGGTGATTTTAATGTACCTTTCTCACCAATAGATAGATCATTCAGACATAAAATCAACAAAGGTATGTCAAACCTAAAAACATATTAAAAATCAAATGAACTTAATAGACCTCTACAGAATATTTCATCCAACAACTGAATATGCTTTCTTCTCAGCTACTCAAGGAACTTTCGTAAAAATAGAACATATTTTAGAACATAAAACAAGTCTTAGCAAATGCAAAATAGTTGGTACAATTCTTCACATTATATGAGATCATAAAGAAATGAAATTAGAAATCCAAGAGCAATAAAACTACAGAAACTATATAAACTCATGATGATTAAACATGAATTTTTGAATGATGAATGAGTTACAGAAGGAATCAGGGATAAATTTAAAAATTCTTGAAATCAAACAAGAATAGAGCTAAAACATCAGAATCTCTGGAACACTATGAAGGTTGTTCTAAGAGGAAAATTTATAGTTATAAATGGCTACAGTTTTAAAACAATCATAAACTCCCCAAATAAACAACCTGATGATGCTTCTCCAAGTCTTAGAAAATAAGAGAAAAGCAATTTTTTAACTTACAGAACACTAGGAGAAGAAAAATAAAAAAAGACATATAAGACAGAAAGACGTCTGATGTTCATGGATAGGCAGAATTAATATTTTTTAAATGGCTATATTACCAAAAGTGATCTACAGATTCAGTTCAAACCCCATTAAAACTCCAATGATAGTCTTCACAGAACTAGAAAAAACAGTCCAGAAATTCCTATGGAAGAATAAGTGATCCAGAATAGCTAATTCCAAGCAAAAAGAGCAACATTAGAGGCATGACGATGCCTGATTTCAAATTATAGTAGAGGTATCGAAACACAAACAGCAAGGCACTGGCATACAAACAGACATGTCGACCAATGAGATAGACTGGAAGACACAGAGAAAAACATACACGGCTTTCGTCATCTGATTTTTGACAAAAGCTCCCAGAACATGGATTGAAGAAAAGACAGACTTTCATAAATGGTGCTGCAAAACTGTGTTTTCATATGTAGAAGAAAGAAACCAGATCCCTATCCCTCATGCTCCACAAAAGTCAACTCATAAATAAAGAAATCAGATGAGACACTTTCCAACTGCTAAAAGAAAATACAGGGGAAACATTCCAACATATAAGGGTAGGAAATGACTTCTTCAATAGGACTTCTAAAGATCAGATAATAATAACAAGAACTAATGGATGGGTGGTATCAAAATAAAAATCTTCTGCACTGAAGAGGAAACAAAAGTACCAGGCTACATCATATAGGGGAAAATCTTTTCCAGCTACATGTCAGGTATCAGAAAACAGAAAGAATATTAAAAACTTAGCTCCAAAAAAATCAAATAATCCAATGTATAAATGAGCAAATGGACAAAACAGACATTTCTCAAAAGAAGAATTACAAATGGTCAACAATTTATGAAAAAAAATGTTCAATATCCTAAGCAAGCAGAGAAATTCAAATCAAAACTATACTGAGATTTGTTCTTGCTCCAGTTTGAATGACAGTCATTAGGAATACAAATAAGAATACTGGAAAGAAGGAAGATGGCGGCGAGGGGAGTGCATTGCCCCCGTGTGCTGCTTCACTGTGTGGGAGTATGACAAGTCAGGACGGCTCAATTTGTCGTCGAGCCAGAGGGGAGGAGCCGGGCCGCCGCCAGCGCCCTGAGCAGGCCCAGCGGTGACCGCGTGACCCCAATTGGAGAGGGGGCGGAGCGGAGCCGCCACCCGCACCCGCAAGGTGGGCAGACCCGCGACCCAGTGATACATGGGCATGGTAGGAGGGGCAGGGCAGAGCCGCCGTTCGCGCTTGCAAGGTAAACAGACCTGTGACAGCCTGGCGGGTCAGGCCCAGTGGCCTGCCAGTGTGGTACACACGTCACCCCAACTGGAGTAGGGGCAGAGCAGATCCTTCTCCCACGCCCGGATCAGGCCCTGCCGGTGTGGTGGTCACGTGATCCCAATTGGAGTGGGGGCGGAGCGGAACCGCCACCCGTGCCCGCAGGGTGAGCAGACCTGTGACCAACCTGCAGATCAGGCCCAGGGGTCCGCAGGCGTGGTAGGAGGGGCAGGGCAGATCCGCCGCCCGCGCCTCCAAGGTAGGCAGACCTGCAACAGACCGGCGGATCAGGCCCAGGAGCCTGCTGGCGTGGTACACACACCACCCTAATTGGAGTAGGGGCAGAGCAGAGTCGCCGCCCGTGCCAGGAACAGGCCCAGCGTCCTGCAGGCGGGGTAGTCACAATACCCCAATTGGAGTAGGGGCAGAGCAGAGCCTCCACCCGTGCCCGAAAGGTGGGCAGATCTGCGACTGACCAGCGGGACAGGCCCAGTAGCCTGCCGGTACGACAGACACGTCACCCCATTTGGAGTAGGGGCAGAGTAGAGCTGCCGCCTGCGCCTGCAGGGTAGGCAAACCTGCAACCGACCGGCGGATCAGGCCCGGTGGCCTGCCGGCGTGGTACACTCGTCACCCCAATTGGAGTAGGGGCAGAACAGAGCCGCCGCCAGCGCCCAGAACAGGCCCAGTGACCTGCCGGCGTGGTAGCCACGACACCCCAATTGGAATAAGGAGAGAGCAGAGCCCCCGCCCGCGCCTGCAGGAAAGATACGCAAGCAGTATGAAAAGACAAGGAAAGAAAGGACCACAAGCAATGCAGGTCAACGCAACTTTAGAAGAGGTAACAGCTGCAGCAGATGGAATGTCAGATAAAGAATTCAGGATATAAATGCTTTAGATGATCTGGAGTATCAAGGAAGACATTAAACAGCAAAATCAGACAATGAAAGATCACTTCGACAATGAATTACGCAAACAAATCCAGGAAGCAAAGGATCAACTATACAGGGAGATAGAGGTTATAAAAAACAAACAAACAGAAATCCTAGAAATGCAGGAAGCAATAAACCAACTTAAAAACTCAATGGAGAATACTACCAGCAGAGTAGAACACTTAGAAGATAGAACATCAGACAATGAAGACAAAGTATTTCAACTGGAAAAAAACATAGACAGCTCAGCAAGACTGTTAAGAAACCATGAGCAGAACATCCAAGAAATATGGGATAACATTAAGAGACAAAACTTAAGAGTCATTGGGATACAGGAAGGTACAGAGCTCCAAACCAAAGGAATGAGCAGTCTATTCAATGAAATAATATGAGAAAACTTCCCAGACTTGAAGAATGAGACAGAATCCCAAATCCTAGAAGCCTACAGGACGCCAAATGTGCAAAATCATAAGAGATCCACACCTAGACACATTATAATGAAGATGCCCAACATACAGAATAAGGAGAGAATTTTAAAAGCTACAAGAGAAAGGAAGCAGATTACATTTAGGGGTAAGCCAATCAGGATAACAGCTGATATTTCAACACAGACTCTGAAAGCTAGAAGATCCTGGAATAACATATTTCAAACACTGAAAGAAAATGGGTTCCAACCAAGAATTGTGTATCCAGCGAAATTAAGCTTCAGGATGGAAGATGAAATTAAAACCTTCCACGATAAACAAAAGTTTAAAGAATTCGCAGCTAGAAAACCATCTCTTCAAAATATCCTCGCCAAAGCATTACAGGAAGAGGAAATGGAAAATAACAATGAAAACCAACAGTGGGAGGTAGGACAGTAAAGGGGGGGAAATAATCAAAGAGGAAAACAAACCATGTTTAGTAACAGAAATAAACAAATATGGCTGGAAGAACAACCCATATCTCAATAATAACCCTAAATGTTAATGGCTTAAACTCACCAATTAAGAGACACAGGCTAGTAGAATGGATCACAAAACAAGACCCAACAATATGCTGCCTACAGGAGACGCATTTGATAGGAAAAGACATACATAGGCTGAAGGTGAAAGGTTGGGAAAAATCATATCACTCATATGGACTTCGGAAACAAGCAGGAGTGTCCATACTCATATCAAATAAAATAGATTTCAAGCCAAAGTTAATCAAAAGGGATAAAGAGGGACACTACATACTGCTTAAGGGAACCATACACCAACAAGACATAACAATCATAAATATTTATGCCCCAAACAATGGTGCAGCTATGTTCCTCAAACAAACTCTTCTCAAGTTCAAGAGTCTAATAGACCACCATACCATAATCATCATGGGAGACTTCAATACACCTCTCTCGCCACTGGACAGATCTTCCAAACAAAAGTTGAATAAGGAAACTATAGAACTCAATAACACTATTAATAACCTAGACCTAATTGACATATATAGAGTATACCACCCAACATCAAGCAGTTACACTTTTTTCTCAGCAGCACATGGATCCTTCTCAAAAATAGATCATATATTATGTCACAGGGCAACTCTTAGACAATATAAAGGAGTAGAGATAATACCATGCATCTTATCTGATCATAATGGAATGAAACTGAAAATCAACGATAAAAGAAGGAAGGAAAAAGCATACATCACTTGGAGAATGAACAATAGGTTACTGAATGATCAATGGGTTATAGAAGACATCAAGGAGGAAATTAAAAAATTCTTAGAGATAAATGAAAACACAGACACAACATAACGGAATCTATGGGACACATTGAAAGCAGTTCTAAGAGGAAAATTCATTGCTTGGAGTTCATTCCTTAAAAAAAGAAAAAACCAACAAATAAATGATCTCATACTTCATCTCAAAATCCTTGAAAAAGAAGAGCAAAACAACAGCAAAAGAAGTAGAAGGCAAGAAATAATTAAAATCAGAGCTGAAATTAATGAAATCGAAACAAAAGAAACAATTGAAAAAATTGACAAAACTAAAAGTTGGTTCTTTGAAAAAATAAACAAAATCGACAGACTCTTAGCAATGCTAGCGAAGAGAAGAAGAGAGAGAACTCAAATTACTAGCATATGGGATGAAAAAGGCAATATCACAACAGACACTTCAGAAATACAGAAGATAATCAAAAACTATTTTGAATCCTTATACTCCAATAAATTAGAAGATAGTGAAGGCATAGATAAATTTCTTAAGTCATATGATCTGCCCAGATTGAGTCAGGAGGATATAGAAAACCTAAACAGACCAATATCAATTGAGGAAATAGAAGAAACCATCAAAAGACTACCAACTAAGAAAAGCCCAGGACCGGATGGGTATACAGCAGAATTTTACAAAACCTTTAAAGAAGAACTAATACCAATACTTTTCAAGCTACTTCAGGAAATAGAAAAGGAGGGAGAACTTCCAAATTCATTCTATGAGGCCAACATCACCCTGATACCTAAACCAGACAAAGACACTTCAAAGAAAGAAAACTACAGACCAATATCTCTAATGAACCTAGATGCAAAAATCCTCAATAAAATTCTGGCGAATCGGATACAAAAACATATCAAAAAAATTGTACACCAAGATCAAGGAGGATTCATCCCTGGGATGCAAGGCTGGTTCAATATACGGAAATCAATAAATGTTATTCACCACATCAATAGACTTAAAAATAAGAACCATATGATCATCTCGATAGATACGGAAAAAGCATTCGACAAAGTACAGCATCCCTTTATGTTCAAAACTCCAGAAAAACTAGGGATAACAGGAACATACCTCAATATTGTAAAAGCAATCTATGCTAAGCCTCAGGCTAGCATCATTCTGAATGGAGAAAAACTGAAGGCATTCCCTCTAAAATCTGGAACAAGACAGGGATGCCCTCTCTCTCCACTTCTGTGGAGAACTATGTTCTGTTCAACATAGTTCTCGAAACACTGGCCAGAGCAATTAGACAGACGAAAGAAATTAAAGGCATAAAAATAGGAAAAGAAGAACTTAAATTATCACTATTTGCAGATGATATGATTCTATACCTAGCAGACCCAAAAGGCTCTACAAAGAAACTATTAGAGCTAATAAATGAATTCAGCAAAGTGGCAGGATATAAAATCAACACGAATAAATCAAAGGCATTCCTGTATATCAGCGACAAATCCTCTGAAATGGAAATGAGGACAACCACTCCATTCAAAATATCTTCAAAAAAAAATAAAATACTTGGGAATCAACCTAACAAAAGAGGTGAAAGACTTATACAATGAAAACTACAGAACCCTAAAGAGAGAAATAGAAGAAGATCTTAGAAGATGGAAAAATATACCCTGTTCATGGATAGGCAGAACTAACATCATCAAAATGGCGATATTACCAAAAGTTCTCTATAGGTTTAATGCAATGCCAATCAAAATCCCAACGGCATTTCTTGTAGAAATAGAGAAAGCAATCATGAAATTCATATGGAAAAATAAAAGACCCAGAATAGCAAAAACAATGCTAAGCAGGAAGTGTGAATCAGGCGGTATAGCGATACCAGACTTCAAACTATACCACAGAGCAATAGTAACAAAAACAGCATGGTACTGGTACCAAAACAGGCGGGTGGACCAATGGTACAGAATAGAGGACACAGAAACCAATCCACAAAACTACAACTATCTTATATTTGATAAAGGGGCTAAAAGCATTCAATGGAGGAAGGATAGCATCTTCAACAAATGGTGCTGGGAAAACTGGAAATCCATATGCAACAAAATGAAACTGAATCCCTTTATCTCGCCATGCACAAAAGTGAATTCAAAATGGATCAAGGAGCTTGATATCAAATCAGAGACGCGCCGTCTGATAGAAGAAAAAGTTGGCTACGATCTACAGTCGGTGGGATCGGGCTCCAAATTCCTCAATAGGACACCCATAGCACAAAAGTTAATAACTAGAATCAACAAATGGGACTTACTCAAACTAAAAAGTTTTTTCTCAGCAAAAGAAACAATAAGAGAGGTAAATAGGGAGCCTACACCCTGGGAACAAATCTTTACTCCTCACACTTCAGATAGAGCCCTAATATCCAGAGTATACAAAGAACTCAAAAAATTAGACAATAAGAGAACAAACAACCCAATCAACAAATGGGCAAAGGACCTGAACAGACACTTCTCAGAGGAGGACATACAGTCAATCAACAAGTACATGAAAAAATGCTCAACATTTCTAGCTGTCAGAGAAATGCAAATCAAAACCACCCTAAGATACCATCTCACTCCAGTAAGATTGGCAGCCATTATGAAGTCAAACAACAACAAGTGCTGGCGAGGATGTGGGGAAAAGGGTACACTTGTACATTGCTGGTGGGACTGCAGATTGGTGCAGCCAATTTGGAAAGCAGTATGGAGATTTCTTGGAAAGCTGGGAATGGAGCCACCATTTGACCCAGCTATTCCCCTTCTTGGTCTATTCCCTAAAGACCTAAAAAGAGCATGCTACAGGGACACTGCTACATCGATGTTCATAGCAGCACAGTTCACAATAGCAAGACTGTGGAACCAATCTAGATGCCCTTCAATAGAAGAATGGATAAAAAAAATGTGGCATTTATACACAATGGAGTATTACTCTGCATTAAAAAATGACAAAATCATAGAATT
This sequence comes from Marmota monax, assembly GCF_021218885.2. Lineage (NCBI taxonomy): Eukaryota > Metazoa > Chordata > Mammalia > Rodentia > Sciuridae > Marmota > Marmota monax. The sequence goes on from NW_026695241.1 coordinate 10,382,889, forward strand.
TACAGGGAAATGGATGGCATTAGAGCAGATTATGCTAAGTGAAGCTAGCCAATCCCTAAAAAACAAATGCCAAATGTCTTCTTTGATATAAGGAGAGTAACTAAGATCAGAGTAGGGACGAAGAGCAGGAGAAGAAGATTAACATTTAACAGGGATGAGAGGTGGGAGGGAAAGGGAGAGAGAAGGGAAATTGCACGGTAATGGAAGGAGACCCTCAGGGTTATACAGTGGAGGGGGTAGAGAGAGAGAGGAGGGGAGGGGAGGGGAGAGGTGGGGAGGGGGGAGGGTGGAGGATGGGAAAGGCAGCGGAGCACAACAGACACTAGTATGGCAATATGTAAATCAATGGATGTGTAACTGATGTGAATCTGCAATCTGTGTATGGGGTGAAGGTGGGAGTTCATAACCCACTTGAATCAAAGTGTGGAATATGATATGTCAAGAAATTTGTAATGTTTTGAACAACCCACAATAAAAAATTAAAAATAAAAAATAAAAACAAACTGCTAAAAAAAAAAAAAAAAAAAGAATACTGGCTGCCATGGATGCAAGGAAAAAGTAACTCATATACCGTAGTGGGAATGTAAATTAGTACAACTATTGTGCAAATCAGTATGGAGTTTCCCCAGAAGACTAGAAATGAAAGCACCATATGATTCTGATATAATACTCCTCTGTATCTACCCCAACATATTAAGATCAGTATATTATAGTGATAAACACGTAGCCCTGTTTATGGTAACACAATTCACAATAGCCAAGTTATGGAACCATCCTCTGTCTTCCAGAGGATGACTGGATAAAGTAAATGTCACACACACACACACACAATGGAGTTTTATTTAACCACAAAGACTAATGAAATTATGTTTAAAAATATCTCATTAAAATAAAAGAGAGAACAAGTAGAATAAATAAAGTGGGTTAAAGGAGGAAGGAGGAAAGGGAAAGGAGAGGTTCTGGGGAATTAAACTAATTAAATTATGCTCATGCATGAATATGTCATAATGAATCTTACCATTATGTATAATTATTATTTACCAATAGAATTTAAAAAAAATCAATCGAACAAAAATGTCCTTGACCTCCTGACCTTAGATATCTTATATTCTAGTATATACTGTGTAATGTCAAGTGTTGCTAAGGGTATAGACAAGAGATAGAGAAAGTAAGACAACTGTTCAGATAGGAGAGTCACCAAAGATCTCTTCTCTGGAGGTAAACTTGTGCTATACATACTTGCATTCATCCATTACCTTTCCTCCAGTAGAATATAAATTTCAGAAGTAGAAAACATTTTTAATTTTTAAGTTATAAACATATATATATATATATATATATATATATATATATATATATCAGATTAACATAGATTTATATATATAAATAAGGTATATATAAATAAGATATATATTTATATATATAAGTAATATATATATATATATATATATATATATATATATATAAAACATGAAGATTTTAACATTTTAACCATTTTAAACTGTATAGTGCAGAGGCATTAATTAAGGACATTCACACTGTTATGCAACCATAACCACCATCCATTTCCAGAACCGTATTATCTTTCAAAATGAAAACTTTGAAAAATATCTCCCATTACAGCCTCCCCATCAACCCTGGGAAACTATCATTCCACTTTCTCACTTTAGGAATTTGACTATGTTAGGAATCACAGCTAAGTGAAACACAACAGTATTTCTTCTTTTGTGAATGAGCGGTTTATTTCACTTAGAATAAGTCTTTTAAGATTCATCCTTGATTTAGTACATGTCAAATTTCTGTTCTCTTTATGATTGAATAATATCCCACTGAAATATCTACATTCTGTTTAACCATTAATCCATCTCTGTATACATGGTATGTTTTCACTTTCGTTGGTGATTGGGAATAACATGGATGTACACATATCTGCTCTAATCCCTGCCTTCAATTTGTTTGGTTATATGCCCAGAAATGGAATAGCTGAATAATGTTAATTTTATGTTTGATTGTTTGAGAAATTGTCATGCCATTTTCTGAGAAGTTGCCATTTTATATTTCAACCAAGAGTACACATGGATTTCAATTTTTCCTCACACTCCAACTTATTTTCCATTTTCTAAAATTAATAGACCTGTTTGTTAGGTAGAAAATAGTATTTCTTTGTGAGTTTTGGCTTATTTTACTAATGATTGAAATGATGTTTCTTTCACTGCTGTACAATTAATATGTAGGAGGATGACTGACTGATTAATAAATAAGATAAATAAAATAATAAATAAAAAGTGGTATCATAAAAGGTAAAGAGGAATTGATCAAGAAAGAATGAATGCTCAAAGTGTTCAATGGTGTCACAAGCAGCATACACAAGCTGATTCATTTCTATTGGATATGGCAATCCACAGAGCCCCAGAAGTTTCTCTAAAGTGTTGCCTGACTACACAGGGTTAAATGGAAAAAGCATAGAAGCAATAGCAACTGCTCTTCACACAGACCCTGAATGGAAGACATCAAACCATGCACAGGGATGGGAAAACAACATTCCTGACAGAAAAATACAGCAGGTGCAAAGTGGAGAGACAGAAATGAAAGCTCATAAGAAGGAGAGTAGTAACAAAATAGACAGGGGTGTGTTAGTTGGTAGCTGCATGTATCATGCATTGCCTTCCAGTTGGACAAGCATGCAGAGTTTCACTCTAAGTGACATGAAGGCATGGAAAAGTTTTGCGCGGGATAGGAAAATGATCCAATGTGTATGTGTGGAGCACAAATTGTAGACAGTATGAGTGGAAGTAAGGAGACCTTGTAGGAGGCAGTTGTACCAGGACAGGTGTATACAAGGTGTAGGCTGATCAGACTCAGTGGAGATTTGAGGCAGAACCAATAGTAGTATCGTTAGATACATTTGGTTACTGAGAAATAGAGAACTGGGAAGAGACTATTCAACATGCAGAGGTTTATCAAGAATACTGTGTTGCATATTTTAAATTTGAGGTCTATTATATTCTGAGCAAAGAGGGCAAGTGGTCTGGAATTTATGGAGATCAGATTTGAAAATGTGAAAATATGAGTCAGCTTCTTATCAGCAGGGTGTTAGTGATGACTGACAATCTGGAGGACAAGATGAGATCTTTTTGGATAAAGGAGAAAAGCAAAGGGACAAAAGGTCCAGCCTGGAGATCTATAGAAGTCCAACACTTAGAGATTGGAGAAGGCTGAGAAGTATTTTGAGAAGTGGCTGGTTGGGAGAAAGCAAAATATATTGTAGTGCAGAAAAGTGGTCTGGGTGGGAGGGAGAGAAAATGAGGGGGAAAAGGAGAGTGCAGAGACAGGAATAACCTTGCCACAATCAGACCACTATCTTCAATTCCACTAGACAGAAAATTGTGAGCTTTAACCATGAGCAGGAGTAATTACACATGTGTAACTTCTACAGATCAATGCAGAACTAAGTGAAGCCACATCAGTTTTTCAATAAACAGAACAATTTCTATGACACTCTGTCACTGTTATTTAACCATGGGAAATTAAATCTCTGAACTCCAAATGTCAAAATTAAAGATTAAACATAGAATGTATTCCAGTGTTATAGTCAAAAAAAAAAAAAGACCATAAAACCACTCCAATTAGCGCAAAAACAGTCCAGCCAAGGAGATAGATTTTAATTAACTGATTGTTTTGCTTTTAATTAAGTGACCAGGCAACCTGAAGAATTACTTGGAGAATTGCTATAACTATATTTTTAACACAATATTTTTTCTTCTGAACTATGACCCAAATTCTGTTGGATTATCTCATCAGGACAACTGATGACAGGACTTAAATTCAACTCTGCTCAGGAATAACATGGCTCTTTTTTCATGTTCTGTCTCCCTGAGGCCAAAATGTTTTCCATATTTCATGCCTTTCCATGTACATGTTTTACATTATTGACAAATCATTTTCTCATGTGTATCCATCTGTGATTGTGGCCTCTGGAAAAACAAGGAGGAGAGTGAAAGGCACCTCAGGAATCAAGTGATTATAATATAAGGAAATTTTCTCCTCAATACTGATAGAAAGTGGTAATGGTCTTTGCCTCCTTGGAGTTTGATAGGTGAAGAAATGGAAAGAGAAGAATTTTCTCTTCATCCCTCTGTTCAATCAGTCGGGTTTATAAAGATGAAGAGTTAAAATGAATAACTTGAGAAACTTACAGCTTGATTTCCTGAGAAAAGTCTTGAGTGAGTTGTTGACCTCCCAAAGGAGCTCCACATTTATCTGAAGCCTAGATCAAAGTCAGTATGGGATCAGTTGTGAACCACATTTGGAAGATGCCTGTCTGGAGAGCTAAGATTTCACTGCTGGCTGTCCATGGTCGTTGCACCATAGGCAGGGTAACAGGAGTTGCCATCTGTCTTGTTGATAGAACGAAGAGATGCTAGACCAGGAATCACCTGCAACAAAAGAAGAGACTACTACACATGCAAGCATCAATAACAGCAGGCAATGGCAGATAGTAAGTCACAGAGGGACAGGCATCAAGGTCAAAAGGTGAGGCAGGATTTGCTACTTCTAAATGGATTCAACCAGACTTCTTCTGGCAAGGCCCCTGGCAATCAGAGACACCTAGTTCACACCCTCCCCACCCCCCACATGGGCACCCTCCTCCACAGATGGAAATATGACATCCTTTTAGGAGCAGAGAAAGGAGAATATACAAAATACCAAACATTTCCCCCCCCCCCCAAAAAAGGTTGAGCTTCTAGAAGCAGACTTTTTCCACCATTACATTGCATTACATTACATAAATTGGCAATTGAATGTTCCAGTCAACCCCTGCTACTTAGTGGAGTGGGGGCTTCAGAAAAAAAGTGAGAGCAATTAGAGAACTGATATGTAGTTAGATCAATTACAGAATAAATAACTGTATTTTCTTTGCAGGCTGAGTGGTAGTGAGCGGATTTTCTCTGCTGTGCCACTGAAAGGGAAAACAGCTCTTCAAGCTAAAATGTTTCAATGCACCACTGATCAGCCCCACTGCTGCTTTCTCCTGATTTCCAGTCTGTCACCCATAACTTCCAATTAGTTATCTGGCTCTTTAAATCTTCCCCATCTTTCCATTTTGGGGGCCAGTGCCACATTATTTTCATTGGTCTTCCAATCTGTTCCACTCTGAACCACCATTCAAATATTCACCTAAGCATTATCATTTTCACTATGTTAGTTACTTGCTTAAAAACTTCTCTTGGTTACTTAATGCATGAAAAGCAACTTTCACCTATGCTCTGTGGATATCAAGACAGTGTTCTTAAAATGGTCCCCCTACCAGCAGCTTCAGCATCCCCTAGAAATTCCTAGAAATGTAAATTCTTGTTTCTAACAAAAGACCTACTGAGAATCAAAAGCTCAGGGGTTGGGACCCAGACATCTGTCTTTTCATAAACCTTCCAGGTTACACTGAAGCAAGGACTCTGTGGAGAAGAACTTTCCTACAGGAATCATTGAAGTAGGTAAAGAATTAAAATAACTGAGGAGGAAGCCCCGGGTGGAGGCTCTGGGCAGGGCTGGGCAGGCCTGCCCATTCCGTTTTGAACAAGAATTATCTCTTCCTGTTGCTTTGCACAAACTTCCACCTAATATATCATTTGTGTCAGCTATGAGGTTTAGTCAAGTTTCTTTTTCTTCTCTTTTCTTGCTCTCCTTTTTAAAATTTGTGCACATGGATGGTGAAAAGGCTATCTTTTCTACTGTTAAACTGGTTTTGTATTTTTTTCATGATGGATTCATTTCTGGGTTCTCTATCCAGTGCTCCTGGTCTGTCTGTCCCTCTACAGAGACCACACTGCCTTAATTACTGCAACCCCATAGCAGGACTTGATATTGTGTGGAGTGATTCCAACCATCTTGTTCTTCTTTTTCAAGGTGATTTCAGCTGTTCTAAGGTCGGTGGCTTCCACATAAATTATATAATATTCTTGACTATATCTGAAAAACATTGCTAAGACTTGGTTAGGAAATTTTGATTTATAGCATTAAAACTATAGATCACCTTGGGAAAAAAATGGACATCTTTGATGAGTCTTGTGATTCATGAGCACAGTATGTTTATTCATCTATTAGGTCTTTTTTTACAATCTTCATCAACACTTTATAATTTTGAGCAGAAAGATCATTAAATATTTTGTTAAATATTTTGTTGAATATTTTGTAGTAGTTATAAGTTATAAGTAATGTGACTGATTTTATTTGTTGATCATATATCCTACAATCTTGCCAAATTCATTAGTTCTCATAGATTTCTTTCTTTTTCTTTTTTTTTCAGGGTGGGGGCTAGATTTCTTAGTGTGATATAATATCTGAAAAGAAAAAAAAAAAACTTTATTCTTCAGTAAATTACATTCCAGGCCCATAACAACACAATATCCATTTACCTTTCCATATCATTCCCAATCTTTGTTCTCAGCCAATATCCTTTACAAGTGTTATTTAAATTTTGTTTGAGGCCGGGCTTGGTGGCATACACCTGTAATCCCAGTGATTCGGGAGGCTGAGGCAGGAGGATTGTAAGTTCAAAGCCAGCCTCAGCAATGATGAGGCACTAAGCAACTCAGTGAAACTCTGTCTCTAAATAAAAATACAAAAAGAGGGCTAGAGATGCGGCCCATTGGTCAAGTGCCCCTGAGTTCAATCCCTAGTACCAAAAATAAGTGAATAATTAAAAATAAAAGAATTTTCTTTGAGGACCTCCTGTATCTTCACCTAATGTGATTTTAAAATGTAGGTTCTCAAGACTGACCCTAAAGTATGTTGAGGCAACCTGAAAACTTTTACATTAAAATAATATTCCTGATGATTCTATGGACCCTGAAGTTTGATAACAGGCCTGACTTGAGCTAAATTTACCACGCAGTTCTAGGCTGTCAAGTCTTCTCCTTGCTTCCTTTATTTCATGTTCACTCTTGATCTCTCAGAACAGTGCTTCCAAACTTTCATCACCTTACCTATATATACCTTGCAAATATTCTTCAATTTTGTTAAACCTAAAATTCCTCCAGTCTGCATCAAACTATCCAATTGTCTTCTATGTTACTGCACCTATGGGAAAAATCACTCAATCTTTAATAAAAGTGCCCCAGACACTGCTCAGAATCCTGCCATGTGCAAGTAGTTGAGTCCTTTTCTATAGCCACAGTATTTATCTTAAATATGTACCCATTTCTTCAGAGTCCTTCTCCTATCACCATATCACAATAGATGACTCAGCTGACCCAGGTCCCTGTTCAAAAAACAAGGAGTCTTTCTCATCATCTAAAAGTTTGCCTTCATCCATACACTGTCCACAAACCATTCTACCTCCTTTACCGGCTAATGCCTACAATTCATCTTAGTGGAAAATAACTTCTATCAAATACTACTTTCTTTACTACTTTTCGCTGGATTATTCCCCTAAAAATATACATAACCTTTAAGATCTCTCACCCATAAAAGAAAAACAAAGCATCCAACAATAGTTATTCCTCTTTGGATATTGTCTATTACATTCTATTTCAAACTTAATACATGATGTCTTCCTTTGCTCATGTCTCAAGTTGTTAAAGAGTGGCTTCCCCCCCCCCAATTGAAAATAATCTGAGGAAGTCATCAAGGATACCTAATTTCCAAATCTAATAAATTACTGCATATTATTATCTTACTGGCATGTGCCACTGTTGACTGCTTTCTTCATTCTCAGATTCTATTATATCACACTACTCTAAAACTTCTGTCTTAATCTTTTTTACAGCCTCACAAACTTGGTTTTGCTCCTAATGGGTTATAAGGTTTCAGGACCCTGTGATCATTTTCTTTCCATAATCTCATTCTGAAATTTCCATTTTATTCCACCTTTTTAATTGTTTCTATCACTTCTACATCCTAATTCAATACCTTCACATTCACTTGAGTCCTCTTTAATTTTGTCTCTCAAGATCCTCAAATTTTCTTCCAAATTCCAAATTGATAACTCAACATTAAACTTCAAAGTGTATCACAAATTCAGTCAGTCCTAAAAAACAAACTTCATTTGCTTACTCTGCCAGCCTTTTCTCCCATGCCCCTGGACTCAGGAATGGAATGCCTGCTCCTCTCCTTGCCCGAGCCAACATTGAAGAGTGATCTCAACCTTTCTTCTCTCCCATCCATAACTTCAATAAGCCATGAGATCCTGTGGTTTCTCCTGGATACACCCTCAGACCTCACCTGCTCCTCTCCATGTCCAGGCTAATGCCTATGGTTTATCATGCTTCATTTGGCAAATGGATAGATACAATCATGTGATTTTACTCTCTTTTTTTTCAAGTCTAATATACTCCAAGCAATTCCATACATCAAATCACTGCTCAGCTTAGTATTTCTTCAGCTCTTTCCTATCCCCTAAATCTTGAGAACAGCATAAAAGACTTTTTTATGATGTGGCTTCTACAGTGTTTCAGTGTCTCCTCATTAAGCACTCTGGACCTAACATTACTGAATCATTTCCACCCATTTAGTAGACTAATTCCTTTAATCCACCTGTTTATCATCAAGGTGTCTTTCCTCATTTTTGCCTGACTAGTAAATTTTTCTTCATTCTTCAAGACTCAAGTTTATTAACCATTATTAACGAGGCTTTCCCTTACACGTATAGGCAGACTCAAGTATTTTTTCTTCTCTTCTTAGGTAACATTTCATATGTTCTCTTATGATCACTGATATCAGATTGTTTTGTAACCACTTGTCTGGCTTTTGGTCCACTCAATTTAATATAAACTCTACTTAACACAAAGACATTTTTGTATTCTGTTTCCACAATTATTTGTGCAATACCAATGGCCAAAGATACATTAAATGGTTTTGAGTGAATGTTGAATGGCTGATGAGAGAAGCACACAGATTGTTATAACCTATGATCAAGAATCACACATGGGGCTGGGGATGTGGCTCAAGCGGTAGCACGCTCACCTGGCATGCGTGCGGCCCGGGTTCGATCCTCAGCACCACATACAAACAAAGATGTTGTGTCTGCCGAAAACAAAAAAATAAATATTAAAAATTTGTCTCTCTCTCTCTCTCTCACTCTCTCTTTAAAAAAAAAGAATCACACATATTTTATTGAAGTATAATGGAGCATGAACATATAGAAGAGAAAATGTCTACGACCAGAGAGGTTTGATTTTGCCCTAAGGGATAGACATTACAATAGCAAGAGAAGGAGAGACACTGCTATGGGGAGCAGGTAGAATATACCAAATACATGGAGGGAAAAATCATAAGACATTCAGTTATATCTGCATATTCTGATGTGACAGTCTATCTGATAGATAGAAAAATTAGTGTGCTGGGAAATAAGAATGTAAAATGGTAGATCTTATTGTGAAAAGTTTATAATGCCCTATTAAGGAGTTCCTACATAACACATTCAGGATCCATTTAAGCATTTTGACAGAGTTACATTTTGAGAAAAAAAATTTACCCTAGTATAAAACAACAGATTATAGATGTTTTACTTTAGAGGAGGGGAGAACAGAAAATACTTTCCATAATTCAGAATAAAGGTAGCCTTGGGATCAGAATAAGAGCAAAGCATACTAACAGACAAGAGCATCTAGAATCATACTTCTGACTTTGATGGCTCCACATTTTCACAGAAGGGCCCATGGGGTATAAATAACTTTTTCTGCATGGACTTTGAAAATGAGGACTATATTTGGCTATGTATTACAATAGAGACCCACCATCATAATGAGGTGGGAAGCAGTTTTCTGTGCTAGATTTTTAACTTCCCAGATGTTGAAAGATCTTACCAAACTAAGAAATTCTGAATGAATTAAATAATCAAGTATGAGGAGAAAAGTATGATAAAAATGCAAGCAGGAAAGACACATTTTGTTTTACAAGAACTGAATAGGAATAAGAACTAATGAAGCAAATGGGAACTGAAAGTTTCTACTAAAACATTTCAGAGTGATTATATAAAGTTTACTAGGCTTTTAAATCCTGCATTGTATTTACATTTCTATCAGTACATTTTCCTTAATACCACAGACTCTGAAAACTGATACCACAAAGATATTTTTTTATTTGGAATTAGTTCATACTACACACACACACACACACACACACACAAACAGATTTATTACAACCATTCTAAATGCACCCTGTATCTGAACTGGTCATAGTTTCAGATTGCAAAAACATTGTAAATTATGACACATATCAGATAAAGAAGACCACACTACAAAAGAATGCACATTCTTATCTTTGCAGAGGCAGCTGGAAATCCATGAGCATTATAGATAGGGAAGATTTTTGAGGTCAAGTACTTGTTCCTCTTGCCAACTCTGCTGGTGCTGAATTCCCCATCTCTTTAGTTGGAGTGGTAAAGAAAGATACTTACATTGCTTTTGGAAAATCATCTCCTCTTCTAATCTTTGCAGTTCCTGTTTTTAAGCTTACTGTCTGACCTTCATCTTGCCCAGGCTTTTTGTTATGTGGGGTTCTCTTTCGATAGCTAAAGCCGCTACCACTCACTAGACTCTTAAACAACAAAGCAATGCAGCATGCAATTCATCATTTAATGGATTTTCCTGTCTTCAAACTAGTTGAATAGATCCTCAATCCATGGACTACAAATTATATTCATTTTTTATATAATAACCTCACAATTTACTGAGTGTACATTCATACTACCATATCTAAACACATTGCTGAACTTATTTTTTAAAGATTTTTGTCAGTATTCTCTGAACAGGTAAATGCTCTCTAAATTGCATATAACCTATATAGAGACTTGAAAATTGCTTCTTCACAAATTATCTTTCCTTCTTTCTGCTGAGTGCTCACCTTTTTCATCTCTCCCATGGCCCTTATTAGATGCCTGGGTCTGTTTGAAGATTTGCCACCCTCAGTCTACCCTGACCTGGCCCTGTGAGAGGAACTTACAGGATATAAATTGAACTTGGAAAATTTTCTGGTAAGTATACAGATAACAAAACTTGCAGAGTTCACTCTGTGTCCTCTAGCAACACCACCGCTTCTCACGCTCACACCAGAAATGTTTGCTAAGTAACACAGCTGGAGGGGTAAGGAATGACAGCACAGAAATGATAGAGAGCAAAGATACTTGCAGGTTCCACACAAGAATAATTGTATAGACAATGAAAATCAAAACTACTATAAGATTTCATCTCACTCCTGTCAGAATGGCAATCATCAAGAATACAGGCAACAATAAATGTTGGCGAGGGTGTGGGGGAAAAGGTATACTCATACATCGCTAGTGGGACTGTAAATTGGTACAACCATTATGGAAAGCAGTATTCCTCAGAAAACTGAGAATAAAACACCATTTGCCTCAGTTATCCCACTCCTTGGTTTCTACCCAGAGGACTTAAAATCAGCATACTATAGTGATACAGCCACATTAATGTTTATAGCAGTTCAATTCACAGTAACTAGACTATGGAACCAATTGAGGTGACTCTCAATAAATGAATGGATAAAGAAAATGTGGCATATATACTCAATGGAATATTACTCAGCTTCTTAGAGTGAAATATGGCATTTGCCAGTAAATAGTTGGAATTGGAAAATATCATGCTAAGCAAAATAAGCCAATCCCACAAAACCAAAGGCCGAATGTTTTCTCTAATATACAGATGCTAATTCACAATAAAGCAGGGGGCACTAGGGAAGAATAGCATTACCTTAGATTAGGTAGAGGGAAGTTATGGGAGAGAAGGGGAGGGCAAGTGGGGATAGGAAAGATAGTAGAATGAAACGGACATCATTACTGTATGAATATATGTGACTACATGACCAATATGATTCTGAAACATGTACACTCAGAAAAAAAATATATCCCATCTATGTATGATATATCAAAGTGCATAAATGCATCTACTGTCATGTACAACTAATTAAAACAAATAAAAACTTTTTAAAAATTAACTAAACTGTCATGTGCTAAAATTTCAGAAAACATTTAATATGTTCTTACATGAGATCATTTAGGGGAAAGTCTGGCAAGACAGGACAAAGGTCCAGAAAATTCCACAGGGCAGTAACTCACTGAGACAGAACTGTGAAGTCCACTCTAAGTCTGTACCCTCCCTACTTTACCCAACTTCTACACAATGGATTTCTACATTTCTTGTTCCATAAGTCTTTCATTTTTCTTTCTTTCCTTCTCTCTCTCTCTCTCTCTCTCTCTCTCTCTCTCTCTCTCTCCTTTTCTTTTCTTGTCTGGCATTATCAAAAGTTTGTAAATGATTATAACATAATTTAAAACTTCTAAATAGAAGTTATGAGTTGTATTATTGCTATCGGACAGTTTTGCTCTGAAACAGATGTAAAGATTTTTTAAAGTTGTTTATTTTGCCTTTAAGAGTTAGAACTTGTGTTTTCCCTGGATGCCCATGCCTGCACCCTCTTCACTCTGCTCTGCACCCTGGGCAGCTGAGGCCCTCAAGGATCCTTGGATGTCTATCTAAGTTGGTTTTAGCCAATGGAAGGTACACATAGGAGGTCAGAGAATGAACGTGAAATCCACCTCCTCCCGCCAAGTGGCCCATGTCCAGCAGCTCTTCATTCAGAGCTCTTGAGCTTATGACTTCCTTTTCTAGGTCCCTTGAATTTCAGCCTTTGTCCTTCTAGACCTGTCACTATCCCAGGATATTCCACTTTTCCATACTGATTTTCCTAAATTCTAGCAAAATCATTTTTGAATAGCTCTTCATTAAACTTCTTCACTTTAATGGTTGAAATAGGCTGTCTATTTCTTTTCAGGATCCTATTGATATGTCACATGTCTGTCTATAGGAAAGCAGTTTTTGAAAGAGAGATAAAAAGATGGGAAGAAAAGGAGTATAGAATCACTGTCTTCTTGCACCTCGTTAAGAATGAAGGGAAGGGAGAGAGACAACAGAGGAGGGAAGGGGTGGGGATAATGTTTTCTGTACTTCTCCATCCAGACTCAAAGCTGATATAGCCAATCCCAACAAATCTTCTATCTTCATAGATAGGAGAATGGGCACATTGTGGTACCCATAAAATTTCTGAATCTCCATCTTGCTGGCTTGGTAGATTGCCACTCACTTGGTTTATAGCCTGATAAGTAGAGAAAATTAAGCTCTGAGACCCTTGTGTAGATTGGGGCCTAGCATTCTCCACCAGGTTTGGGGACTGTTGCAACTCTTTTTTCCTACACTTCGGGCCTCCTGTGGTGACAACTAATTCTTATAACATTATAATTATTCCCTGCCCTTTGGGGGAGTATCTGGGGCCAAAATTTTAATATTTTAGCTATTATCCTTTTTCATCATCATCTTACCTATTTACTAAAATGAACATATGCTATATATGGATATGCAAATATATGTTTATGTTTTGACCTATACATAGACTTCTGATTTTTACCATTCTTATGATAACTCATACTCACAAGTAACACTGTTGGGTGATTCTCAAATTAAGGCCATTACAAAGATCTGCAAAGTTTAAAATAGTAGCTTGCACCACTGTAAAATGTTCACCAAAGCCTTCTCTACTCCAATAACTGTTATATAATTCCTACCATGAATACTCATATTAACATTTATTTAAAGGAAAGAACAAGAATCTATCATTGGTTTTACAAGTAATCTACTTTGTCTAAAAAAATGAACAAAATACAAATTGACTTCAAATTTTATGTTATTTGAAAAATTTACTCATAGTCTAAAACTTACATCATGTTTCATGATTCTAAATTTAGGTTCATATTTTTCTCTCCAAGAATACTTTTGAAAACATTCCTAACTATGATCATATATCATCTACATATGTACACCTTATATAATTGCCAGGAAAATAAGACCCAGGATTATTTTCATCTTTATTAAATAATGTGGTCAGCATATTAACACATGGGAAATATAATTAGTTTCAGAATATTTTCCCAAACTTCTTTGCTTTTGTCCCCATAAATCTAAAGGGTATTTTTAGATTTATTTCTGTTTATAGTAATATTAGTACCATTTTAAGTTCTCTAGGAAGCCAGATTTTATTATCCTATGTTTTAATAATGAAATGCAGTCACTTAAATATTCTCCAAATGAAATAAAAATCCCAATAGCAAGAGATTATAATTCATCAAAATTGAGATATTAGTAAAAGAAATGTAAAAATATTTTGAGATCTTCAGATGGGTTATGCCAACAATTGTTATTACTCTCATAAACAAAGGCTTAATACCTCTAAGAAACAGTGTTTTCAGTATCTTGTATTCTATGTCAGCTTAATTTTACTTATTGCACAATTTAAATCTCTGTTAAGTAGTTCAAGGAAGAACATCTATTCTTTCAGAGTGCTTTAAGAGTATAATGAATTGGCAGCTCTATTTAAAAACTCCTTCCTAATAGAATAAGTGGTTGGATCATTAAACCTGGTTTGAAAAGTGTACATACAGGGGAGAAAAACCTGCTTTGGTTTATGCAGTCGAAACATCTGCTAAACCTTCTGACACAGACAAGCAGGAAGAGTAATATGTTCTTTAAATTAGAAACCAAATGGCAACAACTAAATGCATGTCCCTTAAGGGATCGTAAATATTTTCTGTCTGCAAAGGTCACCTGACCTTTGAGCAGACAATAAGCAGTGAAAATTCCTCCAGGCAAAACCCTGCAGGAGGTTTCCTTAGCAAGGATTCCTACACACTGGGAAGGCATTTCTTTAACTAGAAAATGGCAAATGTATTTCCATTAATATTCGGAACCATGATGAAATGGAAACACATATCATCAGATTTATTGGAGAACTGGACAAATAGCACAGAGAATGGAATTGCACACTAATGGCATATAATCAAATGGGCATGTCACTACACCACTAAGGGTGGTTACTGCTTAAGATAAAGAAGAACTCTCTTTGTTGGATCAGAAACCAGTACTGCGCAGAGAGAGTGTTCTCCTGAGACAGAAAAGCCTGGAGGAAGCTCACAAGTTACAGGTCTGGAATATGGCTGTCCATCTCTTTTTCGTGTTCTTTAGACTCACTTGATTGTAGCTCAAATTGTTTTCTTCTCAATTTTTTGAAAAGTTGTTCTTCAGATCTACACATTCCCATTCTTTTTGTCTTTTTTTTTAATTTACTAATTTCTTATGATAAGCATTCACTGAGAACTTAGGTTTGCTGAAACTTCTACAAACAAACCATGTTCTCTTTTTGCAGTCTTAGAGATAGGCCTGAAAATTTTGTCACAATTCCCAAATACTAATTCCAATAGTGCCGCTTAGATGAAAAGAGGTGCTTCCCCCTATTTGGTGTCAAATCTTAGCCTTAGCCCAAACAATTCTACAGGGGAAGAGCCTTAGAATTACATTAAGGTGGGTTTCAAAATGACATCTCCCACATCTTTTCAACTTGAACACATTATTAAGTTCACTGAGTCTGAGAGATGGACCTAACTTGTAGGTTTATAGTGAAATTTTAAATGTGATAATTTTAATGTGATAATTTATATACTATACCTAGCATAGGGGCAAACATAAGAGAAAAGCCTGGTTAACTGTATCTTCTCCTTTCTGGGATAATATTAACACTTACCTCATAAGACTGGCATAAGGACTAAATGAGGGAATAAGACCTTTAGAATAAGACCTCTAGTATGTGTGGTGTCCTTCTTAAGTTAATAAAGTAAATTAAACTAGCTATTCTTATTGTTATAACTGGTGTCACCTAATGTCAATAATATTAATTCAGAAGAAGGAAATTTTAAAAAGTAGTGTTAGAATTATGGCAAACACTGGATGAATCGCTCAATCTAAGTATTTGTAGTTACTTATAAATAAAGAATCCATATTGTGACTTCTTTTTTATACAGTTTTTTTTCTCCCATCAATAAGTAAATACTTAATATGTTGCCTTTTACTCTATGCATTAGGTTATCCAGAAAAATAGAAAAAAGAGAATGTATATATTGCTCTTACATAGCATGTGTGTGTGTGTGTGTGTGTGTGTGTGTGTGAAGTGATTTACTATAAGGAATTGACACACATGATTATGGAGACCAGAAAGTCTCAGGATCTCTCGCATCATTTGGCAAGCTAGAGACTCAGAAGAGCTTATAATTTAGTTCGGGTCCAAGTCCAAATGCCTGAAAACCACTAGAGCAATGGTGTCACTCCTGTCTGAAGTCTGGCAAATTGACACCTTGAAAAGAACTGATGTTTCCATTTGAATCCTTTGGCAGGAAAGAAGCCAGTGTCCCAATTTGAATAAAATAAGACAGGAAGAAATTTCTGAGACTCTGGAGAGGGTCAGCCTTTATGTTCCATTCGGTCTTTTAATTGAATAAATGTGTCCCACCTTTGTGATAGAGGGTAATCTGCTTTACTTATTCTACCCATTTAAATGCTAATCTTGTCTAAAACACTCATACAGATGAATTCAAAATGATGTTTGAGATAATATCTGGACACCATGTTGCCCAATCCTTTCATATAAAAATTAGTCATCATACTCTCGAAGTTCCAATCTAGATATACAAACTAAACATATTCCCTCAAAAGTTTCTATAATTCACATACCACTAATCCATCCATTTCCTATAGATAACTTGGATCAGTAATTTCCTGAGTGCCCACCATATTTCATGCACTGCACATGAATCTAGTTTGAAGACATAGGTATGAAACAGGTGCTACTCATACTTAGCATATCATGACAGGGAGCTTGAGCTTTCTCAAGAATCTACAGATACATTTTAAGTGGAAAAGTAATTTGATCAGACTTGCTTTCAAACAATCACATTTGCAGAAATATTGGGAGTAATATTGGATAATATTTTGTTTTCTCTGGTTCTTCTTACTTCCTCACTTCTAGATATGGAAACATTAATTACAGTGCTCAGTCCTTATCATTCTTGCCATCTTTATTCTTTTTTCCCTAAGTGGTAACATAAGACCTTTTAGTATATAAAAGATATATAACCAGAAGTGATGGAGAAGATGTAGCAATGGGTACAACAGATGAATGAGCAATTGAAATAATACTGAGCAACGGTGCCAGGGTCTTAGAAACCTTCGCTGTAAGTGATAAACATTAGTCCTGCAGCACCATAATCAGAGGGAAATAAAACAAATTCAAAAGTAAAGAAAGTACTTGATTAAAGTGGCGAAGTGACATTTTTGTGCAAATCCTCTCATAGGTAACAATTATAAAACCTAGAAAAAACACCAGTTGAACCAATAGCAGACAAATTTTAAAAAATCATACACAAGGACCCCCAGTAGTTCTGGAACAATGTTGAAAATCAAAAATGAATTTGCTCTTAAAACTGTAAGCCATACTTAGGTAAATTCAATGGATTTTCCGTTTTTATAACTGAAGGTATTTCACAATCCCATGCAATTTGGTTAGCATAAAACTAGAGCATACTAGCCTGAGGTGTCAGAAAATAGAGCCCAATGAGAGACTGTCTAGAATTAAGCAAGAATTCCACAGGATATCATAAAAGTCTGCATCCTTAAGTCAGATAAAAATCTCTGTCCACAGTTTTGGCTGACCACCAAATTATGCAGCCATAGAAAATACCACCAGGGTCCCGGATATGAAGATTAAAAATGGAAGCCATTAATACAACACTGAAATATGAGCCAGTGTAAAGTGTGAGGGAGACAGTTTTTTGTAAACATCCAAATGGCTAATTGTCCAGAAGAATAAAAATATAATAATTCCCAGAGAAGTCAGAAGAATTCAATACATTATTTGTAATATCCAGCTTTTAAATAAAAATTATTAGGTATTAAAAACCAGTAAAACATGCCTGTTAGGAAATAGAATATCAAAATAATCTGACTCACATACAGCCTAGATAGGAACTTCAGCAGACACTGTCTTAAAAGGAGTTATTTAAAATATGATGAAAGGATTAAAAGGAAAATATGGTATCAATGAATTAATAAATAGGGAATCTCAACACAGAAATGCTACATATAAAAAAATCACAATTAGCTAAATAAAAAGTGAAATGACTAAAATTAAAATTTTGCTAGATGAACTCAATAGCAGTTTGGAAATGGCAGAAGAAAGAATTTTAAAAGCTTGAGGGCAAATAAATATAAATTACACAATTCAAAGGACAGAAAAACTATTGTAAAAAAAAAAGATAAAGAGTCTTAAAGACTCTTCATAAGTACAATCCATGGAAGATAAAAGTCCTACCAAATATGTAATTTGAGTTCCAGGAGAGTAGAGAAAGGATTAGCAAAACCACTTGAAAATGTAATGACCCAAATTTGCCAAATTTGGAGGAAAATTAAGTTAATACTTCCAGATTTAGGGATTGTAAAATTCTCTAAGCAGTAAAGCAGAATAAACACAAAGAAAACCACTCCTAGGTAGAATATATTCAAACTGTTGGAAGACAAGGATAAATGACAATCTTGAAATTAGACAGATGCAAATATATTGTCTTCAGAGGAACAATGATTACAATAAGTGGATGACTTATCAGAAACCAGGGAAGCCAGATAAAATTGTAATGAAGCAACCAATTTGCTTGTGTTATCTTTGAATCACTGTGACCAAAATACTTAACAAGAAAAAATTTAGAGAAATTTTATTTTGGCTCAGAATTCCAGAGAGTTAGTCCATAGTTGGCTGAGTCCATTGCTCTGGGCTCAAGGTGACGCATCACATCATATTGGAAGGGTATCATGAAGAGAAGCTACTCCCTTTATAGAGTCAGAAGGTGGGTGGAGGGCCAGGGAAGATGAACTCTTCCAGGGCATGTACCTAGTAACCCACCTCCTCTAGCCTCACTTCATCTGCCTACAGTTATCACTCAGTAAGTCCATTCAAACTAGGATGGAATGATTAGGCTACACCATCTAATCGTCTAACCTCTGAATATTGCTGCAGAACACAGGAACTCTGGAAGGACACCTAGCAGTACACCACAAGGTTTTTCCACTGACCCCTGAAAACTCATTTGTATTTCACAATGTGAAATGCATTTAGTTTATCTCCAAGAATCTCATAGTCTTAACAGTTTCAGTATTATCTTAAAGTTCAAATCCAAAATCCCACTTGAGACTCAAGGCAAACTCTAGACTGTGAGCCAATGTGAAAATTGAAAGTCACATATATCCAATATACAATAGCACAGAACAAACATTCTCATTCAAAAAAAAAAAAGGATGAATAGGGGGATTGAAAGAAGGGATGGGGTGAAAGCAAAGACCTAAACCCAGCCAGGCAAAGAGGTCCCATAAATTCTCAGACAGCATGTCGGACACATACCTGGGAGGTGTGATTTACAAAAGACTTGTACAACCCTACCCCTATGGCCTTGCAGGTTGTGGCACACATGGGCTCTCTTTTACTCTAATTCTCTTTGCACCCACCACCCTGTCTCAATACACAGTCCATGTTACCAGCATCTCTTAATTCCTTTGGTCTTCTATTCCACCTTCAGCTTCACCCTCATAGCTTCATGCATCACCATTTCAGGGGGCAACCTGCAGACACTCCAACCATGCTACACTTTGCCTGGCTTCCTTGGAAGGCCTGAAATATTGTTGGAAGCCACCATGACCCCTTAATTCCAGTATCTTGTATTCCTGGAGAATTAGCACCATGTGGATGCTGCCAAGGGCTTCAACCAGCTATGTGGTACCTGGACCCTCTGGAATCATGGCTCCAGCAGCATCTAAGTCCCTGGACGGCTGAACAAGTTGAAAAACTTTCAACCCACTCACTTCCTGTGAAAATGGGTGCCCCCATAATCTCTTTTCAAAGAAATTTTCCCTCTAAACTTTTGAGCCTGCAATCGGTATAGTCTGAGATGCCCTCAAGCCATTTTTTTAAAGTGTCTGTCAAAAGAACTTAGCATCCCTTTAGTGGCTGTAATTTCTTTTACAATCACCTCTTCCTTGGCCCCAGTTTTACAAGCACTTTTCTGGTCAAATGGCATTTTTTAAAATCCTTCAGCTTTGCTTTCTGCTCCCTATTCTCATAGTATGCCTGAACACCAGCACACCTGGTAGCAACAGCCAAGCCAATTACTGAATGTTGTGCTGCCTTGAAATTTCTTCCACCAGATTAATTAATCTATCTTTAAATTAAACCTCACACAAAGTCTCAGAATAAGGGCAAAATATCACCAAGAATTTTGCCAGAATGCAACACAAATGGTTTAGTCCCATTTCCAACACAGTTCTCATTTCTCTGAAACCTCATGAGCACAGTCCTCATTACTATATCAGTATTCTGGCCTTCTGAGTTCCCAGCAGTATCATCCATTAAGCTCTGCTTAAAACATTCTACAGCCTTTTCAGTCTACATCTCCAAACTTTTCCAAATTCCACAAACCAGCTCCAAAACCTTCTGAACTGCATGATCAGGTTGGTTCCAGCAACAACCCCACTTCTTAGCACCAATTTCTGTGTTAGTCAGCTGGGCATTGCTGTGACCAAAATGCTTGTGGTTTAGTCAGCTGTTTCGCTCCTATGACTAAATATCCTAAGCAGCACAACTGTAGAGGAGGAAGAGTTTATTTGAGCGTTCATGATTTCAGAGATCTTAGTCCATAAACAGCTGGCTCCATTCCTCAGGGATCCAGGTGAGACAGGAACAACATGGTGGAAGAGTGTGGCAGAGGGAAGCGACTTCCATGGTGATTACGAATCAGAGATAGAGTCCACTAGCCAGATACAAATATATACCCAAAGCCAAACCCCAATTCCCACCTCCTCCAGCCACACCCTGCCACTTCAGTTACTACTCAGTTAGTCCTTATGAGGGGATTAAATCATTGATTGGGTTAAAACTCTTACAACCCAATCATTTCTCCTCTGAACCTTCTTGCACTGTCTCCCACTTGAACTTCTGGGGGACACCTCACATCCAAATCATAACAGCCTGACAAGAACAACTTAGAATAGAGGAGGTTATTTTTACTCACAGTTGGTCCATGGTCATCCGAATCCATTGCTTTGGATCCAATGTGAGGTATCACACCACGGTGAGAGGGTGTGGTGAAGGAAATCTGTTCCCCACATGACAGCCAGAAAATGAAGTAAGAGAGGGAGAAGAGGGAAGAGACTATAGGGAAGATGCACCCTTTCAGGACATTCCACCAGTGACCCACCTCCTCCAATAATATCCCACTCAGTTCATTCAAACTAGGATGGATTGACTAGGTTATATCTCTCACAATCTGATCCCTTTACCTGTTTATTCCCATATTAATACAGGAGCCTTGGGGAATACCTCATATTCACACCATGACATGGCTAAAGAAATAAAAGTAAAATCATAATCAAAAATTATATATCCAGCAAAACTATCCACTAAAATTGAAGACAAAAAATGACATTCAATATAAACAAGCCATGGTTAAAGAAAGATTTTAGGTTGAAGACAAAGGGCATTCAAGGACAATTAAGATCTAAAGGAAAGAATGAATATCATCAAATTGATATATAAATGGCAATATACACATGTATGCATAAACATGATTGATAGGCATGTCACGTAATATAAATGCAAAGAGCACTAAAGAAGATAGCAGAAAAGAAAATAGAAACAAATTGTTGGAAGGTTCCTATGCTTTACCTGGAATTCTTGATGAGGCCCTATGTGATTTTGGGTGTGTATGTGCATGTTATGAGCAAAGCAGTGTAGCAATAAGAGCAGGCACCATGAGAATATAAGGTGCCTGTTCATGCTGTTTGTGTTTGCCTTTAAGATCTCCCTAAGCTTGATCATTCTAGGTTTGATGTCCCAAACCATTTTTAAGGTTTTAGTGGCTGGCAACATAACCAATTAAGGTCGCTTATCTCTAGTGTTTCTATAGTGAGATGTTAATCTCTACCAAGGCCCAATAATGTGTCATACATTCCTTTTAATATAATGAATATTTGTGGGTTATAAGAAGCATTGCCCTTCTCCAAAACTGCAGGCATCTATACTGTTGATTCTCCTGTATTTACTAGAGGCCCCATATTACATCTCTATCTGCCACAGAGGCTCCTTTACTACAAATTACACTAAGTTATAAAACACAGTGGCAAGGAAGTTTATATCAATGACTACTTTGGTTTCCCAGCCATTATATTTATTTATTTGTTTTTGTTTCAGATTTTGCTCAGAACTTGAAGCCTCAAAGGTTAGACAGCATGAGATCAAATCTATACAAATGTATTTTCTTTTTTGTGGTGGATGTTGCAGATATATTTGTTTCTCCTTTTTAAGCTAATATATAGACATTCTTTGGACTACTAGATCTTTAGAAATTTCAGCAATGCAAATGGTTCTCTGAAATTTCTTAGTATTTATTGCTCACCCTTTCCCATGCATGAAACATAGTATGTTTTCTAGAGTTTTTATCACCGGCCAACCCTGTCAAATGAACATCATATCATGAATATAATGCACATGTCTCTATGCTTTCAAGGTTACCATATTCCCTCCAGATTATATAATGAGAAGTAGAAGCATTCACATAACCCAGAAGAAAAAGAGAAGACGTACATTGCTGTCCTGATCAGGCAAAAGCAAATAATTTCTTATTATCTTTCATACTAGGGATATAGAAAAAGATTTTCTAGGCCAGTAACTGTAAACTCAGTCCTAAAATCTTTGTTGTTTTCCATAAAGATATCACATCTGGATCTATAGTTCTGAATGACAGGCTGACCTGGTTTTGTCTACAATCATCCAAATAATTTTCTGTAAGCCAGCTCTTGCACTGATCAATTGTGTAGATATAAGATGACAAGACCTCTGTGTCTATCAAGATTTTGATAAGAGTATTAATCTTTCTTT
This sequence comes from Marmota monax, assembly GCF_021218885.2. Lineage (NCBI taxonomy): Eukaryota > Metazoa > Chordata > Mammalia > Rodentia > Sciuridae > Marmota > Marmota monax. The sequence goes on from NW_026695241.1 coordinate 10,405,698, forward strand.
CTTAGAGGGATACCTTACAATTTTTTATATACTATCTTGGGACAGGTCCTTCCTAGGGATTTCTTACATAAAGGAACATAGATTAGTGGACCCCTGGACCCACTGATTATTTAGTATCTATTCTTATCATACAGTCTGCACCTGGGGGGAAAAATGAGACAAAAATGAGACCAAAAAAAGCAGATACTCAGTTTCACTGGAAACCCTAAGGAATAAACTTCTCTAAAAATTCAAGTATCACCTGCTCTCCGTAAACCTCTGGAACAAGTGGGCCAGACTGATACTTTAGGTTTTTTCAATTAGTGTTAAGTTCAAAACTGCTAAGCAACAGCAACAAGAAAAGCCATGTATTTCCCGTTTTGAGATCAACATCTTTCTGAAAATAGGTACAGACTCCTCTGGGGAAGGTTTGGAGGGTGAAGGGATTCACAATGTGTCTGTGGCCATATTACAAGATTTTCCTTAAAAAGGCAAGGTCTGACTCAGAAGCAAACTAAATCTGTACACTAGTTTAGGCTCAGGGCTAATTGCTTATGCTCTGACAGGCATGAAACTTAATGTTCATTGATAAGGATCATGATCTCCATGACAGTAGTTTTAGTCTGGTTTCTTTTTACCAGATGTAGAAAAAGCCTATTTTTAAATATGTTTTGCAGTTCCCTGGGAATCCGGTCATCTGTTTTCTTCTTCAGGATTCTATGATCAGTTCAGTGCTTGTAGGTCCCAGCACTCTGATTACCACTCTTCCCCAGTTATTATGATGATTGTGCCCACTCTGTCTCTAGAGATAAATGTTGTCTCTAGGTTTTCAATAGTAAGATGTTATGGTCTAAGTATAATGAGTCTGCCAAAACTCTTGTGTGAGACAATGTAAGAAAGTTTAGAGGTAAAATGATTGGGTTTGAGAGCCTTAAACTAATCAGGACATTCATCCACTTGAATGGATTAATTGGGTAGAAATTGTAAACAGGAAGAGTGTGGCTGGAGGAGGTAGGTCACTATGGGCATGTCTTTGGAGTCTCTATTTTGCTCATGATGAGATGAGTTTTCTCTTTGCTTCCTGAGTCTCATGTTCTAAGCTGTTTTCCTTGGCCACACCCTTCCGCCATGTTTTACCTCACCTTGGTCCCAGAGCAAAGGAGCCAGCTGTCTGTGGACTGAGACCTCTGACACTGTGAGGGTCAACTGAACTTTTTTTCTTCCAAACTTGTTCTTGTCAGGTCTTTGGGTCACAATGGCAAAAATGTTGACTAAAATAAAACATGTATTCAATCTATAGTAATTTAACGAGAAGAGGAGTAAGCAGAAGAATAAATACCATGACTTCATTCTCCTGATCCCCTTTCATTCCCTGATGATGCCTCTCAGAATTCAAACTCTTCCAAAATCTGAACAAGTACAAACACTAACTTACTATAAGATTCACAGCAGGATGGAGAATGCGGGACAGTGAATCTAGAAGGGCAAAGGTAAAATAGTCTTTCCTCTAGACAGTAAGCTGCATGATAGTGCTGACATTTCCATCTTTCCTGGCTGTGTCCTCAACACTTAGAATTGTGACAATCACATAATACATGTTACACTATTGTTGGGAGGATGGTTGGCTGGCTGGCTGGATAAGAGACACATTTACAGGCATATAATTAATTATGAGGAAAAACATAAATAGGCAAGACAAAAATATGCAAGAGAAGGGTAAGTGGATACTTCGGTGGTGGGATTTCCAGTAGATGAATCTGGGTTTGCAGTGCTTTAAAAGAGCAGCCATGAGCTGGATTAGATAAACAGTGACATTTCAAGAAAGACTTCTTGGTGCCACTGGGAACATATATGATAATATTTATACTATCAATAGTTTTTAGTCTAAAGTATTTTATTCCAAAACAATCTACAGAAATCTGTGATTCTTTTCATGTTATAAAGATATTGGGCTTAACAAATTTTTTCATGTTAAAATGACTGACCACAGGGGAAGACAATGGTTATCCATACTCAGGAGATATATATATATATATATATATATATATATATATATATATATATATATATATATATATATACACACACACACACACATAACATTATATATATATATTTATATAGATAGATATATAGATATTTATAGATAGATATAGATAGATAGATAGTCATATATATATATATATATATATATATATTCTTCTCTGTGGTCAGTCATTTTAACATGAAAACATTTTGTCATACATATATGTCATACATACAAGTATAAATATATATACATTCATACTGTGAGTGTGTATGTGTGTGTGTGTGCACAAATAACTTTATTGAAAGAATATTTTTATTTGGAGGAAGAAAAGGAAAATACTCAAGTACTCAGGTACTGTTATATTGGAGAAGTAATAAGAGAGACTGAGAATATTAGTAACGGAATGTATATTCTGTCATATATTACAAAGTACAAAAAAAAAATAAAACTGGCCAAAAATTCTTTGATACTGCCTATCAAAATGTGGAGTACTTTCCAAAGCCTTGGATCTGGCCTATCCATTGTCTCTCTTTGAATAGTTAAACATGAACCTGTATAATATAAGCAAAGATTTTGCAATTGGGACTAGTTTTTACTGCTGGTAACTCCTCCACCTCTATGAGAACACACCTGGGCTAGCCTTCTGGATGATGAGCTTCGACCTTGCCACAGGGGATATCAAGCCAACCAGACCGGTAAGTGAGACACCCCAAAACCAACCAATGACAGACATGTTTATGAAGTAATCCCAAATCATCCTATCTTAGGTAGCTTGGCACAAACCAGAAGAAATACCTTGGTAACCAATCAATAAAGAAAAATTTAAAAGAAGAAGAAAAGAAAAGAAATAAAAATCTTGAAAAAGTTTGTTATGCATCAAAAACTAACCAATAATTGAAAGTCATAATTTATCACTTCAGCAGTTTTATTTTTTCTCTGGATAAAAAGAAATAGCTATTTACCATGCTTAAACATTAAAAGTGACAATAATACACAGTAGATGAGTCCTGCTTGAGACATGTCTCTGCCATATCTCCAATCCTTGCCATTTTCTAGCTCTAATCTGCCTCCTCCTCACCATTCCTCACACTGCTCACAGGACTCCTTTTTGGTACTGTTAGACCTTCACCAAATCACACCTGTTATGGGCCAAGATATCTCCTTTCCGAGAAAAGATCAGAAAGTACCAACATCTACCATAGGACGATCAATGCTGTTTAAACTTCAAAACTTCTTAGGTTGAGGTCATAGGTTAAACTGTTTTCTGTGACTTTTGATTTTCATAAGAATGACTTTCAGTATCTTTCTCAAGAAAAGATTTGATTCAGAAACAACATGAAAAAAAAAAAGAATGTTTTAGAGAGTCTAGTACAACAAATTATGAAAGGAAAGCAGTGTTAAGGAAGAGAAAAAGCCCTAAAACTAAAGCCATTCCTCTAAATTTCACCAACTGTGGGCTGATCCCATGTGCATATCACAAAAATGTTGTCAACATTTTCTGTAATTAAGCCATTTATAAAACATCTATTACATTAAATATCATTCTGTATCTCCTTCCTAGTCTATAGAAAAATAACCCAAAATTAATTTCCAAGAAACTGAATACAATAATCCTTGATGTAAATATTATGTGCCAGGTACTAAATTCAAAATAATCACTGTATATTATGTGTAATAAATATATATTATATAATAAACTGTGTGCACATATTATATACATGTATAATACATGCAAACATTATATATGCTAATCCATTCTGTCAGCTTATAGCTTTCACCTCTGGTTGCCTCTCTCCCACACATTCATATTTGTTAAAATTATGCTTTTAGCAGTAAAAAAAAATGTGGGTATTAATGTGATTCACCTTTTACTGATAACATAGGAATAAAAAGTAATTATCATCTTTGAATGGTGTTATTTGATTATAGGGGTGAGTTCTTTATGAGAATGTTAGAGCCCTTTTTAGGGCTATATGAAATAATGTATCATTTACAAAATACAATTTGAGCTTGCCCTTTGTCCTGTCACAATTTATAAAAATGAAGTACTTTTGGAAATTAAAAGGCAACAATCTTAAAACAGATAAAACAAACTGATTTAGTATTTTTGCAGGCACATAGGACCTTTTTTCCCAAAGAGCTTTATAACATAATAATTTGCATTTCCATAGCACTTTTCTTCCAAGGTTTTTCGAAGCCTGTTGCATTAATATGAATTCAACTATGATGCATTCCCTTGAAGTAGGGATTTATTCTTCACATTCCCGTTTTACAGACAAGCACATTAGTGTCTTGCTGAAGGGTGTATAACAACACATAAGTCAGTTAGGAAATTGATCTTAGAAATCCTAATTTCCTATCCCTTGTTCCGGTACCTTGACAAAACTGTTTTCCTAATAGAGAAGCATATTACTCTGCAACTAAATAGCAAATTAAAGACATGCTGTCTCATGTAATCTTATAAATATGCTTTAAAAGCCACCAGGACCCCTGAGAGGTTTACCATCTGGTTCCCATGGTGGCAAAAAGAAACAAGAATGAGTGTGGAAGACAGACTAGATTGTATTCAGCAAGCAGAGGGAGATTCTGCACTGGCTAGAGCCTATGGAACCCCATCTCCAGACTCTCCTTGTGAAAAAGAATTTTTCACCCTTGAATTTATAGTGGATAATAGCAGGGTTAGCAAAGAAAGAATAAAGTATGAATACTACCAAGCAAAATGTGGTAAACGAATTTCATTTTAAGAGTTTACAACCTGGGACAGCCAAACTTCAAGGTGGTTCGCTGTAAACCTGGCTTCCTGGCACCCCAGCCCTCATGATAGTCTATCCCACACTGAGTCAGGGTAAGTCACCAAAGGTATTGAAGCTCTCACCATGGTCTCTTTGGAACAAGTGGGAAGCCAGCCACCATGCCATGAGGATGCTGAGGCAGCTCTGTGAGGATGCCACCAGAAGAGGAACTGGGACTTCCTGCCAACAACCAGCACTGACTTCCACCTGCAGTCACCTTGAAATACGGCCCTGAAGCTCCAGTCAAGTCCCCAAAGGGCAGCAGCTCCTTTAACTGCTCCCTCAAGAGAGACCCTGAGCCAGAACTTCCCAACCAAGCAGCTCTTGAAATCCTGACTCATAGAAATGGTGAGAGATGACAGATGATAATTTTTTACTTAGCCACCAAATGTCAGAGGGATTGGTCATATAGCACTAGGAAATAATATATATAATTGAACTATTGATAGCTATGGGAAAGAAAGTAGTTAAATTGGTTGATTCAATTCAATTCAGCAGCTAATTAATGGACATCTATTCCCCTTTGGGGTCCATCGAGAAGATACTGGTAATTAATGAATAAGTTCAGGCTAAGATAAAAGTAGTTTTGTTACCCAGAAAAGGAAAATAAAGCAAATACCTTCAACAACCAGGCAAGCTTCAAAGGAGAAAAGATTTTCACTGTGAAATGGCATGAAATCCCTTACTTAGAATTTAGCAATGGCTTTCTATAGTATTTTTCTGCTAAAAGTAAACTCTGTGCGGGGTTTGCCCCCTGACACGGACTCTTCTCCTGCCTCTTCAAACACTCTGACCTTTTGTCTCTCTGCGGTACCCAGATCTTTATTCCCTCCAGCTCCAATGGTTGTTTTCCTCCAGCTTAGTCTATCTCCATCCCCACCGCTAACCTTGACCCTGTCCTTTCCAAGATTAGCTTCTCCTGGTCTCAGCTTAGATATCACCTTCTATGAGAGGCATTTCTACAACACTGTTTCTAACCTTCCCCCCTCATCTCTCTCTCTCTCTCTCTCTCTCTCTCTCTCTCTCTCTCTCACACACACACACACACACACACACACACACCACAATCACTCTTATCATCACAAGACCCTTTATCTCCCTCCAAATCAATAACCCAATGTGTAAGCCGGGTCAATATCTGTTTACTCCACTCACTGATTTGGTACATCATTTGGCTAGCAAGTGGAAGCTAGCCGTTTATTAGGAGTTTAATAAATAGTTGCTGAATGAATAATTTAAAAATAAAAAGTGTAAAAAATCACTAGAAACATTGAATGTCTGGTTAGATTATTTCAGGAAGGTGTTCCATATGTGGTGGCATTTAAATAAGCCTTATTGATCAATTTAAGCATCAGAAGGCTAACATGTGGAAGAAAATACTCCCAGGGGATCACCATACGCATGACTATAGGTAGAGAAATTGCATTGATTTTTTTTAGCCAGTTGTGCTTGATTTGGAAGCCAATCTTCCTTCCTCCACAGGAAAACACCAGGAAGCATGTTGGACTATGATACCTGCTCGAACTGGTAGAGAGGAGGAGAGATAGCACTACCCCAGCTGAGAGGCTGCATTAAGGACTGAATCACTTCAAATATTATAACTGTAGACAGAAAGGAGTCCTTTCAGCCATTCTGAGATAAGGGTGTGGAGTTGTGCAGAAGGGTCACCTGTGTCACCTGCAGTGTCACCGCACAGTCTCCTTACCCTGTTCTGAGACATCCAGTATTTGAGATAAATGTGCATGGGCTGCAAAACTGAATGCTGTTGAGAACATCTGGAATCTGGCTGTTCTCAGCAGAGCACCTAAGAAGAGGATATAAATATAAAATCGTGTCCATTTAAAGAATGGCCAGCAATAGAAATATATAAGGCAAAGAATTGAACTCTCTGCTACTTTAAGAAGACAGAATCACTGATGTCATGTGCTTAACATTAAATAGGCTTTTTTCATATTGATTTTGATTTAAAAGCCGTTCTTTTTGGGGAAAATGTCAGAGAAAGCTTTAGATCCTTTCTCCGTATGCAAAATGAGAAACTCAATAACTGCAATAACCAACCAAACAAACAATAAAACTAACTTATCAAGATGTACTAGATAATGATACATATAATTTGTAGCCTGGGAGGAGAATCTGATGGATAGAGTCCTCCTATCTTGTGTGACTAAACCCACCCATTTCAATGGGAAGTTTGGATATCTAGGTTCTAGAGGCTTTAAGGAACTCTAAACCAACCATGGTCATGGGAAATAGCACTTGACTGGCAGATAAAACAATATGGATCCAGCAACAACAGAGTTCCTTCTGGCTTTTACCTCCCCTAGCACATACAATATGCTATGCCATTCTTGGAAGGTAATGTGCCTCCTTATGTCCTGGAACCCAGACAGATCTTTGTGTCTTGATCCAAAGAACATAGCATCAGTCATTCTGAGTAACCTCTGAAACAAAGTCGTGGAAGACAACACAGCTACCCTGAGGCTTCCTTCTGAAGAGATGCCAATGTTCTGAGCCTCATTTTCCATTTATATTTTCTGTCTGTGTTGTTTGTTTGTTTTATTTGTTGTGTTTTTAGCAAACTTCTATACCTAATTTCTAATAAAGAGATCTCCCTCTTCCTGAGTCAAAACCCAAGTCAGGCTTTAAATGTGGAAATATCCCAGTGTCATATTGTTGCTGATTTCCTTAACAAATTTTAGTTAACAAAGAGGACCAAGATCTTAATTTTCCGTCTTCTCATCACTAGATCTTTGTAATGAAATGCAGAGCCTGTTACCATCTATGTCCTGTGGTCTTTCTCGAATGTTTGGACTTTCACTGGTGTTTATGTTTTAATCACTCTCTAGAAGAAAATCTCCCTTCTTTTGATGGTCTTCACACCAGCCTTTCCAAGAACATTCTGATCTCTTAGGCTTTGTTCCTTCTCCCTTTAGCCTGGAAGTGCCTTATCCATGTCTTATCCTACATCCTATGGAGGAGATCAAATTCCTTCTCCAATTTGACATTTCTCAGAATGTTCTACCATTATATCTTTCTTCTGAATTTATAGAATTCCTTCTCCCTCTGAAATTGTACCATATGAAATCTTACAATGTCTGTGTCAGTACTTTATGCTTCATTATTATATATCATATGTTAACATTCACTGTAACTTGGTGTTCTTTCACCTTACAGAACTGCACTTTCTCAGAATTTATCTGCAGAAAGCTTATCAGCTCTTCTTGTATGGAATAGAGTTTCAATTACCACTGATAGGTAGATTGTATTTCCCAACAACAGTATGTATCTCTTCCCAAGTGAACCTTGTATGACAGGATAATCATGCCCTTCCTAACTAAAGGAGAAATCCATATTCCCCCTCCATGAATTTGGGTGGACTTTTATGCATTTCTCAACCAATAGTCTGCAGTACAGGTGACACTGACCGATTCTGGTAGAATTCAAAGAAATTGAATTTCTTGCCTGGCTTCCTCTCTTGCTCTCAGGCCATGAGTCTTTGGGACCCAGATTTCAGCAGAGTGGAGTCATATGCTGAGAAACCCGCAGAACAGAGACAGTGATGCCTGAGTATCTGCAGCTACTATGACTCCCCAGTTTCAAGTCGTCCCAGGCTAGCATGGAAATTTAAAAGATGATTCAGCTTGACCCAAAGGAACCTGGGCAAGCACTGCTCGATTGAGCCCAGTCAATTTTCAAAAATGGGCAGGATAATAAATAATTGCTATCTGCTAAATCGAGTAAGTTTGGGATGATCAGACACACAACTAAAACATTGTAAATTTATTATTTTGACTTTCTTATCTATAAAGCAATACAAATACAATTAACATAGCAGTTAAACACTTTTCACAGTATGTGTTTATATGTTACCCTTATTCCTAATATTTCTTAGCTTTTTCCACATTTTCTCCCTCTTTCTCTCTCTCTTTCTTCCTTCCTTCCTTAGTTCCTTTCTTCCTTCCTTTTCTTCTTTTTTTTTTCTACTGGGGATCCAACCTATAGACTCTCACATGCTAAGCACATTCTCTACCACTGTAGCTAAACCCTCAACCCCTTGGCACATTTACTTGACTTATTTATTAACATCAAGGATTCTCAGAGCCAGGTGCAATGGAGCATGCCTATAAATCCCAGGGACTCAGGAGGCTGAGACAGGAGGATGGCAAGTTTGAGGCCAGCCAGACTCAACGATTTAACAATAAAACTTTCAGCAACATAGTAAAACTCTCTCTTAAAATAATATATATATATATATATATATATATATATATATATATATATTAAAAGAACTACAATGGTAAAGCATACCTGGGGACAATCCCCATCTCCAGTAACAAAAAAGAATTATCACTAATTTATTTAGTATCTCTCCACTAGAACATAAGCTTAATAAGGGTAGGATTTTGTATGTTTTTCACAGGGCTCCATTTCCAGCAGAATAATAGCTATTGTGCCCTTGGCTTAAAAGTCATAGGAGAAAGTGAATATAATTCTAGTTGCTTAGGGAATTAAGCAAACAATTTAAGCATGATTATTATAAACAATTGAAACATACAAAGATTCCTCTGGCTTTTATTTGTAGTGATGGTACTGTGTAATAAATGTAGATGATATTTTCATTTTGTGTACATGCCCACACTCTTAAAATCATGTGTCAGCCACAATAGAGTAATCTATCTTTCTTTTCACCTTTCGGTCATATTGCAAGTTCCATTAATTTTTCTTTCCATTTTAAATGTGGGGTATTATTCAATAGTGTTGATGAACAATATAGCCTTTTCATTAAATATTGGTCCTAAATGCTACCTGTTCTTAAGTTCAGGAAGTCTTCTTTGTCTTATTTCAATATTTTTTCTCCATCAATTCTAAGTTTTACAAGCCTTTTAAAAATTCTTTGCCTGACCTTGGTAGGGCTTTCAAAAGCTATTGAATTAATATCTTCCAGATTTAATGTGCTGTTTGCTCCTTTTTGATCATTAACGAAGATGTAAAACAAGGGCAGCTTCCTGGCCTTTTGTCATATTTCTTGGTTTGCCACCCTCAGCCAGCCATCATAGCAGTTAATAGAGCTCTTATCAAGTCCAATTTGGAAACATGCCCTTTAAAAATAACTAATTTCATCCTTGTTATTCCCCATGCCCATATTCTGTGTGCACCCGTGTTAAACCAAAAGCTCATAGTGTTTTCCTCAGAAATAAGATATAAACTCAGAAAGATATAAAAATAAAATGAAGCATTGCTGCACCTGCCTCGTAATGGCATTATTTTCTATGAAATAAAGAAATTTGATCTGACAAGAGTCAGGCAATTCTCTCCTTGACACACGACTTCTGAAAAAAGAAAAAAAAAAGATAAATAAAGTAGCCAGGCCGAGTTGATACGGATAAAATCAATTTATTGGGAAGATTGAAGTGTTAGGGATAAAACTCTTTATATTCTTTCTTTGTTAGTGTTCTTGGTTTCAGATTAGTAGGAAAAGTGTTTTATGCAAACCCTTTACAAGTGGAGTGTGGTTTATAATTCCTTTGTGAAATTTCTACTGGTCCACATTCAGCACAAATCACAGCTCTTGCCTTTCATTCCGATTGAATTTCTTGCTGCAAAAACGCCACAACTCATTGGAACGGGGAGATCTTCTAATGCAGTGACTCTCACCCCCAAGATTATATAAAGACCACCATCATATTCTGGAAGAAAAATGGCATTTAAAGGGAGTTTGGGGACATTCTCTTCATCATATAATCATATGCAAAGTGTTGCTTTGATGCCTTCAGTACAATTGTGATTGACAACCATCTCTACCACCCGAGGCTCTTACTGAACCTGAAATGTCCTTTGGCAACTTGTCATTAGTCCAAATTGGCAGGTTCCCCAGGGTCTCACTCCCACACACTAAAGAGTTAAAAATACTTTATTATTCACTTCCTTTTACAATTTTAAGTCTTTAAAATGTTCAGTGTTCAGTAAGAATAGAACATTTTGTCAAAGAAAGAAAGGACAATAAGCTCATAGTCAAGTATTTTACTAGCATTTAGCAAAGAATTGGTGGTCTTTTTGCCTTTTCCTCCCTTCTCCATATTTTGGGTTGATTACTATTCAAACTAGTCTCAAATCAAAAATCAGAAAGTGACCCAGAGAGAATAAAAACCACTACCGTCAAGGATTGCATCCTCTTGGTCAGCTCTGATCTGCTTTCCTTCCTCCAAGCCTCACTCTCCCACAGCATACTTGGGGTGGGTTGTAGTTTAATACATTTCTTTTTGTGTAAAATAAATATTCTCATTAATCCTAAGAACGTGGTGAAGGGAGAGTGTTTTGTTTGTTTGTTTTCCCAAACCATTCACTCTAGGTGGCTCCTTGCCTGAAAATTTTTGCCAAAGCAATTCCCCCAGATTTTCCTGAACCTATTCCCTAGGCTAGCCTTTCTGTTTGTCCCACACATGTCCACTTACATACACACAGGGATGCTCATGACTAATGTGCAGTCCTATCCTAAATAAATTTAACATCCACACCGAGACCTAACACTCAACCAAATGAGATCTACTTTTCATGGCTGACACATACAATCCCTTCCCTATAAACAGTACCAACAGGTTTCCCAAGATGGGACATTCAATTCACCCCATATGCTTATTTTCAACATTCCCTAGGTATTGAAACAGAGAACTGCAGAAACAGAGAACTTCTTCTACCTCTCTGACTTCACCAGGGGTGTCTTCCCTGAATCCTTCACTAATGTTGTCCTTCTGCCTTGAAGCCTTGCTCTTACTCTTTTTCCATGCCAGGTCCAGTTGTGCCCCTGATGTTCAGCAAATATACACATTTATTGATAATATCAAATGAAGACTGGTATGGATTGAATAATGCCCCCCCAGTAGGCATATGTTAATTTTTTAACTTCCAGTATCTCAGAAAGTGACAATAATTGGAGACAGTATTTGAAGAGGTAAGTAAGTTAAAATGAGGTTATTAGAGTGGGTCCTATTCCAAAAAGAGAGTTTTTCTTATAAGAGGGGATTAGAACCTAGACATGAACAGAGGGAAGACCGTGAGAAGACAGCAGGAAAAGGTGACCTTCAGCGAGCTGAGAAGAAAGGCCTCATAAGAAGCCAACTCTATCTACACCTTGATCTCAAACTTCTAACCTTCAGAACTAGGAGAAAATAAATTTCTGTTGTTTAAGACACCTGATCTGCAGTATGTTGTTATGATATCCTTGCAAATTAATATAAACCCATATTCTATTCCAAGCACCTTGAAAGTCACTGAGACACCTAGTGGAACAATATAAACAAGATCCCCTTCTGCATGGAACTGGAGATGTCCAGGAAGTGGAAATATGTTACAATTACTAGGTGTTACCTATGACACTTTCCTGTGCTTTGCTACACTGCTGTTTATGTATTTCTAAATTATCTTACATTATGTAGAATGGCATGCCAAAAATTACAGGAGTTATGGAGGAAGTAGGGACAGAAACAAACTTCCCAAAACCAATGGTACTTGTAATGAGAGCATTAACAACAAATAACCAGCTGCACAGTTAGACCTGACTAGTATTTGCACCCAACATTAAAGTCAGTGTCCCTTTGCAGCCTAAAACCTTACGCTCATGCTTCCTGCTTCAAAAAGTAAGCCATCGAAGAGGCTTGCCTCTTCCAGTGACCAGCTCTATCATATTTGAAAACTGAATCCAGGATATAGACTTTAGTATTTTTTAAGTTGGTGGTAATCTCCTCAACTTTCCTCACCTACTTCTCTAGACTACTCCAACATGTTGGTACAACAGCGTTTCCTTGAGGCCACCATTTGCACTAAAGATATGCTTCTCTGTCAAATTTAAATCTTTTTTTTTTATTTTTCTTAAAGAGCTTAACAATTGTGCAGCCTTTTTCTTTAACCTAATCACTTCAAAATATTAGTGTTCTGGGGAAGAGTCAGTATGTCAGTATAAATCAACTGTTTTCCAACCTCTAACCTCCATGTTATATTAACAGCATTCCCTTATTTTCAAATTGTTAATGATGTAATTAGCATCAAACATTCCTTAAAGCAAAGCACATTGTCTAGCCAATCTAGATAAAGAGAAGTGGGAAACTTTGTGATCTGTAACAGGACTCAGATCTCACACTATGAGGGAATTTAAGTATACATTTAAATGTGAGTAGTCACAAGAGATATAGTAATGGGTTAAAAGATATATTTATTCAATTTAAGCCTCTATCCTCACACCAAATTTCACTATCTATATTGTCCTATGAATATTTTAAAATCCCACTTAATATTTGCAAGCAGCAAAATTATATTCCACTGTATGTTTATGTGTTCAGTGAAAAGCATTTAAATAAGCCACTGTTTGTTGTGATCTTGGTTTAGCATTTTGTAATAATTTGGCCTCTGAAAGTTGGAGGACTTTAATGTCTCCATCTCTGAGAAGTGCAGCCTGGACATGCTAGTACTGTGTTCCACATGACATGCCATGTCATGCCGTAGCAGTCATTCAGTCATAGGTTTCCCATCAATAGTCCATGAATTTTGGAGGGCTGAGATTATTCCTGATTCATGTTTATGTCCCCAGAAATTAGAGTTCCTAGACAAAGTGGAAACCTCGATAGAGGTTTGAAATATAAATGAGTGATTGACTTGATGGACTAAATAGAGGACATATATAAGGAAAGAAGAATTAAAACATCACTTTGGCTATATTAGATGTAGGAGATTTGATGATGAACTAAATGAAAGCTTCTCCTTCAAGAATCTCTCCTTTCTTGAGCAGAAGAGGAGCAGGGAAGTTTATAGAACACTAGCAGGACGATTTAAGGAGGTCGTATATAAGGGTCCACCGTAGACAATGCAGAGTCCTCTGAAGAGTACAGTGTCAGCCATGTAGAGCCATGTAGTGTCCAACTGAATGAATTATTTGAATATATGAAACCCCAGCCAAAACTCAGGTTCGAATCCCAGCTCACCATTTTCCATATGCATAGCAAATATCTCTGCAAATAATAATTAACAATATTGATACTAATAATAATAAAACTGAAGATAATAGATTTCAGTTAAATTTGCACATGACTGAGGGTTCAGTGAAAGCATAGATACTCTTGTAGTTCAGAAAAATAGGTCACGGTGGGAAGACTAAACCTTTAAGATGTTGTAAGATTCTAAAAGTCTTGAAATTTAAACAGATGAAAAAAGATGATTTCAGAATACCGCTGATTAAAATACAATATGAACGAAAGTACAAAAACAGGAGCCATGAAATCTCAGCTTCATGAGTTTGTCCATGCAGGGACAATTACTCCAATCTGACTCACTCTCCCAGTCAGCCTGAAAATATGTTCCCACTGTCAGCAAAACTAAAAGTGAACCTAAAATGCTTCAGACATACAATGCTCAGAAAGACTTCAATCTTTGGATGCATTTTCACTAACAGTCTGGACCCTTCAAATCCAAAACTAGAGCAAAAAGCTTGTAAAGATCTGTGTGTCCCTGAGCGTATGCTTGTTTGTAAGATCTATAGATATTGTATATTCTCCCACTGCTTCATGAAACCAAGTAAGAGATCCTCTTCAGGCCACATAAACAGCCAGACACTTGAAAGGAAGCAATGGTATTTTGGTACAACTCATCCTATGGAAAAAAAGGTGTAAATTCATTGTATCCAGTCCTAATATCTCAAATCAGAATCAGTTTTCCCTATTTCTCAACTTGGCTATTTTTCCCTATTTTTCAACTTGGCTATCATCGTTTCCATGAGAGAAGGGCAAGACAGGTGCAACCAAATGCTCTTGAACAATGTTTTGCTCTGATGTCAAATAGTATAGCTAGTAAGAACCAATACTTGCCAATATTCTATAGTATATTTTATAACAAAATCATCTCCTTTTCCTTCAAAGAGGAGTGATTTCAGTTTAAGGTGTGGAGTAACAGTCTATAGTAGAATACAGACAGGTATTCATAAACTGAAGAAACCCCATTACCCTTTAATTCCAATTTTTCATTTTTATTTCTGTACACCCCTTCTCCCTTCTGTGTACAAATCCTTCAACAATATATGCATGGCTTTGAACAGAGGGACCCTCTAGTGGCTAAGTTTTCCAACAAAACCTACAATTACCTTCACGAAATGAATAAGTTCTATTTACTGCAAAGTGAGAGGACCCGCCATTCCATTTCCTGTGTGCTAGCAGAGACAGCTGAAGTGCATTGTTCTGCTCCTTGAGCACTTAATGATGTCCTTCTCTTATCTTTGTAATGCAACTTTGGGTTGTTTTTTAGTCTGCTGTCCTTAAGCTGGGCTGATGTGACAAAATGCAGCTTTGGGGAAACAGACACACACTCATCACCTACCTCATTCTACAAAGTGTTTCCTTTGTATTCCATGCTGCCCCCAGAGAACAGATAGTGCCAGAGTAATAAATGAAGTGGGAGATTTAGTCATCAGACCTGAGAAAAAACTCATGGTGTGAATCCTTACCCTTGAGAGAATTTGCTGAGTAGCATTAGCCAAGCTATTTTCTGACAACTTGTGGCTAAAGATCAAATGGAAACTAAATGTTTCAGAACCATCCAGATGCTGACTCATGTATAAGGCACCTTTCTCATGTGAAATATAAGTTTTAGTGCAGTTACTCTTTATGGTTTAAAAACTTGTTTCTTCCGATATCACTGTGCAAGTGAAGGCTCTGGAGTATGTTAGAGTGGCCTCATCAGCCACGGTTCCATTTGGAGCTAGTAGCCTAGAGAGTGTCAAAGCTTATAATGAGTTCATCAGTTCATGCTTTACTAAGACTACCCCTTTCAGAAAAATACTTGCAAAATTCTTTGAGCAGCAATTTTTCAAATGTCGTAACTAGATTCACCTGCTGCAAAAAAATATCAGTAGTTGTGTATGGGGAAAAAAGAAGTCTCAATTAAATCAATCTCTCTCTCTCTCTCTCTCTCTCTCTCTCTCTCTCTCTCTCTCTCTCTCTCTCTCTCTCTCTCTCCTGAAAGCAAAAGAAAACCTATCCCAAAATAGCTGAAGTGAAAAAGAAAAAAAAAAGTACCATACTGATACAAGATACAATTCACTTAAATGTGCAGGGGTTGGAGTAGTTTCAAGCATGGCTGACTCAAGGGGCTCAGAACTAGGTTTCTTTCCATCTTGTTCTTTCTCAAAACAAAAAGATGGGTTCTGTAGCTACAAAACCTTCAACCATTAAATAAAGCAAGTGAGAGTATCTATTTTTCAAGGCTCAATGAATCCCATAATTTCTAATTGACTCTGGCAGCATTGTATATCTACTGGGGCTAAAGGAGTATGAGATTTTGGCCAAATCTGAGTCACTTCCACCCCTGGAATTGGAGTAGAGTAGGTCCCACTGGCCTCACACAGCTGAGTGGATGGGAAGAGGTGAGACCAATTAAAAGTTAAAGTTAACTTCACAAAGAAGGTAGAGGAGAGGCAGAGGAAGAAGGTAAAGCATAAATAAGCTGGCCTACAGCATAGTCTTCAGTCCCAACTAATTAAACCAAATGTCCTTGGATTGATTCAGGCATCAATCCCAGGTGATTCCAATATGCAACTATGATTAAGAAAAATTGGGGCTGGGGTTGTGACTCAGCAGTAGAGTACTCACCTAGCACATGTGAGGCGCTGGGTTTGATCCTCAAGACCACATAACAATAAATAAATAAAATAAAGGTATAAAAAAAGAAAAAGAAAAAATTTCTCCATAAGCATACAGATCCCTCTTCCTCAAAAGACCTCTGTCTGGGGCTGGGGATATAGTTTAGTTGGTAGAGTACTTGCCTAGCATGCACAGGGCCCTGAGTTCAATCCCCAGCACCACAGACAAAAAAACAACAAAAAAACCTCTGTCTACCCTAGGTACCAAATTCCTTGAATGTTTACCCCCACCCACTCATTTGGTCCATCTTTGGAGAAATTAGTTTATTTGCCTAAATATTGCTATGTATTTATGCAATTTACCTTATTTAATCCTCTCAACAGCATCATGAAATTTCTACTTTTTTTTTTCCTTATGCAGATCAGGTAACTGAGTCTTGAAAAGATTAAGTAGTTTGTGGAATGTTTCACCGCTATTCAGTAGTAGATACAGATGCAGAAACCAAGTATAATTGACTAGGCAGCTATTTATTTAAGAACTGTATTTATTATTAAAGTTTATATGTCTCTGAGGGCCTGACCATGTGGGCTGCACCTGAAACTAGTGTCATTGTCTACCCTGAGCCTTTTCAGGAATGTCACTTCTCTTCCTACAGTCTAGCTCTTAATCCTGACCTGTGCTATGTCACATCCACAGATTGTACTCAAAATAGAACCCATTTGAGCCATTTACTTTCCCTTACTGTGGCCCTTCTACGCTACCCCTTCATCTTCCACATCCAGCCTCTCTGTCCTTCCACATCTTCACTTTGGAACTAGAAAAGGAACACTGCTCCTGCTAGAGGAAAAATAGGGTCAACATTTCAACATGCTGGTACAGGCATCGACTTCCTTAATAAGACTCCTAAAGCTCAAGAAATAAAACCAAAAATCAATAAGTGAGATGGCCTCAAATTAAAAACGAAGAACTTCTGCACAGCAATGGAAACAATTAAGAACATGAAGAGAGAGCCTACAGAATAGGAAAAAATATTTGCCAGCTACTCTTCCAACAAGGAATTAATATCCAGAATATACAAAGAATTCAAAAACTCAACACCAAATAATAATAGTTCTGATGATGATAATAATAATAATAATAATAATAATAATAATAATAATCTAATCAATAAATGGGCAAATGATTCTAAGAGACATTTTTTAAAAGAAAAACTATAAATGGCTAATAAATAGATGAAAAAAATTTCAATATCATTAGCAATTGGGAAAATGCAAATTAAAACTACATTGAAATTTCATCTCACTCAATTTAGAATGGCAATCATCAAGAATAGAAAAAATAATGATTCCTGGTGCGGATATGAAAGTAAAAGTACTCTTATACATAGTTGGTGGGACTGTAAATTACTACAAAAAGAAGTTTGGAAAGCAGTATGGAGAGTCCTCAAAAGATTGAGAATGTTACCACCATATGACCCAGCTATATCACTTCTTGGTATCTATCAAAATAGACTAAAATCAGCATATTATAGTGATACATGCATACAAAGGTTTATATCAGCACAATTCACAATAGCCAAGTCATGGAACCAGTCTAGGGGCCCATAAGTAGACAAATGGATAAAGAAAATAGGAGATATATATATATATACACACATATATATATATGTATATATATATGTGTGTGTGTGTGTATGTGTATAGATATAGTATTCACACACACACACATACACATATACAATGGAGTCTTACTCAGTCAAAAATAAAGAATAAAACTGTGTCATTTTCTAATAAAAGATGAAACTGGAGAGCATCATACTAAGTGAAATAAGCCAAACTCAGAAAGCCAAGTCAAATATTTTTCTCTCATATATGAAAGCTAAAGAGAAAAAAAAGGAATAAAAAGGGGATCTCATAAAAATAGAAGACAGTCCAATAGAATCCTGGAAGGGATTTGAGAGAGAGGGAGGGAATGAGGAAGAGCTAGGAACAAAATCTACCAAATTATCCTATGTCCATATATAAATATAGCACATTGAATCCCTCTTTTATATATAATTATAATGCACTAATAATAATAATAATAATAGAAGAGAGATCAGTAGAGCAGAGCAAGTGGATGTGGGGAGGGACAGGTGGGGAAGGACGGTACTGTGGAATGAGATTGATGTAATTGTGCTATGTCCACATATGAATATGACGTAATGAATTCCACTATACTATTGTGTAAAATTCTAAGCAACAAAAACAAAATTTTTTAAAAAAATCAAATTCTTGAATCCCTACATTGTTAAGCTTTCCTTAAATCACTAATTTTAAAACCCTATGCTGGGGCTGGGGATGTGGCTCAAGTGGTAGCGTGCTCGCCTGGCATGCGTGCGGCCCTGGGTTCGATCCTCAGCACCACATACAAATAAAGATGTTGTGTCTTTATTTATAAAAAAAAAAAAAAAAAAAAAAAAAAAAACCCTATGCTGCTTTAGATGAAATTTTATCTTTAGTAGACAACTTTTGTGACATTAGAGAAATTGCTTAAATTTTCAGGGCCCTAATTTTGTACATAGTTAAACATATACAAGTTATGATCCTTACAGTTTATATATTTAGAAATATGTAAGTAAGGGGCCCAGCATAGTATCTTTACACAGTTGGGATTCAGAAATAGTAGCTATGATTATCAGTTTCTATCTCGGAAATTTCTTCAAATCTTATTTTTTTGGGGGATGGGGTACTGGGGATGGAACCCAGAAGCACACCATTGAGCCACATTCCCAGCTCTTTGTTGTTGTTGTTGTTGTTGTTTTATTTTGAGACAGTTTCTTGCTGAGTTGCTGAGGGCCTCATTAAGTTGCTGACGCTGGCTTTGAACTCATGCTCCTCCTGTTTTAACCGCCTAAACCACCTGAATTATAGGTATATGCCACCACACCTGGACAAATCTCACTTTTATCTACATGGTAATAGAATCTTTGTACAAAGGAAAGTGTACAAGAGTGAATACCAACAATGAATAGCATATTTTTTTTATAATGTATTGAAAACATTCTCACTAAGTTTGGAAATCTTCATTAGCTTCATTTCCATTTAACATCCAGAGGACTTTGCTAATAAGAGGGGGAAAAAGGTATCAAGAATACAAAAGAAGAAATAAAAATATTATTTGTTTTTAGTATAATGCATCTGTAAAGAACCAAAAACATCAAAAGAGAAAATAAATCTTTTTTTTAGTAAAATTTTAGATTTCCCAAAAACAGTGAGAAGATAGTACAAAAAGTTTCTGTATACTGCATTTAAATTTTCTCCTAAGATTAACCTCTTATATGAGTATGGTATATTTGCCACAATTCAAGAATGAGTTTTGATATATTATTAACTACAGACCATAATTTATTCAGATTTCCTTGGTTCTTCCTTAATTTTTTTTTTCTCTCTGCTTCAGGATTCCACCCAGGATGCCAAAACAAACTGTCATACTTCTTTTGGCTCCTTTGATTGTGACAGTTTCACAGGTTTTTCTTGTTTTTGATGATCTTACCAGTTTTGAGAGCTGTTCAAGTAATTTGTAGAATGTCCTTTACTCTGTGTCTGTCTCCTGTATTTCTCACAATTAGATTGGATCAAATGATTGGGTGGGGGGAGGAAGACAGAGGCAAACTCCATTCTCATCATATTAGGTCAATGGCACATAGTATCCATGTGACATACTGTTGATGCCAGCCTTGATCACATGTCTTGAGGCAGTGGGTATCAGAGTCCAATATTATGGAGATATTCTTTCCCCCACTACACGTCACTGTTTGGAAGAAAGTCACTGTTTTAGTTTAGATACAAGGTATCTCTCATTGTCTCATGTGGGAGGCAGTATAAGAATTTTCAGAGATGAAAAGATTGATTATGAGAGGTGGAATGTAATTGGTGGGTTCATGTACTGTTTTGATTAACTGTAGGTAGGTGAGGTATGGCTGGAGACAGTAGGCTAGTAGGGTTGTGCCCTTAGGGTCTATATTTTGTTCCTGGTGAGTTGAGCTTCTGTTTTGTTTTTCTTTGTTTTTTAACTCCAGTTGCCATGTATTATATTGCTTTCCTCTGCCACCCTCATCTTCCATGTTCTGCCTCCCCTCAGGCCCAGACCTATGGAGTCGGCTGACCATGGACTGAACCTCTGAAACCGTGAGCCAAAATAAACTCTCCCTTTTCCCCTTCTCTAAGTTGTTCTTATCAGTTTGTTTTTTGGTTTTTGGTGTTTTTGTTTGTTTGTTTGTTTTTTGTCATGGTGACTCAAAACTGACTAAAACAGTCACTATGCACAGGTCACACTTAAGGAATGAGGGGATATGCTTCACTTCCATAAAAGTGGGTAGCTAATTAAGCTATTTTGGATTTTCCTCCAAGGGAGGTTACTCTATTCTGATCTGTTTGTTTACAAATTTAACTATTTTAGTCTGGAATAATAATTATGTATTTTATTATTTCTGCTAAAATCCAATACTAGTATATTGTCTTGCTTAAGTTGTTCCATTTTGGTCAATGAGAACATTTTTAATTGGTTCTATTCTCTGCATATTCAATTTGTGGAACATTTTCATGACTTTGCTATTGTTGATGTTGATTAGTTCTTAGAGCTTTTTTAAATTATATGACATTACTTATTTTCTGCTACATGTTATCTATGTGCATTTCCTTCCCCTGTCTTAAAATGTTTGTTTCTACAAGGAGCTCAGGGTTCCTTTTACTGGACAATTGTATAAGATACCAAAGTCTGAACACTAATAGGACTGACTGCTACCAGGGTGCCATTGCTTGTAGGGCCTAAACTAAAAATCCCTTAGTTTCCATTTGTTCAACTTCACCTATTGTATGGTGTTAGTCAAACATTCTCCTGACAATTATTTTAAACTACTAGCATCCACTGATCTTTTTACTTTGTTTATGGTTCTTTTTCAGGATATCATATAATTAAAGTCATTCAGCATGTAGCTTTTTTAAAGATTTGATTCTTTTAGTCAACAATATGTATTTAAAATACATTCACAGACTGCAGTGTTTGCTTAGCATGTGCCAGGTGTGGTCTCCACCTTCAGTACCATAAACAAACAAACAACAAAAAATTCATCCAAGTTTTTTTTTCATGGCTTGATAGTGCATTTCTTTATATCATTGAATGGTATGCCGTGATGCAATGGACCACTGTTTGTTTATTCATTCACTGTCAAAGAATACCTTGTTTGTTCTCAGGTTTTGGTGGCTATGAGTAAAGCTGCTATAAACATTCATATGAAAGTATTCATGTGAACATAAGTGTTCATATAAGTTAGGCAAATACCTCTAGCCACAATTGTTGGGTTGTATGGTAGGATTATATTTAGCTTTGTAAGAAACTTCCAACTGTCTCCCCCAAGCAGCTGTTCCATTTTGCATTGCCACCAGTAAGGAAGGAGCAATCCTGTTTCTCTATATCTTAGCCAGTAATTGTTTATTGTTATTTTTTCTACTTTATCCATTCTGTTGGCGTGAACTATCATTGCATTGTTGTTTTCATTTGTAATTCCTTAATAACACAAGATGTTGAAATATTTTTATGTTATTTACCATATGTATATCTTCCCTCCTCAGCTGCTTGATCAGTTTTTTTTCATCTATTTTTAAATTGAGTTGTTTGTTTTCATTATGTGGAGTTTTAGAAGTTCTTTGTCAACTTTAGATATAAGTCCTTTAAAATATTAATTTTGCAAAAGTTTTCTCTCGGTCTGGGGCTTGGCTTTTTATTCTCTTAACCATGTCTATCCATTCACCATATTATGGAATGTTTTCTGTATAATTATTTCTACACTGATATCTTGGTAATATTTAATAAAGCAGCAAAACAAAAACCTGAAGGGACAATATTATGGACTAATTATATCAATCCTCAGGTTTTTCATGTTTTCCCCCACAGATATTATGTGGCTTTTTCCTATTCACTCCAGACCATTAATTTTCCAGCATCTTTGTATTGTATCACTGGCCTGCTCCGGTCTTAGAAGTGAGCTGTTCATTTGATTGAGTCAGCTTAGTTTCCAAAGATCCTTATTTGTTAGGGTCTGTAAACAAGTCAGGATGACGCCTGGCATTTTGCCAGAGGGAGTGGTTTGTGAAGTAACGCCAGCGAGCCATTAAGTGTGGAGATTCCTTATTGGTTGACTGCTGTATCTAGTTTATGTTAATTAAGATAAGATGTGTGGAATGTATATATACCCCTCCTGTCCTACAATAAACGGCTTCCACTCCTGCTGTATCAATGTACACAAGTTGCTCGTCACTCCCGGTTAGTTTGCTGCAGCCGGACTGCGGAAGTTCTTTTAGTCTATTGTAATTGCTGTAGCTAAATATCTATCACACACAATATATGAAAATCACACATCCAACCATGAAATAGGTCCTTCCTGAGATTGAGTCCAAGAAAGGGGTGGAGAGAACACAGTTACCACAAACACCAGGAGAAACAAATCAAAGGAGCACAGATTTGGGGAAAGTACTTCTCAGTAGTGGTGGGACTATTTTGATTCATTAAACCAGGCGATTCAATTTCCAATCAACCATTGAACATAGCTGATATCAACACAACTGCATTATGTATTTTATTATTGTTATGTTTCCATTTATGGGGTACTTTAAGAGGAATATTTAAGTTATTCAAATAAGTTGTATCTTATTTCGAAGTTATCAACCTGAAAGAAAATTTAGCAGACGTGAAGAATAAATAAAAGTATAATTATGAGCCAGGCGTGGTGGTGCACACCTGTAATCCCAATAACTCAGGAAGCTGAGTCAGGAGGATCACATATTCAAAGTCGGCCTCACTAACTTAGCAAGGTCCTAAGGAACTTAGCAATACCTCAAAATAAAAAAAATAAAAAGAGCTGGGATGTGGCTCAGTGTTAAAGTGCCCCTGGTTTCAATCCCCATTACCAAAAATAAAAATTAAAAATAAAGTGTATTATGTGAAAAATTAAGAGTTCCAGAAATAAAGGGTATTTGAGGTAGTAGTAATATTTGAAGAGAAAATGTCTTTGATCTTTAAAGATTGATGAAATCAAGAAAATATAGATTCAAGGTGCTCAATATTGTCCAAACTTGGGGAAAGTAAAGGGGAGAAAAGAAAAGGTAAGAAAAAAACATACTAAACCAGATTCAAATTTGTGGCAAACTAATTTATTTTTAACATAAATTCAATATAAAAATGAGAAATGTTTTTGCAACTTCCTAAGAAAACGTATTATGCAAATAACAGCTTATTTTACCTTTGACTTTGAATTTCTCCTCTTTTTCTCCTTAACTGGTTTTGCACTTTTATACCTACTGCTTCATTAGGCACTTATGAAAATGCTTTTTTAAAAAACAAATACAAATGTCTTATTACCTCAAGGGGAAAATGCTTTTTATTAATAACTCTATTTTGTTTCCTTTAAGACAGACTCTTCTTCATAAAGTTAGACACATAAAGTTCCACCTTCACATTGAGGCCTTTTCCCCTATTAAAATGCATACCTACCCTTCTCTCCCAAGACATCTCTGAGGGCAGGGAATGTAGCAGTTCTCAGTGGAAGCAGAGGAAAAGAGTCTTAGTTCTGTGGTGTAGACTTTGGTTGGTGTTCTGGTCAGTTGTCCTCTGCATAGAGCCCAGAGGAACAGCTCACAGAGGTCACCCATACTAGACCATAGGCTCTGTATCAGTAGCCTCTGGTCATGAGATGTACACACTTTTTCCTAAACTATGGCTTATGCAGGGCCACAGAGCTGCTTGACATTTTGTCACCCTTCCTACCCTCACCAATGACCTTGTTTCTGGACCTCCTATGTTGGACATTTGGGTTGTAGACAATCGGCAATGTGATCTAGATCTAATTGGACCCTAGTCCATAAAGCTGCTCCCTGAAGACTATCATCATGATGGCTCTCACCATGCTAAATGTTTGATTTTTGTAGGAGGTTTTCAGTCTCTGAATCATAAAACAAGAGAATGAGGTGCTAACCTTGAGCTTCCTACAACTTTCACAGCCTATTTTGGTCTTCCTACAGGTCCCTATCCTCCCTTGCCTTGGGGGTATTCAACACAAAAGCAACAATAGGAAAACTCACACTCACCTGGGCTGTGTTAAGGGCTCCCTGTTTCTGATGGCAAATTCTCCTCTGCCATACTATCCTCTCCTCCATTGAAACTCATCCCTCTTTGGGGCCATAGTGAGAAAACTGCTTAGTGGTGAAACAAAATGTCAAAAAAGGAAGATCCATGGTTAGATGTCTTAAAACCATTTTTCTTCATTATATTCAATCAACAATAATACCAGTATTTGTCACTTTGTATCAGAGCCATACTTTCCTGTATAATTTCCTTTAAGTCCAATTGATTCCAAGGTGGAAGATGCTGAAGAACTTTCACATAGAAGATTTTCAAGAACAGGTTAGATCATTTGGACACATGGACTTCCCTATTTAATCTTCATCCTTCCCTTCTTCAAAAACTAACAAAGAAGATATAAAAACTGGCCAGCAAATTCCTGCAATACTGATTATCTTTCTTTTCTACAAATCACACTTTAATTTGCACTTTCATGATATTTCTCAAGCTTTTGGAAACCAGATGGTACAGTGTGGCTGGGCCACTGGCAAGAGACACCAAATGGTTCTAACCAAGGAACTAGTCCCTGCAACATGGCACAAGCATCACTCTCATGGAGGTTTCCCACACCTTGAACGAGTTCATCCAAACTGCTTTGCATTGTAAACCCTGACAATCTTATATTTTCTAAGCCCAGGTCACCTAATCACTTTGCTTCATTTCTTGACTCTCATGCTTGGATCACCTTCCTGCTAGAGCTTTGTTTTCCTCTTGACTGTGGTTTGGATTCTTTGAGAGAGTTCCTTCTGTTCACCTTCAGTAAAGCTGTTTCTCATCAAGTCAGTTGGAACCTTCTGCCCCATTCCTCCATCTTGGTCATGATTCCAACTGTTTTTCTCTATCCCACTAACAGATCCCAGGTACAAAGGGCTCTATTACTGTTCTTTTTTACCCTCCTCTCTTGGTGTTTCCTCGATATTTCTCTTCCTCTCTCCCATATCGTAAATCTCCATAGTCATATCAAAACTGCATGATTATAATAATCATACACTGCCATTTGTCTTGCACGCAATCTTTCATTCATTCTTTCACTCTTCATTAAGCTTCATCCTAGTGGGTAAAAAGTATCACAAGTCGTAGCTCATGGCATTAGTGAAAGGATGAATTACTTTCACACTGCATTTCTTTTACTTTATTAGACACCTTCCCAAAGTGAAGAAAATATATAAAATTAAAATTAATGCAGCAAGAGAAAAACCCTTTAAAATTGTCATATACCTTGAACTGTGACCCCACCTTTGTATTGAGCAGGCTGCTGTTCCCGGGAACAGCTCAAAGGAAACAGTGACTCACTTCAGAACAAGCACTTTCACCAAAAACCATGGAAACCTTGATTGTCCAAAATGTTTCAGGTTGGTGACACATAAGGTGGTAGGCTCGGTATTCCACCACTTCTCAGTGTGCTTCTACCTCAAAGCCCACACTTTCCTTTCACTATTCTCATCTTACTAGGGCACTATTCTATGAAGTGGTACAAAGCCATTTTGGAATATCAGTTCATTATATTTAATATCAGAGTCAATAAAAACTTTGACAAACTGTTCTTTATACCAAGTTAGTATATTATTAAAGCAGTCTTTAATTATGCTCCATCAGGGTTTAAAAGAATTAAAACTATCAGCAGAATAGACATTCCTGAACAAAACAATCACAAATTATAATGAATTATACATTTCAAAATTCATGCTGAATGAAAGTTGCAATTATTGAGTCTAAGAAGATCATAAGTAATGTTTTAGGACATAATTTTTACCCAATATTTTAACATACAAGTAAGATACTGTTTCTGGAAATATATGAAAAATACCTATCCTCTCTTAGGATGCAAAAGTCTTAATAATTTACCATGACCTTTGACTTTTAAATGATGAGAGCTTTGTGAGAAACTATTCCATAAAATCTGAGGTTTTATTATGTCTACAATGTATCCTTCTGTGCTTTGCTTAAATAGTTCATTTTTCCCCCTAGGGTCATATTGATATATTCTTTATTCTATGACTGAATTATCACATTTTTGTCAATTCCACCAATTCTATTCTATTATTAAGTCTAACAAAAAGATTCATTCCAGCATATGTATTTCCGCCAGTAATAAGGAATTACTGAAGTATTATTAGTACAACCATCTCTTCAAAATAATGAGGCTGAAGTCATTAACTGAGGGACTTGAAATATAGTCTCTCTCATAAATAAAGCCATTTTGAACATTTAGTGCTTTTAATTGTACCAACAACTACAATTCTCTTAAGCCTCATAATTAAAATCTGATTTTATTTGCTTTAAGGAAATTTATTTTTTTCTACAAAGAAAGGCAGTAAATATGATGTTCTACGAGATTTCCCTTAGAAGCAGATGAATAGATGTCCATGGGGTATAAGAAACTTATCATGGGTTCTTTCTATTATTGCATTTGAAGTAGAATTTGAGCTTCAACCTGATACTACATACTCACAGCCTCTGCCTTCACCCAGAGAAAACACACACACACACACATCTTAAAGTGTGCTCATTTGAAATTAGTTCCTGACCTTTGAAGTTGTCTAATTCACTATAATTCATGTAAATACAACCATAGACAATTACTCAACTGGACAAGAATTAGTCTTTTCAATATGGAATACTAAAGAGTCTCTGGGTCCATAGGTATGTGAAAGAAAAAAAAAAAAAAACAGAAGGTAAACTTCATACTGCTCTGAATCTTACTATGCTGAGCATAAATTTTCTTGGATTTTCCCTTGAATTTCGAACTACATTCATTTCAATTACCACTGGAAAGGAGTTCTATTTTTGTATCAGGAAGAGTTCCAGTAGATAGAAAGAGGCTTAACCATGAAGTAGTTTAATCTCTATAATTCAAGACACTATAGGCAGAGACTCAGTAAAATGTTGAAATGCCTTGGCAAGTGTCCAAGCAAGAGTCTAGCACTAATGTGAGTGATAAATACCAGGAGAGAGAGGGAGGGAGGGAGAAGAAGGAAGAGAGAGAGAGAGAGAGAGAGAGAGAGAGAGAGAGGGAGAGGGAGAGGGAGAGAGAGAGAGAGAGAGAGAGAGAGAGAGAGAGAAACACTAATATATAGAAAAACAGGTAGATGATGACTGAATTAGATAGTCCAAAGTACTTGATACTTTTCTCCTTCTATCCTTCTATATTTTTATAATAATCTAGATAGCAAACTTTATTGCATCCTTTAACTCAGGGAAAAGAGAATGCTTCAGGGAAATAGTAAATGTATAGACTACTGCCATTTATAAGTGATGGAATCAGATAATTCTATCTGGATCTTCATATTTCAAATAAAATATTCAGCCAATTGTAGTTATTTATTATTTACAGTATACTAAATGGCCCATTAATAATTCACATTTGTATTTTTTTAATATATTGGGGTTTTTTAGTTGTAGTTGGACACAATACCTTTATTTTATTTTTATGTGATGCTGAGGATTGAACCCAAGACCTCACATGTCATATCATAAATATCATAGGTGTAATGTATCTGAACTCTTTCTACACAAATGCTATGGTTTGAAAGTGTCCCCTCCAAAATAAAGGTACTATCATTGTGATTGTACTAAAAGGAGGAGCTGCTAAAATGTATTAAAAGGAGGGCTGCTTCCTCATTAACTGGATTAAAACCCTTTTAAAAGCGGCTCTATGCAGCATCTAGCTAGCTCTCCCATTGGCCTCCTGCACTCCCCACTCCAGAGGACAGTCATCACCAGACAACAAAGACTGCTAGTATCTTGATATTGGAGCTCCCAGCCTCTAAAACTCTGAAAATAAATTTCAATTCCTTTAAAGTATCAGTCTCTGTCATTCTGCTATAATAGCACAAATTGACTAAGACTGCAGATATAAAAATAGCAATAATTTTTTGGTATTTCCTAAAGACTAGTTCCTAGCAGCACTAACTATTCAAATGCATATTTACTTTAAAAGATAAGAGATTTTGTATGAGCCAAAGCTCAAAATAATTGTATTACACATTTTCTATTCATAAGATATAAAAATAGGCAACCAGTAAAAAATATTTAAAAAGATAATCAATAATTACCAGGTAATAAGATAATAATATATACAGATAATAAGAAAAATATAACCTAACATATATAATGAATCAGCTGAAACAGACACAGAATCAATATAGATATTAAAAGTAGAAGAAAGAGAGACGGCAACTATTATAACTGTATGTCTCATATATTGAACAAATTAAGATATAGTCAAGAAACAAAAAATCTACATCTCAGTGTTTGAGATGAAAAATGATACTGGATGAAATTATTTGTAGATTGTACTGCAAAGACAAAATTCATAAACTTTATGACACTTCTATAGAAACTATTCAAAATTAATTACAAAGGAATAAACAGGTTTTTTTAAAACAAAAAATAGCATCAGGGAGTTATAAGACAACTTCAGAAGTCTTAATAAATATGAAACAAGAATCGTCAAAGGAAGGGGCAAAAAATCATTGATGACACAGTTTAAATCTTTCCAAATATAATGAAATCTATAAACTCATGACTCCAAGAAACTCACCAAATCCCGAAGATGAAAAAAAAAATGTGAAGAAATGGATACAAGGGCACATCATAATCAAATTGCTTGAAACCAGTAAAAACAGAGAAAAATTTAGAAGCTTCCAGAGGGGCAGGGGGAAAAAAAAGCCTCTAGGGGAACAAAGGAAACCATGACAGCATCTTTCCCACTGCAAGTAATATGACAATAGAACACCTTTTAAAAACAGAAAGAAAAGAAACCCTGTGAATCTACAGTTTTACCCCCAGCAACAATATCATTCAAAAACAAAGTTAAAATAAAGGTTTTTCTAACATACAAGAGCAGAAATAATTTATAACTACTGTTCTTTGTGTCTCGTAGACCTGTACTATAAGACATAAAGTATCCAATAAGCAATGCTTTGAAAGCCGAAAAGAAAGAAAAGCCAACCCTTTAAACATAAAAAAAAGACATAAAGTAGAAGGAAAATACCAGATGAAAATACAGATCAACACATGAATAAAGAACACTAGGAACATTAAATAACTGGGTGAATATATATGATCTTCCTTTATTATTTTGAGGTATGTAATATGAAATTTAACAATTCATCAACTAGATAATACATCATGACCAAGTATGACCAGGAATGCCATCATATGAGCAATTGAAAACCTTAACATCATCTCAATAGATATAGATAAACACTTGAGAAACTACTAAGTTCCTCTTGGTGACATTTCAGTAAACTAGGAATAGAGTTGAACTTTCTCAATCTAATAAATGAAATCTATTTTTATTAGAAAGCTCTAGATATAACATCACTCTTAGTGGTGAAAGACTGAACACCATCCCTCAATGATCAAGGCCTAGATGTCCACTATTTACCCTGGTACTGAGGGTTCCCATGTGTAATAACACTAATCAAGGAACTAAGTCACCCTGATTCAAAAGGAAGAAGTGAAATTGCCTTTATCCAAAGATGGCATGATATATTTGAAGAAGAAAATTTATGAAAGTAGAAATCTTTAAAAAGAAAATAGTACTAAAACTGTTATTTAGCAAATTTAGATGAAGAATCAATATAAGATAAATAACACAGAGAAATCAAAGATAAAAATAGTTTTAATAGTATAAAACATATAAAACCCTTGAGGATAAATCTGACAAAAATGTATGAGACCAGTGTGCTAAAACCTAAAATACACTTTTATGATAGATTGAAGAGGACCCTAATAAATGGTGAGATATACCATGTGCATGAAATCAAAAATTCAACATATTTAAAGATTTCAATTTTCTCATAATTTATATCTTGGACACAATCCCAGTTGATATCCCACCTAGAATTATATTCATAGAAATTAAAGTATATTCTAAAATTTGTATGAAAATGAAAACCTCTAGAATAGCCAAAACAATTTATATTAAGAACGAAGTTGAAAACTAATATTTTCTTTAACCTCAAAACATACCATAATGCTGTAGAAACAAAAAACTGATATTAGCATAAAGATAGACAAAGAGATCAATGAAATAGAATAGTCAACATACACAAATAATTTTTAAGTTTAAAATATTAATATTTATAAATATAAAAATTTACATGTGCTGAATGGTAGCTGTGCTACACAACTAATTTTTTATACATGGGCAAAACAAGGTCAATGTAGAATCTATAATCACTTCAACAAATGATGCTGGAACAACTAGATACATATATTGGAAAACATGACTTTGAATTATACCTCAGACCACACCCAAAATTATTCTGTAGCAATACTGACATATTGAGACATTTTTTTTATTTCTTAATTTGTTGTTTTAGCGGAAAAGTAGAATAGAATTTTACTTTACAGGGTTTAGATTAGAAAGGAAACAAGACTAGAAGGAGCAAGAAGACAACTGTGGTAATTTTCTAGGGAGAACATACCAACACTGAAAGAATGGAGAGTCGGAAGCAGAAATGAGAGATGCTATGAATGTAAAAATAATGGGACTTGGCAAATAGGTGGTTATGCAGAGCAAGGTTTTATGTTCATCATTTTTGTGGAAGTCCTTCAAACATGAAGTATGTTCATTTGTATCTTCTTAAATTCAGTACGTTGAACAAAACTTACACTTTCTTTCATTGGAAGTACAATATATTTCAATGAAAATCTCAGAGACTCTGATCTTCAAAATTGTTGAGGTTTTGTATTATTAAAGATTTCTTTTTTATTGCACTCATTTCCAATTACATAATGCTGCTGCAGGATAATTAAGAACTACATGGAAAAAGAAGAAGAAAATAATTGAAAATGAGGGGAAAATGTGATTTCTACGGGTAAATATCCTGAACATAATTAATACACAGACTTACCAATTATTCTGTAATTTTAATGACCTTTCACTTGGCCGTATTTTTCTATTCAACTATTTAATAAAACAATCTTTGAATACTGTTTTCTTCATCAAGATTGAGAGGAGAAGGTTTTTCTTTAGTCGTACTCTTCAGTGGGAAAATAATGTGAATCTGACTGAGACTTACTGGCATTCAATCTCCATTCCCATTCTTTCTAAAGTGTAAAGTAAAAATAATAAAGACATGAATCTTAGATATTTAAATTCAAATAGCCTATGCCTAAGCAACTTGGTTTTACAAGTTTTTTACTTTTTACCAAATTATTTTTGATTTTAAAATGCAGTTCATTTTAGAAATGGCTCTACTATTACATATTAATAATGGAGTTAGTACATTTTTAGATCATACACACTAACATTCATTTCTTAAACACACACCCCTATACACACATATATACATATGTACATATATGCACATGATAGCTTTTAATGCTGATAAATTTGATTAAAATTTAAGCAGTACTACATGAAGAACACCTCTGACAGATACTGAAGAATTTCTAATTTCAAAGTAAAATAATCATTAACCCATAGAAAGTTATCAATTAGTAATGAACAAAAACACTTTTGCCTTTTTTCAATGGGAAGGATTGGCACAACTAACAGAGATCAGATATCTGCAAATTTTTGAGGATAAATAATATATACACAATAAAACAATTTTCAAAAGTTAACCAGTATTTAGCAATGGTGCTAAGACAATTAAACTAGGAAAGAATCGTCTAGTCAACAAAATCATGCTGAGACAAATAACTAAATTTAAAGAAAAAATTAGAACTCTTCTTCAAATCAGACATAAAATTATTTCAAAATTATCATAAACTTACATGTAAGACAAAAAATATAAAACTCTTAGAATAAAATGTGAGTTCATTTCCATCACCTTGATACAGATAACTTCTTAGATATGACAAAAAATGCACAAATAAATAAAATTGGAATTCATCAAAACTTTAAGAGAACATCAAGAAACATTAAAAGACGACCTGCAGAATGAGAAAAAATAATTGCAATTGGTATATCTAATAATGGGCTTGTGTATACTAAAGAACTTGCAGAATTCAATAATAAAAATAAGTAACTCCGTGTATAAAGGGCAAAAAATCTGAATAAACATGTCTTTAAAGAAGTTGTACATATGGTCAATGCACATGAAAAGATGCCCAACATCATTAGCCATGAGGGAAATGCAAGTCAAAATCACAAAGAGAAACCATTCATCCCCACTAGGGTGGTGGTAACCAAAATAGATTATAACAAATGTTAGTGAAGCTGGAGAGACTGGAACTCATGCATTGCTTTGGTGAGATGGCAAAAGTGTATGGCCACTTTGACAGATTCTGGTGACTTCTCAAAGATTGAATGTAATAGAGTTAGTGTATGATTTAGCAATTCTACACACTCAGTGTATAGTCCAGAAAAATAAAAATATGCAAAATTGTGTACATGAATTGTCATACCAGAGTTACCAGTAATACTGCTATGATAGCAAGGAAGAAGAAACAAACCAAATACCCATCAACTGATGAATGGAAAAATAAAATAATATCTATCTATGTGATGGAATAGTAGCTGACAATAAAAACGGATAAACATTGATTTATGCTACAGCATGGGTGAGCCTTGCAAACACAATGCTAAGCACAATAACATATTGTATGTTTCCATTTGTATGATATGCCTGGAATAGACAAACCGATAGATTCCAAGAAGATAGTGATTGCTTAAGGCTGGGAGGCAGAGGGTTTGGGAAGCAGAGAATGAAAATGGGAACTATTGCTAATGAGTACAGGATTTCTTTTGGGGGTGATGAAAATACACCAAAATTGAATATGATGATGATCATATGCATTAGTAAATATAAGTAGTCCCCAAATTATGGTTCAAACTATGATTATTTTACTTTACAAGGGCATTCACTAGAAACCATACTTAGAATTTTAATTTTTTCCCAGGATCAGCAGTATGGTACAAAACTCTCTTGTGATACTGAGCAGTAGTGCTCCTTGGCACCCAGTCAGAGACACAATCATGATATTAGAAAGCAATGCTCTACAGTATTCTGTTTTGCTAGACTATGACTTTAGCTAGGTTATGTATATTAAATGCATTTTGACTTAGATATTTTCAATTTTCAATAGGCTAATTATTATGTAAACATAAGTCAAGGAGCATCTGTGTATTAACTATCATTTTGTTTTATGATAAATGGGTAGATTTGATACCAATTGGGTGGTATCTCAATAAAGCTTTAAGAAAAAAATAAAGTCAGCAGAAAGGTCAGAGCAATTCTCTTAAGATTAGAACCATAAAATCAAAGGATCCCATAAATGGCTCCTTTATCGAAAATTTCATAAAAACATGGACATTTTTACCTGAGGATAAAGCATATTTATTAGCTTGTTTTTTAAGTCCCAATCTTAGAAATTAGTTAGATTGTATTAAATCCATCTCTCATAGTGGATACCCATATTGTGAGACAAATCCATCCCATGGGTTTTCTTACATCATCCATGAGGCTTTCAATTATTTGACCTTTCATGTATCTTATAAAAGTCAAATAAGGAGACAGAAAAAGCCTTTACTTCACAGTCTTTAATGTCCTAAATCTTTTAGTTTTAATGAAAAAATTCTCCCTGCAGTCTTTCCTTTCTACCTGTGGAGAACTGGATTCACTCATCCTAAGAATGATTATCCAGGGAATGCCTCTACTAAGTAATCTAATTGGAAAAAAAAAATATATGCATTTCAGCTTTTACTTGATCTGAGGGACAAAGCCTGGCAATGCATATAGGCTAGTTACTTTTTGATCCTTGAACTTTTGCATAGAATAATAGCAATTTATGTCATTAAATCATAATAGCATTCTTAATAAATAATCAAACCTTATTTTACTCAATAAATTCTTGACTGCTTAAATTTGTATCACAATTTTTCCCCTGTGAATCAGAGAATTTCTGAGTATGAGGTAAAGTTTTTAAATAATTAATTTAATTCACAAGGTTAGTTTTACAAAACAACCTCACTAAATGCTAAGCACCGTAAAATCTCAATGTGAAGATATAAACCATCAATACAGTTTAATCTGAAAAGTTAACCAAGTCCATGGGGATTCAACGGCATTTTAGAACAATTCGTTGTCATTCCTGTTAACGTGGCCAAGATCAAGAAAAATGTTGCAAATAAGTTTTTCTCTCTTTCTCTCTCTCTCTCTCTCTCTCTCTCTCTCTCTTTTGTTTTGTTTTCTAATTTCCACTGCTATATGTATAAGCACAATAGTATAGTTATCACAGAATGATAATGATAAAAACTAAAAGCAGCAGAGATATTCAGACAAGGGGAGGGGAGGAAAAGGAAAAGGATGCACAACTTTTCCACTTCCCTGGGGCCTCTATCTTGCAGTTCATATTCACACAAGAAAACAAAGGCACACTAGATGTTCATGGCAATCACGTTGGCAAGGGCTGAAAGTTGGGGCCATAGAGACTGTGGCTCCAAGCCCAGTTTCTATTCATAGATAACCTTGTAACAGTACTCCCAATCAGAATACTGGAGGACAGGAAATGACAAAATCTGGTGTAGCCTGCCCCAAAGCAGTCTGACATTACTAACATTGCAGACAGTCCCCCATGAGCAGACCCGAACCCTGAAGAGGCATTAAAAAGATTCCCAGCAGAGCTACCTTGGAGTCTTATGGGCTCCATCATCAAAATACCTTGTTTCTAAAACATCCAAGAGCGCCTCACTGAGGAGGAAGAGGAAAAAAATTCACTCCAGAAGATCCAGGGTCTCCAAATTAAAGGCAGATCACTGGTATTTAGCACGGTAATGAGTCTCGTTTAAAAAGAAACAAATCAGCTTTCTCTCTCAGATTTCATCCAATGCAGCTGGGACCCAACGAACATGCTACCCCCTTCACCTCCAGAGCTTTCCCTCCGTCCATTAAAAGAATTCCTGTCCTTCTGCACCCAGCAATAATTGTAACATTCTCAGGAACCAATATTCTTCAACCCTTACTATCTAGTGGATGTTTCAAAACTTCTTAGGGAAATGCTTTAACTATTATTCATTATAAATATGAGTGCATATATTTATATATATTCTTTTATATATACATGATAATTGATAAGCAAAATATAGAATTATTTTAAAAGATTATAAACCTGTATTTTCTTATGATAGGTGAGCATATTTCTGTATGAATATAGATACCTACATCATCTTTCTTGATAGGACCATACTATTCAAAATAGTCCATTGCATGAACTTATGAAAGCACCAAATTGATTTAACAACAATATTATTAGATATCACAAAAAAGAAACACTGAAATGGGATCCTTTTATCTGAGTGAAGACATTGTTTTACTATTTTCTCAAATGAAATTTTTAGATATAGATTATTGATTCAGTATCCTATAGTATTTCTGAAGCAACTGCCTTTCAAAAATGCAATTAATTTTTTCACCCATGAGCCAGATAGATGCATACTTTTATTATCTCTGTAATAGGGCATAATGTAATTATTTTAAAATCTTTATAAATCTGATAGTTAAAAGCAATATTTTGTTTAACAATTCACTTTGCATTTTATTATAATTATTGAACATTTTTTCATGAATTTTACATTTCCATAAAATTTCACATTGATTAAATCATACAAATGTACCTATTTTTGGATAGTTGACTAGGATTTTCTTCAGCATTAGTAGTGATAAAAATCTGGTTGTTATGTTTTTAATACCTCTTATGATTCTTGTCCTATTCAGTTTCAAAACAGCTTTTTATCTCCAATGTTGGTTAATATTTTTGTCACAAGTCATTTATTTTATTAAAAGTTTTTAACAACATAGAATTTTACATGTAGTAGTTATTTATATTTCTCCTTTCTCAATGATTATATTTGCAATTTAATTGCAAATTAATTTATAAATTATGTTAATATTCTATAAGTACCTATTCTCTTTAGGGCTGTGTGTGTGTTTGTAGTGTGTGGGTGCATACATACCTTTTTTGACTATAAGCTCATTTATTATATTTTTTCTTTAGTGATAGAATCACTGAAAGGTATCATTTTTTTCTCCATCAGCTTTTGATAAATACTATAAATTTTGTATTATTATTGTCATTATTCTATATTTGCAGTTTTATGTCCTCACTGTCAAATTTTTAGGTAGATTTATTTTAAATTTCTGGGCATTTGGTAATTTTAATTGATGCATTTGGGTAACGGTGATTTTTTTTCTTTGTTATTGGAGGGCAGTTAACTGTTATTAATTTAAAGTTTTATTGCATTCAGATACTATAGTCTCTAAAACATCTGGGTCAAGGATTCTAATAGGTTCCTCCTGTCATAATAGATGAAATGTTGAACTATTTTATATGCATTTGAAAGGGAGCTATAGCCTTTATTTGAAGAATGCATAATTTTACATGCCAATTCAGATGCTCCTTGACTCTAATGATATCACATCCTAAAAACCCATCATAAGTTGAACTAGGGTGAAGTTGAAAATGCATTTAATACAGCCAACCTACCAAACATCGTAGCTTAGCAACAGAGCACTGTAGAGCATGGACTGTTGATCCTCGCAGTATCCTGGCTGTCTGGGAGCCGCAGCTTGCTCCCACTTCCCAGCATCATGACGTTCCTCCTGTCTATGGCATGAGAGAAATCAAAATTCAAAAAACTGTAGTTTCTACTGAATGACTATTGCTTTGCACCTCATAATGCCAAAAAAAAAAATCTAAGTTGAACCATACTGTCCAGAACCATATCTACATCAAATCAATCCTTGTAATTGGTTTTCACCATCACTGTCAAAGAAAAATCATGTAATCATATTAAGTTTTTGTGGTTTAACAATACATGATCATCAGTATATATAATTGACATTAATATGTATTATCAAGTTCATCTTACTTTTCTGTGTGATTTGCCTTGTGGATTTCATAAAGTAGTCTATGTCTGCCAAAAGTACCTAGTTATTCTTTCATTGTGAATTGTATACTTATAAAAATACCCACTTCATTCTGTTACATGTTTTTGCCTTAAAACCTCTTCATGATATTTTTAACAATAATGGCATTAACTCTGGAACCCAACTCTGCCATTTCCTTTTGAACAAGGTATTCAAGGACTAACTAGTCCCTACCTCTGTGCCTCTGTTTCTTAGTCTGGGAGGTGTAAATGACAACAGGCCCTTTCCTACAGTATGTCTTCAAGGATGTAGAACCCTCTTCTGCTTATATTTTTCTGAAAATTCATGTCTTCTTGATTTTACACTTTGTTTTCCTATTTCACTTTTCAGACCATTTATTATAATCAATACTTACTCATATTTTGTTTCCTGGACCCGGTGATACTTTGCATGGTGGGGGAGGTCAATTTTGTTTAATAAGTGTTCTCTTATTGCATGGCAAATAGTGGCTGTCCTACCCATTGGGATTTGGAATCAGAAGTCATGGACTCTAACCTCTCTAACACTTCACCACCTTTGGGAAAGTTACTTTTCCTCTTTAAGAGTCAGTGTTCTAAATGATCAGATAGGAATAATGCCCGCCATAAAAATCTTTGGTGAGCTCAAGTGAGAAACACAGAAAATCCTTTAGAAAATGATATCTGACCTTTCTTGGCTGCTGTTGACACTGCATATTCACAAACCCTATTAGTATCTCTTGGGACAGGAAATCATCAAATTTCAAAATATTTTGAATTTTAGAAAAGTAATTCTGTACATAAGGCAAACATTCAATTCAGTGGGATTTGGAGCAAAAATGCTAAACATACACATTAATGTATTTGTAACAAAATAGACAAAGACCCCCCACTAAGGGATAAATAAAGACCACCTCTAGCTTTATGACTGCTAATGACAGCTTTTACTCACAGCTGAATTTTATGTTCAAAAATTTCTATTTCTATGGCTTTTTGGATTTTGGAATTCTCAGTTAGAAATCAATAACCTGGATTCATTAAGTCTTATTTGTTTTTGCAAAATCCACAGAGGTTCCATTTTGAAGAACTTGTATTAAGTGTCTTCATGGGAATATTGTATAACTAGTAGGAGAGAATGAGCAACAACAAAAATTAATAACTGGCAATTCATAAAAATTAAACTGTTGTGCATCAAAGAACACTGTAAAGAGAATTAAAGACAATCCCCCAAAATGGGAGGAAACACTTACCAATCACATATATGTCTTGAGAGGCACAGCCGAAGGGGCCCCAGCAAACTTCCAGCTGCCAGCAAACTGCCACCACCGGCTTTCCACAAGCCTCTCTCACCCACACAAGCTTCTCCCCACCTCCCACAATCCTCCTGCTCTTGAGGCCAATTGGCTGGGTCACGTGGGCAGAGCCAAAAAAGTCCCCCAATGAGCAGCTCCGTGGTCTGAAAGGGCTTGGTGTATCTTCCTCCCTTCTGCTTGTCATGATCGTCCAGCTAAAATTTGGGGGCCAACAGAGGTGAGGCAAAGAACCTCACCCCCCCGCTGGTACAAAGACCTCTCCACAGGTGTGGCTGTATACTGGACCGGTAGTCAGTGACGGGTAAGATCCAATTGCAATGGTACCAACCTAAGGACCATATGTACTATTGGACAACCTAAGGCAGGCACGGTCCCTAAGCCACATGCTTGTTGTTTAAACAGAGAGGGGGAGATGTTGAGAGCCACAGCCGAAGGGGCCCCAGCAAACTTCCAGCTGCCAGCAAACTTCCAGCTGCCGGCTGATGATTGGCTCACAGCGGCCCCAGCAACATCTAGCTGATTGGCTACTCTGCGGTGATGCTCATTGGGCTGTTTCCCTGCCCTTTCAGACCACGGAGCTGCTCATTGGGGGACTTTTTTGGCTCCACCCACATGACCCAGCCAATCGGCCTCAAGAGCAGGAGGATTGTGGGAGGTGGGGAGAAGCTTGTGTGGGTGAGAGAGGCTTGTGGAAAGCTGGTGGTGGCAGTTGAGGCTCTGAGGGTTTTTCCTGAGAGGCTGTTTTGTTTGGTGTGTGTGGTTCTAAAAATAAAGTTAGTTTCTTTTGACAAGTGGCTCCTGATTGTGCCCAGCCAGACTGCGGCATATATGTTCAGTAAGTATGTGTTTAGTAGATGTGTGTATATCAGTGTATAGAGTTTACTGCAATGAAGGATAATTTCCACATGA
Organism: Marmota monax; assembly: GCF_021218885.2. Classification (NCBI taxonomy): domain Eukaryota; kingdom Metazoa; phylum Chordata; class Mammalia; order Rodentia; family Sciuridae; genus Marmota; species Marmota monax. The sequence goes on from NW_026695241.1 coordinate 10,445,339, forward strand.
TGCCTATCGACCAAAAAACACATTTGGCTTTGCTCCTGCTCTCTGTCTACCAAGCTGTGTGTATGCTTTGAATCCTCATTTAGAGAAGATGGTGGCTATAATACCCTACAAAATGTATATCCAAGCAAGCTCTACTCTCTGTAGGTCTGTTCCTCCTACTTGAACTACCCTAGGTTATTTGTTACTCCTTTTTGTTAGACTTAATTTTTAAATCTAATTTCTGTGTTACCTGCTGTCAAGGGCTTTTTTTGTTAGATGATTTTACTTCTGAACAACACTATTCATGGGGCCTGTAACATTTAGAATGTATGTAACCTCCCAGTTTTACTCTGCTTCTTGCCCCTTCTGTTAGATGGTTACAAAACTCAGTTTGTTTTAGTAGCAGTTTTCTGAGTGTACAGATGGATTTGGTGTGAGTAAGCTCACAGACCAGTATCCAATGTCCAATGAGAAAAAGTGGCCCTGGGTCTTGTGATTGGTGTCCAGATCATGAGTCAGTGCTCATGTGGATACAATGAGAAAAGTGTGAATTTTCAACCATTTCTCAGGTGGCACTGTCTCACCAACAGCCAGGTCAAAACCTGGTCAAAACCCAGGTCAATTTCTTTTCTTTTTTTTTCCACTAGATCCAGTTACCTTAAAATCACTAAAAATGTTTCCATGATTCCAGCATTTATAATTTAGATACATTTGAATGATGCCAAATTTCACAAATTAACTATTTGTGGAATTATAATGATTAAGAGAATACAACCCACATTTTAATATATGAATTGCATTTCAACTTAAAGATTTAGGAGTATGTGACTTTGGGCAAATTACTAATTTTTTCAATTATTTCTATCAACCTAAAAAACAATATCACTTCTTCTAATGATAGCTTGGGTGTTTGAAATTTTATAAGTGCTGAAAAAATGAAAATGGAAATTTTCATAAATCATTTTTAAGAGCCTAGTTTTCTTCATCAGAGAGATAAATTATCAAATGTTGGATGAGAAATATGCTATTTAATACGGTTCTTTCTAAAAGTCCCGGCAGCATCAATTTACTCTGAAGAAATCATCACTTTTGTAGATAGAACGCATCATATCACTATCAAATGACAATAGAAAACCTCTATTGATTTGGCTTCATTTTGCTACTGGTGATTCAGACACTTGAATCACCTTAATTACATTTCCACTGAAGACATAGGAAGAACGCAGAGGGGGAAGGAGCTGGGTATACGTCAAGAAGAATCTACTTTCTGAAAACCAGCCGTTGCGGCACATACCATCGCTAAAATCACACAATTCACATCGATGAATTCTATAGATTTTCTCTTTAAAACACATCTGTGAATCCTAGTGCAGGAGTTTGATACGTTTCTTTCCACTAATGAAATCTGCATGGAATGAAAAAAAAAAAAAAAAACTGCCTGAAGGTTTTGGGTTTACTGGTCAAATAGTCAAGGAGAAGCTAAGGACAATATGTCTATTTTATCTCATGTCCTATTTAAGAAACTGAATTAAAGTATACCTTTAAGGAATTGAATATGTACTAGGAAGGAAACTTAAATCTCCACACAAAATTTAAGTTTGCTTCCTAGCACATATTCAGTTCCTAAAAGGGATACTTTAATTCTGTTCAGCAGTGAGCAAGCTATTTTCTAAATTATTTTAACAACTGTCAGTATTATTTCTTAATATATTTTATGCTATTGTCGAATTGATGTCCTTCATCCCCTTAAAATACCCCCAAAAAGCAAAAAATTGCCAAACGAGTGCATGAATGAAGCTTGAGGAATACCTTCCACTTTTTGGACACAGAACTGTCATCACACCCTTCCAAAACACATTTTCACCTGCAAACACACACTCATGCATTCATCAAACTCATTTCTTGAAATGCTCTTGATAGCATTCATTCCACTTTAGACCACCTGTCAAAACAACCGTTTAATTAGGTTAAGCTGTCTGGCTTTGTGAAAAGGTTTACTGTACTCAGTTGTCCCTACCATAAAATTAATAGTTTGACCAACTTCTAAGGAGACGGATTTTGCACTCGTGAAAGTCAAATTAAATCCACCTTTGCCAAATGGGGGAAACTAGTGTGTCTGAAACTTTGAAAGCAGCACTTCATTTATTATAATCTTTCTAGCGCCAAAGTACAAATTAGGTAGAACTGCAGCTGCAAGAAAGCCCAGGTTACAGCACACTGCTCTTGTGACCCTTTTAGTAGGCTATGCAGCTACATGATGATGAACAGAGAGAATGTACCAAAGTTAGCACTGCCGAACCTCTGACCAAATTTGCAATAAGCAACCAATCATTCATTAAATCAATACTTCACAGACTCACATATTATACAGACTAGTCACTGCACATCATTTCCAGACCACAGCTCTGACAATATTTTCCAGGAATGAAGTTTGTTTCATTACTAAAACTCTGGAGAATAACTTGTTTTTAAAAAGGCTTATATCTTTATTCAGGTCTTGCTAAAACTCCTTTTGGGTCAACACTCTTTAGTGGAATAGACAAGAAAATAATACTGAAAGCTGTTCACTCCTGAAGACAGAGTGACTTGGAGTTTGGGTTTGGAATTTTGTTTTTCCCTCAACACATTGCATACATGGGTCTTCTATTGACTTGGAGATAAAATTGATTCATGATGCCAATTATTTTTTAAGGTGTGTAAAGTTTTAAGAACTCTTAGGCAGGATTCAAAAGGGTCAGTAGAATTAATTAAGACAAACACTCTGCTATTTTACTAGAGTCAAAGGGAGTCATCAGACAAGTTACAAAAGCACTATGTTTTACCTTAAAACCTAGGAAGGTAAGAATTCAGTTGAGACAAAGATTTATTTATTGGTTACTTCTCTTAACCTTTCATTTTTCTTCATTATGTAAATATAGGTGTTACTCTTGTTACTAAAACTAAATATGGTAATTATCTGCAATAATAGTTTTATTGAGCATACTAGAAATAAAGAAACCAGATTTCTTGTTTCTTCCGTTGGTTTTACTAGATGGAGAATCATAAGGCAATCATTCTTCCCTGAAGAGACCCCTGTGATTTCTCTTTATCTACAAGTGTGATATTAAAAGGCCAGGAGCTCAGGAAGGAGATGTTTCTGTGGCTGTCCATAGTATCACACAATGTCTCTAAAGCTAATTTAAAAAAAAAAAAACTTTTAATAACATTATTTTTAATGTTTCATTTACTGTCCTCATTAAAACTTACATTCATACTTAAACAAAATTTATCTTAAAAGTCAATATAAAGACTGTTATACTGAAGAATTACAATAAAAATGAATAACAATAAAGCAATTTCTGATATAACATGACATTTTAGTTCACAACAGTTCAAACTGACTCTAATAGAAAACATAAAAAAATCATAAGATTATTTAACTATAAGGAGCAAATTTTGAATAAATAGGGGGAAATCATCAAAAGCAATTCTGACAAGTTTTATAGAAAAAGGAAAGCAAAGATATAAGTGAAATTTGGACTAAAATGCAGTTAGAAGATAAATCAACGAAAAAAAAATAGCCTTACATATGAGTGACACAAGAAAGAGAAAAATTACATTAAATCAATATAGGCACAAACCATTAAGAACCGTGTGCACTGTCAAAAATATTCTGTAGTGAACTAGATTTATTAGTGAATAAGTGGAGTTTGAAAATACCTTCTATATTCTCATTTATAAAACATCCATGCTGTGCTTTCTATCTGGTACACTTCTGTGCTTTTTAAATGGGTAAACACATATGAATTACCCTAGTAACTCTTCATATGACTTACCCTAAGAAGCTGTAACCATTTTTTTTTTTTGGAGGGAGGGTACAGGAGATGGAACTCAGGGATGCTCAACCACTGAGCCATATCCCCAGTCTTATTTTGTGTTTTTTATGTAATGGCAGGGTCTCACTGAGTTGCTTAGCACCTTGCTTTTGCTAAGGCTGGCTTTGAACTCACCATCCTCCTGCCTCAGCCTCCCAAGCCACTGGGATGACAGACATGTGCCACTGCATCCTGATACAAAGGAACCATGATGTCCAAGAATCATAGCTGGTAAACAATAAAGCCAAGGTGTGAAACCACAATCTTGATTAAAGTGTCCTTATGCTTGATTTTCATGGCATGCTATAATGACCTTGGATAAGATAGCACCAAAGAATGACAACCTCTGTTGCATTTGGATTTCCAGTTTTCCCAGGACCATTAGTTGAAGAGGCTATGTCTTCTCCAATGCATGTTTTTGGCACCTTTGTCTAATATAAGATAATTGTAATTTTGTGAGTTAGTCTCTGTGTCCTCTATTCTATACTATTGGTCTACCAGTCTGTTTTGGTGCCAATACCATGCTGGTTTTGTTACTATTGCTCTGTAGTATAATTTAAGGTCTGGTATAGTGATGCTACCTGCTTCACTCTTCCTGCTAAGGAGTGCTTTAGCTATTCTGAGTCTCTTATTTTTCCAGGTGAATTTTATAACCGCTTTTTCTATATCTATGAGGAATGTCATTGGGATTTTTAATGGAATTGCATTAAATCTGTGTAGTGCTTTTGGTAGTATAGTCATTTTGATAATATTAATCAAACCCCTATCTCTCACCATGCACAAAACTCAACTCAAAATGGATCAAGAACCTAGGAATAAAACCAGAGACCCTGCATCTAATAGAAGAAAAAGTAGTGTGATCTCCATCATGTGTAATCTCCATCATGTGGGATTAGGCCCCAAGTTCCTTAATAAGACTCTTTTGGAGCAAGAATTAAAATCAAGAATCAATAAATGGGATGGACTCAAACTAAGAAGTTTTTTCTCAGCAAAAGAAACAATCTTTGAAGTGAATAGAGAGCCTACATCTTGGGAGCAAATCTTTACCCCTCACACATCAGACAGAGCACTAATCTCTAGCATATATAAAGAACTCAAAAAGCTAAGCACACACACACACACAAAAATAAACAAATGGGCCAAAGACCTGAATAGACACTTCTCAGAAGATGATATACAATCAATCAACAAATATATGAAAAAGTGTTCATCATTGCTAGCAATTAGAGAAATGCAAATCAAAACTACTCTAAGATTTCATCTCACTCTGGTCAGAATGGCAGCTATTAAGAAGACAACTAACAATAAGTGTTGGCAAGGATGTAGGAAAGATGGTACACTCATACACTGCTGGTGGGACTGCAAATTGGTACAGCCAATATGGAAAGCAGTATGGAGATTTCTTAGAAAATTGGGAATGAAACCACCATTTGACCCAGCTATTCCTCTCCTCAGTCTATACCCAAAGTATTTAAAAACAGCATACTACAGGGACACAGCCACATCAATATATATAGCTGCACAATTCAAAATAGCTAAACTGTGGAACCAACCTAGATGCCCTTCAATAGATGAACAGATAAAAAAATGTGGCATATATACACAATGGAATATTATTTGGCAATGAAAGAGAATAAAATCATGATGTTTGCAGGTAAATGGATGGAGTTGGAGAATATAAGGCTAAGTGAAGTTATCCAATCCCAAAAAGCCAAATGCTGAATGTTTTTTTTCTGATATAAGGAGGCTGACTCACAGTAAGGGTAGGGAGGGGGAGCATGGGAAGAATAGATAAACTCTAGTTATGGCAGAGGGATGGAAGGGAAGGGAGGGGGCATGGGATTAGAAATGTTGGTGAAATGTGTTGGATGTTATTATCTAAAGTACATGTATGAAGACACTAATTGGTGTGAATATACTTTGTATACAACCAGAGATATGAAAAATTATACTCTATATGTATAATAAGAATTGTAATGCATTCCAGTGTAATATATAAATTAAAAAGAATGGCAAACTCTTCTAATTTAGAATCTAACTGTATGTTGAGGCATATAATGTGTTTATGCTTTGTAAAAGACCTTTGAGACCATATTGATCAATAGAAGATGAGAGAAATAGGCTATATGAGGAAGATGAGAAGATAAGCATGAATAAAAAGCTATAGAGAAATGGTGATTCAAATCTCTGGAAATACCATTAAATATGTTTTAATACAGGAAGCAAAAAATGTAAAATAATTTCAATATGCTTTCTAACAATATAGGTTTTTCATCATGTTACAGAAGAACTCAAAAATAGAAAATCAAGGACATGAACTATTTTTAGACAATCTTCATTAATAAAATTAAATGAGGTGTCTACATATTAAATGTTTCCACTAATTCTGATAATATTTTCATCTCTGGCTATGAAAATGAGCCATAGGTATTACTTTACAAACATGCATGAAAAATATACAAGTAGAGAATGATTCAGCCTCAAATTCCATGAGAGGTTGGAGGAAAATAAAAGAAGATTCAAAATGGCATGCAAATTTTAGTGTAGTTTCAAACAAGTTTCCTTTGATTCATACATATGCACTTGTTGAACATTCATTTTTAACTTTATTTTTGATTGACACTAAATGATTTTACATATTTATGGGTTACAGTGTGATATCTCAATACATGTGTACAATGGGCATAATCGTATCAGGACATTTCACATATGTATTGCTACAGACATGATCATTTCTTTTTGGTCAGACATTCAAAATCATATTCTCTAGCTATTTTATATAGGCAACAAATTATTGTGAATTATGTTCACCCTACTGTTCTATAAAATAACTAATATCTCCTGTGATTTTTGTGAACGTTAATCACCTTCTGCCTTCCCCCACCCTTTCCAACCTCTGAATACCACTATTCCACTCTCCATTTCCATGAGCTCAAGTGTGTTTAGCTTCTGCATATTAGTGAGACCACGTGGTATTTGCCATTGCATACCTGCCTTATTTCATGTATTATAATGTCCTCCGGGTGCATCCATGTTGCTACAAATGACAGAATTTCCTTATTTTATAACTGAGTAATATTCCATTGTGGATATATGCCACATTTTCTTAAATTTTTTTACCCACTGATGAATACTTAGGTTTATTCCACATCTTAGATGTTTTCAATAGTACAAAAACACAGAAATTTTCTTAACATACCAATTAACTGTCCTTTCGCTAATACTCATGATGACTCATGTGGTAGTTTTATTTTTAATATTTTTGAGGAACATCCATAATGGCTGTACTAATTTACATGATTTTGTTTGCTTTACAATTGCCAGAAATATTCTGAATTTGTCTATAAAAATGGAATTTTAGTCTATAGGTTTAGGCATGCACATTCAATTTGGTTGAACAAAAGAAACTTCAGAGCTTTTGAATTTAAATAAGAAATTTAAATTTAGGACATACACAATCCTTGATTTGTTTGTTTGTTTTTTCAGAATAATTCTTATTGTTGCATAATATCTAAACTTCCTGGATGCATTCAGTGAAACTTTACTAGTTGCTACCTCCCAAATGTTGTGATAACTAAAAATAGCTCCCATAAATTGTCCAAATGCAGCTACAAGGTGGTTTCTACCTGTGTTAGCTTTCTAATGTTGTGACACAACATCTGAGATAAACAACTGAAAAGGTGGAAATATTTATTTTGGCTCACAGTTTCGGACATTTCAGTCCTTGACCCCTTGTTGCTTTGGGCCTGTGGACATTTCACTTGACCCCTTGTTGCTTTGGGCCTGTGGTAGTACAGTATATCATGATGGGAATACATAGTGGAGTCAATGCTCACCCCACAGTGGCCAGGAGGTAAAGCATAAGAAGTTGTGAGATTTCTATCCCAAAGACCTGATTTCCTTCCACTAGGCTCCATCTTCTAAAGGTTCCACCACCTCCCAGAAGCACCAGCATCTGAACATCCAGCCTTCCACACATGAGCCTTTGGGGAACATGCCAAATCCAAATTATAGCCCTCCCTCAGTGAGTTTAATGATTTAAGACCTTGCACACAGAGGCATCAAAATGAAACTTCATTTAATCAAATGGAATTGATTAAATAAGAAATTTTTTAAAAAATTAAAAAGAAAATAATCTACTTTTTTGACAATATGTATAATTAGACTGATGATGTATTTTGAAAATAATAAAGATAAGCTTTCACTAAATAAAATAAATGAATTTTCATTTCTGCTTTTAGGCCATTGTCCACAATGAGAATAGAGGAGAAATTGTGCAATATATGGACAATATAGAATTTTTCTTTCAATTTCACTGTAACAAATATAAATGCTAATGAAAATCTTACATGATGTCTAAACTAGGAATAAAATGAGAACAGACTGTGTGTATCAAACAAACAGACTATGTATTGGGGAAATACACTCTGAATCTTAAATTCTGGTTCTTATAATCAAGAACACAAGTGTTCAAACAGAAATTCATGTTTGAATCCTACCAAAATATAAGGAGTGCCATGGAGCAAACTGAAAATTATTGCACTGAGTTGAAGTCACGTTGTTCTTTATAAAATCATATTTCTATTTCTCACTGGCTATCTATACCTAGTGTTTCTGGAAAGAAGAGCATGATTTTGTTTAGTAAAATATTAACATTTCCCAAAAAACTACATGTTTAACTGGTTTGTTTCACAAAGGTTTTTTATTGGAAATATTCTGCTCTATGTGATATATTAAATGAAGTTTATTAAGATTGAATACACAGTTGAATAAACAGCTAGGTAGATGTGCCTATGCATGTACGCCAATGCACATAATATATATGCAGTGTAAATGCACAGTTCTGCACAGGTGATAAGACAGAGTAAGAACAAAAGAGTCAATTTGAGGTTACTTCAAAGGCTAAAGCCAGACTTTACAAAATTATGATAATAGCTAGAATTCATCAAGAACTCTTCATATTTGATAGGCTCTATTCCAATAATATTCATACATTAATCAATGTATATACTCATAAGAATTTTTTAAAAGGGGGGAGGGAGAGAGAGAGAGAAAAAGAGAGAGAGAATGAATCTTTTTTTTTTGTAGATGGACACAACACAATGCCTTTTATTTTTATGTGGTGCTGAGAATCGAGCCACAATCTGAGCCACAATCCCAGCCCTACTCATAAGAATTTTAAGATACAGATATTATTTTATCAGCATGCCTATCTTGAGAAACTCCAAAATAAAGATTTAAGTGCCAAGATTTTAATTCAAGCCTTTTGTTATGGTTTAGATCTGAAATATCCCCTCAAAGCTCATGTCTTGAAAGCATGATCCCCAATGCAGCAGGGTTCAGAGCTGGGACTTTTAGGCAATGATTAGAGCTCTGACCTCGTCAGTGGATTAATCTGTTTGCCAAATTTATCACTGATAGCTGAAGGAACCCTTGGATGGTAACTACAGGTCAGGTAGGGCATATCTAGAGGAAGTAGGACATTGTGTCATGCATGACCTTGGACTCTATCTGTCCTTGGATCCTCATGTTCCCTCACTCCTCTCTCTCTGCCAGGTTCCCACAAGTTCAGAAGTTTCCTTCAACCATGTTATTCCACCATGCTTGTTCTTCCTTAGAGTCATCAGATCATGGCCTGAACCCTCTGAAACGATATCCCAAAATTAAATCTTTTTCTCCTCTAAGTTGTTCTTGTCAGGTATTTTGATCACAAGGATAAAAAGTTGACTAACACAGCTGCAAAGTACCCTCTTCTACACTAGAAGAGGAATAGCTTCCCTCTGCTATTGATCAAACATTAGTTCTCAGAACCATTCCACATATACATGATATACAGCACCTTTGGCATCTAGGTTCAAGTTAAAGCCAAATGAGAAGGACCCTGCTTCATTCTTAACCCTGATATAGTAATGTGCCTTACAACTTGACACCAGATGCACCCCAGACTTTCAAGACCATTAAATCCTTTTGCCATAAACCATTTTGCAAAAACAGTGTTGCGTGAAACATGTTGTGAAAATGCTTCACAACCCTGCTTTTAAATAAAAATTTAAAATAAAGAGCATTAATAGGTCTTTTGCATTCTATATCTCACTCTTAAATTTTATCATCAATATTTGTGTTTTCAAGTATTTCATGCCGGTATTTTGAAAACTAAAGTTCATAAACTTGTGAATCTGAAAATATTGATGGAATATATGTTTTATAAATTACAAAACTGTGTTATAAGTATTTATACTTTAAACTCATTTACTATATCTTTTAAATACAAAAATCACCACAAGGATTCCCAATGACTTCAAAATTTTAAGAGATCCATGCTCAAAGTGGCATTTATTCTTTAAAAAATATTCAATGACACAATTATAATGGCTTTAGTGGAGATTAAATGAATGGATAAACTCAAGTCTGTGTTTCTTTAATTATCAGCTTTGACCTTGCAGTACTTATATATGAAGTCAATATGTTAAAAATCAAACCAATTTTGAAGTACTCCACAATCTAGAAAAACATGATAAAATTTAATAATCTGGGATACATTTTGATGGATATGGTTATGAGAAGAGAGAGGAAGAAAAGGGTCAAACAATCTAGAAAAAAGGGTCCTACATCCCCATTTTCAATATTCCTTTCACATAAACTCCAAATGCTTTTATGTCTTAGACATAAACTCTAAAAGATGCTTAAACTTTCCTGCCCTTAATTTTGTGCTTTTAAAACTTAAGTTTTAGAAAGACAATTGACTTTTCTCGTGAACAATTTTGAAATACGTATTGCTTAAGTCAAATTCAGCAATTCCAGATGATTTTCATTCTAATGAGCATACATTATCAATTAATCCATGAAAATTTATTAAGCACTTTCTATGTATCTAAAGCTATGCTGGAATTACAGCAGCGCATAAGTTTCACATGAAGCCCTTACCCATGCAGTTTTTACATTTTGCTGATTCCCATCTCTCATGGGCAGATAATTAAGAATGCTGATTTGAACAGACATGCCTATGTGATGCTCCAGACAACTCAAATTTTCTCAAGTATAACATGGTGAACATATGGCCTTCTGATATTAGGAACTGACATTTTAAAATTTTTTTCTAAAGGTAACTGGTGGTGTAGGCCTTACCAGAATTCACATTGTTTGCAGGTCTCTTCCCATCTGAGGACACAGAAAGATTAGATTTACACTTTCCTGACCTTGTAAATTTAAGAGTGATCATGGGACTTTTTAGTGAATTAAATGCCAGAGGGAAAGAGTGACAGATGCCGTTATCAGCGGAAACATCTGAGAGCTGGTATGTGATCTGTTGATAAGTTTTCCACCACTCCAGCATCATGAATCAAGCAATCTGAAATGCCATGGGATTATACCAAAGTTAAGTGGATAGTCATGCAGATCCTCTGAAGCCCTTCTATTAGTATGAAAGTCACATTCTGTGTGAGCACTTACTGAGCTATGGGTCTTTCCATAGCAAAACTTGGTCTCTCATGAGCGATGGAACTTGGAAAATTAACACCAAGCTCAGACTGGACTCAAGAAAATGAAGTTAAGGAGGATGAGCCACTCAAAAATATCTTGTCTAATTAATCTCCAGAGCATGATTAGAGTCAGTTCTGATTTTATTTACTATTAAAATATCCTGGAGATGAGGATGTAGCTCAGTGGTAGAGTGCTTACCTTGCATGTGTGGGAACATGGATTCCATCCTCAGCAAATAATATACATATAAATACAAATACAAATAATATACATATAAATACTTCTTACCATATTGTTTTTTGCTATGTTACAGGGAAAATTATATGAAATCATAAAGATATTTTTACCAGAGACCATCTGTTGGAGATGACCTAATTTGATATATCCAAAAGTAAACTTTCTGAAATCACATACATCTATGAATTCTATCCAGTATCTATTTTTTTTAATTTTTTATTTTTTGTGTGTGTGGAAGAAAAGAAATTAAGTATTTTGAGCTCAGTTTTATTTCACCCTGAGTTTGGGTGGCACATAAAAATAGTTATGAAACAGAAGACAATGCTAATACTGCACTCGTAAGACTAACTCCACCTTCTGTAGGTCCGATGAATGCAGTGCTAACAGGTTGAGTGTGATATGTGGGATTTGAGACTGACAATCAGCTAGAAAACCAGGTGGACCTGCTGAAAGGATTGAATGTGAAAATCATTTCTCTCCCTTTAAGCTAATTCTGGCTAAAAGGGAACCTAACATTAGCACCCAAAACGACAAGGCAAAAATTTCTATCACCTCCTTCACTCCTTGGCTGGAACCACAGCCTGTCTTCCTTTCACACATCTTTTACGCACATGTATTGGAAAGTGTAACATTAATCCTCTCTGATCAGTGTGTTACGGCCTATCGCTCTCTTGACTTTTTCTGCATAAAAATGGCCTTACTTGCCTAACTTATACCTTTCTTCCTACCGAGGGTTTATTTCCTGCTTATTTCTTACGGAATACACAATAAATTTCTCAAATTTCAGTTTTTCATAAATTGCCATATCAATTTTTTCAGTATCTACTTAGCAATTATTTTTTATTTACTGTACATTTTAGACCCACTTTTGATTTTTGCTTTTTTAACGAAGCATTATTCTAACTTGTCTCATGTTTCATGTGCTAGTTACATGTCTTCTTAATGTACACACACACACAGAAAAAAAAAGTTTATGTAACCATAGAAATAGAATGTGCTTTTACAGAGGCTACCCACACTTTTGAGTACCTGAGAACACAATTATATAGCACATAATGTGGTGTTATCTCCACAGCAGGCATTTAAGAGTCTATCCATGCTAATTTGACTCTAAAAATATCCAATTTTTTTCAAATTTCTACCTCTATTGATTTCATTTGTTTTGAATTAAAATCTTTTTACAAGTTAAAATGTATTTCATGCAAGTCAATGATAGTTCTAAACTATATGAAGTAGAAAGTTAGATATTTACCACATAAAAACCATGCATTCATAGGCTTTACTTTTTAATTGAAAACATATAATGCCTGGTACAGCCAGGCATTATTCAAAGCAACATTATCTTCTAGAGCCAAAAGAGGGGGCAGAAAACTCAAATGTCATCAAAGTACAAATGGATAAACAAAATGTGGCATCTACATACAATGGAGTACTGTATTAGCCTTATAGAAGGATGAAATTCGAATACATGCTATAACATGGATGAAACTTGATGACATTATGTTAAGTGAAATGAGCCACACACAAGGACAAATATGTCATGGTTCCATTTATACAAGGGATCCAGAATATTCAAATTCATAGAGATAGAAAATCAAGTGGTGATTACCAAGGAGCAATAAAGAGTATTATTAATGACTCAGTTTCTGTTAAGAATGATGAAAATGTTCTGGATATGGATATACTAATGATTGTACAACAATATGAACCTACTTAACAATATGAACTACTTAATGTCACTGAACTATATCCTTAAAAATGGCTAACATGGTAAATGCTATTGTGTCTTGCCGCAGTCCGGCTGCAACAAAATAACTGGGGGGTGATGAACAACTTGTGTACGTTGATACAGCAGGAGTGGGAGCCGTTTATTGCAGGACAGGAGCAGTATTTATACATTCCACACAGCTTATCTAATCAGCATAAACTCGATACATCAGTCAACCAATAAGGAATCTCCACACTTAATGGCTCCCTGGCATTACTTCACAAACCACTCCCTCTGGCATTTTGCCAGGCGCCATCCAGACTTGTTAACAGACTCTAACATTTCCCCCTTTTGTTTAATTTAAATAATGACCATAGCGGTTTTTACATAAACACCATAAATAATCTGCTACAAGCAGAAGGGGAGGCTACAAAATGCCACAATACCAAGCCACTTGATGGCTCCATGCAAGAAGCCCTTGGAAAAATTATACAAGCAATAACACCGTTAGTAAAGATACCGAGTTACAATTTGTTGTAGATTATAGTTTGTTGTCTCAGTCCAAGTAAAGCAGTGTCTCAATAGATTAACTCACAGTTCAGGTAAATCACAGTCCAGTTAAGTTCTGTAGGCAGCTAGCTTAAATCACAGTCCAGGTAAGTTCTGCAGACAACTAGCTTGATCCGAAGTCTCGTCCGTTTCTCAGCCGAAGTCTCTTCCGGTTTTCAGCAACACTGGAAATTCTTCCACCTTGGTATTTACTGGCACTGGGACGAAGGCAGGAACTCCGGATGGCTAAAGAAAATCCCGTAGTATTCCAGCAGGCACTAAGAAAACAACCTTCTGAACAATTTAGTACATTATCTCAAGGTTTTTTACATTTGAAATAAGCCTTAATGGCGCTCATTACTCATTAGCTTCCAGGTGTGGGAGAACCATTGTAGCTTAGTTATTGGCATTGAAAATGACCAAACATCAGGGACACCAGTAGCGTCTTCTGCTGGCTGTAGTGCCTGGGCAGCCCCAGATGGCCCTGGGGAGTGTCCCGGACTCAAACTGCTACTGGGCACAGGGAGCCAGAGCCTGCAAGACTGTGCCTCCAGGTCAGGTCTAGATTTGGGCTCATGGCAGTGGAAGAGCCAGCTCCCCGGCCAGGAGGCGGGGAAGGGCCAGTCGCCGCCACCTCTTGGAAAATCCTTGCTGCGCTGTGACGGGCTTGCACACTCGGCAGCCACCTCTCCGCTTCAGGCACCCTCAGGTAACAAAAAGTATTTAGTAATAGCCTTTTGCTGCAACTTTTTTCCTGATAATCCTTCTTCTTCTGAACTTTCTTTTTCTTTCTGACTAGAGTTTCTGGGCTTCCATCAACACATGCCCTAACTATTCTTGGTTCCACTGGGGTGCCTTCTTCCCTTAATAATTTACTTTTCACCCCTTCCATATTCTCATCACAAAGACAATACAATACACTGAGACAAAACAAGACACAAACATACTGTATCAATCTTTTCCATTTTCTCGAAATGGTCATTTTTCCTCTTGCCCTATCTGCCTAGGGACAAGCAGATTTGCTCCCGTCCTATCTATGGACGGGCAGCTTTTTTTTTCGTCACTTACCCCCGAGTGTCCCGGGGCTCCCCGTATGGGCCACCATCTGCCGCAGTCCGGCTGCAACAAAATAACTGGGGGGTGACGAACAACTTGTGTACGTTGATACAGCAGGAGTGGGAGCCATTTATTGCAGGACAGGAGCAGTATTTATACATTCCACACAGCTTATCTAATTAGCATAAACTCGATACATCAGTCAACCAATAAGGAATCTCCACACTTAATGGCTCCCTGGCATTACTTCACAAACCACTCCCTCTGGCATTTTGCCAGGCGCCATCCAGACTTGTTTACAGACTCTAACAGTGTCTAGTTTGCTAGAATAAAAAATAAAATTTTAAAAAATATAATGCTTAATATCATGCTATATATGTTGAATGTCAGTGACCTACAAGTAACAGCTAGTAAATAATTTTTTCCTTACCTTTCATAGCATTGTCTTGCCATTTTTAAGCTTATATTGGTCATTTTTATTTATCCCAGTCTAACGGATACACTCTTTACAAATTTCTCTTGCATAATATACTGAATGTACACCTATATGAGAACTAAAAAAAATCTATAAACCTCTGAACTTTTTCAAAGGTTCTGATTATAAGTTAATCAGTTTAAGGTATCATTTTCTATAACTAAGTTCATTAACATCTTTTTACCAATGTCCTTGTGTTGAGTTTTACATTCATCCATCCAAACCCTTCAAAGAAGTAATTTTGTCATTGCCGTGAGAATATCTTGTTGAATTCAGCTTTAACAGTATCTGCAAAACACACTCCTAGAAATTTGTCCATTTTTATTCAAGGGAGAAATCATAAATTCCACATCGGGGGAACACATCCTTTCTTTAGAATAAGGAGTCATTATTTCACATTTTTTTCCCCTCTTGCTAGTGATCCCACCAACATTCATTGACCTCAGGTTCTGGAGTCATTTTACCTTATCTGAATCCATACAGAATAGACAGGAAATGCTTACACTTCTTAGAATTTACTTCCCCTTCTGAGAATGGAATCCAGGATTTTCCTTCAGAAATCCAACCCCACCTTCTAGCCTCCACTTCAGTCCGTTTGATTTTTGTATGAAAACTCACCAAAGGATTCATGGGTAACATGTCACTCATAGCTAGCCATATTCTACCCTCCTGCCCACCACTGTGTTTCAATGGCCTAAATATAGTCAATAAACTTATTTTATTAACTCAGCAAATTAATTCAGTGAAATTACATCATAAAAAATTTTGTTAAACTCATTGGAAATAGAGAAAATCTTCCCTAAGAGTTGCTAAACTAGTATACTCTAAGCCAGATTTGGTAGTACCATATAAATAACATTTCTAGTCAAAGTCTTCCTGGGAAAGAAGCTAAGTAGAAAAGCAGACCCAGAAAATAGAAGTTTCTAGTTAACTAGCTTTCAGAACCTAGACCCAGGTCTACTTTAACGTAGAATATTCATTTGTGAGCAGTTCAATTACTTGAAATAGTATTTTCCTCTGTTTTTGTCTAAATAAAATTGTGAGGCAAGCGATGTGAAGTGTGTGTGTGTGTGCGTGTGTGTGTGTGCGTGTGTTTGTGTTTTCTCTAAACAGTGCAGATCTTTGTACCCCAGACTTTGATTTATTGAATTAGAATCTCTGGGAAATGAGGACTGAAATATGCAATATTTTATCATTCAATTGTCTAATAATCACTGATCTGAAATTTGTTTGTACCTGTCCATTTCCTTGTAGCATGTAGGATCCTAGAGTCTATTTTCATGCCTCATTCAAATTAATTACATGGATCCCTCACCTCTGCCTTCCTACTGTTTTGAAAATAAGCCTAGCATTGATCTTGCCAATGTGAAGAGTAACTACCATACCCTTGTATTTAATCAAAAGTTCAGGTCTTAGTCTGACTTGGCCCAGAAATTTCCCCCAGGAATCTTCCTCAAAGAAAATGACATTTGACAATATTGAAACTGTAAAAACAGAAATTTAAAAGGGCCCTTAGCAATAATCCGAGTCTGTTATGGATTTTTCAGTGCCTCCGTGTTGGTGCTGTTAGGGATTCAGAGGATTCTTTATGTCCTAAGGCGGGAACATTCCAGTATTGTGAACTAATTCTACAGTTGGAGCAGAAGGGGGCAACAAGCAATAAGAAGACAAATGCAATTCAAATGAATCCTGGACTGTTTTAATTGGCAGAAAATGAGAAAGAAATTTAAAAAAAAAGTGCTAGTGTTTGCAATCTGGAGGACAAGAGTGAACATAATTGAAGTAGAGCTGGTTAGACAGTCCAGACAGTCTGGGTTCAAACTTGCTATGAACTGTAATTCAGTAGTCACATTGCTGGTGCCCAGTGGCTTTTCCCAGACTTCTGAGCTCTGGATGTTTCTTCCTGATTGTGCCCTGGTGGTCTGTTCGTTGGAGGTCTTTTTCTTCCCTTCAGTATGCTTTTTGACTTATTCTCCACTTCCCTGGTTGGTTCATTTACCCTAATTATGATTACCTGATAAAGAGTGGAGGTGACACTCCCAAACCACAAGTCCAAACAGTCCCATTAGGCAGGAAGCCCTGCCATTTGTCTAATTTAAATAAAAAGGTGCATTTTACAGGGAAGGAACCAACACAGTCAGCCACAGACATTCCTTTCATCCCATCTATTTACTTCTCTTTGGTATTCAATATGATCTTCTAAGCAACAGGCAGTTATAAGAGCTAAATGATCCCCTGGTTTTTCAAATGGAAGTCAGATTTAGAAGGTGTTAGGTTTTCACAGAACAGCTAAATTCCTAGTTGTAAACTTTTCAATGATTAATCATGAAAGAGCTTTTTTAAAAGTAGTCTTTTTGGAAGTATTAAATAACTACAGAGAATGTTTTGTTATTTAAAAATGTCTTAGAAAACACAGCATGGAAAACAGCTCATGAATTTAATTCTATGGCATCATTTTTAAAAAGACAGGTTAATAATAGAATGATATTGTCAAGAAAGATGGAATATTAAGAGTGTTTATGAATGTATGTTGCCGAATGAACATTCAGGGTTGATACTGAGATAAAATGCTGAGACTGGCAGAGCTTGAAAGAGAACAGTGAGCAGAGCTGAGACCATTTTTAGAGCACTTTGGACTCAACCACTCATGGTGCTATGTGCATGTTTAGGGATGGAAGACCCTCAGCTGTTCCTCCACCCTGGACCAGAACTTGGGAATGAGTGGCTGGCTCTCTTCCAGTGTGCTGGTGGTGAGGTGGGAGTTTCCTGCTTACTCATTTGAATCCTAGAACAGCTAAAAATGAAGTTTATCTCCTCTGATTTCATGGGGAGCCTCTTCCAAAGTGGAGAAATTAGAGATAGTCACGCTTTACGGCTCCAAACACACACTTACTACCTTTCATCATATGTCCATGCTGATTGATTCTATTAGCAAGTTGATTTTTTTTTCTTTGTGTTTTCTGACTTCATGAACATATGCATTACTTGAATTATAATATAACAGCATTCTTTGCTTTTGATGATGAAGTGGATACAATAGCCATGTCTTGCTAAAATAATCTCATCAACTTTATTTAGGATCATGTAAGCCACTTGCTAGTCCCTCAACAGCACAGCTATTATATGACAACGCAAGTGGGAGATTCAATTTATGCACCTTGAGCTCCTCACTATTTGTACGAAATTCATGCTTCTTCCTATTTCCAGTTCAATAACCTTTTTTGATGAGGTTGAACCTTGTTTCACAATGTCTCCACATAGATACATATGAAGTTCAACTTCCTTGGTAATTTCTCCTGCAGCTCTTTTTTGTTTTTATGTCTCCTGAATTTCCTAAGAACTGCATAGTTGCTTTTTCTTTTCTTGTAAGAAAAGTTGAAAGTATAATATCTTTCAACAATAAAATGGAAGTTGCAGTCAACAATTGGTCATGTCATTCTCTCATAAAAAGGGGGCATTTGGTGAGCTATTATACTAAGGGATTGAATATGGACTACAAGTGTATGTTAAAATCTCCTTCAGAATATAGGATCCATGCTTTCTCTCTCCCAGATAGCACAGATAGTATAGACCAGAGTCCTGTGAGCTTAGCAGATTTTGTCTAAGTGTGGCAAAAGGAGAGAGAAAACTTTCTTTAACTTAGAAAACTCAGTAAAACTTCAGAACTGTGATTTGGTTTCCGGAAACAAAATCAGGAATTGCAAAAGGAGAAAATAATCTTGTCTCTTTCAACTGTGATCCACAAACTCTTATCTCTCCCACAAATATACCTCAAATGAAAATTTGAATGCAAAGTTAGGAACTAAAATCAGTAGATCTGTACCATTGCAGAGTGATCACAAACTTGGTTTGATGTAGTCAGACTTCAAGGTGATCTAAGTTAATAAGACTGGTCATGAGACATGGCCCATCTGGTAATTCTTGATAGTACCCATTGAGGGCATAACACTTCTGTGTCCCTCTTGCCAAAAATGCAAATCTGAATTCAATTGTAAGTAAACATCAGATAAACCAAAAATAAGGTAACAACTGTCTAGCCCTCTTCAAAAGGATGAAATTGTGAAAGACAACTATCTAAGTTTAAAGGAAACAGAACAACCAGAAGCAAGAGAGATTCCAGATTGAATCCTGGAACAGAAAATACATGCTTGTGAAAGTCACTCTGTTCTGCTCTTTACTGAATTGTATTTCTTCTTTGTTAATTTCTTAGTTTGGGTCATTACAACTATAGTTATGTAAGGATTTCATTATCTTTAAAAGCTTGGGAGTAGATACATAGGAGTTTTTGCACCCCACTTGCAACTTGAATTTATTTCAAAATGAAAGTTATAAATTTTGCCAAGTTTAATAAAAGTTAATGATCACAACTGATCATATGAAACAAGATTCCCCAGCAGAGTTAGAAAATAATTCATGGGGTTTAATCAGCTATCCTATTAAGCAGAGGATTATAGCCTGAAATGATTCAACAAGCAAACTTCCAGAAGTTGCCCAGCACAATACAGAGGAAGAGAATCAAGTTGGGGAAGACAGTCTTTGCCAAAAATAATACTCCTTTTAGGAGTATTATGCAAACAATACCAAAACCTAAACTCTTCCTTAAGAAAAAAAGAGAGAGAAATATATTTGAAAAGTTACAATAAGAAAACCACAACTATGTAATTCAAATGTTTCCCAGTACAGCAAAAAATCATTTCAGATTTTTATCACTTATTAGGACTATTATTAGGAGGAGAAATTTTCAGTGTGTTCAGAGGAGCCATTTAAAATGAATATATATTTATTGCAATGTGGCATGTGTAAAATTCTCATATGATATTCTAAACGATTAATCACACCTTTCTTACAGTGGAGATTTTGACCTCTGTGTCATTTATGCACTCAAAGAACCACCATATGGGAAAGTGCTTTATATACCTTCAACTATGATAGCACTATGAAGCTATTTCCATTATTTTTATGTAACTGAGCTATATTCATGTT
The DNA here is from genome assembly GCF_021218885.2 of Marmota monax. Lineage (NCBI taxonomy): Eukaryota > Metazoa > Chordata > Mammalia > Rodentia > Sciuridae > Marmota > Marmota monax. The sequence goes on from NW_026695241.1 coordinate 10,465,659, forward strand.
AGTGCATCCAAGGTAAAGTATCATATCAGAATATTTAATTTGTATGCAGCATTTGTATGCCATTTATTCTATAGGGAAAAGTTTCCACTGAATTGTTCATATGGAAAAATCTCCATGTTTCCAGAATCAACCTCAATACCTTCTCCAAGAAGTATTCCTCATGCCCTAGAAGACAGTACACATTCTTCCAAGACCCTATTGTTGTCCCTATATTCATTTGTCAACCATAGACAAGACCCCATTGTACCACTGTTTTCTATTCCATGTACTTTTTCAGTAGACATTGACTGCTAACAATAATGCCTAGTCCATTCAATCACTTAATAAATATGTAAATAAATAATTCCACCTGTAAACCCAGGATTAAAATTGACTACCCAGAATGAATCACATAAAATGAGTAAAGTGATAAAAATTTGATTGTGACCTAAACCATGTTCATGGGGAATTGCTTATTTACATGCAGATGGGCTATAAAAAAGCAATTTTGGCATTGAAACCTTGAGGTCCAGATTTATTAACCACAGCAATCATAGAATATATGCTCCCCTGTCATTCTTATTTGCTGTGGGCTAAAGCAAGTTGAATTTGTTTAAAAAAACAAAACACCAAGACTCTCTTATGGCCCCCCAGCAATGAACATTATGCATAAGGATTTACAAAACACTCAGCCTTCTCTCTGAATGAGATCTTTAAAGCACCATCAAGATCATACTGGTATTAGCAGAACCTCTTCACGTTCCAGGTAGGTTGATGTGGAGAGGTTTTGTTCCATGGTTTGCCCAAAACACACATCTTTTATTTGTGTCCCTGTTGTCTTTCTTGGAAACCAGTGCCTGTAAAATGAAAGATTAATGAGCTCTTCTCTGTCCTGCTTTGGGCAATCACATCTATCCCTCATCCTTCTGTTTCCCCAGCCCTGACATTTAGCCTCTCCTTAGACTGCTATCTGATATTAAGGATTGCACTGGATAATTTCCTCCAGCCAAAACAGGAGATTTAGAGGCACTGCAGAGTTCTGGAAATCTCTCCTGCATGTCACGAAAGCCTTCCTGTCCTGGCTTAACAGCCCAAGGGAGAGAAGAAATGAGTTACATTAGGGTGGTGGGGCTCTGCAAATAATAGGATCATAAGACCCACAGGAACAAAGAAGCTGGGTTTTCTTTGTGATAATCACTATCATGACACCAGATAACTAACATTAGTTGGGATATTTCTTAAACCTTACTTGACTCACCCTACTTAATATGATATTAGGTTCAGCAGTCTAGTTTAACAGAATTATTTCTTGAAAAAAAAATAGCTGGCAATTGATATTCCTAACTCTTAACCTTGGCAGTAAAGAAGGTATTTTTGTTTTGTTTTGTTTTGTTTTGTTTTGTTTTGTTTTGTTTTAGGGCAAAGGTGTGGATGGGTTTTAGCTGACTTGAGCTTTTGTAATGCATGCACAGTATTTTCTTTATGTGCAGAAACCTTCAGGATCCTCTGTTCTTATCAAATGCCAGAGAAAGCAGCTCTACATATAAAAGTTTATTATGTGACTTGGAACTGCCTTTCAGCTTATTGACACACACACACTCTCTCTCTCTCTTTCTCTCCTTTTTCTTATATCACATAAACAGAGTTTTGATTGAACTTTGCATGAGAGTCTACTTGATGAGTAAATTTTTTCCTGTGTTCTAGGCAAATAGAAGCTGGGATATGAAACCTGAAGACAACAGGATCTAACCTCAGGTACAATACTTCATCACCTTTGGGAAAATCATTCAGCATCTTTGAGTCTCAGTGTTGTTACTGGTAAAATAGAAATAACACCCACTCCAAAAATCTTCCGTGAAGTTCAAATGAGATCCTACACTGGAAAGCCCTTTGGGAACTAAAATAGCATTGTACCACTCTTACGGCTACTGTCATTTCAGATTCACAAGCGCCCTCTAGAATCTCCGTGTTTTCAAATGTCAGGATATTTTGAATTTTACTTTGTTTACTTAATTTTTTTTTTATGTGATGCTAGGGATCGAACCCAGACCCTCACCTGTGCTAGGCAAGCGCTCTATCACTGAGCCGCAACCCAGCAAGGGCTAAAGTTAGGGTTAGGGTTAGAATGATGTTGGTAGATTTCCAGGTGAGTGTTGGGGAAACTTAGAAGAATTCAGCTGATGGTATCACATTCACTAGGATATTTTGGATTTTAAAAAATAATTCAAGTGGCTGGGGTAGAGCTCAGTGGTACAGCAAGTGTCTAGCAGGGTTCCATCCCTTTGAGTTGCCACTGACAACTTACAGCGAAATCAATGAAAATAAAGTGATGCTAAATAAAGAATGTCTTCTGTAGCTCAGATTGATGAAATGCTTCCTGCCCTTCTCCTTGGTTTCCTTCATTTTAGGACAATTGTTCATGTACCAATGGTGGAGCAATTACTTCAGCAGAGGCCATCCTGCTTCTGCTTTCACTTTCTCATGGAAGCATTGCTCCCTCTTTGGTTTAGACTTTTTGCCTCTATCGTCTATCATACATATAAAGCATTTCCAAATTGCCTTTCAAGGAAGCAGTTTGACATGCTAAATTAAACGGAGCTCCAGAGATGTTTGTTTTCAGCAGGAAAACAAACTCAACTAGACAAAAAAAAAAATAAAAGCCAAGCCCATCAGATCTTAAACCATATTTCTTTTTGTCTGCATGTTAAACGGCAATAATGTAAATGAATGGGAACTGCTTGGCGAGCTGTGAGAAAATAAGCTGCAAATTACAAAGCTGGTGAGTGAATATTGAAATTGGTGGAATGTGATGATAACGCAATGGGTGGGGACCTGAGCCTTCATTAGAGATTCTCATTTCTCACTCATTTCATTCCCAGTTATAAAGTCCAGTCAAATGGATCTTAGTAATTGCAAAGTTGATTGCTACATCAGTTTAGGGGAAATGAATACGGCTACTACTTCTTCTCTCCCCTCCCCCCCTTCGCCCTTTCCCACTTTTCTGTTGCATCCATAGTATTTTCAGAGAACTTTTCCAAACTATTAGAAGAATCAAACTCTTTAGTAATTTTGACATTTCTATGGTCTATGGGAGCTAGTGTAATTTTCTCTTTTAAAAAATGAGACATAATACCATCAACAGATGACAAATTAAAGCTGAAGCCTTGGTACTTAGGATATACAACTCTTCCTGCTGCCAAGAAATTTAAAGAAAGAAAGAAAAAAAGAAAATCTCTAGTTTTCTAAGTATCGACTCTATAAGGAAACCAGAGAGGGCAGGGAGTTTATTGGATATTGCTGCTGTCAGGAAATAGACTACAAAACCTATCACATCACAGGTACTCATTAAACTGCATTCAAAGCTCTTTTTAAATTAAATTTATTACAATTTGATAACCACTTTAAGTAGATTTTATAGGATTGATCCAGTAGTCAGTTTTTCAAATTAAACCAAAGGAAACATCATGTTAGATGTTGACATCTGTTTCCTGTCATGCTCAGAAGCACGTAAAGAATTGGTTGGCTCATGGAAATCAAGGTACCGCTTAGGTTTTTCTCAAGAATGGCAAGATTTCAAAAAGACTGGCACAGGCCTCTTAAGGTCTATGGGGGGTGGGGGTCGGGGAACAGGGAATAAACAAGGGCTAGAGTTAGGGTTAGGGTTAGAACGATGTTGATAGATTTCCAGGTGAATTTTGGGGAAACCTAGCAGAATCCAGCTAATGGTATCACATTCCCCAGGCCTGATTTCCACTCTGTATTTACAGGCTGGATCCCACTCTATATTCATATTCAAGAAAAGCAAAGAAACATTTCCAAAGGAATGGCTATTGTAATAATAGTGGTGAGTTGGACAAGGTCAGCTGACCTGTGAAAGGCGGTGATCAGGTTTTAGGACACAGTGAAGTTCCACAGGCTGTGTCTGACTTCATAGTCAAGCACAAGTGTTTCTTACCCCTTTGGTTTTCCCTGAATAGTGTAACTTTGACCTCTGCCATTTTGTTCTGTCTTGCCTGGGAGCAGCCTTCTTTTTATGAAAAATATGTCACCAAGAACATGTGATTCAGATTCATGTCCCAAATGTTGAGTATCTGTAATCCCACAGAGTCATGGTTTATTTTAATTATCAACTTGACAGGACCACCAGATGCTCATGTAGTTGACTAAGAATTTCTCTGTGTCTGTAAAGGTGTTTCTGGATCAAATTAACATTTCAGTTGGTGGAATGGGTGGGAGGGATAATCACCCCCTCCTTAATGTGCACAGACCACATCCAGTCAGTTGAAGGCCTACAAAAAACCAAAGGCTGAATAGAATAGAATTGCTCCTGCTTGAATGCTTGGGCTGAATCCCTGGTCTTTTCTGGGTTTTGGACTCAAACTGAAACATCAGTCCTTCTGTGTCTCAAGCCTGCCAACTTTTCTACTGAAACTTATGCCACTGATGTTTAATACTCAGGCATTCAGATTTAGACTGGAATGACACTATTGGCTCTGCTGAGTTTGGACATCTCAGCCTCCATAACCATGAGAGCCAGTTATTCCTTATGATTAGTGTCTACTTGTATTTGCAAAAGTCTGTATGTAAGTCTATATGTATACATATTCTAAAGAGACACCTAATATAAATTAGATAAATAGCATAAATTATAAATGCATATATATATTGCATATATATATATATATATATATATATATATATATATATACACACACACACACACATATATATATATATATATATATATATATATATATATATATATCCCATTGATTCTGTTTCTCTGAAGAACCCCAACATCTGATTAAAAATTTGTAATTTAAATATGAGCTTCTTCTTTTTCTTTTTTTTTTGGGGGGGGGTGCTGGGAATTGAACTCAGGGCCTTGTGCTTGCAAGGCAAGCACTCTAGCAACTGAATTATATCCCCAGCCTGTAAATGTGAGCTCTTAAGAGAGCATTGATGGTATATGTTGAAAGACCATGTTTTATTATTGCTTTCAAAATTAAATGCTCACTATGAGTTTATATAATTATTTTGTGTATATATGTGTTGGTAAACTCACAAAGAGGTGCAAGAAATGAAAGGCAAACTGGTTGCAGGACTCTCTTCTTTGGACCATTATGGTACTATAATTCAACTGAAATTTAAAAGGAATGGAAACTCTACATATGTACTTAAACAAGGTCAAACCCACCTACCACTCATAAGCTATTATAATTTCCTCAACCTATAGTGTTTCATTGGAGGAAAAAAAAATAAGAAAAAAGTGAAAAGAAATTAATCAAGTAGTTCCCAATATCAAAGTCCATTTTTTTATCTTTGAGGGTAAATTGTCTAATTTGGAAAATGGTGTTGTTTCTATTGTTTTCCAAAATTAATGCTATTTATCTATATAGCTCTATTTGCAAAAAGAAATCCCATGAGCCTCCAATCCATCATTGTCTCTAATTCCTCCCTCTATTATCCCTTGTTATATGACTTGTTTCTTATCTTTGACACTTGAGATTTATAAAATTCTTCAAATGGTCAAACTCAAAGGAGTTTCCTCAGTCTCAATTCTTCTTGAGCTCCTTGCAGAATTTAGCACCATATGTTACCTGAGATCACATGTAGAGATGTGTTTTTATGCATCAGCGCAAGTTTTCAGTGAAGATTTCCATAGCTTTCAGTTAGGATCTCAACAAATAAAATTTTATGGCACAGGAAAAGATTCTTCAATTGATGTAATGATAGTGAAAATAAATAATTTGGTTAACTTTTTATCACTATAACCAAAACACCTGACATAACCCTAAATGAGGAAAGATTGGTTTTGGCTCAGGGTTTCAGGGATCTCAGAGCATGGTCAGCCAACTCTGTTTCTCTGGGTCTGTGAGGCAGCTAGATCATCACAGGGGAAGAGTGTTGCAAGAGGAAGCTACTCTGCTCACAGCAGCCGAGAAGCAGAGAAAGACAGAGAGGAGGGAGTCAGGCACAGGAAACACCCTTCCAGGGTATTCTCTCGGTGACCTACTTCTTCCAACTGGGTCCTACCTCTCCAGTTTCCATCATCTCCTGATAGTCTGTACAAACTATCAGCCTATCACTTGGATTAATCCACTGATGAAGTCAGAGCCCTCATAATCTAATATTTCATAAAAGTCTCACCTCAGAATACTACTTTATTAGGAACTACATCTTCATCCCATGAGCTTTTGGGGGACACATCAGATCCAAACCGTAACATAAATACATAAAATAGAAAGTCATTTGAGACCATTGTCAAAGTCGTTCTGTGAAGTGTGTGTGATAAAAAGCACCTATTGTAAAAGTGAGCTGTAAACATGAAAGAAAACTAATGAAGTGAGAACATCAGATGCTGTTCCCCTTTTTCAAAAGAAGAATCTCTTTTATTAATCACCTTAATCTCATTTATAGCAATAATTTGGTAGTTACATTCAGAAGAATTATCAAACAGGACATCTAATAATCATCCATTGATGTCCTTTATTTAATAGTGTTTTATAACTGGTTTATCCAAGTTGATAGAATGACCTATGGCAGACCAACGTCAATCATTGTCTTGGCTTTTCTGATCCTCACCTAAACCCTCTCCATCATTTTATATTTTGATTCTTGATGCTTTACATATGTGCTTATTTGTCTTCCTCCCAAATCCTAGACAGCATGATCTCACATATCCCAACATAATCTGGTTAATCAGAAGATGGCTTGGACTCAGAGGCCCTGAGTCCGAATCTCATCTCCTTAGATCAGCAAACTTCAGTTTCTTCATCTGTCAAATAGTGTTACTATCACATTCTTCCTACTGTGGATTTTATATGAGAATACATGTAATGCATATTACCATGCTTTAGAATGGCCTGGCCACAGAAACATGTCTATAAATATTGATGTAATTATTTTTATAACACCTCGATCATTCTGCACAATGCAATACAGCAATATGGTCAAAGATTGATGGGTTTGAGGTTACAAAGGGCTGGGTTAAAGTCAGGCATAAGACTTTTCTAGCTGTGGAAATGCAGGCAAGACTTATCATGACAGGAGCAAGACATCCAGAACAAATGAGCAAATGAAGTTTGATGTTTGCAATATTCACCACGCTCACTATTGGAAAATCCTCATCCATGCCTGCAATGACTGTGTCATTCTGCATTTAAAGTCTGTTTTCCCTTTTTATCTCAGTAGTCACAAGCAAGAGTTGATTTGCCTGTCACACCTCCTCCTTCCAAATCTCTGCAAGTAATGGTTGCTTTGGCAAAGACACAGCCTCCCAGGTGCAAGCAGCAAATTGCCTTATCCTTTGTGAATGAGCTTCCTTTTGTAAACAAAAGTAACAAGTGCTGAGAATGTCTCTTAGTGACAGAATCTACCTAAGCTACTCTGAGGGAGGGAGGGAGAAAAAGAAGGATGAGCTTTGCTATTGAGGACTTGGAAAGATTCTGGGTGGCACACCCTTCTCTATTATTCTCTTCCTGACTAAAACACTTTTTTATCATAAAAATGGTGTTGAAAATTCCACCATTATGGCTGGGAGATCATATGATATGGCCGGCCCTCAATTCATGTTACCATTCCAGTTCTCACAACATACTTTGTCCTTATTGAAAAGAATTTGCCAAAGAGCTATGGTAGCACCACACAGACCCTAAGAAAGGGCAACTGTGTGAAGAATCAAATAATTTTTTTTTCTGCATCTGATCTAATAGCAATAAGAACTTATCCTTTCAAAGTCCCCCTTCTGAACATTTGGTGGTAACTAGCCAGACTAGTCCTTTGATTAACACTTCTATGAGAGAGGTATTATCATTAGTCTGTTTTACAGATGAGAAAACTGAGTCAAGGGGAGGTCAGGTAATTTTCCCATACCAGTGATAAAAACCAGGCTTTGTTCCCTAATGCAGATATTAGCCCCTGAGTCTGGATTCTGCTATCTCTTACTCTGCTCTGTGTCACACTGCACTGTAAAGTTTACAAAATCATTTGCAACTAATATCTGATTATTCACTGATTTCCCATGCATTTTCCAAGCAGAATGCTGTTTCACTTTGAAGGTCAAAGTCCATCAGGAAATGCCTGTTTTGATGGTTTTGATGCAGACACTAGCACCATATGAAATTATTGGCGATATGAAAGAGACAGCCCAGGGATTGAAAAGTATCCTGGACTTCCTTTTTTGCCTCCTTAATTCTTTAACCTTCAAGAAAATGTATCCACATTTTCTGGGCTCTCAGAATTGTTCAAAGAGCAAAAGAAATCAAAGAGCAACTCAGAGGATACCATGTTTCAGGGGGCATTTTGACTTTAAGACGCCACAAGGTGGGAGGCTTTACACTCATTTTCTGAGCTTGAGAACTTAAAATTCTTTCTCCATCAGAACTTCATCTAATAAAACTACAGCATCACACCCAAAGGAGTTCATTCCCTCTCCTTCTCCGACATGCCAGGAAGGAGATTGCTTCCCCAGTGCCAGCTGTTTCAGAGGCCTGGGGGCCTGCTTCACCTCTGGGGACATTAGCTTTAACCTTTCAATCTCTTTGATTTAATCATATAACCATGTAATTAAAATCTAATAGTCAAGTTTCAGGGGCAGGGAAGAGGCAAGGGCTGGGCCAGTTCCAGTTAGCCCAAGCAGATGGCAGACACTGCTCCTGAAATAACATGCTCAGATTGCCTGTTGCTAACATTTGTGTAGAGTCCCTGTTAAACACACACAACAAAAAGTTACAGTCTGCATAAAGAAGGAGAGCTTCTTCACCTGCTTCCGTGAGATAAGGTGCAATGTATTTTTAATGCAGGCTTTTATCTCTCCTTGGCAGTCAAGATGGTTTCCACGTGATAGCCAAACCATAAGGCAAGCAAAGCTAATGGGTTTGATTTGTAGACAGCAGATGGACCCCCAGGTTCAAATTAATGCATTCTTTCTCTTCTGTTTCCTAAAGCTTTTCAAATGTTGAGGAAGAGCTTTCAGGATTAAGTTTAAAGACACTTCTTCAATTTGTTTAGCTGTTGTTAATAGCCAGGTGTTCTTTCAACATCTGGTTGAAGTCTGTTTTATGATTGTGCCAGGAAGGCATCAGTACCATCTCCTACCTTGTTAAATTAACAATGTGTTTTCGAGGATATACTAACTTAGAAGCTTCCATGCACTCTAAAACAGTATAAATTTTGTTGACAGAATGTGATAATATGAACTAAAATCTTGAAAATACCCAGTTGGCCAATTTTACCACTTATTTGAAATATATAATCCAAAATAGGTACATATTATCTCATATGCAATAATAAAAACAATCCTCTACATATTCTTACTTGACCCTGATTAAATACATGTTGGTAAATCCATAAGAAATTATCATATTTAAAAAGTATATTTCATAAAGAAAATGCTCAAGATTTAAGTGTATTATGTCAATTTTAAATTTTTTTTAAAAATATGCATATATATATATATATATATATATATATATAATTACTTGGCTCTGGTTAGTGAGAATATGGCTAATTTTTTGTATCTATTTTTTGTGATTTTTTCAATAATAAGGATACATTAAAATTATCTATATAGAGAAACTTATTTACAAATCAACCCCATGGCATTTTCATAACTGTCATAAATCTGTTATTATTCATAAATCACAAACAAAAAAGCCAGTCTCTTCACTGCAGTCATTTTACCAGGAACTCAACAGGACACTTTTGACACAAATATAGATGGCAAGGAGTTATTTTTGCCAGTTTTTATTTTAATGCCCCATATATTCATGAAACAATTCTGATTTTTATCAGATGACCTCGAATCACAAGACAACAGATATCACTAACTCAATTACTTGAGATGCCTTTTGAGATTGCATTTTTGAATCATATACTCTTAGCAACAAGAATGACAATGAAGATAGTCTCTTTTTAATTGAATTTGAAGGAAAACAGGCAGTTTTCTACATTTCCCTCATTTATTTTTTGGAAAGTTGGCTACTTACTTCGGTCTCCATGTCTCTAATAGCAACATACACGGAAGGATTCCTACACATAGATTTAGCCTCAAAAACATTCTGCAACACAGGCCAGGAACAGAGCTTCAGAGAGCACAAAGGTTAAATGACTCAATCAAAGCACTCTGTGGCTGAGCTCTTAATGAAGTCCATGTCTTTGCATCTCAGAGCAGGCTCTCTCCAAGGTGGCTTTGGTGAAGGGCACACAGTATCTGAATTTCTTTCAGGTTCTTCTAGGAAAATGAAGTCAGTTTGAGAAGCACTGTGCAGAAAGCTAATAGGTACTCTAGCAGAAGTATTTTTAGCTTTGCTAGAAGTTTTCATTAAACCAAAATTGGGATTCTAGAGATCACTTGCCAGAGTGATTGGTTTAAATACCTTTACAGAGCATCCTCAGTGACCTGCATAGAACCACTGGTATTCTTCACCCATGCATTACTAGCCAAATGACACTCTTTTGATGCTCCTGGAAGATTAGTCATCTAGGATGACCAAACTTTTGGTCATCTGCTACTTTTTCAAGTCATGTTATTCTCTTTGTGTGCAGGGCTTGCAACTTTGCTCAAAACATTCCATTTGCATATGTGGAATTATCTTCAGCCACACTATCTAGGCCATACTCCCAAGCGGAAAAAACTTAGATTGTTTAAAAAAATGTATTCTGAGTTTAGATGCAAAACCATAAAATATCTGGAACTTATGTGATGCCTTGTAGGTAATGGCCACTACCTGAGCCATTGCATATCAGCTGACTTTGGTAACAAACCTGACTTTTCCTTAATTATTTTTATGTGCTTAAAGGCAACTTATATTCACAGCTCAAATTATGATATTCCCAGCATAGAGCAAATAAAAAGGCTAGAAATTCCACAGCTTCACAGTTAAATGATTTTTCAGTATTATTACTTTGAGTAATGGCCAAACATATAATTTTAACTTCTCTTTCTATTGTTAAAAAGGGATTTTCAAAGGAGAAATTTTTTAAAATAATAAAGGGAAGTCATTAGTTATTTTCCAGATTTTTATAAATCACTGAAAATATTCTTATGCTTTTTAACTATTATATAATTATTCTGAACAGCTTAACTAATATAGCTAAATAAGAATAAATGCAATGTGTTTAAATACCCCAGTTGACCTTCTAATCAGGGAGATTATGTTTAAGCTGCAGAATAAAAACAGTCATAACTTCAATATTATAAAAGTTTTATAATATTTTGTTAGGTTTTATTTTTTAAAAAAGATGGATTTTTTGTTTAATCATATTAAGAACATTATAAGAAAAATTTCAAGAAAAAAATCTGTATCTCCAAAATATGTAAATACCACTTCAAGATGAAAAAGGCAAATTGCTTCTCAAGAAAAACTCACCTTGGAAATTCCTTAATTTAAAGAATGCATGTCAGGAAGTAAAAGTCTTTCTTCAACTTATTCAAAAAATTGCTCTACCATGTTGATGTTCCTGAGCAGCAGTAACATATTGCAATATATCTAAAGCATCTCACAGTATTATTTAAAGAGTCTCCAAATAATTTATCAATTCAAATCATTAAAGCAGCCTCTGAGATGATAAGGTTATCAAAAGTAGAATTTTAATTGACTTTAAATAATATGCTTAGGAAAGAATCTTCAACAACATCAAATATACTTTTAAAAACACTTTGTTTTGCTTCATGTCAAAGGAATATTTGTTGCTCTCTGATCATTAATTTCTTTGCAAGTTGACTTAATAAGAACTATCTGATCTATAGCATTCTCTTAGTGCTGTCTTGAATTCCATATTTAATACAGAAACTTTTGTAGATATGGTAGCTCCCAGAGCCAGTAGGAAAGCGTATGTAAGGGGGCAGGTGATGATCATCAATAATGTGTTTGAAGTTCCTTTTATTGTTCAGGAAAATGAGAAAGTGTTGATTAATTTTAGACCTTAAGTCAAATATGCATGCTGAGATTTTCAGGTTTAGAAATATAACATATATCTTCCAAATCAGTTGAAGGAAGAAACAAAACCAATACATAAGAGACATAATTTGAGCATAGAGACATAGAATGGCTAAATAATAGCAGGAAGAGAATAATATGAAAATATTGACCAAAATTAAGTAAATCAATAACAATCAAAATAGTGTTTAGAATAACTTAACAAAATTCATCTTTCTGAAAAATGAAGCAAGTCACACTTAATAATAGAGGGTATATCTCACCAAAACATATGCTTATAATAAAAATCTACCCATTTTATAACATAGAGTCAAAGTATAAGACACAAATGGCAGAAATATGTATATATATATATATATATATATATATATATATACACATACTCATAACACATCATACCAATAAGCAGGCCAAAAATAAAAAAATGGAAGAGATAAAGTCAGGTAATATTAACTTAATATAATGGAGTTATATAGAATTCTGTAAACAACCACTTGTAAGAAGCACTAATTTCAAGCAAACGACCAATCAAATCAGAGCAATTAACAAGAACAAAAAATGTTATTTTCCACCAAAAAATAATGCTAATTAAGTCCTTTGACTTAAGTGAAAATAAATTGGAAATAATTAATAAAATATACCTATAATACAAAAAAAGAAAAAAAGAGAGAGAAACTTGTAGACCTTCTCCTAAATAAGTCTTGACTAATTAATCACATATCATCAATTGAATTAGAAAAGTTTGAAAGGTGAATATTCATTTAAAGTTAGATAAATAGGGGCTGGGGATGTGTCTCAAGCTGTAATGCGCTCGCCTGGCATGCGCGGGGCGCTGGGTTCGATCCTCAGCACTACATAAAATAAAATAAAATAAAATAAAGATGTTGTGTCCACCAAAAACTAAAAAATAAATATTAAAAAATTCTCTCTCTCTTTAAAAAAAATAAAAAATAAATTAAATTAGATAAATATTTTGAGAGGCAGCTACATTAGTACACAAAGAGAAATTCATAGTTTTATATTAAAAAAACAAAATTAGTGCTGGGGTTGTGGCTCAGTGTTAGAGTGCTTGCTTCACATGCATGGAACACTGGGTTCGATCCTCAGCACCACATAAATAAATAAAATAAAGGTATTGTGTTTATCTACAACTATAAAAAAAAAGAAAAACAAAATTTTAAAAATTTACAGACTATAACAAGCTGAAATTTACTATTTAGTATATGCATAAAACCTGAGTGAATAGGTTAAGAATGAACACATAATAAGTAAGTAAAAAGAAGCTTAAATACAACAGGTAAAAAGAAGCTTAAATGAACTCAAATCAAAATAAAATTAGATGCCATTTTCACCCCCAAAATAGATATACATTTAAATATTTATAATAGAAAACAGCAAGGATATGAACATGAGAATTTTCATATATTTCTGATAGCAAAGAAAATTGGTACATTCTGGAAAATTATTTGACAATATGTAGTTAAGCTAAAATGAAAAATTAATTTTCAATCTAGAAATCCAAATCCTAGATATATGGTAAGGGAATTTTCATATATAACATAAGCAAACACTGAAATATTGTTCATGCAAAGAGAGTTTAGAATCCTGAAAAAACTAAAACAGCTGAATGTTCATCCATATGATAAAGTAAAATTTAAAACCCTATTTATTTATACAATAAAATACCAAACTGTACTGAAAATGAATAAATTAAGGAAATGTGAGTACATTTAAAAAATTAAGCATACATAAAAGAGCAAAATACAGATTTATAGATGTTTAAAACCATTTATGTATAAATTTAAATGATATAAAACAATGACGTACTGAACATAATAAATACTTAATAAGCAAAAGAGAATAGTATGATGTAATTTTTGATATGAATAAAATTCTGAAACACATTGATAACAGCTGATTAATGGGTACATGAATATTTCTTTTATTACTGTTTTTAGTTTTTGGTGTGATTAAAATACTTCTTAATAAAAATGAAAATAAATACAACAGGAATTGGGTAAACTCAAATAAATAAATGATAAGGCAGTAAACTCTATAATCACCTAGGACAGAATTACTACTACTTATTCAGAATATAACAAATAATTCTACACATGTGTGAGACATACAATAAGAAAATAACAGTGAAATTGTATTTGTTCAAACATTATCTTCTTTGAAGCTATTGACACAACTCAAGTAAAGATAAAATGAAAAAAGACCCAACATTAACACAAAAATATTAATGATATAAAGGTCATGAAATTTTGTAATGAGAAAAGTGATAAACAATGTAACAAATTTCAGTATAAAAGAATTTGCCTTAAAATCCTTTGCCTAAAATTAGTATGATAAAAACAGCACTCTGGTTTTGACTCTGAGCTTTTTGTTTGTTAGAATCAGTTTGTCATTATCCTTGAACATTATTCAAAATTTAATCCAATATATTCTGTGTCACTGGTAACAAATGTGGTTAAGGAGTTCATCTGACAAAACGTTTTGTACAATTCTGAATTACGTTCTGCCTCAAGACACACATATCCATCTTGGATCCTGATTATCCTCTTGATTTTCAAATTATTAAGGCTCAAAAACCAAAAGACCAATGGCTTCAGGCAAGTTCTTCCAAAGTGCTATTAAATCATGAAAATTTGGGTCAAATGATTTCTATTCAAGTACATTATTATCTAGAATAAATATATTGGGGCTTTCTAGAGGAAACTGGAGAATAAAAATTTAGTATTTAGTCTATTCCCAGATTCTTAGATCATTTCTAAAAGTATACATGTGTATTTATGATTCTTCAGTCAGATTGTAGGGCATTATGTTGCATATGTAGGGTATTATGTTGCATTGAGGTAACAGACATGTTATCAGGAACAATATCAAAATTTTCCCAGAGCTTGGGAATTTTTATTGATATCTGTTATGGAGCATTTCCTGCAAAAGACAGTGGTATGAGTTCCAAGGAAGTGGTAAATTATGAAAAAGAAAGTCAAATTCTTTGCCTGCTTGCACATGGTTAGAATCCATTCATTCAAAAACATTTTACTTAGGTCGTCTTATATGTTGAACACTATGTCAGGGTCCAGTAAACAAACACTTACATTCATGGACCTGACAGGGAGATAGACATGGAACACACAGAGAAAAAATGACCACTTAGAGTTGGTATCCTTGGTGCTTTTGTACAGGTAGTTAAGGAGGCAGAACATCTTGTTGTATTTACTTCAGAAAATAAAATCTACCTTAGGCATTTAGGGAAATTATATACTTGGAAAATTAGAGGAAGAGTTAAAGGAGCAAAGAAAGGTGACTGCCAATGGAAGTTTTGGGTTCAAAAGCCTATTTCAAAGATTGCTGTCCTTACTGCTCAGCCACGATACCCACATCAACCACTCTTGATACTCATGTATCAGACAACCTACTAACTGAAGCAATGCTGGAAGGATGTATCTGTCCCTTTTTGTCTTCGAAAATATCTAAGTGTATTTAAAGGTGACACCTCATTCCCACCCAGACCTTCAGCACCGAAGAAGAAGTCAAGGCGGTGTGGGAAATAATGTGGAGGCTCACAGCTTGATTAGTTTGGGATGGCATCCAGAAGAAAAGGGAGTGGGCACAGGGTACCAAGTGACTATATCCAGGACAGCGCACTCTTAGGCAACTCAAGACTTATAACCTCAACAAAAAACAAACACCACCCTAGTTGACTAATATATAACAACTCTCCCTTATGCAAAGAGATGTGTTGAGGACACTGTCATGGTTTCTATCTGGGATATTCCTCAAAGTCCCAAGTGTTGACGATTTCGTTCCCAATGCAGCAATGTTCAGAGGTGGGGCTTTGGGGACTTGACTGGATCATGATGGCTCTGACATCTTCAGTGCATTACTCTATTGATAGCTGAAGGAACTACTGGGAAGGGGTGAAAACTATAGATGACAGGGTATGGTTAGAAGAAGTAAGGCACTAGGAGTGTGCCCTAGAAGGTCACTTCTTGTCCCGCCCACTTCCTCTGTCCCTTTTTCTCTTTCTCTGCCCAGGTGCTACGAGCTGAGTAGCTTTCTGCCACCCCACCCTTCTACACAGCAAATGGATGCTGAACCTCCGGCAGAAAGCTCTAAAACCATGAGACAAAATAAATCTTTCTTCCTTTAAGTTGTTCTCATCAGGTAGTTAGATCACAGCAAGGAAAAGTCGATTAACATAGACTCCTTTTATCCTCTTTCCATTCCATTTGGCTTTTGACAGCAGCCTACACTGTGACTGGTTATGGGTTTTGTCCAGTAGAAGGACACAAATTTTCATACCAAGGAGACTTTACTGCTAATGATCCTGCCTCTGTTAGGTTATTACAGTCTTCTGTGTAACTGGACATTTCCAAAAAGTGGAAGAAATTAGAGGTGCTCCTGTAGAACCCCCTTTGTTCCACATATACAAATCCTTATCTGTGTAGAAATAACTCTATTCTCCTTAATAATAGGATGGATTCTGCCAGCTAATGTAGGTAACTTCTTTGTCTGTGGGTTCAGGGTCATGGAAAGACTAAATTATTCAGTGGTAATTTTAGTGTTCAAAGGAGGGCCATTGTTCCTTTGAGTACTAAGACTATCACTTCTCCAGTTCAGATATATGGAGAACTAAATATTATAAGTGGTGCCCAGAAGAAATGAGTGTTGCCTCTTCCAGTCCCACATCTTGAATTTAAAAAGTATATAAATAGTCACATGTTATATTGTCTTATGTTACAACATTGAGTTCTGTAGCAGAGAACAAGAAAACAAAGTTTATAAGATGTGCTCAGTAAATTGTATCTATGAAATACAGTAAGAATAGATAAACCTAGTATGTGCTTTGCATACTGAATATAGAAAAAAAGCCAAGAGATGCCTAACATTCATAGTATACTAAATACACATGAGGTACCTGAGGCACCCAACATTCTTCATACATTAAATCCAAATGAATAATACGAGGTACTCAAACTATATGAAGGTATATAGCCCAACCACACATTAATGAAACCCATCCCAAACACATATTCCCTCTGTAAAAAGCAGATGTCTGTAAAAAGCAAATAAATTCCATACTTGTTCGTCTAGTGATTAAAATGCTATATCTTGGCCAGGTGTGCATGTATGTCTCCCAGTGATCCCCAATCAAATGTATCAGTTCTAGGCCACTTTCATCTCTTAGGGCATGGTCTTAAACCTCATCTAATGTCCTCATAGCTGTGCTATCAGAAGGGAGGGCTGATACAGTTAAGAGTCGAAACCTATAAATAGTCTCAACTGAAGATTCAAGTACTATAGTCCATCCAGCCCACATTCATCCTTTTCTAAAAAGAGTGTAAACCTATCTCTTCTTTCCCTTAAGTCTCATGATTTGTTTTTTTTTCTAAGAGAGAGAGAGAAGAAAGAGAGAGAGAGAGAATTTTTTTAATATTTATTTTTCAGTTTTCAGTGGACACAACATCTTTATTTTTTATGTGGTGCTGAGGATTGAACCCAGCACCCTGCGCATGCCAGGCGAGCGCGTTACTGCTTGAGCCACATCCCCAGCCCATCATGATTTGCTTTAAATTGATCCAATAAGTCACATGATTTGAACATCTTAATCTGGTCTACGAACATCTCTGTTCAATAGCTTCTGGAATTGATTAAGGTAATTTCCATATGCCATTTAATGATGGGGGGCAGATTACCATGTATTGGTCAATAATTGAGATCATTTTATTCTGAATAAGAGTCCACTTCAGTAATCCATTTTACTGTTTTAAAAGTCAAGTTGCTTCAGGCAGTTTGCTGCACATGATAAGACCAATAAATCCTACTGGCTGGAGTCCATCTTCTCAATAATTTTGATGCAAATAAATCCATGTTCTATATTGTAAAGCAATGTTGTATGGATCACTCTGTCAGCCAGTTTTCCATTACTGTAACAAAATATCTGAGACAATCAACTTTTAAAGAAAACAGGGTTATTTGGGAGTCATAGTTTTGGATATTCAATCCATTATACATTTGGCCTCATTGTTTTCAGACCTGAGGCAAGGAAGCACATCATGACTGTAAATACATGATTGAACAAAACCCTTCACTTCATGACCAGGAGGCCAAAGAAATAAAAAGGAAAATACTGGAGCCCTTGGAATCCCCTTCAAGATCCACCACCAAATCTTTCCACTAAGCCTCACTTAAAGTTTCTACCATCTTCCAATAGTGCCAAGTTAGGGACCAAGCCTTTAATACACAGACCTAACCCTAACCCTAACCCTAATTCGTATTTGATGAGGTCATGAGAATTGGGCCTCATGATAACATTATTGGCTTTATAAGAAGAGGAAGAGATACCTGAGCTAGCAAGCGTGCTCTGTATTACCATGTGATGCCCTTGCCATGTAATGATGCAGTAAAATGGTTCCTCACCAGATGCCGAACAGATGCCACCATGATGTTCTCTAGACTCCAGAATTGTGAACTAAACGTCTATTGTTTATAAATGACCTTATCTTAGGTATTTTGTTATAGCAAGAGAAAACAAACTAACCCCAAAATCTGTTGAAGGTGAAACCATTCTGTTAGTGTTCTTTGCTTATTGAGATTAAAATATTTTTCTAGATGGATTACTCCATATGAGATGTCACAATTCAGTTGATTTTGTTCCAGTAAAAATCATAACTTCAACAAAATAGCAACTGGAGTCAACACCTGAGCAGTCTTATGTTGATCGGCTATTCTCCAGAATAGCCAACTTCTTCATGAATCAAAGATGCAAGACAAATAGGGATATCATAGAAGCATCCCCTCCCAAACCTAAAGTCTTGAAATTTGGTGAGTGATGGGGATACTCTCTTATGATAACTAGTCACTCTTCAATGTGCCAAACCTGGGTCTTTTCTCAGTTATACATTTCAGGCACAATTTAAATGAACTGTACATCTACTTTATTCATACAGTTGTGATAAGCAATTATGCAGTCTTTGAAAATATGTTCAACTATTTTCCTATTACTGTACTCTTGCCACTTGTGATGAAAGCCATCTCCACCCTGTAAGTGGTGTTAGTATGGCCATTTGTCCTTTGTCACTCCAGAAGTCCATCACTTCCACTTAAATAGAACACCCATTTTGAGGGCCATAGCCATACCTTCATTTCTGTCAAAGAAAATAGGATCCTTATGAATTTATTGATGAACACATTGGTGAAAGAATTACCCTTCAGAATCTTTTAGGAACTTTATTAAATAATAAAATAAGTCACATGATAAGTTATTCCAATGTTCCTAGTGCACTATTATGGACTGCATATTTGTATCCCCTCAAAGTTCATACGTTGAAATTCTAACCTGTAATAGCATAGCATTTGGAGATGGGGCTTTTTGGAGGTAATTAGGCCACGAGGATTGATTTCTTATTATCACATTAGTGCCTTATAGGAAGGGACAAGAACAAGCTCCCTTTTATGACCTCTCTCTCTCTTCCCCTTTCTCCTCTGTCTCTGGGATATAGCATGAAGGCAGTTGTCTACAATCTAGGAAGTGGCCCTCATTAGGCACCAAATCTCTGGGCACCTGATCTTCTTCTTCCCAACTTCCAGAATTGTGAGAAATAAATGTTTTTGTTTAAGCCACCCCGTACCCAGTGTATTGTATTATTGGTATAGTAATCTGAACTAATTTGTCCCATAAGTCTCAGATTCTATGATATGCCAAGAAATTTCTTGTATCTCAACTTCATTTAGTGTGGGCCGCCATTGAGTCCAGATTTCACTCACTCAATTTCCAAAGCAGAACAATGATAAACGTTCTGAATTTGGGGGTGAGCACACTGACGGAAAAATCTCATACACACAGATGAACTGGTTAACTTGGTACCATCTATGATTTTTTTCCTACATGGTGCAACTCCCTTCAAAGGCATTGCCATTGATATCTTCTGGGTTTCTATTAATAAAATAACAAACTTGCCATTTTCTGTTGTTTTAGCCTTTTCTTCCTGGTTTACACTCTTGCATTGGATCCTCTACTAACACACAGAGAACCAATTCTAAACCTAGAGCTGGATGGGCGATGAGGAGAGCTGGTACTTCTCGTCCACTTGCTACCTTAGGTGAATTAGTCTCTAAGAATGCAACCTATGCATCGAGGATGAAGGGCATCTGCTGGTGTAAAAGTTCAGTGAATTTGTCAGTTCAGTCTAAATCCATGTAGCATTCCTACTCTAATTTTCTGGACTTCTCTTCTTTGTTAATCGATACCCTAACTTTCACGGAGTCCTAGTAAGGCTCTGAATCAGCCACATTACAATTCAGCAACAAACAATATCAGACACTCTGTGCAAGTTTTTGTTTGTTATTTCTTTTCTGACAGAAGCTCTGCCACTATAAGATAGAAAAGATTTTAAGAGTTAGTCATAGATATTCCTTGGCTATCAAAATCTTGGCTTGAATATCTCATTCATTGCAGGTAACCTCAGATAATAATTTCAGCAATACTTTTTTGTTCACTGCAAGCCATAAATTACCAATGATCCATGATGCACTGGCAGAATTATTCAACCAGGTTAGACAACGAATACCAAATGTATATCCTTTAGTAAATAAACCTGCAACCAGTTTTAGTGCCAAATACTTCATTCAATAAGATTTAAAAAAAGAAAGCAGAAATAATCTAATAATCTTGATTATTTCAAGCAAGAAAGGTTTTAATACAAGTATTATGTGTGCATGTGACTGGTGAAAGGACTGGGGGAAGAAATATCAAGGGCTATTTCTTAAGCTGTCACACCCAAGGACATACTGCTATGGCCCTTGCCCGGAGATCATGTGTCTCCTGACCTCAGACCCTGAACACTGATCATTGCTAGGCCTGACTGCTTCTTGAGCCCAAGTCCAAATATTGACAGGAAGATAGTCCCAGTTCATCTCTGCCCTGAAAATTTGTACATGTGCATATAATTTGCAAAGCATAATTAATACGTAGAACACAAATGTAAAGCAGTCTGGAGAATGCAGTTCTTTCCAGAAAGGAAGGTATACAGAAGTAATTAGAAATAATTCATACAAATAAGCTATATCTGGGGCTTTGCCTAAAATCTTGACTCTTGTAGCATGCCACCCCATCATTAAATAGCATGATTTCTCCTTAATCCCTGGAGGCTGTTATGTTTTTAAAAGCCCTTCTCTTTTGTTAGATTTCATCTTAGTGGGTTTTAGCAGAAATAAGTCACAAACTAAATACTTTGTGGGAGTTATTAGAACAATTGCCACCCACATTATGGAGAACTGCACTAGATACACACTTTATATGCATTTAAACTCATTTTGTACTTATACCAAATCTGCAAGGAAAAATGTGTGCCTACAGTTTCTGCAACTTGGCCAAGGTCGTCTAGCTAGTGGAAAGACAGGACAGGATTTCCATACAGACAACTCAGCCACACTGCAGAAAAGCCCATGGGAGGATCTGCAAGTTAGATATGTTTGTTTGCACTAAGCACTCCAGCTATTCAGGAGGGAGGAGAGGAAGTAGCTTCCAATAACATGTTTGCTAGAATGGTTTGAGCAGTTTCCTAAGATCTAGTCAAGGCACTTAAATCTCTTTGCAGCAATGCTAAATTCTAGTACAGAGCATAGAGGCTAACCAGTACAAATCTGGTACACATATACAAAGCCATGGTAATATCACATGGGGACATTTATTGTAGCTCAGTGGTTGAGCTGTTGCCTTGCATGAATGAGGCACTGGGTTTGATCCTCACCACCATGTAAAAATAAATAAATAAAATAAAGATATTGTGTTCATCCACATCTAAAAAAATATTAAAAAAAAAACAGGCAAGTTGTGGCAGCAAATAGGCTCTATAATGGCAGAGACTTTAGAGAACTTGGTCATTCTTGGTACTATTACTATTATCATTAAATTACTCTGTCCTTCCTTTTTTGTTTCTGAAGAATTTCAGACATTTTCCCAAGAATTAATCAATTAAAAAAACAAAGACCTTCAAGGATATCTAATACTATACAGATTTTGGTAACTAAATTTTACTTCACAAGGGAATCTTGGCCACAGTCACTAATAAAGTAGTAATTGCGTGATTTGAAATGTAGTGAGCAAGTTGGAAAGTTCATTACTCCATTGAAGGTCTTATTGTCCTGAACAAAGTGTTCAGGTTGTTCATTTCAAGACTTCCTTTGTTTTATCTGCAAGTTCATGGAAAAGTCCACATGAGTTAAGTCGCCGGGTAACTACAAGAAATCTAATAGTGAAGTAGTGTGGTACAGTGAGGGAAGCAAATGGATTTGAAATCCTCAGCCCTGTGCTTCAAATCTCACTCCATTTCTTACTGTAAGATCTTAGTGTTTCCAGGGGCTTCAAATTTCCTATCTTTAAAATGGGTGATGCTCTTGACAGCAGTTAAAGAGTCTATACATCAAAATTCTATTAACCCATACTCCAGTTTTGGCCCAAACCACATTCATGTGCATCATTTAAATTCATAGAACTAAAAGAACAATGAGGGATTATAACATGAAGTTATTTTTACTTAACTTGGCTCAGTATGTAAAGAAATCCTTTGGGCTCCATCTCACACTTTCACATAATTATTGTTCTATCTCTGGTGAAATTTAAGACAGCTTGAGCAGAAGTGTGAAGGAGGCTGTGGCAGGTTGGGTTCCAGGGAAGCAGACTCAGAAACAGAGATTAGCACCCAGGAGGGAAGGCTTGACAAACACCCCTGTGAAAGGCAGGGAAAGGAAGCAGGACCAGATGGAGGGAGAAGTCAGTCAAGATAAGATCTCAAGGAAGCCTCAACTGAGCCATCAGGAAGATGACATGGCCCCTTGGGGCTAATCTGAGCTGGAGTAAACTTCCCAGGCCTACCTACCCCCACATCCATCAGTCATCCAGAAAGGGTGTTCTGGGAAGAATACAAAACCTGATGAAATGCTCTGTTTAGCCTGAGCAATGTCCAAGGGAGCAATAGAAGGAGGTTTTCGAGCAGTGGCACTTTAGCATATCTGGGCAGGCCAAACATACAGGCAAAGTCTGCTGTGCTTGATGCTACCCTAAATTTGGGATTTCCCTTGGGATCTCTTCATCCAAATGTCTCATGCTCAAAATTCTTCCATTTCTCCTTTGTTCATATTTCGTTGTCTTTTGCCCTTTATTGGTGACTGTTGTAACTGAATAAACCACACAGTGCCCATCACTCCCATCAAGAAGGGAAACTGTTCCCTTCTTGAAAATCTCGGTAACAAGTATGTATATTTTGGTGATGGCATCAAAGAAATATGGGTCAGCGTGGGCATTGTAAGCAGAAGGGAGGACAACAGAGCTAAGATTCAGAATGACAGAGAATTCATGGTCCCTTTAAATGATACTACTTTATGAGTACACAGAGTTAACTATTGGGATCACTGGTCCTTTTTAGAGGTAGTGTAACTTTACAACATGAAAAATTTGAAGAAGCATGTGCCCTACCAGCTCTTGCAGACACATTCATAGACACTTCAAAGGAATCTATTATGTTTTAAATCTGACTTGAAGTCACATGATAGATGAGCATACAAGATATGTCAGTAATGCTCAAAGCCACATCACTCCTGGTCATGTGAGAAGATAACTCTCTCTTTGGAAGGTCTCGGGGAAGAGCAGACTTGAGATGCTTACTCTACAGAAGCACAGAAAAGAGCTTAGTTCTATCATAAGTGATGGCAGTGGAAAAGAAAGTTGCATGGAGTGAACTAAGGTGACGACTCTATATTACACACTGTGCTGGTAGCCAAAAATGAATGCTCACACCAACACTATAGGAGGTATTTTTATTATATATTTTTAAAGATATAAAACCAAACACTAAAGAGGCAAAGTTATACATCTGGGTAACACAGTTGGTAAGTGAACAAGTAAGTTCACATGAGAACTCCAAGGCCATTGCTATTTCCACTATGTTGTATGCCATGGTGAATCTTGAATAACTTTTTCATGACAATGGTGAAAGTTTCTAGAACTTGGAGGGCTAATGTTATAAACTACTTGTTAATTCTCTTGATAATTCGTTGTTCTACAGATAATCTTTTCATAGCTTTTGCACTATACCTGATTATTTAAATTTGTGTTCATGCCACAAATGATTTTTATGTATAAAGTGTTTATTCATGCGTCCACAAAACATATTGTTTATTTTTGGTTAAAAAGTTATGTCATTTCACAATTTACTTGCCCACACTTCCGTCACCATCCTGTATAACATATTTGTGTGTTTTTGTTTTTTATTGTTTTTGTCTTACTTGTTAAAAGGTTAACATTTGTATACACTTTTTATTTAGGTCTTTTTCTCTTCCTTGTGTGCTTGTTGCTTACATTTCAGGTTATATTGGCTTTTCAAAATACACTTGATTCATACTAATTCTTTCATTAGTGATAAGTTGTTTCAAAAACATGTCCTTTGAAATTTTGATTTTCTCACTCTATTAAAAAAATAGTTGAGATTAATAAATTTGTGTTTTTTCTCCCAGGTGACTTGATTTCCCTGAAGTTAAGCAGTACTGGTGATGTATTGAATTTCTTGGTAGAGCTTGATTGTTTGTTATGTAATAAAAATATAATTAAATACTTTTATCTGACTTATTTTGATAAACTCCTTTTAAAATACTATTTTGGTCCTTTTTTAGAGGTAGCATAATATTTATATAAATTTTTAAGAAAATAATCATTTTGCTAATTTTGTTATACTTTATTAAATTTCTTTTACCGAATTAATGAAATTTTAAAATTTTTATAACAAGGAGCTAATAAGAAAAATAATAGCTTGTAAAAGAATAGATAATAATACTTCAATTTGAGTCCCAAGGATTACTTTCCAATTATATAATTAAAAGCCATCAGTTGAAAATATCAATAATTAGGCTATTATAAATTATTGGAAAGGCTTTATTATATAACCATCCTTAATAAAACAATGTTTCATTATTATATTCAGGTGTATGATATGATCAAAGAAAGTGTATATTGGAATCTATTCTTAGGCAACTATTTAAAAGTCTAAACATTTTGAAATTAACAACCCATTGTTATCTGTTAAGCAGTGTTTTATAAATGTATTAAAGATGTTGGAAATAAAAAAATTATCTAATTGTCCTAAAAACTCATTCTCTAATTTTTTAAGATCATATCTGTATATTTTTTTTTAATTCAGAGAAAGAAGTGTCTGAGTCAGTGTGAAATTGTGTTCTACTTCATCCAAAATATACCACACTTAACACTTAATATTTTCCTGGGTGTTCTCATAATTCCTATGCTTTTGAATACTTAATGTTTAATAGCTAGTACATAAAAGGCTTGCAAAGGTTGAAGATATATTCAATATTCTAAGAAACAATTCTGCTTTATATAATTTTATTGTAAGGGATTCTGTGATCATTTTTATTGACATAAAGTATTTTATGAATATGCCTGCTTGCTAATATAGTTTTCATTTCCCTGTTATGGGGAAAGGTATTTGAATTAAAAAGGAGTTTTGTTTCCACTTGCTACCAGTCCTGTTCATCTGTCATTTTTCAACCATAATGGGTTTCAATAAATGCATCATTGAAGACTTGACATATGTAACTTCACTAATCCTTAGATATATTAATATCTCATTTCACCTAGGAGAAAACTGAGGCTTAGCAACATAAAATAAGACCACATAGGTACAAAAACACAGTTCTTCTTGACTCTATAGCTCCTCCTTTCCATGATCATGCATGTGACTTCCCAAACATGTCTAGTTTCAGGTTGTAATAACTAGTGTGAAGCATTTTGACTTTATAATAAAGTCAATGAAGCTGAGTGCGTGAATATTCCTACTATCTATTCAATACAAATCTTCTTGAATTTTACAAGAAAACAGGACACAAATCAGCCCAATAAACAAAAACTCAACTTCCTAGAAAACTAAGAAGTATGAAACAGAATTTAAAGTCCCAACAGACTAATAAACTAACTAAACTTATAAACTTATAAACTTAGACTAATAAGCTAACTCAACTAAACTCCCACATTTTTGACAAAAGGAACAAGCCAGAGAGCTAAATTATATTACCCAATATCAAAGGGAGAGCTGAGCTATGCAACCGAACTTTTTATACACCAATTCTGAATATTTTCACATAGTCACTGACATATATTGAACGCTTGGGGGTGGGGTATTGTGCTGTGCTGTTATTATGGAGGTATTATTGTTATTCCCTATTTAAAGACAAGAAAACTAAATCATAAACGTTCTCAACACCCAAGGTTAGTGTGAGCTGGAGCAGTGATTTAAATCAAGTTCTAGGCATGTTTGATCCCAGAATTAAAGAGACCTGTCATGTTTGAATGATATACCTTCCCATCTAATATGCGATGGTCCTATAGACACTGCCACCCTCTGTCCAATATGGTTGACTTCAATTGCAAAGCAATTCACTTCCTTGTTCCCCTTATCTCAGAAATAATAGTGAAGCATGCCATTTTCCAACTAATGAGGGCTGATATTGAAACTATTTTTCAATAGAAACAGCTGGGGGCCAACCAATCAAAACAGACACTCCTCCAAATAGAACAGAGATTGGCTATAGACCACAGAATGCTGCTCTCCATTTGTACTTGACAAATAAATACTCTGAAACCAATTAAACTATGTAGTTAAGGACTAGAAGAGAAAATACTATTCCCCTCAGAATCCAGATATCTGAATTTCCACATTTATTGAGCAAGAGAAAGACAGAAAAATAAGGGGAATGGATGCTAATACAGACCACAATGACTGAGCTGCTTTGAGATTATTTTAACTCCCACAAACAGAAAGGGTACAGGTAATAAAAAACAACATGATCTAGCTGAAGAGGATGTATGCTTCTTAATTATTACCAGATTACAAAATTAAGAATGGAACCTATTGAAAAAAGCTACTGCAAAACAGGTGGTAGACTATAACATCTGCTTTGCATAGCCACAAAAATATTCTTCCTTTTGGTTGCTACCATGCCCACTGTGTAAGGTGCACTTACATGCCATGGTTGGTGGTATCATAGAATGAACCAACATCTTGTCATTTAAAATTATAGATTTGGGGGGGGTGGAGGTCCTGAGTTTGATCACCAGCACTGAAAAAAAAAATAAGTGAATGAATAAGATAATAGATTTTTTGGGGGGAGGAGGTACTGGGAATTGAACTCGGGCACTCAACTACTAAGCCACATCCCCAGCCCTATTTTGGATTTTATTTAGAGACAGGCTCTCACTGAGTTGCTTAGCATCTCGCTGTTGTTAAGGCTGGCTTTGAACTCATGATCATCTGCCTCAGCCTCCTGAGCCGCTGGGATTACAAGATTACAGATTTTTGGAACAGAAATTTAGTTCCCTGATTTAAAAAAAAATGTTTTGGTTTTCTACCCTCTGCTCAACAGTCATTCTCAGGGTCCTTTGGTACTCCCAATTCTTGAGCTGATTTTCCACAATAACCAAACCTATGTGTGCTCTGCAGATTAGAGAGGAATTATACTGTATTACAAAGGAGTTTGTTTTCTTTCTGTTCAAGGAAGCTGTTCAATGGTCCCATTCATGAGACAAGAACGTGCTGCTGTTCTGTTATCATGTGGCACCTCACTTTCCTTAGCTCTTCCTTATCAAAAATAAAAAAAAAAATAAAAATAATAGGGAAAATGAAAAACTGTCAGACTTGTATTGGTAATTATTGTGCACAGTTATGTGGAGTTTTGGAAGCTAACTATCTTTAAATAAAAAACCCCTATACGTAACTCTGATCTTAATACTCAAGAAGTTGACTTCCATGTTAAAAAGTTGACACTTTGACACCCTGTGTTTCTGGATTCGTCCTGTATGGAAAATACATCATGTTCATGTTATTTATGTGATGCTTCTCAGCATCAGATACTATGCCAACCTCGCTCCATGCCTTTTATTCTTCCAGTCACCGTGTGTTCAACATCATAGATCCCATTTATGGAAAAGGGAACTGATAATATTGAAGTGTAAGTCAATGCCAAAGTGAATTGTCTGGTCAGTTTTAGGGGCAAGTTTCCAAAGTAAATGTGCGTGAACTCAAGCGTGAGCTCTTCCTAACCACCCCTCTCCACTGCCTCCGGTAGGGGCTACTTTTCTAGGACATACTATTCATTCCCAAATAGGATCACACAATGGGGACCTCTAAATGACACATGCTGCATTTTTATGTAGGCTATGACAGTGAATAATAACTGTCTCTTTTGATTTTCCTGATGGAAACGAAAGAGACATCTCTCTCTGCTTTTTACATGTGAAGAATTCGTTTTGACTAACTAACTGTCAACATTTTTTACTTTATGTCTACCCATGCTTTGTAGACTTTTCATGATGGTGACACTTTTTTTTTTTTACAAGGTGAATTTGTAAAGACACCTCTTTACGTGCCTTTCTGCAAACTGGCTCAGAGTTTTCAGGTTGTTCGTAACACATAAAAAGTAAGTTCTTCGCATTATTTCAGTAGCTCACTCTGCTCATCTTGTAGGTGTAGACACATCCTGATTCCTTCTAAAGCTTTCAAATCACACAAATGTGTGACCATCACATAAGCACAAAACCAAAAATTCTTTAAGATACGTAATATGCAAAACTTCTTTAAGATACATAATATGAGTCATTTTTATAAAATATGTTTTGTCCCTTCTTGTAAAGTACACATTGGGGTGTTTAAATGATTCCACATAATTCAGAATTCCACAGCTCTCAGAGGTTTTTTTAAAGTCACTTCACCCAAAGTGACTAGTGGAGGTGGCTGGTCTTCTAGAAGGGATTGGGCACTTTGCTCAGCATGGCATGAGGTGAAACAATTGATAGATACATTCCTCACCTCCAGGCCACCCAGAGTGTGGATATGAAATAAGCCCATAGAAAATTAGAATATGTAGGTGCTAAAAAAATTCTGAAGTGATATTAACTGCATGGGGGGAGGGCTTGAGAAAATTGGCAGGTGAGGTTGAAATGATTTTTCAAGGGGTATGTTTGACCTATATCTAAAATGAGCATGTCCCCAGGCAAAGGAGAATTTCAGATGATATTTCTTGAGTGAATGTACAGCACTCGAGATGGCTGCGAGACAAACTAAAAGCTTTCTGTGTATGTTCATTGTAAATATAAGTCTTGTCTAGAGAATGTAAGGAAGGTAGAGGCAGGACAGATAAGGCATGCCAGGGAGTAGTTTGCATTCAGATGTGTCACACAAGGTGTTAAAATTCTATCTTGCAAGTGATGGTAATGGGATATTCTGAAAGCAAGACATTACAGGCATCCAGTTTTAATAGATTTTCCTCTGTCCCAGGATGCAGGAAGGGCTAAAGTGGGAAAAGACTAAGGTAAAGTCAGGAAACAGAGAAATCATACTTGAGAGGCCTAGGCAAGTGCTGAATCCTTGGTGGATTATTTAAACCGACGTGTAAGTGTTTGGTGGAAGCATAGCTCAGGGGCTGCCTGGGCCACATGTGGAATATGTGGCTTCTAGGACGGATTTTGTTGATGCAGTTTAACTCCACTGAAAAACTCTCTTATTCAGCCCCCAGACTTACCTAGCCCCAGTAAATATTTGCTGAATGAAAATAATAGCAAACGAATAAAGGCCCATGTATTCAATGTAGGCATTTTAACCACCTCTGAGCCAGCAGTGTTATATTTGATTTGAAGAAGACGGACCCAATATGGAGGTTTTTCATATCCCTGAAATCATAAGAGTCCTCCAAAGATACACTGAAATTTTCACTTTGTTTAGACTTTGTACCAAAAGAGTAAACAAGTGGTATTATCATTGGGTGTGCATGTTAAAAAGACATCTGGTTTGAGATATATCATTAAAAATTCTGTGTCCTTAACTTTCAACACAACTCAAGAAAATAAAGCCCCAATAATATCTCCCAAAGCACTCATTCTTTATTTGTACCACAGTGAGTATAAATCCAGAAGCCAGGGTTCTACGGCTCTAATAGATTCTGACGTAAGTGCATCTTCAGCAGGATGTACAGTATACTTGGGGCAACCTCTCAAGTATGAAACAAATGATTACTAAAAATAGCCCAAGTCAAGTTGTCTCATAGTTTCATCTCTCTGTGGGTGAAGACATATTTTGCTTCCACCTGAAACCTTCAAATCGAGCATGAGGGCATTAAACATTCAGAAAAAAAAATGGAATTTCTATAAAAAACTAGAATGAATGAAAAAGGGCTTTAAAAGCCAAGTATTTTTTGAGGTTTTCCCAGTGTTTCCTTGACTAGTCATAAAGAATAACTAATATTGCACCCACGGAGAGAAATTATAGTTCCATCTTCATATATCTTTAAACACTGACTAGGAATTTGTCCCAAAGGCCAGTCTTAATCAATTTATTAAGAGGCAGGAAAACTGCTAAATGTCCATGGAGACCTGCCTGGGGTTAGTTCCTGACTGTGCCATTTGCAGTATTTGTGGCTATGGACCAATCACTTAATGTCCCTGGGGCTGAGTTTTAAAATCTGAAAAATTAAGAGACCATACTTTACATGGTTATTTTAATGACTAAATGCAAATGTGTATCAAAGCATTTTGGATACATACTTTTGGATACATAGGTGCTTGATAATTGTCAGGTGCCATTATTATTCAAGATTAATTTTCCATTCTGGTGCATAATAGAGATCCAAGAGTTTGCATGTGTAATTACAAAATACAGTTCCTAATGTTTCAATTACTTTTACTTGGCATACATTTGAAAACTTTATTTGAAATTAGTTCTGATTTTGTCAATTTGATGTCACTTTGCATCACATATTAAAAGCAAAGATCAACCTATAAGGTAGATGCATCATCCACCTTCCCAACAGGTAGGAATCTATCTCTCTCTCATTATCCTGGACATGCTGCTAGTTAAATAAAAAGAATGGCAGGTGATTGTATGTGTTCTGTGACATGAGGGCATCAGGCAAAAAATAAATTACAAAATCCATGTGTTCTTTACTTGGCAGAGTCTCATGTTTTCTCTGAATTCTCAATAGAACCTAACAATACTATACACAGTAGATGAGGGTAGGTAAATGCACTGGATGAACAGAAATATCTATGGACATGGTGGAGTAGAACTCGGGCTTGATTTGGCTAGCATTGCATTTGTTCTATGAAGCCTCTGGACTCAGCCTGGGGCCTGGAACAGAGGAGCAGGACCTTCATAAATTCTTTTAAATGAAAGGTACTCCTTGGCTAAGGGATCTAGTCTCCATACAGTAATGTCTTAACTCTTGGCAAAACCAACCAAGAATAAAAAGGACATTAATTTACATAAAATATTCCCAATGTAATAGGAGTCACCGATTACCACTCTCTTTCATAGTTCATTTTCCAGCAGAGGTTCTATAAATAAGTGATACTAGTTAACTGAAATGTCAAAATTTTATTTCCTGATTCAATCTCTGTCAAATACATCAGTGGTGAAAATGGCCAAGAAGGTTAGGGAAAGGGGTTCTGGAACATTCCACGAGACTAATCCAGAATATCCAGAATTGAACTTGAACAGACACATTTTCATGAGTGTCCCATAGAAAAGTATAGGTGATGAGCTCTGAGCAATTCTAAAGGAGAAAAGTACCATGAGGATTCTTAAAGAAAACTGACATTCAAACACAATAGTGCATGTTAAGAGCAGATTATGAGGGAGAAGACTATTCTGACTGGATAACTACATTGTCATTATCTACATCCTAAACAACATCATTTTCACAAACATAAAACAATACGCGCTCTGTATATGTGAGTATATGTTAAGGATACTTGTGAGAACACAAAATTTAGTTGGGAAATAGGAAAGAACATGAGGCTTTCACTAAACCCCTCACACAAAAAAAGAATCAAATGGCCCTTACACAACACAAGTTGTTTGCATGGTCTGTCGGAGAAAATGAAAATCCTATTACCTCTTCCATTCCTCCTTCCTCTTTTACATTAACAATACAAGTACTGGCTGTATCCCAATGAACTGAGTAGATAAACACAATATGGTTCTCTTTTAAAATAAGCCTTTACTGAACATATCAACAAGGTACTGTATAGCGTGGAGTGAAGTTTGTAGTTAACAGAGTGTGTGACACGGTAGGTCTCAAGAGGATGTGGGATGCAGAATCTTCCAGCTCCTTGAAGTCCCTGGTCAGAGAGAACACGCTTCACACAAACCAGAAGCAAATCGACAAATGATTCAAACAATAACAAGTCATCAGATTGATTTCAGTGGATAGATCAGTCCTATAGGGGACAAGCAGTGCTGGTGACTCACCGTGCCTCAACTGATTACAAGTCTTACATCCTATGGACACCTTCACAAATGCCCTCAGGTCTATGTGTATGCACGCACATGCGTACTTCAAACTGATTAAAAAATGCCTGTCACAATGGCCTTGCTTTGTGCTCTTTGGGTGGGTGTGCAGTGAGAAAAAAGAAATATAGCAAAAGATGTGTTATAACAGCATCATCATCTGTGTAAAACACATTTTCCCCACAGCCAGTGAAAAGCATCCTCCATTGCCAGCAATTGTCTTTCAACGTTGCAGAAGGAACCAAAGAAGGATGTGAGCTACAGCTTCCTAACTTTAGTGTTTTGACATAAATAAAAGAGCATCAGGCAATATTTGACAAGATCAAGAACTGGAAGCTGTTTTGTGTATGTATCTTTCCCCTGTTGGGTACTCTTTTCTGCTTTGCTGTCCTGTGAATCTGAAAAGGTAAGTTATGAGCATGGGTACTATTGTCATGTTCTAAAGTAAAGTGTAGTCTCCTTATTAGAGTTAGAGAAAAGTGCCATAAACAAAGACACCGAGTGAAATGAGCCACTTCACAGTCAAATGTTGCAATGGACACTGCAGCTGGGTTTGCTGATCAAGTGAGGCTCCTGCTCCCTGTGGACCACAAAGCTGCCCTGTGTTCTAAGTGGGAGCCTTGCTCACAACATGAAGAGAAGGAACTTCTGACATGGTGAAATGACTAAGACCATTATGATCAGCACTAGTAGGAAATGGAGCTGTGCTATGAGCTACTTCAATAAGACTTTTTACCAGATTGGTCACATCATAATTTTTGTTTGTAACTTTGGGGGAAAATATCTAATATAGTTTCAATGAACATCTGGATAATTAGAAATTGCGTCTTTTTTCCCTAGCACAAGAGATCGTTTTCCACCTTGTGCAAGGAAAATAGGGAACATCCTTGTGGTCTCTGCCTGTGAATGTCCCATGTGATGTGTGGGCAGTGCATCTGAGAGTGTTTGAGTGAAGCCCAAGGTCTCTCCATGATCAAAACATCTCCTCAAACAAGCAGGTATGAGCAACTACCCAGGGTATGAATACCTGTTGATAATATTGTGTGACCATGGCTATGCCTTCTCCTTCTGAAATGTCCTCTGTACTGTGACTTATTTCTGCACTCTGACAAGGCTGGATACTATCTGAGATCATCGCAGCTGGTCAGCATCAAGCTCTCTATAAGCCAGTGGACCTGGTCTTGGCCTGCACCCTTAACCTTGACTAATCACCTCAAAATACAAAATGATGAAACCAAAAGAGGAGAAAATACGGAGCAGATGTATCTACAGATCATACTCTGATGATGAAACATGCCAGTGAAAGCATAATCCATCAGTGACGGTCATTCAACAATTTTTGTAAGATGCCTGAGATTTTACAGATTTTATGATGTACTTTCCATCCTGGTGTAGGTGAGAGCCCCAGGTACGTTATTATAAATGGCAGGCTGATTTCAGTCGTAGCACTCTTGGTCATGATGTGCACAAGATCAAAATAAATCCTGTAACTAGATTTTCTCTCTTCAGTAGAGAAATTCTGTCAGATCACCCTAACCATTTCACATGACTAGATCTCCACTGTGCCACTTAAACCTGAAATAATTCTGTAAAATCCCCAAAGATATTACAAGAACCTCTCCATTCTTATTCTTCCCGATGCAAAGCAAAGAGGTCTCAACAGCCAAAATTCCCACTGGGAGTTAAACATACAATACCAATAAATGAGAATGGTTTTGTGGATAACAGAAATAAAAGCCCTCAAAAGCCAGAGTACCATCATTTGAACAAACAGTTTTATCTACATAGCCAAGGGGAAGAGGCCAGTGGTAGGACATTATCCAGTTAAGTACAAAAAAAAACCACCCCACGACAATGTCCTGATTTTAGTTGGCTTACTATTACACTGGTCACCTTCGCAGGTTGTCTTATCCCTTCATGGTATGGACCTATCTTTAAAAACACAACAGCGAAGACCCTCTAGCTAACAGACTGAAATGGAAACCAGAGTCACTTCAGAATTAATTTAAATTAATTCATAGCTAAATTCAGCTCTATTGACTGCACAGTTTCAAGTCTTGTGTCTACAACATTCTAGCTTCAGTTATATGTTCTGCTTATTCTGAGGGATGAGGGAGATTAAAACATATAAGTCAGGGTATATCGTTAAGGAAAATAAAGCTCTTACTATAAAGAAAAACTTGCATAGCGTTTTATACCTAAACTTTTACAAAGACGCATCACAGTTTTATTTTGCTTAAAAAGACAGAGAAAGCAAGATGAGTGTGACATTTACTTCATGAGTCCCTAAAATAATGGCCAGTGGTAACAGAAATATACCACGCAGTGAAATGCCTAGACACGATCTTTCAAAATAATTTTCCAAGGATGCACTTTCTTTCAGATAATGCATGTGATCTATAGCCCTTCTACATCTAAGGAGTGGTGAAGATTAGAGTAAATGGTACGTGCTTGCTGAAGATGGACGTTGCTTCAAAAACATTTAGGATTAAGTGCAGATATCCCTCTCTATTCTATGCCCTCTGCTTGCTGCCCTGCTCTGCCAACATTCGGGGAAGCTCTTCTTCTCTGACTTGCTCATTTTTCATCCGTGGTCTTACAGAAGATTTACCATCCCTCCACAATTCCCAATTGGAGGAACTTCCACAATCGAAAAAGAACACATGAAATTTCAAGTGTTGAATGGGATCAAAGTCGGTCTGAGATGGAAACCTGGTATTGCTTTTAAAAATACGCATTCTTTTGGCCAGCTTTGATATGTCCTTATAGAATTATTAGCAGTGAGAATTAGTATGCATTTTAAAACATGTAAGTACATAAAGATATTTTGTGCAACCAGGACTGGCATTCATAATTCTCTTTGAAATACTGAGCAGAGGGGGACAAACAAAGGTGGCATAAACAACTTAATTACAAAAATAGATGCGAAATGATTGGAAGACAAGAATTTGAGAGGGGATAAAGGTATTAATTCAAGCTATTTCAACATGATACTAATAAAGTCAGTTGATAGAGTGTCATAGAACCACTGATCAGTTGCTTTTGTCTAAATAGTATCAGTAATTTTTAAATAAGAAGTTGTTTTAATATATTTTAAACACTGTTTTCTCATTGGTCTAAATATCATGTTGATATAGCCTCAGTGAAACTACCCAAATAATTCTCATTATCAAAAATAATTCCATTCAATATAATTCTTCCCATTATTTTATTAGGCTCTTCTAAAAAAGTATTCTAGAATATATCTCTGTTGAATGTGATTCAACCTGACATATGATTTGAATAGTGACACTTTTTAAGGGATTTTTTTTTTTTCTTGCTAGGACTGATCATACCGGTCCCTGAAGATGACTGAAATCATACTCAAGTCTCTAACTCTGTTATCACATAGGGCCAGGGAAGCATGAAGAGTGATTTTTAAGCTCCCACTCAGAAAGCCACCCCGGGTTCTAAGGTCTTTTCAAATTGGCTCTTGATTTTCTAGATTGTGTCAGGCTGGGTTCACTTATCTCACAGGAACCGGCTTCCTTTTGATGCTTTCTAAATTTCCTGCACTGGGTCAACTCAGGGTAACTACCTCCTTTCTTATTTCATGGAATTTTTTTTCTTTTAACTTTTCTTCCAGACCAGGAGGCATAGAAATAGCATGAGAACATCTCAGCCATTTCTTGCTTTACCCATTATTCTTCTTACCCCGAGGAGTCCATATGAATATGCCCTTTCATCTGACCATCAGCTGTCGGAAAGGAATTTATCCTGACAGCTACCACAGCAAAGTGGTTAATGTGCATCATAAGGAAGAATCACTCTTTCTTCTGCCTCGGCGCTAGGTTCTCATTGTACAACCCCGTACAGTACTTCAGCAACTATTTTTTTTTAAGATTTAAAAAGCAAAGAGTTACAAAACTGTTTGTAATTAACTTGAAATAGAAAAGATAGCACTTTTTTTTTAAATCCCATTATATAGTACACAGTATAAATTACAGAGTATTCAAATGCACAAATGCATCTGTGTAACATTTATCAAATGTGATCTGCGTGTCTATGTGCACACACGTGTGTGTTCTCAAAAGTTCGGCTGTTCACCTTCCTAACAACGCTGTTCCTCTGGTTGTTACGTGTGGCAGTGCTCCAGGTCTGGTACGCTGCTGTTGCAGTATCTCATGTTATTGGGGATATGGCAGTCTGTGTAATTAATGCCCCCGTTTGGGGTGTAAATGGGCTGCAGTCTGAAATCTCCTTTAAGGAGCTGATCGTTATTTAAGGAGACGATCTGAAAGCTGGTTTCCGTCATCTCCAGGATGGAGTTGTCCTTCTTGGTGCCTGCCTCACAATAGTCATCTTTCCGACGGCCCCGGTTGTATTTCCACTTCTGCGAGGTGTAGCGCCCCTTTTTGTGCATGTGCCAGCAGAAGACGCTGAGCAAGACCACCAGCACGAATATCACTGCACCCCCTATCAAACCCGCCAGCAGAAAAGGGGAACCCATGCTGTGGGATGTCGTCTGCTCATGGCTCGAAGCGGTGTTGCTGCCATTGTTCAAATAGGAGGCAAGGGTGGTGGCCTCCGAGCAGACGGTGTCTTCTACAGCACGGTAGTTAAAAGCATCCAGTGGCACTAAGCAAATCCGATAGGTGGATCTGGGCTCCAAATTAACCAGGCTCAGGTGTTGTTTCTCCCCACTGACGATGCGCTCCTGAACGATGCCCCCCACCAGGCTGTGGCCCATCTTCACCCACGTGAGTTTGTATGCCATCACAGTAAAGAGAGACAGCCAGCTGACTTGGATGGAAGTATCATTCACAAAGTGGATGGACAGCTGGATCCGCTCAGATATAGGTGGAGTCGCTCTTTCTCTACCATCCCAGTCAGGAACGGTGGGAAGTTTCGATGTAGTAGGAGCTGGAGGTGTGTAGCTTCTGCTAGGGGTTGGAACAGAGACAGTGGGAGGCTGCGTCGTTGGAGAAATAGTACTTGGGGCTGGGGTAAAGAGAGGCTGGCCAGGGGTCATGGTGGGACACGACAGAAGATTCATATTCAGCTCCCTGACAGCCATCCCCCGGACTTGTTCAGGACCTTGGCACATGAAACCCCGGACGTTGAGAGATGAAGGGATATATTTGAGCCATTCTGTGACCCATTTAATACTGCAGTCACAAAACCAAGGGTTATTCCGAGCAGTGAGCTGCTTCAAGTTGGCGAGATTATCAAAGACCCCTTGAGTCAACTTCCTCAGTTGGTTGTTGGATATGTCCAGCCGTTCCAGCTTCCGGAGGTTGGAGAAGGCCGTCAGAGGGATGTGGTTAATCTGGTTGTCCTGCAGATACAGCCTGATGAGATGCGTACCTGGCAGATCAGGAGGGGGATAGGAGAGCGAATTACGGACTATGGAAAATTCCTTGAGCTTGGTGAGATGGCTGAAGGTGCCCTCGGCAATGCCCTTGTTCGTCAAGAGATTCCCATCCACGATCAGACGCTCCAAGCTTGTGAGGTTCTGAAAGGCCATGTCTGAGATCACGGCGATTCGGTTTTCATCTACTCTCAGCTCTTGCAGGTCCACAGGAAGCCCGACAGGCACGCTGCTCAGGTGGTTCTTGGACAGAAACAACAACTTGAGGCTAACAGCCTCCCGGAAGGCCCCATCCTCCACCCCCACCGTGGAGATAGAGTTGTCATCCAGGTGCAGCTCTTCAAGCTTCAGGAGCTGGGCAAGGGCAGCACGTGAAATGGTCTGAATGTTGTTTTCCTGCAAATGAAGAACTCGGACGTTCTTGGGAAGGTTCATGGGGAATTCATCCAGTTGGTTGCCATAAAGGTAGACCGTGTGCACTGACTGTACATTGTGCAGCTCTGCAGGAAATCCAGCATTATTAATTTGGTTGTTGTGGAGGTAGAGTACGGTTACGCCCTCCGGGATCCCAAGAGGCACTGAGGTCAAGCTTCGCTCGTTACAGTAGACAAAGTTCCTGTCGCAGCGGCACACGCTAGGGCAGGCCAGGAGTTTTGACACTTGTGAGTAGAGCCCTAGGGAAACGATAAGCCAAGATTTCAGGAAAAAAGCCCCATGGCTGGGCCACTTTGTAGTCTGCAGGCCCATTTCTGAAGAACAGAAAGAAAATACAACGTGGTGGGGAAAAGAAAAATTAAAAAAATATATATATATATCAGCAAAATCAAAATGACGGGACAGGTTCTGTCAAAGTCCAGAATTCCAGCTACAAGAAATGTCCCGAGGGCATCGGTGAAAGAACCTTTCTGATGTCTCTGGTCTTATCAGCCTGTATGGCCCTCTTTGCTGTTGTCCTCCATGTGCAAAAGACTTCAATAGGGAGAATTTTCTACGCAGGCAGCAGGTGAGGCCACGTTATCTGCGGGGTCTACACAGCCAGAGTGGGTGGACAGAACTCCTGTCCTCTGGTGGAGGTCAGGCCAGGGCTGATGGACCTATGGACTTCTTGGTTAAGCACAATCTGTGATCTGTTGTAGGGAAGAAAAGAGAAGAGAGTCCAGTTAACGGTAGTTATATAAGAAGTACTGATATGCCCACAAACCTTTCAAAAATAGCAACTTTGGGACTAGCATATATTTTAGCTAACCAGTATTTAGTTGGAAAGATATTTAAGAAATCAATGAAATATCTTCAAAAGGAAACTCTTATTATCAATCATACTGTGAACTCTGCATCCCAATCAGTACCTTCTCTTAAATATCTATTTACATATATCAGCAAAATCAAAATCACGGGACAGGTTCTGTCAAAGTGCAACAGACACACAGTCAACACACAGGATTGGTGAATGATTATCATTTCCAAATCCTATTTATCAATCTTACTACAAGATGGAGTTGGGCACTAAGGGAAAAAATGTGAAGCCCTCTAGAGTTATAAATCTTCAAAATGCAAAATGGGGAGTAAGTCATTTTAAAAAAATGCACCCTTATTAAAAAATTCTTCCAAATGCACTGTGTTTCCAAATACATTTATCACATAATGATAACTCATAAATGATGTAGCTATAGCTTTGTATGTTTCCATCTCCTGTTAAAATGCATCTTGAAATTCTAATATGAAAGCTTACTTCTGCTTAGTGGAGAATTCTAGAGAATGCAATGAAAAGGTTAGAATAAAATGTTAATAGAGATTACTCATTATATTACCACTCAGAGATAACTGATAAGTTTATTTCTTTTGCCTAAGAATGCACATAACAACATTGGAATCATTATTTACCTTCCTGCTTCTTACCTAACAATTTGCCATGATCACATTCCATGTCGTTAAAAACCCATGCATCCTTTCTATCTGACACAGATGAACTAGTGCAGGGATAATGCACAGAAGCACACATGAAGGCAGAGAAAAGACTTCTCTTTTCTTCCCCGCTTCTTGCCTCTCTTCTTTTGTCTTCCTCCCAAATAGCTTCCACTTGAGTTACCAAGGAGACTGTCCAAACTCCAATCTGTGACACATTTCCACCACCACCCTCCTTTGGGACCTCCAGGTATGCATGAGCTCTGCCACTGTGATTCCTTTAAGAGTTGCCAGGCTCATGATTGAGAATAAATGATTTTCCAATATCACCTCCCTCCTGCCTGTGAGTGCTTTCCTTTTTTTGAAGGACTTTCAGCAAATTATGAAATGAGAGAAGACATAGTAGAGGAAGGAAAGGCAATCCAGGGCTAGCAAGCATGCCTTCTTGCTCCAGAATGTGTTCCATTTGTTTTTAGATTACAGAGGTAAAGAAGTTAATTGAAAGGTGCCAGATTTGATTTCCATACAAAATAAGCTAACATGACAGGACATGGGAACTGCAAGTCCTCTAATTTTCACCAAGATACAAAGATCGAAATAACTTATATCTAAAAGCACAGAGGGTCTATTTGTAACTGTTCCCTCAGCTATCTTTAGAAATATAATTAAAAAAGAAAAAAAAGTATTGTTAATGTTATTTCAGAGTCAAGGATACTGTGAATTTGTTCTATCATTTAAAAGATTGTAAACCGTATAAAAACGCCTTTGATGATCAGAAATGATAAATTCATTTTTGATTGCTTATTAAAAAAAAGGGAGAGGCTGTTTCTTTCTGGGCAAAAGCAGAAAGATATGATGCTTTATTTAAAATGAAGTGGTACTTAGAAATGTATTTTGCCACTGAAAGAGAGCCATTCTCTCCAGAAGAAATCTCTATATGCTTAAAGAATAGTTTATACAACAGAGTTTGATGCCATCACCTCTATGCCATCTCTATCTCAGGTGTCACAGTATCCCAATGATTCCTAATGTCTTGCTCCTCAAGTATGGTGTGTGGTCCAGCAGCAAGAATCTGACCTAGGAAGCTGGTAGAAATGCAGAACCTCAGGTCAGACTGCAGTTTAGCAAGAACAGTGGGTAGGCACGTTAATATTGGAGAAATACCGCCCTAAACACAGAGATGTCTTAATTATTCATGGTTTAATTTATTACATGTTAAATAAAATGCAGGAGTACATCACACGACTTCTGTGAGCCAAGTAGAGGTAGAAGAGACACCAATCAGTTCCATCTCAAGGAGACGGCCTCAGATTATATCTTATATATAAATTAGATTTTCTAGGTAGAAAATCACAATGACTAGCTATGCCATTTGACCTCAATGGAAAATATTTATCTCAATGACAAGCTTGGCTGTCTGGTAGGACCTTAAACACTTATTTGTAATCAGAACAGCCTACCTTTATGAAGTAATTAGGTGAAAAGAAAGCCCAAAAACCTAGAATCTAATGTGTCTGAGTATTGTGTGTTCATCTGGAATCTTCAAAATGTGACAGGAGCACTCTGTTCTTACTTTCAGTTCAGAGGATGGCTACTGTTATATTCCCTAGGTAAGAAAAACAGCTGCAATGTTTAGAAGTTCCTAAGTAAAAAGAACAGACACTTTAAAATCATGGTCTCCCCATCTGAAAAATGAGAAAAATAGTTGCTAATTCATAGCACTGTTGAGAGAGTTAAGCAAGAGTTTTGAAAAGCTTGTCTAGTGCCTTCAGGTGGCAAAAATACAATAAATACAAACCAGTATTCCTATGCAATTGTCATTATTAATGATATCTAAAGAGGTGAACTCCAATACGTAGCACAAAATGATACCACTTTTGACCTGCCAAATTCTATGTACCTTCTCCTACTGCAGGGTTTCCCAGTCTTTACACGGATGACATTTTGGAACACATAATTCTTTGTTGTGGGGCTGTGGTGTGCATCCAAAAATGTCTTCATCTTACCAGTGCCTCAGAAGGTTAGCATCATTATTGCTAATTTTCTAGAGGAAATTAA
The DNA here is from genome assembly GCF_021218885.2 of Marmota monax. Taxonomy (NCBI): domain Eukaryota; kingdom Metazoa; phylum Chordata; class Mammalia; order Rodentia; family Sciuridae; genus Marmota; species Marmota monax. Next base: position 10,507,247 of record NW_026695241.1, read on the forward strand.
AGGTAAGTTTTTAATAAGCATAACCTAAAAATGTTCACTGTGGTGGATACTAATAAGGAATGATTTTCATTCATTTATTCAATACATATTTACTGGGCACTAAAAAGGGCAGCTGAATACAGGGCAGAGCCAATGTGATTTTAGGCCTCATGAGGGTTAAAATTGTAGAGAAGGGAGAGACCTTGGGTATAAAGGGAATGAGAGCACTGTGGAGAGAGTTTTAATCCAGTTGATGGGGGACCAAGAAAAAACAAAATTAATTGTTCCTGGTGGACGACTGTCTCAGTGTAGCTGTGAAGGATAGAAGTCTCAAGCCAAGGAGCCATTCAAAGGGTTTTGCACACAGATCAAGCTGCTTGATATTTGAATCAAGAGTTGAAACTCAGCTCAGTCCAGAGAAGGAACAAAACTTGACCAACCAGAAAGCACTCTCCCCAGCTCTTGGTTAGCTTCTCCCAGAGTACTGCACTTCTAAAAGATAATAACAAACCCATACTTCAAAATCATTAGAAATGTCTAAGTCTTTAACTATTGGGATAAAAATGTCTTTGTAAGATGGATTTGAAATATTGAGACAGAATGATTTTATTTTCCCCTGTTTGTATGAATGTGTACTGAATATGTTCCCCCTACTAGAAACCAGAGATAATGAAGAATAGCGAAATGGAAGGTGTTAGATAAAAACAGAAATTTTCATTTAAAGTCCACAATACAGTTTCAAAAGCCTGAATATAAACCAACACATTACAAATGCTCTTTGGGGACAAAGAGAGCCTGGCCCTGCCAGTCTCTTAAAGATGACAGTAACAGCAGCAGCTTTTCCAAGCTATTTTACCTTAATTTAACTCTTTTCATAGGAACTGAGACTTAAGCACACAAATCATGTAAAAGCTTTGTGCAAAGTGTTTCTCTCCTGTGTTACCTAAGAAGTTCTTTCTTTTTTTCTTAATTAGTTCCAGAAGTCTGTATTCCAGGAGCGCTTAATAAATCCAGACTATAAAAATCACGGTACAGAAAATAAGAGTTGTCAATAAGCACTGCCAATCACATAACATAACCACACTAGGACAAACCTAATAAAATCTTAATGGGCTCAGCATTGGCGGGATGGTGACAAGATAGCACCGGGCACGAAGTGATAGGAATGAGAAAGCTCAGATGAAGAGGGTTTCTCCCAGAAAAGTGTCCTGGGGTCAGGTCCCACTTCTAGAGATTCTGGTGTTAAGCAATTTGTGTTTAAAATCGCACCCATTCAGCTACAGATTTCATAAGCCTAACTACACGACAAACGTCTCTGATAGGATCTGGAAACATGAAAGCAATTTATAGATCTCGTGCACATTTCCACATTCCTGAGGGTAGGTTATAAATACTGTTTGTAAGACAATGGGAGAGCTCTGTAGTCAGCTGGCCAAGATGTGGGGATTAGCAAAGGAATCTGGGGAGTATAACAATAGCCACCTCTGAATTGAAACCATTTTTTCCATCTCATTCACTGGACCAAGACCCCTGAAGTTTCTCATTAGACAAATATTTTTGTTTGCTGAGAAAAAGGAGGGAAGTGGGAAAGAAGGAGAGAAGGAGGAAAGAAAAGAAAGGAAATACTTTATATAGTTGACAATTACCTGGCTCCACTCAGTCTAGAATTAAAATCAAACCTCACCCCAGCCCTCCAAAAAAAAAGAGAAAAAAAAAATCTGTGTGACAACACATTTGAAGGATTATCCTTATGTGGTTTCCAATTGGCTCAAATAGTGGAGATACAATTAGAGCAAACAACCATTGTTATAAAACGTCAAATGCACACATTCGAGGGCACATTCACTACTGCCATGACATGCCTCAACCCAGGAAGGAGCTACCATGGACTAAAATCTGTAACTGCTAGACAATGGCCTCTTTCCTTATCAACTACCACCCACATGTAGGTTTGCTCCAGAAGGTAGAATGACCAGTTAACTTGATGCCAGACAGCAATTCCTGATAGTAATCCCTGGCTGGGTATCTGGTTCCCAAATATAGTTTTAAAGAGAGAGAGAAAAATTGAAAGAATGTTAACAGAATACAAAAGGACATGCCCCATAAACGATGAACTTCCTATAGCTCCTATCTACATACTTTTAATCCACTTCAAAGAGAGGCTGTTCAACTCATTTATAACATTAATTCATCTGCTTAAACAGTAACACCTCATGTTTCATAGAAAAGTTCTAATTTGTTAAGGTTCTCACCTTGATAAAAGATTTATTTCCCCATCATTTGGTACTGTGGCTACCCAACCCTGTGGGCCATCAAACTACAATGGGAAGGTGAGGCAAAATGGAGGCTTCTGGGAACCCCCTGCAGATCCTGGTTGAAGAGATCTGCTCAGGAGGCTGGGCAGGGGTGTCTCTGTCAATCTTCCCCAGGTAAGGCTGAAGATCAGCACTTGAAGCTTCATCCACCTGGGCCTCTCCCATTCAGAAGTGCTTTGTGGGGACCCAGACAACTGGTCCTTCTCCCTCGCCCATCACACAACCATGTGGGTGGTGGCTGGGGTCAAGGAAAGAGAAGAGGTTTGGAGTCCATGAGAATTTAGCAGCAATCTCAGCTCATCCACTAACAGGAGGATGATGACACCTGGTTTCACCTCTGGCACCTCACTTTCTTCATCTCAAGGAGGTAATAATCAGCTGCACTTACAGAACTGTTGGGAATAGAAGATACCAAGTATGTACACTGATGAGGATTAAGTGCAAAACAAACTAACAAACTGGCTTAAGAGAGGCAGAGAGGAGCTGGACATGATGGTGCAGGACTTGTCATCCCCAAAACACAGGAGGCTGAGGCACAAGGATTCTAAGTTCAAGGACAGCCTGAGCATCCTGTCTCCTAAAAAAATAAAATAAAATAAATTTAAAAAAAACAGAGGGGGCTGCTGGTTGCTGGTGACGTGGCTCAGTGAGGAAGCACCTCCAGGTTCAAACTCCAGTAACAAGAAAGCAGGGGGTGTGTGTAGAGATGATTCGGTGAGTGACAGATGGGCTCTGGGGAAGATGAAGGACAGATAACCTGAGAGGCATTTCATTTACCAATCCTATTAACTTGGACACATGACTTCACCTCTCTGACAACCCATTTAAAATGGAGAAATTAATAGTATCAATCTGTTATGGTTGTTGTCAGGCTACAAATCACTCAGAATACTGCAGAACACAGTCAGTATGTTGGTCATTCCTACTACGTGTTTTAAAAAATAACAGCAATACTTCCTGCACAAGTAGTATTTGTCCCTGGTTTGGTAGAGTTGCTTCTGCTGAATTCATCCCATTTTCCTTTCCCTTTCATCCGCTGAAAGCTCTTTCCTTGAGTGATACACACAACTCTTACCATCTGTCAATGCTGCAAATGTGTGGACACAATTCTCAGGTCAATCAGTGAAAAAGTGACAGGCTGGGACCAGAAGGTAGGCATGGGCTGCAGAGCCTGTCTCCATACTCTAACTGCCTCTTGTCATGCTCTATGCAGGCAGAGGCGGGTCAGCATTTGCTCTTGGTTATTTCCCCAGAGCCCACAGCAGCCCTCGGAAGGCATTTAAGAACTGTTTGTGGAATAAACGAACGAATCAAAGAATGCTCTTCAGATGATTACTCTGTTCGAAGAGGCAGTCTGTAAAAACTCTTCAACATCTTCAATCCAAGGTCCCACAAGAAATCACTGAGATGATATTTCATAACAGCTTTCACAGGTGGTAAGCTATTCTAACCTATGTGGACAGATTGAAGGACAGAGAGGCAGATGGATGAAGGGTCCCTAAACATAAAGAAATTAATGATTTTGGTAAAAGGCACAGAATATGCTACTAGGAAATCACTGTAGTTACTACAGTAATAGATTTACTTTCAAAGTAATATCAGGTTCAATGCTCTCGTTAACCTACAGTATTGCTGAAGTGGGTCACTCTGAACCATGACTACAAACTAGGTTTGATGAGAGGCCGGTCGGTCAATAACTATCACTTCAGTTCTATGATGGCTGAGCTAAAATCAGAAAGTTTTTGTGGTCTACCACAAAAATATATGTGTTTCTGCTCACATAATATCAATTGCTTCTAAATATTTACATAAATTCAGGGTAGCAGTTCAACTGAGCTTTAATTGCATAGCATTTTACCATTCCACAGGGTTAGAATCAATATAAAATAGGGCAGTGTCTTTGAGAGCTATAAAAACACTTACCCCAAAAAATAAATAAATAAATAAACGGAATCCAAAAATACAAACATGGCCTATTTCCCCCCACCAAAATATCACACCACATATGTATTGTACGAATGAAACAGAAAAGCTTTCATCTCCTTTCACAAGGAGAACGCAGATTCCAGTCGGTAATATTGATCAGGGACAGGAAATGAAATTAAATAGTGTGTATTTCCAGGTGAGTTATCTGGTTTTGAGTCTGAAAAATGAAAAATTCATTGCTTAAGCCTATTTTGGTATCAGAGAGGTGACTCGGAATGTAAATGGTATAAAATTTCCTCCCTGCATAAATAGACTTTTACAATGCACGTTCTCATCTTCAGGACACCTGTCATGCTGAGGTGTCAGGCTATGTTCAGGGGACTATTTCTGGATTTTGGAAATGATAAGCGAAAGAAACAGAAGAGAGATTATTATTTCTTATCCTTGACCCTCTCATTGTCTCAAGGACACTTTCTTCCCCAGAACGTGACAAGACGTGGGTTAAGAGCAAATCATTTCTAAAGCTTAAAATAAAACCCCAGATGAGTTGCAACACTTTTATAACCAGGATAGCTACACAGCACACAGAAGAAACGATTCAACAGAAAATATAAAAAATACATGGCAGATTTTTAAAAGCCACGTTTTAAAAAACTATACTGGGTGGCTTTTCTCACGTGAATAAATTTTGAAGTATATCTCCAAACACAGAAGAGTCTAAACATACGAGAAAATTCTTCTTTAGATTTATAGAGAGTCAAGAGTTCTGCTCTCATTTATGGACACTGCAGATTCCAAACCTTACTCCAACACCAAAGGCTTGTGTCCATACTGCCATTTTCAACCATTTAAATTTTTGTTTAAAAAAAAGATGGGGGGCGTAAAGGCATTTATTTATTTATTTGGTTATTTATTTATAAAAAGACAACTACAATGTGACTCAGTGCATGCCACCCGGGTCCATGTGCATATAACTGCCACCAGAGGGAGGCAACACTGTGGAAAGGTGACTATAATCTCTGTCTCTCTCTCTCTCTCTCTCTCTCTCTCTCTCTCTCTCTCTCTCTCAAACACACACACACACACACACACGAAATAGTTTTGATTCATTTTCCATATGTTTTAATGACTGAATGTTTGGGCTGCAATATTTATGGGTAAATAAAATAAAAACCCAAGTCTAAAAGAGCAAAGGAGAGTGTGGATAACCTAGATCTAAACTCAAGACAGGGTGAGATTTTTACATGTGTGAAATGAGACTAGTGTATTCATCCTTCCTCAGCTATGCTCCTAAGCCTGGCTGAACGGCAGGCCCTGGCCCTGGGAAGTAGGATAGGTGGTCTGTGAAGGTTTATCTCGTAAATCATGGCATCCATTGGCAGCCCTGTTCTCTGAGACAAAACCCAGGTGACGACAAAAGACAGGTCAAGAGCAAGACCTGTGAGTGGACAAGGGCTTCGTGTGCTGTCATTTCCCAATGGACCTCCACATCCTCAAAAACCTTTCCTTGCCAGTTCTCGGATGCTTAAAATACTGTAATTATAAAACGAATAATTTAAATGAGTATGCTACCCTCCCCCCAGAGGCAAATGTTTTTGGCAGCCATTCCAAATCAAGTGAAGCACGTCAGACTTTTCCTTAAAGCGAGTGTTTCTCAATCATTCCTTAGTTGTGGAGTGGCCACTGTACGAGGAAAAGTTGAACGACAGATGAAATTGCTACAAATCAACAAGGAAGGAGATATGTCCAGAAAGCAAAAAAGTAAAATCAAATAAAAACTACAAACTAGTACCAGCATGGAGGAGACAAAGTGTGGTGGAGAATAGCTGGAGAGAGATGTGGGAGCACTCAGACACGGTGGTCATGGGTGGCAGCTTAGAGAACGGGATCCCAAATGTATGAGGAGTTGTTGAGAATGGGGATCCAGGGTTGGGTTAAGTATCTACTTTCTATCACAGTCAGGCCCAGGTAGGAGCAGGCAGGAAGAGCTTGGCTGCCTTCAGGCCTGAATGAAAAAGTAACTGGAAATGAGGAGAGGGCCCTCCCAGGCAGACGGAGGGCCGAGAGTTCTAAAAGGTCTGAACTTGCAAGACCTCATGATATTGGGAGGCCAAGTGGACTTTATTCTCAGGGCAACGGGAAGCCTGCAGGGAAATACACTGGGGCAAGGAGAGGATGTAGAGAGAAAGTGCATTTCAAGAATCTGCCCGAAAGTGCGCAGGAGAGACCTAGAGATGCTCTCAAGGAAAGGAAGTAATGATGAGGCAGAAAGGGAAAGATTACTGAGAAGAGTCTGGAGAGGAAAAGCAGCTCCAAAAATCTGCCAGAATTCTCTCTTCAGTGTCCTGTTTCACCCCCACACATTTCTTTTTTCCAGCCTTCTCAAATTCTCTTTGGAAATAAGATGATGTATAAATAATAAATAATAAAAAAAGAAACACAGCTTTGTGTAATCAAGGACTTTGATGACAAAGTGAGGTGCCCATGCTGTGTAACGACAGCCATGTCATTAATTAGAAGGGTCTTCCCCTTTCTATGCTGAGCACTGAAGCCTGCCACCCTGCTTAGCCGGACGTACCTTCTGCTGGGGAACGCACGGGCCACCCTGCTGTTCCCTAGCAAGTAAATTGGTCCCTACTTATAAATTATTCTATGTGGTAAAGCTCTGGCCTCTTCTTCAGAAATTCTGTGCACAGCCTGGAAAACAACCATAATTCATTAACAACCCTCGGAACCCTAGTGATAAGGAAAGTCCTAGTGCAACCCAGGTTGGATGTGTTTCTTGATGACTGCCTGGGTTGTGCTATCTGACCTGAACAGGGGATACGAGCTGTTCCGGATCTCTGCAGGTGAGGCTGAGCCCCTCTCAACGGGTGCAGGGCCCCACTCATGCTCTGCTTCTACCCCTGACCTGCTTATGGGCTTCTGGAACCAAGTCCGTCCTCTTGAGTGCAGAAACAGTAAGTATTCAGGACCAGAACTTAATGAAGCAAATTCCCAGTGAAATGGCCCCTTCAATTAACTACCTTGTGAATCCCAGTGGGAAAGGAAGAGACTTGGAACCAGTTTCCCTGGCTCAGCAACTTTTTCATGCAGAATTTGCTGGAGTTAGGAATATTTATTTATTTATTTATTTTGGTACCAGGGACTGAACCCAAGGGCGTTTAACCACTGAGCAACATCCCTAGCCCTTTTTTATGTTTTGAGACAAGGTCTCCATAAGTTCTTAAGGCCCTGCTAAATTGCTGAGGTTGGTTTCAATAGAAATTCCCCTGCCTCAGCCTCCTGAGTGGGTAGGATTACTGTGCTGGCAATATATATATTTGGAAATATTAAAGTCACACCTGTCTGACTTTCCAGGACTTCCTGAGAGGCAGATTAGTCACAGTATAAGAACTACACAGACTTTTAAAATAATTTTTAAGTAAGATTTATAGTTAACGAAGAATTAGATCTATAGTGGATCTTATCATATATTCTCATTATACATTCCTGCAAATGTTTGGGGCAGGTCTGCTGATGGTGATAGCTCTTCACATTATTATGAGACCTGCCTACATAGAGAAAATAATTAAATGTAGTTATTAAATAAATAGAAACATCATTGAGAAATGTTATCTCCTAAGCATATCTTTAGGGTGAAAGAAATAGGAAAAAAACTTTAAGAATATTATTTAACTCACATGTATTTCTAAAATTGCTAACTACACAGACTTAACCTGAATTAAATAAAAATCCATCCATCCAGCCAATAATCCTTTATTCAATAATCACTATATGACAAGTAGTGACTTATTGTAGAATGTGTCCCTCATATGAAATGTGTCCCCCAAAATTGATTTGCTCAAATCCTAACCTCAAGTACTTCAGAATGGGAATTATATTTGGAGATAGAGTCTTTAAAGAGGCAATTAAGTTAAAAAGAGGTCCTCAAGGTAGGTCCTGATCCACTATGACCAGTGTCTTCATAAGAAGAGATCAGGACACAGATGCCCATGGAAGAAAGAGGAGACAGCCTTGTTCAATCCAAGGCAAGAGGCCTCAGAAGAAATCAACCCTGTCGGCACCTTGATCCTGGACCTCCGGCCTCTAGCACTGCAGGGACTCCTTTTATCCAAATCGTCCAGGCTGTGGTCATTTGCGATGGCACTGTAAGCTAACAACCTGAGATACAGCTGCCTTCATACTACAGTAGGAAAAACGTAAAATATGGAACGCAAGAGCAAGGCGTGCCGCAACTAGTAATAGAAGCTGACTAAGAAAGAGTCCCCTGACATCCAAGTCTGATAGCAAGATTGCAGAACAAACTCACCTGTAAACGGAGGGACAGCATCCTTCTGGACGGAGGCCATCCATCTGGGGCCTAACTTCAGCTTCTAGGCTTCCCCAAAAGTCTCTTATTCTTGGACCTGAAAATTTTCTTTTCCAAAGTGCTGTGGTCCCACCCTAAACAGTTTTAAGAATCCACCCACCTCGTATTTTTCAATCAATAATGACTTCATACCTCCAAAGACAATCTGAGTTAGTCAGCTTTGTGTTGCTATAACCAAAATTACCCAATAATAATAATATTTATAGGGTTACCCAAAAAACTCAATGGGTTGGCCAATCCCAGACCCATGGTGTGGTACATTTCACAGTGTCCCATGACACTCAGCTATTATTATTCTTACTCCCATAGGGTAGTTCTATGGCATTGACTTTCAAATATTTTCCATTTTTCCTCTCTAAGAAGTGACTTATGTACATTTTTTTCTGGTTATGTTTATGTAGTAGGGAAGGACATGAACAATATCATAAGTCTAAGTGTTTTTTCTCCTTTCTCCAAGAATCAGTGGAAGGGTTCACCTTCCCTTTGGTCCCTTTCATCTGCCCTTGCTTCCTGCCTGCCATGAGGTGAGCAGATCTTCCTTGGTGGCATCCTTTGGACATGATGTTCTGCCTCACCTTGGAACCAGAGTAATGAAGTCAAATGACCATGGACTGAGACTTCTGGATATTGCCATTTTAGTATGAGACTAAGGTATCACATGTTTAAGTAGCTTTCCCAAGATCAATGAGTTTAGAATTGGTAGCTGGGACGTAGGCAGCAGAAAGCTTCTTGCCATTCCACTTATTTAATACACCAGAAAGTATTATGCTGCCATCCCTTGGGTGAAACAAGCAAACTGTGACCTCATGGGCATCAGTGGCTGCCAAGGCATCTCAACATATTTCTTGACTATGCTTCCCCAGAGACCCAAACCTACAATGTCACTTGTGCTTTTCTACTGTAATCACAGAATCTGAACAAAAAATTGGTTAAGATCAAAAAATGAATAAAATAAAGGTGCAAAAAGGAAATGCAAACCCAGTTGCATGGTTTAGAAAAACACATTAATGTTAAGTCAAAGTCACTGGCAAATTGGGGGTTTGGAAGGCAAAGGACAGGGCTAAACCTTAAAAATCCTATATTTCAATATGAAAGAAAACTGGAAATCAGTTGACACATCTAAAGGGGAAAACAACGTTAATCCATTAGTGGCTCCATGTGCCGACCAAAATCTGAGTCCTACATCAAAAAACTGGCCAACCAGTGTTCAATTAGATGTGATTTTTGCGTTATTATTTGTTATTTTTATAATCTTTTAATTGAACTCGAGTAACTTCCAATTATGTCTGATGTCAGATAAGTAGTATATTACAGAAACTTTCAAACACAGTTTGTCATAATTCTATCAGACCTAAAACCTGGAAAATCTGTGACTTAACGGAAGCAAAAAGTAATGCCAAAGCGGTGTCTACCTTGCAATGGAGAGAGACACGGTGACGGATGGAAATCAGGTCTCAATCTTTAACTGTATTTCTGAGTTATCAAAAGTAAAATGCAGCGGAGAGTAAACAAAACTAGAGGCTCCCTGAGAGATCTTCAGAGAAAGTGTGTGGGGGCACAGAGTGAGACAGAAAGGCCTGGAAGATTGAAAAGCTCACCTGAAGTCTTCCATATTCAGGCACCTCTGACTACTTGAATTATTTATCAGGTTCACTGAAGTTAAGCCACCAAGGGCAATGAATTCTTAGTGAATTCTCTGGGTCTTCTCATGTGACCTGTGGTGATTATGAACTCTCTGTGTGTCAAAGAGTCACCTCAGGGCTAAAGGCACTGATAGCCAGATTAGGCCAGGAGGACTCTATTGTCTTTCATCCCTAATCCCCCCATTCCAGGCCTCTGCACACACACACAGCAGGAAAGACTATTTCCCCCTCATTTTCTAAACTCTCTTTGAAGGTATTTCTTTGTGCCGCTTTGAACTGCAGCTATTTAGAGCAATTTAGTTTATCTGCATCATTTTATTGCCTCTACCATTAGTCCAATTTCAAAACCAATATGAACTACAAAAAAAATTTTTTTCCTCTGAGATTTAAAAATATTTATATGGCTCATTTTTTTTTCCCTCTTTCTTGGTAGAATTTTCCACTATTTCACAATTTCTTTGCTCACATCAATTTGCGGAAACAAATGTGGCCCATGGCAATCATTTGTCTTTAAATTGTAATCCACCATGAATACTAATGTTGAAGACATGTGTAGGTGGTGAGAGGTCAAGAGAAGTCAAAGTTATGCTCTTGAAAAATTCAAGAGCCTTTGGAAAATTTACTGTATTTTCCTAAATAAAATTCCCACATTGGAGAGCATTATCGGGCAACATAAAAACATGCAGAAAACACAAGAAATAAGATATAAGTAAAAGAAAATCTGAGTAGGCGTTAGGAAATCATGATTTTCATGGAACTCCTGAATGCTCCATGAATGCAGAGATGTCACTTAACTGTCCTGGGTACCATGTCACCAAGTCACCATATCTGAAAGGAGATGAATGGACACTACCTCAGCTCCTTTCCAATTTTAAAATTTGGCAACTGTCCAATCCATCCCATCCCCCACAACAACACAACACTCGACAGAAATTGGTTTTGAAACTTAATGAGACAGGGAGGACTAATTTATGTAGGATGAAATTTTTCATTCATCAAAACAAAGAACAAAAGTGATAGACCTGGGTTTCCAAGGAGCAGTACATTTAACACAGTCCAAATGGCCCTATCAAGACACAAGGAAAAGTTGCTCTGTGTTACTCAGAAATATATATAATTTTAATCTCTGGCCTTTTTTCCCTTCTTAAGTCAGGTCTTAATTACCTGCCAGGATAGGACAAAAGCAAAAGCACTGAAGAGGGAATCACATCACTCTCAGAAGCTGCTTAGTCTGTCCTTATCTTGTCCTCATGCAGAAAGCTTCACTCAGCCTTCAGTAATGAGACAGGGCCATTCTTTTTAGAATGGTTTTTGTGGGTATCAGTTGTTCAGTCAATCCCATTATTATAGAAAGTATTATGACCCAGAGTTTTTTTTTTTTTCCCTTAATACTTGGTGCCTAGAACTTCAACGTTCTTCTTCCCTGCAGACATAAAGAGGCCTTTGTCTCCCGTTTCTGGCACTTGCATCAGTGCAATATGGACCTGTTTCCAAGTGAGGCTGTACAGAGCCTGTGCAGGTACAAAGCACCTCCAGGGAATTCAGAAATTAATCAATCCATGTCCTTGCCTGGCTCTGATTCAGGAGAGAGGAAGACAAGGATGACAGGCAGAAGGTCATCAATGCCATAAAGATGCACTGACAAAATTCTACACAGGTACAAAACCCAGAGCAGCACTATTTAGGGATATCTCAAAGACCTGGAGAGACAGCTGCTTCTGAGATAAGCTTCATCCACAGTTTCCACACACCCCATAGAGTTGCAAAGAAGACAGCTATCTACAGACAGACAAACAGACAGGTGTGCGCACACACACACACACACACACCACCAATAAACAACCCTAGAGAGAGATGGTCATTCACTCAGGGTTATGGCAGATTTCTCCATGATGTCATCTTCCAAACAGTGATTAGTTTCACTGGAAACAGAAACAAAAGGTCCCCACTCAGAATCCACATGCATGAAAGGACACACCATCCATCTGCAACATCTTAAGCAACTTGTTTCCTACTAAGTTGCCAGACCCATTCAGTTAACAGGGCAAAAGTCACTCATGTGGAGGTACAGATGCTAAAGCAAAATGACATCCTTTTCATTTCACTCTTCGTAATAATTGAAACTTTTGCCAAATCACAATTCTCTGTACTGAGTGCAGAGTTCCATTAAGCTCCTCTCTCTTTGAAAGCTGGAACTTGGCTTTGAACAAACCCAGACCAAGACAAAGAAAGCACAGAATGTAATCAATCCTGATTCTCTGATTTGTTCTCTAAGCTATGGGGCGCTTTAATGAAATCGGAAGTACCATCTCGCTTTCCAATCCAGAAGCTGGGCAGAGAGAAGAGCCAGTTACACACCAGGAACTCTCCTGCAAAGCTAACTCCACCTGCAACAAAAGGACTTTTGATCAAGATGCTCACTTTGAGAAACTAGAATAAATATATCATCCTTTGAAAAAGCAGTTTTGTCAGGAGAGAGCAAAGAAAATAATTATATATGTATTTTTATGTAAAATACATATATACTTATTGTGCATTTATAGGGTGTGTGTCTATAAATATATATATGCAAATGTGTTTACAGCCACAATACATCTGAACAGATTAGTATGAATACTAAGTGATACATTTTATCCACATGTTTAGATATGGTTGAAAATATTTATTATGAAAAAGACCTTTCCTCTATATACATTCAAAAGCATTATTTGTAGTAGACAATGAACTCTTCCTCCTGGCTTCCAGGAACAACCAGTGGTAGTACCTGGTATTCAAAACATTGTCCTAAAAAAAAAAAAAAAAAAAAAATCTCCCGTTTCTGAATACTACATGGCAGCTACAGAGCAAATCTTCAGCCAGTACTCTTAGCCACCCACATTTCTGAGGCTTTACCAATGATAATGATAATCATAATCATTAAAGAACTAAATGTTTGCACAAAATTTAATATTCTTCAATGTATCTCATTTGATACCTCATAACAGCTCTCTGAGGCAAGTGTGGTCATTGGTTCCATTTTATAAATAACAAAACGGAGTCTAGGGAGTGCCTGGGATTGGCTCAAGCTTGTTTAGACAGCAGGCAGCAGAGCTGGGCTTTGGATCGAGAAGGTCCTTTAGACTTTTTCTCCCCAGGATCCTGCAGCCTGCCATTCACTAGCAGCTGGAACAATCTGCTGTCTTCCATTATCCACCAGCCTGCAGTCCCCCCAAGGAATTGGTGGTGTTGGGCATGACTTTAGTCATGGAAGTCTGGCTTTGCCCCAGAACCTCTTTATTAAGATCATACTGTCATTGGAAGTTCAAAGGGTCTTGTAAGCAATGCTGATGAACAGGCTCAACAGTGGTCTGAGTCCATAGCCCTGATGGATGTGGACTCCTCGCCTACTGCCCACCCAGGGCCACATCCTGCCAGTGGGACTCTTCCACATGGAGCATTCCCTCCCTCAGTCCCATCGCATGCTTTAGTACTGCGGCTCCTGACCTGCATCACCACTGGCTTCCCGTACCTCAGTCCTTGCCTCTCATTAGCTGGAGCTTCCCTTTCTGAGGTTAACCCTATGCCCCTTGGTAAACACTCTCCCACCCAACTGCCTACTCTGGGACATGGATTTCATTTGGTTTTGGATTCCATGACTCAAGAGTACTTTTTAAATATAAAACAAGAGTAATATCTCTCTTTCTGACTGATAAAAGGTTAGTCATTCAATGAACATCCACTAAGCCCTTAAGAGTGGATAAGACCCATTGCATGATGCATAGTCACAGAGAACTGACCTCAGACCAGCTCTTCTCCTGACAAAAAGGGTCAGGTCTTGGCCATTCTAGAAACTCCTTCCCAGAACCAGCCCTTTACCAAGCTCGCACTCCACCTTCCTCTTTGTTTTCATGTAAATTACAGTGTCTCTAGTTCTTATTCTCTGGCTCCATCTAATCCAGTTTACACCATCTTGACATACACATTGATTTCATAACACAAAATCTCATGTTCTCACTCAGCCTTGTCTTCCTCCTCTTTGGCTTCTCTGCAAGAACTGACACTCTTGACCACTTTTTTCTTTTCCCTAAACTCTCCCTAGTGTCAACATTCCTATTAACCTTCTGATCACATCTATGTGCTTCCCAACTCCTATGTGTACATAGTTTTATTCCCATGCACTTTTTCTTCAAGATATGATTAAATGCTACCACTTTAATCTTACAAAACTGAATCCAAAAGTGTTAACCCAATTACAGTTTTTGATCAGAAATGCAGTCTTACATTTCCAAACCCATGGATTCTGACAGCTAGCCATCCATCTGGAACTTCAAACCAAATCTCTCAGGCTCTCTGGCTTCTGATTCTCACCAATGACACTGACATTCTCTCAGTTACTCATACTAAATTCTTCTTATCAGCCAAGTGAATCCTTCCTGAGGTCAGTTCTCCCTGTACAGCATCTCTCCTATGCCTCCCTCTTTTGACTTTTACTGCAAACCCATAAAGGAACTAACCTGCACCTACCCCATAACTCTTTGTCTCCACTCTCACCCAGCAACTATTGGCAACATCTACTGGCAGATTTGAAACTATTACTATGCCCATGATTGTACTGTCCTACTATAAACTGTTACGTCTGTTGCCTGTGATAATAATATGATTTCTACTTTTTTTTTCCCCCTGCAGTCTATCTTTTCAACTGGATCTTGCATTTAAATTCCAGATGTAATACCGACTATCTGTGCGACTGACAGTAAATTACTTAATGTTCTCATGACCTGGCTACCTCATCTTAAAATACACATATGGATTTGTTAATCAGCAAAAGAGGAAGGAAGGAAGGAAGGAAGGAAGGAAGGAAGGAAGGAGGGAGGGAGGGAGGGAAGGAAGGAAGGAAGGAAGAAAAGAGAGAAGAAGAGATACAGACGGACACAGGGGCAGGCAAAGAATGGAAGGAAGGGAGAAAGGAGGAGGAGAGAAGGAAGATGGAGGAAAGAAAGAGAGGGAAAGAGAAAAGGTGAAAAGGAAGAGGTAGGAGACAGGTAGAAGAAAGGATTAAGCTGAATGACTAAAGTGCAGCTTAACTTGTAGTATGTGTTACACAAAATTATTATTTATTTGGTCCAGTATAGTATGGAGGGAAATGAGCAAGCTTTATAGTTAGTAAAATCCATGATCAATTCCTGGATATTCTAATAAGCATCTGTGGTGACAAGCCATTTAACTTCACTGAGTCACTGTTTTCTCTAAGTGGGAAAGGCAATACCTGTCTTCCAAGGTTACCTTAACAATTAGGAACAGCAACATGTATCTCTGGGGGCCATGTACATCAGGGCCCTCCTTAGGACTGTTCTTGAGATTGGCATAGGGAGGTAGCAGCCAAAGCATGGCCATCTCCGACCCTGGAAAACACCTGTATCCTATTCAGTCAAGAGTGTTTGCACTTATTGCACTAATCTTTAAAAAAAAAAAAAAAAAGTTGGTCAGAAAACAAAGCACCAAATTTCTCATTACAACTTAATGCAGAGCTATGCAGAATATGCTTTATAAACCTACATTATGCACGAATACCAGGAAGAGGGAAACCCTGGATTCCAGAACCCTGGACCTCTGTCTGCATGCTCACTAACTAGATGTGTGGATAGTTCATCTCTCTGGCTTGAGTATTAAAATGGTACCAGGAAGAAGAGAGCTGTTATGATGTTTAAAGTCTTCTTCAGCTTGAGAATGCCATAGTCCCAGGGACCATGCACTGTCAAGGCCAACAGAGAAGCAGTCCTAAGACATGGAGAAGCTATGAGGATTGGACATCATATGAAGTGTTCGAGAAGATGTCAGCAAGGACCAATTTCCCAAATCTCCTTCTAGTATCTGGTATCACTCATGCAACCAAAAATTACTTGAACATTTAATTTAGAATTCCTATATAATGCCTTAATCAGTGAAAGAACCTGTTAAATTCCAAGATGAACAAAATGCAGCCAAACTCCTAGGTGCAAATACTCCTTCTGCCATTAATGAGCTGTGGGCGAACATTTAGCAAATCATTTAACATCTCTAATGCAAAATTTCCTTACCACGTAGTTGTAAAGATTAAATGAGCCCACTTATGCACAGCTTTTCCTTGGTGAATGGCCTGAATGGAGTAAATGCTCAATAAAAGTTAATCATTATTTTTATTATTAGATTTGGACTGTGTATAAATGCAGTGGCTTAACGGTTTTGAGTGGAACAACTGAACTAAAATAGTGACAGGTGTAGACAAGGCATTAAAAGAAATTTTGAAACTGAGATGATCAATTCCATTGAGTTTCCAACTGCAGACAATTGTATTTATAACTATAAATAAATCAGTTTTGCTGGTGCAAAAAAAAATGCCACTAGAATATATCATCTCTGAAGTTCCATTCAGTTGTAACATGTTTCTATATATAATTTCAAGCCACACGGCTGCACAATTCACCAATGCCTTCAGATTTCTGCAGAAATCGAAATGATTGAATGAACAGAAGCATGATGATGTCTCTGCGAACAGACTGAATTTCTCCCAAGTTGTTTCAAATCCACTAAGTATTTTAAAATCATTGCATTTTGTTACTTCCAGTATCAAGCTCCTACCTAAGATAGTATAGATTTAAGAAAATAAGTTTGAAGACTGATTTTTGCTATTTAGGAAATGCAGCCAGCAAAATTTAGTAGAACAAAGTAAACAAATGTATAATGGTACCTATATGATATTTTTCTTCAAAAAGAAATCAAATATCTCTAAATGGTTTTGTGAAAGAGAGAGAGAGAGAGAGAGAAAGGGAGAGAAGGGACCTATTCCCAGTGTGTGAGAACTGGCCACTAAATTTGGAAGGTGCTATAAGACAAAGAGACAAAGAGAGAGTCAATGCAACTTATAAGGGACTTATTGGGTAAGAGTGTGTCTTGCGTGACAGCGGGATAGTTGGACTCAGTACCCCAAGGCAGGACAAAGTGATTTATATGGCAAGCTACACCAAAGTGGACTGTGGCCAACTGGATCGTACCTTGCCTTTTCTGCAAACTATTGATATGTTCAAATGTCAGTTAGGAAACAGTTTGGCCATCAGTGGCTACTATGAAATGCTCAATTGGCTATCTTAATGACTTTGCTTGTCATACAGGGTTAAGGGTATTATCAGAGTCATCTGCAAGGCAAAATGGCAACCAAAATGGTGGCTACAGCCAAGATGTCAAACTGGGTCCTTACATGCTCATTCATCTCACTTAGTTACATACTTCTCTAAATTCATAAGGGAATATGAACTGAGAAATATCTATGAGTGTGCACATGCACACATATATAAATGTACTTCTGCCTAGTTAATATTTCTCTTCATTTTTCTTTCATGCTCTGACACATTCTCTCTCATTTTCCAGCTCCTTGATCTGCATTTTTTTCCTTATTATATTTTAATTGACTTTTTATATTAAATTTTGCTTATAAGAAGGATTTTTTGAGTTCTAAAGAACCGAAGTAGTCATACCCTTGCTGCATGTTGTATTTAATTTGACCCTAATGTGGCTAACAAATTTTGGCCTTGCTTGTTATATTTTGTTTTCTAATCAAAACAACAAAATATAAAGAGCACAGCTAAAAATAATAAAAAAGAAGAAATTGTTTCTGCCATTCAAGCATTCTGATTTCACCTTGACTTACTCTATCATGAAACTCCATCATTTTTCAATGTTTGCTTGCTTTCTGAGAATCAGATCTTTGAAGCCATATGCCATCTCCCAGCCTGGCATTCTCATTATCATTTAAAGTGCACTTAAAATCAATTGAAAGTCAACACACCACATAACAAGGCACAGTTAACCTGTCCTGATCTGTGCATGTGCAGAGGAACCGCTCACAGGGGGAACATCCCAATTTTCCCAAGCACCATGGTGGTAGACAGACAGATTTTAAATAGTGCAAATGATTTAAAAAAAAAAAAAAAAAAAAAAAAACCTCTGGAAAAAAGATGAGTTTAATTACATTGGTGTATCCAAATCTGAAATTCTTTTACCTGTGCACTGAACAAACCCAGAAAATAAATTCTCACATTAAAATCCTTTTTATACATTATAAAAGCAGAAACAGTCACTTCAAAACCAGCCCATCTTGTATTACTGCCCAACTTCTGTGTGGTCCAGGAGTCCGAAAGGCGTAACATGACAATTAGTGAACCAAGGCACTGCTGCTTTTCAAAAAGAAAACAAGATGATGTGAAAAGCGTGTCTGACTGTGTTCATATGTACAAAGAAAGGCCTGATTCATCTGAAGCTTCTTGTGAAGATGAGGCCTGGTAGATATTTCATGGACCCCATCTAAATCCGTGAGGACAGTTTCTCTGTCCTCTCCAGATCTGGAAGAGATGACAAAGGTTTAGAGGAGCCTGCTTCCTAGCCCCCCCGCCCCCCGGGGTGATGCAGCCTCCTTGCCTTGTATGTTTGTATTTTGGACACCAGTGTTTTAAAAGGCTCTTCCTAGGCAGTCAAAAAATGAACTGTAATTTCCTGAGAGATGCAGCCACAAACCTGTCCAAATAGGAATGAAAATGAGCCCGATTCCAACTGCAAAAATTTTAGGAAATACAGCCAGCAAAATCTAGTAGAACAAATTAAACAAATGTATAATGGTACCTATATGATATTTTTCTTCAAAAAGAAATCAAATATCTCTAAATGGCTTTGTGAAAAGACCTGCAAAACTACTCCACGGAACTTGCAGGGCTTGACTCCAAGGAACAGCCCAAAGAACAGGATCCCCTCTTGCCAGTCAACTGGGCCATCGCAACGGAACTCACGGAACCCAGAAAACATCCAAATGCATTGGTGAAGACAAGAAAGCACAGCAAACCTAAAATGGCCTCGTTTTCCCACCGGGCCTGTTTCTTGTTACTAAGAGCTTATTCCCGTATAGAAAGAGCTATGGAGTTTACTTCCAGGCCCTTCCGTATTAGGACTTCAAAGAAAATTTTTAATATTAATCCTATTGGTGCCCTTTGAACATGATAGGCACTTATACCTTGGATAAAAGCAGGACATTAATTCCTAAGCTCTTTTCATATAGACTTCAAAAGGTTCTTTCTTCCCTATCTATGAAAGGAATCCATGATTTCTTATGGCTACGTGTATATACACAAGCACAAATAAACAAGCAGACAGACATATATTTGAAAAATATTCATACCAACCACTGAGTACCTTCTCAATGCCAGGCAACCTTGTCAGGATTTTTTTATACCTTATTACTAATCCTTACAGAATTCATTTAAGCCATTGTTACTAATCTGTTCTTGAGATGTTTTTAATACTAAAATTGAGAAAAGTAAAATCATTTGCTTAACTTAAAACAAACTGTAAATATCATCACTCAATCCTAGGATTATGTGACTCCCCAAACCCAGGAACTTGGTAATCTGTAACATGCATCTCCAATTAGCTAATGACTATGGGTACATATGGAACTATTAAGAAAACTTTAGTTCTTATGAGGATTATAGGGGAAAAGTTCCCAAAAGTTTTCTAAGAACCTACTGATTTAGAAGGATTTAATGGGTGTAATGAAGGGCTGTGTGGGGACAGTTTTAAATAGCCATGGTCAAGCTAAGCCTTATTTGAGACATTTGAGCTGAGACTTGCAGAAGGAAGCAGAGCATACATCTCTCAGAGGAGAGTTGTTAAATGAAGCTATGCTCACATGCATAAAACCGCAGTCACACAACACACACCCCACAAATTACCAGACTTCCCAAACTTTAGGGATCAAGGTCTGTTTTTCTCCTCCTCTTCCTCTTCACTGAAGGCAAATCTGAAACATAAGTAGGACCTAGGCAAGACCCCTGCTCCCTGACAATCACTCCATCACCATCACAATCTGTGGTTCCAGTCACCTGCTCAAGGGCTGCTTCCTGTTACAGACCTAAAGCATTCCTTAAGTTCAAAGCCCTGCCTCTTGACAGGCCTAGGTATGTCTGTGGAGTCTCTTCTCCCATTATTCCTTCCTGCACTCCACCCTGAATCAGCTGGTTTGTACACTTCTACTCTCCACAGGCACCTTTCCTGGGCTTATTCTGGTTCCAAGTCAGTAGTCAACATAGCTTTTTTGAGGGCTCTTTAGTATTAGAAGACCTCCTCAAATCGACATAAGTTATTTTTCACATTTCTCTGCAGAGAAGCCCTTAGGAATCCAAAGGAAGGAAGCCATGTTGGTGGTAAGAGGCAGTGGAACTGGAGTTGGGGGCAGGGCACCCAAACCCATGTGCTTCCAAGCACAGGATGGAGACCAAACTCTTCCCACCTGGCCTGCTGTCATGTTCTGAGCTGTTAGAACTGCATATCTTGGTCATGTCAAGACAGAGATTAGCTGTTTTATCACGTGACTGGTGAATGACCTGGGCTTACCAACTTCCATTTGAGTTTTCTGTAGAAACTGCATTAAAGAGCTTAAGGTAGAGTCAGCTCATAAAAATAAATGTCCAGAAGGCCACAATCTGATTGAACTTAAAAAACTCATTACTCTAGAAAATGCTCATTTTTCCCTTAGGCAAAAACTAATTATGCTCATTCATGTCAGGTACAATTCCATTACTTGATGTATTATTACTTAAGTAACAACATTTAAATATCAGGTACTTAGTGTATATTAAATATTATAAAGTAATATTGTTTTTAATAAATTTGTAAAAAAAAGTAACAAATACTTCAAACCAAATATTCTAAATAAGTTGACAAATGATGGGATCCTATCAGAAGTGACAAGGAATTATAAAAATATAATTTTAAAAATTAGATGTTAATTACTTAAGACCCAGTGCAAAGTTATTTTATGAAAAGGGGGTGGGGGAAGCTCAAATAACTAACAGCCATTCCAACAATGTTAAACAACCAAAACGAGTAGTTCAGAGTTGACAATGACATAAAGTCCAGAAGCTATAAAATGTTATTTACTGTTGCCCAGGTATACTATAAATACCCACCAATTCCCCTTGGTTCCTGTCCTTAGAAACTACATGACACATTTAAAGTCCTACTGGCACTTACTGATTTTGGCTCAACACATTTTCAATCTTATCAAACCAACAGGGTTTCAATTGTACTTAAAAGACAACACTATAGGAAAAAAAGCCTTAAATCAACCCTCCAGATATGCAGCCGGGAGAGGAGGTACCAGAAAGAATTTACGCATCACGTGCAAGAGTTGAGCTTTGTGGAATTTCAGAAGCAATGTAGACCTGGGCACACAGGCAAAGGAGAAAAATATGAAAATATCAGGAAAGTCTAAAAACTCAAGTGATGTAATCTAGTGACAATTATTTAATCCAAGAAGAAAATGTTACCTGTATCCAGGTGTGAACTATGTTTCACCATCCAACCACCAATTTGAAAATATTACATAAAACATTTATGTGATTGGGAAATGACATGGAATGTGTACACAGATGGCCCTGTACTCATGGGACTGACCTCCTGGTACACTGTTCATCTCCAGAATGCTCCAGAATGTTCTGCATGACATTCTGCATGAACTGCTACAGAATTCACATGGTTCCAGGTTTCAACAGAGCAGGCAATACCACTACCCCTTTGCAGGCACCATTTATTCTTACAGCTGATGTATTTCATCACTAAACAGAAGGTTCTATTACCTACCTGCCTGATGAGAAAGGAAGGGACAGTGGAGATCTCACTTATAGTGTGTTCCACAATTGGCAGCCCAACTGCCACCTGCTGGGAGATGCCATCAATGAAATGCAATGACCCAGAAGGAGGAGCTCTGTCCTTCCTTCTTTGGAGTTATTTTTTCTTTTCTATCATCACAAGATCTATATTGATAAAAATTTTAAAATAAGAAAAACAGTTTTATCTTGTTTCTTGAAACAGTTTTACAAAAATATTTTTTCATCATATCACATCTATTTTAAGACCCATTTCAGGCAGGGTGAAATCAACTAACACGTAAAGCAATTCCTAATTTGACACTTTTTAAATCAAGTGGTAATTTACTTTGCTGCCTTCAATCAATTTAGTGGAGTGAGTTATTCATTTTTCGACTGTTATGTGTGTTTAAAACAATAAGGTAAATCTTATTAAAGTTATATGGCAGTCTCTGTGATCATAATGTCCCTTTATTCCTCATATTCATAAGAGTAAGGGCTGAGCTCATGAAATATTTATTAAGCAATAAAAAATGCTATATATTTACCAGACAAAATTCCACATCACTTACAATTAGGTAGCCATATATGCCTGTCACTCAATAAACTAAGAGCAATTAAGAAGAAACATTTAGTTGCTATAATCCTAGATATATGAAGATTTGCTTTATTCTCCACTAATCCTATGTACTAATTGGCAAAAACAATTTAGTAGCTATTTTTCAGACTTAAGGTATTGGAATTCCTGGCATTTATTTACCTACTTCACATTTACAAGTGCACAGCATGAACCTGCTCTGGTACTCCTGGGGTAAGAAGCAGGGCTGTGGAATGTGTTCTTCTCTGCCATCTTCAAAAGCTGAACCTTTTCCTATTGTCGACTTTCTAATTTTCACAGAAGAATGCACCTCTAGAAAAGGGTAAGATGTGTCCTCGGTTTCTTAAATGAATGAATGTCACCAATATCAAGTCACCTCTGATGTATGCTTTCATTAAGTTTTGCTACAGTGATTTTTGTATTTACCTCCTCAGTGATTCTAACGCCTAAGAAAGTGGCCACCATGGAGAAAACAGAAGCCACTCTCAGAAAGGTTGGCTCAGAACGACCTTCCATTGCTACCTTCTGGCTTCCTTCTTGCAATGTTTTCAGGCTAGATGGACTACTTCATTTCCAAATTAACTCCAATGAACAATGTTTTCTTTTTCAAAAACAGTATTTACACTTTGATGCAGTGGACACCTCAGAATTCCTTTCAAAGTATTTTTCAGTAAACATCATCATTACTCTCCAAAGTCAAGAATAGGGGGTGTTACAGTAGAAGGATGGTCCTCAATTACTCAAAATGGAAAAAAGCAGAAGTTTTACAAATGATTCATTGACTTGCTCAAGGCCACTCTGCACTTTGGAGGAAACAGTGATCAGAAGTCTGACTCAGAGCACTTGTGACTACTGCATACCCCAGGCATAAAAGCAGGGAGGGTACAGAAGTGAGTAATTCAAGAAGTGCTTACTACAGGATTGCATGTGACCCTGTGGAATGCTACTGCCTTAACTACACAGACCTCTACACACTCTTTCATTGAATACACCTACAAGAGGGAAAGGGAGATCTTTATCAATGCACTTATCATCAACATTAGTGATTGGCTTCTTAAGTGCTAAAACTCAGAAGAAAAACATAAAGGGACAAGAAATTACACACAGTTAACTACACACAGGTTAGACCTAAAGAGTTCAGTGAACGAAATTAGTCTAGAACATTCCCAAGTTCTGTCATCTAGTTTGTGCAGTGGTTTTCTGTGAGGGTAATTTTACCTCCCAATCCCTATCCCAAAGAATTGGATCCTGTAGACTGCTTTGGTAGCCATTACCTGTGCTGTGACTATCATTTAGCGGGCAAAGACATTGGAGGCTTCAAAATCTTCCATTCATAGCACAGAAGCCTACAAGGAAAACCAAAAGGTCTGTAGCGTTGCTATTAAAGAACCCTGAACTAGTGGTAGGATTTTGACAAGATAATGAATTTCTGGAAGACCAAGTCTCTTTTATCAGGATAATGCTACCAATAAAACAGTACCTACCTTAAAGGTAGGTGAGGATACTTTAAAAGATAAGTCAAAGCCAAGTACTTCATCCAGTTACTGGAAGGCTTCTTGGATTGAAGTATTTCTATTATTTTTAACAGTAATAATGGCATGTCTTACACTTAACGACCTATCTGGAGAGGCTACAAAAATAAGCACTCGTTTTAAGTTTATAACGTTAAGAAATATAAAATTCAGTGCTCAAGAATCATACTTGATTCATTTTAGAATATTTTATTTGAATCTCTTTACAACCAATTAGAAAGAAAGCACCAATAAAAGCAATCCCCCAGAAGAGTTCCTCATCATTTACCATGCAAGAGTTCCAGGTATCTTACTAAAGGGTGATTAAAACAATACAGCATTGCGGGTAATGCATAAACAGGAAAAAATTTATGTTGAAAAAGGATGTTAAGCTCATTATCATATTAATATCATCTTTGAAATATGAGCTCTTGGTCTAGGGCTGAGTTTTTATTTAGTCCTAAGGGTCTTGACTGGATTCATTTAAACTGTCGACTGTGACCACATCTAAAAAGATTGTTTGCATTTCTCTGCTGAACTTGTGGTAGGGTTTGAGTAAGAGTAAAGTGTTCTCTTGGAAAAAAAAAAAAGTCATGGTCAAGTCCTTTAATTTGTTGAAATAGTTGGCTTGAGGAGCATCCTGTAAGAGCAACCTAGGGATCCAATGTGTTTTTCTGCCTTATGTGGTGAGGAGAGCCAGAAACCACAAGATTATACATTCAATGTGCAAACAAAACAAATTGGGAAGATATCGGACAGCTGGAGTAGCCTTCCACAGGAATTCTTTGGAAAGACTGGCACACTGGTATCTGCTGTCGGTGCCAATTAGAGTGGCCATGATGGGCTTGGCCTTTCTGTTGATATTACTTTACTGTATTTCATTCCTTAGCCAGCTACAAACTAGATGACAAAGCAGTTTTCAAGGCTAAAGTGTACTTGTGCCCACTTCCTGAAATGCTGAAAGAATGTGAGTGTGCGTATGTATGTCTAGCATTTTGAAACCAAAGTAAAAGTCAGCTTCCTCCTTTGATGGCAAAAAGTAAAAAGCAATCACAACACCCTCGTCTAATATACAGGTGAGGGACCAAATATAAAATTACATCCTGGTTCCATAAAATAGAGTAGACTTCCCTATAGCCAAGGTGGAGAATACTGGTCTATAAAGGCAAACCAGAGAACATTAATATATGAACAAATCCATTATTTTTACACTGGCATGCTCCCTGCTCATTTTTTTTTTTTTCCCACAGAAGCCCCAGGACAACCAGCTCACCTACTGTGTCAACCTTTTGGATGTGAACTTCCTCCCTGTTACTTTGAGAAACATTAGAGCCACATGGTTCCAATAATGGAATCATTACCAACTGATTTCATATAGACCACGCCATGACAATCTGACAGATGTTAAAGCTTCAACTGCTAAAATATCAGGTAAACCAAGACAGGCTTTTTATTTTTTCCTCTTCACAACTGTATATTTTTTATATAAAATTTTTCATATTTCTTTGTACATATCAAAATACCATATTTTCAACTTCTAAACTATGAAAAAGATGCATACATAAATCGTATAGATGAGTTTTATCAGGACTATGAAACATCAGTTTTGAATAGCATTTCTGTTTTTAGAAAATTTATTGTATTATAGTAAAAACACTTAACATGATATCTACAAGCAATAATTTTTTAAGTGTTCAATAAAGTATTTTAACCACAGGCACAATATTGTATAACAGATCTAAAAGACCTGTTCATCTTTCATAAATGAAACTTTATTGTGCCTGATTGAGCATTATTTCTGACACCAACATTTTTAACACAGTAAGCAGAGAATATAAAACTTGGTCTCATTTTCTTCATCTGTAAATAGGGTAAACTGCATATCATAGAGTTTTTGTATTAATTAGTCATATATTTTTGTCTAATATATATTATACATATATGTGTGTGTGTGTGTGTGAATATATAATGCTACCGTTTGGATGTAAGATGTCCTCAAAAAGCTTATGTGTGAGATAATGCAAGAATGTTCAGAGGAGAAATGATTGGGTTGTAAGGATCTTAACCCAATTAGTGATTTAATCCCCTGATAGGGATTAACTGAGTGGTAACTAGAGTGGTAGGGTGTGGTTGGAGGAAGTAGGATTGGGGCATGGCTTTGGGGTATATATTTGTATGTGGCAAGTGGAATCTCTCTGCTTCTGATCATCATATGTGAAAGAACGATCAAGGCTTGCCTTCGGAGAAAATGCCCGTTTATTGAGGAACAGCTCTGCATATTTATAGAGCCGAGGGTGGTTTGACAGTTATGACAGTTTAATGTTTGAAGGGTTTGACGGTTGGCATGGGGTGCTTTTTGATTGGTGGGTAAGGATCATGTGAGCCAGCAGGGCTTACCACTGGATGGCAGGATCATGTGAGCCAACAGGGCTCACCATTGGATGGCTCTTCTTGAGGGATGGGAAAGTTAGTGTTTGGAGCCGGGGCGACTCCCAACAATATGAGCCACTTCCTCCACTACTGTCTTCTGCCATGATGTTCTGCCTCCCATAGAGCCCGCCTTCTTTGGATGGAGGGAGACTTCTGAAACTATAAGCCAGGAAATAAACTTTTCTTCCTTAAAATTGTCTAGTCAGATCTTTTCGCCACAGCAGCAAAACATCTGACTAAAGCATATAACATGTATATGTGCACATATGAGTTTATCTATTATATATACATTGATTATGTATACTTATTATGTATATATAATAGATATGCAGGTATATCAGTTACATACTTTAATTAAATATACTTATGCATTTTGATCATTAGAATCAATGCCATGGAGGTAAATTTAACAAGATATCTGCTATGATCATTACTGACAACAGCAGAGATGAAGCACAGCTACTCCTGCAGGGCATTTGGAAGGGGACAGCAAGCACTTATCTCTGCTTTCCTGGCCCTTCAGCTAGACCTTCCACATGTTTCAGGAAGAAATCCAAGGATGCATGCACAGCTTTCTCTCTTTTACCAAACCTCTTGCTAAATATTAAGTTAAAAAAAAAATCAACCATCTTCATTTTCTAAAAACTACACTGTAGCATCAAGAACCCTAACTAATACATTAAGAGAAATATACTACATAATGAAGTACACTTTTGTCCATATTACATGCCTGTGTAATAAACACTCAGTGACCTTCTGAGTGCTAAAGTCACAAAAGGTGGTTCTGTAACCCTTTCCCTTTGGATTTTCCAAATTATCCACAGTAAATCTGGCTTACAGATTTAGAAATAAAAAGGTTAATTAGAAACAGAAAGGTTCATATTCTTAAAATGGGGACAATTTTAGTATTCCATTTTAACTGAATGCTAGAGTCCCTTCTGAGTGGGGCAGTAAGCATAAGCACAGTATAATATAAATACTGCCCTGATAAATGATAGTCTGGAATAAACCAAACCTGAAGGAGATTAGTAAGAGAAATAACACCTCTGAGCAAACAACTTTTCTCTTTCAGGCCAGAGGGCAGATATTCAACTCAGTTGGACCTGGGGAGAGAGGGCTGCCCAAGAGAGAGGCCCATGCAGTGTTGATGACAGAGGACTGAAAGGCAGCATCTCCCTTAATCTCACCTCATCTCCTTTGTAGCTACTGGGGCCACCCTTTCACTCAGAAGAAAACCAGGGCTCCAAGTCACACAGCTGGTCAGGAGCAGCCTTGGAATGCCAATCACATCGCTTGGCACTAAGCTAAATGTCTCTTCACCATGCCACGCAGTCCCTCCCTGCCTCTTGCCTTTGCTTAGCCTTCTTACATCTTTATTCATTGCCTGGATCGTGCCCCCCCCCCAGCCACCCCCACCCCAGGCCTTTTGGATGTTCAGTGAAAACTGAGCAGGAGGACAAAAGCCTCCTATGGCTCGCGCACAGAAGGCCTGACTAAGGTAGGGCCAAGGAGGCCTGATCCCACCAGCGCTCTGGCAGAAGCGCAGCTGCAGACGTGCACAGCAGTGCCGCAAGGCTCATAAAGCAGCTTTCAGCCCACTTAGAAGCCTGTGCGTGGGCATCTGCAGCAGCCACCAGCTCCTGCACAGTGAGGAATTCTCTGCTGACCCAGGCAGGGCCCTGGAGCCCAGAGAAGAATGCCTGTCCTCTGTGGCTCTGGAGGGCATATTGTCATGTCCTGAAAGACAGGAAGCAGAGAGAGAACTGCAGAACAGAACGTCAAAGGAAGAACTTGCCCCACTGTTTCCCATCACCCGATGCAGCTTTAGAGAAATACAAATATAAGGCCAGTAGAAGAAAGGCCTTTTACAGCTTTAATTGGTCCCTGCATTTTTCTCATTTTTATCTTTCGGCATTTTTTTTTTAGTGTAATTTCTTTTGCTAATTATTTAAACAAGGAAATAAGTACCGTGTCCTGAGTCAACATTATGCAGCCTGGTACGTGTACATTCCACTCGGAACAGGCATTTTCTAGTCCTGTGCAAACATTAATCAACTCACTCGTTCATGTTGGGAGACAAGTACTAAGGAGCCCTAGTTCACCAGTGCTTAGAGAGGTTAAGACAATAGAGAATTTAATTGCAGGGCCTCTCCACGCCTTGCAACTCACTGACAAGGGAGTATGGGAGTCCATATTCCCTAAAGGATAAACAAATAAATCCTATTGCAAGAATAAAGACAGTCCACTGCAACACAGGAGTCTATAGATAACAGAAACTGGTGCCAATCACCAGCTCTTCTTAAAATATCCACATAACCATTGTCAGATTGTGATTAGCCCGATTCTTAGGAGGTTCCTGCTTTCCTCTCCAGAGTAGGACAATCAACATGCAGCACTTGATGTTATATAGAGTGAGTTATAGTTCCTTCCTTAAACAATGTCTTCAAGGAGGCTAGAAGCTGTACTTCTGACTTCACCCCAGGGCTGTCCTGGGCTGTGTTCTGACTATCCATCTCTCCAAGGCATCTGTGGCCCAATTCTAGGAGCACATGAGACTTCAAGCAACTGTTGCCAAAGTAGGAGTGTTTGCTCCTAAACTTCACTGCGTTAAACCACATTTGAATTCCGTTCATGGGACACAGTGTCCATCCAATGCTCAATAGATTAACTCCTTGGTAGCTATGAGAAGGGGCACTCTGGCTGCTCTCTGCTCTCCTTTACCAGGAGCAAGGACTCTGGTGGGGTGAGGAAAGTTTCATTAATGTCTGATTCAACAAAAGGGAAACGTTCTTGTGCCTTACCTGTGCTTTTGTAAGTATCTTGATATAGCATAAAAAATGAAGGTGGACACCACAGACTATGCACACCCCTTAAATATATACTTCTAGAAGTCCTGGGAGAGACCATCTAACCCACCAGAGTTGATCCTTGCCAGTCATTTTCAGGGTCCTATGGATATTATCCTTCAGTGCTTTTCTGAAACAGTTCCTTCACAAGGACAATTTCATTCCTCACATGGTATTTTCCCTAGGTTGATTTTTTTTCTTTCCGTTTCAGATAAGGGCAGGAAGGAAGAGCAGACAGGTTGCTTAGCTTTAACCTCCAGACTCGCAAAATGAAAAGACGAGGTAGAAAATCATACACATGAATGGCCAAAACCTTAAAATATATCTAACATGCACAAAATCCTATGAAACGATGTCTTTTTTTTTCAAGTCACTACTTAACAGCCCATAAAATTAGGTGCTAACCTCCTGCATTAATAATAAAAAATAGCTAGAATTTATTGAGCATGTTCTCCGCAGAGTAAATCTACACATGAATATCTCACGGCACCCCTAGGAGGACCACTTAGGATGGGACTAATTATTATTCTCTTTATACATATCACAGTATGATTATAGCAGTGACAGTCTCAGTTCATGGAGCTCCAAGCTATGTGACAGGCATCTGGTTTAAAGTGTCTTCATTTAACCCAGGCAGCAGCAGTATGGAATTTGTTCTTCAGTTACTCCTGATATAACCTGTGCTTTTGTAAGTATCTTGATATAGCATAAAAAATGAAGGTGGACCCTGAGAGGATGAATGTCTTACTCAAACATCTATCCATATAAATGCCAGAATTTAAACTCAGACTGGCCTCATTCAAGACTACTTAACCACTCTGTTTTACTGCCTCAAACACACACAAATGAAAATCAGTGAGCGAGGTTGAAAAAGATCTCTAAGAGTTTTTGAGGAAATAACTTTGGCCTTTTCCTTAGGTCCCCACTTCAAGCTTTCTGCCCCTTCAATAGAGATTCCTAAATGAATCAAACCACAACTATGCCTTACAAGCTCATGCACGTCATCATATAATTCTAAGGTCAAATTTTATATCTATCAAAATAATGCTCATACAGCTATTTTTAAATTTTTATTTGTTCTTTTTTGTTATACATGACAGTAGATTGTATTTTGACATATCATACATACATAAAAGTATAACTTGCCATTTTTGTGGTTGTACTTGATGTGGACTCATATGGCTATTGAACAGAATTATGTCAAAAATCTGTTTCTTTTGCCTTACCTCCAACCTGCAGGATCTAAGAACTGGGCCTATATATACATTTAACCCATACATCATACAGACTGGAGAGTGGTAGCTGTTATTAGAGGAACCTGCTATCAGAGGTAATGTTTGTAAATTAAGACCAAACCATATCCATGTTTGCAGGTACAGCTGCCAGCCATAACCAACACTGCATCCTTCAAAAGCTGTGACCCAAACTGAAATGAAATGACACAGAATCACATGTGTCATGCGTCCTTCACTGTGGGCAGAATATATGAAGCAATAAGACTGAAAAGTGACCTCAGATATCAGACCATTTTTTACTCAAGTGAAATGTGGGAAAAGAACCTTGGGGCAACCAGTCTCTTAAGCCCCATAAATAAATACACTCTTTTCTTTACTCAAAGTAAAAAATATTTCATTGTTTAATATCCATTTCTATAAATTTAAAAATTGCAAATATTATTTAAAAAAAAAAGAACTTGGTAAAAATGTGTGTCATGTCACCATGTTGCAAGGAAAATTTAATTTTCCATTCCAGAAGGAAACAGAAGTCTGTATTGTGGAATCAATCTCCATGGTAATCTTATGGTACCAGTGACTTAGGATGTCCATGAAGAAAGGCTGTGACCTGAGGGAAGGATCAACGTCAGAGTTATTCCAAGAAGTGGAGACGTGGTCGCGTTTCCTAAATTGACCTTGGACTCCGTGGTGCTGTCAAGCTATTACTTTCCTCTCTTCGACCACTAAATAAGAGGCCAGTCTTCTCCGGGGCTAAGTGGCATCCTGTAATGAGCCATGGGAAGCCACAGGCTCGTCATTCAGAGCACTGCTAGCTCTGTTCCAGAATCTGGAATACTGAGCAACTGCTGCTGCCTCCAGACCATCTCCAAATAAATGAGAGGTTGATTTGCATAGGACACATTTCCATTTTATTCATCTTCTGCCCAAATCTAGATCAGGATGTTTTAATACCATCCCACGGTGGGAGGTCGCACAAATTTAAAGGGCATTCCTGGTCAACAGTGGGTTTCAGAATTGAGTTTATACTTGAAATTAAAAGCTGAAACTAGAGAAGCACAGAGACAGATAATCAGACAGACAAAAAGGCCAGCAATGGGATAAACACGGAAGCCACAGAATCATCACCATGCCTTCTGTCTCTGAGGATTAGCTAGAAAGCCTCTGTATTTAGGGAGTGTCTGTGATGTACACCAAGCACTTCATTTGCATTTCCCCATTTAATCTTTAAAAGGACCTAGAAGTGAGGGTTTTCAAGATACTCTAAAACGTATACACAGGATTCAAACGAAGTAGTTGCCTGACTCTGAACCCATTTCCTCTACTCCCAGGAGACCTGCTTTCAACTGATCGGCCATTCTCTGACATTAGCCCTTCACATAACAAGAATGTGTCCTGATACTTGTAAACAAAAACTTCAGCAACTCATCAGCCTTTGAGCGTTTTCCTCTCTGGACATTAAAAAGACTGAGACAAATCATTACCTTAAACTACAGTGAGAAGTTCATGGAAGTATGACTATCTCTTTCTACTAATAAACTGGCTCAATGCC
The DNA here is from genome assembly GCF_021218885.2 of Marmota monax. NCBI lineage: Eukaryota > Metazoa > Chordata > Mammalia > Rodentia > Sciuridae > Marmota > Marmota monax. The sequence continues at coordinate 10,539,299 of NW_026695241.1, forward strand.
GTGATAACGGTATCATTTAAAAATGCACACGTATGAGCACACATACACAACCATATATTTCTTGTGCAAACATAATCCCATTAGAAGGAAAAAATAAAATTACTTCTGAAAATGCTGCAAGAATCTTGCAACACCAACAGCACCTTCCCTGGCTCATTAATTCTGGCCTCAATTTGTTGCTGTCAGGCAGATGGGGCATACCGTCCAGCAGACACCCACCTGCTATTAGGCCCAGTGTGCCTGGCATCTTGACATTCTATTGATTCCTGTCCAAAGCTTATGTAAAAAAGACAGTTCTGAGTCCAAAAGAAATTTCAGCCACAAATACTCTGGGAGAAATCCAAACAAGTAAAAACAGAAAGATAGACAAGATGCAAATTTCAGTGTCAAAATTGAGACAACCCAAACCAGACGGGTGCATGTTCAAGGACAAATCTACAAATGACGCAGGCATCCTCTTTTGACACCCGCTTATTTCAGGAAATCCCAATGTCCTTCATATGGGATGCCCACCCCCTCCCAATCTGGAGTAGCATTTACATATTCACAGAGAAGTACTCGAAGTTATTCCAGTGGTGCTGTTTTTAAAGCCTATAAATTTCTGCCCTTTAAACACTGATACCTTTTTAGTAGAAATCTGCCTTGCCATAAAAACAGCAATGATAATGACAAAGGCTTTAAGTTATGGTGTACTTGGGATGAACCAGAAATGGGGTAAAGTCCTTCAGAATACCATGTCCTTTAATCTTCAAAACAACCCTATGAGATAAAAGAGTTTTATTTCCATTTTACAGATAAGAAAAATTGGGGCTCCAAGAGGCAAAGTAATTTAAGTAGCTAGAAAATGAGATCCTAGGAAAGAGCGTATCAGAATTCATTTGTACGTTTTGTGACACTTCTGAGTCCTTCCTTCCCCCAAACAATCTCAGCCTAAATGAAACAGTATCTGTCCAACTTCTAAATCATGGCACCCATACCTCTGGTGGTTGCTGCTCCTCACAGTCAACTCTGTATGAATAAGCTGGCTCTGGAGGGTTCTTAAAAGCCAGACCTATTCTTTTCTTTATTTGAGGCAAGAGAAGATATTCATTTAAAAATAAAAAATAAATATATATATAAAAAAGGAGAAGAAACCTGCAATCCCATGGAGTCCACAAGTCTATTTAACCCTGACTCCTCCCCTCCATCATTCCACTCCCACCAGCCCACTGCACAGCTCCCACCAAATTCAAAGATAGCTTCTGGGGGTAGAAAGAGCAATAAAGTTAAGTCAAGTCAGCTGGAAGGAGGACTTATCTACAGGGGAGGTTGGAAGAAGAGCAGAGGTTCCTTGCAATTATCTCAAAACAGGAGTTCAAAGTATCTTCCCAAAGCTGATTTCTATCAGGGCTGCTGGAGCAGATCAGAAGATATGAGGTTCCAAGTGGGAGGAATGCATGATCTTCTACTGCTCAGATGCTTCTCCGGCTTATGAGGCGACTGCAGGTTTTGAAGAGCTAGTTTGAGTTTGATGCACATGGAAACCCATCCATGAGTCCATCAGATTCAATTTACCCATACCATGGCAGGGCATCAGTACTGGACCCTCCCACGAAGCTCTTTGACCCTGTGCATTTCTATAATTTCAAGCAATACTCTATTTGTTCAAGAATGCCCCTAGATGAGCTACGTAAAGTAAACATGAAATAATCAGAAAGTTCCTTTCTGTAGGTTTGCTATACTCCCGACGCCCATTCTCTCCACATTGCCAGTGTGTCTATTTTCTTTGTCCGTATCAAGGGTTGGAGGTTTCTGCCTGGGAGTCAGATCAATGCCTCCTTGCCTCCGCTCTGCAGCTGATTTACAAGCTGACTTTTTCGAGACAGCCACTTAGGCATCCATTCTCGGTTTATCATCCATCAGTTATCATTGTTACTGCTGCCATTATTATTCCAATGATTATAGACTTATAAAGATGTTCTCCTCTGATAATAATGTTTGCAATATGCTTTTACACTGCCTAGTTAATATAGCTAGTGTGCCTGTGATTTGGGTCCTGGCACAAGTCACGAGAGCTGCTGCAGTAGAATGTTTAGTAGCATTAGGAATGGCTATGTGTAGAACGGGACGGGGAACCAAAACAGGTGTCAATGTACTTTTTGAAACAACAGATTGGGTAACCTTTTGTGCACAGATGACAACAAAAAGGGAGTACAGAATGCAACATTAAAAACCTCTGGCCCTCTCCCCACTTGACTCATTTTAACAAACTCTCCAAGGATAGCCACAGCCATTTGCTGCATGAAGGCCAAAGTCTGCCCTTGACCTTCTCATGTAACCCAACTGCCAGTACAGGAAGTAACATACTATCTGAAGGTCAGAAATGATCCTTAGAGGCTAATGAACAGCCTAAAAGAGAATACACATCTAGAAAGGAGAACACGAAAGGGGAGCCTGGTTTCAGGGAATTAATTCATGCATCTCCTCTTTAACAACAGCAGCAAAGAGCTTGTGACTGGATTCTTCCTCTTCACAAACGCACTCAAATTCAGTGCCAACAGGAGTTTTGTAACAGCACTGCAGGGGGATATGGATTCATACGTCACTTAAAATGAATCATTTCACTTCCTCTCCTCCATTTTTGTACATATTGACAAAATATAAAAATATATTCTCAAAAAAAATCAATTTGGTTTTGTAGTGTTTTCCTGAAGCAGCAAAAGTAGCCATCAGAATTATAAGAAGTGATAGCCTTCGAATAATTATTTAAATAGGGTCATCCACAATGGAATTCCACAGACCCCATTTTCTCCAACCCAAGATGAAAAAATGTAAGTGGTAACACATTCTGGCTATCTCTTCATTTATTTTAAGATTTGAATTTCCATTTTATTTTTAACAAGAGCTTCACAGTTCACTGACAAATGTCCTGAACTATATTTAGAGGAATAATCATACTTAAGATCAGCGGCACACATGAGTAGAGCTGGCTTTCCACTTTTTCCAAGCAGAAACACAAAACATGTGGGGGTTGTCTGAATTTCATGTAAAAGATCTGTGTTTTTCAGCAGAATTACTGTTTCCCCCCACAGTGCTCTTGCAGGTACAATGGAATACTTTAAAAGTATATATCTACAAAGTCTTTTCTCCAATGCAATAAAGAATTTCCACAATCAAGCCAAGCAATTAGTTTTGCTATGGAGAGCTGTGAACGTGAAATGAGTCTGAAAACAAAAAAAATACAAAGGACAAATATCTTGTTAAACTACCCCAAAAGGTACAGCCTGCTTGTCCTACCATTGAATTGGGAATTAAAAATTTTTTCAAAACTGAAAACCACTGTCTCTGGCTTTCCTTAAAGGGATGCTAGAGGCAAGCAATCTGCTGATTATTTTTTCAAAGAGAAGGTTTTGGAAGCTCTTAATAATATGCAAAGTTTCAAGTTTGCAAGCACCAAACACAAAACAATGGAAATATTTTAGTACTTTATCAATGTAAGCCACTCTGTCTACTGTTGGGAGACAGCAAATACTGTGGGGCAAATTAGAATGTTTCTGCTTCAATGACCAAATTGAGGGAAATAGGCAAATACTTGGAGGCACCAGAAGATAACTATAGAAAAAAAAAAAAAAAAAAACACAGCTCTTGAAAGGAAAGTAAGAAAACACACATTAATTAAAGTAGCATCAAATCAAAAAGAAAAAAAACAAATAACTGAGGGTTTGATCAAGAATCTCATGTTATTAGGCTGCATCTGTCAGTCATATTTTCAACTATAGCAGGTTATGAATAAAGGAAGATTGTTTTACCTAGTGGTTGGTCCTGGTGAGTTCGATGGTAGATCATTAATCAGAGAAAACATGACATATAAACAAACAGGTCTGTGAATTATGTCTTAACAAGTCAGTGCAATAAGCATCCTTATTGGTTCTGGAATATGCCTCACAAACAGTTGTAAAGACAAGGAGGAATTAAAGTTTTACAGAGGTCCTGAAAGGTCATGGCCCTCCCAGATCCTGCTGGTCACTAAACATGCATTACTTGCTTTAACTTTCCATGTGATGGGGCCTAGGCCAAGTGCCATGTCTTTAGAGGGGAACATGTGACACTGGAAAGGGAAGGCCTGTAGCTGCGTATACTGGCTAGAAGGTGGCCACAATGCTAGGCCCTTTCTGTTCTCCTTCCTGAACACTCACTCTGCAGCTCCTATGCAGGGATGGAAAACATTACCGTCCAAGGCAGGATCTTCAATGCTCACTGTAAAAACTGTTAGTCTGGGGTCTCTAGGATCCAAATTGTTCATCTCCCATTACTCTACTTAGCTCCCTTTGCACGGGATTACCCAGGCAAGTTCTAAAACACTGGATGATTTTATTTCCCCAGTTCCAGACCAACTTGTACCTACTAAAAAAGGAAAGTAAATTTAGGGACATTCTTTTTGAGAAACAGGACCCATTACTGTGCTCTAAAACAATACCTTAAGGGGGAGACGAAAAAGGTAGATAATAACTATTGAGTTCGAAGAAATCTTTAAATAAGAGAGAATGAAACTGTCATCGGCCCCAGAAAGTGAGGTATGGGGTTCTAAGTCACAGAGTCCCCTATTCCGTGTATTCATATTCCCCGGCAAAGAACCCAGTGGTAGCAGATATAAGCATTCAGCATTTCATGCAAAATAACCTAGGTCCTGCTTTAGACATTAAGATTGTGTGTGGGATGATCTGGGTCCAAGTTTCTTAACTGCAGTGAAACTGTAAAAAATGGGGGGGGATAGGAGTTGAGTGACAATAACCTCAGACTAAGGTGAAGTTGGGTAAGGACAGATGGACTATCTCCTTGCCTATCACACCCACTTATTTCAGGCTGCATCCCAGAATCTGCCATTTTCACAAGATAATTATGCCTATTAAGTGCACATAAAATCATAGCTGATAACTTATTAACTAAAAGCCAAAGAGAAACTATTGGCTTATCTAATGGCCACAGGCTTTTTCTGCAGGGTGAGTTCATAATAAGTGTGGGTGGTACCCAGAGATCAATTTAAGTAGAAATGAATCCCAGTGTTGTTGGTGCTGACCTGGTTTGCTCTTGAACAATGGCCAATGTCTTTGTTTTCTACATTGCCCAGTATTGTTCTGGGTGTTTTTTCTTTCCCTTCAAAGGAGACTGAGGAGGTACAATTCAACAACCATGGAAAATATGCCATTTAGAATAATAACTATGTAAGAAGACAAAAAATTGGCCAATAGGGAGGTCTTAGATTCCCTATAAACTTCACATGAAACTAAAGTTTTTCAATTTAGGAGAAGGTGATTGTAACCACATGAGAAAAGTTGGAACAGATTTCCATATGAAGGGATGGCTTAATAAGTCAAGTGGTCCTTTGCATTCTTATAAAAATAAAAAAAACAAACCCTTCTATTTATTTAAGGAATAAAAGTGAATGCTTCCTTGGCACCATGCAGCAGAAAGGGACAAAAAAGAATGAAAGATAAAAAAAGAACCTCCAAATTTCTTATATAATCGTTCTCAAAAGGACTCAGGATACATGCTCACAGGCAGGTCTTCAAACCTCTTTGTCTCAGGATCCTTGTTGACCTCTTGGCATTACCACTAGTAAAAGAACCAAGATTTTCCTGACTCTGTAGTATAAAGGTTGCAGATAAAATGAGATATAATTATTGCATGGGACATATGTACGCAAAAAATAACTCATTATCAAAAATTCAATTGTAATTGGGCATGCTTTATTTTATTTATTAAATCTACTCACCCTCATAACAGAACAATCAAACTGTCATGAACTATTTTTGAGCTGACTAGTGGTGCAACCCAGAGGTCCTCATCTACTTGGAGCACTTTGAAAATGCAAATTAGCAGACCCTCCCGCTAGAGATCAGGTCTCCGATGGGCCAAACATCACTATGATTATAGTCTTGAGAACAACTGTTGTAACCCAGAATAATTTTTTTTTAAAAAAAATGAGGAAGACACAGTAAGCCAGATTTCTCTGATGAGTCAAATCATTCCATTAGGGCTTTAGAAGACTTAAATCTAAAGACAGTATAACTTGGGAATGTCAAAACGAGATAATATGAACCCAAATACTGGGTGAGAAAATACCATGATGTTCTTTACCATCTAGATGAGAACATTGGTAGAGGTGGTGGTGGTGGTGTTGGGTGGGTGGGTGGGGGTCATTCTATCTAAACCAGCAATCCAGAAGAGTAAGAATAGAACCTCCCTCGGACACCTGGTGCCAGAAATCTCCCTGTGCTATCACTGTTCAAAAATCCCCCTGACATCCTGCTTCTGGAACAGCTGAAAGAGTTGGCACACCCAGCAGAAGGAGCAAGGCATTCTTATGTGCTGAGCTAGTTTCAAAGAGCCATATGATAGCTAGCCAAATAGAGGTGTATACACACACACACACACACTCAGACACACAAACACACACAAAGATTATCCGCGACAAGGCTGGCCAAGGACTGGACAGCTGAAACAGCAGCAACGGCATGTATTCTGGAGGAATTCAGCACAGGCAAAAGAAAGAGTGATAAAAACTCTCGAGAGCTGCTCACACCTGTGTTCAAATTGAAGCTCTACCTTGAGTGGCCATAAGATCCTGGGCAGGCTGCTAAAACCCCCTGAGCACCTTAGTTATCTTTGAGAGTAAATAAACAAATATGCACGAAGCTCCTACCACCTGGCATGGCATGTAGCTCACTAAATGGGAAGGAAGACAAACAAGAGGGTGCATTTCTGCGACCCCAAAGGGTTATTAGTCGGTAGCTCTACATTTACCAGTCCTTACGAATAAATTGACTCCATGAGTAGCTGTGTGGAGGACGAAAGAACAGCAAGACCTACTGTCTGTACCTACTTGTCCTACAATCAATTAATCAGTGCATACTTATGAACAACCCCTGCCGTGAACATGGGCTGATTATGTAGATGATGCCCCCAAATTCTAATGCATCCTGCCCTGCTCTCCATATCTTGGTTGAAGAGATAAAGCATGCCCATTTTTGAAGTCAACGAAAACGATAGTTCAGTATCAACTATGAAAAGACAGCATAATGAACAAATGGCAGTTCCTGAGAAGTAGCCAGAAGTGGTAGAGCTGATAAAGACTAGGGTAAGGGCCCTTCCATCAGTTATGGCAGTTGGAGAATTCTTCATGGAAGATAAGCCACTTGAGACTGGCCCTGAAAGAGAAGGATTTAGATAAACAGAGAAGAGGAAATCCTGGGCTTAGGGCACAAGTAAAGCTACCAAAATGAGGACACAAAGGACTGAGTGATGACACAGGGATATACAGTACATTATCCATGGTTTTTCCCAGCCTTGAATGCCAGGCACAGGAGTCGGATCACTGCTGTCTACTGTCTGACCATTAAACAATAACAGTGACTATTCTCAAGGCTCTACCCCCAAAATATTTGGGGTTGCATAGATATATGAGAACTAAGACTACGGGAGAAAGTCGATAAACTGAAAATCATTCCTGCCCCCAAACAACATAAACACTCTCACACTTCTAGTTCACTGAACCACAAAAAAATAAAAGGTTTCTTGACACATGGTACCACTAAGAGTTTTGGCAAGCCGAATCATGACACCCGTGATAAGGAAAGAAGGTGCTGTGTTTTCAGATATCAAAAGCACTTCTTTCTCATGCCCCCAACCAGCCCTTATCGTCTGTTATGTACAGAGAAGTGAAATGTCATAATAGATATTATTTAGCCACCTAATTCCTCCCACTCCACAGCCCTCTCATGGTGAAGTATGCTGGTTTCTGAAATTAATATGTAGAGGCAATACTTTCTAGAATATAAATATAAGATGGCAGACCCTAGGTTAAGATCATGGGGCCCTTAATGAAAACTTCTCTTCTACAGAAACACAGTAGCAGATGGCCTTCTGTGCTGAAGTAAAGAATATCCATTTTAAACCACTGAGGAAAAGAGATGAAGAAAAAAGCCCAGGTTCAAACCCTTTGATGTCACCACAGCCCAAGATCTCCTGCTGTCACTTGACATCACCCAAGCACTAGACACCAAAAAAAAAAAAAAAAAAAAAAAACAGAAAAAGAAAAGTTTAGTGGAGTGTTATATTAAGCTACTAGAGATGTTTTCAAAGAAGTAATGAGAATTTAAGGGAAAACACAAAGAACTCATTAAATAACCATGGACTTCACTTTGCTCCTTCAGTATCTGTACAAATTGCAGCACACCAATGCCATGTTTTAAATAATTGATCTCTAAATGTGAAATAGTTTGCTTACTTGCAATAATACTGTGTTCCGATTGAGGTAAGAAAGCACAACTAGGAATTCTAATGCCTAAACTGAAAAAGAAGTTGAATTATTACATGTTCAATTTTCACATGTATTTCCTGAATTATTTACAGTACCCTCACACAGATTCCAACCTGGAGTAGGAATCTGAAATTTATACAAACCAAGTTCTTCCACGTTTATACTCAATGCAAACTTGGAGAAAGAACAAGAAAACATCTTTGAAGGAGCCAGGATATAATTTATGCGTCAAAATGACAACTCTACCCTCCTGGGTGATAGCTGTCAATACCGGAAGCTGGAGAGGGAGGATGGCAGAAATACGTAGTCTCACCTGGCATGAAAGCTTGTCACTTTCCGTTCTTGATTTTCTCTAAGGTTGAAAGATGATATGCCCATTTGGAGAACTACTGTTTAAAAAAGTCCTGGAGTAGACGAAGTGGGCATAGTAATTTCTTATAAATACCACTAAGACTGTCACTTTTAGTTAACACGATCCTAAAATTCGATCCGGCCAAAACGTTTAAAAGAAAACAGCTTGGTCATGACAACTCTAGTGATCCTATTGATTGCTAATGCAAAATCCCTCCAAAAGCACAGGAAAAAAAATGCCTTAATAACATTATTTCAAGATTGGTATCCTGCCATTGTCTCATCATGGGTTAGCAAGATACATATATTTTTTTTAGTAGCTCTGATAAAACCAAAACAAACCGTGGTTACCAAAGGGGCTGAAGATAAAATAAACCTCTTCTGAAAATCTCAAAATGCACTCCTCACTGTGACCAGCTGCAGACTTTTTCCTAGAACTCGTAAAGGACTAAAGGCTACTTGTCACTAACTTTTATCTCTGAGGACCTGGGTGAAGCTACGGTGTGGCGGTGACTGCTGCACAAAATCACCTCTCATCCTTGTTCTTCTCATCCTGCCCTGGTTCTACAGCCCCAGGACAGAGGACATCACTCCAACTGTGCCCTCCATGCTACTCAGTGCCACGTCCTGGTCAGCCAAAGGAACCAATGGAGCTGAAATTTCCCCTTCATTCCAGGTCAGGCTGGAAAAAGAAAGCCAGCATTGACTGCGGTAGCCTTGACAATGGCTGTTCAGTTGCCAAGGATGTGGGGGTAGTGACAGAGCTGCTTTGGGAAGACACGCTCCCTCCTTTCTAGGAGAAATCCAAGAATAGTGGTCAAAGGCAAAACAGTAATCACCTGCAGCAGGTGCAGAGCCCTGCTTCCCCCCCACTGAGCCCTCACTGGTTTGTCACAATGCCTAATAAGTCCACCACTACATTGCCCTGTGTTTCAGTGAAGGGTTGCAACTGCTGGGAAACTGCTGTTAAATGTTACTATCTATTATAAAAGGATTTAAAAATCAATTAGTATAATAGCTAGGATTTCTAGAATAAATAGATTGAACTACAAATCTATAGTGTCAATAGGACACTAGGGCAAATGGGAGATGGAACAAATGAGATGTAGGGAGGGGTGACTAATACATGCTGGTCACTGTTGTAGACACTTTACAATTGTCACTTAGTATCTGTGGGGAATTGGTTCCAGGAAAATCCAACACCCAAACCGAAGGATGCTCAGCCTTTTATATAATGTGGTGTTGTATTTGCATATAATTCCTGTACATCCTCTTCAGATCATCATGAGATGACTTATAATACTAAATATAATGCAAATTCTATGTAAATAGTTGCTACACAATATTCATTAAGGGATAATGACAAGAAAAAAAATCTATATATGTTCAATAGAGACATGATTTTTCCATTATTTTTGATTCACACAGAAGCCATGGATGTGGAGGACAGACCACACCCAGTCCATTAACCTCTGAAGTTGGTAATGACTTCTCCACTTTACAAACTGTGAAACTGGGTTCCAAAAAGATAAGCAACTGAGAGGAAAAAGCTCAGATCCCAAGGATAGGAGGAGAGAAAAAGTAAGTGGGCTCCACACTGAGTGTCCTCATTAACTAGGGTGAGGAGAGTATAGTATGGGGACACTGGTCTCTGAGAAATTCCATGGAAACACAAGGTGATAAGGTGATAGAAGGGCAGGGGAAGGAGGTAAAGCGGATGTAAAATTCAACACCATCTCTTGTGCCACTTGGTCCGGAGCTGCTCTGGACTTCTGAAAAGAGAGCATATCTGTAATTATAATCCCCATCTACCTTATGTAACAGAATGAAAATTAAATTCACTCAGAATCAATGAAAAGATTGTCTAGCTCTGACTGTTCTCTTGGTATTATGCCTCACACAAGGTCTTATGATTTCAGTGTTCTTCTCTTAACAATGCCCTTTAGCTAAGCAAGCAGGGAAGAGCACTCTGCCCATTCAGTGAGCACTGTGATGTATCTACAGCAGGATTACCTCAAAGCCACTGTGCCTCAGAGGTCCCTGCTGGGCACGGCAGCCTCCCTCCTACACCCAGTAAGGTGCTGTAAATAGAAGGCAGCACCTCCCATTCCTCCACTACCTCATTTTTCTTTGTCCCCTCCTGAAACAGGGGAAGGGGCATATACTTAAGGAGTTTACCGCAAGAGAACAGAAGGGCTAATTTCCAAACCAGGAGTCAGGCTGCTTGCTAGTGTTACCACCATATGCCTTGTAAGAGGAGGGTGGGTCACATGGTATATAGGAAGAGTAGATCACGGCACATATCCCTCTGTTCTCTGTGGGGTACAAATCCCTTTAAAGGCCATGTGCTACAACCTGTTCTAAGCCATTTACAGAGGCAGAAAAAAACCAAAGAAACTTGGCCAAACTCTTAAATAGTTAAGTAGCACAGCCCAGACATGACTCCATATTCCATGTTCTTAACTGACATAATATGGCAATAGGGCAAGCACACATGTGTGCACACACACAAACATGTGAGGTGTATGTTTTCCTAGAAATCTACATCTTGGTCCAGCAATGAAATACAAAGGGAATAAAATAAGCCTAGAAGTTCCAAATACTCTTGGAGCTTCTGTTTTGTGCAGGTACCACACAACAGCTAGGGTACCACTGTTCCAAATCCTGCACAGGTGTCCACAGAGTTCTGAGGACATGTCAAGTGTGACAGCTAAACTGGGATGGTTTCAACCATCTCTGTAAAGTCAAATCTACCATACTGCTTCTGATTTTTGCATGTGTTTATATGTACCTGTTCCAACTCCACTCCCTTTGAAAACATTACCACTGAGTATAAGCATTAACACATTCATCATTTAAACAGGTGCTAACAGACACACCCTTCCTCAGCTTTCAGTGACACTGCGTGAATAATAAGAAATATTGTACAACCTGTGGAAACTATTTTCATTACCTTTAGTCATTATCCAAATATCTATTACTGTTTGAGAGCTCTGCTCTGTATTCCCTTCCTCTGGCAAAATTAAGCTGCTTTCGCATCATGACTAATTCACAAATGACCAAACAGAAAAACATCTATGCTTGTTCCACTCCTAGGGAGCTGACCCATAAAAGGGATCTGTTCCCTTTTTTCATGCCAAAGATTTGATAGTATCCAACAATGAGACTCCTTTTCAATCCCTGGGTGACATTTTATTACTTTGCAAATAGGCCGGGAATATAGACTTTGTATATCCCCCCACCCTACCTACCTCCCCCCTCCATCTCTCTCTCTCTCTCTCTCTCTCTCTCTCTCTCTCTCTCTCTCTCTCTCTCTCTCGATAAAGACTGCTCCTTTAGGGCAAGACTTGAGAATTTTTCCAGAGTTATCTTATGGGCTGAAAAACCAGAATGATTTTCTCTATGCCATTCATACCTTTTTATTCCTGGAGAACAGCCCTGATCTGTCTTAGATGAAATAATAATCTGTCCCGTTTCCATTTTTCCCAATGAAACCTTCCCCTGTACATCTCTACAGACTAAAGAGCCATCCATGATATTTGTCTTCCGGGGTACTTCAGGCCACAACACTTAGGCTTTTCCCTCCTAACCCATGAAGACACTACAGTTAGTTGGCTCATGTGCCTTCTTGAGGTCCTCAATTGAAGTGAACTGGACCAAATACAATTAATGAAGATGACTCTCTAACCAGGCATAAGTTACTTTGTCCTCCAATCTCTGATACATAACACCTGGCACAGTAGTATTCCACATTTCCCTATATCTGTCCCTTTCCTGTACCAATCTACCTGTTTGCATGTTATAGAACTGGCAGAGGACAAAGACCTATATCTTTCTTATTTCAATGATTGACAGGGGATCTTTCAAAACTAGATGCATTGTGCATATTCATCTCTACTTACTTGAGCAGTTGAATTTTTTTGTCTAGCAGACTAACAAAGTAATGCCTTTTCCCCCTCAAGATAAGGCCTGATAGTACGTATTTTGTAATGAATTTCATTCCAGGTTCCAAGGTCCTGTGGATTCAATCAGTGTGAACACATCAGTATCACTTCAAGCATGTTTTCCCTCATGGCTTGCAACCACTCTTTCAATGTAAAAGGCTTTTTGTGCTATTTCTAAGGATCTTTCAAGCACAACAACCTGAAACAGCAACTTTTATTTTAAAAGTTAACCACCTTTATTTTAAAACCAATAACCACATTGTCAAGCTTATATATCTTAATATGTTGCCTTGTTATTTGGTTCCTGAAATCATTGGAAAATTTGATAATTAAAGAAATTAATTACTGACCTTGCATGTAACAGAGCCATAGTACTACTATTCTGAATTAAGGAAGTACCAGGATTCCAGAGAGGATAGAATGACTCTGAATAGCTACATCAAGGTCGTTATTTCTACACCCAGCCTATTAAAACAACTGCAGGATTCACCAGCCTCATATCTACATTTAACTTAAAACAAGCCTGACAGATTTCTTATGAGAAAAGTAATAGCACATCAGTGATGCTATGACAAAAGCTATTTGTACGACTCCGTGCATACTGAGATTTTTAACATCAGTCTATGTAAAACCAACATATGACACTCCAGGCTGCATGTCATTTGAGTCTGGAAGACTTTCATTACCCTCATTCAGAAGAACAAAAACAAAACCATAACAAATTTTTTTAAATTCTCTTTCTTAAGATCCCTAAAAAAATTGGTCATGACACAAATGGAAATGTAAGTTAAAATAAGAATTTAGGATTCCTGTGGCTTTGTATTTCAGTTATTCTATGTGCCATCTTACAAGACTGGTATAGTTCATAACTCCACTACTTACTCACTGTCACAGAAATGGTAACAAGCTCTAGAATAAAAACAGTGGTCACATGATGAATACATATCCCTCCTCTTATTACAAAATTAATATCATGCATTCAAAAGTTTCCCTTTGAATATTACAAAGATTAGATGCAACCTATCAATTCATGAATTGGGATCCTCTTTAACGTTGAAGAAGCAATATTTTTTTTAAAAATCCCAAAGACTGATTGAATCATAAAATTAAATTATTTGATTTTTTGGTAAGGTCAGGATTGCACTTGAGAACTAATCTATGACTATCCTGGAAATATTAGAAAATAGTTTAATGAAATAAAAATAAACAAATTGCATAATACTATATAAATATAAGACAAGAAACCACATGAAACATGGCTTAATACATGAACCACCCCCCAAAGAATCAGAGTAATTATCACTACCAGGATTCACATGTGAATAGGGCTCTTCAACTTGCAAATCTCTTTTAGATATAGTCCCACATCACGACAAAAAGCCTTTGAGATCAGTGCCATTAGAATCCTCACAGATGACACAGCTGATCTGAGAGGATGCATAGCTACATCGCTTAAGAACTACAGCATTAAATTATACAGCATTTGTTTTAATCATAATAGGTATAGTAGCATTTTTCTATGTTAACAAGATATAGAAATGACACAGAAAATGGTTTTTAAGACAGAATCTTACTTTCAAATTCTATTAATGTTATTTGCGAGTCTGATACACACCAGAAAAAGCCCTTTTTTGCTAACCTCAGAATGTTTTTCAGAGATCCTCCAAATATATTTGGACTGGTTTTGATTGGTACAGTGGAGATGTCATTACTTAAGTTTTTAATTACCTAAATAATTCTATAACTAGTGATTTTTTTTCCTTCTGTTTATACTCATTTGTACCAAAATAAGGGAAACCGGTCTGGTCGTTCTTTTAACAATCTCAAATTGCTACTTGACATATGGGTTAAAGATTGCTAAAGCTTCTAAACTGATAGCCAATTTAAGGCATTCCATGCAGTAGTCATGCAAGTTACACATAGTCACTTACTAAATCAGTTAACGAGGTATGAGAAAAATGCCATTTGGCTGTAATACTCGCCATGTTAAGACTGAGAAGAGCAGGTAGCCAAGTTCCACTTTGGTTCCTGCCTTATAAACACTGCAAGTAGAGTCACTAAAGGAGGAAACTACATGTCTACCCTATATTTCCCTTACTGAAGTCTCCTCATGTACAAACAGCGCCAATGCCCTGATTGTCCATTCAAGAGCCAAATGTAGGACTTACTTTTAGTTTTTTGGTATGGGGGCATTGAACTCAGGGGTGCTTAACCACTGAGCCATAACTCCAGCCCTTTTATATATTTTATTTAGAGAGAGTGTTTTCTGAGGCTGGCTTTGAACTCATAATCCTCCTGCCTCAGCTTCCCAAGCCTCTGGGTTTACAGGGGTGTGCCACCATGCAAGGCAGGATTTGCTTCTCTAAGGGTCTTTTCATGCTAGGGCTTTTCCATGTGTCAATGTCACCTCTCTTTTCACTCCAGTATCTTCACCAGGAATAGAGACCACCATCATCCACTGAGGTAAGCAAGGACAACAGACCTTCCCATCATCTCTGGCCAGGAGGTGATGGATGTAACATCTGAGAGAAGTCTGTCCTGCCATTTTTTGTTTTGTTTCTCAAGATCACTTAAAGTGCTAGTGTTCAGGGACAATAAAAGATCTGAACCATGTCAGTCACAAAAAGAAGAGCAAGGATTCCATGCAATTGGTGTTACTCAGCAGAGACCATGCAGACAGGTGCATCTCGTTTCTTGATTGTGTGGCCTTGCTGACCATGTAACTTCTGTAACCTGGGAACTACTGTAGTAATTCATTAGGCTTCTGTAATAATTAAATTGAGTAAGATAACAGTATTAAGGAAAAACTCTAATTCTCAAAAATAAGGTGTTCCTTTTAAGGGATAGATGTCCCACAGAACCTTCTAATGCCTATGACTATGTAAGAATGAAAATATTTTAAAACGTATTTGTTTATTATGTATTTTCACATTTAACACTGTGAAAACAGTCTTGGAAGAGCAGAACAAGAAACCCAATACCTGGTCTACAGTGCTTCACAATCACCTCTGGTTCTCTGGGACTCAAGAGCCTTGTCTCTTGCTGTAGGTATCTGTTACAGTCCCATTGATTTCTTACACAAAGGATAGAATTTCCTTTGCTTAATTTCATTGGGTATTTCCCCTGGGTCACTGTGACCAATTATGTTCTTTGTTGTTTATGCTGTTGAGCCATCAATAGATTTTATTTTGAAGAACATGATGCAATCACGTGATGGTATTCTTTCCTGTTATTGAACCGTTGTGGCCTGAATAATGTTCCAAAGTACAGGAAAATAATTGATGCTCATGAGCATCATGGACTTTAAGGCAATTACCAAATAAATAACATAACTCAAGTCTGGATTCCAAAAGAAAATTCAGGTGGGATATAACTCAAGTCTGGATTCCAAAAGAAAATTCAGGTGGGAGAAGAAGAGATTTGGGACTAGCTCAAGTGGCTGCTATTATCTACCCCTCCACTCCCTCTGATATTGACAGCATCTCACTGGTCCTTGGAGTAAGTCCCTGAGTTGGTATGATTAACTTCAATGTACAGTGAAGGAGACTGCAGCTTTTTATTTTTTTTTGGAAAGCCAAAAACCTTGAATTAGGTCTTCACAGTCCATAAGTGGTAGACACTGAACTCCAACTTGAGTCAATGTCAATGGCCATATATTGAAAACCAAAGAAATTCAAATGTTTTACAGCACATTTCAGTTACTTTTGATTTACATTGCAACAATATCTATGTCTATGAAAATGAAATGTCCTTTTGGAGTTGCATGAACTCAAGAAGCTGATCAGGTGTGTGATGAGCAACTTCCAGAAGCAAGTGACGCCTTCCTCCCATAAACATTCCTACTCTTCCTGGTGTGTACAAGGTCCTGGGTTCGATCCTTGGCACCACAGATAAGTAAGCAAACAAATTTGTTTTTTCAATAGCTGTTATCTGCTCTTATTCTGAGTTATTCAACATTCTATTTCAGTAGATACCTGTATTTACTCCATTTTTAAAGTACAAATATGTTCAGAACACTTAATTTGGCATTGGTGATAGTCATATTCACAGTAGTGAGAATGAGCCTCCAACTTATCTTGAAACCAGCTTCTTCATTAAGAATGCTTAAAGATAGAAAAGTACTATGTAACCAAAGTGGCCCACAGGTGAAGATGGGGAGCTCTGAAATTTTAGGGACACTGAAGCCAAACACTGACAACAACAAAATACAAAGATAATTACTACAACAGAAAAAAAGTGCAACTTTACCAAAGGCTGGGGCTGTCAGAAGAATGGATCACTTTCAAACACCATTATTATACACTTTAAAATAAGGGCAATTTGATATTGTATTTGGAGAAGTTTCTGGTATGATTCTATTTTACTTCATTCCTACTTTGACACTGAACTGTGATTCAGTGTGATGGCAACAGCCATTCTGCAACTCTTCTGATTCTCAACATCATCATCTGCTGTGATATTGGAGGGAGAACACCCAGGCAGGCAGGAGTCACGCATCAAGGCTGTCTAACACCTACCTTCTAGAGCTCTGAGAGTGCTCTAGGGTGTTCCTCCACTTGTTCTGGAAGTGCATTTCATACCCTAACAGATGACACCATTAAACAAGTGTCCCTGATAGTTTCTTTGAAAATGAAGACAAAGAAATGCAGAATAAAATTAAGTTGACTAGAATAAGACACATCCTTATTCCTTACAGTATGTTGACAATGGCTGACAAATTCCTAGTGGATATAATCTCCCAGAATATGCACAGTAACGTTTTACAGCAACATAAACCGAGATTGTAAGATACCTTGATAAATGGCACCTTTTCCACCCCAGGCTGTGCTCTCCTCCCTCAAGTTACATGTACAACTCCCATTACCATCAAACAGCTGAGAATTACACCCTGCTCAGGAGACAGCTTCTGAAGCTGGGAAGATGTTATAAAGCAGTATTCAAATCATGGGGTGGTAGAACACAAACAGGCTATACAGAATGGATTATCATTTGGAGGCAAAGAAATATACATAGTGCAACCGAAAGGTAATCGGGGAAAAAAGACCTAGTGTCCTGCATACTGACAGTGAGCTGTTAACAAGGTGAAATTACCAAATATTGGTGCAACTTGGGGCTTGCCTTTTCTGTTTGGGGAATTATGATAATATGACAAGGTTATAGTTATAATTAGGAGAGTAATTAAAGTAACGGCGTAATTGCTCTTCTGCATCTTTTTCTTAGTCAAGAAGATCTAATTGTAGGAAAAAAGGAGAGAAAGGAACATTCTTCATATATAAATTTAAAATTTCTCCCAAGTATCACAGAACCCCAAAGCAGGAAGACCAGCTACATTGGCACATAGCTCCTGCTTTTTTTTTTAAGCAGCTACCAGTCCCTGCATCTATAGGTTCTACATGTGACAGTCCCTGCATCTATAGGTTCTTCATGTGACTGTGTGAGGACTCTTGTCCTTGGTGGCATGGTATCATTTCTAATCCTGGTACCTTCAGATGTGTTTCTTCTTCCTGTTCTGGGCTTAGTTTCAGTTAATTGTGTGCTCACCCCTTCTCACCTACAGAAATGAGGACAAAACACCTGGTTTGTAGGAGCAAACAAGCAAGAATTTTAAAATAAAAAAATATATTTTTTTTTCAGAGGCAGACAGACAAGTTACATCCAGAATTCAGCAGAAATACTTTGAAGAATGGAAATGAGGAAGCAGCATTAAGAGATTTGTTGAAATTCTTAGGTG
Source organism: Marmota monax (assembly GCF_021218885.2). NCBI lineage: Eukaryota > Metazoa > Chordata > Mammalia > Rodentia > Sciuridae > Marmota > Marmota monax. The sequence continues at coordinate 10,557,624 of NW_026695241.1, forward strand.
GGGGAAATTCCTAGGAGGCCTTGCAGAGATGAGAGGAAGTCAACATTTTGCTTCAAGTCTATGAGCTTCCTGAGACAGATCATCAGAAGTGAAAGTGATCCAGGCAGGACCAGGAGAACCACTGACCAGATGCTGCTACTGCCACCAGGGTCTTGGAGTCTGAGATCTCACGTGCAACCCAAGTCTCACCTCAGGCAGTCAGGGAAAATGAGTCACATGGTCCTGTGAAAGTGACACTATCTCCATGAGACTCCCTGTCTTTCCTGAAAAATGATGATAACAATGATTGCTGAACTGAGGTTAAATGGGGAAAGGAGATGAATGGACTTTATAAACAGCAACACACACAAAGCTATATGAATGTGTGTGTGTGTGTGTGTGGGTGTGTGTGTATATATATATATATATATATATATATATATATATATATATATATGTATATACATATATATATATATATATATGCAGTATTATATACATTCATATGGGCATATATACATATGCAAATGTACCACATAAAACATACTAAATGTAATCTTGACTACAAACCACTACAGTTAAAGTCCCTGACTCCATTGACTCTGGGCATGAGAACAGTTCATTTTAACAACAGCTGAACTCCATGGAAACAAGAAGAATTATTATTCATTTTAGTGTAAATTGAACTCCAAAATGATTACTTAGCTCACCTGATGTACTTTTCTACTGCTTATCTGCTTTGCTCATCCGTGTTCCTGTAACAAGGAAGGATCAACTCAAAGGTTGCCACCTCCTGAAGTCTGTCCATAGTTCCCGAGAAAAAAAAGCCTCACTTCTGCTCTGCTACTAGGTGGCTATGAACACATCTCCACCATCACAACTTATGATCTCTACTCCCATCTCGATCCACCACAAAGACCAGCCTAAGAACAGGAGGCTAATTCTCCTGCACCACTGCATCCCTACAAAGAGCACCTATGTGTATTCAGTGAACACGTGTGAATAGGGCCAAATAATGAATTATTCTGCATGAATAACTGCAACAGTCATATAAGTGTGTGCATCTGTTTTTATATGCATGTGCACACATTCATGTGTACACCTGTGCCTCTATGTGTATTTGCCCATGTAAATTTATTGTAAATACATGTTTTTTTATGATTAGGATGCTAAATTCTAAGCATTAGGATGCTAAATTCTAGGATGCTAAGCCACTAGACACCTTGGAGTTATCCGATTCAGGGAAAGCTATGCAAATAACTAGTTCCTTTATTTTAGAATATATTATTTCCCAAAGGTTATTATCTGCTCCAGCAATAGCAGTATCGCAACAATCACTCTAAAGCAACACTGTGTCAGATATGCATGATACAAAAGCATTCTAAAAACAAAATGTTGATCTAGAAAGGAATCATGCAGCAGGAACTCCCGGGTGAATAAACACCTCCAGCCCCAGGAATGGCTGTTCTTCATCCCAGCAATTTCACCTTCCCTTCTCTTTTGTGATGTGATTTTAAACTGAAAGCATTAGGTAGCACAGAGCACTGTAATTAAAGCTTCAAACAGAAAATGATTGAAGAAACCCTGAAAGAGGCTTCTTCTTTGAAACTGCATTTCAATTCTCCCCGTGTCTCTAGAAGAAAAATGCTTCTGACAGTCTATATTTTACTGCTGTTTCATTTAATAATGCATATTGACATTTATCCAGGAACATCAGCCCTTGCTTTTACTTCTCATTCTAAATCAGCTAAGCACCTGCTCATTCCCATGATTGAGTCTTCCCTCCCCCCACCTACCCAGTTTGTTTTCTCTATGTATTTTTATTTATGTAGTTTAAAATTTACTTTTGAAGAAAAGATAAAGCTTGCAGGGTGAAAACACAAATTCCCCTAAAATACTGAAATATAACTCTGGGGTCAAAAAGAGAGCCCTCTTTGCCTCTTGTTCTGATTACAAAATAAAAAATGTCCACAGAACTCAACGGAAAGTACACACAACACACATATGTGTAGACACACACGCAGAGGCACATATATTCCAAGGGCAACCCAGAACATATTAAGGCTTCATGAACCTACAATCTGTTCCTAAGGCAAGCTCAGAGATGCTTTCTATGGAAGTCCCATTACATGCTTTATTTCCTAGAAAGGATCCAAGCTATCTCTACAATGGGTTTTCATTGTAATATGAACAAGTGGTATAAACAAAGTGTGCTTCTTTTGTTTTTGTTTTTATACTTTATACTAGTCCATGTAGGAATATCACCCAGTCAGTCTATCTTTCTACTTCTGGAAATCTAGGTGCCCAGCATGAAATATCTCACATTCATAATGTACACTTAGGGAAGGAATAATTCAAGAAGATTTATTCATCACTTCAATACTCAGTTAGGTGCTACAGAGGTACTACAAGATGAATATGATATGAACCTTGCTCTCAAGGCATTTGCAAACTAGTAACACAGATACCTCATTAAAAAATGCTTTAAAGAAAGAACACTGAAAATTAGTCACAGTATTAAGCTTCCACTCCAGTAAGAGAATCTGTGTTTGTTTGTTTGTTTGTTTTATTCATAACTTTATTTACCAGATCAATCACAAACAGCACAGAAATTTTGCTAGGAAAACAGTATTTTTAGCTAATTATAATGGCTATTACTAATTGTGCATGTACCATGTTCCAGGCACATTCTATGTGCTAACTCAATTTCATACCATCGACAGCTCTATGACGTAGGCATCATTCCCATCTCCATGCTCTAACTGAGAAAGCGTGTCTAATGTAATCCAGTGTGTGGAAGAGATGAGATTTGAACCCAGGGAGTCTGGCTCCTGGAACACTGTAGTCATATTCTACAACTGCCATTAGGCAGGGGTGCATCCAGGCACAGCACAGCACACACAGTAGTCTGGGTTGGAAGTGACTTCGCCTGCAGGGACACACATCATCTCCAGGATATGATTCTATTTTTAAAGCTGAAACATTTTTAGCAAAAGAACTTTACACTAACTTTTTTTTGAAATTAACAGAGCACTGCTTGTATATGAAGTTCAGGAAAAGAAAAGAGGGCATTCAGGATGTAGGCTAGAGCCTCTCAAAAGGGAAGCCAACAATCTAAGGGAAAGCTCCTTTCAGGAAAATCGCTGTGGTATAGGCACACACTCTGCTAAGCTCATTTCCCAACCACCCAGTGGGTGAATACTGCACATGAAATCCATACAGCTGTCTCCAGGACGTGAAACATGGAAAACTTTTTAAATGTCTAGACAGCATGGCTTATTATCATGGCTTTGATGTTATTTTAACAGAATCATCTGTATATTCTACAGTTTTATGTAAGTATAAAAATCTATATTCACAAGATAGGATTTACTAAATAAATAGCAAATTTCTTATTTCTACTTATATTGTACTGACATCGCTAGAAAATATAAACATGTATGCCTCTTAATGTTTATTTCTTCCTCTTATTCTTGCAAGTATTTTCTAGTTGGCTTTCTTTCAGTTTTATTCTCTCCTTAATTATATTCATTTTAAGATTTCAGATGGGGGGAACAGTTTTATTGCAGATGTGTCACATCATCTAGGAATCCAGGTATATTCTGACACACGGACTAGTTTATTTCTGAATGCCCAGCAAGACTATCAGGCTTGATAACTTCTGGTGGCCCCTTCACTCAAATTCTAGATCTCTAGTAAAATTTGAGGTGGAAAACTAACTTTCACTAAGTTATCACCTTAAATATTCCCTTTTTGCCTTCCAATAAATACTCTTTTCCACCAAGAGTAAAATCAAATTTCTAACCTGCATACCAAGTCCTTAAAGACCAAAATAATACTATCAGAATGGTAACTATTTTCCATCAGACAAGCATTACTAGATGATGTTAAAGGTCTTTAATTCATAAGTTTATTCTGTGGGTGTGACACATACTCAAGGGGTGAGAGTATGTAACTCTGGCATGTAAAAAATGCCTCCCGTGGCCCTGCAGGACAGCAAACCAACACCTTAGCCACAGGAAAAGAGGACCTTAGAGTCAGACTGTAATTTGGCATCTGGTAGAGATATGGAACTGCTCTCTTAACAAGGTCAAGTATATTGAAATTCAAAGTAGCAATTCTCTATTTTCATCTTCAGAAAGGAATAACCAAAGACAGGTAGCCACTGCTTTGATTAGATTAAAAATCATATCTCAAATTCGCAGCATTAGGACAGGCATTGTGGCTCAGGGATAGAGCACTTGCCTAGTACATGTAAGGCACTGGTTTCAATCCTCAGCAGCACATAAAAATTAATCAATTAATTAATTATTTGTGTCCATCTACAACTAAAAGAATATTAAAATAAAAATCAACAACATTAATCATTTTGGTCAATGAATTAAAATTTATAGATAATGGATCAAGTAAACCTAACACAACTAAAGAGGAGCCAGCCACAACCCCTGCAAGTGAATTGAATTAGCAGTCAGCTGGAACAACAGAGTTTGCTTTAGGAAAGGAACAGAGGATTCAAAACAGGTATAAAAACCACACAGAAAAGATCTGGTAGGACCCAGAGTCATCTACAGGCCACTGGCACACTTAAAAAAAAAGGAAAGAAAATCTTGAACATTCTAGATCAAAATTTCTTAGGTGTATTGAAATGTTAGAGAATGAAATATACTTCCAATCTGGATTAAGGTATCTTCAGCCTACAACAATTTGCTGTTAAAAATTTGTCTTCTACAATATATTTTGCAAGATGACAGTTTTCTAGATCCATCAGGAGTACCACTAAACTAACACTAAAACTTTCTGATATTTGGAACATCAATAAATATTTGATGATGACTGTCTCCATCACGAATCTATTTTACTTAAATATATATGGTGTCCTACAGAGTATCAAAAGCTCTATTCTCTCCTGTGTTAAGCTCTTTAAAATAAAGAACAAAATAAGATACTTCTCCTTTCTTTTCCCTGAAGATAAAAAAGGGAGGCTTTGCTTTATATATCTAATAAGATTGTATTTCCAATTCAAACCCTCAAAATCACATTTGACAATATCTACACTACCCTGTAGGCTAAAGAACACAGAATCTCTTCCATTGCTATAGTAGTTTGAATAACTGTGCTGAGGACATAGTCTGAGTTGAGTTTTAATGCACCATGAAACCCAACTGTAACATGATTTGTTTCAATAGCACACAGATTATCCTTCTCCAAAATCACAATGACAATGAACACCAAACACAACAACATACTACTTATAATCACCTACTAGATGTAAGCTGAAATATTTTTCCCCTTTTTTCATTCCCCAATCCTTCATTTCATAAATATTTGTTGAATCCTGACTATAGTCCCCATTGTTGATAGGATCTGCAAATAAAAGTCAGAATGTGACATCCATCATCCTCAAGGGTTTCAACGAGAGTAAATGACCTTATATAATATTCGTGGTATAGCCCTCCTGAAAAAGGGAGGGTATGTGAATAATCAGGGAAGGGGGGCCAGGCATTTAAAAGTTGTCCACTATTATTCCCAGCCTTATTCACTGTATCTGTTTTGCCTGAACATCTTTAATTCACATAATTCCTATTGTTAAAATTCAATGCAGGAGCCCTATGTTGGACACTGCATTAAACAATACCATTCTTCCTGCAGTCTTCTAAAACTAGACCCTGGATGTCAGGCTGGTAAATTTTTCAGAGCCTTAATACAGTGGCAGAAGCTTCAGATAGATGAGGAACAAGACTCATTAGTTACAGCAGCTTAGGTGTCTCAGGAGGATTTCAAGAATATCTCCCTCACATAAAAGGTGCCATAATCAGCCTTTCAAATCCTGCCATAAACCCAAAGGCCTCTTGTGACTTACCTGAATGCACCTGAAAACCCCATGCTACACAGAATCATCAATGTTATCATCCTCAAACTGCTGAGTTCCTAAAGGGACTATTTTTATCTTTGAGAAGGCCTTTGGGACAATCCAAGATCAGCCATGACGGCCTATACTTTGGGGAGCCTTGATGAGTATGATTTAGGCTCTTGGATAATAATATAGGACCATGTCAATGTCAATAGCTTTCTGAGAAAATCAGTGATACTCTCACTTTTTTCTGAACAAGCCATGTTGGAGAAACTGTCACTGTCTGTCAAGCAGTGAACAGTACCCGGCACTCCGTTAAGGCTTCTTGTGGTTTACATCATTTAATCCTCAGGGCAAGTCTTTAAAGTGGTTTATCATAGCTATGCTCACTGTACAGATGAGAAAATTGAGGCTTATGTCAATTATTTGTCAAACCCACACAGCCCTGAATCAGTAAAATCAGCTGCAGACCTGAGCAGACCAAATCCAGGGTCAAGCCCCTCAACAGTAATTTCAGCTCCCTAGATTCTGAGACTCAAGGAGATACTGGAACTGCCTGCCTTGAAGAAACTGAGATCCACAGTTAAATAATTTAACAGTGTCAAAGATTTCTTAGAGGCAGCACAAAAAAAAAATATAATTCAGCACTCCTGCCCACCATATTGTTGACTTTCTCAGAATCACATTGTTTGAGCAATTCAATTCCTGGCCACAAGGCTGATACGATGCCTATTTGGTACACAGCTAAAAAACACAGGAAGGAAATAGGTTACCTTCAGCAAAGAGGTTAATGACATACGCCCTACCTACTGCAGTAGACAAGAAAGTAAAATGAGATAAGCAAAATGAAATTTAAGAAATAAAAGAAATATGAGTTATGAAAACAAAGAGTTATGAAAACCAGTTTCTACCTCTAAGTTTCTCACTGTGTGGCTAGGTTTTCTCACTGGTAATGGTTGAATTAAGTCTTTAGTTATCTCACCGGTGTCCATTACAACCTTAAATAAAATGTATCTTCACAGTATTTCAGAGCAGAATCCCCATGCATATTGATTAAATCCATGCATCCATCCACACATGTGTTCATTCATCCATTCATTTATTAAAGAACTTAGGATACAGTGTTAATTAGCCAAATAATATATTGTTGTTGGTACTATATATAAGATCCTACTGTTCGGAATACTTGGCAGATCTTATTTCATCTAACCTTTATGGGGTCTCTATAATGTATAAAAATCTTCATTTTACAGGAGAGTACATAAAACACATAATTTGCTCAAGTTTTCAGAGTCAGATAGGAGTAGAGCTGGAATTCACATCTGGCCCACTAAATTCTAACATGGGTGTGTGCTAGAAAGTCCATCTACCAAGAGTTGTGTTTAGATTTGCCAAGGGCCATGGCCACAGGTCTTACTCCTCCTGGCCCCTCCTATTATACAGGAGAAATGAAGGTGACACTGGAGCAGCTGTTGTTATCACTTGGGCTTTCAAGAGTTAAATGATAGAGTAATGTGAAAAAAATGTTCATTTTTTAAAAAATGAATTATCAATAAATACCCTTTATTGAGAAATACAAGCTTATGTATACAGAAAGAAAATGCTAACAGATTTTTTTCTTTCTTTTTTTTTTGGTACTGCAGAATGAACCCAGGAATGCTTAGCCACTGAGCCCCTTCCCCAGCCCTGTTTATTTTTTTATTTTGAGTTTTGAGACAGGGTTTTGCTAAATTGCTTAGGGCCTCACTAAATTGCTGAGGTTGGCTTTGAACTTTCGGTTCTCCTGACTCAACCTCCCAAACCACTGGGATTACAGATGTATGCCACCATGCCCAGCTAAAAGGTTATTTCTAACATTACCATGGCTGGGTTTTTCCAAGTTCCCCCCCCAGGCCCCCAGCTAGTTTCCTAATCTTTCCAGACAATCTTTTTTCTTTTATTACTTCAATAACGGCAAAGCAGCCTCGTTTACCACCTTTCACCAATACCAACTGCCACTCCGCCACCAGCGAGGTTCTCCTAATTTCAAAGAGAGAAGTAAACAGGATATGAAGATTGGATATGAAGATTAGATCCCATCATATTTGTATTAGAAGTTCTGATAAAAAGGTGAATCAGAATCCAATCCAAACTGCTAGTTAAACAAAACTGGAAATTCATCCCTAGATTTCATTATCTGCAATTATCTTAAGAATTATCTTAAGGAGAAGAATTACTTTAGGGAGAATTATCTGAATACTGATTGTTTCAGAAATCTATTGGCTATATATTTTCATAGAAATCCCATTAATGATTTAGCAGTATTGAATCAAGGAACAAGATGGGCAGAGGCAGCCAGCCTGTTTTGAATACTTGTCATGAGAAGGCCAAATTACAACTAAACCATCAGATAATCATTCTTGTCATTTTAAAGATTGGTGATGTAAGAAATGCTGAAAGGTTTCGTGGAAACCCCTTCCAGATTTCGAAAGTACATCAAACTAGATCAATCCTTCCAAAAAAAAATTAATATATACACATATATATATATGCACACATATATATGCACAATCAAGTATTAGCTCTAATACCTTTTTTGATTTTTTTTGTTTTGTTTTTAAAAAGTATGTTCTATAGATCCTTCTTTATCTTCTAACATTTAACTTCCAGATTGAGGATAAACCTTTAAACTGAAATCTAGGTAAAGTCTAAAAACACCAAGCAACAGAAAAGAAGTCTAAAAATATATAATTCTGAATGACTACAGAGCTTGAACATGGAAAAATAGAACTTTAAGTGACATTAATATTATGCAGAAAAGGAAAACATATTCATTGGCTTATTATAATTACATTGATCCTTCATGCTAAATGAGGAGAAATGTGCCCCACATCACATCACATTTCCCCACTGGGAGCTGGAGAGAACGAGTTACTCATCTTGCCTTCTTGGCTTCCCTTTTTGCACTGGTTCCCGTACCTGTTTCCTAATAGACGTTCCCTAGAGTTCTCTAAGAGTAAATGTTCATTCTTAGAAGCTCCTACTTGAGAATTCCACCCAGTGGAAAAACACTCACAGCATTGTCCCCGCAGAATATATCATGAATGTTGCTATTTTCTCACTTAGAGTGACAACCTGAAACCTAGTAGAAAAAAACACTCTTTTCTTCTGCTGAGAAACCAGCTTCCTGTACAGGTGGTTGTTCTGAAAAGCACTTTGTTTGGGTAATTCCTTCCCAATAATCCCTGATCTCCACAGTATTTGAGGTGAAGAGACTCATGACAAGATTCCTCTTTCCCAGAAAGAGAAGTGATATTAAGAGTTCTTCAACAGTGTCTTCAGTGAGACAGAGTGGTGACTCTTTCCAAGGTGACTGCTTCCTCTGAGACCCAGAAATTAGTATTGTTATGGATTAATTAGGCAGGATATACTGTGGCCCTGGAGACACATCCTTTGGGGAAAATGTTAACAATCTTACAAAACCACCTTATCAAGAGCTGTTCACAAGGCCCAGCCCTCATGTTGTTTCAAGTTGAATGGCGAAGGCTATGGTACACAGGTATGCATACCAGTACTCTAGATGTGTGCCAGATGTCACATAACCTACATGTCATAATCATCGTGTATTTTTTTCTCTCCACAAAAATGGAAGAAGTAGACCCCTAAAATGAAGCAACATGCTAAAGTCATGCTAAGCTCTTGAGGCAGAACCAGGATTCAAATCCAGTCTAAATCCAAACTCCCTGTCCTACACTCCAGCCCCATGTCTTCATACTGAGCTCCCTTTTTATTATGGAGATAATTAAAAGCATGTGATTATTGCATTTGTCCAAACATCCAGATGTCTTCAAAGATTCCAGCAAGCTGCAGTCTATGGTTTTGCAATATCACAAATATCTCTTTCAGAATAAACTACCACACCACTAATTTTGGCTATCATGGCTTGGTTATAAGAATCCAATTCAACATAATCAAGTTCTAATGCCTCTGATTATTTCTATTTGCTTTTGCCTAGAGGCCTGGAAAGAGTACAGGTCTTACAAATATAAACAGAGGGCTCATGATGCTGTTGGAATGTTCTACCTTCCTGTTTTCAAAGCAAGAGACCGCGCTGCTTTCAGAGAGTATTCCATGGAGAGAACAAAGGAAACAACTTCTATTAGATCATCTGGAAAATCATATACATGGGGGTTATTTGTGCAAACTTTGTGAATATTAATTTGTTCAACATTTAAAGCTTGAGAGGAACAAGTCTACACAAGGAAGGACATGCCTTGTACTGTACTGGAGGTTTCACTGAGGCAGGTTAGGTTCAGTCATGTGAGTTCATTTCAGCAAGGCCTTTGCTCTAAATGAGCTCAGCCACCTAGCAAAAGCAAAGCATTTGGGGGAAATGTAGACCCACACTGAGCCTACTGTAAACATAAAGGTAAGCACACACCCTAAATCTAGTTCAGAAGAGAAAAGAGTAGATAAAGCTTTCTTTGGAAAGAGTAGAGAAAGCTTCAGAAAGAACTTGCGTGTCAGGCTTAGACGTTTAGACTTGACCACATGAGGAATGGAGAGTGATGCTAACACAGGAAAAGGAAAGACTCAGGTAACCAGTGTACAGGTCAGAGGTGGAGAGACGAAAGGGATCCACTAGGTTTCAATACAATGGCCACAGTGGGACAAATGTGAAAAGGCAAGAAAGACAGAAATTCTTCAAAATGCATGAATGGGACAAATGAAGAAGAATGAGAGGGAGTGAGAAAGACAACTTGAAGCGGTGGTTGGAGCAGCCTGTCTTGTTCTGTAAGAAATGTGAGTTGAGCTTGAGGGCAACTTCATCGAGAATGAATAGTTCAATCTAAAACACTCTGACACTGAGGTCCAGAAAATCCAAGTGAGTTCAGCACTAGAAATTGGGGAGAGAAGAGAGACACCACAGCCCAGACTTACCTTTTGCAGATGCATGTGGTCGAGACAAACCTAGCCGTTAGTTCAAGCAGGAGCAACACTGGCATGTCAGGTTTCTCTAATATTGTCTGATCATTTTCCAGCTACAAAGTATAGCAAATGTTTTGATTCTATGCAGTACATGCCAGTAGACAGAAACATCACAGAATTTCCCATCAATCCCAACAGAGCTGGTGTTTCCATGGGGTGGTAGAGCTGGATATGGACCCCCTCTCTAAACTGCTCCTGCACCTGGGAACTCACTGCCATCACAAACAACCCTACACTAAACCCATGGACTCCTTAAATGAATCCAGACTGAACCAGGTCAGAAATGGACCACAATCACCTCATGACAGATAATGGGGATGTGGTAACAAAGGAACCTAGAAGTGACAGAAACTACATGCCACCTCGGGAAATGAAGAAGTTAAGGAATGGATCATTTAATTTTGGCAGTATTATTAATTTTTATACATAAATACCATGGGCAAATAAGTGGAGGGTTTTAACTGCAATACTGAAGTTAAAAAGAAAAACAACTTTTGTAGGTGCAAAGATGAGTTTGTTGGTAGAAAGTCAAAAACCAAGGGATGGTCAAAAACCCACTTCAAGTTGGGCTTGGTGGTACACGTCTCTAATCCCAGAGACTCAGCAGTCTGAGGCTGGAGGATCACAAGTTCAAAGCAACTTAGGGAGACCCTGTCTCACAATGAAAAATAAAAAGTGCTGGATGTGGTGGAATGTCCCTGGGTTCAATCTCTAGTACTCCCCCAACCAAAAACAAAAAATCTACTTCAATAAGGCAAAAAGGTTCATGCCATGCTTATTTTCAAACCATCAATGTGGAACAAGCCTTTCCCAGTCCATGCCTGGGTCATTTTTTCACCCAATAGAAGTCTACCGCCTAAGCAATTACATAGATATTGAAGCAGTGAATCAGGCTATTTATAACACTGCCAATTCTCCATTATTCCCAGACTCCCTCAGAGGCTACATGCTTTCTGCTATTATCTGCCCTCTGGTCATTTCGCTGTCCATTATCACCTCCACAGGGAAAAAGGGGCGAATCTCAAATCAATCCATTTAACTATGTATTAGTGTTGCTGGGAAAAGGGTGAAGGAAAATAATGGTGAACTGCCTCTATTATAAATGTAGTCCTTGATCACTACGCTTTACCCACAGACTCTCATTTTTGTTGAAAATGTGCTTTATTTTCAATTTAGGGGTTCTTTTCACTATTTCTACTTTACAGAAAGACATTAAAGAGACTCGAGAATATTCGTTCACTCCAAAATGGCAAAGGCTTCATGATGGTACCTTAGATAGTTATCTACTAGAAAAGTCAAATACGGAAGATGGATACCATTGAGTAGCTTTCCACTCATAATAACTGAACAGTGAGCCATCCCTTCTGGATTCCATTTTTAACTCAAAGACAAATGACAGTTGATGTTACAAACTATGTGGGGCTCATTCATCAAGTAAAAATAATTAATAAGAACTACAAAATAAAATAAGCAACCCCAGCCAATCTAGTTCAGCTTCCCTGTGTGTAGAATGGGACTATTCCGGGTATTTAACAACAGAACCCACCTCACAGGGGTTTTATGAAGATTTAAATGTGATAATGTAAATGAACTGCATAAGCAGCACTCTAAAAAAAAACCTGTATACAATCAATACCATTATTGTTAACCATTATCTTTGTTATTATCCTTATTGATTCTCTGGATGAGAATGTAGCTTTGCTAATACTTGGTGTCATTCAAGATAGAAGAGCACATTGTTTCTAAGCAGTGTCACACATCAGCATTAAAAATCTGGGGTGGTGTGAGCCCCAGTGTTGAAAGATAAGTGGTTTCTTAAACACCATCTCAGGTGTTAGTCCCTGTCTTTCCTGCTATAGTAGAGAGTGATGACAACGTATGGATAGCCAAGGAAAGGCATATCAAAATACACTCTACCTTCTTCTATACATTTACACACTGAAATTTTTGCTGAAAAAAAAAAGAGGGGGACTGAGATGTGTTTAAGTGGTGCTCACCACCTATGTATCACCTACACAGGAGCCATCTCTGGCCAATAATTGATAATTCACCATGAGAGTAGCCAAGTTGTTAGAATTGACTTTTGGTCCTCATGAAGGACCTAAAGCCCAACTTCTGTAACCATCATGATTAATGGTTAAATCATATTAAACTACATAAATTTAGAATGTACCATAACCTTCTTATGCCCTTCAATTTGCCCTCATGAAGACTAATGCATCCTTCCCTGTGGAGACAGAGCGATTAAGGAGTTGGGATTTCTAGTCTTCTTTTCTCTTCCTTGGAGGATCCTGGCTCCTCAGAGATCTCCATCAGGAAAAGAATATGCCTAAGTAAAATAAATGAAATAAAAACAAAGAGCACAACAGAAAAAGCAAATGCACCAATTTTCACAAGTTTTTGCTTTGCTCTCTTCAATTTTGCCACGGCAGATTCATAAAATTAAAGCTATGATTAAATATTTAAAATTTAAATTTTAAAGTCTGTAGAAGGGGGAAAAATACATCTGTGTGACCATCTACTTAACTGACAGTTTTACTTGGTGCCAAGAAAGATAGAACATGAAGCAAAATTATCTCTTCTTTACACAAATCTATCCAGTGTGGCATGTGAATTATCTCATGCATGGTTTGGATTGGGTTAACCAGCAGCATTTCTGAACTAAAATATATAGAGTAAAGGAGAAAGGTAGTAACTACATTTCTTCCTCTTGGGCAACCCATCTGTATTGATGCAAAAGCACTTCTGAGGAAGCAGTCCCTCTCCCTAGACTATGAACATCTTGTCTTCATAGCTGGGCTGGTGCGATTACACATTTATTCATTCAATTACATTTATGCAGACCGTGGTGCAATGGGCACATCTGTTAGCACCAGAGAGACAGAATGAATAAGTCAAAGTTCATGGAGTCTAGTGGGAGAAACAGACATGTAAACAGATACATTAGAGGACAACATGAACAGGAAACCAACCAAGGTTTACAGAGAATGCTGTAGAAGCCCAGAAGAGGAGTGGTTCCTTCTGACTGGGAAGGAAGGTGGTGGTATCCATGTGGGACTTAAAAGAAAAAGATTTTGCCAAAAGGAGTTTATGTTCTATGGAAAGAATAAAAGGCATAGGAAAGGCTAAGAATTAAGAGAGTCATGCCTTACCATCTTTGGGATGTGGGTACACTATAGGGAACAGGAGTTTGAAAACAATGTCTGAGTGCTAGTTTGAGATGGAGACAGTCAAAGGTCTCACATGACAGGATACACATCTGGATAACTTTATCCATAAGGACAGGGCATCCAAGATGCAGGTGACTGAAGAACATTATGTAATTTGCATTTTTTTTGTTCTTTTAAGGAAATTGGGAATGCAAAAACATTATGATAGTTAAGGGGGTTCCCAATAGTGGGGAGACCAAACTGGAGACTGTGGTTGCCAAGAGTGAAGCAGCCCTGAGAGCTGACTCCTTTGTAGGTTCTTTTCTAGAAGAGTAGAGTTAAATTGAGCAATATTTCCTAAGTGGCAAAATATACCCACAATTTACTCTGAGAAATTCATAAGTCACTTTCAATCACTGAATCTCTAGTTCAGAGAAATATTCTAAAAATTATACAGGTCAGTGATTCCCGATCTCAGAACTTTCAAGAATCCACATTCCTGGGCTCCACTAAAGCCTTAGTAAGTCAACATCTCCAGTTAGGGACCTGGAACCTGTATTTTTAACCATCTCTTCCTGTTAATTCACATAAATGAATGAACTCTGTAGAAGGGGGATTGCAGTCTGACCCATCAGAATTCTTGATAAGCAGGGATAAGGGTTTTTACAAGAGTATCCCAAATACGTAGCACAAGGCTTAGCTTGGTAAGGACTCAACCTTTGTCAAATCCTCAGCTACAACTCAAGACTTGAACGGATGTCTGCCTGGCATTCCTTGGAGACTGAGGTTATTAGAATGGAGTTTTAAATTCCATTGCTGTCAGCACTACTGGACTTGTTCCTTACCTATTTGGGTAAAAGAAATATTTTTTTTAAAAAAAAAAAAAACATTTCCCAAGGAATTTTAATCTCTCTTACATTTTCTAAAGTAGCAAAACAAGGTCTTATTGTTTTATGTTGAGTTGAATGTTGGTTCAGAAGCTACTTACTAAGATGTTAACAGCTTATAGAGTATACTCAAGTGCCTGCTTCTTGCTGTTCCAATTTGATTAATTATATGTATTTATATTACATTATATATCATGCGATCTTAACAGGAAAAGCTACTGTATTTGCCAACTTGGAGGTCTGGGGCATGCCTAACCTCGTAATAAATAACATTTCTAAATCAAAAAATTTACAGATTCACAATGTAAAAAAATAAAAAATAAATTAATTTCAATTATTGATTAGAGTGCAGAAATTAAACTAATGCATACATGAAATTATAAGGATAAATTAAAATTGTGCATTTGACCAGTGCATCTAGTACTGTACTTGTTCAGAAGTGTTTGCTGCAGACATAGTAAGAAGCTCCTTTACTGAAATTAATTGAAAATTACCTTCTGCAAGAAAATACTTCCACACTGGGCTGATGGAATACCCAATCGCATCATTCCAACTCTATCGTCTATCATTACCCAAGCAAGGTACAATCATTCTGTAAGGACAGAATAAGTGTTAAGTAAGTGTAACAATAATTTATGCATTAATCTACAATAAAATATCCTCATGACTCTGCCAAGTGAATTGTGTGAGGCAAGGTGTTTAAAATTCACTTTGATAAACATCTCTGTACTTTGGCAGAGACGTCATAACCACAGCTCACTATGCTCTGAGTCCCAGTCTAGAGGTAGGACTCCTTGCAGGCTGCAGGCACTGGTCATCAGCATTAGGTACATTTCTTCGAGTTATAGTGCATGGGGACAAACCTCTTAATTAACAACAATTGTGCTTTTAGGGAACAAAAAAGTCCAAGTTAGGCAGAACCTTGCTGACCCCCCTTTCCGAATCCCCTCCTGAGAGGAGCCTCGTTTCCATCCTCCCCTACCTCATGCATGCCAAGCCTGCGCTCTACTGCTGAGCTACAGCCCCAGCCCTGCCCACTTTCTATTTGAAATGGCAAAGACTAAGAGACATTTAAATTGGGGGTCCTGTTTATAAAATGAACTAGACTTCCAGCTAGCACTGGAACCTGGAGGATCCCTCTTCAAAGGCAGAGTTCTTTGCACTAATCCTATGAAATCCTGGCACACTATCAGGGTTGACTTCACTGTCTTCAATCATGTATGAAACTGCCACGGAATTAGGTTTTGTGTCTCCCCCGTCACTGCTCAGCAGCCTCCTGCTGACTATGTGCAGACTCTCCTGTCTAGTCAAGGTCATCCATGACTGGAGTCCCTGCCTGGTGCATGCTAAGTGCCACACATGGTCTCTTGAATGAAAGCCGAAGCTCTCTTCACCATGTGGTATATGGCTCCTGATTCTACAAGAAGGACATCTCTGACACGAGGACCAGGCTCCTCACACAAAAGTATCATTTCTGATATAACTTCATGTTTTTCTCCATTTACATTGCCTACAGCCTATTTGGAGGAAAAATCTTCAATTAAAATTTGGATTATTTCATTATTTTATGACAAGCAAGGAGATATGGGCTAAATTAGCAGCACCTAGGTTTGGGGTAAAACAGCAGTCCTTCCTCATAGTACTGAATTCTTGGATTTGTGCATTTCAAAGATACACATACTAATTCCCCAAACAGTTGCCTACAGATTCTTCTCATTTCATTGGGTAGAACTCTTCAAAGTAATAGAAAACACTGTCTTTCAAAAAATATTATCATAGCATTCCACACTGCTGGAACAAAAGGAACTTAGATTAATTTGACCAAACTCTGTAATTTTTCATGTTAAAATGTATTTCTATGGCCATGTACTTTACAACGTATTACAAAAAAAATTAGTTAACTTGAAAAAGAAAAGCAAGCTTCAGAACTTTGGCAAATAGCAAATCAGAAATGGTAACGAACACTGTTAATTACAGATTTATATTTCAAATCACTGAGTAAACATGCATTCTGACCAAGAATCATGATCTAATCATGAACATATATTTTATAAATTCACATTTTATAAGTGCATGTGTTTCTGAAGCCTTCAACAAAACAACAATAAAATAATTAAAAACTAACACTTAGAAACACTTCAATATAAGCAAATTAACAACATTAAGCAAGACTACATTTGGAACACTCAAAATTAAAAATGTCTCAGATCTGACAATTGTAAAAATACAAGTGAACAAAATACACCGAAATAAATTGTAAAGAATTGGCCTACCAGGATTTAGTGACAGTAACAACATCAAAATAAGGCCTAGCTTTGGCATATATGTTGGAATTATAATAAATCTTATCTTTCCATTTACTGCTAAATGAAATGAAAGAAATTGCCAAAGTGGTGGTCTTTTGGTACTAGTCTGGTTTATTTTGCAAGATAATTTTTTTTTAATCATCATAGTTTCTACTAATGACATTGCTTTTACAAAAGGTAACTTGAATGGCTAAGGTTCAAACTTGGTCAAAAAGAAAAATAAGCTTCAGTCAGGGAATGTTAATGGTTTGATCCAAAATAAGATCCTCCATGAAATCCATGCTTGATGAATTTGGTTTCCATCAACAAGCCAAAGCTTCAAGAAGGAAAGTTTGGCCCTTGAACTCAACTCACCCTAATTACCCTTTATCCTTGGAAAGGATGCCTGCTACAAAATAGAGCAAACTCACAGAAGGAGAGTACCCAGCATTAAATCAATAGGGGGAAAAAAATGATGCCAAGGGCCACCAGACAAGTTACAAATTGAGGGAAACCCCCACCCACAAGAACAAAAGCTCCTGAAGGGCAAGTACTGGGTCGAGGTTATAATCCTAATTAGATAAAGCTGAGCCTGTTTCAGCACAAGACAATCACGCAATGATAAACACCATCAACCTGAATGAGGCCTGCTTTTGAGAATAAGAGTTTGCATTGTTACTGAGGCATTTTCACACACGTTAATCTTATTTGACCCTCAACAACTCTGTTGAACTCTGCAAAGGGGAAATTAAGTCTCCTGGAGATTAAGCAATTCATACAAGGTCAAATAAAGGAAGGCAAATAAAGGAAGGCTGTGCTGACATGAAAATGCAGATTTTCTTTTCTTTCCTCTAAAACAATTTCCTGTTTTTCCCTCCTCACCAATGTGAATCTGCAATCTGTATACATGGTAAAAATGGTAGTTCATAACCCACTTGAATCAAATGTAAGAAATATGATATGTCAAGAGCATTGTAATGTTTTGAACAACCAATTAAAAAAAAAGGTCAAATACCTGCATTATAAAATTATTCAGAAGAGGCAAACCTGTATTCTAATACAAAATATAATGTTTGAGAAAGAGTTAAATGCTACTATTTTTAAATCTAAACATTTCTATGATTGCAATATTTTCTACTATTTTAATAAAAGTACCCAACTCTGATTCTTTGGGGTAAGTATATAAAGAATGAAGCTTCTTTCCAGAGGCTTGGAAGGCTGAGGCAGGAGGATCGCAAATTCAAAGTCAGGCTCAGCAATTTATGAGGCCCTAAGCAACTGAGCAAGACCTTGTCTCAAAAAAAAAAATAATAATAATAATAAAATAAAATAAAAAGGGCTGGGGATGTGGCTCAGTGAGTGGTTAATCACTCCTGGGTTCAATCTTCCGTACCAAAAAAAAAAAAGAATGAAACTTCTAAACTGTAAAACTGTATCTTGAGAACTCTATATCTTTGTAATAAAAAAGTAAAATAAGTGTTAGTCATCAAAGTCTGTGCAGTCATTTAGCCCTTAGCTTCTTTGTGGCTCTAGCAACCCAGTTGGAAGTCAGGCAGTTAGGGCTTTCTTGTACCAACTCACAGAGTCAGATGGAAGATATGAGTGAAACTGCTTGTGTGAGAAGTGGAAAACATAAGCACTGGGTTATAAAGAGTATATGAAAGCATTTTTAAATTTGTCTTAAAAAGAGTTCCCTGGAACCTCTGTGGCCCATACTTATCCAAACTATTTGCCTTCATCTCTCACCTCCCCTTTATCTAATATATATGATAGGAATCACAACTCATCTTCTCTTTATCCCATATTGTGGTTAAGAATCACAATTCCCTGCATTATTTCTGTCTAATTATTTGAGTCCAACTGTGGGAGCAAAGTAAGAGAGAAAACTAGCACAGACACTGTTTTGACACTGGAGTCTCATGAAAGTGACACTCCTAGGCAGCTGGGGCTGAGAGTGACACCAACATGTGAACCTATTTCAGGACTGATATGTGTTCAGTGTTTTCCATCCAGCCACATGACCTCTGGTGACTTCAATGGACAGTCTATTCGTGAACTGATTTTAGGAACTGCTGCTCTTGTACTCCCCATTAAAGGTAGTTTCAGTGTTCTGAGGCCTAATAGCATCTATGAACTTTGGGACCTGATATTTTTCAGTGGGTTTAAATCCCAAAGCCCTCAGGTTCTTAAAAGGTTCATATGGAAGATTCTTTTATCTGTATCTTGAAAGCTCTAATAAAGGGAACCGAAATACAACAATATGAGCTGTGGACTGAGGAGAACAGAAGACCTTTTTCCAAGTTTCTTGCCTATTCCCTTAAAAGCAACCTGAGAAGAAAGTAAGGGAAAAAATAAAAAATGTTAAAAAAAAAATTCAGTTCTAATGAACACCTAATAGTTAGCAGCTCCACAGATTTATTTTGTGAATGCCTCAAAAGAGGGCTGAGATCTTTAACCATTAAGCTGCCAGAAAAAGTATGGCCTTCCTAGGCATTAGCAGAATAAGTGAGCAGTGTTTGAGAATCATGAATGTGGCCTTTTGACTTCCCAAATTATATCAGGATTTTTTCTTTGACCTTCCCTTACTGCAGATCGGTAACAATGACACTGCTTTGTTCAGGTGAATCGGGACACATGGCACTATACACTTTTGCAGAAACACATCCCACATTAAATTAAGTTAGAGGCGGTATTTGAAAAATAAATAAATAATGAAGTTCCAATTCACTGCAAATGGTACGGGAGGCCAGTAAGTGGGAAGCCTGCAAGAGAAGGACTTCTTTTAGAAAGATGCTTTACAGGACTTTTTCTGCATCATTAACTCCTCTGGAATCCTGAACATAGCATGATGAATTTCCCTAAAAAGTAGCTACTGTTTAATTTTCAATCACTTCAAAGAGCCACAGTAGAAGGAATCAAAGAAAACCAAAAAGACCAGTGGATGAGAAATTCACCAAGGGAGGAGGGGGGAAATAAAGTTTCTAACAGATTTTGACCATGTACTCAAAATACCACTGATTATTTTGCTAATACAGTGTTTTACTGTTTCACCCGACTGAAATAAGTCTCTGTATTCATCAGAACACAGGATATTTTTATTACAATATTTGTGTCATAGCCCTTAAAAAAGGAACATACTTAAAAATTTGAAGAGAATTTTTGTCTGATAATGGCTTTTGGTGTGTGTGTGTGTGTGTGTGCGCGTGCGTGCGCGCACATGCATATGTGTGTGAGTGCATGCATGTGTGTGAGTGTGCGATGTGCGCGTGAGTGTGCAATGTGAGTGCGCACGTTACTATAAACAGACACTTAATTAGAGGTAGCTTATTACTGAAAGGAGTGACAACACACTGACACTCCTACTCCTCTCTCCAACAATATAGTCTTGGAAGAAAAATATAATTTCACAAAAGCAAAGAACTGTGGCAGGCAGGAAAGGCAAGAAAGTTGGCGGAGGTACTAGAAGGGTTGCTTAACTTCAATAATAACAATAATTGGTCTTTAAAAATGTCTTTTGCGTAAAAACCTGCCCAAGGGAAAAGAAAGAAAACCTCCTAAAAATTCCATATCCCCAAATACCACTACATCAAAAACCATCTGGAAAATGTCAGATAATGGTATCCGCCCACCCTAGAAATTCAGTAAACTTTGTCTTCAGTTAACATTTAGAATAATCAACTAGAATTGAAAATTCGATCGGAAAACCCTCCAAAGACAAAGCAGGATTTGGAATCCGATTTTTAAAAGTCTCCTTAAAAGGACCATCTGTTTATAAATACTCTTCTCACACTCTACTTTGTCCTTGATCTGTACCACAAGTTCACAGCAGAAGCAGACTGAATTTAAAGACATACATACGGCTACTATGAAATCTAGTTACCACATATATGTTCTGGGCTGGTCTCAAGTTTCCCTTGTTATGTAAGCACTTAGGGACAATAAAATTTCACTTATATGCAGCAGCACTGTGAGTCCCAAAACAACAGTCTACCCGGCCGTGCAATCCTCTTACTGGCAATGGATAGCACTGGGGTTTTATTTATGTTGATCATATTGTCAGTGCTCTATGGAATAACCATTTAGTGGACTCCGTATTAGTCCATCATATTTGTATTGCTGCTACTCAATATCATTAGCCATACTGAACTCCGTATTAGAAAAATCACATTAGAAAAACTGAAACATTCAGAAAGAACTAGGAAACGGGTGGGTTTCCCCCCACATCTGCAGACTGATGAGAAGAAAAACAATGAGTATTCACTTCTCGCAGATAGAGGTCACTAATGGACTGGATTTGAATCACTGTGGCAGAAACCACATAGTTATTAAAGCAATCTAGTGAAAAATGAACTTAAATTAAAAATAAAGAAAAGATACCAAAAGACGATTATCCAGAAAGGTGTGACCTGAATTCAAATAATATTTCATCACCTTGACCTTTCTTGAATCTTCTAAACAGAGAGCAAAACCTAAAGCCGCTTGGCACCCTGGCAGTTTTTTAACTTCAGAAGCTGCTGATCGCAGAAGCAGCAATTCTTCCTGATAAAGTAAGGAGCTGAAGAGTCAAACTAGATTAGATGCTCACACTGAGTCTCTACAGAATAAGGCTTCAAGAATCAGACATACTTGAGCCTTTCCTGAAACCCCAGGTTCAAACTGGGAAAATATAAAGTTGATTTAGGGAGACACGTATAAATCCTAAATCAAACTCTCCAGCAAGCCAGAATATAAATGTAATAGGGCATCAGAGAGGGTTCAAATTAGATCCAGCCGGTTAAAGTCTCACTAGGATAAGAACACATCAAGAAGCCTGGTATATAGGAAAAACCTGGGGACCCCAGGGTATCTATCCCAGCATGTTGTAATTTGGGAATCTACTTTCTTTTGTTAAAAGCATCACCTGGAATTTCTAAAAATGCAATGAAACTATCAAAGTGTTAGGACACAGCAATTTTTTTTTTAAACTAGCATTCTTTCCATGCTAGGTTTGTAATGGGTTCTGTTACAGTATACCTACCTAGTCCAATTCTTTTTACAATTTCATATACCTACTGGCAGAGACATGGAATCATGTTTAAAATCCCATCTTCCAACCTCCTCCAGTCACAGATATTTGCAACTCAATGAGATAGTATGGCACTGCACTGTCATCTGTGATTATTAAAAAATTAGATAGTTTAACCCTATCTTGTTACAGATTTTCCAGGAGAGCTGGAAGAGAGATTGTGTTTTTTGGAGTAATAACATTTTGTGGGAAAAAGCAACTTTTCTTGGCATGTATATTTATCATCCAAACATTGATTCTCTTGCAATATGGTAACCTGCCGATTATCCCTATCTGGCACATGTTGCTTAGAGATTGAAATAATAATAATAATCCAGTTCTAACATTTCAGACACTGACCTAAATTTTTACATCCATACAACAACTAAATATATCCCTGGACAGATGCCAACCTGCATTCTATTTACCTCAAATGTTTGGGGGATCCTTTCACTAGAGATTTAATAAGGTCATACCAGTTAAGTCTATAGACAATCTAAGTCATTATATGGGAGCTAGCCTTCATATTAGCTTTTGGCTGGGGGAAGTTAGACATAATAAATTTAGCAATAAGCCTGTAAGCAGTGGACATGCTCCAAAGCTCCCTGAAACCCTGTGTGATTAAAGAGCCTCCCAGCTGAATGGGGAGCAATAGCTCCCATTTAGAAGAGGCTTTGCATAGCAAATGCAGCAAGTAAAGAAATCTAATCAGCACCTTGCACTCCTGCATTTACACGGATTTGTGCCTTGCACTTACTTGATTAGCTTACAGTAAGCTTTACATGAGATTCCCTCCATTAAAATTAATCAAAAGCCCTTAGAGACTGTTTTCCATTCAAAGGAGAAAGCATGATGAGTTTCCAGGTGAATTAATAATGATCATAATAATAAAGACGATAGCAGCAGCAAACGTTGAGGAGCTTTCCAACTCAAAACTCTATGGGGGGTTTGAAGTAGGCATTGAGAAGTTGGAGCTGGAATCTTTTGGCTCTGAGAATGAATGGCAGCTATTTTCTCATTTTAAGTAAGGCCAGCCACTGTTCCAGAGACATGACTACCTTCTCTTGGGCCCACAGCCTCAGTGCACCCACTCGGCCACTCAATTCCCTGGCACCATCGTGCATCAGGCCATTAAGAGGGGAGGGGGGGAAACTGGCCCCTCTGCAACCAGGAACCCTCTCCCTCTAAGACAGAGAGACAGACAGACACACACACACACACACACACACACACTTACTGAAAATTCACATTTCCAAAAGCTAACCCGTTTCATCTTAGCCCCCTCAATGAAAATGTGAGTTCTAAAGTTCCTATTATATGAAGCCAGAAGGTGAATGGAAGAGGGGAGGACTCCAGGGATGTCAAAAGGGAAAGAATTTTGCCTCTTTGCAGTCAATTTGCACACACCTCCCCATATTTGTTGTTCTGAGCAAGCAAAACCAAGCAGGCAAATTTGAGTGGGCTTGAATTTCTTTCTTTCTTTCTTTTTTTTAAAGATGCTAAATAGGGGTGAGAGGTTTGAGCGGGCGGGGGTAAGTGAAATCCATCAATCATTTCCCTGGATTGAGGAATACTAAAAGCCCCTGGATTCACTTTCCAGATTTCCAAAGAGCCATACAAGATGAGGCACCATCTGGGGCTGAGGGTTATCATTCACTCCCAGGGGCATTTGCGCCGGGCACAGCTGCCCATCGGGCACATATAAGATCCTAGCGCTAGGTACCCATCCCCGGAATCTTGAACTTCATCTCCCTCTCACTTTGACCCAAACCTGGCGAGCGCTAGGAAAGGGTCTGAGAGAAAGCAGAGGGGTACAGAAAGAGAAGGCTGGGGAAGTGCTTTACCTGCGAAGGTTCTCGAGGTCTCCTTCCAACCCTGGTGGTAATCCCGCTCAGCGCTGCGCCCTCCCCAAGATCCAAACTTTTGCTTAGTCCTCCGGGTGGCGGCGGCGGCGACGGCGGAGGCTGCTGGAGCCGAGCCCGGTCGCCTGCAGCGTCGGGGCACGGGGGAGCGGAGGCCGGAGCCTCAGAGCGATGCGCGCCTCCCCGCAGCCTGTAGGCGCCCGGGCGCCCCACTCGCCTCGCTCGCTCTCGCCTACTTCCCCTACGGATGCGCGGCATCGTCTTCCCCCGTCCTCCGCCACCTCCGCCTCCAGGGCTCGGGCATGCCACTTTCTCTCGGCTCGGGCCGCCCTGGCTCCCGCCTCCTCTCCTCCTCTGCCTTCCTTCTCACTGCCTCGGCTAAGCCAAGGAACCCCGAAAAAAGTAGGGCGGGCGGTGAAAGAGGTGGAAAACGGCCAGGAGGCACCCGGACTCCTGGGAGACCAAGAACCCCGGGGGTCGGCAAGAGCCAGGCGGGCGCTCCTCCGACGCGTGTGTGCGAACCCCGCCGAACTGCGTGCGGATCTGCGCGGGGGCGGGCGCGGGGCTAGCTCCAAGTGCTGCGCCCGCCCAGCGCGGATGTGGAGGCTGCTCTGACCAAACTGCTGCCTCAGTCTGAGGCGGTCTGGCTAATGTAGGCGCTGAGGCCTCCACCCCCACCCCTGCTGACACCCCCGGGAGATGTTTACAGTAATGAATTCGCGGGATCGCCTCCGCGGCTCCCGCGCTCCTCCTCTCCTTGGGTCCCTCGCGCTCTGGCGCGCTCTCCCCTCCTAGAGCCCTCTTTCTCTCCCTCCCTTTCTCTTCCTCCCTCGCGGAGTCCCTCCCACTTTTCTGGTTTAAAGAATGCTGGGGAGGAGCGGCTGCTACCCAAAGCTTTCCAAGAGGCAAAGTCTGACTCGAATTTTAACCCTCTCCTTCCTGGAGAGAGTTCCAGAGCATTGGGGCTAACCCCGCGGATACCACCTTGACCCTGCACGCTGCCTCTGGATTTTCTACGATGCACATGCCCTCCCTACCCACAGTTTTTAGAAATACTTCCAACGTCCGAACCCTGAAAAGCGATTTCCCCCAAGTCGCCTAATGCTGTACTTCCAGGAGAGAGGATCTATTACTTTGATTCCGAGAAAGGATCGAAACCTGAGATTTGAGGGTAAAAATATAGCAAGCCTCTGAACCAAAATGGCGTTATTTCAAATGCAGGCAACCTTGATGATTTGCCCCACCCCCATCTCCACCCCATTACAGGTTCCTTCATTCCGGACCTTTTTAAACTTTAATTGGGGAATAAACTAGAGTTTGATATGACCATTTTAAACACGTCTACTTTCTCGTATTACCCTGGCTGCAGCTGGTGGGGTGGGGGTGGGTCAATTTCCCCACAGATTTCAGTGGACAGCCAAAATTCAGCCTTGAAGATTGTGGAGACAGACTGGACAGCAAAAGAAACCTAATTTGTATATAAACAGCATTTCCAATTCTCAATCTCTTTGCAAAGAGTAAGTAAAGAATAATCTGAGAAAACCGAGGGGTATGTCTTTTTCTTTGCGAGGTGCGGAACGGGGGACGGGATCTGGTTTGCTCTTCGTTTGATTGCTGCTCTTCCTGCCTCCAGTAAGTTGCTGTCATGTTTTAACAAGTCCGGAGAGAGGCTGAATCTGAACAGAAGAGGGAGAACGAGCCCGCGCCAAGCGCTGGGCTGCGCCTAGACGCGCTGTCAGTGAGGCCAAGGGAGATGCAATCCGCAAGTTTAACCCCGGACCAACACTCTAGGGATCCTCTTAGCTCCGTGGGCTATGGAGTAAGACGGGGGCGGTGCCTGTAACCGGCTGGAGATGATTTCCGGACGCGCCCAGGCGAGACCGCACTCCCTGTCTTCAGTTCAAAGCCTGAGTCACTTGGCACCCCTTCTCCGATTGTTTTTATTTCCTTCGCATCCCTGTTGTGTCTACTGCCTTTATGTGTTTGAAAGCCTAAGTAAGGTTAAGACGACTTGGAGAAACGCCAGATTTGTCTCCTAAGCCACGCATGGACCCACCCAGGCACACGTTGACACACGCGCTCACACGTGCACACACACTCATACACACTACTCGAATGCTTGAGCGCCTGTCGCTATTCTGTTGTATCATGCAAAGGTGACTAGAAAACGCTTGAACTTAGATATGCATAGCCCGTCCTCTACCCAAACTCCCAGAGTGTAACTAATAATTATCCAGGGAAGGAAGGGAAGAGGATGGTGGAGCTAATCACAGAGAAACAGTTAAGTGCCATCTTGCTGGGAGGTTCCTGGAGCAAAGCGCCAGAGACCACAGCAGTGGTGGCTTCAGTCTCCACCGGCAACTGTTTCACATGCTCCAGGAGTTTTCCAGGAGTCAAGTGTGGATTCAACCCGCTCCAGTCACCCTGTTCCCCAGAGGGCTCCCTTATCCTCTTTAGTGCCTGGGTCTCAACTCGGCACCTTGATCTTGGGCCTAATTATCAAAGAAAAAGAAGTGACCATGCCGACTCTGAAAGAGCTGGGAAGAGCACTGGACTGGTCAGCGCGGCGGAAGGATCTTTCCAGGAGGTTGGGGCTCTAGCAGCGACCCGGTGGCAGCTTGCTAGGCCTTGCTTCAGCCACTCTATCGGTCTTCTTGTCCCTGCATTCAGCTCCTGGGGGCGTTACCCGCCCCATCTCTGCGTCCAACGCCAGCGGCGCCAGAACGCGATCACAGTTCAGCTATTCTTGTGCCTCGCGTCTTCGCCACCCTTTCCTTCGCTTCAGGAAGGCGCAGTGGCCCCAGCTGAGTGACCGCCAGCCCCAGAGAACCAAAAGGGCTCCGGATAGACTCGGTTTGGGGAAAAGCATCCCCTCTCCCCAAATGAAAAGAAAACCAATTAGTACCCGCTGCGTCTTAGCGGCTAAACGATCTTGGATTGAGGGAATGGAGCGGGCTGGTGGCTTTAGATATAACCACTTGATAATAACGCTGGTAGCATTAAAAGTAGATGGAAAAGGAGGTTGTTAATCGTGGAAGTTAAGAGATTCTTTCTGACGAAATGGGAGGCTGTACTCCAGCAGGCTTAAGCGTCTGGAAATCCTCATTTAAGACCTATACATCCAGCAGGCAATCATTTTTGCTTTTTGACCCTGAGCCATTACAAAACTCCTTAAAGAAGGTGGATTGGACCTGCAGATAGACGTCCCTAAAGTCGGGAGCCTAATTTCTCTCCTGGTAAAGGAAAAAGTCTAGAATATCCCATCAGGGTGACTCCCTCCCCAGTTAAAAAATAAATATATCTTCCCCCAAAGAGCGTGATGCCCGCTTTGCGGCTGCTAGGGCGGCTATTAAAAACTTCACCTGGCACCGCAGTCTCTTTACCTGGCGGCCGAGTCTCCTCCCAGTGGGCTCATCCGAATCCGACAGGGTCGGGGAGGTGGAAAGGGAAGAAGCTGGCGCGGCAGCAGCGGGGCTCCCGGGGCATGGTATTGTTTTAGGGGTCGCCGCCGAGGTCCCTTCTGCCCATTGTTGAGAACTGCCACCCTGGTCCTGGGGCTCGGTGGACACTGTCGCGGGCGAGGAGGTGCCACCTCCCCGCCGCTAAACTCTCGGGTGGAAGGACCAGAAGCGCACCCCCAGCGGGGGAAGCTCAGCGCCTCCGCGCGAAGGTTGCGAGCACGGTTGTTATCTCCGAGCGCTAGTTCCTCCGCGATGACAATGGATGATGCCAAACTCACAAGTGAAGGCGACAGGTTTTGAACGTACAACTAACTACTAGATACCCAGCCTGAGACAGTATGCTTCTTTTCCCCTCCCCCAGCTCTGCCTCCTACCAGGGAGGGGACTAACTTAACCCTGTGTGCGCCCTGCACTCCCGGGAGAAGCTGGAATGGACTAGGAAACCGCAGGCGGCGGCTCCCAGGGCGAGAGCTTTGTTCACGTGCGTTTCCAGTGGGTGTGTTGCTGTCTAGGGGCACTCGCGTGGCAAGACGCCAGTGACGGGCTTCCAGCGCCAGACTCAGGGATGAGAAGGAGCCCTAGCATTTCATCCGGACCAGACCCAGCCCTCGGAATCTATTTTTTGCCTCCAGTTACCGGATTTATGGAAGTTGCCAGCAAAGTTGGGTTTTATTCCTCTACTTCTGTTCCCCGCCCCTCGTATTATTTCCTTCGCTAGCTGAGCTTTGAAGATTTGGAACTCGTCGCTGATTCTAACTCTAGCTCCTAACTGTATTGCGTGTGCGAGACACTCAGACCAAATTTAAATGAACCCTCAAGGAATGCTGCCTCCCACCCATCTAGAGCCGGAGTAAGACAAATACAAATACTCAATAATGAAGACATACTCAAATAACGAGGATTAAGACACCAGAAGATTGTGAGGACGAGATGAAGGAGTTTGATTTGTTAATGGGGATATGGGAATGAAGGGAGGAAGGAGATTAGAGAGAAAGAGAAAGGGGGAGAAAGGAAGAAATAGAGACAGAAGTTAGCCTTAGAAAGAAACAAATAGGGGAAATAAAAACAAGAATGACGATGCAAAAAAAAAAAAAAAATTATCAAGGTCCCAGCACTGAAAGAGCAGGTCAGTGTTAAGCGCCAAGATTTTGAGCGCAATATTTTCCCAGCTGCTTTGGAAGAGGTGAAACAGAGAATATACCTCTGCCTTGCATTCAATAAACAGCTTTGACTAAGTGTTCTCAGCTCAAGAAATTCAGCGGAGTTGGAGGCCAGTCTTCTCTTGAAGACAGAATGCGAACAGACAAGAAAAAAATGTTGGGCACAGCGCTGCTGCGGTCACCGTCACACCCAAATGAGCCAGGACCTCAGGGAGCGCAACCTCAGATCCGCATTTGGACATCACCTCCTTTTGAGTTTCCGTTCTGGACTAAGGAAGATGCCTTTTAAAAAGTCTTCAGAGAGTAATCGTGGATCACGCTGAAACTGAGTTATTTCAAAAGTGAAAGAGTGCTTTTCCACTGGATAGATGTTCCAATTTCTCTCTGCAACATACCCAAGCCAGGGGGAATAGTAATAACCACTTCAAATGCCTCTCTGAGCTCTGCCAGCCCGGTGAGGCAGTGCGAGCCGCTTCCAGCCCTTACAGTGGAGAATTCCGTTGTAAATCCTTCCAGTTAGCCAAGGTGGCAGCAAAGCATAGGGATAGCTCCTTGGGCTCCAGAATCAACTAGAAAGTCCGCGTTTTAGGACATACACACATCTGCCTGCTTTTAAACATCCATTTTCCTATGTAAGTGTATATAAGAGCCTGCATGATGTCCTTCTTTGAAATGTTGATCTGTGAGGGCGGTATAATGATTTCCCCTTTAAAAACACATTTTTGTTTGAAAGCAAGATGGAACTCTTTACAGCTTTTACTTTCTCACTTTTGCTGCTGAAAAATGAATGAACTGGAGAAGGGGGGGAGGGGATGGTTGTAGAAGTACAGATATTGTATTTGCAATTACTGCTGTTTCTAAATCATAAGCAAACAATGTTATGACTGTGTTCTCCCTACAAGAGGCTATTGGTGCAGACGTGATAATCAGGACAAAGAAAAATAAGTAGTGAAAAAGATCACATCAAATTTCTGAAGAGAACCATTGTAAAAAATTGTTATTCATCTGACCTGAGTCAGTTTTAACAATACATGGCAATGTGACCAGAAGAAGCGAAATAATAGGGAATGTGATTCAGGGGATCCAAAGTGTAATAATTTTGCCAACTCAAAATTGTGATAATTATGATAATTGTGATAATTATGTTATTTTATTGATAAAATATCACTGATACATAAAGATAGGGAGGCAGAAGAGAAACAAATGACAATCTGGGAGATTAAAAAAAAAAAAAACAAAAACAGAAGGATATCTCATTACTTATCCTGAAGAATTCAGTCCTTAATAGAGATTTCGTTTCAGTAGAAATCTTATTGCCATCTCAAAGTCTTTACCTTCCCCCAAGTGTTTCTTGTGTGATTCCCTATATATACACACACATCTTCAATGACCTGTCTTCTTAATACTTGACAAAAGTAAAAATAACACAGTATCTGTCTCCTAAAACCCTGGTTGAAACTCCAGGCAGTGACAGTTTTGATCTTGGGTGTGTCCAGTTCTGAGCCTCTGCTTCTTCATTTACAAAATGAACATTGACTATCCCTGTCCTATCAACCTCATAACATTGTCTCAGAGTGAGCCAGCACAGGTGAAAATGCTTTAGAAATGTCATGTGCTGCAGGGCATAGTGGCACACGCCTATAGTCCCAAGTGGCTCTGAAGGCTGAGGCAGGAGGATCCCGAGTTCAAGGCCAGGCTCAGCAATTTGGCAAGATCCTAAGCAATTCAGCAAGACCCTGTCTCTAAATAAAATATAAAAAGGGCTGAGGATATGGCTCCATGGTTGAGTTCCCTCAGGTTCAATCCCTGGTACCAAAAAAGAAAAAAAAAATGTCATGAGCTATTGTTAACATTATTATTGTATCACTTATTCCCTCTCTTCAAAACATAGGAAAATTACATCAATCTAAGAAACCAACATTAGTGCATTGCTACTAAGCTCTGTTTTTCACCATTTTTCCTTTGATATCCTTTTCCTGTTCAGAATCCCATTAAGGACTCCATATTCCCTTTAGTCATCACATCTCCTGTGCTCTGAGATAGTTCCTACATCTTCACATGTCTTTTATGACCCCAAGAATTTTGAGAAGTTATGCTCAGGTACTTTCACAGAACATCTCTCAGCTTGGGTTTGTCGTTCTCTCATGAATAGTGTCTAGTCATGGGCCTTGGTGGGAGAACAGTAGGGGCAGGGTCCTACTCATCACACGCAGTCTTGTGTCACAGGTGATATCAACACTCTTGAAGGCATTCTGCACCAGGTTTTTGTGCTGTGAGACCATCTACCCTGGCCACACAATTCTTCAGATTCTCTGGAAATGAATCACTAAATTCAGTCCACTCTCATGAATTTAGGATTTCTAACTAGCAAAATCAGCACCTACATGACTTGTAAACATTCCAGATATGAAATTATCTGCAAAAATCTCTCAGAAAAAAAAATTCCTATGTAGAATTTAGTAAATTCTAAGGAAATCACTGAACTGTCTCCTCTGGTTACTTATGTTGAAACCATTTTCAACTGATCTGTTTTACAATTTTCAAACCCAGTCATTGTCCAAATCCTGTTGATGCTTTTAGAAATAGCTGCTTTTTTCCCTAACCCATTGCCATAGCTTTGGTTGGTTCAAAATTTCAACTTTCATGTGCACAAGCGACATCCATCCCCTCCCATCCCTCTCTACCTTTCATATTTTCCACCAATATACTGCTGATTCTGTTTTCTCTTAAAGTGGTATTTGCTCTCCACATGTTCATCTCTTAGCTAGATCTTAGTGTCTTCTTAAATAATTGAGTTTATTTCACTTTTTGTATTTTTCTAGTGTCCAGTACAACACTTTTCATCTGGTAGAAGCTTAAAGTATGATCATTGATTTCACAAACAAGCTTCTCTGGCAGGTAGAGAGGAATGTATTCTTTCTTCTAAGATGAGGACCATTGAAAGGAAATCCTTGGCTAATACAGTTTAGAGAATTAGCTTTTCTTCTCTTTTTTATGTGGTACTGAGGATCAAACCCAATACCTCACACATGCTAGGCAAGTACTCTATCACTGAGCTACTGCCCTAGCCCAACTTTTCCTCTCTTTAAAGAGTAGAAAGTACTCCTAATCTATGCCATCCTTTTGTGAGCGTGACCTGAATCATCTGAATCCGGGACTTTGGAATTCATACCATTCTGATTTGGAAATGCCAGGCTAGAGTTTATGGTTCATCCGTTCACCCAACCACATTTGCAGAAAATCCAAAACAAGTAGCAGAAATTTGATGAATGGATTCAGTCACTACCCTGTCAAAACTCTCAGTTTAATGAAGACACAAATAATTGTGTGCTCGCTATGGAAATACAATAATTTTGTTATGTTCAAAAGGACTATAGTGACATGAAACAGGTTCTCTCTAGAGAGAAGGCCTCATTCAAGTGATGATGAGGTTCTTTTGACAATGTACTGATTTTACAGGGGACTGGGAGGTATTATTTTTATATCTGGTCTTCTGCATACGCAGCCCCAGCTACTGGGGTCTCCTGTCTCACGAAAAATTCTTTAGGCCAAGAATTGGAAAATCAATATGTAAGCAATTGCTTCATTTCCCCAAGCCTCAGTTTCTTTCCCTTTCTGTGCAGGTTACAAGATGATTATGCATGAACAAAAACAGAAGGTACATACTGACAGGAAACAAAAGCACGTTAAACCATGGAGATTTCCTCTTACATAAACCTGCCATTTGTTAAGCAGTTGCTCTCTGTTCAGAAGGGAAGCTTGGAAAAAAAAAAAAAAGAAAACTTAATGCAAACATTCTCCAAGTGTAGTGGGTGGGAAAACTGAGGAAACTCCTTAAAAAAAAAAGTATTAAAAAAGATGAACGATCTATCCAGGGACTTATTCAATGCTCTGTGCTGCTCTTGTAGAAAATGTTACTGAATTTTCTGTATTAAACTATAACTCTGATGAGGATATTTTAATCTGAAAAAACATTTAATTGAATGTATATATAAGATTCTGCATTAAAATTGATAAATATTTTTCTCCCCTGTATATCGACATGCTTCAGAAATAACTTGCATGCCCTGGAAGAAAAGACTGACTTATTTGGAGAACAACTACCTTCCCTTGAGATTTGTGCATTACAAAGAACTCTGAACTTGCACTTGGAAGATCTTACTTCAAGTCTCCATCATTTTGTTAGGAAATCACTTAATGCCTCTGAACCTCAGTCTCCCTAAAAAATGAGAAAAGTAAAACCAAGACCCTTGTTCAGGGTAGATAGATAGATAGATAGATAGTCTCTTCTGTCTCTGTTTATTAACTTTAAAAATTTCCATGAATAAAATATTTTGTAAACAGAACAGGAAATAATTTAGTATGAGTATATGTGAGTTTAATAGTATTTGAGGTTTGTTCTTTATCCATGGTACAGGGGAAGGAATCAAATTCTCCTTCCTGGGCACTGAAGAGAAAATGTGGATCTCTAGGCTATTTTGTAGGTTAGCTAAGCCCTGGGGGCTCTCCTTATTGAAGAAATCTTTGTGAGCTTGATTTCAGAAAATCCTTCTTACTTCTGGTGGGTTTCAGAGATGTCTAGTCGATCCCAAACCCAACATCAAACTATAAAAATGGACAGGATTGTTCTGTTTTTAAATTATTTATTTATTTTTCCTTCTAAGGATCCATTTTCATTTTATACAGTGGGATACGTCTTTCCTTATCCTTCAGTGCTTTTTATAAATGGTATAGTGGTGGAATATGATATGTCAAGAAATTTGTAATGTTTTGAACAACCAACAATAAAAAATTAAAAAAAAGAAAAAAAATAAATGGTATAGTGTTAAGATTAGTTTTTTATAAGATGTAAGAGGCACAAAAATAAGGAGTATAGGTCAGATTTGGTAGAAAATCAAGCAGTGGACAGTAAAACAATTTCATTTGCAGAGTCTGAGTCCCTTAGAGTATCCCTACATGAATTATAGTATCTAAGAGCTTCCCACCACCATTCACCATGACACGGTAACAAGCTGCATAATCACAGAGACAGTGAGGCAGCAAGTAAAGGTGATAGATCTTGAGAAGACTGTAGAGTTTGGTCCATTCTCTTGATATAAATGTTATTATCCCATGGAAAGGAATAGTTGTTGTTATTATTATTGATAAAACCAAAGATACTCTAATTTTTTTTCTAATTATCTCTGAAATAAAAGTCAGATTTCCCTAAAATACCACATCTTCCTAATATGTCCATCTTATACAGATTGCTTTCAAAATTATGGAACTGAGCCCTCTAAGACTGAAGGAGTTCTCAGTATCATCAGGGAAATACAAACCAAGACCACAATGAGATGCCACATCATACCCACTAGAGTGACTGTAATCAAAAAGACAGAGAGTACTACTTCTGTGTACAACCAGAGATATGAAAAATTGGGTTCTTATGTGAAATATGAATTGTAATGCATCCTGTTGTCATACATAACAAATTAAAATTAAAATTAAAAAAAAGAAGAGTAACAAGTGTTGTCAAAAAGTAGAGAAATTGGAAGCTTGTACATTATGGATGAAAATGTACAACAGCAAAGCCACTTTGGAGAACAGTTTGAACAATAGTGTCTTCAAAATTTGAACATAAACTTACTATTTGGTTGAGCAGTTCCACTCTGAAAGATCAAACTAAGAGAAATGAAAACCTGTCCATGCAAACACTTTCACACAGGTGTTCTTAGTGGCATCATTTGTGATACTCAAAAACTGGCAACAACCTAAATGTCTATCAACTGGTGAATATTAGGTAAAATATCCACATAATAAAAAAAACATTTGGCAATAAAAAGGAACAAATTATAGACACATGTAACAACATTCATGAAGCTGTACACAAGAGACCAAATTAAATTATGTGATTCAATTTGCATAAATATGCAGAAAAGATAAAACTCTGATGGCAGAGAGCATATTACTAGTTGCTAGGTGAGAGGAAATGGAGGGAAAGAGGGATGTGAATTACCAGAAAATGTGTATGAAGGATCATAATGCCAGGATAAAAATATTCCAAAAGTGATTCACAGTGATGGACGCATAATTTAGTAAAACCAAGCAAAAAAAAAAACCCATTAAACCAAACACTCTAAAAGAGTAAATTATATGACACACAAAATATGTCTAAATAGAATTATTTTTCAAAAAGTGAAGAAGGAAGATACATGTATCAATGAATACCTACTCTTTCTAAAATCCTTAGTAGTTCCCGTCTATCACAATAAATAATATTTGAATTATCTTAGGAGGAGTAAATAAGGGATATGGAGTTTATTATTAGGAAAAGCAAACTAATATGAAACTCTAAACAATTCCTCCTGTGTTTTTCTGGTTCTTCTAAACAGCAGGTAAAGTTTAATTTGATTAAATGCAGTTATTTGATCTGTAAAATTTAGAGGTAAAATAAGTACAAAGTCACTTTCTTTTTTTTTAAGCAACATTTTAAAAAGGTTTTGAATCCACAAGAGAAAACAAATCTTGTTTTGGTTTTGCATTACATTCTCTACTCACCAGACAACTGAGCCAAAAATGTCTCCTATTTTTACAACCCATCGAATAATCATATACTATGGCTCAAAGTCAGATTGTTTGAGTTGTTTGGTTGTTTATTAATAAAAATATATTGTTGATAATAGAATTGTGAATTATTTTACATATCAAGAGAACCGTGTTTTTGCTTCAGATGTTCAATAACCAGGTATCTTCTTTTTTACTTTCCAGTTAGAACAATATACATATCAATTTGTGAGAATGTCAAATTTTTCTTTTTTTTTCTGGCAAAAGGGGAAAAATAAGATGGGTTAAGAAGTATTTCAAATGTAGTATCAATTGACAAAGGAGGCAAAAATAAAGACAACATCTCATCCATCAAGGAGCTCAGATCAAGGGTTTTTCTTTAACTCAAATGACGACAGCTCCAGAGCTATAAGCAACTAGAAAATAAATAAGCAAAAACACCATTGGTGTTTCTCTGGGTTTCCATTGCAAGGCCTGGAGCAGGTAAACATGTCATTTTACCAGGAGGATGACCTGAAATTTTTTACCACAACAGAAAAAGAAAAAAGGAAGAAAATTGAATTGGGGCATGTCATCTCTCTTACATTTGGATAACTGTCATTGTCATGCTTTGTTCAGTGATGCTGATGAAAATATCCAGGAAGAATAATTTACATCTACCTTCAATAATATAAAATGATCCAAGGCACAGATTTATAGTCCTCATAAGAAGAGGCTCAGGACAAATGATGTAGTTGCTCTTAGCTAAAAGCAGGCCCTGGTTGGTATCCTGTGTTCATATTTCTCAAACGGAAGTTGCCCACAAGATGCAGTAAAATCGAGTTTGTAGGCTTTTTAATGGTCCTTTTACAGCCAAGACTGTTTTTCAGGTTTCAGAAAACTGTGGATAGAATAAAGGAGTTAGACCTGTGACTGTCCGATGGATCTATCACCCATTCACAGTATCCTGGATAGAAGAGAGATGAGGGTGAACACATTTAACAAGGCCTGAGTTTGGAATGGGCAGAAAAGCACAATTCTGAAGTTTTTGAGATCTACTTCTTAGATTGAAACAAGGAAAAGTATTTTACTATGAGTACAATTCACCTTTTAATTTCACTTTTCACATTATTCCCAGACTTCAGAGAAAGAGTAGAAACTAGAGTTGACGATTTTGAGAAAATCTGCCAATTGGCTGGATTCTTTCACTAATGCCTTATAGGATGTGTTCAGGTACAAGAGGGTGTCACCATCTATTTCAATTAGAATTAGATGGGGTTTCAGTATGGAATATGTTCCCAACCAGGTAGGTATTTAGGAAACTTACTTAATGACCTTATGGCCCAGATGTCTCATCTATCACAAGGTGACAATAATTTCTTGCAAACTTGCTTTATATCACTTTGTAACTACAGGATAAAATGGTAAATGTAAAAGTGTTTAAGGGAAAAGCATTTCATGAAGCAAAGGTTTCACTGTCATTTAAAAATGAGAACATGTCCTCTTTGACCCCTTAGTTTACTTGAGGATGAAGGCTAGGGCAACCCCTCTAGGAAACACTAGGTTCTGGTTTACATTTATGCTGACATGGGGGTGATAAAGGCTGATCTGTAGACATGACAAGGACGAAGACCTAGCCTAAGTCAGAGTTTGAAGAGCCTCATTAATCACGCTCCATTGTGCTATAGGTTCCATAAACACTGCAAAGGCATCAAGTGCAGGCCTTCTCCTAGTGACATCTTTCCAGCCTAACCCCAGGAAGCCTTTGAGATTTCCTTAAATGACTGGATTTCATTTCAGTCATTAGCTAACCCTGCCTAGTGGGTGACTGTGGATCCCACCAGGCAGAAGTAAGGGGATATGCATTCAAACAGTTCAGACACGGTTTGTCCCCTCACATAACCATTAAGAACAGTAGGGGGCCTTTCCTTTCTCAGGGTAAGGCAAGTTGTTCATGTGAATCACACAATATTCCACATTTATTTGCCTTCGGAAACAAATGCTGTAAGGTTATAACTAGGAAGAGAATGCTGGCAAACCTTCCTGTGGATATGCTGGGTAAGACTAAAAGGAAAGTGGTTTTTCTAACTGATTCAAACATTCTTTGGCTAAGCCTTCTTTATAGGAATGGGCAACTTTGACAGAATTAAGAGAACAAGTCAACTTTGGCATTTGACACTATGGATCAGAATACGTCTGACTTCACTAGTATTCATGTGAACATGGTTGATCCTTCTATTTCGCTTGCACTCACCTTTGAAAGCCTCAAAGATTCTCTCATTTGTAAATGTTTTATGTTTTTTAGTAATACTTGACTAACATTTTCCTTCCTGGTAATGGTGAAAGAAATATGTATCTATCAGTTGGAATATAGCTTTGTTTTGTTTTGCTTTGCTTTTTAAGCTATAATAGCAATGATCCCCACAGAATTAATACTAACAAAACCACTTAAGTAATTGTGTGGATGAAATTTGTACAGAACATACAAATACAATTTTTGGCACTATTAATTTATGATTTTCTTGAAGAATAAAGTAAGCCTGAATTTCCATGTTATTTTGGGAAGTCCAGATATTGAATAATAATAAATGAAAACATTAATTTCCTGTCTGCATTTCTTGTCTTTGATCCCTTCCATTCACTTATACTCCAGGTAAACTCAAGATTCTGGTGGTAGAGATTGGTCTAATAAAGCAAGTTCAGTAGTTAATACAATGTTGACCATTTTTTATAATAATTGATATTTTCACATTTTCCAAATAGTAAGACTCAATGTAAGTAATTATTAAAAACACAAAAAAATTAATCAAAATGCATATCTAAATAATAGCAGTAAGTACATGAGAATGATTAACAAGATAACACAAAAGTGAAAGTGTCAAAATGCTTATGATAATGGACTAAATAGTGTCAAATGCATCTATGCAATTGTTTCTTGGTTCTTGCATATCATATGTCTAGTTATTACATCATTATTTCCAATAGCTGTATTTTTTACTCAAATTTAGCTAATGTACCAATAAAAATGTATATTCCTTTCACCATCCTTGGGTCTTATCTGCTTCTAATTTTGTTGTTCTCTTTATACTTTTCCATATTAAACTTCATATCTTGATATGACAGATTTTTTCCTCTTCTTCCTTAGCATGTGAACAGTTTCTACATTTTTTTACCCACATCATTAAATATTTCTGAAGCCCTACTACATGCCAAGTGCTGAATTTGGTGCTGATAAATGTGGTAGCAGTTAAAACTAGCTCTAGAGTACATTATTGATTGCAGAGGATTCAAGCAAGTAGATGACACTGCAGAGCAATCCCAGCAGGTGCTTAGGTTAAGGGAAACATAAGTTTCCATGGAAGAACACAGAATATACATCTAATACAGGTTTTTTGGGGCTCAGAAGATTTTTCTGGTGTGGCATTAAATATTAAGATACTTGATGCTTTTCATACTGCCTAAAATATTGATTGTATAGGAAGGGCAAAAGAGAAGAGGTAGAGGTAGCAATAGGATCTGCACTTTGACTTTAAAAATGGGAGCACTGTGCTGACAGAAAAGGAGAGTCCCTTTCTGAAGTAGGATTTTAATAAGATCTAATTTGTGCATTTGGTACACAACTCTGCCACAGACGATATGATAACAAATGAACGTGGGTGCGTTTTAATCTGTTTTTGTGTCATCGTGACCAAAAGACCTGGCAAAGACAACTCAGAGGAAGAAAAGTTCACTTGGGCTCATGGTATCAGAGATTCTGATTGACCTACTCCATAGCTCTGGGCCTGAGTAAGGCACTACAATATGGCACAAGGGTGTGGCAGAAGAAAGCAGCTCAGGACACAGCAGAAAACACA
Source organism: Marmota monax (assembly GCF_021218885.2). NCBI lineage: Eukaryota > Metazoa > Chordata > Mammalia > Rodentia > Sciuridae > Marmota > Marmota monax. Next base: position 10,596,646 of record NW_026695241.1, read on the forward strand.
CTCCCAGTGACCTACTTCCTCCAGCCACATGCTACCTGCCTATAGTTACCAGAGTTGATTTACATCAGTGGATTAATCCACCAATTAGGTTACACCTCTCATAATTTGATCATTTCATCTCTGAAAGTTCTTGCATTGTCTCACACAGGAGCTCTTAGGGAAACCTCATAGACAAACCATAACCCTATGTTCAACATAACTTCATTTGCAAAACATTTGCTATACAAAACAGCTGAATGGAATTAACCCAGCGGGCATAGTTAGTAAAATTTAAGAAAGGTGCTGAGGAGGTAAAAGTACAAGTATTTGTTCACTGGCTAGAAGTAAGACAGAGAGAGATGTCAGTTTCCTGGCTTAACTAATATGTGGCAGATAATCACTAAGGAGAACCCTAAGGCACATGTGTCAATATACCATGTAAAATGTTATAGAAAAAGACAATGACACAGTACTAGAGCAACTAGAACTCACAGGATGTCTTGAAGTGGCCCTACAGAGACACTCAGGTAGATTACATATTATAGAATCAAAGTGTGAGCTAGCCAATTTACCATTTTAAAAATTATTATTTGCACCTATAAAAAGAATAATCATTTTTTAAAATATCATGGTTGAAAAGACAGTGTCTGAACAACGTTACATTCTAAAAATAAAAGATGTAAGATACAGGCAAAATATCAAAACGTAGTGACATGTGATATTTTGAAATGCTTAACAAAGAGTCATACACAAGTTTCAGAGAGATGAGAGAAATATGGAAACATTTAAAGAAAGGATGTGACTCACAGGAAAAGAGCCAATCTGAAAACTCAGAGAAACACAGGGAGGAGACTGAGGAGAAATGCAGAGTGAAAGGAAATAACGGTTTGGAGAGCAGATGGTGCAGTATCTCATTCTTAAGAGATAAGATGAGTGGAGAATCTGTCTTTTCTCTTTAAGTCACATATTTCTATTCCATTTATTTCCTTTTAGGAGTACCTTCAGCTATAATTTATCTGTGTTTAAGATTGGAATTTTACCAATCTCCAAGATAATATCACCGCTATCACCTGAATTCCTAGTACCCTCACAATATTTTTCTCATCTTCTCCATATCCATTTTTGCTTCCATCCTTCATGTTCTGTAGATGAACATGGAATGAGTGAAATTGTGCCATACTGTGGTAAAACATTTGGCAACTCCTAACAATTGGATTCTACAAGACATTTGGGAGATATTAAATACTATGAGTAAAGGAAACCCCTTGCACACACACCCCCACCCCACTTTTTGGCCTGCTTCCCTCTTGAACCATCACAGTTGTCCCATCAGTAGGCGAAGATGTAGCTTTTACATTTTTGGCAAAAAAAAAAAAAAAAGTTCAAGCTATCATTTTTTAGCAACCAAAATCCAAAGATCCTACAATCCCCCACCACCTGCAACTCTACCACTCCTTATGCTCTGGAAACTTGGTTTCATTATCTTTGATGTCCAGAAACTGTGCCCTTGGAAACCACCACTAATGCAATATTCCCTTTTCATGTATGTTGAGCCTCCTCAGTGTGTTTTAGATCTTAAGTACCCCTCCAGGAACTGTATGAATGCCCTCAAATTAAAGGGAGGACACTGATACAAATGGTGAAAACCAATGGCTGCATGGTTGAAGCCCTCCCCAGTTCTTAGCTTCAACATGACAAGCCCTGAGTATTTCCAGATGTATGTGGATAAGATTTCATGTAGCTTTCCTGGGAAAGAAGGTGCAGGTGTACCACGGATAGTAGTTTCTTTAGAGCCTGTTTGCCTGTCCATATTTATTTATGGTGGTTTACACTATATACATGTGTGTGGGTAATTTTTTACATATATAAACTTATTTTTACATCTATGCATGGTTTACATTTTCAAAGGGAAAAAAAGCCAGTGTTCAGAATGTCAAATTCACAGCTTTTCTCTTCCAAAATGCAGATTGTAGACATTATGATGATGATGATGATGATGACGATTTTCATCAACTTCAAAAGAAAGATCTTCCTAATTATAATGCCTGTAATGTAGAAATAAGAGCACATGTCTAAGATCATATCCTTGAGTTTTTTCTTTAATGACATGGTTCAGAGATGGGGTTTTGCTCAGCTCTTTGGGGCCTTACAAAATGCTGAGGCTGGCTTTGAACTTGCAATCCTCTTGCCTTAGCCTCCCAAGCTATTGGAATTTCAGGTGTGTACCGCCATGCCCAGCTGACATGGTTTATTTTAATGAAATTGGGCACAAGTTTTTTTCTTTTATTAGAGCATCATAATTATTTGGGTTCATTTTGACAAAATTATATATAGCAGGAATTTGATCTCAATCCCCATTCCTACCTCCTTTTGCTCCCCTCTTTTTTTCTCACCTCCATTGGTCTTTCTTTTGCTCTTTTGTTTATCTATCCTATTATACATAAAGGTGAAATTATCTTCAGTACATTTATATAGATAACATGATTTTATTAAATTCACTCCATATTTCTTCCCCTTTCCCTTCTTTCCTCTCTTTCTCCTTCTTCTACTCCTCTGATTGTCCCTGTTTATATATGATATCCAACCCCCTGCCACAGCTTTCTTTCCCTTATTTTGCTCTCACTTCTCCATATGAGAGAAAACATTAGACTCTTTGATTTTTTGGGTCTGGCTTATTTCACTTAGCATGATTTTCTTCATCTCCATCCATTTATTAGCAAATGCCATTATTTCATTTTTCTTTTTGGCTGAGTAAAATTCTATTGTGTATATAGACCACATGTTGATAGGCATATGGTTTGATTCCATAATTTGGCTATTGTGAATTTTACTAACATAAATATCGTAGTAGCTATATTGCTATACTATGCTGATTTTAGTTCTTTTGGATAAATACTGAGGAGTGGGATAGATGGGTCATGTGGTGGTTCCATTTCTAGTTCTTTCAGAAATCTCCACACTGCTTTCCAGATTGGTTGTACTGATTTACAATCTCACCACAAATGTGTGATTGTACCTTTTTACAGGGCACAGTTTTAAGGAAAAAAAATAAAGGAAGGAAATGCTAGATTCCTATTGGGTGTAGAATGAGATTGTGTCTACCTATGCTAAACCTATGTGCTCCTGTGGCTGGTTCACCATATTCAAAATTCATTCCATCACATCTCAAATCTAACTGTAAAGAACATCAGATGTTCATTTTTAAATTCCCAAAGACCCACATATATGATTATTTTACTGTCTTAAGTTATACAAACTATGCATACTCTTACTAATTAATGAAGGTTAATATGCCTTGATCTTAATTTAATTTTCTCCTAGTTAAATGTCTGCATACAGCAGGCAAATCTCCATATTTCTTTATTAGGTTCATTAAAACCACTGAAAGGTGATATTTACAATTAGTTGTAAAAACTAATGGCTTTGGCTGAAACAATTTCAGAGTAGATGATCAAGATTGTAACTCTTCAAAATTTCATAGCCACAGTGTGTAGAATGCATTTTAGGTAATTCAAAACACAAAATCAATGCTTTCAAAAAACATTTTTAAAAAATCATACCTCAGGAAGTAACTACCCATGTCACGTGGAGAATATGCAGAGATTGATTACTTAGCATATGCTTAGTAATCTATATTATAGTAGGCCAGGATTTTTCATGCAGCAAAAATTAACCCATCCCTGTCAAGTCTGCTAATTTTACCAATCTATAAACAGGAATTAATTCCTAGTAACCTCTGACCCCATTGCTCAAAAACAGAAAGCATATTCTGCATGTGTCCAGATATTGTAGCTTGCTAAGCTTAGATGTTAGGTCCTCAGTGATATCTCCAAGACCTCCTAACAGAAGACTAGAGTTTTTCACTGTCCTATTTTTTTTCATGTCTCTTGGAAGCAAAATACCTGTTGCTATTGTACATGGTTTAGATACTCAGAAACAATAAATTTGGCAAACATTAACTGAGAGCCTTTTACATATGCATTGGACATTTATACCAGGTGCTGGGGATAAAAAGTTGAATAGGAAGTTCTCTTAACTGTGATCCCTCTGAATTTGGTTGAAACCAGAGAAGAGAATATTAAGTTGCCTTCATTGACAATAATGGCATGTGGGTATCAGATAAACCCATCAATTAATATCCAACTGCAAATTACAGGTTTTCTTTTGTTCCAGAGGGAATCTTTTTTAAAGAAAGTGCCTGCCAATTTCATTAGCAATCTGAAGCCTGTCAAAGCGACAGGTTATTCTTGTAATACTTCTTTGTTGATTTCAAGACAAAACATGATTATCAAGTATGTTTTTGCTATGCTTTGTGTTTCACTATGAGTTTACAGAACAAACCATTAAGTTAAAAACCGAAGATGAAAAGTAATGAGTAATCAAATAAATTGCAAAACTTCTTTAGTTCAGCAAGGATAATTGCCCAGGAGAGAAGACCGCTGATTCTGCTCACCAAAGTTACTTACTTCTTATAGGAATTATTCTGCTTTCATTTATTCCTGCCAATCTACCCTCAACATCTGTTGAGTCCCCTAACTGTAAACTCTGGTCTTTTACATTAACATCTACTTGTGAGCCAGAAATCCCTCCTCTTGATCTTTAGTTGATAAAGTTGATAAATCTTAATTCCTCAGGGAGCTCCACAAATCTTTACTGAATATTAATAAAGAACAAATGGAAACTAAATGTAGAAAAATAGAAGAGAGAAGTTTTCCCCCTGACAAGGTAGAAGTGCTTGTGTTCATCATATCTAGCTTTCCTGAGTGTCTGTGAGCCTTGTCTTTTTCACTTTGTTAATGAATTCCAGCAGTGATAGTGAGTAGTGACCTCAGCAGGGAAAGTCAGGGAGGAAGAAGAGAATGGGTGGGGCTTATAGGTTAGACATTATTTAGATGGGTTTTGCTTTTATCCATTGTGTCTTTTTACATTTCTCAGTGAGGTTTCTTTGGGAAAAAAAGTGGTGAGATAAGAATTTTTAAAACCATTATACAGACTATCTTTGATCCAGCTTCTTGTCTATATGGGACAATGTGTGGCACGAATGCTGATTGTTATTTTTCTTCCTTCCATGGAAGATGTTGCTTGGCTCATGTCATCCCTCACTGATTCCTGACAGAGCTTCAGGAATCCTTCTCAACTCAGAATATCAGACAACTACAATAATTGGTCAAGGGCTGGGGCATCTGTTTTAACCAATGAATAGCATCCTAATGGTCTCTTAGAGTTTCTAATGGTCTCTTAGAGTTTCTCCCTTCCTACCTTCAGGCTTATATTTTGAGGTTCACAAGAACACCTTGATCCCTGTTTGTTTTCTATAGGTTATGATTCTCTGCTCAGTAATCCAGCAGGAAGTGTAGTTAATTTAGTTATCTCAATAGCTCTTAAATTAATCCACTGTCATCATCTTCTCCTAAATATTACTTTACATTTCTTCTTAGTGTTTTCCTGTAACAACATTTCTATTGAATAATCTGTAGCAAATTTGCTTGAGTTAAAATACTTGGAAAATGCTACATACTACAGCTCAAATAAAGAATCACAAGGTGTAATAGCTATGAAAGATTCTGAAGGGTGCTGTAGTAGAGAACCACGTTCATTAGTTTCTAAGCATTTCCCAAACTTACTTGGCCATTAACAAGCTTTCACAAAGACATTCTATTTTGGGAAATACCCCAATAACTTTGCTCAAACTTCTTTTCCCTTCAATCCATTTATTCTCTGTCACTAGAGTCATCTTTTTAAAATTTTATGATTCACCATATCATCCCTGGGTTTAAAACTTCTGTGTGGCTTCACATTGGTAATAGAATAAGTCACAGGTCTTTACCACAGTATCAGACTATTGAGATTTCCTCTTTAATTGATCTTTATCAGTTGTACAAAGATCAAGGGTGGAGACCAAACTCCTGTACTTTATAAGTGGGTCTGTAGCATAGGTCTCATCTCCAGAGTCCCATGTCTTCCTGAATGTCATTCACCAAGTATTGATATTATAACTCACTTTTACATCTTACTACTTTGAATATTTGTCTTGATTTACTTCTATCAACCAAAATTCTTTTTCACTTAGGGTGAGCTGAAAGATTATGACAGTTGTAAAATGTCTTACTTTATCCGCATTCCCCAAGAAGCTAATCACTCCTTCTGATAGTTCCCATTTAACTCTGAATATCTTTTTCTACCTACTTTGTTGCATGCACATGGTCTCATAACTTCTTTAAAGCTGTAGTCTGTGGTTTCTCAACCTCAACACTATTGATACTTGAGGTGGGATGACTCTTGGGTCTGGGGAACTTTGCCCAAGATGTTGTAGAATCTTCAGCATCATTGCTGGCTTCTGCTCACAGATGCCAGCAAAACCCTAAGCCAGGGATGATAATCAACAAAGTCTTTAGATATCTCCAAAGGTTTACTGGGTGGGTGCAGGGGCTAAAGGTCAAGAACCATTGTTCTAGTATAATCCTTGACATCTTCCTGGTTTGGATCCTATGCCTGTCGAGTATTCACTGAATTCAACATGAATTAATCATTCTTATTTGCCATCTTGTTGTGGTTGACAAGGTCAGGGGGAAAAAAAGTAAAAAAGTAAATCACGCATTTCTAAATGCTGTCATTTGGGAAATCTGGTGAGCATCATTGTTTTCTAATATTAGATTTATCAAAGCCAAACCTGAGATTATTCAGGATGCATCCTTCCCATTCAAACATTATCTAGTCCTCGGAAGTCTGTTACTCATTTCTAGGATTTTGCAATTCAAAAGTCATCTTTTGTTTTGTGCTCTCTCAAATGTTCAGAATTGGTGAACTGAATATACAATTGAGCCATTAAGAATTGTTAAATGCATTAATTTGTCTTTTTCTTTGTGTTTCTCTTTCATTAATGATACATAGCGATTTGTCTCCACAGATTTTTTTCTCATCTTTTCAGTAAAAGGGAAAAAAAGCCTCATATTTTATTTCTTACAAAGTGTTGTCTTGTGGTATGAAGACTCATCAAAGTCATAATTACATTTCATTTGTCTACACTGAACTGTCTGTCATCTGCAAGCATCTGAGCCGGGTCTTTTGCATTTGTACAACTTTTGCTGGTTACTTACCCGTCTGTGATGATTCTTAAGTGAGTATAAGCTACATTTGACATTGTCTGCCTTTAATTTTCCTAGCTGAACAATGAGGTTGGTTATAATCCTCTAGCTCTTCCAAGACAAAATAATGATGGTCATTTTGCATTATTGTTTATATGATTTACAGAAATGTATCCCTGGCTATTAACCTGGATGTTTATCTATGCATACCATCAGCAGAAACAATCTCTATGCTTTATCCACAAATGCTCCACTCCCACTTACAGAAAGGAGATGAATTTAAGAAGTTCAAAAACATCCAAATATGAGAGTCTAAACCTGAACCTTATCTAAATGAACTCACTTCCTGAACCTCACACAACAAATATTGTATTTAAAATTAACGAGCACCCTGCCTTGCTAGACTTCTTGCTTTTAAGAAAACTGCTCAATTTGGGGAAATTTGTGAATACAGAGAACATGAACCTCCGATATTTAATTAAAACTACAACAGACACTTTGTCACATGGCATTGTTTAGCGTGACATATTATTTTGTACTAGAAATATTCTTAATCTTGGATCTCTTTGAGAGCCTTCAATCAACAACTTCAGAAGCTCAGGTTAAGTGGCATCAGTAATTTGCATTTTTAAAAGAAAGACAATAATCAAGTTTCAAATAAAAAAGGCTTAAAGATGTTTGCTGCTCCTCCAATTTGATTTTCAAATTCAGGTTGAGATTTGATAATTAGTGGTGGGTACTTTTCATTTCATTTGTTTTGCTCTGGCAGTTGGACAGATGTAACTTTAACTAAACACAAAACAATAGTAAAAGAACTGGGAGAGAGTCAGTGCCTTCTCCTTAGTTTTGCTTCTGCCGTAATTTTTATATTGCCCACTCTACCCTCATATAAAGACCATTGAACGTATATTCACAGGTGTGCTCAGTCATAGTGGGTCTTATGTACATTAGAAGAAAATGTTAAATGTAAACATTCCCCATTTACCTCAATACTTGTCTCATTTAAACTCAGCTCAGCTTCAAAGAAGAATAAAATTTTGGCATTTACCAATAAATAGATAGAGTGGGAAAATATTATTCTAAGTGAAATAAGCCAATCCCAAAAAACCAAAGGCCAAATGTTTTCTCTAATATGAGGATGCTAACTCACAATAAGGCACTGGTGAAGAATATCGTTACCTTAGATTAGGTAGAAGGAAGTGAAGGGAATGGAGGTTAGGGAATGTGGAGATAGGGAAGAGTAGAACAAAACAGACATTATTACTTTATGTATATACGTGACTACCTGGCCAATATGATTCTAAGATATGTATATTCAGAAAAATGAGAAATTATATCACATGTATGTATGATATATCAAAGTGCATAGATGCATTCTACTGCCATGTATAACTAATTAAAACAAATAAAAAAACTAAAAAGAAAAAAATAATAGTTGGATCTGCTGTCCATTTCCCCTGCCTTAGAAATAAATTGCAATACTTGCCTCAGGAATTTCATTGACTTTTTCTTGGCCAGTTGTATTGTTTCTAAGATTGCCTACAATTGTGAAAATGTCAACAAATCTCTAGGTGGGTGTTTTTTGAAGAATGGATGTGCAAACCTGCCAGAATCAAATAGCATGCTTGTCGTAAATGCACATTCCCGAAAGAGCTCATCCCAGATATGCTGGATGAACATATCTGAGCATAGGTGCCAGCCCTCTGAATTTTAACAAGCTCTCTCCACCGTTTTGTTCTGAAAATAGGGTTTGAGGTGCCTGCCTTAGAAAGCAACTCTTAAATTCTTTGGTTATGTCCATTAATCTAGATACCTCTCTTGCACACACTCTGTCTCCAAACCTGTTTGCATATTCACAGCAGACTCAGAGTGGAACTCTGTCACTATCTCTGCTCTACAAGTATGGTCAAGCCACCCTCATCTCTTGCCAAGGTTACTGCTCATACTTCCTGGGTAATTTCTTACTTCTATCCTTATACTACTTCAATCCATCCCCACACAGCTGCCAGAAAGCTCTCTTTCAACGTGAGTCCAGTCAAGTGTTTCCTATGCTCAGATCCTTTCAAGGGCTTCCTGCCTCTGAACAGAGGTCAAAGTCATTACAAGGGCACGAACTCCTTGGAATGTGGATGTTGAACTCTTACCCTGGGCACCTGATGCTTTCCCCTTCCTCACCTCTCTTCAGTCAGAGCGAGCCCTGGCCCTTCCTTAACACCACAGACTAGCTCCCACCTCTGGTCACCAAGATTGATTGCCCTTCTCTCAGTTATCTGCCCAACTGGCTCCATTATTTTCCCCAGATCTTTTGTTTAAAACTGTCAGCAAGGATCTTTTGTATTTAAAGTGGAATTACTCCACTTTAGGTACTTCCCATACCTCTTCCCTGATTTTTTTTTCTGTCTCTCAAATTTATCATTATCACTATCTACTCAGGACATTTTCTTTATTTTATTTATTACAGTGTTTTCATACAATTATAATCCATCAGGGACATATCCTAGCCCCCCCCACCACCCCCGCCCTAGAGTGGAATATAATAGACACTCAATAAATATTTGTTGAATTAAATAAATAAATTATATCATTGTAAAGGACCAAGGCTTTTATGAAATAATTAACTTGTTCAAGGTCCTGTGATCTGTAAAAAGTTGGGCAGAGTTCTCCTCTGTTGCCAAAGTAGGTATTTTATATATATATATATATATATATATATATATATATATATATATATATGAATATGACAGCAGAATGCATTTGATCCATTGTACACAATTGCAGCACAACTTTACATTTCTATGTTTGTACACAATGTAGCATCACACCATATGTGCAGTCATACATGTACCTAGGGTAATGATGTCCAGCTCATTCCACCATCTTTCCTACCTCCTGCCCCCTCCCTCCCCTTTGCCCCATCAAAGTTCCTCCATTTTTTCTATGCCACCCCCCAATTATGGATAAGCATCTACTTATCAGAGAGAACATTCGGCTTTTGGTTTTTGGGGATTGGCTTACTTCACTTAGCATGATATTCTCCAACTCCATCCATTTACCTGTAAATGCCATAATTTTATTCTCTTTTAATGCTGAGTAATATTCCATTGTGCATATATACATTGAATCAACAAATATATTAAACAAATATATGAAAAAAATATTCAACATCTCTAGTAATTAGAGAAATGTAAATCAAAACTACTCTAAGATTTCATCTCATGTCGGTCAGAATGGCAGTTATCAAGAATACAGACAGCAATAAATGTTGGTGAGGATGTGGGGGAAAAGGCACACTCATACATTGCTGGTGGGACTGCAAATTGGTGCAACCAATATGGAAAGCAGTATGGCAATTCCTTGGAAAACTGGAAATGGAATCATCATTTGACCCAGTCTTCCCCCTCCTCAGTCTATACCCAAAGGACTTAAAATCAGCTTATTATAGTGGCACAACCATATCAAAGTTTATAGCAGCTCAATTTACAATAGCTAAACTGTGGAAGCAACCTAGATGCCCATCAATAGATGAATGGACAAAGCAGGTATTCTTTCCATGACTCTGCAGTGTTCCTTAAGAATTTGTTCAGTTCAAGTTATTCATGGTCTAAATAAGAAAGTGCTTGCAGCCCAAATCACCATGACAAGAGAATGTAAGCAAGGATCTGGGACAGCATATGGCTGTAGTGCATGGATAGGCAAAGTTCTCCTCCCTTTACCAGTCCCCTCTCAGATCCTTGAGACCATGGCCTCATCTTGGGAGATGTTGATGTACCAGTCCAGGCATATCCACTTAAATCTAAAGCACACATTTTTCTTTCCTCTTAATCTGCAGATGTAGAGTTTGAGATAATCTTTCTCCATTTGTACCAAATTATTATTGAAGATCCAAGAAAATTTTCTCTTACTTGACTTACCTTTTCCATTTTCTCTTAATCTTTGTCACTTCATTCTTATTTTTTGCAACTTGTATACATTTTCTTTTTCTTTTTTAGTTGTTTTTTAGCACTGTCATGGTTTTACTCAAAAACATTGTTGTGCAAAAGTATTAACCTCCAAGTTTTAAAGGAGACATCCTTAAAGAACTTAACACTCTGTAGAAAAAGCATTAAAATAGGACCCCAAATGTCTACAAAATATAAAACCCCCTTTCTTATTTGCATGAAAATACCACCCACAAAGCTAAATAAGTTCTTAAAAGTTACCTGGAGGTTTACCAAGTGTTGTTTTCAAACCAAAGAACTCTGATTTTGATTGCACAATAAGATGATAGATTTAAAAAAGTCAATATATAGACTTCATTTTAAAAATAAGTGTTTAATAATCTGGGATAGTATGTAATGAGAATTCACAGAGACTAAAGCTGGGCGTATCAATTGTTAAAATTAGGAGAAAAATGTCAATGTTTTGTACTTTCTGATCCCCTTACTAAATTTATTCCAAGTGTTTTATCTCAGTCAGTTGTGCAAATATTTTAGTTTCTGCACAAGTAACCTTTAAAACACCAAGTCATACATTTTAAACTAAAAGAAACAAGCAGCATCAGTACTATACTCATTAATTTAAATCTCTCTGTAGAGAAGCATAACTTCAATTAGTTTACTGACACAAACTTTTTAAAACCATACGGATATTCAAAACAAAGAAAAAAATTTAGATAGCCAAGATCCACAAAGCAATTACCCTGAACGTGGAGCCTCCATGAAAAAAAAAAAAGGGAGATGTACTTGTTTCTTCATTATATTTTACTTAGTAGCCATCTATGTAAGCACATACTCACACTTATCCTAGATATCCTTCTATTTTAATGAACATTCACTTAGAAATAAATTTTAATTTTAATATTTAGTCCCAAATATTTTTCCAACTGCCTAATATATATTCCAATTAAATGCTATATCTGGTAGTGCTTTAAAATTGTAGGAACAACTAAAGATTCTACTCAGAAAAAATTGTAAATACTCCACAGGGTTGGTATCCAAATCATTTGGGATGTCAACTTAAAATTTTGACTTGAACATATCATTAATTATCACCAGGCAATTGTCCTGATTTTTGAGGAACATTGAAAAGCCTCCCCTGCTTCTTTTCTCTCTTCATCCTTACATATATGGTCTTAAATGTAACCATCAAGAAAGATTTACAATAGCAGAGCTTGCTGCTTAAAACCGTATCAATAACAATACTCACATGGCAGAAAATTCTCAGTTTCTTCCACTTTGTTTAGAACCCAGACAGATCTGAACAGGTGACTGAGATAGAAGATTTTCTGGGTATCCAGAAGTTCCCAACTTTCTTTTGAAATAGAGAGAGGGGAGAGAAAGAAGAAGAGAAGGTGACCATAAGGAAATATTGATACATATGCACACCTAAATCAAAACACAGTGAACAACTTCTGGCATGTCATGATCTGCAGCCTGCAGAGTGGGCTCACCTGCATCTCTCTCACTTAATATAGAAAACTTTTTTTAAAAAAACAAAATTTTATCACCACAAAATCCATGAACTGTATTTCTGATTAGAACCTCCCCCAAATCCAAAAATTATATTGCTGACTAGAACCTTTATTATTCTGCTTCTACTTTCTAACTTAATTCATGTGACCAAAAAAAAAAAAAAATCCAAATACCCTTAAGTATTAAAAAAAAAAAAAGAAGAAAAAGAAAAAAGTCAATGCCTTCAAACTAAATATCCTTGGATCATCTCTAACCAAAAACAGAAACAAAGAAAAAAAAATCAACTTATTCAAGAGAATACTGTCAATTCATATTACAGAGAACTGTAATTCAGTTAATTTACAAATAACTTTAAAATCTTATGAAACTTCACCTGTGTAAAAGCAATCATGTTTTAATTATGGATTAAAAATTACTAATACAGTGAACTTGAACTTGAATTAGAAAAATTAAGATTGATACATATTCATCATGGAATTTTACTCAGCCTTAAAGTAGAACTAAATTATGGCATTTGCAGGTATATGGATGTAGCTGGAGAATATCATGCTAAGTGAAATCAACCAAATCCCCCCCCCCCCGAAAAAAAGGTGAATGTTTTCTCTGATAAGTGGATGTTAATTTAGACTGGGGGTGGGGGAAGAATGAAGGAACTTTGTAGTGTGCAGAGGGGAGTGAGTATGGAGATGGGAAGGACGGTGGAATGAGATGGACATTATTATCCTATATACATGTATGATTACACTACTGGTGTAACTCTGCACCATATTCAGCCAGAGGAAAGAGAAATTGTGCTTTATTTGTGTACAATGTGTCAAAGTGCATTCTACTATCATGTATAATGAATTAGAGCAAATTTTAAAATAGATTCTAAATATAATTGCTAGAGAATGTCTTAATGGGGGGATTGTCAATGAAATTTTTTCTCTACATGCAATATGATCATTAACAGACTAGTAAATATTAGAATGTTAAGGAAAAAAATAGTCAATCCACACTTTTCCTATAAAAAGTTACACATTATCTTCTGTATGGATAGCTATCATACATGGAAAAACAAAAATGTAACCACTCTAATGCACACCCAGGAACATTAGGGAACTAGTTTTAGAATAATCTAGTCATCTTCTTCTTCTCCATCATCTTCAGCATCTCGTTTCCTCTTCTCCCTCCCAGACACCTGTGTGAATTTTCTATGCACATGGTGTGTCTGCAGATACATATGTATGTTCATAAAAAAGAATACGGTATAGTCATTAGTGTGCATAAATGCGTATGTGTGTAAAGTTTGTAGAACTGGGATTATGCTGTAAATATTTTTCTGTTTCCCAATGTTTAACAAAGCATTACGTTTTTGAGATATGTGCATCTATAGCTGCCAACATATAGTGTCCTATAGCATGCCTTCTTCATATGTAGTTATCCATCTCCCTAGTTACCCATCCCCACTTATATTATTGCTGCTATTATTATCAGGAAAAAGGAAATTATTAAAGATTTCATGTGATTTGCCAGAGATCAGAAAGCAGCATAGCAATACAGCAGAGATTGTGATTTAGATCTCCTGATTTTTAGCACAGAATTCTGCTTTTAGTGTTTTGTGGAAATAAATGTATTTTTAAAAATCTTTGAAAATGTGGCTATTTTGTATAATATTTTAAAGGGCCCACTAATATAAATGCTGTAGTATTCTCAATAAATGAACTAGCATAATATACCCAAATGCCATCTCCATACATTTTAAAACAAAAATGCTATTTATGTACCCAAGTGCAAAATTTACATAAAGAACCATGAAAATAATTTGAAATTGCCCTTTTATAACAAGAAAATATGATCCAGGCATACTATTAAAAAAGTCCCATTCAAATGTACCACTGTGTATTATACTGTGAAAAATTCTTAACCAATATTTACTTTAAGTAATTGAAAAGTTTCTTTGGCACCTTGAGGGGTGGATGGCCTCTCAGAACCAAAGAATTGAGCAAGAAAGGATTCAAGGGTGGAGCTTATGCTTCTTCTACAACAGGACCAAGAAAACCTTGCTAGCACCAACTGGTTATGGAACAAGATTTTCTTTCATTTTCAGATTTAAAGAATGCAAATTTCCAATCACAGATATGGAGAATTAGCTTACAGGTTTCTACCACCACACCCTACATTCACTTGTAAATGAATAATTTTAGAACTGAGGGGTTGCTAAGGGAATTTCTTTTGCTTTTAAAGGAGCAGCACAGTGTGCCCATTCCCACCTTCCTGTCCCCAGCTTGTTATTTCTTGTGGGTTAGCTCACCTCCACTGAAGACCTGTACACTACAGACCTCTTGAGGGCAGGAAAGATGTCTTTTAGGATCAGGTAACTCACAGGATGAGCATTTGTGAAAAACGGAATGACTGACCCCAAAGAAAAGGGAAATCTTTTGGGTTTAGTCAGAAATGACTAATATACTGGTTGAAGAGGTTTTAATGTAGCTGAGATTCAGAGAGCATCCGATCTGTCTTACTTCTCCTTGGGAATCAGAAAATGAGGAAATTCAGGGGCAGTTAGCGGCAATGACTCTCAGATCCACCGGATTTTGAGTTGTAGCAACCAAATGGGAAATATCCATGAGGTCTTATACTTCCCAAGAAAACAATGAATATAAAGTCTCTCAATTCTTCTTTTGATTTTGCTTTTGGACCTCTCAAATTCCATATTCAAGTACCTTCACGCCTCTACCATATTAATTTCTTTCTCTTTCTTTTTTTTGGTTCCTCTTAAAACACCGATTAAAACAAAGTTGCTAAGAGCTTGAATTACTTTCTTTGAACAAAACAGTACAAATTCATACACAAAAGCTCTGCCCTTGAATTCCCTCTGGGCCTGATTCTAGGACCTCTATTCATTGGGTAATAACTCTAATTTGGTTAATAACTAGGATAGGAATAAAAGAAAAGAAAAATAATTCAGATAAAAACAGCTACCTCCCTAAAACCTATCTTTTAATGGATTTGAAATCTGAAGGCCAAGGGCTTTTTATTCCATTCCTTTCCATATTTTACCTCCTTTTAAAACTCTCAAAGGGAAATGTAAACCACGTGTACACAAAAATATATACTGTTCAGCCTTTACATAGAACCTGTACCATGGTTTAATATTTATTTAAACTTTAACTCAGGGTAACAACAAATGTTTAGGGTTTTGCAAGCAGAACACCATAGCATCTTAAAGATAAGTGAAATAAATACTA
The DNA here is from genome assembly GCF_021218885.2 of Marmota monax. Taxonomy (NCBI): domain Eukaryota; kingdom Metazoa; phylum Chordata; class Mammalia; order Rodentia; family Sciuridae; genus Marmota; species Marmota monax. The sequence goes on from NW_026695241.1 coordinate 10,612,390, forward strand.
CTGATCCATTTTTAAAAGATTTCACCTTGCAAATTTATACTCAAGGTTTTAGGGACTTTAATTATCAGAGCTTTGAAAATGATTCATTTTAAATTTCTGACAAAATGAAATTTTGAAGAAATGAATATAGTCCATTGATAATTGCTATTGTTGCAAAGGAAGAAAATAGACCTTTTGTCTGTATTGGCTCCAGTAGTTAGCAGTTGGCATCTAATTAATTAGTTATTAGGGGTGGAATCACACAGTGAAACAATTCCCTTTTCTCCTGATTATGGATTGCATTTTGATGGTAAAATTGTTGGTTGTGTCCCCACTTAGTGACAGATTTTGTGTGATTAATGTTTCGGTGTCTATTTTTCTCTGTCACCTTTACACAATAGATGCCACAAAATCAGCATTACCCATTAAAATGTAGCTGCCTTCCTCTTAGCAAAGATTACCTTTCATCTTCTCTTGGTGTGGTTGATCTTTACCATACTATGTTTAAAACTTGAGAACAAAATGAAAGACCCCAAAGTTGCCACACCTGCTGTAGGAAGTTTAATTTAAGATGCAACTGCATAGTTCTGAGTTTCCATGGCTTTTCACAGATACGATCATTTGCAAGATGTAACCATTTGCAAGTTCATTAGATGTGCTTGTTTTAACAAAACACCCCTTAATAAAACATTGTTTTCTGCCCTTGACCTAAGCATTTAGTTACTTAACCATGATTCTGTACATTTTTGTTTGTTGACACCCTCGGGCACACCTAACATCACAAACATTAGCTCAAATGCAGGATAAAAATACATTTCTTATATAGTTAATCCAAATATAACCTCATAGTGCACTTAGTAATGCCTTTGTTAGACTGGCTATCTGTAAGGAAAAGTGATCTATTCAAATCAAAGTGTGGAATATGATATGTCAAGAAATTTGCAATGTTTTGAACAACCAACAATAAAAAAAAAAAAATCCCTTTAAAAGGCATGATTTATGGACATATTGGTATGTTTAGGAGGCGAGGCTTCTCAGGAGACCTCATTTTATCCTAGGTCCTATGCTCTTCTCTTGCTCCAGTTCCGTTTCCTTATAAACTCTGCCTTCACGTTAGTCTCTTTTGCTCCCTCTTATCCACGTAGACCTACAATGTCATCCCTGGATTATCCTCTGCTCTAACTCTAGCAAGTAGCTCAGTTGTTCAGGTTTCCAAAGCTGCCTAGCTTCTTTGAAAGAGACTACAGTGAGGGCGGGTTAATTTACATGACTGTGATTTCACCGCCTTTGAGTTGTGGCTTGTTTCTTGTCTAACCAGTTCTATTCAGGAGGAATATCATTATATGTAACAAAATATGACTTCCTAAGAAAATCTTTGTGGGTCATACAGGTGCGAGTGTTCCCTGGAAAAAGGAGACTTCCTTGGACAGTGTCTTAGTCCATGTTGCACTGTTATGACTGAATTCCTGAGACTGGGTAATGTATAAGGAACAGTAACTTAATTCCTCACAGTTCTGGACAGAAGTTGGGAAGTACAATATCAAGGAGGCAGGCATCTGATGAGGACTTTCTTGGTGCCTCATTCCATGAAAAAGGTACAAAGAGAAGGAGAGAGCGGGAAAGTAATTAAACTTGCAACCTCAAACTCTTATACAACTAACCAGAATTAATCCAACTATGATGATGAAATGACCCAAATACCTTCTCTTAGGCTCCATCTTCCAATTCTGCTGCATGGCAAGGTTGCTAAGAAAGGTCCTGATTTTGGAGTCAGCCAACCTACACCTACATTTTATCGTCTTGTAACCCTGAGCAATTTACTACATCTTTAGTCTTCAGGTTTTGTACCTGTGTAATAGATTATGTTATTTATTATAAATATTTGAAACTACACTTGTCTGGTCCTACACTTGGGCCAACTTTCCCTATGGTGAAACCAACCTTCACTTAAATTGGTCTTAGTATGTTGGATCCATTTGTCAATAGTATAGTCTGGGATTTCCTGTGAAACACTGGCTATCTCAGGAATATAAGCTAGGGTCCTTAAGGCAGAAGTTGCCATTGGAAAAAAAAAAAAAAAAGGAAAAGTAGAGAGCTCCATTCTAACTTTAGAAATAGAGATCTAATGGGGTCACCAATTTTAGCGGTAGAGTGCCAATAAAGAAATATAGACATAGAAAGGCAAGTCCTGAAATTTATAGTTTAACTATAAAAACAAAGTGAACCGGAGACTTCAGCTAATTTTGCCTCTATAGGTGGAAAGTCTAGATGGTTGTGCCCTTGGTTTTCTTGTCTTATAAAAATACAGCAGTGAGTTTAGAAGAAATTGAGTGGAATCAATTTTATTCTTTGCCTTTATAGACAAAGGGGTATTGGTGGGGTGGGATTCTGGGAAAATGCTCTATAACAAAGAAAACTGTAGTACTGTGATTTATTTCTCCTTTAGTTTTTGGCTATAGAAAAATATAACTACAGAAAAAGAGTAGAACATAAATGAAAGTTTTCTTTTAGAAAGTGAAAGTATTCAGGTTCTTCATTTATTCCACACTGATTTTTAGTTAGTTGTAATGTATCAGGTTTCTTAATAATTTACATAGCTCAAATATATACTTTATTCTGGTGTACAGAATGAACGCCTTCAGACAAATAATAGGCAAAGCTAATTAGCAACTGATCATTGTTATTTTGGCCAGAAGCCACCTCTACTGAGTTCTCTACCCTGTGAATATAGCCTAACTCTAGGAATGCTAATTAATCTGGTTTTTCAATAGCCATACATTTTTAAAAAGTGAGGTTATCATGTTGTCACAGCCCAAAGCTGCTTGTTTCTCTTTTCTCAAAAGGGTGGGGAGTGGGGGGCTTTGTATTTCTTCATAGGGTTTGTTGGAAAAAAAAAACTGTTTAAGAAATCTGAGAAATCTGGAATGTTTTCACGAACTGTGAGAAAACTACAAGTCTTTAGCTTATATGGGAATAATGAGGAAGGAAAATACCATACTTCAATGAACATTAGAATCTCAGGATGTAACTCGATTAGTCATTCATGTAAGTTCAATTCATTTGTACTCTGTGCTGACTGCTGGGGAGTACAGGGGTGCATATAGTCAATACATGAATATAGTGGTGTCTATTGGAGCATGCACCTCTTAGGTTTCAGAGATTTGCAGGGCAGGTAGGATAGGCCAATGTATTCTGTAGACATCAGTGTCTAAAGAGTTGACTTTATTCTTACATGTTCCTAAAATTAATCTACTCAACAGGGATCTTTCCCACCTCACTTTCTCAGTAGGTGCCTCTTCTTCCATTTACCAAGGAAAGGTATGCATCTGGGGTTCTGCTCAAAAGTGTAAGAACCTTGCAGTTACAAAGATCAATGATGGCAGGGGAATGAATCACTGCAGACTCTTTAACAAATTCCTTTGTGAGCCTGGTGGTTTCCAATTACTTGCTTAAATATAAAAAAGAATGAGAATCAAATTAAATGGAAGGCTGATAGATCGTTAAAAAAATAGATTATAAATTGTTATGCAGTTTTTTGTGTGAAACTCTTAAGGTAGGTCTGTGAAATGATTCTCCCTAAACTCTCCCATTCCAAAATGCTTATTTATGCCAATAGATTTTATTACTACCACACCAAAAAAATAGAGACAATAATGAAAAATAAGGGAAGGGAATTTGATTCTGAGTTCTGTGTTATTCTATCAATAATTTGAGATTCATTCAAAACACATGGACCTCGGGAAATATAAATGGAAAAAGTCCAGTCCATCTTAGTAAGGATGCTTGCACATTAAAATTTTCTTTTCTAGGTTTAACAATGTTAATGAATATTTGTAAAATAATTACATCATTTGGTTAGCTGAACATGATTAATCATTGTAATGATACCTCAATCTGGAAGAAAAAAAATGATGTCATATTTACAGATTTACAGTTACAGTGAATTTTAAAATAAATTTCATTGTATCTGCCTATTTTCCTTGTAGGCTAGTGGGCTTGAACAATGAATAATAATACATGCTGAGGAGGATGGCGAAAGAATTCAGGCAGGCAAGAGCACGAACAGAAACTCAAAGCAGAAGGACATCATGTTCTAGATTCTAAAAATGATCATATAGAGAATGAGAGTTGCCAAAGAAAAAACAGATATACAAGAGTAGAGTTGAGAGGGATTTCCCCCATCAGTTTGAAAGCTGGAATTTATACATTTGCTACTAAGTTCTACTTTGTCAGAAATGATGAATGATTGTCTGAAAAGAGATTATTTTCCATTTTTATTTAGAACAGGTATCAGCCAACATTTTTCCACAAAGCAGGATAAAGTAAGGCTTTGTGGTTTCTGACACCACCACTTCACTTTGCTGGTACCATAGCCATGGGCAATATATAAACGAATGAGTGGGCAAGCATTTCAATAAATGTGAGTGATGGACATTGAATTTTCAATTTCATACCATTTTGACAAAAAAATATTATATTTTGACTGTGTTTGTATTTTTTCCAGTCATTTAAAAATTTAAAAAAAAATTTGAGTTCACATGCTGTCTAGATAAGAGAGTTGCAGGATTTCTTCATAGTCAGTCTGCTCACCCCTTGTTTAGAGTATTTGTAGGGATTTTGTCAATTCTAACTTACTTCCTGACCTCAGATCACCATGAAGACTCATGAAATCTATCTTTTTTCTGCTTAACACAAAAATTACATAAAAACCAGGATTCCTTGGCATAGTATTTTCTGTGCACTTTGAAAGTTTTGATACTTGTTTTCTGGAGCTTCTGTATGGGAAGGTGTAGCAGTTCTGATGTCTTTCTTCATTTTAGCCAAATCTTCCCAGATGATTATTCTACTTAATCACTTCCTTTTTTAACTGAAGAGCTGGTTATCTTATATTGCTAGAATCTAGATCTTAAACCGAGAGTCAAAACAGACATTTGGATAAAATAATACAGAAGCAACTTGTGCTTTAATATTGATAACCTGAGTTTGACTCTTCTTTTCACTACCTGGTCCTTGAGCAAATGAAATATATCGTTGGGTCTTCCTCTCCTTGTGAGTAATAACAGATGTGATAATTGTGGGCTTCCTTGGTTCAGTTATTGGAGAGTTAATATAATGGGTAAGAATACACAGCATGAGTTACATGATAAGTATATATTACATTATAGTTATTTAATATTAAGAGTATTTTTACTTTTTGATTTTGATCAATAAAGTGATTTGGCTAAATCACAATGGATTTTTAAGAAAATTCTCAATGTTTTATTACTTTTATGATTTTTTGACCCATAGCCTGGAAAACCAAATTATCTAGCTATTTGAAACTTACTGGAAATCTTCATCTTCAGTCCTGTTGTCTGGGAAGAGAAAAGTCATTTTCTCTGGAACTGAGTCTTTCTCCCCTGGATGATGGCATCCAACAGCCAAGCAATTCCTGAAAACCCATCTTGCTGATTCCTCCAGTCTCTGTAGCCTCTCATTCCCACAGACACAGCTACGGCTTCTTCATCCCCCTGTTATGAACAACCTCTTTCCTCAGTTCCAGAATAAGTTTGAACCTGATGTTGACTAAGTTTTAAACCATCCCCAAGTCACTTACTAGTTCATGATCTGGAGTAGATCAAACAGCTTACCCTTCACTCTCCTCAAAACCTTTCCCCAGAGGACTCTATTGGGTTCTATTCTGTTTGCATCAGGTTGTCCATCTTGGTCCTGTTCCCCATTTCTCATTCCACCAACTTCCTCAAGTGCTCCATTTACTTCTTGCAGGTGAGGTCTTGATTATTCTTGGAAGCTTTGTTTCTAGAGTATTAGTACCTTGTTCATTAACTGCAGCTGTGTCCAGAATCCTGCCATCACCTGGTGAGATAGAGCAAGCCTGCCAGAGGGAGCTCCCTTTTATAGGAAAGCTATACCCTCACTAACTTGTTAATCCATGGATGGAATAATCCATTCATGAGGGCAGAGCCTTCATGACATTGTCACCTCCCAAATTCACAGCTTTCAAGTATCATAACATGATTTTGGATTGATATCATAGAATTTAAGAATAGAATAGTGGTTATTGGAGGCTGTAGAGAGTAGGGTGGAGAGAGGGGTGGAGAAAGTCTGGACAACAGGTTCTAAGTTACAGTTAGATAAGAGAGATAATTTCTGGTGTTCCAGTGCACAGGAAGGTGATTACAGATAGTGATAATGTACTGTATATTTCAAAAAAGTTAGAAGGATTTTGAATGTTCTCACCAAAAAAGAAATGACAAATATTTGAGGAGATGGAGATACTTACCCTGGTTTGAACATTGTTTTAGTCAACGTTTTTACTGCTATAACTAAAAGACCAGACAAATACAATTTTAGAGAAGGAAAAGTTTATTTGGGGGCTTATGGTTTCAGAGGTCTCATTCCTTAGATAGCTGTCTTCATTTCTCCAGGCTCAAGGTGAGTCAGAACATCATGGTGAAGAGTGTGGTAGAGAGAAGCAACTCACGTGATGATTAGAGAGAGATCCCACTCTGTCAGAAACAAAATATATACCCCAGACATGACCCCAATGACCCACTGCCTCCAGCCACTCCATCAGGTTACCTCCAGGGGTAACCTTCAGGTTCCACCCAGTTAATTTCATCAGGGGATTAATTAATTGATTAGGTTAAGGTTCTCATAACACAATCATGTCACCTCTGAATGTTTTTGCACTGTCTCATACATGAGTTTTTTCTTGGGGGGGGGGCTCATACCAGGAATTGTACTCAGGGGCACTTGACCACTGAGCAACATCCCAAACCCTATTTTTTTTTTTGTATTTTATTTAGAGATAGGGTCTCGCTGATTTGCTTTGTGCCTTGCTCTTGCTGAAGTTGGCTTTGAACTTGGGGTCCTCTGCCTCAATCTCCTACATGTATCAAAACATAACATCATGATGTATAGAATTATTATGTGTCAATTAAAAATAACAATAAAATATGACTTTGGGAATCAAGTTTCTAGCACATGAAATTTGAGGAAACACACACAAACCATATCACTCAGTGTTCCCAAATTCATCTTTTGAATCATGTGACTTTATTTGACCCCACTAGTGCACTAATATTTTCTTAATGTATTTTTCATAGACTTTTAAAAAAATTAAATAAATGTAACCTTTTTCTAAGCAATCTCTAGATACAGACTGTTTGACATGCTATTTTATTTCATTGAATTTAAGATGCCATTGATTAAACAACAGTATTTTTTGAAAAGTTAAGAAAAAACATTGTCAAGGAATTAGACAGTTTCTACTAACTTTAAGAGGCATTCTGGCTTCAGAGATGTTAAAATGCTAAGGTGTGTGCATGTATGTGTGTGTATGTGTGTGTGTGTGTGTGTATGTATACTGTCATCTGTATGTTTTTTGATAACCTCCATCTTGAAATGCAAGAAGCAATCTGCTTCTCTTGACTGTAACTTACACTGTAATTCTAAGAACTATTTTATCATCACTTGACTATTTCTCAATAGACCTTCTTGTCAGTGGGCATTTCAGGTCTATATTGCTATATAACAAATTGCCCTAAGTTTAATGGTTTAAAGCAACCAACCATTCATATGTTTGTATTCATAACACTTAACCATGTTCGTTGTTGATTGACTGTACTTAGCTAGCAAATCCCAAGTTTTCTATCTGCTAAAGAAAATTATTCAGTGATTCTTGTTAATGTGTGGGAAGGGAGTCTTATTCAGGACCATCATGATAGGTATAGGGATGACTGCAATGGGATCTTGCAGAGAGAGAGAGAGAGAGAGAGAGAGAGAGACTAGGTTCAACTCTGAATATGGTAAGGACAAGTGGAAATGTATAAAAAGAACAGCAAAAGGGTCAATAGATGGGAAATTACCAAAAGAAAACATCTAGGGTAAGAGGATTTTGCCTAAAGTGACATCACAAGAGTTTTACTGAAGATAGAGTAGTTAGATGTCAGGGGGTGGGTGGAGGATGAGAGATCTGATATCCAAGTTGATCAGGTATTAAAGGACATGAGGGTCTTGCTGAACTGACAGCAGGGTTCTATGATAAAACTAGATTTTATAAGTAAGTATGCAGATAGGCATAGGAGAAGGTCAGGAGCCGGCTAGAGTGGGCCCCACAAGGATAGTTTTTTGGGTCTCATTTGGATGGAGTGAGATTGTAGCTGGGGCTGGAGTCAGTTGAAGCTGAACAGACCTAGCAGGGTGCACAAGACTGTCATTCCCATCTCTGGCAGTTGATGCTGGCTGCAAGCACAGCTGGATCTATCTACAGAGCCCCTACATGTGACCTTTCCACAAGGCATGGACTTCTCAGCACAGCAGCAAGGTTCTTAGGAAGAGTGCGTCAAGTGCAAGCATTCTGCAAAGCCCAGGCAGGAGCTTCTCCTCCTGCTTAAGACTTCAAATCACAAGCCCCCAGAATATCTGCTGTGTTCAGCTGGTTAAAGCCGTCACAGAGTCCATCAGATCCAGGGAAAAGAATAGACTCCAGCCATTAATGGCGGCACGACAAAACCAGAATGCTGTGGATGCTGTGGGATGGTTGATGTTGTCGTGACCATCTTTGCAAAACGATCTTGCACAGTGGAACATTGACAGTGAGATCTGTCTTCCCAGAGTCACGCACTGTGTTGGCACAGTGCTTAACCGTTTCTAAACAGAATGCCACATTCATAAAGGCACAGTCTCTAGAGGCAGACCTATCAAAGTTGGCATTTTGAATGGACCATTTTCTGTCCCTAATATCTTTGACATGAGGTATGTCACAGTTACCGCAGTGGTCAAATGAAGACAGAACCTACCTCACGGTATGCTAGTAAAGACCAGGCATGTTAATCTATGAAAACCTTAGAACAATACTTGCTACACACACACCAAAGTTAGCTATTATGACAAGGAGGCGGAGGAGGAAGAGTCTGTCCTTGCAATTTTTCCTCATACTCCAACCTAGTTTTAGACCTTGCAAATCTGTTCTCTCCTGTTATAGACCAGGGAGCAATACCTGGATCTACCCCGAGATACCATGGCAACACAGTACTCTGGCAATCTAAAACATTCTGTATTTTCATACTAGCACATGAAATTGCCAAAAGTTTCTTTATTTGTTTGGTGCATGCTATATTTTCATTAGATATATATACTTGTGTCAGTGTTTATTTGGGAATCTCAAACAGATTTGGATTTTTTCAAGGACTAAAATTTATCATTATGATACCTTTGTGTGACTTCTACAGGGGCTAATACAGTGATATACCAAAGATGTGGTAAATATTAAGGTTGGTATTTCAGATTATTGACGTGCTGATAATTCTACTTTTAAAAATTTAATAAAAACAGTTCTTTGGATTTTCAAAAAGAAAAAGTGATCAAAGTACATCATTCCAAAAAAAAAATATCCACAGTCACGCATGCAGCTCTATTTCTATAGTTTCTAAGACAACACATCTCATCCATGGAAGGCTTGCTCACGTCTGGGCTTTGTGCTGGCTCGTCACCAACTCAGTCACTCTGTGGAAAGAGCATTTGGTAAAGAAGGGTTACCTCCTATAATGATATGCAACCTTAGCTGGAAATACTTTACATGCTATATGTGAGACTTTTCTTAAATTTAATTTCTCTGGGAGTTGTGAATATCTTTAAGTTTTATGCCAGATTTTATGTGCATGTGTAAGAGTATATTCTTTCAAAGAAAAATTCATTATTTTCCTGAGGCTTTCCAAGTGAACTCTAAGTGGGAGTGGAAGTTAAGAACCACTGGTCATGGCAGCCTGGGCAGGCTCTGTTGATCCTTGACACATCTTGGAGGTTGTTTTCATCTGACCACAGCCTAAATAGTATTCGGTCACTATTTCCCTCTTCTTCAGCATAAAACTGAAGGATGGTATTAACAAAGATCCCATAAAATCCTTTTATGGTATTTTCCTATCCTAGTGGTTTGGACTGTGGGTAAACAGGAATTTATTGCAGTGTAATAGTGGTCTAAAATTTGGACTATGGGAATTATAAGTATAGTGTATAATCTTTGACTTGTATTAGTTTTAAAAGAAGTTTGGGACATTAAAAATCAAGAGAGAAAACTCTGGATTATGCAATTAAAAATACACCCCTTTCCTAACACAAAGACACACACACATGTGTATAAGTCTGCATGTATATATAGCCTTCCTTTTCATATATATATATATATATATATATATATATATATATATATATATATATATATATATATATATATTCTTACAAAATGTCATAAAATTATTTAGTATGTTTTTTAAGTAGTCTCAGTATGTGTTATTTATAGGAAGCCAGATTTATTCTAAAATGATCATAGGAAGACAGATTTATTTAAAAATGATCAGAGGCCCACAAGTTCTGCTAACTCAGAGAAAATCTTTCAATTACATACCAGAATACTCTTATCTTCAGAGACAGAATTCCTGGAGATTTTAACCCTTAGTCAATTTCAATCATTCAGGAACCACATGCAATTGCAAGTCAAGTTCTGAATATTTACTCTTAATTAAAACCCAATATTTATAATAATAACTGTAATAATTATGATCATAGCTCTGTATTGAGCATCCATTATGTACTAGATTTAATGCTGATCATTTCATATATAACATCGAGCCATTCATGTAATCCATAGTATCATTCTGAATGCCATGTCATTTGCTACCGTTTAACAGAAGTTGTTTTCTGGAGTGATACATACACTTTTCTATTAATGTCTGCTATGCATAGTGGAAGCCTCTTGTGGCCTTTTCAAGATGCTTGTTTTCTTAATTTTTGTTGAATATCTTTGTATTCCAGAAGTAGTGTTAAACTCCAAATTACAAAAGGAAGCAAGATAAGCAGTGGCCTTTTCTCAAGTATTCAAATCTATAACACAATATGTAGTAAGAGCATGCATTCATGCAACCTTGGACCTTTCTAGATATGAGGTTGGGTCAAAGTTGTTGCAGCTTGATCTTCAATGGGCAATGACAAATGGAGTTAGTTTTGTTTGAACTGTTTTTGAAGAATGTGTTGCTGTCACTTCATTCATTAAAAATGTCACAAGATTCAACTTAGTGTCTCTTCATTGTTCATCCCTGCATTTAAAAGCATGTTAAGTAGGAAGCGAGTTTACTTTATTGGATCCTGGGGCTGTCTGTGCACAGGTAGAAGGAACAGGCCTGTGATTTTGAGTTATTCTCGCAGGTATGGTGGTTAGGGCTGCAATGGCGGTAAACCAGAGTCACTTTTCACTTTTGCTGCTATAAAGACTGTCTTATCAATGACATATCTGTCTGTTGGCCATTTCTAAACACTCTTCCTCAACATATTCACCAAGCCTATCTGTCTGTGTATCTATCTATCTAACTATCTACCCATACATCCATTCATCTTGGATTTAGGCGTAGGAAAAAAAGAATTAACAAAGTAAGTAGGAGATAGGAAAACACTAGGAGATTAAAAACAGATTGGTGATAATATTAGGGCTGATTCTCAGGTGATGACTCAAAGGACAAGCTTAAAATCACTCTGGGTATTTGCTAAAAATGCAGATTTCTGTATTCCACCTACTATTGACTTGATCTCAGTCTCTGGGATTCAAACCTCAAAATATGTATTTTGATTATAGGGATGGCTTCCCAGACTAGGAACACTGCCAAAGTAGCCCAGAAAGATTCAGCATGGCAAAATGGAAACTTCATCATAGTAAGTGTCAAGAGAGCTAAATCTTTGGTCCCACATCTGCTGTTAACTAGCAGGATGTCTTTGAGCTGAATCATTTTAATTACCTGGCTTCAATTTCTTAGTCCTATGCCTCCACCTCCTTCTCCTCCTACTATCTCCATTAAGTTGTATCAAAACATGACACTCTGATAAAGAAGTATGAGTAATTAGGCAGCATTATTCCAAACACAGTGTCAGAGGAGGACAAATTCTTCAGCCAATCAATTAGCATTCAGTGAACACAAAATGTGGGAGATTTGAGAGATGTAAAAGAAGAGGTCAGTGTTTTCAAGAGCTTACCATCTGCTTTTTGAAAATAAATTTCATTTAAGCCAGGACAAATAATATAATACCAAAACAGTTAATACAGACAATTACCCTATGAGGTTCGAGTCAGTCCTCGCTTAGAGCAGTCTGATAAGATGTCGCCACAACTGAATTCAAATGGCACTTGTAGGACAACTGGATTTAAATTCTTGGAAAATGCTGATTGAATATTTTATAGAACATTCCAGATTTATGATTTGGTTTTCAAACGAGAGGAAAATGAAGTGTGGAAAAAGCACTCAAGTCAGTAGACTACAATTTTAATTCAGTGCTAGTCACAGGATCTTGGGAAGATCATTTTTCAAACTTGCCTGGTCATTATGTCTGTTAATGGTAAACTGTACCTATAACATTTTAACTGAAAGAATCTGTCCTTGGATACTGGCTGTGAGAGTGTCAATATTTACTCCTCTGCAACTAGTAGTATAAGAGAATAGAGAATTTTATCTATAGACCTCAAAGGACACAGATAATGGGAGGGAGTAGGAAGAAACACCCAGGCTGGCCTATTTGGAAAGATTAAGAGGGCTGAAATTCACCATAAAAGTCCTACTTGCTCCTTTGGATTAGGTTGTGGAATATTGATGCCAAATGCCATCACTGATTACCTTGACTGAGTCACTCTGTCCTCTGAGGTTATTCCTGTAGTCTGAAATTCACAGGGGAAAATACACTTATGCAGGGAAAGGAATAGATCGTGGTGTAAATCATACATCATCCAGAGGACCAGGGCTTTCCAAATACCAGACAAGTGATTTTAAAGAAGAGACTAGACCAATGCTAAAGAAACTGTTCTTTTTATAGATATGAGAACTACAAATACCTAAAGAAAGTTAGAAACATCCATATGAGGAGAATTTCCTGTGAGCAGCTTCATTGTTAAGATGTTTATCTTCTGCATTTGGAGGTTCATTTATTACTCATTTTTTATGGATTTTAATCAGGGGAGATTTTCCCTAAACATTCCTGGCCCCTCCTCACTGTCTCTCTTACTCTTCCCCAGGAATGAAGAGGTCATTGTCAGATGCTGAGTTAAGAGGAACTTGGTAAGCACAGAGTAACCCTGCTCCCTCTTTTTCCCTTGAGAGCTAGGCTGCCTACAAGGAGAATGCTTTCTGTCTGCTCCTCACTCTAGTGTTTAACAGGGAGGAACCAATGTGGGGAAGCCTGTCGTGATTGTTCAGTGCTGCCTGGGCTCAGGGAAATAAGGCTCATTCTGGTGTTTACTACCAGGAAGTCCACTGTGGACAGATACCTAAGCCATACCCATCAGTTTTTGTGTGTATAATGCAACTACTTTGATCTTCACTTGTCTGACTTTTTTGCTTTCTCTCTCAGATACTTTAAAATTGGGCAGGAAGAGTACTATTTTGGAGGTCACCACACACTTGAACTATAAGAAAAAATGCATTTCACATACAGTTTTATTGATTTCACATATTTTTATTATAATTTGCTGAGTTCAGATAAATCAGGTCAAAATATTGTTGAAATAACCTCACAAGGACCTGATGCAGATGGCAGCTTCCTACCAGGAGTTAGTTGCGGTGCTTGGCCGAGGAGTGAGGTGGAATCAGAGAAGCAATAATCCAAGGTCAGTAGTTTAGGAAGTTTGTAGAATGAAACCCCTTCTTCCCCAGGTACACCAGGACAAGGACACTTGAAGGAAAGCACAAGGCAGACCCTTGTGTTTCAGTGTCAACACGTTGAAAGGTTTTGAATATCTCCCCCCCAAAAAATAATAAACTTAATCTTGAGTTTTCAGGAATGGCAAATACTACAGGACATTGCCATCATTGTCTTGGAAGCTTGGTTTCCCAGCTTCCATAACCATTTAGAGCCACCTTGTTACCATCAGGAATTTTATCAGGATGAGATTTGAGAGGAGAAATACAAAGGTTTTGAAACCTGGTCTAGTAATCTTCTGCATAATCTAGGCCATGGGCACTCTCAGAACGTATTAAGTGTAAAAGAGGCCTGAAGGTCAAATACTTACACCATCCAAGAGATCCAAGGTAGGTTAAGTATGGCCGACTGAGACCTGAATTTGGGATAATTCCATGATGAATTAGATCTTAGTAAGTATGACACCTGAAGCAGGTTCCTTAACTTCCCACAGCTTCAGGAGTTTTTTCAAGAATCTGCAATATAGTGCTCATAATAACTCTTGAAGAGAAATAATCCTCCTTGTGAAATCCAATTGCATATCATAAATGTTCAATATATTTAGTTGGATTAGATGTCAGAAAGAATGAAATCTCACCTTTAGACTGTCTTCTTCTTCATTCTAGGAAGAAAAGATGGATAACACTTCAGTGTCTGAGGTTATATACCATTACAGTGATTTCACACTAGAGATTACCATAAAATACTTTCTGCAGTGTCCTACTTGAGAATTCACACCTATTAAGCAACTTCTACTCATAACAAGATTCAGAAAGCTGGGAACCGGTTTGAGAAGCTATCCTGTGGTTAAACAGCAGAGATAATATATTATTGACAAGAAAGAAAAATTCCAGAAGTCTCGCCCCAAGTTTCTCTTCTGCCAAAGCCAAAGTCAACACAAGGTAGATGTTCTTGGTCCTACATGGATAAGAAACTCTCCCTCTTAGCAAACTTACAGTTTGATCAAACATTTGAATGAGAAGCATTGGAAATAAGACATACTATTGAATTTACAGACAGATTTATCCTTAGAATATGTTTTCTTTTATAAGCTCATGCTAAGGACAACTGTATTATTACTAGATAATATTGGACCCTGTTTTATTACTAGGAAAAATAAACACAATGCATGGAATATGAATTAAAAGAGGTCTTGCCATTTCTCACATCACAGGACTTAATACATTTTCCATATTGTGTTTCTGATTAGTAGAGAGAGACTATTAAATGACCTATGATGCAAAATTCCTACTAGGCCAAACATTGAGCACATTTTTTTATATTATTGTATATTTCCTGGGAACTACGAGTTACTGTCCAGAGTTTGGGGTTGCATCCTTACTTACATACAGTACCAAAATATTAATGCTATTCCAAAGACCCTGCGACATGGAATCCAGAGTGTTTGACATCATTGGAGATGAAAGTAGTGACAAATGGGTGAGAGCACCCTAACTTCAACGAGGTACTGCATGGTACTAACCCTTCGCCAACCACTTATGTTGGCATCTCTTGGGACTTAAAAACGTTAAGTTCTAAGTTTCATCGATATAGTTAGTGCTGCTGTCATATCCTCAATTCTGATAGAAAAGTTCACAAGCTGGAAGGAAAGAGCAAGATGTCACAGACTCAGGCAAAGGACTGCAAATATTTTCTTCTTCTTTCATTTGACCAACTGCAAATGAACATGATGCCTTTGGGTCTTTTGGTTTCTATCACTCAACTCCTTCTGTGTATTTGCCTATACACATGACGACCAAACTTGTATTCTTTCCCTAGACTTTGTTCATTTTCACAGTATTATGAGTTGTGACAGGAACATAAGACAATCAGGTTTTAAACCTGTCAGCCTAGGACACTTTAATTCCAATCTACAAACCTTTTACCAGTTCTTCTCACACCTCCAGTGTCAGGTCAATGATGCATCTATTGACAAGCAAGAGTCGCCTGGAGGCACTTTTAATCCTTTGTTAAAGTGTGGCTTTTATTTCTTTTGGACTCCCAGTAGAGTGTGTGTGTGTGTGTGTGTGTGTGTATGTGTGTGTGTATGTGTGTGTGTGAACCTCTCCCCAGTCATCTTGGAGAAAAAAGACCCAAGGTGAAAATCATGCTTGGATTCACTGATTATTGGAAATATCTCAAATACTTAAAGATGTAGTTGAAATGAACTTCAAAGCATGATTCCATACTTGCCTGTAACTAGATAATTTCTGACTCTTGAAACACACTGTAGAAAATGTATCTAATTTTACTTGCTACATTTTCATTCCAAATAAAAGGAAAATAAGGCACATTTACTGCTGAATTAAAACATTCTAAATGATGGTGAACCCAATGTTTTCAGCATTTACTGGAACATTTCTGAGTTTTGAATTGTGTAAACAAGGAGAAATAAAACCCAGAACACTTAAAGATCAACACATAGTGGTTGACTTCAAATTTACCAATTAAACACACTAAATGAGAATACAACATTTACCATAAACATTTCCTCAAAATGGGAAACACATAGTAAGTTATTTAAGTTAAATACAGGGGCTTTATGAACATTGTTTTTATCTTTTTCATTTAGCCATAGATCTGAACCAGACTATCAAACTAGGCTTAGAAAATAGAGCATATACTTTCCATTCACAACATGAATGCCTTCTAAATTCTAATAGCAACAAGCATTTAGAGGACAGCCATTTTCATCTTTGCTGATTTAAATGAAATTATGCAATGGGATTTGCTATTACTTTAATTAGCTAGTAAAAATCATAGTTGACTTTAAAGGTGTCATTTAAAAATCCCCTTTCGTTGGTCTGACATTGTTTTTCAGAGACTACATTTTCTTTTCTGAGTTCCTTTCCTCCACATATAGACATGTGTCTCCCCCCCTGAAAAAAAATGCATGTGTTTGGCTTAGAAAATAAAAGAATCACCTGATCAGTTCTTGTTATTTCTTGTTAAAGGCAAGCATGGTTTCTGGAGAGCAGAAAGGCTTTATTCCAGGTTTGATTTCCTTTCTTTTAGAGGAATATAAATTTGGTGTCTAAACTCTTTGGCTCTACCAATGGGAAGCTTGGAACAGAAGTCAACTGAGTGCTTTGAAGATTCCCTCCTCCATATTTCTCAGTGGGTCGCTATGTCCCCTGCACCAGCCAGCTTTCTTGGGGACTTAGTGCTGACCTTTCTGGAATTACAGGGCTCCAAGGACTGCAGGTAATTTCATTTGACTAGCATAACCACTTTATAGTTTCTTGACTACAACCTGTTCACAAAATTAAAAATCATCTTTTGCAGTGTTTCATTTGGCAGAATATGGCTATTCCAGATTTGTTACAAATTGCCCATGGAAATAAATATATCGAGGGTATTTGATTTTATTTGACATGCTACCTTTCAAGTTTCTCAACTTGGATGGATGGTCATGGGAAATTTGGTGGCTGAGAAAGGGTTTGGGAAATGGATATTGCAGGTTACGATCCTAAGAGGTTGAAACTTTTTGAAAAATGGTCTTATTATTCTAAAATAAATAAAAATGGTCTTATAATTCTCTTACTATATTTTAGTGAATTTAAAACACTACCACTGGGATCTCAAAATTTGTTGTGAATTCTCTTAAAAGTGCATCAGTCAATGTTAAATGTCAAGTTTTTCATTAATAATCCAACAGAGGAAGATGGAGTTCACTCCTATTCACCAGCACTACCACTTTTATATCACACTTGATCTTTGTTAATGGCCTTAGTAGATAAATTATTTCAAGTTTAACTTTGGGCCTGTCTGTTCCTTGAGTGATATTTTAAGCATCATTGAGGATTTTGAATGACTGCAGACTCTTACTCTCTCATAGGTTCCTGCATGTTTATCCACAGGGTCACACACCAAAGATCTACATATGACCTGTGCTCTCATTATATCTCACTGCTGTAACTGTAACCTAGGATAAAGATGGCAGTGGTAAAATATAGAATTTTAGTCTTCAGACATCAGAAGGGTTTATCCACAGGGTCACACACCAAAGATCTACATATGACCTGTGCTCTCATTATATCTCACTGGTATAACTGTAACCTAGGATAAAGATGGCAGTGGTAAAATATAGAATTTTAGTCTTCAGACATCAGACCTAAAATCCTACAAACGTATATGAGCTAACATATCTTCTTTTTGCTAGAATCCTTTATTCTTGCTCTTCATTTACTCTGCGATGTAAAAACTTGAAGGCAAAATATTGAAAGAGGTAATATATGTTGCCACAGGCATCTTTTTTTAATTAATAAACTTCATAATTATAATACTGACAGCAGACAAGTAGTGCATTCTTTTTAGTACTAGGCACTTGATCTTTACAACACCATTATCAATATCCTCTTTTCCACAGATGAGGAAACAAAAATTCAGAGAGGTTAACATGGTAGAACAAAGTGGTATCTCCTTCTGTGAGGTAGGCCATAAGCAAGTTTATATGCCAAGAGTTTTTGAGATACATATTCTTGACTTGTATTCAGTTGAGGGGCAGCATTAAGTTGCATGGTCAAACACAAGTTTATACTTCTATCACTTCTGTTCAAGTATTTTCCTGAGTGCTACTGAGTGCATGGGGGATGGTGGAAAATGTAGAGAGCTGGCATAGACAGGGAGAGGTCTGGCTTCAGTGAGATCAGCTCCTAAACCCACTGCCAGTGGATCTGGCTCCTCCCTGGCTCCTCCCAGGGCATACAGCTCATTGTTCATTCTCCCCAGTGCCCCTCCAGGACACTCATAAATTCAACTCTTTCTCTCATTGGTACACACTCTGTCTGTGTCATACTTTCAATCTAACACTTGAAATCTGGCTTTAAAAATAGCTTCTTGCTTAGTTAAGTTTCCCAATCAGAAAATATGTTCTTCAAAGACAGATTTGAGATCTACTCTTGCCATGGCCTCTGCCTCCACCCTCATTACTCGTTCCAGTATTTAGTCCTGAGTTTAGAGAAGTCATTTTACAATATGTACTTCTGTCCATGTGATTATTATAAACCTCAGTGAAGGGTGATGGCCTTAAGATTTGACAAAATGGGCATAAGCTATAACTTTTTCACTAGAAGTGTAAGGAAATACGTGTCTTAGAATAATTTTAGAAAAGGTGGGCAATGTTCTGGGCTTTTGTTGAAATTCTATCAAAGGCAGAACATGTCACATTTCAGAAAAGAAAAGCAAATTCAAATTCAGTTTTTAAATTCAGCAACCTATTGGAATAGAACTACACAAAACCATTAAGTAAACTGAAATTAAAGATTTTAAAAACTTCTGGGCTTAGACCTATATATCACTTTGTGAACTTAGAAAGTACAGGACACATTTTCAACTTCCTGTTTCTTGGTAAAAAAAAAATCTGATTTTACTCTCCCCTCTCCAACTACAAAAAAAAAAAAAAAAAAAAAGGAAAACCCCCTAGTTACTAGTTTCTAAGCCAACAGAAAAACATTCAAACGAAAAATCTCACCATCATGAAACACTGAAAGAGGAATTTTACATTTTGGGATGAATGTTAAAAGCTTATGTTTTACTTTTAAATAAAGTTGAGCCAGGGCTCATGTAATTAATCTGTTGAGTTTCCTGAAGATATCCCCTAATTCCTGGGGAGAAAAAAGTATTTCCTGTACCAAAAACATTTTTAATAGATCTTCCAGTGAACAAAGAATGGTCACCCTTATTTCCCTGTTCCATGTGCCAAAGTTGCTGGGAAAGTTGTTTCTCATTGTTTCAGCATTAAGTCAACATTTGAAAAATGGAGACTTTTTTTAAAAATTGTAAATCATAGGATTAATATCCAGGTCATGGGTAATAGAAATTTCACCAGCTTTGGTGCACTGGGCTCATGAAATTGAAACAAGTGGCTCCATTCATGATTAATAAGAATATACGGTTGTGTTTAAACTAAATATCAAAGTCCTAGTTGAGTCTTAGGGACCAAGTGACTCCATGATATAGAGCCCCCTTGCTGCCTTTTTATGATTTTTTTTGCAGAACTCTTCACACAATTTACAACCTTGTAATCAGTGGGGTCCTATAGATCAAGGTGTAAGCAGGGTAAAATATGTTTTGTTAAACAAGAATTGTGAAACACCCCATTGTGGCATATAAATTACTATTTCTTCCTTACTTTTCTGCTTCAGATTTTCAACATTTATCTGACACATTTTTTTTAATACAAGAGAAAATCCAATTACTTACATATATTTAAACAAGAAGGATGATTTATAAATGTCATTACTGGGATGCTCAACCCTTGAGCTCAGTGTTACAGTTGTCCTTGAGCATTTAGTTTGTGTCTATTAGTTCTAGTTCATATATGTTGAAATGCGTTTTTTTCTCAGCCTGTGTTGTGTCAATTGGCAGGTCAAGGAGTCCAACTTAGTTAGATACATCACATAGCTAAACATTCAGCTTCCTTTTATTGCAGAGAAAAACGGACACTACATACAGCAAACTTTTTACTTGAGAACCTGTCATCTAGAATGTGACACCAGATGATTGATAAATAGATAGCTAGGTATGTAGCTAGCTAGCTAGGTAGGTAGATAGATGATAGATACCAGGTGTAGAAAATTTTAGGATCCAGTTTTCCCCATATCTGCCAAACTGTATTTGGACTCATTGAAAGCCTGGTAAATTATTAGCCCCATGCTCTGCATTATCAGATCCAAATGTTTGGGGATGTGATTAATTTTAGGCTTTGAGTATATAAATCATAAAAACAAAAGGAGAATGTTCTTGTTAACCTAACATTCTGGAGCTTGTCCTAATGTGGAAAGTTATATTGATATTAACTTGAATGGATGCCACTGGCTGGAGAGTTAGATAAGACATGGAGAAAGAGGAATTTGGCAAAGATATTTTCAGTATCATAAATTAATATTTAAGGGATGATTAGGAAGAGATTTATATCTGTGAGAGTGTGAGAACTCTTAAAAGAATGAAAGCATTCACAATTACCCCAGGATCATCTCACATTATTAATTAATACTATTTACATTAAGGTAGCATTTAGGAAGTTTATCTTCTCTGCTTTCCTGCATTATCTCATTTGATCCTAGTAAATAATTCTATAAATTTTCTGATCCATTTTACAGATGAGGAAACTGATTCTTAAGTTTTGGTGCTGCTGTTTAGCATTCCCCCCTCCCAATTTTCTAATTAATGGATTGTTATTACTTTTAGAAATTCACCTAAATTTTAAGATGCTTAAAATATACTGAGGTAGAATCTTTGGTCAATTGTATAAGGACATGTAGAGAGGGACTTTGTATGGATTGAGTAAAATTTTTAAATTTTAGTCACTGTGCTGGGCACTTTATATCACTTTAATTTCAGAAGATGATAAGAAAGTCTTCATCAACCCCATTTAAGAGAAAACTGAGATTTAGGGAACCTAGCTGGGAACTAACTGCCTGACTGAGGCTAAACCTAGAGGATCTTCTGAGGCCCAAACCTCTTCCATATCATGTTCTCCTTCAAAACACACGCACAGATGCCAATGGCTTTGATCATTCATCTTTTTGTCCTGTTCCCAGTAATCTACAATATCTTCTTGATCTACTCAATATTTTGAGCATTAGAATTCTGCTTCCTTGACAGGCACAGGAAGCTATGAAGAATTCATTATGTAGGAAGGATAACAATGATGGATAACAACATTAGCATTCAGAAATTGATTTTGCAACACAAATAAGCTTTTTTTTCTAATGGTTGAAAAATTATTAAAGGTCTAAAGACCAGGTTAAACAGAGTGTTGGGAGGAGAGAAGCTATTTTATAATTAAGCTGCTGGGCTTTGATTCTGTGTTAAATGGTTTGTTGAAAACTAACAATGCAACCTGTACCTAAAAGAATATTTTCTCCCCATGCCATACCCTGTAATATTTCATGTCTACTTAAGTTTGAGATATTGAAAGAAAATGAACAGAAATTCAAATGGACTCTATAATGATTGTGCGTTTTTGCTTCTCCATTTGTTTTCGGCCTCACCATAAAGACAGTGTAATTTCATTAATTAGCCCAAATGGTCGAAAGAACCATCTCTTGCTGCCAGGTGATCCCTACTCAGTGTCACTGTGATGCTACATAAGGTGAAATTTTTGCAGAGCAATACGCACTCAGCCAAGACTGCCAATGATTGAATTACCATGTGTTGGCAGTATCTGCTGAAACTAGATCAGGGTAAGTCCTGTGAATAATAAGTGTAACACATTCAGCAAGAGCAAGATGACTTATCTTAGATAGAATACATTTGCTTCTCACTTCTGCTGTTAGTGTTTAGCCTGTCTTACAGTAATTATAAATCAATGCCCAAAGACACAGAATAATTAGTATTTTTCCCCATTATAATAAATGGCCCTGGAATATTTTACTTTTGTGCTTTCTGTGGCTTTGGCTACATTCTAATTTTTGCTGGTGAAAAAATTACCTTAAAAGGGGGTGCAATGGGATGGATTGGTTCATACGCAACCCATAAAAGTCATTCGAGATATTTCAGATTTATGACATTACTGTTTTCAGAGTTAGAATGAATCCCACTTAACTTAAATATCACTATCTTGTTTGTCAGGAACTCTGACAAGCTGAATAAATACATAAAGGGGAATCTTGGAAGTGGGGAGACAGACTGGTGACTCATGACGGGGTCAGAGCCTTGGCTATTTGCTTAGGAACAGATCGCTTTCTGGCTGCCATGGGGAGGAAGTGATGATGGAGGGCAGTTAGCATGGAGCAGCGTGGTCTGAGCAGCTGGAGGGTCAGGGGTTAAACATGTGCTATCTCAGCAATGCTGGGTGCAATAACAACATCAGGCATCAGGAGAATGATCTATCAAGGCAATTAGTCAAACAGGCCTGTGGTAGCCCAGATAGGCCGGCTCTGTTTGCATCTGTTTATCAGCGTGTGATAAGAATCCTTGTGAACCTTTTAGCTACCTTGAGAAAGTAGACACCTGGATGGTAAACATATGACAACAGTGTCTTTAAAAATTGATTTTGAAAAATAACTGCAGCTCCCAGATGGGATCAGTTTTTTTTTTTTTTTTTTTTTTTTTTTTTTGGCACAAGCACACATTGTATTTATTTAGCCCTATCCATGGATATTTGGGTATAAAGTAGCATCTAGGTCAAATATATTACATTCTTGTTAAAATTATGAATATAAACTCACATTAATTATACGTATTAATGGGTTTCACTGACATTTCCATACATGCATTTACTGGGTTTTAATGATATCCACACTCCTTACATTAAATAAAATCTTTATTACTGGTTGCTAAAGAAAAAAATGAAGAAAAAGTAAAAGTAGAAAATCAACAGGGGAAGAGGAAGGAGAATAAGAATTTCATTTCCTTTTTTTTTTTAATTCCTCCTACTTCTAAGTCTATTTTCCCAAGAGCAGAAATTACAGAATTCTTATTTCGATCAAATGTGGAATTTGGCCCAGCTGCGTTAGGAAGTGGAAGAGATAATTTACATTGTTGTGTTTTTTTCTATTTTTCTTCAAGATTTTCCTGTAAATGCCACTCAGACACTCAAAACATTTGTCTTTCACGGTGACCTGCTTTCTGCTCTTCTGATTGCAATGGAACCTTTCTTCTGCCCTGATGGGGCCTTTCATAAAAACTATCTGTGACTAATTATGTGTGATATGAATTGTAATGCATTCTGTTGTCATACATAACAAGTCAAAATTTAAAAAAAGATATTCTGAAATAATTAGATACTAGTAATTGTCACACAACTTTGTGAATAGACTGAAAACTACTTTAAAGTGCATTGTACACTTTAAAAAGATAAATTTTATAGTGTGTGAATTATATCTCAATAAAAAAATATATACAGGGGGGGAAAACTCAGAATTAGAAGCTCTTGATATGATAGTTAAGGTTAATTTTGAATAGCAATTTGTAGAGCCCTGAGTATGAATGGGCTTACCTCTATACATTTGCTCATGTGTTTCCCTGTACCTAGAAGGTTCTTCTATTTCTATGCACTTTGGCTTGAAAGTAAATAAACCTTAAAATCTACCTCCAAGAGGAGAGTGCTTAGGTCTTCAAAAGCAGCAGAAAAACTGATAGTTTCACTTATTCCTAGGTGTACTTCTTTTTTAACCCAATTCAGCTGAATTCATGATTTCATTGTCCCATCTGGTATTAAAAGATTATCTTCTACCTTAACTTCATCATTTCATTTTTTCAAGAGAATGAAGCATATTTGAGCAGGAAGTCATTCTTTCTCTTAATCTTCTCATAAATCCATCCCCTAGCAAAAAGCCAAGCTGAGAAGGTAGCTACTCATATGCATACAGGAACTACTTCTATTTGTTATAGCAAATGTCTGTGTGACATTGGGGTATTTAATTAACCTCTCTGAACATGACCCCCCTCAATTTTAAGTTGGAAAGAAAGAGAAAGTAGGAGTATTTCATGAAGAATTTAGTGTACAGAGGTACCTCGTACAGTGCTCAGAAGCACTATATCAATGGCTCAGCATTGACACCACCGGTTCAGTTACATTGACCTATAGATGCATGAGGGCTTCTCCATTCTAATCCCAAACTCACAATAGGACAATGTTATTTTGGTTACCAAAACAGTTAAGGTTATTTTGCTGGATTATTTTTTAAATGGTTTTAAAATTTTACTTTATTTTTTAGGGCAAGTTTTAATTCAAAGTAAACTTGAGCAGTAGGCACAGAGATCCCTCATTTCTGCCTTGCCCCGCATAGGCATAGCATTCCCACACTCTCCACCAGAGCGATGCACTCATTACCAATGAGCCCACATTGACACATCATTGTTAACCAAAGCCTGTACTTTATGTTAAGATTCACTCAAGTATATAGTTTCGGATGTTGAATAGGCTCTATTCAACATCAGTCAATTATTAATTCTTGTTTCTATTTAACAAATTTATTCTTCCCTAAGCTGTGACATTTATAGTGCTAAAGAGATATGATCTAGGACTACCAGGAGTTTATAATGTAGTGTTTACTACGTTTTATCTAAAATCGGATATATTTAAACTCTTTTCACAATGGATGTCTATGTGGAGTTCACTTCTACCAGGCCCATGTCCTATAATTGCACACTTATTAAGATCATGCCATACAGGTTTCTGCCAGAATTCAAAGGAATGTATCTTCTGAACCTTACTTATTCATTCCAGAAGTAAAAAAAAAAAATTTTAAATCACAATTATGTTAATTTGCCATTGGAAAGCATTTTAAAAAGGGTCTTATAAAAGTTGTTTCTGGACAGATGCTTGTGTTCATTTCTAAGTTATTATTAGACTCAGAGAACACATCAAAGGCCAACGACAACGCAATCTGCTTTAGCACAGAATTTGGGAAAATGCAGATCTGTTTTGACCTTCAGATTTTCACATTAGAGCTATCTTTCCAGAACAGGCCCCTTATGAAATCCCGTGCTGTCTCGGGGATCCTGTGGACGCTAAAGAAGCAAGTCTCGGCCAAGGGAAGGAAGCTACATGGAAGACATGACGTGATGTGAAATTGACTAGCACTAAACTGCCAGTCCTTGGGTAAAAGCCTTGTACCGGCCTTTTAAAAACCAGCTGATTTGGAGGCCTGAGGTTCAAAGTAGGACAGACAGAACAGAGGGTTGGGAACAGGATCAGTATATTGAAAGGCGGCCTCCCTCACCTTCTTTGCTCCTGCCACTCTGGCTTCCTAAGCATTCTTCAAGTTCACCTACTTCCTCCTTTTGCAGGGTCTTGGCCATATTCTCTGTCTACAAAGCAAATCTTGCTCTCAGCTTTATCAAATAATACTTTCCAGTTCTCAGTAAAATTCCACATAAATAATCCTGATCTACAGACTTAATCTGGGATTCTTCTCTTGTCCTAGTGCCTCATAAAATATTCATAGGATTATTCAATAAATATTTGTTTTAGCCATTGGAGTCCAAGTTCTCATGGTACCAGTCTTGAATATCCTTATTATACCTTGCTTGTAGGAGGTGCTCAATAAATGCTTATTCAGTGAATTAAAGAATATATGTTATAGCAGCAATAAATGCAAAAAAGGATGACAAGTTATTAAATGCTTCTATTGACTTTTCTAGCTATATGAAATGTTATGTGATTTTGCCAGATCTTAGATATTTCAAAAAACTTGAATATTGTACAAAATGAAATTAATGAATACATTTTACTTTGAAAAAGTGACTATAATTGTGATTACCAGACTTTTTTTTCCCATTTTTTTGAGTAAATTAATAAGGTGAAAATCAATTTAAGCAATTGTATTTTGTAAAAGTTTTGTTAACTGACTTTTAATACTAATAAGCATAATATCAGGTTTCCCTTTTGCCCCTACTTATCTTCTTCAAGGGGCCACCTGAAATACAATTAAGTGTTGAGTAGATTTGCAAAAATACCAGGGAAAAATTAACAAATGATCTAATTTTAACTTTTTTAATGCCTTAATTTTTACCTAAAAACTAGGCAAAATTCAGGCATATTAATTTGTGCTAATGATTTATGTTGTATAGGTAATAAATAAACCATCTATTTATCAAACATGGCATGCCTTCTGAAAATAATCTCTGTTTCTGACATGATAGTGATGTAAAAGACACTGAATTAAAAAATATCATGACTATTGGTTATGTTCATATGTATTTTGACTAAAGTCCATGAACTTGTTCTATACGAAAAAAAACTGCTGAAAATTTTAATTCAGTGCTAGTGGATAAAAAATGTAGAAAGGTAGATTTAGGATTTAGAATAATCAAATCATTCTGGAGAAATATAAGTTTATGAAATCCTAATCAAGAAATTCTGACTTCTGAAATGACTTCACAGGAAGAAAATCTAAGATATGGTGGCATCTATATTTTATTTTATTAATTTATTTATTTTGTTACCGGGAACTGAACCCAGGGGAACTTCATTCTGAAGTTATACTTCCACCCCTTTTTACTTTTTATTTTGAGACCAGTTCTCACTGAGTTGTTGAGGGTCTTGCTAAATTGTAGAGACTGGCCTCAAATTTGCAATCCTTCTACCTCAGTCTCCCGAGTAGCTGGGATTATAGGTGTGTGCCACTGTGCCTGCCTTGTGATCTGTATGTTATAGAAAGCTGTAGGATGTACCATATTTTGAGGTGAGTTTACTATTTTCTAAGTGGGATGCATTGAACAGAATGTGTTGGCTCACAGCAACATGAACTAAGGATCTAATGTAGCCTTGAGTTGTTACAATAGGTTCAGTAAGAGGAGGAGAGCAGTGGATGATGCATGAAATCTAGAGAAGTAAGATGTAATGTGAGAAATCAATGACAGTGTGGGGGAGTCAGCTCAGGAGCATAGAGTTGACTAAATTAGGAAAAGCCTAGTAGATTGGTCAGTCCATCAATGCCAGAGATTACCCAACAAGAGAAAGAGCAATTTGGCCACAAATTTTAGGACAATGGATCAAGAGGGCTTGGGAAACAAGTTGCTGACACTCCAACTCAGTATTACCTTTCTGCAGTTATGCCCTTTCACAAGATTGTTGATCAGTGTTCAAGTTTTCTAATTCCTATATACATAGCTGTATCTAAATGTACATAATACATACATTTATATCCTTAAGCTAAATAACTCAAATGAGTTTAGAAAAGAGCTTGCCTTCTTATTTTTATTTTTAAAAATTAATGTTTTAATTGACAAATCATAATCATGTACATTTATGGGATACAATGGATGTTTTGATATATGTATTCAATGCAGAATGAGTGAACCAAGCTAACTAACATATTTAGCAAATCAAGCTAATTAACATATTTATCAAATCACTTATTTTTGTGGCGAGGCATTTGAAACTTATTCTCTTGTTTATTTTGAAATATATAATATATTTTACTGACTATATTATTGCACATAAGAGATTATATAACACTGTCTAGCAGAAACTCTGTAGTATTTGACAAGCAGCTCCTCATTCGCTCCACCCTCTGGTAACCATGATCCTATTTCCTTCTTCTGTGAGTGAGTTCAGTCTTTTCCTATTCCACATGGAAGGAAGATCACGAAGCATATCCTGAGATTTCTTCAAGGAGGGGTTGTCCAGATCTCCTGGTGACGGGTACATGCAGCCCTGATCTATTTCCATTGTGTTCTTTTTAGATTTGGGCGTCACTTGGTTTTTATCTTCCAACTCTCTCAATACTGTTCATGTACTATGTAATCAATATTCTGTAATGCAATTGGCTTTGATAATCCAATATTTATTGTTAAGGTGAGCTCCCCCCAAGTGTTTTTAAATGACTCGTATGTTTAAGAGACTAATATATTCTTAAAAATATAACAGACCTTCCCATAATATTGTGGTTTCTCAAGTTTCAAAGGGCACATATTCCTCATAAAACACAGATAGCTATACTTCTGTAGATCAAAGTATCTAGGTTATGATAAAGGGCTTATGGTCTCAATAAGATTTTAGGTTTAGAAATTTACATAAATTCATATCTAGCTTATCTCATGAGTTTCACAGAAATCTCTAAGGACTGAAACTTGAAATGCATATACTTTTTTTTTCTAGGCCAGTTGAGAAATGAAAACATTCTTAATTATTTCAAGCCCGTATAGTGGTGGTGTACAGTGTAATTAACTTTGATATGTGTTTCACACCCAATTAGAGGGTATTTTAGCACCAAGATAATTGGACCCAGCAGCACCTGGGAAGTGTAATCAAACAAGTTTATCATCACATATTATTGTCCTATGATCCTCTGCATTTTTTTAATGCCACGTGTAAAGAGAATGGTCAAGACATCTGGGAAAATGTTGCTCATTATTGAAACTTTAGTAAGGCTTAAATCCAGTTCAAGGTGTTCCTGTTTACTTAAACATCCTTCGCCTGTGCTATGGCTTCCTGACCCTTGCGCTACTTTTGCTAATGATTTTTTTACTGCTTCCCAGAATAATGATACCCATCTACTTTGGTTGTCAAGATGTTGTAACATTTTCTTGGTAGTGGAGATATTATATAAGTTTTTTTCTTTGGGTTAATTGGGGGTCCAGTGCAAAACTGGAGTTGAGGATATAATCCATGTACTGGAATTTTCAGATACTATGCTTCCATTTCAGGTGCAAAGAATACAACTAGACAGTGTTGTCTGTGAGCCGGTTTATAGACCTTTAGACTGAGAACTTACTAGAAATGCATATCCTCAGACTATAGCCTAGGCCTACTATCTTTGTATTTTAAAAAACTCCCCAAATAATGCCTATCTATGAACACTTGAGTTTGAAGACGTGCATCTTGCTAGAGTAAAAAAATCCTCCAGAAAGTATGCATGGATTATTTATCTTCCTTATCTTGATGGCAGTTGAATGCTTGATGATATGTATGAAAGGGGGAAAAGCAGGAAATAACAAAAGAAGGCAGTATAACTAGTAGTCATGGATCAAGTGCCTCAAAATACATAAAGGAGCCAGGAGCCTTCAAATGCATCTGGACACAATTGGTCTCAGAGTTCACTCCCTCACCTTGATCCCTATTCTTTCTAGTTCTGCTGTTTTCAACTTGTTGCTGACTGAAGCTGCCTGGGAGACTTAATTCAAGCCTGAGTTGTCCCTGGTGAGTTGTGCCCTTCATTATTAACACTGTAGTGACATGACACTCTGACTTTAGATATCATAAATGAGATCAAGGCCATAGTCATCATTTTTCTTTTTTTCATATTCCAGAAAGCAACAGTAACACTTTTTAACTAAGCTTGCTTAGTTAAAGGACTGTTTCGTTTCCTTTGGTCTCTCTTTGCTCCTGGTTTGAATAACATGACATGAAAAGTCCTGGTAATAAATTCACTCATCTTAAGTTAAAGATGTGGCATTCTTCCATACTTTGTAGGAAGGATCTGAGTTCCTCATGGCATGGATTGTACACATGACTAAGATATCAGAATCCCGTAAATCTTGGCTGGTTTGTTCCTATAGTCCTTCTCCAACATGATTATTTTTTTTAAGCTGTACAATCACAATAACAGTAGAGTATTTGCTAGCTAGGTGACTTTTAATACTACATTTGGCCCAATTTAAGATATCCATTGTGCCAACAAATAAAAAAATATCCTAATGCTAAAATCAAAATTAGTTAAAGTTGAGTAATCAAGTCTTCAAAATTCCAATGCTCTGATTTTTTTTCTAAATTAGGAATGTACCGAGAGCTAGAGATTTTATACACACCCATTCATGAACATATATATATATGAGAGAGAGAGAGATGGCCAGTCACTGCCCAATTGAAAATAGCAATGTATTTAAGAAACAAAAATGTAAATACAAAAGTTGCACACACAATATGTGTCTTAAGAGGCCCTTGCATATCAGAAGAAAGCACTGCCGACAGCTAGATAGATCCGTGAACAATTAATACAGGGAAGACAATAGAACCCAAATGTTTCAAAGGCAAACACCATCTCCCCTTACCTGGAAACTAGGTGAAGGACTTGCTATGATATTTTCATGCTGGAAAAGTTATTGAGAAAACCTCATGAGAAAAGCAATTTCTGAGATGTTAAACCAAGATGCTGCTTTAACCAAGTTCTATCCAGATGCTTGAGAAACACTTATTGCTGGAAGGTAGAAAAAATAGTACAAATGAAAATCTACAATATGCTTTCATAGATTCAACTGGCCTTGTGGTCATGGTGACCAGAACACAAGGCACTGAAAATACATTTTGAACTATGTTTAACTCAGCAAAATAACAAAATCTATTAGAAAAAAAGAGAAAAGTTTTCTTTGATTCAACCATCAGATACTGGGGCTGTGTGCATGGGGATGCAGCTTATGTTAATATTTTATATAAAGTCCAAATACCTTTTGGATAAAATTTAAAATTTTTCAATAGGTTTATACTCCCATAGGTACATTTTAGTATATTTATTACTATCTCCTTAGTAGCCACATGATTACATGATTAGTATTTGGCAAATTCCCAAAGACGACTTCAGTAAAAAGAAAATTCCCAGTCACTTCAACAGTATTTGCCTGTTGTTAACTTTACTGGAAGTCAAAATGGTGGTTTTTGAGCCCTGAAGTTTTGTCTTCAAAGATGTGTTCCATTTCTCAACAGAAGAAGGAGGAAAAGAAAAAGGAGGAAGAAAAAGAGGAGAAAGAGAAGAAGGAAAACAAAATAGAAAAGACCTCCAGAGTTTGAGACTCCTACTCATTTCCACAAAGAGAAGTCAGAATTCCTACATAGAGATCTCCAGTGGAAAGCTTCTGTTGATCTCAGTTTTCCTGTTAGAAACTTGTGGTTGTGTTGTCCTCTGCAGACCTTGGCCAGGCTCATTTCATAGGCAGTCATCTCGTTAATGTAGGAAAGTTACAAGCTCGCCCAGCTGCTCCATCTCTACCCTTCTGGTGAGGCTTCCCTTGCTAACTATGGGAACTTTGGCCTTTGGATGGCCAAGCCCCAGGAGGGCGTTTTTGCCTCTGACTCTTTGACTTCACTGTTGTAGCTCACCACCCCTTGGCTTCCCAGACTTGTGAACAGCCAGAGGTGGTTTTAAAAACCCAACAGTGCTTGGCCAACATAAACTCATTTTCATGGAATATCAACACACTTACTATGATCTGCAATTACTTCAGCTCTGACATCTCCAGGCCCCTTCTGTGAATGACTCAGGGCATAGACTTAATGCTTTGAGGCTCCTGGGATGCCATTGTCAGAAGCAGATGGGCTCATTAATATACAGAATATCTCAGAATCCAAACAGAGAAACAGGTTTAATTTTAGAACTCATTTTAGAATCCATGAAAATGCAAAATTTTAAGCATGACTCTATGAAATGTTCTTTAGGACTTTAATCATTGAATTATCCCCCCCCCCTCTCTCCCTCTCTCTCTCTCTCTCTCTCTCTCTCTCTCTCTCTCTCTCTCCCCTTCTCCCTCTCCCTCTCCCTCTCCCTGTCCCTCTCCCTCTCCCTCTCTCTGTATGTGTATACTGAGGTGGGCATTACCAGTAATAGAATATTTTAATATAAAACATTCATAGCAGGAAAAGTGCTGGCAGTCCAGGTCCTTCTCTGAGTCGTTAAAATCATTAAACACAAATAGAAAATCATTTGAAAATATTGCATGGCAGATAACTTGCCAGGTTTTAATTTATTTTTTGTGCTGGCCTGTGGCTTCAACATGAACTGTTATCCTACTTGGGGACTTGCTCTTTAGAAGGTTTATGGCTCACAAGGCAAGAGTCCTGGTACTGCTCTCATTTGACAAACAGCTGTTTAAATAAAGTAGGCTTAGAAAAGAGACCTGAAGGAACATTTGCACTTGAGCTTTCTTCCTCAAAGGATAAAGTAGACGTTTTGTTTTTTAAATGGTGAGAAAGGGCACCAGGAGTATTTCCTCAACAAAGCGAACTGAGGAGGAAAAAAAAAAAGATAGTTGTATTGAACAGACTGAGCACAGGCTTCTCAAAGATATGGATGTGTTTCTTCTCTGCAGTGTCTTCTATTGTACTTACCCAATTTCAGCAGGTGCTTTGCTTGCAAAGGTGCAAAGATGTTCATCAAATAACTGTGAAAATACTGTCTCCTCATACCACTCCTGGCTCCCTTACCACCAAGGAAAACACTTTACTCTGGGTCCCTGTAATTAGTTAAAAGCTGTGCTTTTGCATCAGATTAGAAAGCTTCTACATAGCAAAGGAGACAATTAGGAATGTGAAGAGAAAACCCACAGAATGGGAAAAAAAACTTTACTAGATACTGTTCTGACAGAGGATTAATATTCAGAATATATAAAGAGTTCAAAAACTTGACACCAAAAAATCAATAACTCAATTAACAAATGGGCAAATGAACTAAATGCACTTCTCAAAAGAAGAAATACCAACGGACAACAAATACATGAGAAAAAAATGTTTAACATCATTGTCAATTAGGGAAATGCAAATCAAGACCACACAGAGATTTCATCTCCTGCCAGTCGAAATGGCAGTAATCAAGAATACAAATAATAAATGCCGGAGAGGATGGGGAGAAATAGGAATGTTACACTGTTGGTGGGATGTAAATTGGTGCAGCCACTCTAGGAATCAGTATGGAGGTTCCTCAAAAGACTAGACATGGAACTACCATATGACCCTGCTATACCATTCCTCAGTATTTACCCTGGAGAACTGAAGTCATCTTACTACACTAATACATAGATACCCATGTTCATGGCAGCACAATTCACACTAGCCAAACTATGGGACCAGCCTAGGTGTCCAGCAATGGATGAAGGGATAAAGAAAAGAATATATGAGTTTTACTCAGTCATAAAGAAAAATGAAATTATGGCATTTGCAGAAAAATGGATGGAACTAGAGACCATCATGTTAAGTGAAATAAGTCAGACTCAGAAGGTTAAAGATTGTGTGTTTTCTCTCACATGTGGAAGCTAGAGAGGACAAAGAAAAAGAAAGGTGGGTGTAGATCTCTTAAAAAATCAAAGAGATATCAGTAGAAGAGAAGGACCAGGGAGTAGGAATAAACGAAGGAGGGGGGAAATATTGAGGAGTGATATGGAAAAAAAAGCTGTGATTCTATATTTTGCTTCAGCTACACAGTATGTTGGCATGTGTGTGTGTATGTATGTATGTGTGCGTGTGTATGTGTGTGTGTGTAACTTCTGGAATAGATATACCTAAACATAAATGTAAAAAAGTCTTTCATTTTTGTGTTCAGCATTGCCTGTAAGTCTCACAGTGAGTAAGCCATTTATCTTCTGTGGCTCTTGGGTCTGCAGATCACTAAGATCCTACAGGGATCTACAGGTTTGTTCTTTTCCAATTTTAGAGGCTTCTGCAGACCCTAGGGAGATACGTGAAGAAGGAGACTCACTGTCATGCCCCTTGTAATGCTGGACCTGCATCTTCATGCTTTTGCCAATTGCTTGTCTGTAATTAATCCCTTCCTTGTCAATGCTCTTTCCTCTGCCTAGAAATTCGTATAGTTTACTCTGCCATCATAAATAATGTGGCTGTCTTGTATTCACAGGGCCTAGCTCTGCGTTAGCTGGTCGGATATTGGCTCTGTTCTGATACATGGGGCTGACATTCCTGTCTATTTAAATGAAATATCTGACCTCAGGAGATAAAAAGCTTTAATTACTCTAATGGTGAAATTTGGAACATAGAGAAGGGCAAGTTGTTTGAAATGCCAATGACGGTGGAGACTTGGTGAGATGGGTCCCTTTATTCACTGTGCTGGGAATGTACATCAGAATGCTTATTCCCAAATGCAAATGTAAATTGAGAGCCATCAAAGTAATTCATTAACTTTCATCCAATTATTACACTTCTGGCAGCCTATCAGGAAATAATCAAAATTTCAGAGAATTATTTATTTGTTAATGATGAAAAACAGAATGATAATTTAATTAACAATACTAAGTGCTAATTGCATTAAGAGCTGACTATGAATCTGAAGAGCTCTGGAAATGCTTTGTCTTACTTTGTCTTCCCAGATAGCATCTAAATTAAGTATTATTTCTATACTAACTTTAACACTGGGCAAAGGAAAGTTAGCAAGGTTAAATTACCGAGTTTAAATTGACACAGTTAGGAAAGTAAGAAGCTAGAAAGTTTCATACTTACTAGTTTACAAGCCATAGAACCATACATGGCAGCCTTAGACTGACTCTAGTGGTCTCACCCTTAATTATCATCAATCTGCCTGTTGGAGAATATTCATGGCCACATTTACCCCAAAACCCCTCTGCATTATGCTGCTCAGTGCTACTTTAGACTTCTTAGAAATATTTGAGTTCTGTAGGATAGAAGGGTTTTGGCAGAGGACACAGAAATAGAACCAGTGTGTTATTCTTTTGAGCAGATAGTAGGATTAGATTTCCTGGTCACCTTGTGGTTGGAAGAGCTCTGTGTCTAGTTCTGTCCAATCCAAGTGAAAGTGGATGTGATCTATTTCTCCTCTGGGATAGAGCATTTAGTTGACATGTGAGATCCTTTGAAGTTTTCTAACTGCAATTTTCCAGATTGTGGCTGGACTGTCAGTCTTCCTCCCACTGTGACGATGACAATGATGTTGGACAGAGCCCCAGTTATTGCATATGCAGAAGAAATAAAATTTGTCCATTGAAGCCACTGAGATGGGAATGTTTTTACTACACAATCATATGGCCTATTCCCAGGGAAGGTACTGTGTTCTATCCCACTCTCCTCTACTCACATTCTTACCAAATGTTTATCAGTTCACACAAGGAGGCTATGAATGTCTCTTATGTTAGAGGATAAGATCAAATAAGATGAAGTGCTGCATAAGTGGAAGATGTGACATTATGAGATACTGTGTTCCTTTTTGATTCCTGGAATGGTATTCTATAGAAATCAAAACTACCAATACTCAGGGTAGTTTTGCCGTTATTTAAGGATTGTGATGTGTTTTAGACTTATAGGTACTCTTTATGTTTTCTGACACTTAACTCAAGGACATGCCAATTTCATTTTATAAAATGACACTCATTTGAGCCATGGCAAGTAGGAAGGTAGAATTTAGTATCCAGATTGAAAAGCTCAGAAAGTAGTTGGCTACTGTGAGCTATGGGTAGATTTGTGACCATTCAACAATTGTCTGAAATAATAGCTTAAGAACAATCAAATTGGAGTTAAAATTATTGTGCTCTGGGGATAACATATTTTTAAGAAACAAAAAAAATTAAAGGTACTATTCAGAAGATTAATCAGATATCTGAGAGTTTATCTAACATCTTAGCTGTATTGGTGGCCACATCAAGAAAATCCTATGTTTGAACTGGGAAAAAATTGAGGGTTTTTTTTTTTTTAATTCTGTCCAAGGTGATTTTTATTCTGTGATGTTGCAGATAACTAAAGAAATAAAAGATTTCTTTGAAAAGAAATATGGTTTCAATTCAATTCAACAAATGTCTTTTAAAAAGCTGACATGGGCCACATACTTTGACAGGTGCCCAGGAATCTGCCTTAGAAATAGAACAGATAAGAGCTCTGCTTTCAAGGAGGTTACTTAAGGTTCACAAAGACTTCTTTAAGTAATAATTGAAATGTATATTCTTGAATTGTATGTTACAAAATATTCCAATATTAGGCATTACATCTGCTATAGGTACTTTTATTATCATCCCGTTTATTTAGCTTTGTAAGTATTTTCATTATATCCTTGCATAAAATTAAATAAATGGAAAATTATACACATGGGCTTTGTTAAATAGCCCCAGATTCACTTATTCATGCTTCAGAGTAATAGCATGGGCCATTATCATCAATCAATCCCAGAAACAACCAAATGAGGCTTACTTTTGTATTTCTTATAAAATCACCATTAGTGATAAATCCATCTTATTGATGATGGCTCCTATTTATGACTTTGTATGATGAAATCCTTTTCAGTAATGTTTTCTAATTCAGGGATGTATATTTCTGGCAATCTGGAATCAGTAGTTGCTGGGGTTTTTAATTGCATATTTTGAATATACATTGATTTGTGTATACATCAAGACTACATAGCTTAGGTTGAGCTTCTGTTTTTAGAATATGACAGAAGACAATATTTCTTTTCTTTTAAATAAATAGTATATTAATTTCTATGGGATAAAAATTAGTATAATTCATTTTTTTCTGAGTTTCCAGGAAGCTCACATTGAAAAGTCAAGTGGATGATAATATTACTTCTGTCATCCTTAGTGGCTTAAATATTTACATCATTCTTCAATTTATGGTTTTAATTTCCTGTTCTTATTCTAATGGGAATTGCCTTATTGGATATGCCTTTTAATACATACCATCTCTAAACTGTTTTGTAGTGAGAAGAGTTATAAGGAAATAAATGAAATAAAGATACAATGACCCAGACTCTCTATTTTGCCATTCAGTAGTTTTTATGTTGGTTGTTAACATCTGCATGAGCTTTTGAAATACTTTAACTCACTGTGAGGTTTAACATCCTTGTACCTCCAGGCATCTGAGCATTCAGTAAACTTTTAATACTCAATCATTTTATGAAATAAATATAGGAAGTCACAGCGAGGCAGCTTAGACAAAAGTAAGCCAGGGACAAAAATTAATTCCTAAAATGACACTTTCTCTTTCAATGAGAGAAAGAAAAAGCACCATAGATTTATTAGTAATTGATTTAAAATGACCCAGGGTCAGTTGAGTAGAAAAGATATATTTCACAAGGAGAAAAGATGAAAGCAAACCTCTCAGGTTTGGATTTATAGCTCTGCTCTTGTAAGTCAAAGAACA
Organism: Marmota monax; assembly: GCF_021218885.2. Classification (NCBI taxonomy): domain Eukaryota; kingdom Metazoa; phylum Chordata; class Mammalia; order Rodentia; family Sciuridae; genus Marmota; species Marmota monax. Next base: position 10,649,342 of record NW_026695241.1, read on the forward strand.
AGCATCACCAAAGGAGTTGCCCAGCTGTTTTGTATCTCACGTGGCAATCAATAATTCAGGTAAACATTAACTCAAAGTAAATCTGGTATCTTGCTACCTTCGCTTCTGCAGATCTGACAAGGCCTATCTTTTTCTAGGGAAGACAGACCTGCGTTATCAGTGCCCTTATGGGTACATCTAGCCGGATACCATCTGTGTCCCCTCCCTTCCTGACTAGACCCTGAGTTTGCTGCTGCTCTCTCTGGAGACTCACAGATACTCCAGATCAACTTTCAACTCTTTTGAAACACAAATCATAGGGAATGTGGAGTAGCTCACTTCTTGATTAGATGGCAGTAGTGAGACAATTCACAGAGGCTTAAGTAGAGTGACACTTTATTTTTAAATAAAATAAAGCATCAAGACGAGAGCAAAAACATGAATGAACTCACTGATTCCTTAAGATACATCCTAAGTGTCTGTCTTTTGATAGTTCCCAAACTAAAATGACATCTGCCAAGGATTTTTGGAGCGAGCACACACAAGCACAGTCAGATACATGGCTGCTCTTGTCTTAACTCAAATCTTGTGGTTCCTGCCAGCATCTCACATTCCAGTTAGCAAGCAGCCTCTTGCCCTGCAAGCACAAGTTTTTGTAGAAAGAATTAACTGTCCTTTGAACGTATGGAGAATTTGCCAAAATGCAAATAGACATTCCAAGTACAGAGGGGATTTGCTGAAAATGCCCTTAAAATTGGTGTTTGAAGTCAAACTCTTTGCACAATTGAAACCGGAAGCTTGTTATTGCCCAGAATTAGTCATCTGTTAGGTGGTGAGTTTACATTTCCTTCTCTTTGTCTTCTTTTTATTTTCATAGTTTATGGATCATCTCCACTTATCTTAAGGTGAATTCTGCTCTTTAAAAACAAAAGTTTTGCTAAAATTAGCTTTGCCCTTAGTAATAGTAACTTCTTTTACTAAGGCTTTTTTCAATGAATAAACAGGTTAGAGGATTACATAGACCCAGTTCTGTCAGTCTGTCCTGTCATTAAATAACAAAAGAACTTCCACTTCTTTTGACACATCTACAGTTTTTTTTTTCTTCGCATTTTTACTCAGCATAATGGTGGCAGGTGTCAGATTCCTCAAAACTACTCCCAATACCTTCTCTATTCTCCCTGCTCTTCAGCCCAGAAAATACACTAGGATGGATTTGAGAAGCACTGCCTGATTTCTTAAGTCCTAGATCTTAGCCAAGGAATGGTGTTACTATTTCTAAAGTAAATAATTGGGCCACCAAAATAAATAAATAAATAAATAAATAACACAAAAGAATAAATCTCCAAGAGAAATGAAATAATGTAATACTTGCTTCCATCCATTTCCATAAGGGCTCTTTATAGTTCTATGTCTCCTAAAAAATATACTGAGAACTTTTTAAAACAATGATTGTTTTTATTATTTTTGCATTGAGGTATAATTTACATACCATAAAATTCACACATTGTAAGTGTACAGTTCAACACATTTTAGGAAATTTATAAAGTGTGCAACCATGATCACAATCCAGCTTTAGAACAGTTTCTTCGCATTTCATCAGGCTCCTTTCTAGTCAATCCCCTGAGCAGCCTAAGGCTAAGACAAAAAGAAGTTGCTCTTGAGGAGTATGTCAGTGCAATCAGAGGGTGTCTGATGAATGGAAGAGGTGCTTGAATGGAGAACTTGCAACAAATTTCACACAACTTGAAGATACTAAGATGGAGAATTATTTGTAGTTCATAATAAGTGCCATCTCAGGGAAGATGGAACAGATTGAAAATTCATAGGACATACATGATATTACTGAAAGCACATATTTAACATGTATAAATGATACACAAAGTACCTTAGTATATGCTCATTTATTTGATATGCACAATAACCCCATCAAATAGCATCACTATCATCTGCAATTCACAGAAAAGGAAATGATAGCCTAGAAAGGTAAAGTCAATAAGCAGATAAGATATGAAACTTGGGTTTAAACCCATGAAATATGACTCTAAAATGCCCACATTCACTGACTACCCTACCCTTCTTCCCATCAGCATCACATGAGTTCTGAATCCTCAGTAAATAAATGATAGACATTCTCTAAGTTGGAGCCAACTCATTAGCAACAGTCAGAGTTATGAGCCCTAGAATATGCAAAGCAGGAAATAGATATGCTTGGGGCCATTTTAGCTTGGCTGCACTACTGGTAACACAGCAGAGGTACTGGTGTGAAACAAATATGTTGGTGAGAGAGGAAAGGAACTGGCTAGATGGGTGAGAACTAGCCAGACAGCATGCAATGGTTTTGTGTCTTGGAAGGACCTTTCTCTCACAGAGGTCCCTGCTCTCCTTTTCTGCAAATAAGGAAATGACCACTAATGACTTTGCATCTATGTTAGTTTGATATTTTTCTATTCCCCTTTTTCCTTGATCTGCTCTATTAATATTTTCCTTTTCCTAGACTCACCCTCCTCAGTAGACTCTTTTTCCAGATGTGTGACAACCCCTTCATAGTCTCTAAAAATATTCCAGGCTAATTTGTTTAATGGTTATATGTTCTCTTTTTTTGCTGATACTGGAGGATTTCAGAAGTCCAAGGAGACTTCAATGGATGCTGTTCCATGGTAATTCAAATCCCGAGTTTGTGAATATATGTCTTGGCAGCTTTGTGAATTCAAGTACTTCCTGCAGTCCAGGACCAAAATGGGAAATACAGCTGTGACAGATGTTATGGACTTTGTCTCCTTAGTTTTAAAAACTGAGGAATTCAGAACTTTTAAGGAGACTCTGTAAGGCTCAGCCAGGTAAAACAATGGAAGAGGCAGGGTACACTACTTCCATACATTGTCTGCCCTGGGTTGTTAGAATTCCTCCAGCAAGGGTTTGTAAACTGTCCAGCATATTTGATGCCTAATAATTAAGAAAGGAAAAAGAAAGATGTAGTATTGTAGACAACAATAAATGGCACATTGAAGCTACCCCTCTGGAATAATATGCAGTCTTGGAAAACCTAGTTATGGGAAATGGATTCACCCATAATAAATTATCTGAGGACATCAAGACAAAGGTATGTTTTTCAGGAACAGATGGAAAAGAACATCCATTCCAGTGGTGTTTCTTTTCAAAGATGTAAGTTCCAAGTTCCTGTTAACTTTTAGTAACAAAACCACATCATCATAAAAAGTTGTTTCTGAAAGCATTAAATTCTTCTACAGAAAAAAGAAAAAGATTAGACAGTCACACTTAATGGCTATACAGTTCTCTTTTCAGCCTATTTTTTAAGTTTAGCTCTTATTTTTAAGATGAAATACATCTTTTCGAAAAGATAAAGACTGTAGAAATGGTTGGCAATATTTTTGGTTTTTTTCTTAGTTTGTAAATTTTAGCTACAAATTTTCCCTAATTGTTATTTGAATGATTCCATTGTATCATGAAATAACATTTTCATGAATCAGCATTTTAAAAATTATGGTCCCATAGAAACCGTGTTTTAAAAAAAAAAACAACAGTAACACATAAAGGGCAAATTACACTAATATTTATTGGTCACCTGCAATAGTGAGTAGAGTGCCAAATGCAAACTTTCTATACGGACGCACCTCCAGTCCTAATTCCCTTTCTAGACATGTGACTGTAAGAAAGTTGCAGAAATTTCGGTTCTTGTGTTACTTCATGTGTAAAATTAATGTCATTTTATTAGAATGCTTATACATCTAAATTGTATGCAGCAGAACCCAATTCTGGCTAAAATAAGTAGAAAAGAAATGCATTAAAGAAGTTAGGCAAGTTTGCAGATTCTAGGGGACACTCACATGCCCAATCTTGCAAATAAAGGAAAGAGAAATATTGTTAAGCTGACTGGCCAATGACCCCTTGAAGGCAGCATCCCACTATCTAAGGGAGTGAGCTCTACTCTACTACTTTGTACCACTGAAACAATCAGAGGTCACTGTCAAAACTGCCATCATTTCTGCCGTAAAAACTGGGTGGAACTATGACAGCTGCCACCACACTGTGTGCAAGGTTGTGGTCCAGGCTGTGCACTCCAGGCAGTTTGGAATGGTGATGAAGGAGTGCTCCATCAGTTCTTCACCTGGCTTAGCCACAGGTGACAAACTCTCCTTTGTTCTCCTCATTGCCTACTGATTGTCCCCTCTTGAAAATACTTGTGAAGTACTCTCTCAGGCAATCTAGTAAGGATGCTCTAATCCACTTGAAAGATATCTTGGGCCCACTTATTCATTCAACACCTATTTATCAAAGGCTTGGATGTTAGAGCTGTGGTGTCAGATGTGAGAACTAAAAAGGTCAGGCCTTAATTCCGGCCCATGGGCAGCTATGGTCCAGTGAGGGAGGTGGGCAGACAGAGGGGCAAACTCAGATCAAGTAACACATGTCATCACAGGGGGAGATACGGGGATCATAGAAAGGCTTCTAAAGGGCTCTCAGCCAGCTTCAGTTGCCAGAAGCACTTGGGAGTCTTCTCTAATGTTTTACATGAATTTAAAACACAGGAAGAAATTTTCTAGACAAAGGAATGAGAAGTAAATACAGAAGTAGCAGCCCTTCAAAATCTGAAGACTTCAGAAGTGTCAGTTTTTTAGGGCATGCACACTCTTCCATGCAACAGAAAAGCAGGTACAAGGTAAGTGGAACTCAGGGGTCAGGGCTTGGGAATCAAGGCCTTCTAGACCATGAAATATCTTTTACATTAAACCTACAAACTTTGATCCTACAAAAACATGAAGAAAAATAGATTTTTTTTCCTATTTTGTACTTAAGTGCTTACAATGAAGAAATAATGATATCTAATACCTATTGAACATCGTCTATGTGGCTACAGTCCTACACACCTCATAATTATTTATTAATTTAATCATTCCAATAACCACGCAAAGTAAATATTATTTGTTTCATATTATAGATGAGAAAATTGAGACATAGAAATATTTCCAAAAGTTATGTAGAGATGGAAGATGAATTTACAAAGTCTATTTCCCCAGTTTTTGCTCTTAAGACACAATAGTATACAAAAGTTACAAAAATTCCATCTAACATATCTCCATCATGAGAATATGATTGCTGTAGGAGTTCATATGAATAATGTTATTTTGAGTTATTTGGATCCATAAGCCATAGAGAAATATTACTCATGCTTCAGCATCACCAGACTTACTAATATTGCAATAAATTCACCCAATAAGAGACCATATGTTCTTTCCTCCTAAGAAAGATTATTTCCCTTAGATCACATACCCACTCTGAGAGTTAGTTTTTCATCTGTAAAACAAAGATGATAAAATCTTGTTTTTAAACAAGGTAATTTGGGAGCAGGTGACATGTACATACCTTAGAATGTAATAAGTGAAACAGAGACTGACATTGGAAAGCAAGATATTCGCAACCCTCTCATCCTGGAACATCCTGTGAGGCTTATTTGTAAAGCAATGGAAGGTACATTACCTTCTCAACGGGGAAATCATTTAGCATCAAGTGTATTTATTCATTTTCTCATTTAATAAATGTGCTTTGAACTACTTTGTGTCTGTCTCTGTCCTGGGTGCTAGGCACAGAGTGGTGAAAGTCCCTCTCCTCATCTGTCAGTTTCAGGAAATAGTCAGACAGAGACAGACAAATTATAATCCAATATGCTAAACATACTGATAATGCAATGTGCAGAGCTTAGTGGCAGCCCCAATTAAGGATACCTAAACCAGTTTAGGGCATCAGGGAAAAAAATTAGAGCAAAGGGGCTACCCCTGGAACTTCTATGGTAAGAATCAGCAAAACTCTAGTTCAAGATAGGTATATTTGGCTACTAGAAGAGCAAGATTCAAATTCTTCTCCTCTTCAACCAACTAACAAGGTGTGTTTGTTGGTCCTTCTCTCTCTCTCTCTCTCTCTCTCTTCCTTTCCTTGACCACATTCTCCAGATTCATTCCCATGGATTCTAAGAAACTGATCACATTCAGTATTCAATTTTGAAGTTCCTGTGAATCTTCCAAATAGATGCCTTACCATTGCTCATCATTACAGGGATATGGCTCTTCATTTTTTTCCCAGTAGCCAAAGATATTCAGGCCTCTTCATGGGTATAGGAAGTTCAGTAAAAATGCTATGAGTGTTTCCCAAATCCTTGAAAACCATGCTAGAATAAGATGCCATTTTTGGAGGGAAGGGCTAGCATGAGGGTTCCTAAGATGGCACATGTATTTGGTTCATTATTTAAAAAATGCTATTTCAGAAACACATTCAAAGAATTAGAAAAGAGATTGTAACATTATATACTCATCCAAGGAGTTATGGAGATACTGGCGCTGTATAGTCTTTCCAAAAATGACGTTATAATCATAAAAATGCACACTATCTATAAGTTGTCCCTTTTATGTTGAGGAGGAGAGATATCTTGACTAAGTTCCCATTTCAGTATTTCTACCACATAGATCATCACTCTTAAACTCTATTTCTTGTGGCCCTCCAAAAATACCAAATACATTTAATTTCTACCCTGGATTCACCCCTGAAATTCCAAATGGCTCTTCTCTAGTTGAAGTGTTCTCATTCTTTGAAGTCGAAATCTTATGCCAGCTCCCCCATGCAGTTTTACCTGTGTCTCTTGCAATGCCTTCTTGATGAGCTCCCTAGCTCTTGTGCTCCACTGTGGGCACAGACTAAGTCCACATTTGTCGGCGTAGGTGAGGTTGTGCTTTGGAGACTGAAAAACAGCAAATTACAGAAATTATGAACATCATCAACAACAAATTGTTTTCATTGCTGCATCACAACTGAAAGATGTGGCTGGGGGTTTGGCTTCACTTCACTCTAGGATTTTTGCTGCCAGAGAAGCCACTTGCTGGAACCTCTCCAGTTGCATGGGCAGAACAAGAGCTCAGGAGAGCCTTGTACTGCACTGGTATGCTTTATCCAGAAAGGTGCACTGGGCACTGTGCTTGTAACTGATTGGCCAGTACCAGACCCATGGCCCTGCCCACCCACAAGGGAGACAAGAAAGTACTCCTTTAACATTTGCCAAGAAGGTGGAGGTCTATACGTATTTGTACATACTGCATTAATGACAATCCCAGAGTCCAGATTGGGGCTTAACTGACAGCTTTGGCACTCAATGACAAACTCAACTCTGGGCAAGTGGCTTAACATCTTGTAACTGATTTGTAGTCAGCTTCTCCTGAAGAAGGGGGGAATCCTTATTCTTCAGTGGTGTCCTATAAACTATGATTGCCTATGTAACTTATCAGACATATTTCACTTGCTATTACTTGTATTCCTCAATGATGTGACAACTTATTTGATTTCTCCCCTAAGAATACTAAGCTGGATATTCCCAGGGAGAAAACAAGAACAACAACAACAACAACAAAAACCTGGTGGCGGGAAGGAATTGAGCCTCCCTGTGCAAATCTCTCCTAGTTGGAATACTCCATCTTTGAGAGTGTTAGAGGACTATCCAGCTGCTCTCCGCAGAAATCACCAGCGCTGTGACCCCATGTGGGGCTCTAGGCCTCAGCATTTGAGTAGGACGCCCAGCGTTAGAGCAGGACCCAAAGCCTGAAGTTCAAGTCCATGGGAGACTTGGCAAGCGCCTTAGCAGGATCACCTGTCAACACATCTACAGATCTCCAAGACTTATCTCTGCTCTCACGTGAGTCACTCAGCTGCTACCTACCCACAGCAAAACTTCATCGCCTGGCTCCCCCCACCTCACCAGGCTCCCCCCACCTCACCAGACACCCCGGTGCTGAAAGCAGACCGCTGCCATCTTGACTCAACTTTCTTGCCATTTAGCTGGGGGCAGTTCCCAGATCAGATCTCCAGTGGTCAGGTACCAGATTTCCAACCTTCCCCTGTACCCAGCGGCAGTAACCCGGCACAGTAGTTGCACAACACAGGTGTGCAGTGCGACCAGGGAGCCACCCATGGGAGCCCCGGGGTGAAAGTTTCCTCAATTGGGAACTGCTGGCCGGGAAGGAGAGACCAGGAAGTAGGAAATCTCCAGGCAAGAGAGGGAGATAGTACCGGGCACTCACATCATAAGAGCCAGTGTTCCCATAAAGAGACCAGCGAGGTTCAGTCTTTCTGCAGGGGACTGGTGGGTGCCACTCCCCGCAGCCAGTTGCCCTGCTCCAGGACCAGTCTTCCCACCGTGGTTACCTCCACCATCCAGAGGCAGACGCATCAGTTTACAACAGACAACCTCACCTACTGGATGAGAAGAGAAGCAGGACAGGAAAGGTAGCAGAACACAACAGTTACTAATATGGCATTATGTAAAAATGTGGATGTGTAACCGATGTGATTCTGCAATCTGTATTTGGGGTAAAAATGGGAGTTCATAACCCACTTGAATCTAATGTATGAAATATGATATGTCAAGAGCTTTGTAATGTTTTGAACAACCAATAAAAAAAAAAGAGAGAGAGAGAAGAGAAGCAGGAAAGAATCAGATCTCTAAAGTTAGCTGCAACCCTGGCTTCTTCTGTCGAGTTTGTTTGTTTGTTTTTTCTCTTCTACCCTTTCATCCTCTGGCCCTCACATCCCCAATATATGTGAAACCAAGAACTTTGCATGAAATAGGACTTTGAGGACTGAGTCATCTGAATAGTATAATATAGAGGTGTTGTATATGCCCTTTCCATTCTTTTCCTTTTTATTCTTTCATTTTTCTTTCCCGCTCCAAATTTTACTGTTTTAACATCTGTATTTTTCTAAATATGTAATTGTGTTTGTTTTATGTTCTCTACTGTCATCACACATACTTGCCTACCCTAAATTACTTCCTGTATATTCCCTTGCTACTAACCCTCTTCACTAGATTTCTCCTTCATACTTTCTAAGATGTATTAACTGTATATCCTCACATCCTACCTTCTCAGCATATCGTCCTAAGCCCCACCCCAGTTTATTGTCCACTGTCAGAAACTGCAAACCTTTTTACAAAACTACTGATTATATTTTAGATGATAATTGAATCCAACATTTCTGTACATTGAGGCTAAACTCTAAACATCTTAATAACAACAAATTGTTCATAGGTGGTTTATTGTTGATATTGGGATTTGTTAACATTGTCCTTCCCCACAAAGGAGACATTTTGGAACCCTACATGAGCACTACAGTATGTTTGTAGTAGTTTTTACAGGGTAAAAACAATAGCAATCTATACCCACAGAGCTGGAAAAGGAAGACACGCAAGCAATATGAAAAGACAAGGGAAGAAAGTGCCCCAAACAAATGAAGACACCACATGGTTAGAATCATTGGCAGCCACAGCAGAAGGAATGACAGAGAAGGAGTTTAGGATGTACATGGTTCAAATGTTCTGTAAACTCAAGAAAGATATAAGAGAGCAAATACAGGCAGTGAAAGACCACTTTGACAAGGAGGTACATAAACAAATCCAGGAAGAAAAAGATGACCTCAACAGGGAGATAGAGGTGTTTTTTTTTTTTTAAACAAAAACAGAAATCCTTGAAATGAAAGAAATAATAAACAAATTAATAACTCAAATGAAAGCATCACCAACAGAGTAGACCACTTGGAAGATAGGACATCAGACAATGAAGACAAAATATTTAATCTTAAAAAGAATGTAGACCACACAGTGATAATGGTAAGAAATGAAGAGCAGAACATTCAAGAAATATGGGATATCATAAAAAGAACAAATTTAAGAGTTATTAAAGTTATAGAGGAAGGCATAGAGGTTCAAACCAAAGGAAATAATCTTTAATGAAATAATATTTAATGAAATAATATCAGAAAATTTTCCAAACACGAAGAATGAATTGGAACTCCAAATTCAAGAAGCCTACAGGACGCCGACTGTACAAAAATCACAACAGATCCACACCAAGGCACATTATAATGAAAATGCCCAACATACAGAATAAGGAGAGAATTTTAAAAGCCACAAGAGAGAGGAATCAGATTACATATAAGGGAAAACCAATTAGGATAATGCAGATTGTTCAACACAGACCCTGAAAGCTGGAAGATCCTGGAACAACATATATCAGTCTCTGAAAGAAAATGGATGCCAACCAAGAATCTTGTATCCAGCAAATTTAAGCTTTAGATTTGGAGATGAAATAAAAACCTTCCATGATAAACAAAAGTTAAAAGAATTTATAGCTAGAAAATATACAGTACAAAACATCCTTGGAAAAATATTCCATGAAAAGGAAACAAAAAACAGCAATGACAATAGCAGAGGGAGGTAGTACCCTAAAGGAAAAACTAATCAAAGAAGAAAATTTAAATCAAATTAAACAACAAAAATAAACAAATATGGCTGGGCACACAAACCATGTTTCAATAGTAACCCTGAATGTTAATGGCTTAAAATCACCAATCAAAAGACATAGACTAGCAGATTGGATTTAACAAAAAGACCCAACAATATGCTGCCTCTTGGAGACTCATCTGATAGGTAAAGACATACACAGACTGAAGATGAAAGGTTGGGACAAATCATACCACTCACATGGACTGCCAAAGCAAACAAGGGTTCTCATCTTCGTATCAAACAAAATAGACTTCAAGCCAGAGTTAATCAAGGGATAAAGGAATAAAGATGGACATTACATACTGCTCAAGGTAACCATACACTAACAAGACATAACAATCATAAATATATATGTCCCAAATGATGGTGCAGCTATGTTCATCAAACAAATTCTTCTTAAGTTCAAGAGTCAAATTGATCACAACACAATAATCTTGGGTGACTTTAACACACCTCTCTCACCACTGGATAGATCTTCGAAACAAAAGTTGAATAAAAATCTATAGTACTCAGTAATACAATAATAACTTAGACTTAATTGACATATATAATATTTCAATGTGCATCAAGCAGATACACTTTGTTCTCAGCAGCACATGGATTCTTCTCTAAAATAGACCATATACTATGCCACAAAGCAACTCCTAGCAAATACAAAAAAGTAGAGACACTACCATGTATTTTATCAGATCATAATGGAATGAAATTGGAAATCAATGACAAAATAAAAAATAAAAATTACTCCAACATCTGGAGATTAAACAATATGCTACTGAATGAACAATGGGTTGCAGAAGACATCAAAGAGGAGATTAAAAAATTCTTAGAGGTAAATGAGAACATAGACACAACGTATCAAAATCTCTTGGACACTCTGAAAGCAGTACTAAGAGAAAAGTTCATCGCATGGAGTTTATTCCTTAAAGGAAGAAAAAGTCAACAAATAAATGACCTCACTTTACATCTCAAAGCCCTAGAAAAAGAAGAATAAATCAACATTAAAAGCAGTAGAAGGCAAGAAATAATTAAAATTAGAGCTGAAATCAATGAAATCAAAACGAAAAAAACAATTGAAAAAACAAAAAGTTGGTTCTTTGAAAAAATATATAAAATTGACAGACCCTTAGCTATGCTAACAAAGAGGAGAGAGAGAACAAATTACCAGCATACGTGATGAAAAAGGTAATATCACAACAGACATTACAGAAATACAGAAGATAATTAGAAATTATTTTTAAAACTTATACTCCAATAAAATAGAAGATAGTGAAGGCTTTGACGAATTTCTTTTTTTTTTAATTTTTTTTAATTTTTTTTTGATTTTTTATTGTGGGTTGTTCAAAACATTACAAATTTCTTGACATATCATATTCCACACTTTGATTCAAGTGGGTTATGAACTCCCACCTTCACCCCATACACAGATTGCAGAATCACATCAGTTACACATCCATTGATTTACATATTGCCATACTAGTGTCTGTTGTGCTCCATTGCCTTTCCCATCCTCCACCCTCCCCCCTCCCCACCTCTCCCCTCCCCTCCCCTCCTCTCTCTCTACCCCCTCCACTGTATAACCCTGAATTTCTTAAGTCATACAACATTCTCAGACTGAATCAGGAAGATATATACAATTTAAACAGACCAATATCAGGTGATGAAATAGAAGGCACCATCAGAAGCCTACCAACCAAGAAAAGTCCAGGAATGGACAGTTACACAGCCGAGTTCTACAAGATCTTTAAAGAAGAACTAATATTAATACTCTTCAATTTATTTCAGGAAATAGAAAAAGAAGGAGCACTTCCAAACTGATTCTATGAGGCCAATATCACCCTGATTCCAAAACCAGGCAAAGACACATCAAAGAAAGAAAACTTTAGACCAATATCTCTAATGAACATAGAGGCAAAATTATCAATAAAATTCTGGCAAATCGAATACAAAAACATATCAAAAAGATCGTGCACCATGATCAAATGGGATTCATCCCAGGTATGCAAGGTTGGTTTAGCATAAGGAAATCAATAAATGTAATTCATCAGTAGAATCAAAGATAAGAATAATATGATCATCTCAATAGATAGATGCAGAAAAAGCATTTGACAAAATACAGCACCCTTTCATGTTCAAAACACTAGAAAAAATAGTAATAACAAGAACATATCTCAACATTGTAAAGGCTATCTATGATAAGCTCCAGGCCAACATCATTCTAAATGGAGAAAAATTGAAAGCATTCCCTCTAAAAACTGGAACAAGACAGGGATGCTCTCTTTCACCACTTCTATTTAATTTAGTCCTTGAAACACTCGCCAGAGCGATTAGACAGATGAAAGAAATTAAAGAGATATGTAAAGGAAAATAAGAACTTAAATTAGCACTATTTGCTGACGCTATGATTCTCTACCTAGAAGACCCAAAAAGCTCCACCAGTAAACTTCTAGAACTAGTAAACAAATTCAGCAAAGTAGCAGGTTATAAAATCAACACCCATAAATCAAAGGCATTTCTGTATGCCAGTGACAAGTCCTCTGAGATGGAAATGAGGAAAACTACCCCATTTACAATAGCCTCAAAAAAAAAAAAATACTTGGGAATCAACTTAACAAAAGAGGTGAAAGATTTATACAATGAAAACTACAAAACCTTAAAGAAAGAAATCAAATAAGACCTTAGAAGATGGAAAGATCTCCCTTGCTCTTGGGTAGGCAGAATTAATATTATCAAAATGACCATACTTCCAAAAGCACTATACATATTTAACACAATTCTGATAAAAATCCCAATGGCATTCCTCATAGAAATAGAAAAAGCAATCATGAAATTCATCCGGAAAATTAAGAGACCCAGAATAGCTAAAGCAATCCTTTAGCAGGAAGAGTGAAGCAGGTGGTATCACTATACCAGACCTTAAACTATACTACAGAGCAATAATAACAAAAAACAGCATGGTGTTGGCACCAAAACAGACTGGTTGACCAATGGTACAGAATAAAGGACACAGAGACTAACCCACAAAATTACAATTATCTTGTATTAGACAAAGGTGCCAAAAATAGCCTCTTCAACATATGTTGCTGGGAAAACTGAAAATCCATATGCATCAAAATGAAATTAACCCCCATCTCTCACCATGCATAAAACTCAACTCAAAATGGATCAAGGACCTAGGAATTAAACCAGAGACCATGTGTCTAATAGAAGAAACAGTAGGCCCAAATCTCCATCATTAGGCTCCAACTTCCTTAATAAGACTTCCGTGGCACAAGAATTAAAACCAAGAATCAATAAATGGGGTGGACTCAAACAAAAAAGTTTCTTCTCAGCAAAAGAAACAATATGTGAGGTGAATAGAGAGCCTACATCTTGGGAGCAAATTTTTACCCTTCACGCATCAGATAGAGCACTAATCTCTAGGATATATAAAGAATTCAAAAAACTAAACACCAAAAAAAAAAAAAAAACAAATACCCAATCAATTAATGGGCCAAGGACATGAACAGACACTTCTCAGAAGAGGATATTCAATCAATCAACAAATATATGAAAAAATGTTCATCATCTCTAGCAATTAGAGAAATGCAAATCAAAACTACTCTAAAATACCATCTCACTCCAGTCAGAATTGCAGCTATTATGAAGACAAAAAAACAATAAGTGTTGGTGAGGATGTGGGGAAAAAGGCACACTCATACATTGCTTGTGGGACTGCAAATTGGTGTAGCCAATATGCAAAGCAGTATGGAGATTCCTTGGAAATCTGGGAATGAAACCACCATTTGACACACTATCCCTCTCCTCAGACTATACCCAAAGGACTTAAAAACAGCATACTACAGGGACACAGCCACATCAATGTTTATAGCAGCACAATTCACAATAGCTAAACTGTGGAGCCAAACTAGATGCCTTTCAGTCAATAAATGGATAAAAAAATGTGGCATATATACACATGAAATATTACTCAATAATAAAAGAGAATAAAATCATGGGATTTGCAGGTAAATGGATGGCGTTTACTGAAGTTAGCCAATCACACTCACACACACACACACAAAACCAAATGCCGAATGTTTTCTCTGATATAAGGAGGGTGACTCATAGTGGGGTAGGGAGGTAGAACATGGGTGGAATGGATGAATTCTAGATAGGGAAGAGGGGTGGGAGGGAAAGGGCGGGGGAAGGAGATTAGCAAGGATGGTGGACATCATTATCCAAAGTACTTGTATAAAGACTTGAATTGGTGTGAACATGCTTTATATACAAACAGAGGCACAAAAAATTGTTCTATATGTGTAGTAAGAATTGTGATGCATTACACTGTCATGTATTTAAAAAATAAAATGAATAAAAAAATGCTAAGCTGGCTCTGTTGAATCAAGCTCCTCTAACATTAAAGGAACATTAGGTATAAACTAGTCCATGGTACAAGCTGTCAGCAAAATTGGGAAATGAAATCTTACCATATGACCTGTTGCATTAATGTGGGAAAGAAAAATTAGAAGGTGCATTGGTTGAAATCTCAGGTTTGCCAGTTAGAAATTCGTCTTTTAGACTCATGAAAAAAAATAAAATCATCTCATAAATATCTCATAAAATGTCCTTTACAATTTAATTTTTTGAAAGAGCATTTCATTGAGTCCTTTCTTCTTAATGAGCTAGCTATGCATGAGTCAATGAATGGTGCTGGGTTCTATGGATTTGGTAATCATGTTCCAATTTCTGCTCGGTCATTTTTAATCGACACCTTAGTTGTCTGTGTTGCTAGAGAACAGATTTATGCACTGTTTGTCGTCAGATCAATGAGCACTACAAGCAATCAGGGTTGAGAGTAACAAAGCCCCGTGTTATTTTACCTTAGGCATAAAATAGTTGGTTTCAAGTCAGAGCTGGGTAAATTATTCATTTTAATATTGTTGATTTAGGCTCACCTGAAGAGATGGCCTTGCTGACCTACAATAAAACTAGCATGATTAAATGTTTCATCTTGATTCTTTGTGCAGTTATGAAGGCTTTTGTGTGCCACAAGCTTAATAATTCTATATTCATCAAAGAATAGACTAAGTCATAAAAAGCAGTCATTTATTGAAGCTGCTATCACACTTAGTTTGTGGAAATTCCCATAATTTAGACAATGCATATTCTTTAACTGATGTGATATTATATTGTACTTCATGGGACTATTTAATGTTGAGCTTTAATTTAAAATATACAGTTCATGCATTCTGGACTAGTACTTTTCTAGCCATCTTCAAACTGCATATAAAAATATTTTGAATATCAAGTGAAATTAGTTTACTCTAATAGTAGTATATTTGGGATGAGGACTAATTAACCATAACCCTGAACTACGTTAATTTTGACCTGATTATTTATTGGAATAGCTACCCCACCTATATGGACAAGTGGGCATAAATGTTACCATGCATTCTCCCCCTTCCATAGTCAGAATTCAGACACTAAATTCAGAAGAAAGGGCTCATAGAGTACTACAGAAGCCCAGGAAGTCATCAGATCAGTCTTGGCTTGCTCTCTCCATGGCTGTCCCTACATTTTTAGGCTACTCCTGACTATATTTAGTGTCCTGGACTCCTTCTACCATTATGTATTTGCCATGCTGTTCCCTCTGCTGAGAATGACTTCTTCCATTTCCTCTTATTCTGAGTTATCAAAGTTGCAAAACTCAGGTCCAGCTATACCCCTTCCAGCAACTCTTTCTTGACCTCATTGAAGTTTCCCAATTTCATGTCTAATAAATAGATGGCTCAGGAGAAGGCGCCTATCCACCATGTATGTGTCTTTTTCCTCTATGAGGATGCTAACTCTGGACATTGAATCCCAGAACTATGTAACTGTATATGACCAGTTCCTGGCCATAGCATGGACTAAATAAATATTTATTGAATGAATGAACATTTGTTGAGTGAATGGGAGAATACTATAAAACCATCACTTTATTGAAATAATATATCCATAGGGAATACTAATAGCTAACATAAACGTAATACTTATGTGCCAGTAGCTGTTCATTGCATCATGTCTGTTATAACTTATTAAGTGTGTTAAAGTCCTTCCAAATATTGTTATTGCCTCATTTCACAGAGGAGGAGGCTGAAGCCCTGCAATGGAATGTAACTTGCCCAATGTTACAAAGCCAGCAAGTATGGAGCTGGCTTTCAGTTCCAGACAGTTAGCTCTAAAGCCAGTCAACTGTGTTACCATACTGTGCCCTTTCTTATTGTAAGTTCTAATGGCCAATGAAGAAAATAAACTGGAAACAAAATCCCTTCTTCCCCTTCTGGCTTTTTCCTAATGGCTTTGCTTTCTAGCCCATGTAGAAAACAAAGCAATAACATGTTTCTGTATTTATTGTAGCTTTAGTAATTTCAGCTTGTAAATTTGCTTTGAAAGCCCTAGTGTTTAAATATTAATCAAAGCAAGGGAACCTTCCAAGCAAGTGTTGTCAGAGAAAAATCAACATTAGTTAGATTTTTACTTGCTGACAAGTTAAAAATAAGATTATAGGAGCTTTCCTACTTTCTGGAAATATGTTAGTCTCTAAGCCCATAGTGGGATTCAAAAAAAAAAAAAATTGGCACTCGACTTTAAAGCACAGGTATGTTAAAATTTGTAAATAAAGGAAAGAGTGATTATCTTCCACATTAGAGATTTACAAAAATAAACCTTTAACAATGTAATCCCAAAAGTGTTTTCAAATAAAAACAATTTCCCACATGATTAAACAAAGTTCTTTAATGTATATGACTCAATGCAGTGTTTTTCCTAGGAATGTTATTTTATTTCTTTTTTTTTGACAACTTCAATATGTTATAAAATGAATTATGTTCAAAACTTCTTTATCATAGTTATGGAACATTTACAATTTTTATGTTTGTTAAGGAAACACTTTTAAATACACAAAGGTGCAAGTGATTCACTTGTATTTTCCCCCAGAAAGCAACAGATTTTATAAACATGCTATTTTGTAGCTCACTTTACTAGTTAGATAATATTCAGGACATTTTGGGGGTCATTTTCTTATACTAAACTTGACTGCTTTTCTGACCTGTGAAATAGAGGTAATTATACAATTTATTTTATGAAATTAATATATTTATAATAATGCTTATCAAGAAAAAATTTTAATAAATTGCTGTCATGGTTATTATTAGCTTCAGGCAAATTGGTTTCATAAGTGGATACACATTTAACAAAAAAAAAAACATCTTTAATATGTCAGGTCATGTTCTGTGACTACACGTAGGTATTAGTCTTCTCAGGCTGCTGTAACGTAAATAGAGCTTGAGTGGCTTAAGCAATGCAAGCTATTTTCTCACTTCTGGAGGCGGGAAGTCCAAGATCAAGGTTGGGACTAGTGAGGGCTCTCTTCCTGGCCTGCTGCAGCCACCTTCTTGCTGTGAACTCATAAGATCTATTATTTGTGTTTCCATACTTGTGTGTCTGTTCCTCCTCTTGTAAGGACTCCAGTCCTATGGGATTACAGTCCCACATTTATGATCTCATTTGACTCTAATTACCTTCTTTAAGGTCTGGTTTCCAAATAGTCACATTAGAGGTTAAATCTTCAACATACAAATACTGAGGGGACACAATGTAGTCCATAAAAAGGGGAGAAAATTATTTGGAACTGTTCTAAAAATTTAAATTGGAATCTTTGATGTAAGGCCTGGATCAAATAAACTTCCTGCCCATCCCACTGGTTTCCATTTTGAATAAATATCTGAAGCTACTTGGGAGAGTTTCGCTCATTAATATGCTTTTTGTCCACCAGCACAACATCAAAGGAAACTTGCATGGTGTTTTCTATGGATTTTATTTTTTTGCAGCGGTGGTGATGACTACTTGGACAGCGAGCCAGGGATTCAGAAACTGAAGGGAACAGGAAACAGTGGAACATGGTCCGGGCACGCTGTCAGCCTGAAGCACGTCAGGAATGTTGCTGGAGTGGCTTTGCTCTCAGTGAAATGGTTCTGATGCCATACATCAGTCCTTCATTTAGGTAAGTGTGAAACCCCTAAGGCCTTAAAAATAACAGAATGATCTAATAGGCTTTCGTTCTAACAAACTGAATCTCACCCACAATTTTAATAAATGAGATTTGTCTAATGATGGCCTTTTAAATTGAGACTGAAGTGTCTCTCGAGCCAGAGAGTGGGAATAACTAAATTCACATTGTGCAGAGTCACCCATTTGTCAGTGGAGACCTAACTCCCAAGCTGAGATTCCCACCATTCTTTTCCTGGGAATTGTCTGGAGTGTTGATACTGTCGGGATGCCAGTTTATTATTTCATGTGCTATTAGGAACTCATCGCATAAAATGAACACAGTGAACTAATTTTCTGAAAGTCTGTAAGTGAATGCTGAATTATTGTTTACTCCTTAGTGAAATGCACTCTATACAACTTTCACTTTGCTTCTCAAGTCTGCTGATATTCCAAATAATTTCCCAAATCCCCACGTGTTTGTGTAAAACCTCAAGCAAAACTATCATAATATTTTATTTAATAAGACTAAAGTTTCCATTTTTATTTTAAGTACTGTGAGGGTCTGGAAAAATTGAGTAATCTGTTGGTCTTACTGGTAGCTTACAGCCACTAGTTCTTCAGTTAGTTAGGTACATTATTGTCCAAAGGAAGTCCATGATTGATGATACATTATTTTTCTTTTTGTAAAATCAATTTATTCTCTTTGTGATGCTGAGGATTAAACTTAGGGTCTCACAGGCTAGGCAAGTGGCCTACACTGAGCTATATCCCAGCCCTATAATCTCATAAATACTAAAGAAAGGCTCTATTAGAACAATAACTTTTAGTCAACATTACAAAATAGAGATTAAAGATGGAGACAGCAGTTAGTCATGGACAAACACTACCACATAGGAAGTCTTTTAGTGCAAAAACAGTGCTTGGACATGATTGCTGGTGGTTGGCTTTGCACAATTCTTACAGCCTGGCTCTTTAAAATAGGGATCTTGTGTTCTTTCCTTTTCCAGATCTGAACAGACCCAAGTAAGTAGCCCTCAAGAACTGCCAGAAAGACCATCAGCCAGCACATTTCTGGCAGCTGGGTTCCCTGGCTGAGCCCTAGGGAAAAGAAACCTACATTTCTCTCCAAGAAAAGATGAGTAGGCCATAGGGGAGGAATTGTGCATGGGAAAATTCCAGCAAATGCTTTTGTGATTTTGACCATGTGTGGTTTGCTCTTTGCTGTAGAATGTTAGATGTTCTTTCTCTTTGGCTCTCTTTTAAATGACAATGTGCCCAGCAGTAACTGTGAACTTCTGTGACTCTTGTTGTTGAGCTGTCAGGTCTACTGTGCCTTTCAACACCTTGACCCAGTAACTGGATCTTTTTTCCCAGCTACCACCTTAAAGCTACCTTTCCCAAGAAATTACTAACCTGTCTAGAATTTGGAATTATTATTTATGACACAATAGATGGAAAATAATGTCTGTACATTATAATGATCTTAGGAAAAAAAAAAAAACAAGAAGGATGACCAAACTGAGATTATCTGGCTTTGAAAAGCCTTCACTGGCTGGCCCTTATTAGAGAATGACTCAGCTGTCTGGCTGTACCTTTAGACAGATTTAGGTGAATAGGAGTCAGAGCTTACACTAAGACTTATTCATAGGCATGCCTGGATTGGCCAGGTCCCATTTGTACACAGCAAGCAAGTATCCATGGGTGAATCAAGCAAATCCCATCTTTTCCCCTCTGAAATGCCATCAACTTGAACTTCCTAGAATAGGCTAAGCCTGTACAATTATATTCACACATATATTTCACTCATTTCTTTAATCGCTTTTCACTTATTCTGTTCATTTATTAAGTGCCTGCAAAGCAACAAGAGTCAAATGATGCATTTATTGATATTTTATGAATATCTATACCATTGTGCAGATGAGCAAAGAGAGATCTATTCAGGTAAGAAGGCTTTTTCCAAGACAAGTTGTTTTATGCTAGAGAAAAAAAAAATAGACTTGATAAATGTGTGAAACCTCTCCCGCTAAATTTTCACTTGGCCTTTATTTTTCATTTTGATTTTATGTGATTCAGAAATATTTAAGAATATTGACTGCCAGGCATGGGAAAGGTACAATTGATATAAATCTAGTGTCTGAGATGAATATCTGCTAAGAAAAACCAGAAAGAGGACTAGAAACTGACTAGGTCTTTGGTGACATCACACCAGCTTGAGCCAATCTTGGGAACACCAACTTCTAGTTTCCTATCAATTACCTGACATTGTTGTCTGTCTGTCTGTCTATCTATCTATCTATCTATATAGTTTTAGGTGGACTCAATACTTTTATTTTAGTTATTTATTTTTATGTGGTGCTGAAGATTGAACCCAGTGCCTCATATGCACTAGGCAAGCACTCGATTGCTAAGCTATAACCCCAGCCCCTTGTTGTTTATTTAAATCAATAATCTGTTATTCTCTTATTTGCAACAAGTGGTTCCAGATAGACTAAAATAATAGTGAAAACACAACAATAGGAAAAAATAAAATAGAAGTTTAAGAAAAAAAAAATTGTCAAAAATAAGCCCATGCTGAACATATTCCAGGTTGTAAGAGTGAGGTGTAAGGGGCCTCTGTTTTGGATTTGTACAATGTGGTTTATGACCAGAAACACTAGAGAATTCTTGAAAATTGTTCACTGTATAGCACAATGTCAAATGTAGGCTCTTTCAAAATGGTGCTGTGGAGAAATAATGGTAGAAAAGTTATATTCTGCAGATTCTGTCACTGAGAATAAGTGACCCAGGATGGGCCTAAAAGAGCATCACATGATGTGTCTAGATTGCATTTCTAAATTTGCACCATAAAATAAGCAGTGCAAACTTCAATTTCATTGCATTTGTGTGTGTGTGTGTGTTTTGTGTGTGTGTGTGTGTGAGGACTATGTAAATATCTGTTTATAAGAATACCAGTATTAACTTATGAATATAAACTTACTCCCATAAACAGTTTTCATAGAATAAAAAATAAAATGTGACACTGTATGTAAATCCATCAATTGCCACTAATGAGAGGTAACATTTGTTAAGCACTTACTATTTTCCAAGAACATGCTAAATACTGTTCATACCTGAACCTGTAGAGCCTCATGCTCTTGTGAACTAATATTCTTAATATCCTTTTTTATCTGCAAAGAACCTGTGGCCTGGAGTAGTGAAACAACATATGTGACACTATTAAATTACTTAGTAGAATTGATAGGATTTGAGCATGGTTAAGGTGATCTAACCTTTGTGCTTTGCTGTCAATCAACACTCAGGAGCTTTTCCACTTACAAACATTTTATATGATCAGTATGCCAGCTAGACTGGATTAGTGGTTATATATTTTCATGTAGTGTTGCTGGAACTTGAAGACCTGTGGTTTCTTATGCTTGAAAGAAGATGGAACACCTGTCTTAATTTGTTCCTGATGTTATAATAACATAACTTAGACTGGGTAATTTATAAGTAATAAAAATTTATTACTCCCAGTTCTGGAGGATTGAAAGTCTAAGTAGATTCCTAGTTGAAGGTCTGCTCCTTGTTCTCTGTCTTCTTGCTGTTTTTCCACATGGTGGAGAAGGAAGAGATGGCTGCTCGGTCCTCACAGGGTAGATTAGATGAGAAGGTGAAATTGACAAATTTACCCCTCGCACTTCTCTTGTAAATATTAATTGGCCTCTTGAGCATTTCACCCTCATAACTTAATGACTTCCTAAACCCTCACCTCTTAATACTGCCCCACCGGAGATCAAGTTTTAACATGAATTTTAAGGGGGACTCATTCTGACCATAGCATCCCATCCCAACCTTCCAAAAAAAAAAAAAAAAAAACCTATGTTCTTCTCACTTGCGAAGTATATCCATTTAGTCCCAATAACCTTAAAGATCTTAACTTACTCAGCATCAACTTTAAAGTTAAATTCCAAAGTCTCCTCTAAATATTATCTAAATCAGATATGGGTGGAACCTAGATAGGATTAATCTTGAAGCAAATTCCCCTCCAGCTGTGAACCTGTGAAATCAGTTTCTGTGCTTCCAAAATACAATGTTGGGACAGATGTAGTGTAGATATACTACAGGGGAGAAATAGGCAAGAAAGAGGTGATTGGTTCCAAGTAAGTCCAAAACCCTACGAGATTAACAATATTAAACATTGAGTCTTGAGGAAAATCTTTTATTACTCCATGTCCTGCTTTCCATGCACTCTGCTGTGGGTCTTGGCCCCTGGGGGCACCACAGTCTTTGCTTGTACCACATAACAGATCTCATGGGTTGGAATTGTATGCAGGTGGCTCCAAAGTTATGAAGTCACAGGGGTGGCTCCAACCCTTTGTGTCCTGTGACAGTTCCCTGAGTTCCAAGGCTCTCTGAGTCATCCTTTGAAAACCAGGAGGAGGTAGCCACACCCACATGGCTCTTGCACTCTGAGCACCTGCAGAGTTAGCATCACATGGATCCACTAAGGTCCATAGTCTGTGCCTTCTGGATATGTGACCCAAGACTTGCCTGGGCCAATTTGAGCCACAGCTGGACCATCCAAGGAGATCTGCACCTGAGTATGGAGAGCAAGAACTCAAGGCTACTGGATAGGAGCCTTAAGTTCTCATCGTTACCCAGAGTCCCTCCCTTGAGAGCATATGCTTGCAAGGCTCAGTACTCTTGGCCTGTGATGGGAGTGACAAGCTTTAGATCTCTGGGATGCCCTCATGATCATTCTCTATTGTCTTGATGAATACCACCAGGCCTTCTTATAGCTATCCAGATATTGGCTTGGCTATCTGTAGTATGCTCTTCTGAAAACATGTTTTTATTCTTTACAACCTGGCCAGGATGAGAAGTTTCCAAATCCTTAATTCTGCTTCCATTTTGTGAATGAATTCTTTGTTTCTTTCTTTTCTCCCTCCTTCTCTCTCTCTCTCTCTCTCTCTCTCTCTCTCTCTCTCTCTCTCTCTCTCTCTCTCTCTCTCTCTCCCCTCTCATTTTACTGTAAGCAGACAAGAGAAGTCATGTGCTCCATTGACACTTAGCTTAGAGATTTCTCCCAACATCCTATTTCATCTCTCACTAATTCCACCTTCCTCAAAGCTCTACGACATGGAAACAATTCAGTCAAGTTCTTTGCCCTTTTGTAACAAGAGTGGTCTTTACTGCAGTTCCAATGCATTGTTCCTCATTTCCATCTGATACTTCCCCGGAAAGGCCTTCACCACCCACATTTCTACCATGGTTTGGTCATGAGCACGTACGTAATCTCTACAATTAAGGCTTTCTCAACTGCTCCACCCCTCTTCTGAGTCCTCACCAGACTAATCCTTTATGGACCAGCCTCTATTCACTACCCAATTCCAAAGATGCTTCAGTATTTTTAAGTATTTTTTTATAGCCACATCAAATTCTTGTTTACAATTTCTCTTTTAGTCTTTTTTGTGCAATTATTGCATTATATTCAGGCTAAGTAACCTATAAATAACATATTATTTCCTCCTGAACTTCTGGAAAGTTCATCATCAGAGCACTAGCAGATCCCGTGGTTAGTGAGGACCTGTTTCCAGCACACAGAAGCCTCACATGCAAGAACATATGTTTTTCTCATATGGTAGAAGGACTAGGAGGGCAAAAAGGACCAATAACTCCCTCACATCACTTCTGTAAAGTCCTTAACAGGGCCCTCCAGATGTAAGTAGGAAAGACTCACGTGGTCCTTCTAAAGGTCCCATCTCTTAAATCTCCCACATTCCAGATGAAGTCTCAGAATATGAATTTTGGGAAGCTACTTTCAGGTACTAAGACCTAAGGTTTCTTATTCTTAAAAGAATGTGAAGACTCTCTTGATTCTGATTGAAGAGGACAGCAAAGTGGACCTGGGGGTAGGGGTAGAGTATGGAACAACTGAGGGTTTTTGTTTGTTTGTTTGTTTGTTTATTTGGTCTCTTCCCTATAGGACATCATGGACACATAAGGACACTTGAGCTAACTGGAAAAGTAATGAATAAGAGAAACCAAAGGGCAAAGTGGTCCTTCTCCTGGACACCTAGGATATCATCCAAAATGTTTGGTCATGTAGGAAGTAGAATAAATGAAATTGTGAGAATCAGATAAATCCAGGTTTAAATTCCACTCTGATATTTTATAGCTAAGTCATTGTTTGCTCATATGTAAAATTATGATAATAACACCTGCTTCATAATGTCATTGAGAGAGTTGGAAATATTTGTGTTTGTATTTAACAAGCAAAGTGCTCAACACATAAGTAAAAACAATAGATAATAGTTTTAGCCATTACAGGTCTATGAATATAATTGTTTGATGATGAGGTAGTGTTCTGTTAGCAGCTATTGCTAGCTTACTGACTCCTGATTTATACCCATATTTCTGAATTTCCAGTGTCTTCGGTCTGCTCAGTCCTTTAGTGACCTCCGTAGAAGCTTAGTGACTTCCCTCTTCTTCATTTTCAGCTTGGAGGATTTACTAACTGTATCCTCATGGTTTGAATTGAAAAATAAATGAATAAAAGTGTTTCTAAGGTCAGTCAATTCCAGTGTCTACCATGTCTCTATTTCACCTTAAATATTAAACCTTTTCTCAAACCACAGCTAAAAGGCTATGATTTTTTTATAAACTGTTGCATATAGTTCCAATAAACAATCCCTTATGATTTTCCTGATTGCTACAAGTGAATTCGAGAGATATTAGCCAAATAGATATAATTTAAGATGATGTGCTTATAGAGAAAGAAGCAGATCAATTGGTGGCTTAAAGGAACTTCTACCTTAAAATCCATGTTTGTTTCAGCCTGGTTAACTCTCTTCATGATCCACAATGACGCCCATATCATTACACATATCTTAAGAATTAAATAGCACAGCGGATAACTAGCACTTAGCATAGAACCCAGCATACATTAAATGCTGCCAGTCACTAGCCTTGTTTCCATGTTATATAACTTCAAGCATAGTTCCACAAACAGTAATGATCTACGACAAATTAACACAGTTTGTTTTCTTCTGTACCAGTTACTCTTGTCTCTTTCAGCTTCAAACTTCCACTGTATTTTGCTTTTGGATTTTGTGAAAATTCATTTATTTCCTGTCTTTTTTAGGCTCTGACAGTAGGGACCTTATGCAGAGACAGAAAGGCAGAAGGCAAAGACGGTCCATGCTCTATGTGTTCTTCTCAAGGTCCCCTTGCCATTTCACTTTTCACCGAATCAAAAGTTGATGTCAAGAGTTGCCATTGGTCCCAGCCTCTTCGGCATTTTTGAAAACCATGGGGCACAGCTCCACAGCTCCCTTCTCTGTGCTCCTTTCCTCTTGCACCAGTGCCCGTTAAGCAGGGTTCCCTCCACAGAGTTCTTGGTCTAATTTCTGCAAGATGCCTGTGCAAGCTTCTACATTTTGATAATAACATCCTCTTCCATTTGTTTCCTGAATTCTAAAGGTGACTGTTACTTCCTCCAGTAAGAACTTAGGCAAATGCAAAACCTTGTGATCATGTTTTTTTTTTTAATTTTTTATTCTAATTTGTTACATATTCATTACAACTCATATTACACATATAGAGCCCAATTTTTCATAACTCTAGTTGCATACAAAGTATATTCACACCATTTGTGTCTTCATACATGTACTTAGGGTAATAATGTACATCTCATTTCACCCTCATTTCTGTCCCTATGCCCCTCCCTTCCTTTCCCACCCCTTTTCCCTATCTACAGTTCCTCTAATCTTTTCATGCTCTCTCTCCTAACCCCATTATGAATAAGCCTCCTTATATCAGAGAAAACATTTGACATTTGTTTTTTTGGGATTGGCTAACTTCACTCGATCCATTTATCTACAAATGCCATGGTTTTACTCTCTTTTATTGCCTAGTAATATTCCATTGTGTGTGTGTGTGTGTGTGTATCACATTTTCTTTATCCATTTTTCTACTGAAGGGCATGTAGGTTGGTTCCATAATTTAGCTATTGTGAATTGTACTGCAATAAACATTAATGTGGCTGTATCCCTGTAGTATGCTATTTCTAAGTCCTTAGGTATAGATTGAGGAGAGCGATAGCTAGGTCAAGTGGTGGTTCTATTCCCAGTTTTTCAAGGAATCTCCATACTGCTTTCCATATTGGCTGCACCATTTTGCAGTCCCACCAGCAATGTGTGAGTGTGCCTTTTTCTCCACATCCTCACCAATATTTACTGTTGTTTGTCTTCATAATAGCTGCCATTCTGACTGGAGTGAGATGGAATCATAGAGTAGTTTTGATTTGCATTTCTCTAATTGCTAGAGATGTTGAGCATTTTTTTCGTATATTTGTTGATTGATTGTATATCACCTTCTGAGTAGTGTCTGTTCAGTTCCTTGACCTATTTATTGAATGGGTTGTTTGATTTTTTGGTGTTTAGCTCCTTGAGTTCTTTATATACCCTAGAGATTAGTGCTCTATCTGATGTGCATGTGGTAAAAAATTTGCTTCCCAAACTGTAGGTTATCTATTCACCTCACTGATTGTTTCTTGTACTGAGAAGAAGCATTCTAGTTTGAACCCATCCCATTTATTAATTCTTGATTTTAATTCTTGTGCTATAGGAGGCTTATTTAGGAAGTAGGGGCCTAATTCAATATGATGAAGATTTGGGCCCAATTTTTCTTCTATTAGATGCAGGGTCTCTGGTTTAAATCCTAGGTTCTTGATTGACTTTGAGTTGAGTTTTGTGCATAGTGAGAGGGGTTTAATTTCATTTTGTTGCATATGGATTTCCAGTTTTCCCAGCACCTTTTGTTGATGAGGCTACCTTTCCTCCAATGTATGTTTTTGCACCTTTGTCTAATATTAAATAACTGTAATTATGTTGGTTAATCTCTATGTCCTATATTCTGTACTATTGGTCTACAGGTCTATTTTGGTGCCAATATCATGCTGTTTTTGTTAGTATTGCTCTGTAGTACAGTATAAGATCTGGTATAGTTATGACACCAGCTTCATTCTTATTGCTGAGGATTGCTTTAGCTATTCTGGGTCTCTTTATTTTTCCAGATGTATTTCATGACTGCTTTTTCTATTTCTATGAGGAATGTCATTGGAATTTTGATTGGAATTGCATTAAATCTGTATAATGCTTTTGGTAGTATGGCCATTTTTGACAATATTAATTCTGCCTATCTAAGAGCAAGGGAGATCTTTCCATCTTCTAAGGTCTTCTTTAATTTCTTTCTGTAGCATTCTGTAGTTTTCATTGTAGAGGTCTTTCACTTCCTTCATTAGGTCAATTCTCAAGTATTTTTTTTTTTGGGGGGGCTATTGTAAATGGGGTAGTTTTCCTCAATTCATAGGGATGCCTTTGATTTATGGGTGTTGATTTTGTATCCTGCTAATTTGTTGACTAATTCTAGAAGTTTTCAGGTGGAATTTTTGGGTCTTCTAGGTATAGAATCATATTGTCAGCAAATAGTGCTAATTTGAGTACTTCTTTTCCTATCCATATCCCTTTAATTTCATTCATCTGTCTAAATGCTCTGGCCAGTGTCTCAAGAACTATGTTAAATAGAAGTGGTGAAAGAGGGCATCCCTGTCTTGTTCCAGTTTTTAGAGGGAATGCTTTCAATTTTCTCCATTTAGTATCATGTTGCCCTGGGGCTTAGTGTAGATAGCCTTTACAATGTTGAGATATGTTCCTGTTATTACTAGTTTTTCTAGTGTTTTGAACATGAAGGGTGCTGTATTTTGTCAAATGCTTTTTCTGCATCTATTGAGATGATCATATGGTTCTTATCTTTAAATCTATTGATGTGGTGAAATACATTTATTGATGTCCTTATGTTGAACCAATCTTGCATCCCTGGGATGAACCCCACTTATTCATGGTGCACTATCTTTTTGATATGTTTTTGTATTTGATTTTCCAGAAATTTATTGAGAATTTTTGCTATGTTAATTAGAGATATTGGTCTAAAGTTTTCTTTCTTTGATGTGTCTTTGTCTGGTTTTGGAATCAGGGTGATACTGGTCTCATAGATGACTTTGGAAGTGCTCCTTCTTTTTCTATTTCCTGAAATAAATTGAAGGGTATTGATATTAGTTCTTTTTTAAATGTCTTGTGGAACTTGGGTCTGTATCCATCCGGTCCTGGGCTTTTCTTTGTTAGTAGGCTTCATGTGGCGTCTTCTATTTCATTGTTTGAAATTGATCTGTTTAAATTGTGTATATCATCCTGACTTAATTTGGGCAAATCATATAAGTCTAGAGATTTTTTGGATGCCTTTGATATTTTCTATTTTATTGGAGTACAAGTTTTCAAAATAATTTTGAATTATCTCCTGTATTTCTATACTGTCTGTTGTGATATTTCCTTTTCCATTGTGTATGTTAGGAATTTGAGTTTTCTCTCTCCTTCTCTTTGTTAATATGGCTAAGGGTTAGCCAATTTTATTTATTTTTTTCAAAAAACCCACTTTTTGTTCTGTCAAATTTTTTCAATAGTTTTTTTTTGTTTGTTTCAATTTCATAGATTTCAGCTCTTATTTTAATTATTTCCTGTCTTCTACTGTTCTTGGTATTGATTGGTTCTTCCTTTTCTAGGGCTGTGAGATGTAACATTAAGTCATTTATTTGTTAAATTTTTCTTCTTTTATGGAATGAACTCCATGCAATGAACTTTCCTCTTAGTACTTCCTTCATAGTGTCCTAGAGATTTTGATATGTTGTATCTGTGTTCTTATTCATCTCTAAGAATTTTTAAATCTCCTTCTTGATGTCTTTTGCAACCCATTGTTCATTCAATAGCATATTATTTAGTCTCCAGGTGTTGGGATAACTTTTATTTTGTATTTTATCATTTATTTCTAATTTTATTCCATTATGATCTGATAGAATGCAGGGTAGTATCTTTACTTTTTTCTATTTGCTTATAGTTGCTTTGTGGAATAATATATGATATATTTTAGAGAAGAATTCATGTGCTGCTGAGAAGAAAGTATATTTATTCATTGAAGGATAAATATTCTATATATGTCAGTTAAGTCTAAGTTATTGATTGTATTATTAAGTTCTATAGTTTCTTTGTTTAGATTTTGTTTGGACCATCTATCCAGTGGTGAAAGAGGTGTGTTAAAGTAACCCAGAATTATTGTATTGTGGTCTGTTTGACTCTTGAATTTGAGAAGAGTTTGATGAGCATAGAAACTCCATTGTTTGGAGCACATAAATTTATTATTGTTATGTCTTATTGAAAAAATGGTTCCTTTATGCAGTATGAAATATCCTTCTTTATCCCTTTTGATTAACTCTGGCTTTAAGTCTACTTTATTTGATATGAGGATGTAAACCCCTTGCTTCCACAGTCCATGTGAGTGGTGTGATTTTCCCCAACCTTTCAAATTCAGTCTGTGGATGTCTTTTCCTATGAGATGAATCTCTTAGAAGCAGCATATAATTGGGTCTTTTTTTAAAATCCAATTTGACAGTCTATGTCTTTTGTTTTGTGAGTTTTGGCCGTTAATATTCAGGGTTGTTATTGAGACATGATTTGTATTCCCAGCCATTTTTATTTTTGTTATTTAACTTGACTTGGTTTCTCCTTTATTAGCTTTTCTTTTAGTGTAATACCTCCCTCTGTTGATTTTCATTGTTGATTCTTATTTCCTCTTCATGGAATATTTTTCCAAGGATGTTCTATAGTGCAGGGTTTCGAGTTGTAAATTATTTTAACTTTTGTTTATCATGTAAGGTTTTCATTTCATCATCAAATCTAAAGTTTAATTTTGCTGGATATAAGATTCTTAATTGGCATCCATTGTCTTTCAGAGCTTGATTCATGTTGTTACAGGATCTTCTAGCTTTCAGTGTCTGTGTTAAAAAATCTGCACATAATCTAATTGGTTTACCCCTATATTTAATCTAATTCCTTTCTCTCATGGCTTTTAATATTCTCTTCTTATTCTGTACATTAGGCATTTTCATTATAATGTGCCTTAGTGTGGATCTGTTGTGATTTTATACATTTGGTGTCTTGTGTCTTATAAGCCTCTCAAATTTGGTTTCCCAATTCATTCTTCATGTTTGGAAAATTTTCTGATATTATTTCATTGAATAGATTGTTTATTCCTTTTATTTGAAACTCTATGCCCTCCTCTATCCCAATAACTTTTAAATTTGGTCTTTTTATGCTATCCCATATTTCCTGAATGTTCTGCTCATGGTTTCTTACCATTTTCATTGTGTGGTCTACATTCTTTTCAAGATAATATATTTTGTTTTCATTGTTTGAGGTCCTTTCTTCCAAGTGGTCTAATCTGTTGGTGATGCTTTCAATTGAGCTTTTAATTTGGTTTATTATTTCTTTAATTTCAAGGATGTCTGTTTTTTTTTTTTTCAGAACATCTATCTCGCTATTGAAATAATCTTTTGCTTCCTATATTTTTATGTAGCTCTTTGTCAAAATGATCTTTTGCTGCCTGTATTTGCTATTATGTCATCCTTTAATTTGTAGAACATTTTAATTATGTACATCCTGAACTCCTTCTCTTCATTTCTTCTGCCTGCTGTATTCTAATAATGCCTATGGATTCTAATAATGTGGTATCTTCTTCCCTTCTAGCACTGTGATCCTAGGCATTACCATTTTTACCCTGTAGGCTTCTAGGGCTCCTTCAGGGTTCCAATACCTCTCCTTTGAGGTGAAGGACAATGTTAACAGATCCCAATATAAACAATATACACCCTAAAAAGAAATGTTTGCTATTAAGACTTTTACAGTTTGGTCACAATGTACAAAAATGGTGAGTTCAATTATTATTTACAATATACTCCATAGGTTTGTAAAAGGGTTTACTGTTTCTGATGGTGGACAAAGACCCAGGGATGAGGAGTAGGATTATGTGCTGAGGAGGTAGGAGGTGAGGATATAGAGTTGTTCTATCTTAGGAAGTGTGAAAGAGAAATCTAAAGAGAAAAGATTAGTAGCAGGAGGAGAAAGAGGAAGTAATTTTGGGTAGACAAGATATTGGGAAGATAGTGGAGTATATAAAACAAATATATATATATATATATATATATATATATATATATATATATATAAAGAAAAATTTAAAACAGTTAAAATAGTAGAAATTGGTAGGGAAAAAAAGAAACAAGGGAAAACAACAAGCAAACAAACAAACAAAGAATACACAACACAACTGTAATATACTATTCAGTTGTCTCAGTCCTCAGTATCCTAATTCATAAAAAGTACTTGGTTTCACATATGTTGTGGATGTGAGGATGGAAGAATAAAGAGGGAGAAAAAAAAATCTTGAAGAAAGAAGCAAGGATTATTTTGGTTTTAGATTATCTTTCCTGCCTCCCTTCTCATTCAATAGATGGGCTTGTCTGTTCTTAGTTGGTATCTTGCTCTCAGGATGTTGGAGGTTACCAGGGGTGCAGGGTACCTTGCAGTGGGGTATGGTACCCACTGACCCTATTGGGAGACTGTATGGCAAGGATCTCCTTTGGGGTCTGCTCCTGTGATGTGGGCACTGGGTCTTATCTCCTCATCTCGCCTGTAGAGCTTACAGTTCCTGCCCTCTAGATTAGTCTCTAAAGTGTGTCTCCCTCACCCTTTCCCTTTCTACTTCCTAATCAGGAATCTTTCTATCTGGGGTGTTGTGTGTTGCACTCTGGTGGCTGCACACCTGTTGCGGAGGGCTGTTTTGAATTGGGCAGTCACTCTGACAAGTTAGCGGCTGCTGGGGATTGGGGGAATTAGAAAACTATGGGTACCTGGCTGTCTAGTGTTCAAAATTGGTAGTTGCCCCAACTAAAGATGGCGATGGAGGTGACCCAAGATGGAGGCAGCTGCTTTCAGCAATGGGATGTCAGGTCAGGTGAGGGAAGCCAGGCAATGGTATTATGCAATGAGTTCAGATATGAGCTCTGTGGTGTGCAGTGTTTTGGCTGTTGGCTTTCTTCAGAGTCTGTGATGTCCCCAGTTGCAGGCAGGCTACCGTGGGTAGGGGACTATGGCAATAGCTGCCGAGTTCCAAGATGGAGGCAACCAGGGGATCCCTACGTTGTTATATGGGGGTCCACATGGGAGTGGCGGCCAGAGTTCCTGAGTGTGGGAAACTGCTGGGTGTTCTTCATTGTCACAGTCTGGCTGGGCACAAATAACCAAGCCACCACGAGGCACTTGTAGGTTCAAACAGGAACTCCTTTATTGCCTGAACTCCCCTGAACACCACCCACGTGGCCCTTCCAGGAACACCACACACCAACCGGAACTCCCTCCACCAACAACGGGAACTCTCCAGGAATCCCCAGGAGAGCTCAACCGGAACTCAAGGGGAACTCTGCAAGAGAACTCAATGGGGAACTCAATGGGCACTGAGGCAGCAGGAGCCACCCTATTGCAGGACAGCAGGGGTCCATATACAACTGAATAGACAGCCTGTTTCAATCCAGCATCATCCAGTCACAGCAATTATACACAGCTTAACTTAATTATCATCATCTTAATGGCTCCCTGGCATCACCTCTCAACCACTCCTTCTGGTAATATGCCAGTGCCAGGCGCCATTCTGACTTTCAGCTGTGGCTCTCAACACTTCATGGGAACAGCATCAGTGATTTCTGCTCAGGTGCTAATGCTGATGGTCCTGCTCGGGTACCCTGTAGTCCTGTGTGGGTGAGTAGTTGAGCGACCTACTCTGATTCTGAGGCCTGGAGCCCTGGACAGGCATGGTGACCTTGATTCCTGTGCGGAACCAGGTATATTGTTCGCAGAGAAGTCATATTCTCACTATTTGAGTCCCAGGTCACAGAGCAACAGGGAATGCTGCCTCCCTCTTGCCCCCCATCTTGGATCCTCCTCCTGATCATGGTTTTATATCTAGTTTCCCAAGTTAAAATAATCAGTGGAGTTTCTTTCTCCTGACTGGACACTGACTAATAAATGTTCCCATGTCCTGCACAGAGCATGATGCCCTGACAGTAAACATTGCATAGGCTGGTAAAGAGTCTAATATCTGTAAGTTAATTACAAATCGTACTCCATAAGGTTATGACCTGTCAGAGTATTTAAAATTTAGATGTCTAATAATTGTGACTATATACTTTCAAGATCTGTTATTATATGTATCTGTATATCAATAAATCTTAGCATTATATATTTTCCACCACTCTGACCACTGCAGTATAAAGGAAGAATTAATTTTGAGACAGGATCTCACTTGGTTGCTTATGGTCTTGATAAGTTGCTGAGGCTGGCTTTGAACCTGCAATTATCCTTACTCAGTCTCCTGAGTCACTGGGATCATGGCTATGTGCCACTTTGTAACACACACACACACACACACACACACACACATATATATTTAAACACACACCTATATGTATATATGTACATTTATATGTATTTATGTGTATATATATTTTAATTACGGTGTCATTTTTTAAAAACTTTATTTTGTTTATTTATTTGTTTATTTTATGTGTAAATTAAAAATTTCATGAAAATAGAAGTGAAGTTATACATTTTTTTTTCTAGAAAAAGATTTCATTTAAGCTTTAACCTATAATTTTTAAATGATTGTATGCTTTGTGACTTGGGTTTTTCTTTTTTTTTTTTTCAGTTAAGTTTCTTACTTCTATTTGCATCTTGTTAGAGTTTACCTTTCTCCCCTACCTCAGTGCTCCCTCCCACCACTAATCTCTAGTCACAGATTTATACTTTTAAAATACAGTGTTACAGGTCCTTGTGTTGTTACAAGCCAAAGACTTAATACTAATGTGGCAACTGTAACCCAAGTAATGATTTCAGCATGCAAATAAAAGCATAGCAAATGTTGAAGAACATTAGGAAAAGGAAGGGAGCCAACATTTACCCCTGCTGAGAATGGTCTTAATAATCCAATGGACTTCTCTTCACATGAATGCAAATAAAATACAATACTATAAGAGTTTCTGTACAAGTTTAAGAATATCATGTATACTGCACTGAATATACATATATTCATACCATAATAGCTTGCTTACAGAGTTAGTCAGAATATAACTCTGAAGCTGAGCCAACTTTAAGATGAAAATTGATGCTTCATATGTCATTGTTAAAAATAAATTAGGGATAAGATGGATATTTCCTTTTAACTTGACCAGTTTGAACTGTGAGTATAATGTGATAAATATTTGAAAACTGTTTAAAATTAAATCTAGTGGAAAATATCAACATTTAGTACAGGAAATTAAAGCTATAGTATCAGTTACTTTTCTTAAAAAATATACTGCACTCAGGTGGAGACTAAGCAGTGTTTTTAATGGGAAACAAATTCTTTCTTACGTTAGATCCCAGTTTCAATATAGAGAAGAGCCAAACAAAATTAATTACAACTACTTGGCAGTATATGCAAAGCCACATTGTATACTTTCCATAGATACTATAAAGAATTTCTATTACTTGGCTCCTTCCTGAGTACTTCCTTGGAATGTTTGTGTTAGCTAGTTAAATTAATGGTATAGTCCACTAAGCCATTTACCTATTTACTAAAATTATTAGTAGACTTTTATGATTCCTAGTATAGATTAGGGCACGAAGGTTCACTGAGGTTCATGCCATTCCTTTTTCCTTTTTCTTCTTTTTAATGATGATGATAAATACACTGATGATTTTGTGAGCAAAGCAACATCTTCTAGTAGAAATTGCATGGCATTTTGGATTAAAATATCTGGGTTTAGGTCATGTTTCTCCAAAAAGAAAGCATATAACTAAACTCTTATGGGTCTCAAATGGCATGATTCTCTGGAATATAATCTCCATGAGGTGGAAATATTGCTTTTATTCCAAAAACTTAGAATAGTCCCTGACACATAGTAAGTTTTCTTAAATATATTTTTTTTAGTTGTAGTTGAACACAATACCTTTATTTTATTTATTTATTTTTATGTGGTGCTGAGGATAAACCCAGCGCCTCACATGTGCTAGGCAAGCACTCTACCACTGAGCCACAACCTCAGCCCCATAGTAAGTTTTTAATCAATAGTTATAAAATGAATAAGCAATAACTTCATAACAATATTTTAAATTGTAAATATCAGTAAAAGTATTGTTTTCCACTAGGGTGCCATGATGGCATACCCACTGGGTGTTACTGTAGGTTGACAGATAATTCTTAACCTTCACTATAAAATAAATACTATCTTGCAAAGCCTGGTGGTGCATGCCTGTAATCCCACAGAGTTTCTTGTCTGTGGCAGGAAGTTCAAGGCCAGCCTGGGCAACTTAGTGAGACCCTGTTTCATAATACAAAATAAAAAGGACCGGGGATGTAGAGCACCCTTGAGTACAATCCCCAGTGCCACAACAGATGAATTAATACTACCTTGGTTTTGGTTTCCTGATAGGTTACATAAACACTGGGGCATAAGGAGGAATTTGTGGAGCAATGGAAGCATTGCTTTCCCAAACGAAGTGTGACAGGGTGCAGTGTGTGTGTGTATGTGTGTGTGTGTGTGTGTTGGTGTGCATGTCTGTGTATGTGTCTATCTCACTCATGAGTGTCTTTGTGAGTGAGTTTGTGTCTCCTTTGGTCTCTCAGACAAAAGTGAAGTATAGTTTGTGAGACGGTTTGAGCTGTGGGACCAGCCAAAAAAATAGGACTTCACTTTGCCAAGTCTTAATTCAGCAGTTTCCAAGACCACCTATCATTGAAAGTTTAGAACAGAGGGGGAGGAAAAAGGAAGAGAACAAAACTAAAAAAGATTTGTGCATTAGGTAGAACGGCTTTCTATAAATCCTGAGATAATAAAACAAATTACAAGATGAATTCACTTAGTCTTTTGTTTTTATGGCCTGGCCTTAACTGAATCTTCCATCTTCTCAAGTTCCTACACGAAATGCTCTGTTTTGGGGAACACAAAACTCCTCTCCAGTCTATGAATCCTCCTTTGTACATTTTGCAAAAGGCT
Organism: Marmota monax; assembly: GCF_021218885.2. NCBI lineage: Eukaryota > Metazoa > Chordata > Mammalia > Rodentia > Sciuridae > Marmota > Marmota monax. The sequence goes on from NW_026695241.1 coordinate 10,685,623, forward strand.
GTATATTTTCTCACTATGAGTGGGAGGTACTTCTTTATTTGATCTCGCTCTATATAACTCTATCTAGAAGCCCAGTATAGGACTGTTCATCAAGTAGGCAGGCAGCTATGAACAACAACCTCCTCAGAGGCAGGCCCAGCTTTCCAAAGGCAGACTTAACTCTTTCCTCTCAGAAAGTCATGTTGTAGGAAAGTGAGGCAGGATTGGGAGAGCCTGGAAGATGTGGGATTTGAGTGAGCCCAAGCATAGGTCTAGCATACAACCTAACCAGGAACTTAAGTAACCTTTCTGGGTACTCTTAGATCCAGATGTCTGTTTCAGGGAGATTTTTTGGAAAGGACTATAAAGATTTATCTTAATCTTAATGAATTTCCAACTCTCAAGCAATGACCTTTCTGTTCCTAAAGCAAAATGGCTATTAAAGCCCAGAGTTTACCTTAAATTCATGAGTGCACTGGCCTGACCTTGAGAATTCCCAGCAAACTGTCAAAGAGTGAACTTATCTCAGGAAAAAAAATATATTTGAGAACTGAGAGAATCATACTAGTTAGTTGTTAGAAAATTTATCAAAACACTAATTGGTGGGTAAAGGTTAAGGTAGTAAAATAGTACCGCTTGTGGAAACCTGGCAAAGTGTCCTGACTCATGATGTTGTCCCCTAGTTTGATATTCCAAGTTTTGACAGGCAGGTCAATTAATTGGTTATATCATTGCCCACACAGGTCCAATGGTAGAATATTTTATAAATGAAAATTCAACATAGAACCTAGTTAATTAAAAAAGAAAAAGAATTTCACCTGCTTCATTTCATCCATTCCTTAACTCTTTTAATTTCTAAAATTCTAAGGGCTTGTTGAATTCAGAGACAAATGGAAATAAAAAAATAGAGGTCATTGTTAAAAGTTTTTGAAACATGATACTTTTAAGAGATACAAATGAATAGAGTTTTTTTTTTAAATGTGTATTAAGAACATCACTGTTTTAAGCCAGCTTTTTTGCTGCTGTGAGGAAAAGACCTGATAAGAACAATTTCAGAGGAGGAAAAATTTATCTGGGTGCTTATGGTTTCAGAGGTCTCAGTCGAAGTCAGGTCCATTCCCCCGGGGCACAAGGTGAGGCTGAACATCCTGGTGGAAGAATGTGATGGAGGGGAGGGGCCTCATAGTGATCAGAGAGCAGAGAGAGACTCCACTTGGCAGATACAAAATATATACCTGAAAGGCAGGTACCCCCAATGCCCACCTCCTCCAGCCACACCCTATATGCCTTCAGTTACCACTAGGTTCACCCCTCAGGGGGATTAAGTCATTGATTGGGTTAAGGCTCTCATAATCCAATCATTTCTCCTCTAAGCTGCCTTGTATCATCACACACATGAGCTTTTGGGGGACATCTCATATCTGAACATAACAGCCACTTGCATTTACATTATTTAGTGTGCTGGCAAATAATTCAGGTGCCCCAACCATACCTAATGAATTTCAATTTGGGGGAACTTGGTTTGGGCATCTCTATGAACAAGTGCCTTGGTAATGTGATCATTGACATTTGGGGACCAATGTTGACCATCTAATGCCCTAAAAGCCCTGACATTGGATAAGGAAAACTCACTTGCTTCTTTAGCTTCTAGATATTCTGCTCTTGTCCCCCAGTGGCTGCATTTCGTCTCTTTTTCTTTCTTTCTTTCTTTTTTACTTTTTCTTTTTTTTTTTTTGAATTTTTGTTTTAACTACCTCTCCTTGCTACCTAAGCCAGAACTCTCTGTAATGCTTTTGCAACAAGCTTGTGGCCACCATATGATCTGCTCTTCCATGAAGCTTAAAGATATTTTAAAAGGAGAATGAATGTTATTCTAACTGTTTGAAATAAAGGGGTCCTAAAACTCACCCTGATTACTCATTACACCAGCTATTGTGAAGGTTTGACTATAAGAGAAACACATCCAAGTAAGTCAAGAGAAAGGAACACATGGACTAGCAGCCGGGTAGGTCTCTGGGTAATTAACAAGAAAGGAATCGTCATCATTCTGTAGCTATTCTTCCTATGTTCCCCCTTCTCCTTCCTCCTTCACTACTTTCCTTCTTTCTTCTCTTTCCTTCAACTCATATTTATTGAAATTTCTATACCTGGTCTAGCAGCTAAGGGTGCACCAGTAAGAAAAACACATTGAGAATCACTTCTTATAGATTTTAGGATCATGTGTGTGAATGCACATGTGTGTGCATGGAAACAGCAAACAAATTTATACAAGCTATATTATATTCTGTGTTGATTACAGCTAGAATCCACCGAGGAAAACAATACAACAAACAGGTCCAAGAGAGCTTGGAGATCTGAGGTCATGGATCCGAGGTGCTGATTACAGTCTCCCACTTCCATTCTGCAGTTGTGATTTTTGTGCTTCTCAGAATTTGGTTCCTCTTGTGCTGTGTCTTTCTCTCTCTCCCCACTCCCTTTTCTCAGCAACAGCTGTGCCCATGTGTTCTATGTTCTCATCTCGTGTCCATTTGGCCAGACTCCATGTGATCTTTTAACTCAAGTGCCTCCAAATAACTAAAGTTTAATTTTAGTGCCTCAGTGCAGATCACTGAGAGGCTCTGAGGGCTGCAACTGGACTGTGTCTGGACAAAGCCTTTCCTTCAGAGGCACCTGTTCACAGCATGCTGTTTAGCTAATGGATTCTCCTGGATATATAGTTTTACTTAATCATGTGACTTATCTACTGAGTCCTGGATGACTCAGTATAGAGTACTTTGTACAGAGTTCTCTACTTTGGATATAATATCTACTTTGCCTTTGTATAACTTACTGTTTTGGAAAAATGGAATAAAAAAAAAGTACCAAATTCTATTTTATTTTTGGAGGAGGCCAAGAAAATCAGTCAAGAATCACATTTCATGAGGCAAAGCTTTATAAGGAGAAGAAATGATATTTTGAAATATTAATATATGATTTTTTTTAAAAACCTGCTCATCTTTAATTTAGGAGATATATATGTATATATACACATAAACATCACACATGTGTATGCACTATATACATATATGTGTTTTTGTTTGTACATAAGAAATACTAAAAGAAGATTTAAAAAACTGTTTATTTGTTCTTTGTAGTTTTACATGACAGAAGAATGTCTTTTGACATATTACACATGAAATATAACTTCCGATTCTTTTGGTTGTACATGATGTGGAGTTAAACTGGATATGTATTTATATATGAACTAGATATGGCTAGAGTCTCTTGAATAAGGGTGATGAAAGAGAGTATTTTTGTCCTGTTCCAGTTTTTAGAGGGAATGCTTTCAATTTTTCTCCATTTAGAATGATGTTGGCCTTGGGTTTAGCTAGATAGCTTTTACAATGTTGAGGTATGTTCCTGCTATCCCTAGTTTTTCTAGTGTTTTGAACATGAACGGATGTTGTATTTTGCCAAATGTTTTTTCTGTATCAGTGTTGCAAGTTGAAACATGATAGGAGGTGATTAGGTCTTGAGGACTCTGCCCCCATGAGCCTATTGCTATAATTGTTGCAGGAGTGGGTTTATTTTAAGTGAGGGCAGCCCACTCTTGCTTTCCTTAATCCTCTCTCTTGCCATATGATTCTTGTCTTTAAGTCTCTTAATGTGATGAATTATGATTATTGATTTTTATATGTTGAACCAGCCTTGTATCCCTGGGATGAACCCCTCTTCATCATAGTGAACTATTGTTTTAATATGTTTCTGTGTGTGATTTGCCAGTATTTGATAAGAATTTTTCCGTCTATGTTCATGAAGGATATTGTTCTGAAGTTCACTTTCTTTGATGTGTCTTTGTCTGGTTTTGGTATCGGGGTGATATGAGCTTCATAGAATGAGTTTAGAAGGGTTCCTTTCTTTGCTATTTTATGGAATAATCTGAGGATGATTGGTCTTAGTTCTTCTTTGAAGGTCTGGTAGAATTCAGCTGAGAATCCATCTGATCCTGGGCTTTTCTTTGTTGGTAAGCTAAAAGAAATTTTAAACTCAGCTTTTTGATTTTTCAAAATAAACTTTAAAAACTTATTATACTTACAATTGTTAAAGGAGAAAATTTTTGGTTTTGTAGGAAATTTTGAAGTTTTGAATATTAGAAGTCATAGCAGGATGGTATGGGTTTAATGTAACATTGAAGGCAAAATTTTTCTCTGTTTTCCAATCACAGTGAAGACTATATATCTATATCTATATCTATATCTATAGATATTCATAGAAATACATATATAGATATAGATAGAGATAGAGATATATTGATATTGATTTAGATATAGATATATAGATATAGATATATAGATATAGATAGGTTGGGAGAGAAGAGGTGAGCCTTCAAGGAGAATAGTTTAGTGAAATTGTTGTGTGGATATCTGAGAAAGGGCTCTGAGCTCTGCCGCATTCTCTGCCATGTTAGATTGCTGGTTAGGAGCTGGATGTATGAGAACATGTATGGACAAGTGCCTTCCATAACTGAATGGAATGGGAAAAGTGAAAAGTGATTAGACCCCACTTTCCCATTCCCCTGCCTTGCTTGAGTTACATGGCAGAAGTAGAGTCGAATATTTGGCTTGTTCAACTAGGGAGATGGAATAGACCTAGAGTGGCCCCAAGTTTCCATTCACTGTAAAGTAGAACAGAACAACTTCCAGAAGACTCTTGTGTTTTTCCACCATGCTGAGGGATTTGAAAGTTGCTAAGAAATGGCCACGGGTGCTAAAACTCTTTCACCGTAATGATGTTAGAGACTCAGGGTAACCTCCGAAATGAAAACCAGTAATCTCAACCAAGGAAAATAAATGTGTTGCTGGAGCAAGAAAAGAGGGGTTGCTGGAGCAAGAAAAGAGGGGCTAAGATTGGAAACTAGGTGGGGTGGTACACACCTGAGTAGATGACAGATTAGATAAGTGAGGCTCATGCCAGGGATGCAACTCTCGGGAAAATCCATAGAATTTGGATCATACTGTGTCCCCCAAAGTTCATGTGTTGAGGGACATTATTTCCCAAAGCAATAGTATTGAGAGGTGGAACCCATTGGAGGTGATTAGATCTTGGGGACTCTGTTCTCATAAACCTATTTCTATAATTGTTACAGGAGTGGGTTTGTTGTAAAAGTGAGCACAGCCCTCTCTTGCTCATCTTAATCCTCTCTCTTGCTATGTGATGCCCTCTGCCATGCTATGATTCATCAAGAAGGATTTGTCATCTGGGACTCCTCCATCTTGGATTTCCCAGCCTCTAGGACCATATTCCAATAAATTACTATTTATTATAAATTACCCAGTCTCAGGCATTCTGTTATGGAAGCACCGAATGAAGTAAGACAGATCAATATGGGGGATATTGGAGGGAGGGGAAATATAGAGTTAACTGAATTTACCAAAAACTGACTTAAGCTAAGAATTTTTGATAACAAAAAAGGCAAAGATTCCAGAATTAAATTAAATAATAAAAAAATAAAGTTTCCATTCTTGGCACTTGAGCTTGTGAACGGGGAGGTTCCATTAAAACACACATGTCTAATTCCACACCAGCTTCACTTTAAAAAGAAAGTGTTTGCTATCATTTTATCAAGGGTGATTCATCACATTTCTCTGACAAATAGTACATGCTTGATAATCTCCTGCACATGGCTCCAGAGGAATTGGAGAGAACCCACATTTCTTTTCAACTTGATTGTCTTGAAAGATTATGTTTTTTTTAATAAAATAATTCTGATTACATATCCCAAGTTATTGTAAACAGCTGTTTTAATATCTCAGCCTCTGAGCCTTCTGTGCTGATTTCCACATTACCTTTGATTCACATGTCTATAATATAGTCTGATGGGATCTTTAGAGATTTTTTTAAAAAATGCCTGCTCTTTCTTCCTTCCATAGTCAACTCTTTTCCTTATGCTTTTAGTTTTAATATACATACAGCTAGACTACACCTGCTTGGCTAGATTCATGAGCTAGCCACTTAAACATTAACATTTTGAAATCTGCATCTATGTCAAAACTCTGTTAAGCTTTGAAATATTCTGTGCTTGCCCCATCCCGCCAAACTCACAAAAGCAGGGAGGGGAGTGCCCTGACCCCTTTTTTGATAATTATTCCCCCAAAGATCTTGCATGGCCAGCAGGATACCAGGAGCATGGAAAACAAATGAATTCCAAATTTCTAAAGCACAGCAGACAAAGCCAAGAGAAGCAAAGAAAGAGTGTGCCCCATCCCTGTCTTTTCCCCTTTTAGTTCTGCCAGGCATTTCCTTTGTTCTATTTTCTATCTCACTGAGATTAAAGTGCTGATCTCCCCCTTTTTGAAAATGATGTCACTTTTTTTTTTTTTTTTTGCTTTGGCAGAGAGCAAGTTCATTACAAATCTGCTGTGTGACTGATGGCTTTGAAGAGATAAGGCAGAGGGGAAAACACATTTGGAAAAGGTATGAAACTCAAGAGACAGGTTGACAATTAAACTGGCAGTAGGAGAGATGACAAAGGATAAGGGGAAATAGATGCTGGGTGTAAATATCTCCTCCGTATTTTCTTGTACAGTCGCTGAAGAACTATTTTTATTTCCTGATAGTTTATCCCAAAGCAATACCATAGGCTAAAATTCATTTTGTGTGTTTTCTGGCGAGATCCACACACTTCTGATGACATTATTTCAGGCAGGTCATCATCATGGACATCTGTGACACTCAAGGTGGAGAAGGTATTGCCTTTTTGTGATTTGAAAAGGGAAAAATAGTTTGGTGCTGAAGCTGAATTACTACAATTGCTGATCACTGGACTATGGCAATTTATAACAGAAGCATTTCAGATGTAAAATCAGATTGAAAGCATAACACACATCTAATGTCATGTATGTTATTTGAAATTATTAGTGACAGATATACAGAGCTTGGGAATTTGGACATCTTTCTTTTCTCTCTCAGGCTCAGTCTTAGTGGAGAGAGTGGGCACAAAAGTGGTTGGATAGAGCAACTTACTGAAGTGAGTGGCATCTAGTAATTAAACACACACATAGGTCCTAAGCCTGACCACATCTAGTAAAAATAACATTATCATCTTTATCTGTGTAGTCGAATTTCAGCCTTAAACACATCCTTGTTTTTCCTAAGGTTGGACATCCTTTGCAGATCAAAAGATTTTTAGGAATGTGTTTTGGGGTTAAGGATGGAGGAGGGATGTTGTGGGGAAGTGAGTGGTGTGTTATGAGAAGAAGGGGAACTGCAGAGACAAATGGTTGCCAGGCCCAGCTTATTCCAAGAGAAGGAGAGTCATTCTTTCTCCTCTACTCTGCTCTTCTTTTCCCTCCCATCCCCATCCCAGATCTCCAGCTTGCCCATTCAAACAGCCACAGGATTATCTGTATTTGCACCCATGTGTCTGAGGAGATGGGTATAGAAGTGCCAAAGGTTCTTTCCACTCCTGCCCTTCATGCCTGCATCATACGACATGGGGATCATAACATTTTCTTTAGTTTTAGTTTCCCACTGCTCTTGAAGAATCCCTTCTACATAACATTACTATGCCCCCTTGCTCTGTTCAGCCTTCTCCATTGGCTCCCGTTGCCTATAGGATAAAATCTCAGCTCTTAGATCTCCACTTCTGGCTCCTGCCAATCTCTTCACTCTGGCTTTTTGAGAACACTCCTTCACACAGGTATTTGAGTGCTAATGACTTGTCTGGTCCCCGGAGACACTTGCTTGTGCCTCTTTGTGGCTTGTGCTCTTTGCTCTGACTGGCATGCCCTCTCGGTTTCTCTATCTAACAAACATCTACATTTCCCTCCACTCTGAGGATGAGGACCACCTCCTCTGTGAAGTCATTCATTTACTCAGGAATATCTGATCACTCTTTCCTTCTGAGCACACCTGAACTTCTACTTGGAGTTCAGTATCTTTAATGTACTTTCAGAAATTTGTGTGAATTGTCCAGCTATGAGGGCAGTGCTCCTTTTGAACATTTGATGTGTCCTGATTCCTGCTAATCCACAGCACCAGACTTTCATAAATGGCTGTTAGGATGTTTGGGCAACAAAAATACATGTAGAGACCTTTTCCCTGCTATGAATATACAAACATCACCTAGTAGCAAATGGTTGACTGAACTTGGGCCCTTCATGAGAAGTGAACTTATTTCTTGACTAAACTCACTGTGGTTTCCTTAGTTTCTCACTTGTCCCTGATAATTGCATATATGATATAAGAAAACTGGTTAGATATCCAGGCATGCCTTTTATTTCCTTTTCTTAGAAGAAAAAAATCCATTTTAAACTTTTTTTCTACTTTAAATAGGTATATTTTTGTGATAAAAGTTAAAAAGGTATTATCGGTAGATGAAATATCTCCAAAGATATTTTAAGAAATCTCCTAGTTTAGTTTGGTTTTGCTGAAGAGTAAAGCAGAACTAGAGGCAAGTATTGGAACTCAAGTTCTGTGTTTGGGATGTGGATCCTGAAAGTGTAGCAGGCCCAGGAAAGCCAGGGGAATTCAAGGACACATGTGCTATAAAGCAGGTTTCCAGTGAGAGTTTGTCCTGACAGGTTCTCCTGCATCCTGTGTGCTCTGAGTCATCCCAAATGAGGGGTGAGGCAGCTGGGGAAATTCACACCAATTCCCAATCAGTCACTGACTGAGGGCGACTCCCCAGCTTCCTGATACTAGCAGTTCTACAGGCACTGATGTGACAAGCTCCCTGCAGCTTTGGCTCCTTCTGCCAATAACATTTATTCAGTCAGGAATGGCTTGAGTCTCTCAGATACTAATCTCTACTGTGGAATTGCAAAATCCCCTCTCTGGAGTAGGCATCCTGCATACACACCAGGATTTCTATCAACATCAAAAGTAATGTCATCATCATAGCCTCTTATCCAATCATGGATGATTCTAGAGTGCTAGCAATAAGCCCATGGTCAGATACTGTAGAAGACACCCAATATGGCTAATACCCAATAAGAAGAAACAGAATTCATATAATAGTCATAGCAACTTATTGGTTACAATGCAATTATTGCAGTCTTTTGATTAAATATATAATAGCTGTTCCATACATATTTGTGAAATGAACTATTATCATTGCTACTATTATAAACATTGTGACCTTTCTTAGGGATTCCAGAGGATCTGAATGTGCTTCCCAGGTCAAGTTGGGATTACTTCATCTGAAGTTATCTATATACTTGCTGGGAAGTATGCACCTTGGACTCTGCCTGACAGGTTAAAGGTATTTATAGGAGCATGATAAACAACATTTATACCTCAACATCTCATTTCTGTGATGCTGTGGTCAAATTCCCTGGTCCAAACTTTGTCTAAGGCTATTTTGGATGACAAATTGCAATCCATCTTGAGGTGGTGTTGAAGACTGTTATGAATGTAGGGAGAGCACATCACAATGCATTAGCAAAGAAATCCTATGGAAATCAATGTGCAGTGAGGGGTCTTAGCTCACTTATAAAGCAGGAAATCTCCATGATGTTGGCAATCATATTAATAAGTTTAAATCTAGCCCATGACAGACAAAATTGATATTAAATTTTTAACATATTCAATAATTATACCATTTCTTTTTCCCTTGGTCTTGTTGTTTCACCTTTTTAATATTTGTGTTGGTCAGTTTTCTTTTGTTTCTGTGATCAAAATACCAGATAAAAATGACTTAGAGGAGGAAAAATTTACTTTGGGCTCATGGTTTCAGAGGTTCAGTCTGTGGTTGGCAGGCTTCATTGCTCTAGGTCTGAGATTAAACATAACATCAAGACAGAAGTTCATGTTGTAGAAAGGATGGTCAATTCATGGTAGGCAGGAATTAGAGTGAGTGAGAGTAGACTTAGGGACAAGATATAGTTCAATTCCATGTTCCTAGTGACATATCTGCTCCTGCCACATTGTACTTAACTACAGTTACCACCTGGTAGTTCATTCAAATTATTTAACTATCAAATGAAATAATCCACTGATTAGGTCACAGCTCTCACAATCTAATCATTTTATATCTGAGTGTCCCTGCCCTGAGTGAATCTGAGCTTTGTGGGGGACACCTCACATCCAAACCATAACAATATTTATATTTTTATGTATGTATATTCATAATTCATACCATACTATTTTTATTTTGTAAAGAGGTAATAGTTAACTGGTCTTAGAGCTTATTAGGATAAACAGGAATTCAAAGATGCTTAGGAAAATGTAAGGCTTGTCTTCAATTATGTCCATTTTCTTCTCTGGTAAAGATGAATTTATATTATGAGTTCAAAGAGAATATAACACTTTTTAATGATTATTTAAAGCCCACAGTCTGTTCATTTTTTAAGCATAAGCTATGGACAATGCTTTAGTATAGTTTTTGAATAGATTACCACATTCTGTTGCTTTACAGATTTTTTTTAATATATAAAATTATAATTTCATCATCTAAGTGTTTTCTTTTGTTTGGGTAGCAGAAGAACAAAGGGAAGATGAAAAAGCACCCGTGTGTGTGTGTGTGTGTGTGTGTGTGTGTGTGTGTGTGTGTGAGAGAGAGAGAGAGAGAGAGAGAGAGAGAGAGAGATTTCTTTTCTTTTTATTCTTTGGGGAACAGAAACTTCTATGATGCCATTGCTTATGAAAGATCAGAAATAGCTGATACACCCAAATTTGTAGCAGGACAAATAGGTTGTAGAAAGGGATTTTATACTTAACTGACACATTGCTAACTCCTTCTGGCAAAGAGAAAAATGAGAAGAAATACTTAAACATAGATGCTAGTGTTCAGATCTCAAATAGCATTTCATCACCAAAAAATATTATAATATTAACAATATCAAGCTTAATAAGAAGAAAAATTTACAACACTTTCCTGAAATAACTGCATGGCCAATACAAATTTCGGATTAGGAAATGGGAATTAGAAAGAGAAATAATTCTATTGCTTACCCTGTGTCAGTGATCACAATACCAAATAAAATCTACAAAAGAAGCATTTGCACATTTATCCATTCAGTCTTTTGCAAAAATTGCTAGAGTTGCGCATTCAGATCCTACATTGATTCAAGAAATTTCATATGCAATACTGTATATTTAATGGAGAGTGTTATAATTTTCTTCTGTTCATATTTCTGAAATTTGTCACATATGAAAAATTCAATTTTTAAGTGGAATTCTTATTTATTATCCAAGGCAGATTTTGTGAGGAAAGCAACACTTACTTTTAAAGACAAACCCAGTTTGTTTGCACATAAGTTACAATGTGAAAATTAACATTGTGCTGTGTTTGCAATACTGTAAAAATATTGGTATCTTATTTTGACTAATTATACATCCCAACTTATCCTATAATGGAGCATTTAGCTGAGACATATTCTTGTTTTGCACTTTCTTTTAAAGTAGAGGTGTGAGTTTTTCTGTGTTGGCTGTGTTCCAATTTGTGCAATAACACTTTCTTTTAAAAAGTCCTCTGCTTCTAAACTAAATTTCATTTTTCTCTTTTAGAGTTCATAATTACTCTAGAGAGGACTGCAGATTAGAATAAGATTTTAGTCAGACAATGAACCATGGGATTCTTTGAGATGAAAATAACCACTGGATATTGTTATATATTAAAGGTTGCAAACCTGAACCTCTGGGCCAAATCTGCCCTGAAGCCTCTTCCTCCATAAAACTTTTTACATTTTTAAATGATTGGAAAAAAAGGTATGTTTCATGGTAATTCTTAAGTGTCCATATATTAATGTTTTATTGGAACATAATTGTGCTCATTCATTTGCATATTGTTTATGTACATCACAAACAAATAAAGTTATGACAGAGACCATATGGCCATCAAAATGTTAAATATTAGCTATCTGGTCCTTTATGGAAGAAAAAAAAAATGCTGATCCTCTTTCCTTCACACATATAGATAAATGTGTATGTGGACCTAAAATATATCCATCTGGATGTACATATATGATCTTTCCATGATCTGTATGCATCTATTTCTACATATTCGCAGGTGGAGAAGAGAAAACATTTGATTAAAAAATTGCAACTCTTATTTAATCTCAAATGTATTTGGGCATATTGATACTAGTATAGTGAACAAAAGTTTAGCAATCAATATTATTGTCTTAATTTGCACTTCATGTTAAAATGGCATGCAAATAAACAGAAGATTCCATCTTATTTTCATATGAACACATTATGGGCTCATCTTCACTTTGATAGATCTACTTCCTGAAGGCAAAGATGTGGTTTGCGCTGTTAGGCAGACATTGAAGTTTAAATAAACTCCTTCTCAACCTGTTACTCTTCCTGCTATCATGTCTCTGGCTCACATAGTCTCATAAAAAGCTTTAAATTTACTACATTTCTAAAAGGATACAGTTTGTGCAGTAGGTAACTGTCAGATTCTATATAGACATTGGTGAAATACATTCGCAAAGCAGATCAGTTATTCCTCTCCTTTTCCTAGAGATGGAAAATCACTTCATCTCATAAAAACCTTCTGATTTTATTTTATATTTTTATAGCTAAAAATATGAAGCTGAGTGGTGACCTGGATGGTATTTATTGCTTTTAAAATGTCCTTCCTCTAGTGTTCTTCCTCTAATTCTTGTGGTAACATAGCAGATATTTATGCAAAGAGGACCACTCTATGGTTTTCTGCACACCATAATCACTTTCCGGAACCAGGCAAACTGCAGCAATGTGTACATGAAGTGTGTGTGTGTGTGTGTGTGTGTGTGTGTGTGTGTATGCATGTGAGTGTATATGTTTAGTTATAAACAAAGTTAAAATACTGTACTTAATTTACATATTTGGGGTTGTTATTTCTCTAAGTATCATTAATGAATTGTACTGATTAACATATTGATAAATACATAGTATTTTTCAACTACAATTAATAAACTTATTCTAAGAATAATTTTATTACTAAATAATTCAGGGGATGATCATGTCCATATAGACTTTTAACTGCAATTTAATGATTACAAAGATGATGATGTTCCAGAGTTTGAAAGGTGAGCCCATGATGAAATTCTGCTAAAACAAATGTTTTCCATTTCCATTTTGGAGAGCTCCCTGCAGGTAGGCTAATATGATAATGATAATAAGAACTCTTTGAAATCATTATTTTCTCTGTGTGCTTTTAATTATAATTTTTTTGAGTTAAATATATTGAAAATGGGGATATGCTCTGTCCTCAGACACTAAAGTGTAATCTATTAGGAATGTCTAAAGGGGGCAGGAAAGGAAATAAGGGGATTTTATATTTCTGAGCAGTATCAGATCCTGAGAAGTCAAAGCCAAAGAAGAAGATAGGCAGGACCCTGAGCAAAGTTGCTATGGTGGTCATATTATCCTTCCTCTCCCAACCGGTCCCACTAGGAGGATCTCACACAGCCTTTAACTCCTCACCTTTCTTACTCCATCTATGGTAGTCTTCCTCTCTACTTCAAACACTGTAGAACATTCTCTACTTGAACACAGTCTGCAAGCTTCCAGTTCCTTCCGGGATAGAGAAGCACTTTATCCAAAGTTAGTTCCACGCAGTTCATTTCATCACATGGTAGTAAGAGAGTGGTAACTCCCTCAAGAACAGTACGTTCTGGTCTATAAAACAATCCATTAGGACACTATTCTTGAACTAAAATCAAGTTTTACATTTTATTTTCTTAAGATAGAGTTATTTCCTTTAAATATAAGGATATGTATTAAGAAATAGTATTATTTAAGTTCTCATACTATCTAATATTTCTAGTGTCCTGATAAACCCTAGTGTTCATTTAAAACAAGTAAAATAAAAAGCGAGTATCTTTGCAAAACAGAGAAAAGTTTAAGTGTATAAAAATCATTGTCTTTTAAACCACTAAGATCTCTTTAAGTTTAAATAGTGTGCCTGTCTATCTTTTTTAGATTCTGACTATGTTGAGTTGATTTTTTTAATAGTCTCTAAAGATTATTTGGTTTAGGTTACAAAAGTACATAAATTATATCTTCATTTTCTGCACTGAAAAAAATAACTTTCACTCTTAGAATAACCTATTATGCGGTCATATAAACATCAGCCACATTCTAGATCAAAATGATTTGGAATTGAAAAGCAGTTTTCAATTTCTACTTGTATTTGGATAACAAAGTCTTTAGGTTGGTTAGTGCTAAATGCACCACATACTTCTAAGATGAATTAGTTTCATTTTTATTTTTATTACTATATTGCCAGCTTCTCTTCCAAATTACATTTTTAATAAATTTGATCTATAGCCATTTTGAAGGGTGAAAGCCCATAAACACATCTTTCTGCTTTAATTGCCTTTATAAAGCACTTACTCAAAAGGGCAGTTTTTCTTCCCAATTGTACCACCTGTTTTTATAAGTGAATCTGCCAGCCTCTTAGGATTAACTGAAGCTCGCTGCTGAAAATGCATCTTATACTGTAGGATGTTAATATATTCACATCTCAATTTATATTGATAAAGAGGGAAAATAATTGCCTTTTTCAAGGAGGCAGTATGAAAATCTCAGATAGCATTAATATTCGAATTCTTTTACAATAACATATGCACTTTATTCTGCAAATCACGGTGGTCCCATTGTCAGAGCACTGTGGTCTGTCATTTCCAGGATGTTAAAAAAAAAAAAAAGGCAATAAAACGTTTGCCATAGAACAGCAAGCTCGAGCAAGTTTTTTTTTTTTTTTTGGTGGGGGGGGGGTAGTTAGTGGCGTTGAACTAAGGCGCACTCAGCCACTGGGACACATCCCTGGCCCTAATTTGTATTTTATTTAGAGACAGAGTCTCACTGAGTTGCTTAGTGCCTCATCTTTGCTGAGGCTGGCTTTGAACCCGCGATCCTCTTGCTTCTGCCTCTGAAGCTGCTGGGATTATAGGTGTGCACCACTGCACCCAGCTTGAGCAAGTTCTTTGCTGATCACCAATCCACATCTTAGGTTAAGGTTAGGGTTAGGGTTAGGGTTAGGGTTTAGGGTTAGGGTTAGGGTTAGGGTTTAGGGTTTAGGGTTAGGGTTAGGGTTAGGGTTATCTTTTATTTCTCCATTAACACATATATTGTAGGCTAGTTGGATCTCATCCAGAGTCATCAGCTTGCATTCCATCATTCCATTGACACATATTGTTCTCTACCTCCACCCGCATCATTAGCATCTCTACTATGTTCTCTTCCTGATTTCAGACATGCATGGTCAGATGCCTCTTCCCTTTGAATGTTTACATGGTACCCAAACTCAGCATGTCTCAATCAGAACTCCTGAGTCTGCCATCAGCCTGTCTTCCCTCTCCCAGTCGGTAGCTCCAACATCTAATACATGGATCTAAAACTTTGTAGGACTCTATAACTACTCCTTATCTTCCACATTTCTTATCTAATCTATAATCAAATTCTATAGTTTTTATCTTTAAAAGGCAAACATGTGCACACAGACTCAGACCATGTCTGGACATCTAGTCTGCTAACACCTAAACTAAGTCACAGTCTTCTGTCACCTAGACTGAGATATGCTACTGACGGATTTACCTGGTTCCAATTAATTCTCTAAATGACAGCTGGAATGATATTGTAATATAGAATCAGATGAGTTCTCACCCTTATTCAAAGTTCAACAATGGGCTCCATCACATTCAGAATGAAATCTAAGCACCATATGGTACAATGTCATACCTGAGTGTGTTTGCTCATTGGATTTCTATCTCCTCCTAACTCATAGTGTTCTAACCACATTTGATCTTCGTGATTTCTGTGAATAAGCCATACCCCTTCCTGCTGAGGGCCTTTCCATTTTCTGTGTCCTTTTTCTGGATCACAATTGCCTAGATCTTTAGATGGTTCATTCTCCTACTTTACTAATGTGTAGGCTAAAATGATTCCTCTGAGAGCCCTTTCCTATTTGATCCAGCTTCCCCTATTCCATTCTGTTATTCTATAATCATGCCCTTGTCCTTTTATTATATTTACTTACTTTTCTACTTTTAAAAAACCTCTCCCAATAAAAGGTTGTTCCCATGAAGGATGGGATTTGGTCTCTCCCCCACCCATTATAGCCTTTTTGATCAATATATCCTTTGAAAGGGCAAATAAAATTCTGCCATATGGGAATATGTGATTCTGCTGCTGTATGAATAGGCACTAGATATCAGATGTGAGAATTTAAATTAAATCCAAACATAGAAATGATAGGCTCAAGTTATCAGAGGTGCTTCCTGACTCAGTCATGATTTCCTTAACAATTTCAAGGATATAGAAGGGAAAAAGTGGGAAAATTAGAAATGTGGAGGTCTTAGGATTCTAAGATGAATACTAAGAATATATGGGGCCAATTTTTAAGTAAATAAATTGACATTGAGCATCTTACTTGTAATGACTAATAAAAAAGCAACTAGGTCAAAATAGAAAATCAAGATAAAAAATCCATATTTTTATTGTTTTTAATGTCTCATTTTCCAATTAAAAGCAAAAACAAAAACAGAAGTCAGTTGCAGATATCTCTGAGAAGCTCTTTAACAATACATGCTCCTTAGCCACAGGTCTGGGGTTTTTCTCTGGAATTCAGAGGATTCCAATGTAGGTGGTCAATGCATTTTTTTTTTTTTTGAAGAATGATGAATCAGAGTAATGAGTTCTCTAAACCATTTTATCTCAATAAAGAAAGAAGAAATATTTTCAAAATATCTTTCAATATATAATGAAATAATAATTTCAAGATCATCCATGATTTGTAACTGATTAATGAAAAAAACTCTTGATAAATAATAATCCTGCCTGATTTATGATCACAGAGCATTATTCTTGCAAACATATTGTTAATTTACATAGAAGTTATTTACATGGATGTTACTAAAACAGTTTGGCATTGGCTCAGGCACTCCACTGTTAAAAATTGGGACAATTATGCTATTTATATCACATAATTATTCGAGAGAGTTAAGTATTGGACAACATTAAAAAAAAGTTCAACATTTAATAATCTCAGTAAAGATTTATGACTATTATTACTATTATTATTACTAGTACTATTATTATTTGTGATTATTATTACTATTACCAATATTACTATTACAAATAATATTTTAAAGTTTTGTCCATATGATTTAATTTTGAATTTATTGGCAAAAGGTTTTGCTTGGGATATAAATCAATGTTTAAATTTCCATAAATTCTAGGTTAATTTGTTATAGAACCTTCTGTATTATAAAAAATTACTTAGATTAAATCTCAGTCATTATGATAATTAGCTTAATTTTTATCTCCAATTGTGAATTAAAATAAATATTTCTTTTGGATACATTCTTTAGATTTTTTAAAGTTGCATTTTTTAAATTGTATGAAAACCAGAAAAAATGCATAAATGAAAAAAATTATAATACTATTGCATAATCATTCATGTATTTCTTGCAAATTTACATCATTTTTTATGCATAAACATTTACAAAAGTAGAACTGTATAAGTTTTACTTTACATATTTAAAAAATTTTTTAAATAAAAAAGATTTTAAAATTTATTCTTTATAAATTTTTATCTTACAAATTATATCTTTATACTATGTTCACCCTGGAAATTAAAAAACAGTGTTTCTTAACAGCCAAAGTATAGGAACTATTTTATCAGGTGAAAAAAAAAAAGGTATTATGTGCCAATGTGAATCCTCGAATGTGGCCTTCCAGTCTTTTTCAAGAGATGAGAACCCTCCAGGTATATTGTCCCCAGAGTGATCTTGGAGTACTGACAGGGTGTTGGTCTTTCCTAAGCTTCCTATTGGCATACTTTAATGATAACTGCTAGCTCAATTATGCAGAGTGGCAATGATATATTTGAATAGCAACAAAAGGGAAGTCAAGTAATACTTAATCCACTTTAATTACATATTATTTGGAAAAGGATATTTCCCTAACATGAACTCAAACTCAAAATCTCAGTTCGTGCTGTTAGCAGGGGTGTTTAACACACCGCTCAGCTCCCAAGTGTTCACGTGATCAGGCATGCCTCTGCACAATACTGTATTCTCTTTTAACTGACAAGTGAGTGGTAATCATGCCAGTATTTCTTTCTTTTCCTTTTTAAAAAAATTGTTGCAGCCTTATGCACTACAGACAATACTCCCATCCTTCAACTATACAGCTTCAATATAATTGTATTTCCCTTTATTTCTCACTTTTATGTCTTTGTTTTGAAAGGCAATGGTGTGTAGATAAAAGCTCAGGAGTAAGACAGACAGTGAATTGAATTCCACCTCTACTTGCTTTCTATGTGACCTTGGGCATGTTTCTTAAACTACCTAATTCTCTACTTTTTAATTTGTAAAATGCGGATGATAATGTATTTTACAACTTGTAGTGGAATTTGAATAATATGAGACATAAACTTCACCTGTCACCCTGCGCAGTCTTATATAACTTTTCTTCTTTTTATTGTATTGCACCTTTCTCCATATTTTGTTGTATACTTGTCACATATTTTAAAATTTCTCATCTCCTTTGCTTTCAATGTTTCCAGAATGATCTCAGCTGCATAATATATGGCTGGGTCCATCTACCTTATCATTGTCTCTCTTTTACTATTTTTTTCCATTTTTATGTCCATTTTCTTTCAAATAAGACATGTTTCCTCCTTAGAAAAAATTCTAAAGGTTTCACATATAAGTGCATAGCAAAGAGCTCCATCGCAGTCCCTTATAAATATAATTTATTTTCCCTCTTTCCAGGGCAATTGTGGTAGACTCAGTAATATGTGTTCTCCACTTATCTGACATATGATTTCTATACAAGCTTTTCTTGACCTAACTGGTGTAAAGTAGCCTTAGCATGCTCTCCTTTGTCGTGAATACAGAATCTGATCTTACAAATACCTTCCGACCCAAGACTACATTGACAGTCTCATGTACTTTGTTTGACTGGCACCTTTTCCAGAAAAATCATTTTCATCAGCACAGTGATGTTTGCACAGTGATTTCCTATTTTTGATACCTTCCTGAGCATCCTTTAAAAATACCATAAGGTCTTTCTCTAATTGTGCTAGGTGTGTGTGTGTGTGTGTGTGTCTTAACAGGAATTAAATAATTAAACCCAGGGATGCTTAACCACTAAGTCACATTTCCAGCCCTTTTTATTTATTTATTTATTGTCTTGATAAATTGATTAGGACCTTTCTGTGTTTCTGAAGCTGACCTGGAACTTGTGAACCTCTCGCCTTAGCCTTCTGAGTCACTGGGGTTACAGGGTTGTGTTACTATGTCTGGCTTGTGTTATCTATTTCACTTTTACTCCCATGATCTTTTAACTGAGCTAGGATGTCCTGTTCAAGATCAGAATAGGGGGACTGAGGACACTATCAACTCGCCTGTTACCTAGTCTCTATGTTGTAGGGTGAGATCTAACATTCAACCACCAAATTCTTCATCTTTGACATCTTTACTGGTCAGAATTCAAGTCATTTCTTTAAAAAACTTTCCCTAAGAATTGAAACAGTTTAATAATTCAATTTCCCTTTCCATACCCCTTTGCCATTTTGATCTCTGAAACTACCACTCCCTGCTCTGTTCATGAACATAGGCAGGTATTGGTAGAAAGTGACCTAAATATTGCCTTAAACCTTTTCTTCTTTCTCTCATTTCAATCCTACCAAATGTGATTTGTGTTCTAATTCTTCCCTCTGTTTTCTCACTGCTATGAATGTATGAATTTGATACTAAAAGTGACTTGGCTGTTATTAATTCTTTGGGCTTCACAGCTTCTCAGATATCATCTCCCAGAACGCTTTCTAATATTCTTCTGAGGTCTTCACACAGGAGCCAAGTTCTTCTCACCTTGCTATTTCCTCTGAAATTTGAACAACATTCTGTATTGTGAAAATGAGTTCACCTTCCCAATGCATTTCCAATTCATCCATTCTTTATCAGATGTATTAATGATTTGAAAAGGTAAGCTTTACTTTTTTCTTATACATAAACCTTAATCAACCTGTGACCCCCTTTATAAGCCTCTTCAGTCTTACTACGTACTTAGAAACAATGCAAATTCTGAATCTACTTCAGACTGATTCTATATATTTTTATTCTTTGATTAGATTTAGTTATTTCTATCTTTTTTTCAATTTTTCTCCTAAATAAATCTTTCATTCTCTCCAAATGTGACCATTTTTCTTCTTTAAGGAAAGGAGACACATCCTTAAGTAACCTGTCCATTTATATTTCTTGGTGCCATTGGCAGGGATCAAGAGGCAGCTGCAGTATATGCTATACCATCAACTCTCCCATTTTCACCACAATTTGCATGCCTAATCATCTGGATCAGAGTTCATTCATGTATCCAGTGTCTACATGCCCTGTCCAGCTAATGTGATGGTTCCAGTTACACTCTCAGTACAGCTATTTCCTAATTTCTGGACTCACAGTAAAACAAGTTTATTTAGTTGAGTTCCAAAAACAGTGCTTTAATTATCAGCTTCTGTCATCTTCTTTCTAGCTGTGATATGCATATGGTTATCCTGCTTAATCTTCAAAATTTGGCACAGAAACTCTTTTCTCTCTCCATCACTCCACATCATCCACAAATCCTTCACTTTCCTGGAAGCACAACATTTATTCCTCATTTTTTCCTTCTTTTCTTTTATAACTGTAGTTTCACTTATTTTGGACTATGTGGGTAATTTTTTTTTTCCTTTTAGTTATTTAGCCATATGTTTTTCTCCCTTATTCCCTTACTCTGTAAACTCTCCCCAAATTAATGTCCAAATGTATACCTTCTCTTTCTCCTCTCTTCTCCTTTCTATGCTGCTTGATCATCAATCACTGGGCATTTCATTTCCTTTCCTTATAATTAATTCTTCTTTCATCATTACAATATAAAGCTACCTTTTTTAAATATTGCCCTCATCACTGCTATATGAAGCCACTTTTTACATTTTTCTTTCTTTCGGGTGGGGGTTGGGAATTGAGACCTGGGCACTGAACCACTGAACACATCCCCAGGCCTTCTTCACACACACAAACATGTATATATATATTGTGTATCACTATGTTGCCTAGGTCCTTGCTAGGTAGCTGAGGCTGACCTTGCACTTGTGATCCTCCTTCCTCAGTCTCCCAAGATTCTGGGACTACAGGCATGAGCCACCACACCTGGTTGATGCCCCTTTTTTGATGCTTTCTTCTCCTAATAACCCAGGAAGCATTTTCCATTTCTATGGGTTCTGGGACTTATAATGATATGCTTTTAGTAATTTTCTTGAATGTTTCCCTTTCATCCTAAAGTTTACTGAAGGTACAATAACCACAGCAGTTAATATTAGTGAGTGCTTACTAATATTTATTGAGAGTTTACAAATATTTATGGGGAGCTTACTACATGCCAGCTTCTCTGCTACTTTTTTTTTAACTGGCAGAATTCTCTGACACTGTGGTGAAGGACAAATTGAGTTTTGCAGAAAAGATTTATTTAAGATGTAGGATGCCAAAGTTCACACAAGCAGTGAGAGGCAGATATAATATCCAACCCGCTACTCTGACCACAAACCCCACTCCCCTGCAATAAATCTCCTCACCAATATAAGCTGCCATGCGCTAATGGGATCAGTATTTACCCCAAAGTTTCTGATTAGTAAAGGCAGCTAGAAATCCATACATTGTGTGTGGGAAATTTTCCATTAGAGAAATCCCATGTATTTTTTAAAAAAGTAAACATGGTACCAGCAAACCACAAATATCTGCATATATAATATGATTCATTCACTTGTAGCTTCTCAGGTAAAAGGATGTGTTTTTTTGGCTGTGTGCCACTTGAACACCAAATTTAGGAAGTTTATGGACTCTCTCCTTTTCTGTTCTCTTTTATGTTATACCTAAAGATTTTTTTTTTGTAAAAATACTCAAACCATTCAAAATATGTGAAGTAATGAATAATGGTCTCCTTTCCATCTACTCCCTTCTCCTCTTCTTCCTTTCCAGTTTCATTTTTCCCCTTTTTATTGCCAAGTTCAGAGAGATTTTCAGTGACAATCTATGTATTTCAGTATTTTCTTGCTTGCTTACCATAGTTCCAGGAAAAGCAACATCAGTAAAATTCTTATGACTAGTAAAATTTACTCTATGATCACTTTGTTTGTTTTAACTTCAAAATCTCCAAGTGGTCACTTGGCTTTTGCTATTTGTTGATTTCAACCAGTATATCTGGATACTATTACACAAATACAAAACCTCTTTTGCAGATGATCATTGTATCTAGATGATATCTTGATCCATATCTAAGAAAACTTGAACTCTCTCTCATATCAGCAGAATACATATGGGGGACTAACCTCATTTTCCTTTTAAGACATTTTTATGTATTACCAGCATTTATTCCTTGGTAATAGATAAAGCTAATATGCTTTAAAATAAATGAATAAAAACTTGATATTTCAGGTGGTCAAACTTAACATATGAGAAAACTGACCTATAGAATAGCCTTGTATCTCTCCAGGGTCACAGAAGTAGCTACTGGCTGTTCAGGAAAGAGAAAGTAAATCTTATTTCTGGTTCTCTGTTCTCTGTACTGAGATACTATATTCTTTATTTGTCAGATTACATTTATACCTACTATCCTATCACCTTATTGTAAAATAAGTGGTGAATGTTTGAGATATTTATTCTATGTATAAAACAGTAAATAATGAGTTGCAGTAGAATGAATCTCCAACCAGTATTATATATATTTTCATAAATTAGGAAAATAAACATACTTGTGACAATGTGTTTTTATTTTAGTCTTAAAACAATTTCTTAAAATATACTAAAAACTTAATATAAACTGTATCTGCCAATATAAAAGAAGTTTGTATTAGGTGGAAAAGAAGAAGAAAGAAAATATATCTTTTGTTATTGAAGAACTATAATTATTTCCTATAACAGATAGTTATTAGCTTAAAGAGCTGAGCAAATATGTTTATATGTACAGTTATATTAACCTGACATGATTTTTGAGATATGATCAAAATGCAATTGCTTTTCTGTCGTACTTTGTCTCTTTAAAATTCATTTTAATAAAATTTATTTATTGACAGAACACAAATTGGAGGGTGCAATGACTCTTCTGATCACTCTTGGAAATTAAAGGCCTGTGGTCATTTTAAAGTAAACAAATTTTCTATTCAGTACCTTAAAAAGTCCAATCCTAGATATCAAGAATTTCTTTCATATTTTCCTTCAAACGAAATCTTTCTTCCCCAAGTAGGTTCAGATGCCTTTGCTTTTCTGTTTACCTCTTTGCCAATCAAGCACCATAGGAGGAAGGGGAAAGGAATAAAGAAAGTTTGGGGGCTTGGAATGAGGTCTTAAGCTGACTTTTGGAACTCCATCTTTCGAGGTGTATAAAATCGACACTTTTCCTTTTTCTTTGTGAAGTTCTTCCAGTACCCTGTTCATGGATATTTGTGATTTCCTTTTTCAGCCACTGGCTTTCCAGAAATAACTATTTAATATAGACCATTCCTAGCTGGAGACCAATTAATCTCCAAAGCCATAATAAAATCCTGCTCCACGGAGCTCTCTCCAATATCTGGTCTATGTGATCCTTGCACACCCATCACCTTGACAAACTTGAAATTCAGGTGCATCCATGATTTCTATAGCCATTTCTCTTTTGTTCCCTCCTTAGCCTCTTTGGGTGAGAGGGAGCACCCATCTACTGTATCCCCCATTCTTAGATGTCATCCCCATTTCCTATCCTGAAGTTATATTCTGGAATCAGCCAAATGGACTAAAATCTAAGCTTTTCTATATAACTTTGCCAAAATTATTAAATTTCTCCATACTTCAGTTTGTAAAAATAAGAACATAGCAATGGTATGTGCACCATAGAGTTGTTAGTCTAGCCCAGGGAGCCTGCCTGGATCTTGGCTGGCTGGATCTGGCCACCCACCTGCATAAGCATTAGGCAAACAATGGAAAAAGAAAAAATGAACCTCATGTAGTTGGGTCAATCTGGGAAGAAGCAGCTAAATTGCTCTCCATGTGTCTTACAGAAGCAGCTTAACTTACAGAGACAAAAGCCAGATGATATATACATGTAGATTTACCAGGCTATGTTAATCAGAAACCTGTCAGTCCTAGCTTGCTTGGCCTCTTCTAGGCCAGGGCTGGGCAGTCATTCAGTCTTTACCCTCAGCTTGAGACAGTTGTCCTCAATTTCAAATGGAGCTCTTAATATCAGTCTGTTTCAGAATTTTTATTTATTATTATTTTTTTTGCAATTGCACTGGGGAATGAGTAAGTGGATCTCCTCACCTATCACCCCCAAAGTGGATCACTTCATTGGATTTAATGAGGATCAAGTAGGTTAAAATTTGTATATTTAATAAAATAGTGGAAGAACAAGATTCAGTAGAGATCATGCATTATTCATGCTTTAAAATATCTGACAAGAACAACATAGAGGTGGGAAAATTTATTTTGGTTCCTGGTTTCAGAGATTGAGTCCCCAGTGGGCCAACTGCAATGCTCTGGGTCCAAGATGAGGCAGCACATTATGGCCGGAAGGGCATCATAAAGGAAAGCTGCTCAGAACATGGCCACCAGGAAGCAGAGACAGAAAGGGCCACAGGGAAGAAGAAACCCTTCCAGTGAATGCCTGCAATGACTCAGTTCCTCCAGCCACACCCAACCTGCCTATAGTTACTACCCAGTTAATCCATTCAAATGAGGATGAACTGATTAGGTTATGGTTCTCAACATCTAATCACTTTATCTCTGAATATTCCTGCATTGACACAAGAAATTTGGGGGGACTCATCATATCCAGACCATAACAATCATTAGGCTTCAAGTCCAGATCCATGAAATTTGAATTAAAATCCTTTATCCACCCACTGGGTGACTTTGGGAGAGTCACCTAAATGACTGCTATATCCTTGTCTACAAATATACCTCCTATTCTGAAAAATATTTGGATGCTATCTTATGATCTCAAGGCCATCTACTGTTCATTAAAACAAAGCATTCATTCTTCCCATTTTATGAGGACAAGACTACCCAAGTCTACCCAAGAAAAGGACTACATAGCAAATGGGTGAGCATCCTGCACACAAACAAAGTGCAAGAGAGCTTTGGGATCCTGCATTCCTGCTGCCTGCAAACATCTTCCCAATATTGTCTTCCTAGTTTGTGTGTATTTGGACTCAGTGAAAAAGTCATAGTCACACAAAATATGAGCTCCTGGAGCATCCTGGTGCTCACTGAGTTCTACAAATGATATGGCTATAAAGGAGGCTGAAGTAGTCCTGGGCGGATGTTAATTGAACAGCAGCCTTGTACAGTGCAGTTTGAAGTGTAAGAAAAGGTGCCCTGTTAATATGCATGAGTGCATTAGACTCCCATTCTCCAATCAGGGGCACCAAAGAGCAGACATTAAGAGCAAACTTTATAAGCCAACAACGGCTCTAGAAATGAAATATCTGGGAAAAAAAATACATGTCCCCAACACACTTACCTTCCAGAGTGGCAATACTCTTTCATAGCAGTGCTTCATATTGTTTGGAAATTGCTACTAGAATATCTTCTCCTTTTATTCATCAGATCTGGGGCTGCTTCTTTAATAGATACTGTGTTCATGTGTAGAACTGGAGATTCAGGGAAATCTTGTGAGTTTAAATTGTCTAAGTCAACAAGGACTATCTCAGCATGGCAGAAAGATAAGAGGAGACCTTGCTTTGACAATGAGATGGTAGTTGGTTACTTATCCATGTTACAACTGCCCTAGTCCCCAATTAGCATTTATCTCCAGCTTCTCTGTTGGCAGATTTTGCTGCATATTTAGATTATTTACATATCTATTATCAGATTGTAAGTTGCTTAGAGCCAGAAATTCTCATTTTTTCCTCAGAGTTTCTCTGTACCAGCTAGCGTAATAAATTTCACAAGAATAAATAGAAATGTTTGTGAAATAAATAAAGATAGTATATTTGTATATACACACACACACACCCACAAGGAATTAATGAAATCAAATTTCATAGAAACCAGAAAAAATTACAAATTATTTAACTTCAATCTCTAATTCACATTCATATATCTATTGGTATATTTAATTATGACATGTTTTAAAATGTATTAACTCAAGAAAACCTTTATGGACACTAACATTGGCTGACTGAATGTACATTATGATCATTAAATAATAGAAATTCCAAGAAAACTAATTTTGTAACTATAAGAAAAGTAATGCTGAACTAAGATTAAAATTTCAAAGTTGAATTTTCAAATAAAGTCATTCCATATCCTACACCATTTCCCCTTGGTGAATTTTCGGCTTATGATAGTGGAGACAAAAAATTAATCTCCATCAAAAGATTACAAAAGACACAGAGGATTGGACACAGAACTTAAAGGAAAGTTGCAATGAAAAATTTCTCTAAAATGCATCTTGTTGGGCTGGGGATGTAGCTCAAGCGGTAGCGTGCTCGCCTAGCATGCTCGGGGCGCTGGGTTCGATCCACAGCACCACATAAAAATAAAATAAAGATGTTGTGTCCACCAAGAACTAAAAAATAAATATTGAAAAATTTTCTCTCTCTCTCTCTTTCTCTTTCTCTCTCTCAAAAATAAAATAAAATAAAATGCATCTTGTTAACAAATGTGTTTTGCTGATTTTTATCTGTAATTTAACTTATGCTTGAATCTCACAAGAATAAACTTTTTAGCAATTCTTGAAATTCCTAGTGTTTTAAAGAAAGCTATTTTGATTGGCGGAACTGTTGCAACTTAATCTAAGTAACAGTTTACAATAGGTACACTGTGAAGAGTGGGGCACCCTTTGAATGCCTCCTAAATCATGTTTCACCACACTTTCCAAATTGCACTGGCTCTTTCCCTCCAGAAGTGTGCTCTTCCTTTTGTGCTTTCTGTCCTCATCAATGGATTACCTTCCTTGTAATCCCCAAAGCTAGAGAGCCTGGATTATCACTGATACCTTCTCTTTTTTTAACCAGGCAGATTTAACTATCAGTTACACTCTGGACTCTCTTTCCTCTCTTGCTACCCCAGACTTTGTTATCTTTTCCTTACTACAATAATCTAATTGGTGCTTCCCCATTCAATTTGATTTTCTGTAATCCTAATGGATTTATCTTTGTGAAATGCTCATATACTTATATTGCTTTGCCAGGTGAAAAAAATCAGAAATCAACTCTTTTTAAAAGCACATGTTTCCCAGTTGCAATCTGGGTGTCAGTGGGCATCTTTTGTTTGGTCGATGGTGCTAATTTTTTTATTTGATTGATATTTAATAATTTAGAGAAAACATTAACTTGTCATATGAATTGCTTTCATTGAAAACAGAATAACTAGTTAGTATGGGTCATTGTTTCTCTTCTCCTAGACTGATTTACTGCTCTCATGTTTTTCCCAAACACAGGGTCCCTCCCTCACTGCCACAGCCCGCACCACTCCCTGTCTTCACGCCTCTTTGGCAAGGAGACTCTGTAGCTATCATTTTCCATATCGTTTTTTACTATAGTCATCTTACACTCAACTGATGTTCCCCACACAACAGGGAAGTAGCTCTAAACTGCTTCATTCAACCTTTTCTTCTTACCTTCCTTTACTCTCCACCTTACATTTTAGCCACATTTGGCTGCTTCCTGCTCCTACAACACCTGTGATCCAGGATTTAGAGTTCCACAGGGCAGACCCAGGTTGTCGGGGGTCAAATTTAGTTTTTATCCTTCCTATCTCTACTACCAATAAACTACTTAAACTCTTTGTGCCCTTGATATTTTGTCTAGTGGAAATAATAGAGCCCACCTCATACAAACAGAAGTTTTAGAAGGTGAATACATTAAAAAAAATTAGCACTTTTTAAATACTTAGTAAATTTGAGATATTTCTTGCTGAGAGCCATAGCCAAGTTGGAAATGACGCATGGCATTTTGGGGTTGAAATTGTTCAGAAAGGTGACCCTGCTCAGGGATTAGGGTGGCTCCAGGTTTAGGGTGGATCCTGCTGGATTAGGGTGGATCCTGCTGGGCATAGGGCATATCCTGCTGCCTCAGGCACCGGCTCCTTGAGTTCTCCTTGAGTTCTCCTTGAGTTCTCGCAGGGGTTCTGAGAGAATTGGTATGCAGAGCCCGGTGAAGGGAATGCCGCAGTCTGGCTGGGCACAAAATAACCGAGCCACCACAAAAGCCTTGTAGATTCAAACAGCAAGTCTTTATTCCCAAACTCTCACCGACACTCTACACGCACGTTCTGGGAAAAAAAATATACACTCCCTTCACCGGGCTCTGCGTACGAATTCTCTCAGAACCCCGCGAGAACTCAAACTCAACGGGAACTCAAGGAGTGGGCGCCTGAGGCAGCAGGATATGCCCTATTCCCAGCAGGATCCACCCTAAACCTGGAGCCACCCTAATCCCTGAGCAGGATCACCTTTCTGAACAATTTCAACCCCAAAATGCCATGCGTCATTTCTAACTTGGCTATGGCTCTCAGCAATTTCTGATTTCCCAACAACATTTTGCTCATAAAGTTTTATCAATTTACCATGTCCTTTTCTTAACTTCTTTGACTGGTCCATTTTTACTTCTCCTTTTAATAATCAATGTAAGTGCTGTATTTGGGAAATGTTTCCTACAAACCCAAACAGATTTAATTGCTCCTTTTGTTTTTGAACATGCTCATATACTCACAGACTAATTGCTCATACTTCTTTTATGGATTTACCATAGTTTTCTCTGGATTTTTAGCTATTCTAGGGGAAGGAGCAGATCTTACAGGTCATTTTGTCTTCTGAATATCTAGCTGTGTACTGTACAAATATTCAATGTTCAAAAAAGCTTATCACTTGAACCAAAGTGTTTGTCTTTGAGGAACTAAGTAATTATGAGCTGAGTTAATCTTAAAGAGCATCATGTGCAATCAATTTACTGGAAAAGTGGAAAAACAAATAGATGTGGAAATTAAATGATTTTTCAAAGGTCAATTTTCTAGACTGCCACTTCTGTCACCTGAAATTGTACCTCCTTTTCTCTTTGATATATCCATGAGGAGCATCTTCATTTGTGTGACAGTGGGATCATTCAGGGTCATGCAGGCAGGGCTCCTGGAAGACGATTATGTGGCAGTGCTCTGTGGCACCAGGAAGCCACTTTCACGGGTTGAAGATAGTGGCAGTGGCCACGTTGTTGCTGGGGGCTGTAGTTTATAAGATACAGACCTACAGTTGCCAGCACCTCTTTTGTGCAGGGAGCTCAGTAAGTCATCTGTTTTCTATTATCTCCTCAATATTATCCCTCCTCACCACTGCTTCATTAAAGTCAGCACAACCATGTAACGTGTTCACACACAGTGGATATTGGCCTAAGATCATACAACCAGTAAATTGTGGAACCACTATTAGAATCTAAATCTTCCCAGTTCCCTTTCAGGATCTTTTCATTCTCAACCCAGAACAATTTCCTCCCTGAGAATCCATGTAGATGCATTTCTAGTCGACTGAGCCACTTGTATTTTACAAAGCATCTTTTGCAATTTTGACCTCACATCTGGAAGTTTTGTTTTGCTTTTCTAATATCCACTCATCTTTTAAAACACACCTGAAGCTTCTTGTCCTCTCCTGCCTGCCTCACCTGGATCAGGGACCAATATGTCTTTGGTACTGTAACAGCATTAGCCTTCTCCTCTCATAACTTTCCTTACACTCTGCTTTTCTTGCCACCAATAGATGAGCTCCTTGGAGGTTGGTAATTTGTCCCTCTGTATTTTGTGGCCCCAGATTCTAGCAGAGCTCTCAGCAAATTATAAACACTCGTGGACATTGGTTCAACAAGTGTGTGGAGCAAAGAGCACAAGACCCAAGAAGTAGAACAGAGAATTATAGCAATAGGTCCAAGATGGAGTGGATGATCTGCTTGGCTCATGGAAGAGCTTCCTGCAGGGACCAGTGTTGCTTGTCCATAGCACTTATCTTCCTGTCTTCTTGTCGCTCCATTTCCTGTAGATCCAATAGCTGGGGATGATTCATTCTCAGCAGAACTTTGTGCTCTGGGCCATTGTTTCAAGTGTCTAGTACAGATTTAGTTTGCCACTACACACAATTTTCTTCTTTTCTAGCTGTGGGCACTGTTTCAAGAACAAAGCACTCTCAATTTAAGTAGAGGTTTATAGTTTCTCTCAAAACTAAATTCCAGCAACAGGAATGAAGTGGAGGTATTCTAACAATAGGGTGATGTTGGTCACCGAACAGAGGTGCTCTTTTGACCACAAAATGCAGTTCAATGTCTGAGTTTAAAAAAACTCATCCGTGTGTGAGGTTTGGGTTCAGCAACCTAGATGGTACAAATTTAGAGAATCTGTGAATACTGAAAAATGTAAGGAAGTTAGATCATCAGGGTTTGGGTGTGAAGCTGATTTCTCTGCAGAAGGGTGGGGGGTGCTTTTTATTTCCAGCCTCAGAAGATCTTTTAAGAAAGTAAACCCAAGACTAGGTGAGAATTGTGTGGCTTCATTCTGTCAAAACATATTGCTACTTATAGGCTTAGGGATACTGCCAGTAAAATATTTCTTCAACCCCCGAGGTTCTACAAGAATAGACTTTGGATAAGATCATTGTTAACAGCGCAAGTGTTGATACAGCCCTGAGTTAATAGCTACTGGCAAACAGCAGCCTTTTTTGTTCTGTGTGAATAGTTCTTCCTATTCCCATCTGCCAAACTAAGCACATTTGGTGTGTTTTCAGCGTGGCACTCGGGAGGTCAATTCATTAATCATTCACAAATAGTAGGAAACAGAGACTCCTGTCTAGGAAGCCGCTGGAAATGTAGTTCTTTCTATTTTCAGTTTTAAACTAGTGAGTGATATATACATACATTTTTCTTTAAAAATTCCTTCCTTCCTCTTCTTGCTTCTCCAAGGGCCTGAACTTTTCTCATCTCTTTATTTTTGAATTCCTACAAATGCATCACCTTTATAGAGACAATTGAGTGGAACTGTGAGAAAAGAGGATACTTTTAACAACCATACTTTGTTCATATCAAGCTTATAAAATAGTTAAAGTTTATGTTTCCAAACTTTACTTCATTAAGAAAGGCACTTCTCTGGATGCACTAGTAGGCTACGTGTTTGGCAACAGCCCACCTATCTTAGGTAGATGGAAAGCATCTGAAATCCACCCCCACCCCCACTCTGGGTCCTTGAGCTGATTTTGCAAGCCTGAGATTTGATGGCAGATAGACTTGGGTGGGAGATCTGCTCCAACTCTAGCTAAGTATTAGACTTTGGGAAAGTTACATAATTTCTTAAAGCCTTGCTTTTCTTCTCCCTAAATTGGATATAACTATAGAACCTGCCTTCAGAGGAGTTCTGAGGGTACACTTGATAAAATACAGAAATATCGGGGCTGGGCTGGGGCTCAGTGGTAGAGCGCTCGCCTAGCATGTGTGAGGCACTGGGTTCAATCCTCAGCACCACATAAAAATAAATAAAATAAAAAGGTATCATGTCCAACTACAACTAAGAGAAGATTTTTAAAAATACAGAATTATCTTGGCACAGGAAGGAAATACCTGCATCATTTACTCTTCTCTCTTCTTCCTTTTTCTCTCCCTCGTTCATCTTTTCCCTCCTCTCTCTTGTCTCCCTGCTCTTTGACACCTCAGTCCCTCTTCCACTCCTCTCATTCCCCACACCTGGAACAATTCCCTTGGCTCTACATTCTAATGTGAATTCCACCAAGAGATGATTCATATTTTAATATACCCAAGTCTCTAAACAAATTCGAGGCAAAGGACTTTTTCATCCAGTCTGAATTCTGTTTACATAGAAAATAAACAGACCTTTTCTGGAATGATTTTCCTGGGGCTTCTGACTGGAAAGGGCTTGGGTTGGGGATGACAGTGATACAGGAGGTCCCAGGGATCAGAAAGCGGAACATGGGGTGTGCTGGCAGATGAAATGCAGGAGTCTTTCCTCCCTGCTCTCTGGATCTCTGGGAAATGCCCTGTTTGTTTGGAAGGTCAAAGTGAGTTCTAAGCAGTAACTGAATGCAGAGCATATGATGTTTGTCCATTGTTCAGAGTTTCAGGCTTCCGAGCCGATCAGGCAACAGAACTCTGATATTTTTGTTTGTTTTCAGGTGAATATAAAACTCAAATATTTAATTGATTCTGAGCCTCTACACTATGCAGCTTTATCTGCCCTCACAAGCATCTCCCTCTCCAATCTGTCTTTTACCATCAGCACCCAGCTTCCCCACAGTCCTCAGCCTTCTTCAATCCTTTACAGAAGCCCACACAGCCCTTGTCTACCCTTTGATTGCTCCTTATTTACAAGAAGCAAAGAAGACCATATGCAGAAGCAGTTTTATTTCATCTCATTTATTCCACTTCAGTGGTCCTCCCACAACTATTATTATTATTGTTGTTTTTTTAAAAAAATTTCTTTGACTTCTTTCACCTTGTATATTTGGGGTTCTGTCACGTTTCTCAAAGGGTACCCGTGGATTCTCCTAACAATCTTCTCAGACAGCCTGACCGTGTTGCTTTTTAGGTTACATCCAGTCATTGGACTAAATAATATCCAGATCTAGTCTGGCTAAAGTGCTAATGACATTATCCTTTCCATTTCTCCAGAGAAATATTGCATGCCAGCTTAGGCTGGATCTTCCAAGTAGGAATTGGACATCATTGTAAACTCTTGTCCTCAATGCCGCCTGGCTGGCCCATGTGTGACCCCAGAGTGCGCTCGTGTTCTTCAGTTGCCTTTGGGTTTCTCCAAGCATGTCGCACACTTTTTTTTTATTAGTTATTTTTCATGCAAAGCGACCTTCTTTCCTTTCTTTATCCCTTCTTTTCTAATGTCTATGACTTCTCTACTCCTCATTGGTTTCTTTTCCATTTCTTTGGAGTATTTATGGTTTATGTTTCTCACAAAGACAAGGCAAAGAAAGCTATTTTATTTATTTGAGAGTCACAGGAGATGATCATGAAGTCAATCTATGAAAAATAGACTTCAGTATAAGAACAAAAATGCACTCTTTCCTGACATCAAGCACACTTGTGGCCAGGGCTCCCATCACATTTCCAACTCTCTGCCTGAGCCATGGTGCCAGACTTATGGTGACAGCTTCCTGTGTGATTAATAGACGGGTGAATGAACTTCCTTTCTTTTCTTAAAACATAGCCTGACATAGGCACAGTAAGGTGTTTGCTGTGTATGTGATGCTTCCAAGTTGGAGCAAGATTGGCTTGACTTGGGAAAGCTTAAGAGATATTCTACAGCTGTGAACTGAAAATATAGAATTTATATATAATGGTGGTCAACCACCTTATACATTAAGAGTTGCATGCTAATGGGCTGATGAAATATTTGTGGCCACACAAGGCTGCAGAAGTTGGGATTCAGTCTCCAGATGGGAGCTGTCAGTGTTAAAACATCACGTTCAGCCCTGAAAACTTTACCTCACAGAGTTCTTTGAGTCCTCTAATTCTGAGTTGGAGGCCTCAGGTGTTCGGCTTTTATTCTTGCTGTCTGTAGAATCTTGAGGAAGATTCTACCTACTTCAGGGCTTAGTTTTGCCATCCATAAAATACAAACACTAGAAATACCTAAATTAGATTATTTCTTTGAAAAGGCTTTATATTTAATGTTGATTTATTGAGTTAGGTATTAATTTATGCAAAACATTTAGAACAATGGCTGTCAAATTGTAAGGATAATACAAAATAAGCTTCATTGTCACTATTAGTTATAGCACTAGCTTTTTTGGCTAGACTCCATGCATATGTTGCCCACCAGGAGAGTCATGCTCTGGACACAGTTGCTACTCAAACCTGGGAAGAACCTCATTTCATTTTACTCTCCAGGTTCTTAGTAGATACACAATGTTTTTGGAACAAAATGTGCTCTTAACTATTTTTAGCATTATTTGTGGGGGATCAATACAGCCCCCATATTTTCCTTATCACATTTTCCCTAAGAATAGAAAAGAACTCCCCAACTCTCACTGTACTTTGGAAGATGCACAGAGACTGTAATTTCTTTTTGAACAAAATTATACATTTTCTGGGGCCTCCACATATTTTCCAGTTTCAGAATTTCCTGCCAGAGGTAAGGACATTCTTGAAGTGGGTGTAGTAGGGGATGAAACAGGAATGAAAATCTCAGAGCTTGTTGCTCCTTCTGTGTGTGTGGTCTTTCGTCTCTTGGGCCCCGCCCTTGTGCTCTAGAAGGCTTGCCAGAGGAAATAGTCTCCAGGGTGGGCATTTCCCGCTCCAAGATGTGAGAAAGCCCATGATTGGAGAGAGAGCTTCGGGACCCCACAATGGGCACCATGGAGGGTGGCTTTGCTTACCTCCCTACCTCAGGTTTCCTATAAACTCCTTTCTAGTCTGGTTTCTAACCAAAGTGGTGTGAGGGTCCTAGTGACCCTCACTCAGCCCTCATCAATCCTTTACTGTGGATTCAAGACATGCAATGTTACATAGGGAAAAGAAAGATGCTTCATGGTCCCTGCCTTGAAGTAATGGGGAGGAAGCAGAGCTGTGTAATTGAAACCTAACAGCCACACGGGGGAAGTGCTAGGAATCCCTGGATGAGGCAAGCCTGGCACACAGGAGGCAAGGAGATTCTAGGCAGAGGAGCAAAGGGTTCCAAGATGGGAAATTTGCAGCAGCATAGTGCATAGAGAGGGGGAAACTGAAGGTGGCCACGTGAGGCATGGGTCAGTAGGCAAAGCTGCACAGATGGGCTAGGGCCAATTAAGTACACAGGTCTCGCTAAAGCTTTTGTGAATTTTTAAAATTGTGCAATGGGAAGCAGTTAAGAACTTTTGAATAAGAGAAAGAGTTAATGAAAAAGAAAAAGAGAATATATGGCTGCATGTGTAGGGGGTGTTGGGTGGACAAAGGGAGATTTTCTTGTTAGGAGGGTATGAGAGTAATAACACTTGGGAATGACAGAGCCCTGAAAGATGACAAGAAACAGGGGGATGCAAAAGAGAAGATGATATGGAGTGTGAAATGACCATCAGCAGTCAAAAATGATCACCTGGATTTCAATCTGGACTGCCAGGCGGCTGGTGATGCTCACAGCCTGGGATAGGAAATAGAGGCTGGGTTGGGAGATAATAGCTTCATTTTGTCCCTGTTCAGTTTGGGAAAACATTGGAACATCCACATGAGCTCTCAGCAGACTAGAGCTCCTAAGGAGGGTTTAACTGGATATTGGGTTATCAGAATGGACATGCATGGGCCACTTCTTGTTGTCAAAATATAGCTGTAGAAAGAAAGAATGAGTGATAACTGGAATGATAATGTAGGCTGCAGAGTACAGAGGCTAAAAATTGGGCCCTACAGCTACAGTGAAAGAATTCAATTTCCATTCTCATAACTTACCAGCTGTTCAATCTTGAGCAAATTATTTCACCTCTCTGAGCTTCATGTTCTCATCTATAAAGTGCAAGCAGTAGTAATATCTACTTTATGGCACTGTCAGGAACCTTGACTAAATGGATGTTTTTAAAAAACTTGGACCAGTGGGTGAGGCAAAATTATGTGGAAGTATTGATAGAAAGTTTTATAATGAATGAGAGGAACGAGGAAATGTTTGTGGTGGGGGAAACAACAACAACAAGATCTTTAAGAACAGCCTTAGGTAGTCCCTGTGTTTAAAAGTAGGTAAATGAGAAGGCAAAAAAAAAAAAAAAAGAAAAAGAAAAAGTATAAAACATCAGAGAAAGAATGGAAAGACCTAGAGAGAATTATGCTACAGAAGTCCAGGGAGGAGAGATGTTCCAAGAATGTTTAACATGGACAAATGCGACACACAGGTTTTAAGATTAAAACTTGAGTGTCTCTGGATTCGTCAGCATTGATATTTTTACCGGAAGAAGCCATTTTCAGCAAGATGACTATGATCAGTGGGATGGGAATGAATAAAGAACCGAGATATGAAAACACTTGTTATGTGGTGCTCCTTGTAGAAGCTTAGCAATGTGAGAGGGGAGGGAGATAAAAGAGTAGCTAGAGGGAGATGGGATATTGAGCGAGTATTTCTGTTTTATTATTGGTAATATTTGTTGTTTTTAATACGAGAGAAGCATAACTATGCATATCAAAGCAAGAAGAAATTAAGCTTGAAAATACATGAAAGAGAATAAATCTATCAGGAAAGCAGATAGAGAGCATGTCTTTGCTTTCAATATCAACAGAAAAGTGCCTGGAACAGGCACTTCCCTGCACTATCTATCCTCAACCCAGTTCCTGCCAAGGTCCTAAAAACTTGATGGTCTGTATCTTGACACTTACATTCTTTGATGATCAGATGTCAGTCTGAAGCCTGTCTATACCTCCCCCTGAAATGCCAGTGTTCTAGACTGTGTTAGCCAATACAAGAGCCACAAACCCATGTAGCTTTATAAATTTGACTGAAAATTCAGTTTTTCATTTGCCCATGACACATTTCAAATGTGGATGTGGCCTTTAGTCCCTGTCAGGGAGTATAGATGTTGGGAGTCTCCCTGAGAACTCCCCAGGCCTTTCAAATATGGCGGTGGGCAAATTGCCAGTGGGCGGCTAGAACTCCCTGGGCCTTTCAGATACGGAGCCCCTAATGCAACACAGGAGCCTTTCTTTGCCCACAGGTAGACAGTCTCTTGTTTACTGACTTAGTAGATAGTAGCCAAACTATTATCTTTGTTCAGCCCTGTAGTGTACACCCCCGTGCACATCCCTTTCATATTCTAAACCTAATGTGCTCCATTTTGAGCCAAAGGCAATATGGCAGAGAAGACAAAAGCACAGGCTTTGGATGCAGAAAGACAAGCTGTCACTGCATTTTATGTGCAAGGCATGGACATGATTCTTAAACCAATGGAGCTTTTATTACCCCATCAGTGGAAGAGGGAGGAAAACTGTGTATTTTCATGGGGTTTAAGAGGATTACTTGACACACATTCATTTACTTTTCTTTCTTCCTCTCTCTCTCTCTCTCTCTCTCTCTCTCTCTCTCCCCCCCCACTTCCTCCTCCATCCCTCCCTCCATTTTTTTCTTTCTCTTTTTCTTTTTGAGTTGTTTAGAACTATGTCAGAGGCTATATTTGGTTGCATGAACAGAATAGAGGAAGCAAGGGCTTAAGTGTATAGTGGTTTGCTATTTACTGTACGTCATGAGGACTCGAGGTAGGCAGGGGTCAGCCATGGTCCTCTGGCTGGAGGATTCAGAAGTTTGGCCACTGATTTCTTTTTTTTTAAATTTTCTTTAATTTTTATTGTTGGTTGTTCAAAACATTACATAGTTCTTGACAAATCATATTTCACACTTTGATTCAAGTGGTTTATGAACTCCCACTTTTACCCCGGATACAGATTGCAGCATCACATCGGTTACACATCCACTGTTTTACATATTGCTATACTAGTGTCTGTTGTATTCTGCTGCCTTTCCTATCCTCTACTATCCCCCATCCCCTCCCCTCCCCTCTTCTCTCTCTACCCCATCTACTGTAATTCATTTCTCCCCCTTGTTTTTTTTTTCCCCTTTCCCCTCACTTCCTCTTGTATGAAATTTTGTATAACCCTGAGGGTCTCCTTCCATTTCCATGCAATTTCCCTTCTCTTTCCTTTTCCCTCCCACCTCTCACCCCTGTTTAATGTTAATCTTCTTCTCATGCTCTTCCTCCCAACTCTGTTCTTAGTTACTCTCCTTATGTCAAAGAAAACATTTGGCATTTGTTTTTTAGGGATTGGCTAGCTTCACTTAGCATAATCTGTTCTAATGCCATCCATTTCCCTGCAAATTGGCCTCTGATTTCTTGACCTTTCCTCCTTGCTGACAAGTTCACTGCTGCAAATCCACATCCAGATTGTAGTCCACAGCAAAAGGAGGAGAAAGAGCTGGTGCTATTTTAGGAGGCCGAAGATTTTCCTAGAAATCCTAAGGAATCCAGAGGGGTGGCTCTAAGCTGCCTTATCTTACCAGTAAAAGAAGTTCAGGGGAAACATTGGTGAAAGTGATGTGGAGCAAGAAAATCTACAGACTCCCTCATAAGGACAAAATATGAGATTCCATGTGTTCACTCCCCAACCCCAGCTCCTGTGCGACTTCATATACAGAAATTCTTATCCACTCATTCAATTCTGTCTAAATGGCACTGTAGAATTCAAGTAGCCCTCATCTCTGCTCCCAGGCTTCCGGGCACCTCAATACACTCCCTTGCAATTTAAGCTGATGATTTCTACTTTCACAGTATAGGTTCAACAATGTATTACTAATAACTTGATTTAAAATGTGTTTGTGTCTAATATAATGTTTG
Source organism: Marmota monax (assembly GCF_021218885.2). Taxonomy (NCBI): domain Eukaryota; kingdom Metazoa; phylum Chordata; class Mammalia; order Rodentia; family Sciuridae; genus Marmota; species Marmota monax. Next base: position 10,723,867 of record NW_026695241.1, read on the forward strand.
CTACAGCCTCTGGATATTCATGTATTTTTCAAAAAATACAATCAATAGTCACATAGTTAGTTCTTCCCTATAACTCTGACTTTGCATGTCTTCAAGAGAGAATATTCCTATCACAGAACATAATATAGTAGCAGAAATTTTTATCATACACAAAGGATCGATGGATACTATTTTGTAATATTTTTCTTCCTTAAGTGTCCTTGAATTTTTTTTTATATTTGTGGTGTTTGTTTTACTCTAAGTAAACCTATGAATGGCTATTTTTAATATTTATTTGAACATGTACATGTATATTCATTGATATATTTGTGTATCATATCCTGGAACTGGTAAATATTCCAGCTCATTTTTAACCTTTTCACATTTTATGACTTTATTCTCATAATTTCATTATCTGCTACTTAAAAAGAAGAAAAAAGTTAGGAAACAAATGCATAATTCAAGAGATATCTTAATACATTAAACACACTAACTTGGTGACCCTGTGGCTGATGTCGAAATGTATACCATAAATAGTCTCACTGTAATGTGAACATAAATATTGCACATAAAGTCAAGACTCCTGAATAAGGCACCCCATGAAGAATATTCAAAGACCCAGCAAACTCTAAACTTAAGCAATGCCAGTGCTGGAGTTAATAACATCTGTTGGAAAGGATTTTCCAGTAAGGACTTCTCCGTTTACAAGGAAGAATCTGAAGAAAACATTAAGTGCTTACCATTACATCATGCTACAGATTTCTGCACCTCTGCAAGGCACACAGTTAAATGTGCTTTACCCTCACTCCCAATAAACTGTGAAAGAGCTGCTCCTTCTCATGCTTAGCAGCTACTCCTAGAAGTTCCATATTGAAAGAAGTTCATCTAGGCCAATTCTGTGCCAGAAATTGCATTTTCTAACAGTTTCAAAATAAAATCTGCATTACATAGACTCTACTAAGCAATCTCTGTTGGAGGTGGGGGAGGTGAAAAATATCAAATCAAATCAAAAAGCAAAACAACCCTACAACAAATAGGATTCAGTTGGGAAGGGGAAGGAATCTCAGAACCATAAATCACATAGGTTAGGGCTGGTGTTTATCCCTTGCAAGAGCCCAGAAGGAGAATTTCTCTGGTGCAAAGTATTACACAAGTAACAGAAGCATCTATTAAACTAGAAAGCAGAACCCCTTTTGGTGGTGTATTGATTCTTTGAGTGAATGCCTCCTAATCAGAGTTTTAAGTAAGGTAGAGAATGGGAGACACAAGATTTGCAGTTGTGATTTTGGAACTCTTAATTATCTGCATGTTGGAATAACTTAAATCAGTCTAACTTTCATTATCGTAACCAAAGCAGAGCAGAGTGGGGAGTCACTCCAAATGCACACGTTTAAGTTCTGATGCACCATGAGGATCTGAAAAATCACTATAGTGTGGCATGGTAGTGCCATGACTCCTGGTGGTCTTTTCCCTTACTGAGATAATAAGGTGTGGCCCTGGGAGTGGCCCTAGGAGTAGTTGGCACCCAGAAGGGCAGAGCTATACTCACCTTTTCTTTGTAATCCTACTCCTTGCTTCATTTGAATGGTTTCTTCCCAGTAAAAGGGTTCAGCATGTGCTCCTCTCTCTTTTTCCACGGATCCCTAAGGTCAGAGAAGCTGTCACAGGACCCAAAGAAAATGGTATTTCTCTGTCTCTGTGTGATTATTTTGTGTAGCCCAATTCACCTGGAGTGACCTTGAGTGTTTAGTTGTGAAACATGATAGAACAGCTTGGAGTTCTGGGCCATGGGACTCTCTCATTGTAAGAACCAATTAAAGTGTGCTGGTGGAACTGCATTGCAAACCATAAAAACCTGGGGAATGATTGTTTTGTAATTTTTAAAAACAGTTACAGGAAAAACAAAGGGAAGTTTATGAATGACCAATCTGGATTTGTGTATCCAGTTTTTAATTTAAATGAATTATTAAATATTAACTATTTAAAATAGATAACAATATTAAATAAATTATTAAGATCTCTATCATTGGATTTCCAGTACTTTTTCTCAGTTAATAAAACGTCACACACTTTTCCAATATTCTCTTACATAGCCTGCTTTAACTTAGAATAGCTTTTCTTATTGTTCAGTATAGTGTCAAAAAAATGGGGCTACATAGGTTGCAATTCTCCAAATTCCCATAAATTCCCTTACATATACTTCTCCCACTGCTGTTTTATATCTTAGAGATAAAGGGACTTAAGATAGAAGAGGGCTGAAACCCAACCACCAGGTTTTCATCTTAGAAGAAGCTAAACTCTCAAAAATAAGTTACAGTATTATGTGGTGACTATAGTATCATACTTTGGAAAACTGCTCAGTGTAGCTTTTAAGTGGTCTTACCACAAATGATAAGTCTTCGAGGTAATGCATGTTAATTAGCTCGATTTAGCCATTCCGCAGTGCATATGTATTTCTAAACATGTTGTTTGTGATAAACATATATAATTTTATTGTCAATTAAAACTTCATTAACTGAAGGAAGTCACTGCTTCCCCTGTCATGTCACATGTGACTCAATTCTGTTCCAAAATATCTATTTGCTTTCATGAGGTCACACATGTTATTCCTAACATGGATGAGCGCTCCTAATAATCTACCAAATTAATTTTGATGGAAAGTAGGCCTGCAGGATGCATCTGGCTTGATGATTTTCTACAGTCTCGCCTGTCTTGTCCTGTAATATAGCCACCTGCTCCAGATGGCTCTTTGTATTTAAATCTGAATTAATTAAAGTAAAATGAAAAGTTCAGTTCCTCAATCACGACAATACATTAAGTATTAAATAGCCATCTATGACTATATGTTATTGGTACAGAACATAATGCTTAATTACAGAAAGTTTCATTTGACAGTGCTGGTCTAGCTTCTCTCTACTTGGTCCATGCTGACTTAATCTTAAGAGAAGGGTAAGAGAAATAAGGATTTAAAAAAGTTCAGATCTTCAAAGGACCAGAGAAAACAAGCGCTTGGCCCAGATTTCTGCCTCCTCCAAGTGAGATGATGCAATTCATTACAAGGTGAAGTAACTCAGACCCAGAAACACCAGGTGACAGGTTCAAGTTCATACAGTGAAAGGGCATCATACAAGAGATTTAAAACTTAGTTCACTTTTCTCCCATAGCAAGGCTGCTCTTACAGTTTCACACTGCTGCTTCTCATTCATGATACACCTATAAAGACAAAGTGCAATAGGCTGCAGCATTATTGACTTTGTCAGTAATTCATCATAAAATTTAGAGCTCATTAGCATGTCTATGAAAAGACACTCACACTGAAGCCATAAGTAAGACTACCATCTTAGAATATCATAGATGCTTCATGAAAAATAATCGCTAAAATTCTTGAGCAGCTAAGTCCTATACACAGTAACACATACCTTAGGCATATTATTTCATCATCATAGTGACAGCCCTCTCATGGATGATGAAACAAACTTAAAGTTGTTAACCAGCATGTATAAGGTTACAAACCTATGAAGTAGCAGATATCCCAACAGTTAAATTCAAATGTGTTTGACTGAGACACATTTTCCTTATCAGACCCCTCTGTAAGTAATCTCCTGTGGGGAGTGAGACAGGAAAATATTCTCAGTTCTAATCATAGGAAGGAGATGGTGTGTGTGCGTGTGCGCACACACGCGTGTAGATATATGTGGCAGAACATTATTTTTCATATATTTCTACTTATATTTCCATTTTGAGTAGTTTGTTTCAGTGAGAATTAAATAAATTCAAAATGGAGGAAAAAGAGGTAAAATAATAAAGATTCATTATTTCATTCAGGATAAGTTTATCAAATATAAAAAGCAAACCAATTTTACTGATATCATTGCCCTCTCCTTGCTCTCTCAGTTTTCATATTCAGAAAGATATTAAAAGCATGGGGTAATATTTGCAAACAATAAAAGATCTGTTTTATGGAAAGAAATGTGTCTATAACATTCATTTTTATTTCATTTCAAAACAAAAACAATGGGAACATATGTATTGAGAGAGAGAGAGAGAGAGAGAGAGAGAGAGAGAGAGAGAGAGAGAGAGTTTGTTACAGAAATCATACCAGGTTTTCAGATTCAAAGATAAACTCAATATCACCCATGGACCAAGGGGAATATGAAGATCAATAAAGAATTTAAACATCCCTGAACCAAATGACAACAAAAGAGCAAAAGGCCTTAAATAAGACTGTGGGGCCAAGTATCTGATGGGACATCACTATCAAAACATGATCTCCCATGCTGCTTATTCCATTGGTCTTCATTAGAACCAAACTGCTCAGGGGTGGTAAGAAGAATAAAATGACTCTTCATTTTGAATGTGTGCCTCCCTGCATGGACCTCATTTAGGTGAGTGGAAAAGAGACTGCACAGCCTGGCAAAGCTCTTTTTGCTCCATATTTCTGACATGTGCTACCTAATGTGACAGTGAGCTTCCTTTTAGCACATGAGTGATCTAATTCCCACCTCCCTTCATCTCAAACCAGACAATGGATAGTTACATATGTTAGCAAGTATCCAAACCCATCCAGTAGGCCTATCATTATTTTCAGTATGAATCTATTAACATGGCATGATAAAATTATGAAGAACATTTCATTTTAGTGAATTTTTTTCTATTAAACTTTCACAGGATAAAAAGTTGGCTCTAACTTAAACTGATTCAAGCAACAAATCGGATCTACAATTAGGATAAAGGTGCCCATTGTGATTCTTCTTAGACCAACTGAAAGCTAGTTTCCAGATAACCTTAGAGCTCTTTTTCTTATGCTGTGTCTTTCAGTGGATCTAATGATGAGAGACTTGTTGCTTTCAGCCCATGTGTGAGCCACACATTGGCGCAGAGGTGACAGAGGTGACGGAGAACTCCTTTTAGCAGCATATTAGCAGGGCTTCTTGTGTCCTCAGCACAGCTCATGCTCAAAGAAGACGACGAGAGGGAAGCTGACTGCCAAACACTATATTTCTATTTTTCCCATTATCTTTTCATAAGCTTATATTACAACCAAATTTTAACACCACATACAGAATATTAAATATTAATTTACAAGAACTTGAGGGAAATCATATTACAACTTCATGGTAAATTTAATTTAAAATGCTAAAAGCAAATGCTTTCCCTGTACACTGTGTTTGCCTTTTTGGAAACAGGAGCATGCAAAGTGATTCTCATTTTTATTAAGTGACTCTGTAATTGCAGGATTCTCAGAAAGTCAGAAAGTAAAGCCCACACACCATGGGAAATGGACAAGTTCTTATTACTTGAAAATTTATTTTCCCAAGGCTTTCTAATCATTTCACCCAACAGCCAATTGAATCTATTTAAATATAATCTTCTCTTGCAATACTGTGTGGATAAAAAAAGTAATAGCTCTCAAAATAATTTTTTTTCAGAAAGAGAAATTAGCATTTAAAATCAGCTGACGTCAGTGTCACATTTTTTAAAAGTGAGGAAAAGAAAACCACAATCGTTGTTATTCCATTTTATTTATTTATTGTGTATTTATTTTTAACCTTAAGACTTTGATTGGACAATATTCTTATATTAGGTTCTCCAGGGAAACAAAATGCATAGAATGTTTAGATATAAAAGAGGATTTATTAGGGATTTACTCATGAAGATAACAGAAGTTGAAAAATTTCTCAGCCAGAGAAGAATCTGGAAGGTTCAGAACCAGGAAGGCTGATAGAGTGACCCCTGTGTGATGCTCAAGGGCCTAAGAGGGCCACTGGTGCCAGTCTCAGAATTCAGTGGCTGAAGGTGTTGGAGTCCAAGGACAACAGCAGGAGGAAACATATTGGCGAAGCCAGAGAAGGTTTTACTCTTCTGTGTTTCTGATCCATTTGAGTTCCCAGCCTTCCCACTAGGTTTGCTGACCCATATGCCAATCTTCTCTGAAAATAACCCCACAGACACCCTAAAATAATGCTTCACCAGTTCTCTAGACATCCCTCATTCCTATCAACTTGGCAAGCAAAAATTAACCATCAGAGTGCTTTTTGTTTCCACAGTGATTATTAGGACAAGCTATTATACAGATTTTATTTTATGAATTCTTCCCCCCCCCCCACCTATTTTGTAAAAAACATTCTTGGAGAAGGATGAGTGCTGTCCTTTTCAACTTGGAGGAATGAAGTGATGAAAAGGTTATGTATGAAAACATAAAGCCAACCTGAGGGGGGCTTGCTAGGTATGAGCAGTCGGGTCAAACAAACAAAAAACCATTTTATTCATTGCATTTGAATATTGATACCTTTGGCACACAGCTTCATGTTGAAAACTGCTTGGGACTGACAGCCAATCTCCAGTCAGCCAGTAATGCAGGGATCATTGGTGTGTTCAAGCATCATGATCGGTGAGCAGGATGTTTAGAATCACTCCAAGCAATCATGCCATTAGGTTAATGATTCTCAGAAGCTTAAGTGACCTTGATTGCCTAAATCTTAGAAATAATCTGGGCTAATAATGAAGATTGGTCTCTTTCAGTTAATGCACATGGCCATAGTGTGGGTACTCTCTGTCCCTCAAATTTTACAATGTTGAAAACAAAGTAGACTGTGTTTTGGCAAACTGATATCTTTAACTTGGAATAATCTAGATAATTCACTCAAGTGCTTAACTCTCCAAACCTCTACAGATATTTTGATCATTTTCAACAGAAAGGAAAGTCCTGATGGACTAAATAAAAGGTAAATAAATGAATAGTAAAAGGCAGATATATTTGAGACCAGGAAGAATGAGGACAATTTTGCAAGAAATCTCCTTGTTGAATTATAGACTTAAATTGTACTTTGATTTTAAATGTAGCCACAGCACAACAGCTCTGTTTTTCAACTCTCTACAAAATTACATTGTTTTTTTGAAAGGGAAGATATTGAGTTTCACATAAGTGAATTAAATCAGATCTCAAAGATTTTAGCGATTTTGAAATTCTAAGTTACAAAAGAACAATGCGAAATGATCTATTCCCTGTTTTCCTGCAACAGTTTCCTTGGTTCTTCCATTCCTCACTCTATTTTCTAAACTCTGCTATTCTCCCTGTATTTCTGGTATTTCTTTTATAAATTCCCCATTTCAAATTGCGGCAGAATGGGCTATTTAAGCTCAATTTAATTAAAACTTTCTATTGCCTATAGCAAAGTGCAAGCTCTTTGGTGGGATCCACAATCTGGACCCTTCTCTGCTTCTCCCTTTTCCCATCACTTCCCAACACACGTACATGAACTATATATAATTCTCTACAAGCACCCATATGTGTTTTAGCACGGGAACTTTACCCTGGCTAAGAAAAAGAGCCCCAAATTGCTTGTTATCCTGCAGAGCCATGAAGCAGTCAAACTTTGACTGTAAGTGAGTCAAAAGTCTTTGGAAACAAAATGTGGTTGTAGGTTTCTATGGCAATGAGAATTCCACAAGACAAGAAAGTCATTTACTAACAATCTTATAATATCTTCTGCCCTCTGGAAATCATTTTCTGCGAAAAGAAAATTTAAAAAAAACTAGGTGTTAATTTTAAGCAGAATATAGTATTTAACATCAGCTCACACAATCACATGGATGAGATGAAAAGTCAGAGAGAGAACAGATTGGACTAGGAGAGGGAGCAACAATTATAGCCACAAAAGAACCACTTCCTCACCACTCTCATTCCCCAACTTCTGAAGCCAATATTTTAGTATTTTGCAGGTCAGGAACACCAGATGATTTTTTTTTCTCTTGTGGAAGTTCTAATCTGGATTCCAGAAAGGAACTTGAGAATAAAAATGGTTTTATGCAAGATGTCTCTTACAGCAAGCCCTTGACCATTTTTCTTGGTGATATAGAGACCTTGCTATTTTAAATCTCTTTTCAGAGTCCAATGAAATTATGCCCCCAGACAAAATGTTATCCATTCTGCTAACAGCAATAGATACTATTAGAAGTTGCTTGTGTAATTTCATTTTAGACTTAAAGGACCAAAAAGAAAACTTGGAAGCAGGTTTAATTAGAAGACATCTAACTGACTCATTAATCTTGACAATAAATTTTTTATTTACATTTTGATTTTCCTGAATACTCAGTTCTGCCATCTCTCAGTATCCATGGGAAATTGGTCCTATGACCCCTTCATTTGCCAAAATCCCTGTGAGCTCAAGTCCTTAATATAAAGTGGAACACCACCCACATATAACATACACACATCCTCCCTCACATTTCAATCATATCTAGATTGCTTATAATATCTAATGCAAATGTAAATGCTTCATAAATTGTTGTTATACTGGGTTGTTTAGAAACTACAACAAAGTAAAAAGTCTGATAGTGCTCAAAACAAATACAAATTAAAAAAAATTTATTTGGAAGAAATTAAGGATGTTAGAGCCACAAAGCTAACTTGCTTTCTGTTCTTCCTTCCTTCATTCTTGTTCCCTCTCTTACCTCTCTCTGTTTACCTTTTTTTTTTTTTTTTTGGAAAAAAACTAAGTTACAACTGGTTAGGTAAAGACATTTCTGTAGGAAATTTCAAATTGTACTCAATGTGATAAAACTTGTGTATCTATGTTAGTGGAAGACAGGAAAAGAGAGGGTAATATAGAAACATGAGCTCTTCAATCTAATAAATATTTGTTTAACAACATTTAGTACTGAAAATATGAGACATGGTTGAATGATTTTACTAAGAAAAATTTCATAAAAATAAATTTCAAAAAAAAACATTAAAAAGTTTAACAAATTAATATAAACAATGAATAATTTAGGGGCTAATTAACAAATTGGAGAAGAATAAAAGGAAATTATCTAAAAAGGAGAAAAGTACTATGAAAATATTCTTAAACAAAGCACTAGTAGCAATAAAAATACTGGTATTTTTGTTTGTTTGTTTGTTTTGTGGTACTGGGGATTGAACCCAGGACCTTGTACATGTGAGGTAACAAAATACTGTTTTTCATCAGCAAACATACATTGGGTTTTTAGAAAGTTCATTTCCAAATGCAAAAACAAACAAACAAGAAACAATGGCATGGGTATTAGTATGTATCTGTGGAAGGGATATAAATTCTATATGGACTCACCTGGAAAGCAATTTGAAAGAGTCTAAGACCTTAAAAAGAGATCCATATCCTTTAAATCATTTATCATGTTTCTAGCAATTCATATTTAAGAATTGGCTAGTAATGTGTGCAAAGGTTTATATAAAACACATTCCTGGAATTATGGCAGTAAAATTTTAGAAATATAGTAAATATCAACAATAGGACAAAATGACAAATTATGAGGAGCTATATGATGTATGGTTGAGAGTAAGAAATAGTTTTAAAAATCATTTATTAAGCTTGTCAGTTTTATCTTCATAGTTGGAGACTCCATCTTGAAAGAAAAGTAAGTCAATAAATAGACAAATATATAGGTAGATTAGAGAATGCATATTTTCCTTAATAAGGAGTATAAAAGCATTCTTTTAGCTTATTGAAAAAAAAATTCTCTCTCTCCTTGAAAACCCATTTCTAGGTTACTTACAATACCCAAGTGAAGGAAATAATTTGTACAGGATACCACGTGGAGTTTCTTAAAGAAAAGCAATGGTTTTTAACTTTTCCTTCCAAGGATTCCAAGATCACAGATGAGCAATAAGTGTCCTTATTATGCAATAAGGACACTGAAAGGTTAGGTGACAAGCGCCATCACCATTTTATTTGATAATAGTTCTCCATTATCAGTTTGGGCTTGGCTTGTCAGAGTGGATCTTCTGTTGATCTCACTTGGATCATGTACTTATGTGGCTGTAGTGAGCCTTTCACCTATGAAAATAAATTACTACCATTTATTAAGCATTTACCAAAATCAGGTATTCTTCTAAAGTCCTTAAAAGTCGTACCTTATTTAGTATTTTAAAAAATGCAAGAAAACTAGGTATAATAGTGTTATTACTTGACTATTTGAATATGCCTATAAATATAATCTATGCATATTTAATTATGTGTTCCTTCTCACCACAGCCCCCACTCTGCTATTTCACTGTGTGGCATATAAAAATAGAACAAGATCTTGTCTCAGGAGAAATTCACTCTGTGCAAACTCCTCATTGTCCTGCAAACTGCACACTAGAATTGAAAGGAAACCGAGGAATCTGGAGACGGGGGAGCAAGAAATGAAAGACTGAGACCAGGCAGAGGTACACAGGAGAGTTTATTTGTCAGAGTTGACAAATAAAGGCAAATCTCTCCATAGACTGAGAAAGGCAACACAGGCTAGGGGTTCCGGACACTTATGGGGCAGGCTCAAGGATTAGAGCCGGGCGGGTCCTAATGCAGGTAGTAAAGGGTGGGGTTGGCATGAGGGAGTGGTGAGCCTTTCTCAGAAACTTGGGTGAGAAAGTGAATTTTTTCTCAAAATTGCTGCTGTAACTTAAGATGGCTATCCAGATGCTAAGCAAGGACCTTAATAGAACATCGGAACCTGGTGCTGGACACCTGTCCAGCCTGGGTCCCCTGTCACATGAATGCCAAGCACTGGGTACTATAAAGGTGTGTTTCATTCCCCCAGCACTGAGGCACACAGCTTTGCTAGTTAACTAAGTGCTGGACAGAGCATTGGAGATGGAGGAAACACAGGGTTTCTGAGTTCAGCTTGGAATCTGAGAATTCATGCCTTTGCACCCCCATTGGTTACCCCATGTGTCTGCAATGCAAGCACCAAGTCCCTGATTTGATGCTATAGCTCATGGAGTTACTATGTTTTTTCGAGTTAGTCTCTGCAATCCAAACTAACATGTGCATTTGACGGCTAGACCATAATATATTCTGTAACAATATGTATTGCATATGTAAATAAGAACATGTATAATATTGTCTGAAATATACAAGAAGTTTAGCTATATTAACACTCAAGACAAAGGGGCTGCCATGAATTTGAAAGATGACACTGAGATTCCAGGGCAGGAACAAAAGCATGTTTCATTGATTTAAGAGACTTTAAAGGTGATCCTTATGTTTGTATTCCTCATTGGGGTGGATTCCTTCTATGACACATAAGGCACTCACTGTACATTTATTATCTATGGGGAAACTGAGGCAGTGAGAAGTCAGCTCACTTTGCTGAGGTCACATAGCTACATAAGGATGGTGGGAGGATTTGAACACATGCAGTCTGACCTGATGGATGCAGTGTTGGGCAAAACATGAAGCAGAGTGAAATGTTGAGATAAATACATCATGGGAACTTTGCCAAGATGGAAGTGGATCAGATTGAGGGAAGAGTGATTTATTTTTGGACATGCTGAGTTTGAGGTGATTGGTTAGACATTCAAGTAGGCACCAGATACAATTCTGACACCAGTCAAGTTTTCTTACAGAACCAAGAGTATTAAACTTTTGAAAGCCAAAGAAGGTTTTGAAATGATTTGAAAATATATCTGAATTAACCAAGTCAAATATGAATTTTTGGTTAGGTACTTAAAGTGTTGAGACTTTGTGTTGACCAATGCATGGACTTAACATACTCACCTGTGTCATTTGGCACTTCTCCAAAGTTCAGAGTAGATTCAGTTAGAGAAGAGATGGTGAGTGTAAGGGCTGTATAGTAATCTGAATGTTTTCACATTAGTGGAATTTCACTGAAATGAGTGGATCATATTCATAACGTGCAGCCTTCCTCTATCTCTATAATGATCTCTTCACATCTCCTTCAAACTATCCCATGTTTGGTGTTCAATTAGCCAGTAATGGACAATTTCTTTAAAGCCAGGAACACAGTAAGTGCTATTCGTGGATAGTAAGCTACTAAAAAATGACTGAAAGCTTTTACTTCTGCTTGCTTTTTTAGAAAATGTTAGAGAATGAGGAAGTGGCCCCCCTCTCCAAGCTAGGAATTATAATGTTCTCATCTCTATCCTTGAACACATTTCAGTGTTTATTATGAGTATCTTGTTTCTGAAGAGTTTTACGTCCTTTTTGTTGAAATACTTGAGATACTGAGTTTTGGGGTTATATGGGGAAATGCTGTGGAGTTCATATGTCCCTTTAATTCAGGCCTTGAAACTTAATGTCCAAGGTACTTGTGCTAAGAAGTGAGGCTTCAAAAGGTGATTAGTGTAGGGTATTGATTTCACATTCGAGCAGCCATCTTAAATGTTAACCGCCATCTTATGACATAAGTTTTGCTTTCCTGAATTTCCTCTTACCCAAACTCCCCCTACCCCCATTAGTGACCTACCCCATGGTACCATAACCATAAGCCAATCCCAGAAGGAAAAGACCCCTTTGCTCTGGAAAGCCCCATGGGGCCATCGACCTAAGCCAATCCCATGCTATTGTCCACCCACCTAGCTCAGAGGCAAACACCCCCAAACCCATTCCATAGCGCCACAACTACAACCCCAAACCCCTACCCGACAAAAGCCGAACACTGGAACATCTCAGAGCCTCTCCCCACTCTATAGATGGGTGGCCTTTATTTGTCAGTTTTGACAAATAAACCTTTGTGTGGATCTCTACCTGGTCTCCATCCCTCGTTTCTTACTAGCCCTTCTCTTGCTTTCTCACTTTCCTTTCAGTTAGGTGGTGAAGGCTTGTCCCTTGTGAATGAGGTGGAAGTGTCCTCTCTTCTCTCTTCCTCACTTGCCCTTCTCCCCTCCACCATGGAGTGTTCTTCCTCTCCAGAAGCCCTAGCACCCCTATGACATCATGACAGCACAGAGCAGACCTCGCCAAACAACTGAAACTTCCAGGGCCTTGATCTTGGAATTCCAGGCTCCAGAACTGTAAGAAATAAATTTCTATCCTATATAAATCATTTAGGTTTGGGCATTTTGCTATAGCAGCACAAACTAAGAAAGGAAAGTTGCTATGGTTTGGATGTGAGGTGTCCCCCAAAAAGTCATGTGTGAGACAATGCAAGAAGGTTCAGAGGAGAAATGAGTGGGTTATGAGAGTTTTAAACCAATCAGTGAATTAATCCCCTGTTAGGGTTTAACTAAGTGGTAACTGAAATGTTAGGGTGTGGCTAGAGGAGGTGGGAATTGGGGGCATGGCTCTAGGGCATATATTTTGTATCTGGAAAGTGGAATCTCTCTCTCTCTGCTTCCTGATCCTCACGTGAGCTGCTTCCCTCTGCCACACTCTTCCACCATGATGTTCTGCCTTGCCTTGAGCCCCAAGGAATGGAAAACTGCTGTCTGTGGACTGAGACCTCTGAAACTGTGAGCCCTCATATAAACTTTTCCCCTTCTTCAGTTGTTCTGGTGGGGTCTTTTAGTCACAGCAGTGGAAAAGCTGACTAAAAAACCAACCAACCAACAAAAAATCCCACCTTTTAATTTTTTTCCTTTCCTTTCCTTCACAGGTGTTGATATCTGATAAATCTTTGTGCCCAAACTCTTTCTCAGCATCTCCTTCAATGAAGCTCACCTATGGCAATATCCAAAGATGAATCTCAAAAGTTGAATCCTGTCAGAGTGAAGCTCCTGTGGCTAAGTCAGCCTGTGAGGCCTCTGCCCCAGCCAGGAGACGGTGCCAACCAGAGGACAATGTGGAACTCTTTCCTTCATTCAGTCCTTTCATGGACAAGTTGGGGAACAGAGCCTTATCAGGCTTCTGGGACCCACAGTCATGCTGAGCATATGGACAGGGACTGGCATCAGTGCAGTTAATTTGGGTGCTTCAGAACTATCCTAAGATAAATCACAAATCCTTCAAACTCACACAAACATTTTTATTTCTAAGTGTGAAAAGTGATATTATTATATTTTTAAAAGTTGCAATAACTTGTGATTTATTTTAATTCAATTTCAAATTTCTTCAAATTTTGCTTCGATTTTCATTATAGTCCTTCTTAATTATGAAAATGAGTTTTGTACAGTACATAGAAACAGATCAGCTCTGTTGAAGAACAAGGTTTAAACTGGTTGAGTAATCTCTCTTACAACTTAAAATTTAAAACATTCTGGACCATAGCAAGTCATGTGTGTTTTGCCTAAGACAGTGGGCAGTGGATTCGCTTTGTGTGGAACATCTCACTGGCTGGAGATATTTCTCTTTTCTAATTGTTGGATGCTACTGGCCAGGGCAGCTGTAAAAATGCTACCATGTATAGACAACCCTTCCCACAAAGGTCATCTGACCCCAAATGCCAATATTGTGGCTGTGGAGAACACTGGTTGGATGTCATTGCCCTACTAACTTAGCAAAATGAGCCAATGACCTAACAAAGAGGCCTGGATTAGGAAAAAGGCCCTGGACTAGGCCTGGACCACAGAAGTGGGAGTTGCTGTCCTGAGTTTCTCTGGCATAGTTTCTGTGGAACATTCTAACTAGCTGACTGTGCTTGAGTGGTTTGATCTTCATGCCCCTCCGGGGCTGTCTCACCTACACTAATTAGCTGAAACTCCAGCTTGTGTGAATGGGTGTTCCAGAGCACAGGGCAAGAGAGGATGGCTCCATGACCAAATGAGGCTTGTTAAATTAATCGTAATTAAAAACAGCTCCCATGTTTGTCTGTGCCCCTCTCCATTGAGATTTAAATGTTATTTGATGTAAAATGTTACTTACAAGCAATATCTGATAACCAAAAATAGCAATGAATTAACTACTTCCTGCTTTTCAGAAGGATTAAAACTACGTGTTCATTGTTTTTAAACAATGAATTTCTTCCAACCTTAGTATGTTTCATAAGATTTCATCTATGTTGGGCCCCACTCTATTAGCTAGAAAGAACAACCCACTTTGGCAACCTGAGGATAGACGCTTTGGCATATTCTGCCTCAATTCTGAGCTGCTCAAGACAACATCAAAGTATTGTTAGGAAACCATTCACGCCCCGGTACCTGTGTTGCATACCCTCAGAGGCCTCTGGAAAATTGACTGGCATCTTGGACACACTAGCTGTGAATAACTACGGTCATGTTAGAGGTGAGAAGGGAAATCGGAAATCAGAAAGGACCATCAGCTAATTCACAAAGAGGATTTTACAAAAGCTGTTTAAAGCAATGATAGTTGAGCTGAATTTAGAAAAACTAAATAAAATAGAACAAGACCAGAGATAAGGGCGGGTAAGGAGGGAGGGATACAGCTCAGGAAAATCTTATAAAATAGATATGTAAAATAATCCAAATTATTTTTATATGAGCTGATTTCCAAACTTGGACTCAGATGGAGAATCATATAGCCCTATCTTTGTTCTTGGCAAAACAACAAAATAAAACAAAACGCCAGGTGCCTTCTCCCTTTTAATTCTCCCAAGAAGTGTTATGTTAGTATAGAAATATCTTTTTCTTGATCTACTGACTTTTTTTGTACCAGGGTAAAATTAGTTTAAGCAATATTCAGGAGGTTTCAAATAAATAGAAACCAAGACTCATTCCTAAATTAAAGCTAAACATTCTTATCAGTAACAACGTTTTAAAGATATTAAAGTTTAATCTTTTGTCATGAACACAGAGACAAATGTGCCCTTAGTTGAGCTAAAGGAATTAGTCCCCACAGCACGTTCTTACAGGAGACCTACTCCTTAATATTAAGGAGCCACCTAGGAGCTGTTTATTTGCGTCTCTTCCAGCCACCCAGCTGTTACCTCCATTTGTGGTCTTAGTGCTAATTGCATAATGTCCCTAATTTATACCCGCTGGTAGATCTGATCACCACATTACCTGGAGGGCAGGCTTTAATTAGAGAAATTTCTGAACAAATTGTCTAAAGAGCTTGTTTAGCCTGATTAAATGCAAGAGTGCTTTCCCCCCTTCTTTTCAAAAATGAGCATTTATACTAAAACTCTGCAGATAAAAAGCAACATCGGTTCTAATTAAGGCCTATAAAAATGAACAGCGACATTACCCAGGCAAACCAATTGGACTTTGTTGTCTGCCGCTGAAATACATGTGACTCCGTGCTACATTTAGTCAACAGCTTTCAGCATTTCGACTTCGCCTCTGTCAGAACTAACAAGGTGAAACAACACTCTGATGGGAAAAAAGGATAAACTGTGAAAAGATGATACACTGATGTGAGGTACTAATTCAACTGTGGCTTAGGAAAAGAGATTAGGATCATATGTATTCTCACCTGTGTGTCTCCAGGCACTTGAACAAACTAACGTTAAATTGAAACTTCCGTATTGTCAGTAGGCAGCAAGATACCATGTGAATTAATAGGCCATCATTGCACATTTGGAGGAATTACAAATAAGAGATATATCATAATCAACATACTCTAATAATTAAAAAAAACAATTAAAACAGTTAAAGCCCACTTCACTCTTTAGATGGAATAATTTGGCTAAATGTCAATGTCAGAATGGAGTGCAAAAAATGCATCTTGGCTAGGGGAATTAGAAATCTCAGTCATTTTGTTATCAGCCTCTGTGAAGAGTGTTTGCATTATTCTTAATCATCAGCCATTTTGTTGATCTTGCTTTCTACTGGATCTCTGTTAGAAAATACATTAAGTGTAGAAATTGTATTCCCTGTTTGAATACACAAGCAGGGTATGGTGAAGTGTGATTGATTATTGGATTCTTTGGAGTAAGCCTTTGAAAAGGACTTTTTTTTTTTTTTTTCATTCTTGGCACCAAATCTGTGAATACTTGCACTATATGCACATTAAAATCACTATTGAAAAATGCCAGGACTCCACTCCAGACAATCTGATAATCTGTAGACTTCATGTAGACATAGTAAAAATTTTAAGGCACTCCTTAAGCTTCTGATACACCACAGGACCGAAAAACTATTTAAATAAGTAATCATTAACTGAGTGTACTTTGAATAGTATTTTCAATGAGAACCCTGGATTTGAGACCACAGAACCAACGTTCCATCTCATTTTGACCTCTATGTTATATGAGGTCATCCTCAAGCAAATCACTTAACTTGTCTGGGACCCCAATGGGTGATCTTGTATGTTTTGATTTAAGCCAAATTTTTAATTTCAAAATTAAAATGAAATTAATTTTATTTTCATTTTATGTCCATTAACTCTAGTGTACAATGCCAAAAAAAAGTAGAATATTCCATTAGTGTGCACTCTGATATCTCTTGTTATTAGACTATTTTCTAAGCTGAAGTGATTTCAATAAATGGAGAGTGAAGGGATTGTGTCCCTTAACGCAGCACCAGGGCAGTCAGTGTGTCTGATCACAATCTCTGCAGTTTTTGGTGTAGCCTCCCTCCCTTTACCAATGAATGGTTTCTTGCCTTTACCATTATGGAAATATCATGGGTATCAGTGATGTTGCAGGTGTGTGAAAGGACAACGAAATTTCAAACAAAATAAATTCCTATGTTTAATCTAGGCTCACTCACCCATTGACTGGCTCACTGACTCCCTCATTCATGGCTTCATGAAATCAGTGATTGATTGAATAAATAATTGATTGATTGATTGATTCATTCATTTATTTGATACTTCTCTCATTCATTAAGCAAATACCCGTTTGTCATAGAAGAAGACTACCCACTAGACCTATACAACCAGAGAACCCAGTGGCACTGAGCCCCCATTTCCCACATGGTAACCTTCTCATTAGTTTCATACTCATTTCATTGACTGTATTACTTTGTTCCTCAAGTTTCCAGGCCAATGGACATCAATTCTAGGCCATTTGGGGGATATATTGGAAAAAGAAGCTATAATTCCTTCCCTATGGGTTATTCAGAAAATAAGCAGCAGTCTGCCTTCATGTCACTGAGGAAGAATCTGCTAAAATGGAAACAGGACAGAGAGGAGCCAAATGGTAGCATAAGTAAGTCTAAATCCACTTTACATCTGGTCCCATCTCTATCTGCAGTTGCAACATGTACTTTTCATTTACATGAGCCAATAAATTTTCTTCTTCAGCTAAAGTTAATTTATGATTTGTAAATGAGAGCACTGAGACTAATCTTCTAATATTTTGTCCCCAAGAAAGTTATATCTTTGCTATCCCTTGCTTAAATCCGCTTATTAATTCTGTCAAGACATAGGTTTCCTAAAATGATCCTACTTTTGTTCTGTACTCACCTGTATAATGAACAGCATGTTTTAAGACATTGCATTGGTTGTACTGCCAATCAGAATGCCATAGACTAGTTGGCTTAACCAGCAAGAATTTATTCCTCTTGGTTTTTGAAGGTGGGAGGTTCAAGATCAAGGTGTGGCTGATTTGGTTTCTGATGGAGGACTCTCTTCCCAGCTTCAGACTCTCTTCCTGGCTTAACAATTGTTTATTTCATGAATGTGTATTTATTATCATTAAAAAATTTGGTTAAGATGCCCCTGAATTGGTGTACCTGAGGTTATTATTTATTGTATAAATAATTGATTGATTGATTTTCATTCATTCATTCATTCATTCATTCATTTGATGCTTCTCTCATTCATTAAGCAAATACCCGTTTGTCATAGAAGAAGACTACCCACTAGACCTACACAACCAGAGAACCCAGTGGCACATAACCAGAGGTTATGTCCTTAGGTTACTTTTTATTCTTTTGTGATAAACACACTGTGAATTATATCTCTTTGTAATTAGATTTCTGAAATTTCAGAATCATTTGCTTAATTTTAATAATTGAAGTATGAGACTTATTTAAAGGTGATTTTTATTATGGTCAACTAATTGACTACAATTAATAATGATATATTTCTATATCAACATATTTGTCAGCTGTGGGTGTTATCTTAAAGATATTTTTCTGATTATTTAATGACATTCACAGTCAATGATATGACAAATGCAGGAAAGTATAAAGAAATAAATAAAAATTGCCTATAATTTTACTACTCTAGCCTCCTATTCTAACTGCTTTTACAAGTTTAAGTTTTTAAAATTTGCATCCTTCTGCATATACATTATATAAATTTATTTTTAAAAGGTTAGCAATGTGCTGAGATCTCTTTCCACTGAATTAATTACTTTAAAATCCATCTTTAAAGTGCTGGAAGTATTAAATTTTATAATTATGGTTGATACTAAAATTAAAACACTTTTTTTTAGTAGAGGTTGTTCCTCATTTGATCATAATTGTTGCAATGAGAATTCTTTTATGTTCATTTTTAGCAACATTTTTTGATTATTTATTGAAAATTAATTTTAGACTTATATTGCTATAAAGTTGAGTTCTGAATAAGGTCATTTACATGTTATATAGAAATTACCATTCAGAAAATCTTTACTTAGTATTTATCTATTTATTTATTTTCTTTTTTATCTTTCTTTCCATTTATTTATTTATTTAACAATCAAATCCAACTCTATTCCTGTTAGAAGATTAATAAAAATACTCTTATCACAGCTAAATAAAACATACATGTATCTACACAACAAAAATGACTTTCTGGGAAGTCTACATTAATACCTTTTTATTTCTGTTCTTAAGCACCAAAAAATACATGAACATATGGATAGAGCAAAAGCAAGAAAAATAAACAACAGTAGTTATCAAAACAAAGCGTGTCATATGTCCTAATTATTTCGCTAATAATCAGTTTTAGTGGTCATATTAGAACAAGTTTTGCAATTTTATCAAGAGTACTTGGTAGAATTCCATACACACATTTTTGCAAAAGTCTTGAAAACTGCAAGATATCATGTCAAATTGCCTTGCAATAGTTTCCCATTTATCAAACATAGACACTTGCATAACTAGCTAATCCACCAATGACAGGTTTCATCGTCTAAAAACTCTTTCCTTTTTATTATCCCATTTTCACTCTTCGTTAACAAAAAACTGTATGCAAACAATTCCAAGCCCTACTTCAAAGGTCCTAAGAGACATCCAGGATTAACAGGAAAGTCAGTGGAGATTTCTGCAGATGCCGGTGACAGACAGCCCACTCGTTTCATCTAAGTGAAAGTGCTAGGAAAGCTGCCAATTCCAGGCACTCCTGCATCCAAGGTGCGGTGATGTCATTGCCATCCTCAACCCCTGCTCTAATTTTCTTGGTGACAGCTTCATTTCTTAGCTTTGCTCAGTTGAAGTACAAGAGAAGGCCATTGGCTGTTGTGTGTTCATATTGTCCTTGGTGTTCCCTTGCTCAGTGAAAGAGGAAATACAGCCTTGTCGGTGGCAGTTCCAGCCAGGGGTGGCTCCAGTTGGCCCATGCAGAGTGTGCAAGCCAGCGCTAACTCAATCTCTGTGTTCTCATCTGAGTCTTCTATGCCCAGGACCCCTCAAGAGATGGGCTGAGGGGAGAGAGAGGTGTGCCTGTATCTTAGCATGCTTTTGGAGGTTTGCTTCCAACAACTAAGAAATGTTTCTCTTTTCAGAAGAAGTGGGAAAGAATGCCAGAAGAGCAGAAAGCACATATCCTATCCAGCTGTTTGAGTAAGAGTTGAAAGAGGGTTTTTCTATGCAGGATCATTATAAGATCCTCTGGCCAAAGAGTGAGTTAATGCTCATTTTATTTTCATAGTTTTTTTTTTTTTTTTTAAGAAGTGCCTGCTTTTACTCCTATATTATAGAATCAGTCATCCATGAAGATGAAATTGCAGTCAGATTAGACTCGAGGGTGTGCACCTGTTTAAGAAACACTGAGGAAACCTGCTAAATGTTTCAGACCCCAAGTGCTAGTTAGCAGACTGCCAAGTAATTGACAGACCCTTCTGGGAGTGAGCTGCAGGCGTGGTGGCCCCCAAAGAAGTATAAAGAGCCCAAAGCAGTCAGGCTGAGGAGATAAACATTAAGTAGATCATCATCCCCTAATTGCTGATTTCACATGACAGTCTCTTTTGAGAAAACAAGGGGCTTGGGGGGGAAAAAGTGAGAATAACTCGATGTGTCTTTTGGTTCTTTTCCTCTCGAGAACTCTAACACACTTAAGCAGAATTAAGGGGAGTTCAAAGAAGGAATCACATGCAATATAAAGGAGAAAAAAAAAAAGAAAGAAAGAAAAGAATTCAGTTTACTACTTTCGTGAGAGTGAAAACTCAAACTCAGCCAATGCTAATCACTCCTTAATTCCTGGAAAATGACCTAGACAATGAAATAGAGTATAACAGAAATTTAAGAACAATTCTAATGATTAGAATTGAAAAAATTAAATATAAACACTGATGGTTTTGCAAATTATCATGGGAGCCTGGGATATGAAAGAAATAAATGAAAGCCTCTTCCTGGAACATCAAGGGATTGTTGAGTGAATTTCCACCCTTTAGTTTTTCTAATGAAATGTTTTAACCTTAAGCACACATAGAATCAGCTCTAATGTTTTTATTCTTCCTTATGGCATTTATTAGCATTTGAATAGCACAGTATGTGAGTACATGCATTTACTTAACACTGATTTCTGTATCTCCCTTTTAGAATTTATGCCCCAAGAAAGAGAGAATTGCCTTACTTAAAAAATAAATGAATAAATAAAGAACCAGTCCATATGAGGAATCTCACTTTGAGCTCAGCTTTAGAGATAAGCAATATAAGAAAGCGAGGAGGGCAGAAAAGGAAACAACAGGCATTAGAATATGGCAAATTGGCGTTTAGGACTTGGGCAGGCAAGGAAAGAGGGCAATATTCCCTGCCAGAATGCTGAGATGGGGAGATGGGGATATAGGGCAGAAGGGAACCAATTGGTGAAGAGGGCTGAGCTTGATAGGATGCTGAAGTTACAGAGTTGGTCTCTGGATGCTGAGCCAGCATGCTGTTTTCCCTTGACTTTGAGAATCTCAACCCTTTGGAGAAATTCCTTGCTCCGGATGCTTTTCAGCTCCTCCCTTTTCTCTCATGATTTACTTGCTCCTTGTTGCATTCATTCAAGAACCTACTTTCTACTAAAATAAGGATACTCAAAGAGGTTCTAAGAAACCATAGGTGACTTTCACTTTAGACCTTCATGGTAATTTTTTACTTTGCAGCAGCCAACACTTAGGATGGAGTATCTCCAAAATGTTAGCACTCTGCTTGGCACCATGGAACAGATAAGAAAGAGGATTTTTGTCTGCAAGGATTTATGCATAGCAATCAAAGAGAAGTCACTGTGCAATGCAGTAAGGGCAAAGTTAGCGTGGTCATAATGCTTCAGGAGTGATCAGAAGGTGTTAACTAGCTCCACTGGGAATATCAGGATTCAAGGCTTCATAGAGGAGTGATATTTATAAAAGAGGACCTTGTTGAGTTGCAAAAGGGGGAAAGATGCATTCACCAGGGAGGAAACCATAAATGAAGGCAGACTGAGCAGAGACTACTTGGTGCTCAGAGGAAATGGCATGACTTGTGGGTAATGCAGGAGCAGTGATCTAGAAGACCAGCAATTTGACAATGACCTCATCAATCACACAGAATCTACAGTACCAGCTCTTCAACATACTCAGAGTAGTTTCTTCCTACATAGACTACCATCTCAAACAGGCATCAGCCACATTCTGTAAAGTTTTAGGTTTTGCATGCCGATGGGTCCCTGTGTGACTCTATTGTCAGAATATGAAAAGAGCCATAGAAAATATGTAAGTGAACATGTGTGGTTATGTTCTAGTGAAGCTCCACCTAGAAAACAGAAGCCATCCATGGGCCATAGCTTTCTACCTTTGCATGCCATGTACTGGTTAGAGTAGAACCTTCTATACTGGGGAACAAGGAAATGATCCAGCATTTCTACACGTTTTCATGTGGACCTGTTTGATGTGCTCATGTGTTCAAGTCTTTTAATGTCCCTTAAAGTATCAATAATTGAAGGGAGATTCATGACTTAACTTTTTAAGTTTTAAAGCACAACTTTAAATACAGTTTTAGTTAGAAGGAAATAACTAGCTTTGGATAAGAAATAAGTAATGTCAATTTTTTTCTTCTACTTCTCTTTCTTCCATTATCCCCCGTTGCAAACTAGAAAATACTTTCTAATAAAAAGTCAATTTCCCTGGGATAAAAATGTCCCAGATTTGCATTTTCTTCAGCTGATGTTTTTACAACTTCATTTTAAAATTTGTTCAGAGCCACAAAGAAGAGGCAAACAGAACTTTCTGGGAAAGAAAGACTAGGAAAGTTGAGTGGCGAATTGATCACTGTATTTTTCCTCAGAGCTTCCCAGGTAAAGCACAGAAATGCAGATTAAGTGGCTGTGCTTGTTCTTAGAGGCTCATTGTGTGTTCACAATACTATCACAACTGGGAACACTGGTGCTTTTTTCCCCTACATACTCAAATAACTAGCTTGACAAATTTTCCCACTTAGCTGACTTTTGCTAAAGCATTAGAGATATAGCATGAAGCACCATGGAGACCAGGTTTTGATCTGTTGCCTTTGTCCAAACATGAAAACAGCTTAACCAAGGTGTTAATTCATTCCATTTTCCCCTTTCTCCCCTTTCTAACTGCCATTTCACCCCAAGAAAATCTCTCTTGACATAAGACATGGCATTTTCTGTGTTTGCCACATCAGTTTTTGTATAACCAACTTAATTTGTTGTTGTTGATGTTAATTTTCTCAGTTTTCCAAGTAAAAAACAAGTAAAAAACACCGGAGCAATTAAACTAACTTCCAGTACTTTAATACCCAAGCCAGTCTCTTAATAGTTTGAAAAGTAGTGTTAGATTCATATACAGAAGTAAGATCAGAATGATTATGGCCAGGCTGAGTTTTGTGGTTTAAAATCTTTATGTAAATTTTAATCACATAGGGAAGAATATAATTTCGACTTTTAAAATCATAATTAGTATATTATTTAAATTTCTTTAAAGGGCTTAAATCTTATCTGAGCCATGTGATTTGTTTTCAAGTGTGAAATTACTAGAAATGAATGTACTATATATAAATATGTATGGTCAAACAGACCAAAGCTACTGCAAATGACCAAAAAGTTCCTAAAATGCACATTTGCCTCTTCTACTGGTCCCCTGATTACCAAGTAGATGATCAGTCTCTGTGAGGAGTTTGTTAAAAGAACAAGTAGCCTTATTCAAGAATATTATTTTAGGATGCCTGCTGATTACTCTGTGTATCTCTCCCTTTTGCTCCTTTTCTTCTTTGGATATAATTTGCTCTAGTGTCTCTATTTTAATGATGTATTTATCTTCTCTATACTGCTTAAGTGAGGTTTTCAGAAGCTGAGGTCATGATTATTAACTTTTGGATTTTTAGTGCCTAGGCATACACCTGGAAACCAGCAGGTAACTAATTTCTGGTGTACCCTTGTCTAATACAATGGTACAAAGGGTTGGATAAAGTATTAGATAATATTTTCCAATCCTTGGAGCCAGGTATTAATGTTTTGGTTCTTATTTTTTTTTTTTTTGGTAACAGAGTAAGCTTGTCTCTAAAATACAGATGGATAAATGAGATAAGAGATGTTGCTCTTTGAGAGGCTGGCTTGCCCTTTCTTGACCCTGTGTAGTTGGGAAGTTCTTTAAATCTTTATTCTGTCTTCTGTAGTTTCCTTATGAAAGCTAACGATTAAAGGGATTTTTCAGCCCACAGTTGTCTTGATTCCCACATACTGACAACATGAGCTTAATTATCTTGAGACCCTGCAAAAAAGGTTGACGTTATTGTTTTGGGAAAACAGCTACTTCTGTCCAAGACTGACCTTCCAGAATGGGAAGAATGCTATGCACTGTGTGTTTTTCCAATAGATTTGAGTTGGCCAGTTAGAAGGCAGTATACCTTAGTTGTCAAGAGCATGGGATCAGGCAGACTGAGTTTTGAGTCCAGCCTCCTCATCTCACTCTTATCAGATGTGTACCCATTGGGTAGAGAATTATCTATAATGACTAAGGAAAGCAATGAGCATAGTACTTAGATTATATGGTGCTGTAAAGATTCATTGAGCTGTAATTACTCAATATCTATTGCATGCCTTTCCTGCGGATGCAACTGAATAAGAAGACACTGTCTTTCTCACTGGGGAGCATGCATCTTAATGACCCTACAGAGTTAATACATTTAAAGTCTGAGGACAATGCTGAACCCAAAGTTAGTTATCATTTTTGTTATTAATGCAAATGTTTAAATCATCAGCCCCCAACCATGTATCACATATCACTCTTCTATTATATTTCCCTCTAGACAAATTGGAGGATCTGTGGGGGCAAAGGTGCACTTCTAGAGTTTTATGGTGTTGTTCTGAAAGGGATGTGGCAAGTGACCAAGCACCCCGACTTTCAGGCCAAAGAGGATTTGGTATGCCAGAAAACAGGGAAAATCAGACCTTTTCTTTCTACTTTTCCTTAGCTACACTGTCTTCATTTGGTCTGCACTTCCCTATCAGCAGGCCCTCACCAACCACCCCTGGCAAAGGCACAAGAGTTTATGGTAAGGAGCTGAGTGAGTCCTGACCACAAATTGGAGGACCTGTGTGGGCAAAGGTGTAGTGTTACACTTTCCTGGACCATGACCTTTCTCATTTGGCAAAGAGTTACAGCTTGCAGTTTTGAGGATGATGGGAAGCAATACTTAACTTCATAACCTTGATTCATATCCTTTCTCTTAATGGCTCTAACAGGACAACTGAAATTTATATTGCCTGATTGAAAAGAGGCTTTATTTGACCCAGACACAAAGTTAGCCTTACAATAATTCCCTAATCTCTGAGCCATAAAAAATTAAATGCCAAGAGTTTGTACCTTACAAGATAAAATAAATGAGATAACTTTTTACTGGTAAACAATCAATAGCCTATTAAAAAAAACCTAGAATAAAATTCTCTGATTTTTGTGGATGGATAATGTTTTATTTTGGTGCATTAGGATTTTCCACTAGCTCTAGAATAATTGTAGAACAGATTTTGAAAACAGCATACTAGAATAAAGCAATGCAATGTGCAATAGTTCAACTTGAAAAATAAGCTAATTGCACATTGTTTGGTATATTAGACCTTTTTTCACTGATTTTGAAATTTAGAAAAACTCCTGGTATTTATGTTTGCCATTTGAACAATTTAAGGCAACTATTAATATTCAGAAACACATACTCATTTCCATTGAAGGGAGATAATTTAGTGGCTGTAAAGTAAGCATTGGCTTTGGATCTTGACAAATTGAGTTGAAATCCTGGCCTTTCCGCTGGCTTGCTATGTTATTTTAGATTAAATTATTTAATATTGATTTTTTATCTGAAAATAGTAATGATGATACCTGATGCTCTAGAATTATAGTATGATATTCCACAAAGGTAATAGAGAACAGGGAAATTAGGTTGCACAGTTTTTTATCTTCAGAATTTTAAGAAAATCACAAAATAATATGTTTCCAACACTAGAAGATGTGATACAACTTGAATGAGTCTGGGGTGCAATGTTTTTTTTTTTAAAAATGCAAATAGACATGATTTTTATCCTATATGGAGTGGACATCATAGAACATACAGATAATGAACTCACTTGAATATGAGTTTTATAGTCAGACCTAGAATATCTTACAACTCTGTGTCTTTGCATAGTAATTTTCCTGGAACCTCCGTTTCTCTATATATAAACACTCAAATTAATGCTACATCTCTTTGCATCATGATTTAGAACTACCACAGAATAGGTGCTCCTAAATAGTATTATTTAAAATAATTTATGGTACTTCTACTTCTGTATAGGATTGACCTAATAATAAACATTATTAGTTCTAGTTTTACCTGGAAAAGATATTGTGACTCTGAATGTTTAGGTCTATAACTATCTAGTTGCACAGTCATAGGATTTAATTTTAAAGGTGGATAACCTAGTTTTTGAAGGCAAAGAAAAAAATCATATTTTTATGTCATCAGTGCTGAGATGGGTAAGTAAAGCCTCTTCCCCATGCCGATTCATTATTAGTACTACTGGACCTCTCTCTAGAGAATAAATCTGTCAGACATAGAATGTTAGGCATTCAGAAGAGCTATGTCCTTCAGCGTATAAACTCAGTTTAAACAACATTTTATGATTTTATTTTCAATTTCCATCTTTCATGTTTTAGCATTCATTTCATTTTATATGTTAGTATCTGTAAGGATGTGACCAAAAATCAGAGCATGGAGGAAAGATGACTCAACAGATTCGTTCATCCAGATCGATTTCAATTCAGGTTCTATTTCTTTTCAGTCTAATACTTATAAGCCTAGGACTCCCTCATAGGCTCTGGCTTCTTAATTAAAATCACTATCACATTGCCTAGATAGAGGAAAGTCTATTTTTCCATGTTTTTCTCCTTTTACACAGAGTTCCAGAACATTAAGATTACAGCTTTTGGCCTAAGATTTTAACCTTCTATAAGCAGAGGGTGATTTTCACCATATCAAATCTGGTATTTATCATTTTTGGCAGTCTCTGATTGCAAATGAAATTTCCCGGAATATTATGAAAGAAAGGCATTGGCATACAGAACATTCCTGATTTATAGTACTAGACCTTGCTTTTAAAATAATTTTGCAGGACAATTTGGCTTATCCTTATTTTTTTTTTCTTGATTTCATAACTTAATGTAGCTAAAATAGACACTTTAATTTGACTGATCAATTATAAATTAGGGACATATAAGGGCATAATTAAGGGTATTTTTGGCTTCTTTGACTTTGGCCTGAATCAGAGAACTGATACAAATGCTAACAAAACTCCTCTTTGCCATCAAAATATAAGATATGATCTTAAAATATAAAGTCTACTATCAATGTTATGTGTTTAACTCTGAATTGTGACTCATCCTCAAGGGAGCTATGAAATAGATTCCACCCCTTCCTCAGAAGAAGTCAGATTCTGCTAACCTTAACTTCATGACAGTAGATACTGAGATCAACAAGGTAAGAGCTGACCTATCATTTCATTAAAAAAAAAAAAATATATATATATATATATATATATATAATATAAATATATATATATATATATATATATATATATATATATATATATATATATATAAAACCTCCTAAACTCTATTACCTCAGAGAGCAATATTTCATTTGTCCTCCTACATGGAAACTTTATTTGAGAATTATTCTTTCCCAAATGTTATTGTTTAAATATTATATTCACCAAAGCTCATGTTTGAGACAAGGCAAGAAAGTTTAGAGGTGAAATGATTGGGTTATGAGAGCCTTAACCTAACCAGTTAGGTAAGGTGTGGCTGGAGGAGGTGGGTCATTGTTGTGTCGTTGGGGTTTATGTTTAGTTCCCGGTGAGAGAGAACATCATATATCATAATGTTCTTCTTCGTCTTGGCTCAGAGCAATGGAGCCAGCCATCTACAGACTGAGACCTCTGAAACTGTGCACCCTCAAATAGACTTTTTCTCCTCTTATTATTCTTTTCAGGTCTTTGAGTTGTATCAGTGAAAAAGCTGACTAAAATATCAACCATGTTTATCATATGACTTTATGATCCTGCTCACTTCCAGTAATTTTAGAATAAACTCAGCACTCTCTGCCATATGGCCCCAAACCATTAATCCATTAATCCAATCTTTTTACATACATGATTTTTGCACTTATATCAGGCCAGGATATTTGCAATTTCCGAAATGTACTTCATCTATCCATATTCTATGCATTTGTATAACACAGTAGGATAATACGAAGTATACATAGTAATCTTTGCCTACAGTCTCTGGCACATGGATCCTAAAACCCTTGTAATTTCCTCAGCAATGGTAATGCTAGGAATATCTTTAGTGCTAAGATTTGGTCTCTGTTCTAGTTTCAAAGACTTAGCTACTAATATTCTTGCAGACAGAAGTGCTAGCACAGTTTTTCATTCTACTATTTTCTCTTTGCCCTTGGTTCCTGACACAGAACTCCTAAGTCCTTTGGAATTTCTTGAGTGATAGAAATTTTTTGTGCTAATGAAGCAATTCTTGGTGGGTTCCTAGACAGCATCTGGATGGGATTTGGTTGCCAGGAGAACCAACCATGTTATTGGAGGGTTAGAACTTTGAACACCCCCTCTCCAACCTGAGAAGACACTTGAAAGTTTAGGTTGATTATCAATGACCACCAATGTAATTAATTATTACAAAGTTTGGATGAACTTTTGTAGAGCTGAACACGTGAAGGTTTCTGGTGGATGGTATGCCTGAAGTGGGCTTAGAAACTTTGCATTTATTCTTCCCTACCTTCCTCTATGCTGTTCTCCTGTATTCTTTAGTATATCCTTTATTAATCAACCAATAAACATAGTTAACATGTTTTCCTGAGCGCTGTCAGCTTGAGCAAATTAATTGAACCTAAGGTGGGGATCATGGGCATTTTGATTTATAGCCAATGGGTCAAAAGCATAAGTCACAGCCTTTGCTTACTGTTGGAGCCTGAAATGGGGCATTCTTTTGAGGCTGAACCCTCTCCCTGCAGTGTCTGATGCTGAAGAGTGTCAGAAGTAAATTGAATTAATGGACACCCTGTTAGAGTTTTCTGAGAAACTGCAGAACTGATTTGGTTCCTGGTGGAGAAATCCCCATACATTTTGATGACCAGAGGTGAAGACTTCAGTAGTGAACTAGGAGTGAGAATAAAAAAAAAAGTGCTTTTTATTTCCTCTCTCAGCATACACCCTACCCTTTGTTTGGAAGAACACGTCTCTCTACCTCAGAAACCCAGTTTGAACATCAGATTTTCCATGTACCCTTTTATGACAAGACTGCAGTAATTCTTCTTGTCTTTTTAGTTATTGTTTATCCGTATGCCTTTCCACGCATCTACTTTGTTTCTCAAAAACTATAACAGATCTAGCAATGCCTCTGCTACCTAATACACCAAAACAGAAGACTTTTCATTTCCACAAGTATTTATTGAACACATTGTGTCAGATACTTTTCTAGACATTTAAGACACACCAGACAACAAAGTTTGCTTGCTTGCAAAGACAAAGGGATGGCTGATTTAAAAAAAAATAGTTTTCTGAATGATAGGATTAGCTAAGTTCTAGTAGATAAGTAAATATTATGGCACCCAACAAAGTACTCAACTTGGTATTGGGACAAATGCTGGTCTAGCTTATTTAGAAATTTCTAAAGGGAAGAGGAGAAATAATACTAATAGTTATTGAACAGTCATACAAAATGAATAGTTATTTTCATTTACTGTTAGCAATAATCCTGAAGGATTCTTAACTGCTTTTACAAATTCTTTTTAACAAAAAAACAAAAACAGAAACAAAATCCATACTCTATCTAACACAGACAGTCTTGATCTGTCTGTATTAGATAGAGTATTACTTAATGGTACATGGATGGCATCTATGTCTCCTGAAGCCAGCTCTAGTTCTCTGAAATAACTGGGATGATGAATGATAATATTTTCATTGGTTGATTCCAACTGCTTTCCAGCAATAATTTCCAATACCAATGGGGAGGATTCCAACTGAAGTCAGTTCCCACACTAATTACCCAGACTCCGAAGATTAAGGGTTAAGTCCTATAATCACCATTTCAGGTCCTAGAAAAAAAATTGGCCCCTCAAGCACTTCCATCTTACTGACAATAAATTTGTGGGTTTCCACAACCTTTCATCAGATTTCTCAATTTACTAAGTTGACATTCAGAATTTGGAAAAGCACTATGCATACAATCACAATTTTATTATGAAGGATATAAAACAGGCACAGCCAAATAAGAGAGATACACAGGATGAGTTATGGGATAGGGCAATACAGAGCTTGTATGCCCTCTCCTGCTGCACCACCCACATTTCCACACTTTGATAAATTGATGCCTTTACCATCTTGGAAGCTTCCCATATGTCTTTGTTCAAGAGTTTTTTTTTTTTTTTTGTTTTGTTTTGTTTTTTATTAAAGATTCATTATATAAGCATGATTGGTTAAATCGTTGCAAATCATTGGCCATTGCTGACTGATTTCAGATTCCTGCCTCTTTTCCTCTTCTGAGGTCAGGGGAAGGTCTGAATGCTCTAACCTTCTAATCAGGTATTAGGCAACTGATCCTGTCCTAAAGCTAAACAGGTACCTTCCAGGAGTCTCCTCATTAATATAAACCCAGGCATGGTCAAATAGGGCTTGTGATGAGCAACTATAGTAAAAAAGATACTCATGTCACTCAAGAACTTCCAAGATATTAAAGAACTCTATGCCAAAAATTAGGTAAAAGGCCAAATATAAGCCAATGCACGGACCCATCCACTACAGGTTATGGTTTAATTGGTCTTCAGTGAGAATCTATCATGGGCACTTTAGAAAGAATCTACAGGGACACTTATGTGGAGGCAGGGTTAAAAACCATTCTTTACATATTCAAGGAACTGTGTTTGGGTGGTAGGTGTTAAATATTTGAAAGCAGATTTATAAATGTTGGCTGAACCATGGTCCAAGCACCATGCTGGATGTTGAGGAAACCACAATGAGCGACCAGGCATGTCACTACCATATGCATTTCATAGTGCTATAGGAAAGACAGATAGAATATATATGCCAAGTAGGATGGAGCCAAAAGGTCAGGTTCAGAGTGATATGGAAGTGTGGAGCAAGGGACCCTGGCAGAGGAGATGAGGGTAGACCAGGTAAAGCTTCCTAGAGGAAAACCAATGATGGGAATCCTAAAAGAAAACCAAAAGGCAGTTAATTGACAAAAGGCAAGCAGATTATTTTTCTTGGCATTTGATGCTCAAGGTGAGGATCATCCTGCACCAGTGACATTGGCAGGCATCACCTAGGGGCTGCTAACAGCACAGAGTACCAGGCCACACCCCAGAAATCCTGAGTTGGTATAGCATTTTACTAATAACACTGGTGAATCCTGTGCACCACCAAATTTGAGAAATATAGCTCTTTTCAATCCCCTCCAAAAGGAACCCCTTGTGAATTTTTGGATGAAATCCCTGAGGTACGGACAGAGAACTAATTGTACAAATATTCCGAAATTTCTATAATTTACCCTAAGAATGTCCCACTGAAATTATTTTTGCTTAAACTTGCAAGATTCATATCCTATTGTTTCCAAAAATTAAAAAAAGTACCTTAACTAATGTAATTTCCATTCCCCAAATGCTAGGAAAAAATGTCCAAAACCTAAATTATAAATCACATTTTCAAAATTTTATAACATATTTCCAGCATTTCATACTCTTCCTTCCCTTCATAATTTAACACACATGTAGTTTAAACCAATTAGCTTTGACTGATGGTAAGAATTTGGTGCTTTTGGCTGCCTTATGATTTCTATCACTTTTCAGTTGTATATATTTAGTTTGTGAGGACTGTGTTAGTTATCTATGGTTGCATGACAGAATAACCCAAATATATGAGTTTAAGACAACAATGAATGCTAATAATCTCACAGCGTTAGTGGGCTGGGTAATTTTTACATTTTGATTTAATCATCCATTTTGATTATATGTAATAAAAAGTATTCTGCTTTATTTATTTTTTCCTGGTACTGGATTGAATCCAGGAGTGTTCTACCACTACTGAGGTACATCACCAGCCCTTCTTAATTTTGAGACAGGGTTTTACCAAGTTGCCAAGGCAGTCCTCAACTTGTGATCCTCTTGCCTCAGCCTCCTGAGTTGCTGGAATTTTAGGTGGGTACCACCACATCCGACTTAACTGGGTTGTTTTTGACCAGCATATCTCATAAGGTAATTGTCAAGGTGGTGGGAAGGGGAATTCAGTCATTGAAAGACTTGCCTGGGGATGGAGGGTCTGATACAAAGGCTCAAGCATGACCTAAATGTTCATGCTTATTGTTGACAGGGGACCTTAGTTACTCACCTCATGGGCTTCTCCATTGGTTTACTTGAATGATCTCATGCTGTAGGAGTGTATTTCCCCAGGGAAACTGATCCCCAAGAGCAAGGCAGAAATTGCCATATTTTGTGAACGAGGCTTTGAAGTCATACTCTACCACTTCTGCTGTGTCCTACTGATTACAGTTCAGCCCTGCCTGTCCAGTGAGAGAAAGGTTACCCATAGGAGTTTGAACACCATGAAGGAAGAATTAAAGGAGCTGATCTTGGAGGCTTCCTAACACAAGGTTCATATTGCATATGACTTCACTTTCATGTTTCCAACTCTTATTTTAAAAAATAAGAACCAAATATAGTGACATGTCAAACATCCTCTATGGGACAAAGATGAGGACTACCTTGAAGCAGACCTGTGGCAGTCCTTTATAATGGACACTTTAATGTGTATAATAACAATGCTGAAAAATAATACTGAACCACTATATAATAACAATATGATATTTAATGTTATATTACTAACAATAGATATATAAGAGTTATATGTCACTTAATTAGTGTCATGAACCATGCTAATGGTTTTCTATATATTAATGAAACATCCTTACAATAAACCGAAGGGGTAAGAAATTTTTCTCTATTTGACAGATGAGTGACTAAATTACAGATATTAAGTAGTATTGTTACTCTATCTCCTAACTTCCTGTATTAGTACTCCTAAATAATACTACTAATTAGTAGACTGAGGGTAGGGTAATAAGAGCATGGACTGACTGCTTAGGGACTGGGAGCCACTTCTAATTACTATAATCTGATGTTGAAAAACAAGGTGAACAGGTGTAAGAAAAAAATATAGCTTAAATTTTCAAGATATTAAAATTACAAACAATGAAAGAGGAAAAATGTGGAAATATTTTTGTTTCATTTCACTTGCCAAAATGCTCAACAAATCATATACTGTTTGATTCGTTTATTACACAAACATTAGTTGAACTTCCATGTGCTAGGTTCTATGGAAGGGGCTGAGACACAGTGTTGAATAGGGCAAAGAAAAATCCCTATGCACAAAGAGTTTAAATTCTAATGAGGAAGGTAGACATCAAACAGGATAAATTAATAAAATATATAGTAGACTAGATGTTGTTAAGAGCTAAGGATTAAGAATTCAGCAAGGATGAAGGGGAAGGGGAGGGAATCGACTACTCAGGGATGATCTTACTGAGCAGGTGACTATTGAGTAAACACCTGGTGGAAGTATGAGACCCAGATCTGGAGATACTGCATTTCATGTGCAGGGACCAGCAAGTGCACACAGTGGGTTCAGAGACAAGCACTTGTATAGCCACTTTGGAAAAACAGCAATGGAATTGGAACAGAGT
This sequence comes from Marmota monax, assembly GCF_021218885.2. NCBI lineage: Eukaryota > Metazoa > Chordata > Mammalia > Rodentia > Sciuridae > Marmota > Marmota monax. Next base: position 10,757,791 of record NW_026695241.1, read on the forward strand.
ATACAAGGAGAGAAAACTAGGAAGCTGGTGTAGAATCAAGACATGGAGGTGTGAGAATAAGTCAATTAAGCCTTTTGGGGTTTCGGTAGGCACTCATTGGGATCGTGCTGTTGCTGTGCTCAGAAAAGATTGAAAGTAAAGGAAGTCAGAAGCAGTAAGCTGAGCTGGTGGCTTGTATAGCAAGCCAGGTAACTGCTGTTATGCTTGGTCTAGGGTGGCCCGAGTGAGGTGGGAGAAGAGTAAAGAAATGGAACTCCCATTTGAAGATAGCTGATGGTTATTTCCTTTAATCACAAAAGTGATGCTAAAGGGGTAAAAGTGATCCAGGACAAGAGCTCCAAAGGTGTAGAATGAGAGGGCCCCAAAGCAGAACCCATGCTCATCTAAGATTAAAAAGGACACAAGCTCTACTACCCACAAAAAGAAGACTGTTCAAAACAAAAGGGATTTCGATGACCTACAGAGTTACTGACACAATGTTGAGAAGTGTAAAGATTTTAAAAAGAAGATGGTACAATGAAGGTTTACAATAATATTTTTTTTTTAATCTGACTCGTGATTATCAAAGTAAAGCTTGGCAAGTTCTCCCAGCAGAAAAGAAAGAAGCAAAGAAAGAGGATAAAAAGTTCAAATTATTTATAAAATGAAGTAAATTTATTTCTAAAATTTCCAGCTATTTATAGATATATATTCAAATGTTGACCCCAAATTATATTGGATTTATCAGTATTTTCTCTTCCAATATAAACACAAGAATCAATAGAATGGATATCAATAGCACAGATCCTAGGATAGTCAAAGACTCAACACATTTCTCTTGAATCTCTAGCAGGGTCAAAATGAAAGATTTTACTAATGGGGAAAATTAGACTCTTTCAAAATGACTGTTCATTCCATAAACACTGAGTGCATCTTGCAAACTAAATGCTGATAGATTACTCCCCAAATTTTCTTTCAGCACTTGTCCTTTTCCACATAGGAGACTGATAAGTCTCAAATGGTATAACATGATATGATTTAGTATTCTATACCTGGAAAAATCAATGGAGATGACTTAATCCCTCCTTTTTGACCTCTACCCACTTGACAGATGGAATAAATGAGGAACATGGGACAGAAGCAATTTACCTAATGTCATACAATTAATTAATTTCAATATTGGGATTGAAAAGCAGAGAACTCTTTCACTATTTATATCTTTATATCATTCAAATATAATGAGGGTCACTTTAAAATTTATTGTTGGTGTTGTTCCCCGCCCCCGCCACATACACTATACCATTAAAAATATGTGTTTCCTATTTGGATTCACACTGGCATCTCTCCACAGCTGTGTGAGGACAGGTGTAAAGGGGCAATGTGTGAACTTCCCATTTCCCTCTCCTGCTGGGGAAGTGCAAATCCACAGCCTGGGATCCCAAGGAAGAAGCTCACAGAGCCACATGGAGGGGAATCTGTTTCTTCACATCGGCATCCTCAGTCTCCCACAGGACCTGGCACACCCAAGACACTCAGTGTACTTCCACTAAATGAATGAGTAGATTGTTCCTTGCTTAATGTCAGTGAAACCCAGAAACCCAGCAAGGGGTAAGTCACATGGACTAGCATGGAACTGGCTCGCAGTGCCTCCTGGGTTATAGGTCTGCTTTGGCTGGGATGAGGGTGGAGGCTTTTTTATGTTACATATGCATTTCATAGTTTAAAAAAATCACAGTGTAGGTTTTTAAAGACAGATAAAGGAAGACATAAAGCATCTGTGAAAGGATTCTCCTCCAGGTAAGAGAAATGGAAAGTGGTGTGATTACTGGTGAGAACAAATTTAAATCATGCAGAAAGAAAGTGAAACCTAAGTTGCTACTTTTCTTAAAACAACCTAGTCCTCCATCAGTTAGGTTAAAGGTACCTTTATAGGGACATGTGTTCTGAAATTCTGGTTCTTATGAAATTCCACTTACTAAACCATATTCCTAATCTTTAAATTACAAGACTCTAAATCATCCATTTTAAGGGGAAAAGGAAGTATGTTAAACATGGCCCCTTCATACAGTAGCAGAACATGTGTAGAAAATTCATTCTCTATCAATCAATGCAAAATAGCAGTTCTATCTTTTACAAAAAACATTTTGTTTTCAAAATTGAACTCAGCCAACAGTAAATTATAAGACTTGGAAATTAGTTTGCTATGCAGGAACATTCAGATTACGGATTGACACAAAAGGAAGCCACTCGCTGCCTAACTGCTTGACTTCTGGGAGCATATAGCTGGTCTGACTGGAGTTGTCCACTAGAATTTCAGCAATCATGAACTTCCTTCTGTGCAAGCACGGACAGGTGATAATTTACTGCCATCCAAGTGGCTATAATGGAGTCGTTTTTAAAGACGAAATTTTTAAAAGTCAGACTCATATTTTATGTGTTACACAGTTGCAGCTCATTCTCTTACAGAAGGAAAATGGCTGTAATCATGAAGAAAAGGTCACACACTTCTTGAGTCTCCTCCTTGAGCACACGGAAATCTGCACAAATACATACAGAAATACACTCAGAGGTTAACTGCATGCCTCACTGCCTACGCCTTCTTCTCCAGGATCCAGCACTAGTGTGAGATGAGGAGACACTCAGTCTGGGTGCAGTATTTAGGGGAGACAACAAAGCTCCACAATTGTAAGTTTTCTGTGGAAGGAACCTCTGAGCTAGAGCCAGTCCAAAGCTCCACAATTAACGTGAAGATCAGTAATGCTGCCTACTCTGCCACACAGGCATCTGAGGTAGAAAGGAAACAGCAGTAATACCCATCCTATTTATACTTGAAATGTTGATATGTTCATCATCAGGGATTTTTTTCTTGCATTGCTTTTTGAGTTTTTGAGTATTATATTAAAATATTTGTTTGGATTATTGAGTCCTGGGAGTCTCTTAAGTTTTGTCCTGGTGGCTTGTGCCTTGCTAGTCTAGGTCATCTAATCTGAACATGTGCCTGCCCGGATGACTCTGTTTATCTCAAAGACATCAAATGAATACTCAAGACCTCAAGAATTTCATTCTATTGTATCGGTTTCTCCACAAACATAGGAATATTCAGCCTCTTGGCAACCCCTCCAAAAGCATGGCTTCTTGGGATTTAGAAGAACACTGGAAGGTAAGAAGAAACTGTGAGTAATCTGAAATCTATCACTGTGAAAATCAGAGCTAAGTAAGGAACTCTAGATCAGAAAATAAATCCACGCTCTGAATTTGAGCCTTTATAACATCCACACAGGAATACACCCAAATAGACTGCGTGATGGATAATGTGCTATAATCAGCAAAGCCTATTTTCACTGAGACCTGTTAGCATGATCATTCTTACACTGAGTCAGATTCAAGTTTTCCTTCTTAAAAAACTCACTTTGAATCCCTTGATCTGTTATTTACCAAGACTGATCCTTTGTTCATTCTTCTAAATTTTGAAGATAGATACAAATTGGCATCCAATTGAAACAATTTTTTTCATTTTGGGCATTTATCCTCAGGAGAGAATTATTATTTTCCTACTAAATGTTGTTAGGAACTTGAACTATGTTGAAATAAGAGCAAAAATTCTGGTAGTCATCACCATCATGTTTCATCCTCAGACTGGTTTCTTAGGGCTGAAAATGTGCTGATTTTCTCACCCTGGACAGTCATCAGCAGTTTCTGAAGGCATTCAAATAATATGAAAGTCTGCAACCAACCCTTCAAGAATTTGTCTCCTTAGGGTGAGGTCCAGAGGTCTTTTTGTTATTGTTGTAGATGGACACAACATCTTTTACTTTATTTATTTGTTTTTATGTGGTGTGGAGGAATGAACTTGGTGCCTCACGCGTGGTAGGCAGGCAAGTGCTCTATCACTTATCCACAAACCCTTCCCTAGGCCGAGGGGTCTTTGTTGTTAAAAAGTTCCCTGGGAGATTCAAGTACTCCAATGAGAATCAGGCTAGAAAAATTTAAGATTAAATATTTCATTAATTTTCACAAAGCAATTTTCTCCTCTGTATTTAAGGTTCTTCTTAAAACTGAAATAATTATTTCACTACTAAAAAGAGATTATATGGGATCGACTATTTTCCTGGATTGCTCAGGGGTAGAAAAATTAGGCAAATATAATGGTATCCTAAAGCAATATGTAACATATGGTTTAGAAATCAGAAAAATCTCAGTGAATTTTCTAGATTTTCATTCAGGGATAAACATTTATCTTATAAAATGCTATAATCAAAGACAATTATAATACTTTATATCAAAAATTATGTACCTGTATTATTTCCTCCGAGACTTATGAAAATTCTAAGACAAAGAAATGTACCAATGTGCTTATTTCAGTGACCCATCCATGCCAAACATAGGAGATATTCTACTGTTAATGTTATAATTTAGTAAGAACTATCATAATCATAATGTCAGTTTCTATGAAATATTCTATGAAGCATTTTATCAGCTTAAGAAAAAAAGTATTAATTCAAACCAGGAGAGTTAAAAAAATACTACAGGCTAGCCAGGTTTATATGATCTAATGTTTTTATTGGGGTTTCAATTTGATTAAAAGATAAGAACTCTTTCTAATTATTATTTTAGGATAAACATTCGTTGACTTAATGAAATTTTACTGTACCTGATTAGCAGTTGACTTTAGACACAAAAGCCAAGGCCTACAACAAGAGAGAAAAGCATGTGTGGTCTTGTCGGCTGTTTATTTGGGCAAAATCAGAAGCACTTTTAAGTCTGGCTGGATTCCCTATTTTTAAACTGTTTTCCATTTATAAGCACATAATGGCCACAAGGAAATACCTTCAGGTTTTCTATGCTACTCTAAATTGGTGCTTTCAGGAGAAGATTACTTAGAGTTGAAATGCATGTCTTTAATTGAGAGTAATTTCAGTTCTAATACCCCTTACACTTATGAACAAGGGTTCTGTGCCAAACAGGCTGGGGTATCTAGATTGAGAGATGAATAAGATTTCATACTTACTCTCATGTGTCTTTTTACTAAATCTCAATGAGAGTACAACCCTTTAATAGAGCCAATCTATTTCAGATCTGGGGTGACTCCCTACTATAGCTTGGATTCTTACACCAATAAACCACAGATCCTCTTATCATATGTAATAGCATCAAATTAATCCATTATATCCAAAATAGAATATCATAATTCTCAAGGCTTGTTGGATTTTAAATACTTCAGTGCTATCTATAACAACCTATCTGTGGTGGTGGTTTTGTTTTGAGTTCATAAGAGTTAATGAAGTTAATAATTCTTAAAAGAAGTATAGATTGTAGAACAAGGTGTATTACAGCCATGCTTCCTGAATACATTGATTGAATTAACCCCACTTGTGTCATTTGTCAAATAGCTTTAGGAGTTTTATGTATAGGAATTAACTGTAGCAGGACACAGTTATGTATTCAGAACTGATTTTTTTTGAAAACCATCTTTCTTTCTGAATTTGCTACACTCTGTTAAGCAAATTACTCCTCATTGGAGTCCTTTGCATTGTAATCGAATTTCATTGTAAATGCAGACTATCCTTGACCATTCCCCTTGAGCTAGAAAGACACACATTGTCGACTCAATCTATGAAACTATCAGTAAAGGAAGCAAAAAGGAGACATAAATGTGAGAAATTTTCCAGAAGCCCTCAATGTTATAGTTGTCCAGCCTGTCATGTTGGATTCATTTAGACAGAAACGGCTTTCACAGAATGCCCACCAGACTCGTTCCCACAGGCTGTTTTGCCATCTGTAGTATTAAAGAATATCCATTATGAGTGCCTTGGGGCTACTCTTTTAGAATTGATTACAAAGTGTTCATGATGCACCACTGAAAGTGGAATTATTAACTTAAATTTTCCAAAACAAAAAATCCAACCAGTTGCTTTATTCAACCAGAAACAAATAATAACCTGTGTTTTAAATTTCATATCTGAACTGAAAACACACAGAGAGACACACGTATGTTCACCTTTGCTTGAGATAGATCCCTGCTAATAAAAATTCATTTAACTGAATGATGGTCATAGAAAGTTGATACGTAATATAATCTACTTGAGAGACCCCTTTTCCTGATTTATTTATTCAAAAAAGCACATCTCAAAATCCACAAGCATCTAGCTCATAAAAAGGGGATCATGAGGTCTTATTTTCCTTAAGTAAAGCATTCAGATGCAGGTTAGATGGACAGCAGTACCACATGTTCTATAAAGCTGTATTATTGGATGCAATGACTTTTCCCAATTTAGGAAATAGATATTTAAGCCATTTCCTTAAAAATTGTAATAAACTTTTTAGATATTCTGACCATGCTACTTAAGGCAATTCTTATTTTTGTAAATTGAGGTTTTCTTTTTAAAAATAGCCCATACAAAGTTGGGGATATCAAATATGGTTGTATAGCCAGTATTTGATATTAGAGGTTTAGTTACTTACAAGCACAAAGAAATTCTCTAAGTGGCCTCCAAAGTGATTGTTCTGGTGATTTCCTTTCTCTTTTATGCTGCATCTTTGGACTCCTCCTAAGACATGGTTGCAAAAACATATTCTCAGCCTCAAAGGACAAATTATTTTCCAATATGTTATCAAGAGAAAAAACGGTATAACTGTTATGCAAATTAGGTGCTTAATTTCGGCCCTCTATTAATCATGAAAGCTTGATTTGGAACTGATCCCAGAGGTCATTCAATCATTGAGTGAATCACTTACCCCAAGAAACCATAATATACACCATCTAAGTCAGATCACAGCATTCACATGTGATGTACTTTGTGTTCAGCTGAACTGGGGCAGATGATTCAGTGACTCCCTTGAGTAAAATGTTGGCAGGTCCTTCTATTTTGGGGTATTCTTACATATTGGAAATTTCTTTTTTTTTTTTTTTCTGAGGTGGACATCCATTATTTTTCTGGTCTGCCAGTTATCCTTTCCTAATAGAAACTATTTTTTTCTTCTCCTCTTGTCCACAGGCATGGTGCTGCAGGGAGCCAAGAGCTCCTCATTCCCTCTGCAGAGGCTGCAGCAGGCCTATTCACCAGGTGCTTCCTCTCCTTGCTCAGAGACACACACTTGCCGTGTCCATTGGACTCTCTGTCTCAGGACTTTAAATCATGTGAAATGAGATAACAAAGACGAAACAATAAAGCAGATAATTAGGGGGTTTTTGAGTCACTTTAGAGCAGGTGTGCTAAGTAGATAGTTCCTGCAGTTGCCTCTGGACCCCAGGCTTCCTTGAATCCAGTCTCTTGATATCTTTCCAATTCCTTCTTTTCCTTCAGTCAACCACTCTGTTCCCATTGCCTGCAAGCAAAGAACTCTCGCATATAATTTCCCAGTAGTTTCCTTTTTTGTACCTCAAGTTTACTGGCTTGAATTTGTCCATGTTCACAGATCCAGAATTCAAACAGAAATCCTGCTGACTATTTAACTCCCTTTTGGTCAAACAAATAAGCTTTCCTACAACTATTACTTAGAGTATTTGAATTGTAGACTTTCAACCCACATTCCTGATCCCAATTCCTCTTTTGAGCCTTAGGTCACATGAAACTGGGAGTGAAATAAATGACACAAGTGTCACACTCCTGGTTTTGGGGAGGGGGCTGATCTGGTCACAGCCCCATTGCCTTCCTGACCCTGTGACCATGTTTGATTAATTTCCCAGCTAAATTTAAGACTAATTATTTTACTGTTGCATTTTGTCTAATGTATTATAGCCATTAATTTAGTATTAAACTATTAGGATTTTAATTAAATATGCTATCATTCCTTCTGAATCTTCATTAGATTCAATGATAAAAGGTGTTGAATAGACCAGATCCCTGTAGAAGATTATTAATGATCTGTGTGTGGTTCACAGCAGTTTAATCATAAGTGGCTTGTTACTGAAAGATTTTTTTTAACTGCAAATTATCTAACATACCTAATCACTTAAACATATTGAAATAACTACATACCTGTATATCCGAGGAATGAAATTTCAATTCAGCCCTAATTTATCTGTATTTCCTCAATGTGATACAAAATATTTCTACTAGACCAACAAATAGAATCATAAGTAATGGGTGAAAAGATTTACTCTTGTTATATGCAAAGCAATCTGTGAGCTTCTATTCTGTTCTATTCTATAGTATTCCTTTACTTTAAAAAAAAGTAGTCATGCAAGTTTAATGATTTCTATCAATATTACTTTCTTGATTGTGATATTGCATTATAGTTATACAAGATGTTACCACTGGGGAAACTTGAAGGACATGAGAGATCTCTTTGTATTATATTGTATAGCTGCATTTGAATCTACAGTTATCAAAAAATTTTTAAAGGATAAAAGTCAGTTATGGCCTAAATTAATTCAGAGTTTTAATAATGATACATCAAAAGAAATTTATAGGAGACTACAATAAAAGTATTAATAAAAATAATGAATAAAGCAAAGGCAGCTGGCATCCATCAATTTTTCAATATTATTGTGAATGTTCTAGCTATTATAATATGATAAGAAAAAAGGAAATGATATTGTAAAGAAAATAAAACTGGAGTAATTTCTAGATTGCAGCATTATGTATAGGGCAAGTGTTAAAAATATAATTAGAAGTTGGATTATAGACAAAGTGAATATGAATAACTAAAAAGTGAAATTGGCTAATCTTATTATAAATAAAATAAGACACTAGTTTTCACTCATAGATAATTGCATTTTAAGGACATTTATGAACCTAATTTTTTCTGTGACTGTGACAGGTATTATCATAGGCTGCTGTGGTAAGTAGAAATTGGTAGAAAACTTTTTAGAAAGCAATAGAAAAGCTGCAAATTTATGTATGTTTATTTCATAATCTTTGTTCTAGTAAATATTTGCTTTGGATTCCATTTTAAATACATAAAGCACTTTGGTAAGAATTTGTGCAATAAGTAGTTCACTATAGCTGAGGCTGTAATTGTAACAAGACATTTTTAAAAGTTTAAGTTAAACCAGGGATTATGTTCAAATGCATTTATGGAAGGATTCTTTACAGCCTTAATAATGTTTTTAATAAGATTGTTTAATAATAGGAAAAGTACTAAAATGTAATATTAAATGACCAGAAGGAAATTCACTAAAATGTTGATGGCTGTTATTTCCTATTACTTTTTGCACTAAAAGAATTTAAATTCTTTGAGGTGGTTGCTTCTCTGATGTGGTTACACTTTGGAGTGGCTTTTAAAACATATGTTCAACAAATATGTATTAGTCAGTGAGGGCTGCCGTAACAAAGTACTACATACCAGGTAGTTTAAACAGCAGAAATTCTTTTTTTTTTTTTTTTTAAGTTCTGGAGGCTGAAGGTTCCAGCCAGGTTGAACCATTCTGAAGCACCTCTCTGTAGTTTGTGGACAATGGCCTTATCTCTTTGCTTTCATCTCATCTTTTCTCCATGCATATCTGCATCTTTATTCTACTCTCCCCTTCTTATAAAGGCACCAGTTAAATTTAACTAGGGTTCATCCCAATAACCTCATTTAACCTTAAGTACTTCTTTAAAGACCCTATCTCTAGATATATTCATGTTCTGAGTTAGTAGGGTCATCATATGAATTTGGGGGAAGATTATTCAGTCTATAACAGTGCTCTGGATAGACCAGTTGGTGCTACATACACTCAAGCCATCATTGAGAGAAAGCACACACATTATGTATTATAGCGGTCCCCCCTTATATTCAGGGGATATGATCCAAGCCCCACAATGGATGCCTGAAAGAGTGAATAGTAATGGACCCTGTGTATACTGTGATTATCTAGACACCCAGTGGCATTGCCACATAGTACTAGAGTTAATGTGTCCTGCCATGTCTTATGCCCTGCTGCCTTGAAGGAATCATGACCCTGTGTTTTGAAGCCATTACTAAATAAAATAAAGCTTACTTTAACATAAGTATTGTGGTGCCAAGCCAGTCTATCTAACAACCTAGAAGCCATCAGTGCCTAGCAGGTGGATAGAGTATACAACATAGATATGGGATAAAGCGATGACTGATATCTCAGGTCGAGCAGAGCAAAACACCATAAGATTTCGTCACACTACTCAGAGCTACCCAGAGTTTCAAATTTAGAAATAATTTCTGAGAGTTTCCATTTTATATTTTCAGAGCACAGTTGATTGAAACCACATAAAGCTTAACCACGGATGAGGGAACTACAGTATATTAAATACAAGAAAAGAAATTAAGAATGTTAAAAGAATATGAGTAAGTAAATACAGATTGAAACCCTGATACATAATTTCTCGAACTCTGTGATCAACTTGAATGTTCCCTGGGATACCAGTTACTTTAGAAACCTCTGAGCCACATCAAAGATTTAGTGCTTAAGGACATTTTCTTCCCTTTGGTAGCAATCCACATAGAAGTACCCAAGGCAGACTTAAAAATAGTAGGTGCAGTTCCTTTATCTTGGTTCATTTGTTCACACCAATCAATGCAATATTCAACTGTATTGTTATGTATAAGGCAGTTATATTACTGCTATGTTAGGTCTCTCCTTTATAACATTACAGTGAACTTAAGTGGACAGACACATTTCAGGAGGATGACAGGAAGAAATTCTCTCAACTCTCTTCTAGTAATTCTTAACTAGTGGAACAATTTACCCAGTTCTCTTCGTGGAAGGCTTCAACCAGCCTTATTTTAAAATACATACCATACACTAAAAACTTCAATTTCCAATTCATATAACTATGCCTGTTTTTCCTAATTTCTTAATATTCTTAAAGGAAGGAAATAGGCAGACTGTAATCATAAGGCTATGAACACACAGGGGTCCCCTTTGAATGTTTTGTTTGATTAGTTAATATATTTATTTATTTTTGGCATGTGAAGTTCTATGATATTTTTCCCATTGTAGGTTTCTGGTTGTTTTTCCAATATGAAACAGTCGCAATAATATGACCACATTTATTTTTCAGAAGGATATCTGTGTTGTCCCAGCTGGTGAGTCGCCTCTGGATGCCATACAGCAATTCAGATAAATCAGTCCTCAGTAGCAGCATATGTTCCCTTAGAAGAGGAAACATTTGCACAACTTGGGTTATGCAGAACCCTCCTTAAACCCAGACTCTTCCAGTGCTGAAAGAACATTTCTAATTTGAGCCCCCATATGAGGAACACATCACCACTCACACTCTCCTGTAAATGGATATTTTTAAATGGCAGCTGATGGAACAGTCCAGAAGCCAGAATGGAAAAGTCAGTGACGTATTTGTCACAACAAACAAGGTGTTCACAAATGTCCCATTAGCCACCAGCTTTAGGTATTGACAATCCTATAAAAGGCAGTTCTACCTCATATCACCATGACTAATTTAATTTGTTAAGTCATGGTGGCAGAAGGTTGCAGATGAAATAAAAGCAATTCTTTGGAATAACATTTCACTGCAGTGTACTCACATAATTTAGTATTTATTTCCAACTCAATTTACCAAGGCAACACACATACAAAAATTAATGCTATACATATACTTTATGGTCACCATTAAATAAGTGCCTTTGACAAATATGTGTCATACTTGCCTTTTTAGCATCAACACTGACAGTTTTAAAGTGATGAAGGTGATATAACAGGGAGGAACGTGTTCATGCTAATGCTGACATCAGTAAAATTATTCAAGCAAAACCTTTGTGAGCTTTGCTTACCAATTCCTTATGCAGACTCTCCATGAAGTGGATAAAAGTATAGTTTCTAAGATAGACACATTTTTTTAACTATAAAGAACAGGAACACACCCAAGTTAACACATGCAACAGGAATTATTGCAAGGCCACAAGCACATGCAAACTAGGAGAGGCTGGGCACTTTGTTTTCAGAAATCCAAAAGGCTCATGGTCTACACTAAATAAAACAGGATAGAATTTTTACTTTATAACTTTGCCATTGAGTTGACCCAACCGTTTATGAACTCCACATTGTTCAGTTTCCAGTTGTCAAATTCAGTTTCTTTTTCCAAATTATGCTCCAAATAAAAAAATAAGATTGATTTAGCTCATATTTTTACAGCCTACTGGCAAACACTCACTGTCTCATGGACTGAAAAGTGAAGGGAGCTACACATAGCAGACAGCTTTCAATAAGGTATGAGGTAGAAGGTAAAGCTGGGCTCCGTATATCAGCAGAGAGGCTGATATAGCACCCAGTTTCCTGATTCAACCATCTTGTTGGTTTATCCCAAATAAGGATTCATCTCCACTCCCATCAAAAGACTTGGGTTCTCCCTTCTTGGGGAGGAAGATGCAACATCCCACTCCCACCCTTTTCCTGGTGAGTTCAATTAATCTGCTTTTAATCCTAAATTGACTCTAGACACACATCTTCCTAGTTGCTCTATTGAACACACTTGACATTCATCATTGATACTCTTGTTGTCTTTGTCAACATCTCTTCTAAACACCCTCTTGAAGCAGCCAGCTGTGGCTTTGGAACTTTTACTAGGTCACCTAGCTGCAGAAGTTCAGAGCTCAACAACCCAGAGAAGCAGCTCCGAGCAGGGAAGGAGGGTGATATTGTGTCTTAGGAGACACTTGATAATGTCCAAAGGCACACTGGGCTACCACGAGTGAGTGCTGTTGATGTCTAGAGAGGAGAGGTCATGGAGGTGCCAAACAGAGTGCACAGGACACTCCCATGACTAAGGGCTATCTGGTCTAAAATATCAGAGGTGTCAAAGTCAAAAAGCCATTGTTTGGAGGAATTCTGAGGATCCTAACCCAGAGGCTAATATATGTGGTTAAATTTTGAAAAGATCAGTCTCCAAGTCAGAGCAAATCTTAGTTGCTAAAGGAGACTCCTATATGTAACTTCCAGCTCTCATGATTGGCTGTCCAAGCAGGGATCATCCTGTGCCACATTCCTTGCCAGACGGTACAGATGCTGGCACACATACATGCACAGACTCTGGTGGAACTGGAAAACATGTCTTTTGACATTTATTCTTGCAAAGGTGAGTATGAAAAACAGAATAACCCAGTTATATATCTCCCTAAACATCCTCCCTTATTGCACTCAGAAGCTTAAAGCCTGAGTGCTAACAGGACTCCTCGTGCCAAGTCAGAACCTTACAGATCAAGCTTCTGTAATTGTCAACTACTTAAGTGAATTTGGGGATGTCTGTTCTACTTGACAGCCATCAGTGCTTAGAATTCAAATGGAGGGTTTCATAAATCCAGGGCAGAAGCAAACATTATTGTTTTTTTTTTTTCCTGGGTGTTTATTATGTACCAGATCCTGTGTTGGAATGAACACCTGGAATGAATGTAAAATTGAATGAATGGTAAAAATTGAACCATGTTCCTTCACTGATTATTGTGTCCCTCATAAAATCTGTGTTTCCCTATGAATGTAACTTTCTTTCATGCCAATGGTAGTATACAATGCTGGGAGCACTCTTTCTCAACTCTTTGCTCTTTCCTAATATGCATAAAGAATGCATTAACATCCCCACACTCCCATCAATAACAACTAAGTGGCTCTTTTTAAAGTATATATGTGTTGGATGGGAGGAGAAATAACAGAGAGATGTAATAATGTAAATCTTCCAAGTATGTCTGAGTCCCCAGATGTTGAGTAGAAGTGGATGCTTTGTTCCTTCAAGTTCTAGGAAAGCAATTCTTGCTTTCTGAAACACCTTGAACTTTGTTTACATTGCAAGAATTAGTACATACTTTGCTTACAACTTTTTCTAAAGCCAGAATTACAATATCAATATAATGGTCAACATTTCTATTTATAAGAAATGTTCTATTGAAATTTCTATGTATCTGCTAAGTCCTTGAATCCTGTGCAACTGCCACTATTTAACTAAATGCAGAAGATACAACTGAGACTCAGAGCAGTCACGTTCAGATTAGAACCTGGCAGACTGTATCCAGAGCTTGAGCTATTCAAAGTTTTCAGTTCTATTTTGGTCTTCCTTTAAGAATCTCATCAAAATCTTTAAGTTTCAGAGATATGCTCTTCAATTTATGGAGTTGTTTCTCACACTTTGGAAATTCATTGTGCACTTTCTTAGGATTTCTTTGGTAGTGTTGTGTATTTGAATATGTCGTGATTAATAGATAGTACAATCATTGAAGGTAGACCCTCCTATGCAGGCCAATTTTAACTTTATTTATCTATATTTTTCTTTCTAGTCTGTCTTCTATTGTCCTGACTACCAGAAGATACTGAAATCTATGCTTCTAATTAGTATTTACATATGAAATGGAATCCAGAAGATCAAAAACCTTCAGCCCTATTCTAAGTGAGATTTTAAAAAATGTTTTATTTTCTAATATTTATAAACTGTGCACAATCCAATTTCATCACCCAGATTTTATCATCAGGGCCAACAGGTTCGGGAAACCTAAATGACTTGAGGAAAATAGAATCTTAGTGGCCAGGCATTTATACAAGGAACCATTCCTATAGGTGGCGACAATTTGGAGCACTCACTTTGCTTTTCTCTGGTAGATTTTTCTCTTTTCACTTTGCTTCCTCTGGTAGATTTTTCTCTTAAGCACAGTCATAACCATAATTGAAAAGAGACAACTTGGGAGAATTTACTCAGGAAATTAATTAGAGGGAGCACCTCCTCTTCCTCATATCCCTGTTACTATATAATATTTGATGTATTTTTTTCAACATCACATTTTATGATTTGAAATGAGTTATTGATATTTATTCCCAGGTTCCCTGTTTCTGAAGATAGTCATAATAGCCTGGCATCACTACAATGAAATACCTAACACAGGCTTCTTATGAATAAGGTTTATTTAGCTCACAAATTTTGAAAGTACAAAGTCCAAATGGCATAGTACAGGCTCTGTGGTGAGAGAGGCTGCCTCATTTCATGTCATGGGTAGCAATTTTAGAAGTACGTGGGAAAGCAAGGAAGTGATTATATCTGCAATCAGAAGCAGAGTGGATGAGAGGGGCAAGGCTTGTTCCTTTTATAGTGCTCCTCTTGTGAGAACTCAAGGGACTGCATGAGAGTTGTTTCATGCACATGTCTTCCCACTAGTCTCTTCCTCTAAAGATTTCACCATCACTTTTTTACTATATAATAGTGTTTGGTTTCAAATAAATATAAATGTGATTGCCAAACATTAATGGAAATGAAATACAAGCCCATGAAATACAAGTATGATGTTTTGGCATAGCACCCAGCATGGTCTTGTTCTTTTGATATTTTCATATAGTTTCTTCTGGAAGTAAGTTTGCAGTTCTAAGCAACAAAACTTTTTATGTTCCAGAGTTAAAAGCCCTTTATACATGTTAATGACAAGATGGACTTCAAGAAGATAGGGTGCTTATATAATTTATAATTTATCTAACTCGACAACAGAGAACAACAATGACCTAACCAATATGGCATTTGGTAACAAAGAGAAACACTGCATGCATAATCAAATGTTTCTGGGATGTAGCAACTGATTAGCACAGATTTTAGGTCAAATATGGGACTTACGGTCCAAATGTTGGATGCCATATGCAAATTTTATAGCTCACTCTTCCTGAATAAGAAATCTTGTGCATGACTTAAATGTCATAAACATTTTACAAGTCTTTCCTAGCAGCAGATTTCCTGTACTGGGAGTTAAAGGGCAAGTGTAAACCTGAGAACATGCTCTACATATGTATGACAGATATAAAAACACTCTTAGTGACCTTTGCTAACACATCACGCTGACCACTTTCATCCTGAAGATAAACTGCCAGACTGAAGCCACTTTTTGAGCAGGTCAGTGGTATTTAAGAGTCTTGGGCTCTGAAAAATACAGCTGTCTCCTTCTGTATAATAATATTGACAAGCATTTCATGTTCTTTGAGGTATATCAACACTTTTTATCACTCACAATTTATCTCCCTTTTTCTTAATTCCCAGCCCAGAAATGCAATTGATAGGTAGATTATCTAGATAGAACATACTGCTCTTTAATTGAGTTCTAATGGGTTACATTAATGTGGTTAATTTTACAAGTTGATTATGGCTCATAGGTCATAACTGCAGGAGCCAAGAGTTTACAATAAGCTCTGTCTTTTCAAAAGATTTCTTGAAGAATTTGCCCAAATCCTCTATTAGCTGATGACAGCCCTAGGGAAGAGGAACAAGGGAGGATTCAAGTGAACAGAGTGTTTTGGAGAAGAGTAAGAAGAGACAACTGAGTGATAGATGGACAGTAGGTTGTGTTTGCTTTTTAGTTTTTCCAAGGGCCAGATGTAGGTATAAATATCAAATAATTGCATTCTCATTTTTCTCTTCATTTTGGTCTGCTACACTAATAGAAACTTCCCAAGAGGTTTATTTACTAACAAAGGAAAAGACTGACTCTATAAGCCATGAACATCATGGAAACAAAAATTTAAACCTTGTGAAAGAAATACAAATATTTTTCTTTAAATTCAGATTACAGTCTAGACTCTTAACAGCAGCATTTGTTTTATCTACTCAGGAGAATTAAAATTTTCAGTGAATAATTCTTGACACACCAGGACAAATTCCAGCCTACTTGAAATGGCTTTTTGGTGTGTGTTCTTGTGCTCATTCTGATGGAAACAGAATTTGGAATCAAATTGAAATCAGAGAAAGCAATAAAAAATGCATACATAGCCTGCAGATATAAAGCATGGCCTCATATATGAGTTATTTCAAATATCCGGAAATGATGTTTAATTTGAATGGCTCATATTTCCAGTGATCTTTCTGCCATCCACTAATTCTAATCAGCATGGTCAGCATGCACAGAGAAATCTTAAAACACTTCCCATTGGTTATAAATCCAGAAATCTTAACCATAATGAAGGTTTTTTCCTCTGCTTCAGACTGAAAGCCCAAAGAATGTGAATCTTAAACATACCGGATCTTGAGAATTAAGCTCTTACGTATCTGGGTACTCAAATTATTTATTTTTGTAAGAAACATTTTACAAAGCTCCTTTTTAATGTGAGCCAGTAGTGAGCTTATATACACTGAAAAGATATAAGCTTAAGCGATGAATTGCCCCAGCACACTAAATGAATTAAGATCATCAGACATGCCCCGAGACCACTGTGGAATCTAATATATAACATCAGGAGAGTTTATTTTTACATGTATCCTTCTTCCAATTACTGTATATGCTAGCCCGGCCACTTCATGTAACATTATGTAAAGAATTCTCTATTAAAGTCATAGCAATAAACCCCAGTGCTTCTGGCCCACTTTGCATGAGATAAACACCCAACATGTGTTATTCATTTCAAGTGCATTTCATCTTTGTTTGCTGTCATTCAGGCCAGATAACCAACAGAACAGCTGGGAGACTAATGTGATGCAGAAAATATTATTAGTATTATTATTTTATCTGGATTTTTAATCCAGCTTGCAAGAATGTTTTTTTCATGTCTGGAAGAGAAGGAGACTGTAATTCTATCACTGAACCATCTTTGAATAGCAAACATCAAGGAAATGTAATGTATCTGCTTTGATAACTTTGTTGAGGGGTTTAAGAAACCACTCTGAAAATTAGCTGTTATCCACATGGGAAAAAAGATGGGATTTTACAAGAGAAAGGAATTTTTCCAATGAATATGAGTACTTGTTTAAGGCCAAACATACCTTTTAGAAACTATATTCCTATAAATGGATGCTTAAGTGAAATATTAGGTGTGTGACTATTTCAAAATCCTACAGTTTATTGTTTCTGTACTGGGTCAAATTTGTATTCCTTTCTCTGTTTCTAACAATCAGTTTTTAAAATACTTCATTAGTATAATGCTTATTTGACATATACTATCTGGGTCTGTTGACTGATTTTTTTTTTTTGAATAATGTTTTGTCAAATAGATTAGACAACTGTAAGTGAGTGGTTGTCATTACTTATTTCTATAAAACTTAATATATTACTGAGAAGGCAGAATATCCCAAACTAGATATATTATTTTATGCTAACTTTTACTTTGGACCATCCAGCTCTCTGTTACCTTCTTGACTATTAGTATCTTTTGATTCATCAGAGTAGTACCTCAGATTGGCACATAGTAAGCACTCAATAAATGTTTGTTAAATTGAATTATTGTTCAGCTTTAACTCACTTAGTAGTATTAAAGGAATTACAAAAGTCTTAAGCATTTTTAATTTATATCTAACTGGTAATTTAAATAACACATAACTTATATAAGTTATATAACATTTGTTTCTCAAGGTAGCTCAGAATTTATTACTGTATTTAAATAGTAGTCTTCACCAACTATAGTATTTATGTGAAAAAAAGAGAATGAAGAATATCAATGTTGAGTTTTTGAAATATAACATTTAAATACAATATAACTGCTTCCAGTATCATACAAGATTTCTTCTGAAAGACATTTTAATCTGAATTCATTTGTTATGTAGAGAAAATTATGAATCCTGAGTTGCTTGCTCTTCTCATGATTGATCATTCTTCAATTCTACCTAATTATGTTTACATTTCTTTCTTGAGCTCCTGGAAATATTGTATATGTGCACTGACAATAAACAGGCAATGAAACAAGAAAAATTAAAATAAATTTCCACAATATGCCTGAGAATATACATTAAGCAAGTCTATTATTACTGTTAATTCAATTGGATATTACACATTCTTATATGATGAGACCTCAAACTTCTATATCAGAAAGAAGAAAACTTCTTTCTTTGGACATGTAAATAGAGAATCAATAATGAGTTACAATTTGTAATAATATTGGTAAAAGTAATTGTCTATTGTGATGTTAGAACACTTGACTTTAAATATACCTACCTAACATGAGATATATAAATCAAATGCTATTGATGTTTATGTCTTCACCTTCATATTGAATAGTTTTCCTCTTATGTACTGACACCCCTCACTCAGATTCTGGGAGCAGAATGTTAAAGTTAGACCATAAAATGATATTTTATGAGTTTAACATAATGTGTGCAGTGAGCCTTAGGTGAACTGGGACTGAGCTAAGTTCATTATTTTTTCACTACTGTGCTGTAAAATGCATTTTAGTTCCTGTCCAGGTTATTTATGTCTCAAAATTAGATGTAATCTTTTCAAAGAAGTAAGGGGAGATACTGGGAGAAAAGACCAGATGTAATGTTTTCAGTTTCCATTTGTGAACTGTGTTCTTGGAGCCCAGGGAACTCAGCAACCCAATTAAGACAGTATTGATCTGTTCCTGTCATCACAGTGTAGACAGACAGACTGGAGGTTTGCAGTTTACACATTTATGTGATTTCTCTTGTTTTGGGGGTTGTTTTTAAATGCATCCAGAGTTTCACAAAGGTATAAAATTGACACTCTGAGGTCCTCCAGGTTTTGTGAAGGAGAAGTAAAGGAAATGGGAACCTCCCCCACAGGGTCCTCAGTACTAAAATGAGATTAAGATAGGATGGTCAGAAGGCCCAGGAATTGGCCCAGGGGCAGACTAGCGCTGTTGTCCCTTCCAGGACCCTGTGTGCATCTTTTTGCAGGTGGGAATGCCAGAGAGTTCTTGTGCTTAGTTCTTGTGCTAAAGTATCTTAGTTCTTGTGCTAAAGAATGCCTTAGTTCTTGTGCTAAAGTATCTCCCTTTGTCACTCCACCTAATAAACCCAAAGGATGTACCCCATGATCCTGCCTTGCAGATGAGAGAATGGAGCCAGCAAGATGGTTGAATACATTGTTTCACAACACAGTGCTACCAAGAGACACAGCTGATTTTCAAATCCAGCTCTGGGTCTGAAGTGGTTCCAGGTTCACTGCTCCCAAGAACAGCACTGGAATTTGACCTTTATCTCTGGGATCTTCAGCTATTTTATTCCATTATTAAATAAAACACATTACCAACACAGCCTTGGTCTGCACCTTGGTTTGGTTGTGGTTTCTCCTCCAAAGATTCACATGCTGGAAAGCTGGTCATAGTGAAATGGGATTGAGAGAGTTCAAAACCTTTGGTGGGTGGGGCCTAGGAGAAGGTATTTCAGCTGTGGGAGCACCACCTCTGGAGAGGTTATTGTTGGTCTTGTGGAAGTGGATTGGGTTTCACGGGACCTGAGTAGTTACTGTGAGACTGAGTTATTAGGACGCAATGTCATGACTTATTTGATTTTTTCTGCATATACCACTCACTGCTCTTGCACATGCTTCTGGCATGTAATGACATCTGTATGTTCTGATGGAGCATGAAGCCTTTGCCAAATGTGACCACAGGAACCTAGAATTTTCAGTTTCAAAACTGTGAGCTGAAACAAACCTTTATTCCTTATAAATTTTCCAATTATATGTCTTTTTTAAAACAGCAACACCAAAAAAACTAAGACAATAGCTCTCCTCTCAAAAGCTCACTTTTAATACTTTTAACCTCACTTGGCTATAAGCATCTGTCTAGTGGGCTCTGTGGGGTCTGGTCAATGCACACCATCTCCTCCCCTTGTAATGGTCATCCAAGTCAGGTTCCTTTTCCCTTCGGTGTCATAGAGAAGGGAATTACAACATGGACGATTGGGCTGCATACTAACGTTTGAGAATCATATCACCCAGAGTTTGAATCTTGACTTTGACCTCAGAAGCTCTGAGTTCTTGAGCTCTTAGTTCATTCATCTTTAAAATAGAAATAATATTTATATCATACTGTCCAATTCCTTTCTTTGGACTCCCATTTTTCTAGTTGCAGCAAAACTTGAGTGCTGCCATTTTAAAATGAGTCCTATATTCCTGTACACTGCTAACATAACTATGTGAGAAATTGATTCTTTAATCATGTTTAAGTAAGAAAGGGGTGGGGGAAATCAGACTGCAAGTAATAGGAAAAATCTGGGATTATTTGAACTTGTTTGTTCCCAAGGTGTTGGAAAAGTGCATAGTAGGAGTTGGGATCACAGTTGACAGAGATGATATCTATTCTATTGTGCTTGGTCTAGGGACCAATCCACCACTATTACTGCATGCTCAGAGTCAAGTATAGGCTGGGATGGGTGTGTGTGGGGTCTGTGCTGAAACAAATCACTTAAGATTCTTCAGCAGTTCATTCTAAAGGCACACTGAGAGACAAGATTTGTACCCACACTGAAATAATTTTCTTGAGGGATGTTTCTGGAGTAATCCTCTCAATTCGGTTAAGCACCATGCCAACCAGACACATGCCAGTTTGTAGATTGCTTTGGTATAAGGGTGGAACCCAGCTATCAAATACCTGCAAATTATAAGTCTCTTCATACAGACCCTGTGACTAGCTGAATGAAGTGTTTATTTTTTAATCATTTTTGTCATTCACAGCAATCTCCCTCTCTGAGGCTGCCTGTCAAACCAATCCCTAGAGAGTTGCTCCACTGTCAACACCGCCCTTATCCAACACCTTTGTTCTCACAATGAGGACTCCCTTTGAAGACTATAAAGACTTGAATCCAAATGCCATCATAAATTGTTAAAGAAGTAAGTCCATGTGAATATAAATAGCTATCTAAAAGATAAGATGCAACAACACATATTATTTTCCAGGCCATAAACAATGATTAAATCAGATTTTCAGCAGTAGCTTTAATTTGAGTGGGCTGGGCCAGAAGATGCATGAGAAGACTAACAATTACCCAGAGAGAGTTGGAAATGAAAGTTCTTTTCTCCTTTTTAACTCTACATGATTCCTAAAACCTGATACTATTCATTTCCTATTGGTACTGTGACAAATCACTGCAAACTTCCTGGCTTAACAGCACAGGTTAATTATCTTACTATTCTGGAAGTCACACATTCTGATATCAGGACACTGGCGAGACTGTACTTGTTCAGGGAGCCCTAGAGGGCAATCAGTTTTCTTTCCTTTTCTAGCTTCTTTAACTTGCTCTCAGTACTTGGTTGCTTGCCCTTGTTCATCTCCAAAACTCATCCTCCAATTTCTACTTCTCCTATCCTCTCTTTCTCTGACTGTGATTTCTTGCCTTTCTTTTGTAAGGATCTTTGGGATTTCATTTGGTCCACCTGGATAATCTCTAAATGAATCCTAAATAATTTTAATCATCAGATCCTCCATGTAATTGCATTTATGAAGTTACTTTCACCACATAAACTAACATATTTGGTTGCCAAGGATTAGGCTATGGACATCTTTCAAGGGCCATTATTCAGCATCCTGTCATAGTCAATTGATAACTATTAGTATTTACAATTATTCCTTCTTTCTATTTGCAAATATCAAGGATTCTTAGAATGAAAGGAATCTGGTTTCAATGATACAAAAATGGGTGAGACCTTGTTCCTGCACATAACAATAAGAAAAATATCCTATACTTATAGACCTTTAGATATTTGCTAGGAAATCTGATTATTTGTTCAACTCTTTCTTTAAACTCTCAGGAAGCCTACTAGGTAGATTCTATCATTTATTCCATTGTATAGAAAATTGAGCCATTAAGAAGTTAACTGATTTTCTAAGTAATAGGAGGCAAATATCAGGATCTGAACTTTATTTAGCAACGTTGACTAAGTGTGCCATTTACCTATTTGCTGCCAGACAGTTCCTGGTACAGTTTGATATCTTCTTGTTCGAATAAATCATTCAGACTTCAGCTAACTTTGGGAGCAGGGCTTGGCATGCAGATGGCAAATACTCTGCAAATCCTGACTTTGGCAATGCCCATGATGGCAGTTTTTATGATAATGATGATTAGAAGAACAAACTGGCTACCTTTAGTAGAAGATGGCTTAGTTAAGTAAAGGTTGAGCTCTAAGCTTGCTTACTCCTGAGCACAGCGGGGATAGTACATGAAAATGCAGAGGGATAGAACCAGGAGGAGTTTGTGAACACAGGTCCTAATGAGCAAGATACTCAGTAGCCAGTTCTCATTTCCCATTATTGTCCAAAGTCTCTGCTCTCTGCTCCCAGAATGAGACAGTGTGTTTATCTTGTGGCTTCCCTAATTATCAACTAATTAAGGAAATGATGGATAACCAGTGTCTTTCCCCAGTAGTCTAACAAGATAGGTGGGCCAGTCCCCTAAGCACCAGGGTGTGAAGAATACACAACAGGGCATCCTCCATTAGCAGATTAATCTCAGTTCACAGCACAGCCAAACTAGTCAATCTCTTCAAACATCCTATGACTACATTTGGTCTAATTATGCTCCCTCTCAGATATCCAAATCCAGGAAGTTCTACATCATCTCACACTTAAGCCAAATACATTGAAGTACACAAATTAACATCTGAGTTCGGAGTAGCAGAATGTCTACAAATTCAAACTCAATCATGATAATTGAATTTCTATTAACCATCCTGGGAAGTATAGTTTTTGCAAACAGGGAGGGAAAGAAAGCTATTTGAGTTGCTGACATGAAAAATGGGCCTCTGCAGAGATTAATCTCAACATTTTGCATACTTTAATTGTTTACTTTATTTCTTTAACTACCCTCCTTCACATTGCTGTTCCTCTACTGATTCAGGGTTCACTGATTTAAAAAAAAATCCTTATACTTCTTTCTTTTAACTATATTAGTTTCTACTTGTGAGTCTTTTATAATGCATGGGGTTTAAGCCTTTAAACAAAGATATTAAATAAAACCTAAATCTCACCACTTGTAGACCAGATGATGCTGAAAATCACCTCATCTTATAAATTTTCAGCTCAAATACCAGCTGGAAAAGTACACACATAATCATTGTGCTCGTTGTTAAAATATCTTAGAAACTCTTGAGACTTGTAACCTCTAGTGGATTTGGAGACACAGCTCATTTTTAAGCAAATTGGGTATTAATTCATTCAACCTTTATTTATTAAGTGGTTATTTAAATATTCAGTGAACTTTGGGAGGGGATTCCTCTACTTTAAGAGTGAGGATGAGGACAAAGAATATTTAAAAAATGACATAAATTTAAAGAGAGATGGAATTTTGATGGCGGAGAGATGGGGGAAAATTATCCCAGTCAGATAAAGTATCAGGAGTAAAAAGTGGGGGGAAATCAGTTGGTACAGGAATCTCAGGACTCTGAGTGCCAGGTCAGAGACCTGGAAACTTTGGAAGTTGATTTAATACTCTACCCAGGTAACTCTAAACTATGGGAGGAAAAAGAAGAGATTGGGAGAGATCTCCCTTGCTAATCTTTCACTCCTTCCATTCCAGAGATGTCAGCAGCGCATTAGGAAAGTCAGGTTGCTCATTTCTGCTCCACCCAATTACTACAAACTTGGTGGCTTAAAATAATGCAGGGTTATCCTACAATTCTTCAAGTCAGTTACTATCTAACCTGGGTAAAATTCCATGTCTGTAGGGCTGGGTTTCTTAGTGGAGACTCTGAGCAGAATATTTTCTTTTGCCTTTTGAAGCTTCTGGGGGCCACTGGCTTTCTGGGGCTCAAGGCCCTCTTTCTTTGCCTTCAGAGCTAGCAAGGTCCACTGGAGCCTTCTCACTCTGCCATCTCTCAGACTCTCCTTTTCTGCCTTATTCTTCTTCTCCCATGGATCTGTTTGATTATATCAGGCCCACTCAGATAATCCAAAATAATATCACTATTTTAAGATCAGCTAGTTAGCAACTTTAATTCTATCCGCTGCCTCCTCTTCCCTTTTGAAGCTACCATAACAGATTCACACATATTCTGGACATCAG
This sequence comes from Marmota monax, assembly GCF_021218885.2. Lineage (NCBI taxonomy): Eukaryota > Metazoa > Chordata > Mammalia > Rodentia > Sciuridae > Marmota > Marmota monax. The sequence continues at coordinate 10,782,369 of NW_026695241.1, forward strand.
AATGTGGGTACTTGGAAGAGGAGGTTGGTCTCATCCTGCTTTATCAGTTGGGAAAATCCATGATTTAGGGAAAAGAGATGAGACAGATTTTGAAAAAGTTGAGACTACAATATTTGGTGTACTTTCTGGGGGGAAATCTATAAAAATTCATTGTAGAATCCTGTTTTAGTCGATCACCAATGCTTTTAGCCAATTGCTTACACAGGAAACACCAGGGGACCAACAGCAGCCACCTTCTGCCGGTGGTGCTCACTGTGTGCATTAGATATATTGGACTAAGTCATTTTTATAAATTACCTCATTAAGAATCCATGAGAACTGATGGCTCATTTTTTTTTTTTTTGAGCAAAGACACTGAAATCAAGTTCAGAAATCAAATTCAGTTCATCTCAAGCAATGACTGATTCCCAAACACTTGAGCTTAAGGTTATTTACTTTCCTGGTTTGAAGGAAATTCAGGAAACTGAAATGATGAGCAAGAGGAATTATGCAAAAGAAGTGAATATTCAAACCACGGATTTCTGTTGGTTTGGTTTATTTTTAAATAAAGTTAATGTTTTAAAAAATAATTTAAAAAGCTATGAACCACTTGTAGGAATATGAATAAGATCATGCATTTACTGCATCTCTGCTTCTGTCAAGACAGGGACTATAGGATTAGGAAAGTCAGGGTGCTCATTTCTGCTCCACCAAATTACTACAAACTTGGTGGATTAAAATAATGCAGGGTTATCCTACAATTCTGGAGCACTGGGGTATCATTCTTCCTAATCACTGAAAAAGAGATGTGAACAATGTCCCCACAGTCACATCTACCTGCATCCCCAAGGTGGTGCCTTGTACCTGCTCTCCTGACAGTCATAGTGGAGAACTGGCTATGAACTCATTTTGGTCCAACTCCTCTACTTGTGAATTCTCTCCTATACCTACCACCTTCTCAAGGAAATTGCCATAACTAATGTCCACTCCTTACTACAGAATTTATTTTCCCTTCCTCACTAGATCATTCCTATTAGTAAAAGTGTATATCATATATCTGCTCACTTTAACAAACAGAAGTCTCCTTTGACTACACTGACCCTCTGATTTATTTTGTTCTATACTGAGAAAAAATTCTTTAAAGAATGATCTATACTCTCATATACAATTCCTGTCCTCTGGTTCCTCTCTTTCAAATCTTCCCAAGCTCCCAACCAGTCTGCTATGGCACTAAATTGTTCTTGTGAAGATAGCTCCTATCTAGCTTGTGCATAGTTTATCCGTGCATAGTTTATCTGCTAGTGAAATGGGTGCAATTATATTAGGATAGTAAGAACGAACCCACCATGACAAACACTATGTCACAGATTGGATTCCAGAGAAACAGACATTGAAATGGGAACTTTCCTGCAGAAAGATGATGGTATTGGAGAATGCTCCAGGAGGCACAGCTATAAGATAGAGAAGAACGCCAGATTGAGCAGCTGGGGGTGCGCCATGTGGGTATGTGGGACATTCAACCCATTCTATGGGAAATCTCCATAGCTGGGTTGGCCCTTCCTTGCCATCCCAAATTCAGCCAGAGGATAGCCTTTGTGTCCCCACTACAGCTGTGCTTCCCTATTTGGAGATGGTGACATGGCTTTAGTAGAGAAACTTTCTTACAGAGACAAGCATTTCTATTGAGGGATGCAGCTATGAACCATGAATAGTGGAAATTCTCTATAGCAGAAGAACAGTTATGTCAATCCTGAAGAAATATCTATGTGGAGCGCATGATTATCTCTACACTAGAAGCTGTGGGAATCCTACCAATGTTAGCTAGATCTTAGCTAAATTCAGTGATCAAGTGTCAGGTCACATTTTACTTGCCTTTGCAGCTGTCTTTGAGCTGGGTGAGCATTCACTCTTCCTTGAAGAATGTTATATTTCTTCTCTTCTAGATTCACTCTCTCATGGTTTTCTGATTCACTAACTGGCTTTTCCCTCCTGAGTTTATAATTGTTATGCCAGCTCATTTCTTTGGTTGGTAACTTCTTCTGTGGTCCAGAGCTCTGTCCTCTTTCACTCTGCTAACTCTCAGAGAAAGGACTGCAAAGTACTATGGATTGAGCCTTCCTAATACAAAAATTTAAAGTCCAAAGTGGTCTAAAATCTAAAACTTAAATCACCAACCTGGTACACAAGTAAAAACTGCCACACCTGATCTCATGCAACAGGTAGCAGTCAAAATGCATGTACACTAAAAATATTGCATTAAATTTCAATGGCTGGGGGTATAGCTCGGTGGAAGACTACTTACCTAGCTTGCATGAGGCCCTGGGTTTTGTCTCTAGCAGCATACACACACACACACACACAATCCCTTCAGCTTATATGTTTAACAGGTACATGAAACATAAATGAATTTAGATTTGGTTCTCATCTCCAAAATAGCTTTATGTATAAGCACATATTCTCAAATCTGAAAATCTCCAAAAACATTCATGTACTCATAGCTCAAATTTTGCCCTTTGCCTGCTTTGTAAATGAAGTTTTACTGGAACACAGTTACACTTATTTGTATTGTCTGTGGCTACTTTTGTGCTACAATCACAGTGTTGAGTAATTGTGATAAAGACCTCATGGGCTGCAAAGCCAAAAATATTTTTTATGTTATCCTTTACAATAATTATGGCTGACCCCTACTCTGGGTAATGTAAACACATCTCCAAAGTTTAAAGGATTTCCTTCAGGTTTTTAAAAATGTCAATACAGTAAGTTTCTCTTGGCCCCCACTGCACATAAAGATTTGATACATTCACTGTACCTATTCCCAGTTTTAATTTTTATTCCTTATCTCTAGTCAGGGTTCTCCAGAGAAACAGAGCAAGTGTGTGAATATGTGTGTCCCTATCTATCTGTCTGTCTGTCTATCTATCTTCCTGTCTATCATCTATCATCTATCTATCTAGGACAATGAAATGTGGTAAGTTCAAAATCTGCAGGGAGGACCAAGAGGCTCGAGACTGAAGGAAGAGTTACTCTGGACAAGGTGGCACACACCTGTAATCCCAGAATCTAAGGAAGCTGAGGCAGGAGAATTACAAGCTCAAAGCCAGTCTCAGCAACTTAGTGAGATCCTAAGAAACTTAGCAAGACCCTGTCTCAAAATAACAAATATAAGGTGGGTTGGGTTGTGGCTCAGTGGTTAAGCACCCCTGGGTTCAATCTCTGGTACCGGATAAAACAAAAACAAAAACAAATTAATGAAGATTTGTACAATTATTGGCCAAATACCTGGACACTATAGCTCAGCCAAGCCAACACATAAAATTTACCATCACAGTAGGTAAATAACGTGTATATTTTATTGTCTTCCACTCCAGGATAGTTCATTACCATACATCCTAAATGCCTAGAGAAGTTGCCCTGGCCACAGTTGATGTTCCATACATAGGTATTGAATGGATGTTCCATACATAGGTATTGAGCCCTTCACTCATGACTCTCAAGTTTATATCGCTAGCATAGACCTTGCCCTGAACTCCAAGCAGGTATACATCAACTGCTTTATGTGCATCTCCATATCCCTCTTGGATTTATCAGGAATCTCATTATAGCATGCCCAAGGCTTTCTCATGACACCTCCTAGTCTCTCTCGTCCATCTCCTACAGTGAGTCCTCCCCTGGCTTCCCTGTTTAAAATAGTCTAGCTCTCTCCTTCGCTCCTTTGCTTTGTTTTTCTCAGTTGTACTTATCACTATCTCAAGACTATTATACTAGTTTATTTGTAACCAGTAACTATCCTTAAGTTACCTACAGAAATTTCCTTTTTGAGAATTTTTAAATATTGTTTTCATAGTTTACTGCTGTCTCTGAAGTTCCTAAAGAGTGCCTGATTCATGCTACACAAATATATGTTTCACATCCCAGTATATAAATGAATAAAGAGGAACTCCCTCAGTGAAAGAGACAGATGCCTGGAAACAGTGGCTTACAGCCTCCTATCTGTCCCAGAATCTTCTTTGCTGAAACAGGGCTATTTTAGAATCTTTTAATCTGTAGGCACTTTGGAAGTCCCTTCACTCATTATATAAAAATATTAAAATGTACCACTTAACCACATTAATCATACATTTTTGCTGTAAAATTTTGACTTTGGAATTAATTGGCTAAGAGTAGCTGGTTAACTTTGATTTTTACTTCTCATTAATTTGTTGCACATTTTATGGAAAATTTTAAAGAATGAGGGAGTCTAACCTATAAACTTTTTAGACATGATGATAGGTTCAGAAATACTAAACTTTTCACATGGTTGAAACAATTTTATAGAGAATAGACATTTAATGAAATATTTATTAATGTCAAGCCAATGCTGTAAGTTTTGTATTCTGGATCCATTAAGTTTTTCATCAGGTTTTTTTTTTTTTTTTCCTGGCCTCTATCAGTTATGGAGAAGGGGTCTATCCAGAACCGTGGGAACAGGGACATTTTTAAACCCTTTGTGCTGGGAGAGATTAGTGTGTCTGGTGTTCACGAAAGTAAATTGGAGACACTGTGCAGAGGCTGTAATCCCACCTACTATGATTAGACCTGTTTTTAATAGCAGTTAAGGGTAGCAACAGCCCTCGGCTGCCCCAGGAGGATGGCCCTTATTAGAGAACTTGCTGTGGGGAGCACAGCCAGCTGACAGTGGGCAGATTCCATTCCTCCACGGTCTGCACCAGCATTATAGCTGAGGCCCGGCCGCTCTCTGACAATGAACGTGCACCTAGGCACTGCTATTCTGAATGTTTGGGAGGTGGGATCTTCCACAGAGTTCTCTTGAGGATACCTGGGACATTCAGAAGTGTGCTGTAGTCAAGGGCTCCTCTTAACCAAGCTTCCCTTCTCCTTCGTTTTCCGCAAGTGTCAGCTCCACAGTGGTTGCAAAATCTTCTTGCTATTTATTGCTCTCTCACCCTCTTTATCTTTCAAAGGCACTGCCTTCAACAAATGCCTGACACTTCTCTGTCTTGACATCTGCTTCTGTAGGACTCAGCTGTGAAAGGGGCCATGATTGAAGGTGGTTTGCCAGGTTTTAAAGTCACCATAAACTAGACCAACACTGCCTGTTCAGCCTGGGTTCTCAATGTTTCCTGCACAACTTTCCTTCACAGACAAGCGGATTCCAACACAGGATGGTGAGGCCACCTGAAACCTGTGCTTCATATCCTATTTCTGTCCCTCACAACTTGATGCATTCAAATCCCAGCATCTTGAAATTCAACTTAATCCCAAAATCTTTGCAAATTCTTCTTTTGCTCTCCCAGTGTGAATTTATAAAATCTCAAAACTGCTATGACATTTAGAGAAAAAAATACTCAAAAATCCATCCCTTAAGTATTTCGATAGTTTTATCTATTTAATTTTAATGTCCTCAAGGTCAATTAATAAATCTTTTATACTCCTTTGCTCTCTTATCAGCTAATAGATTTCTGGATACCCAGTAGATTCTTAAAAAGTATTTTGGTTGATGGATTTGAACCTTTGTACCAACAATTGAAATACTTGCCCATAAATGAAATAGGCTAAAGTCTAATGGCAGCTACTATCAGATATAAAAGAAAAGAGCTGGACCTCAGAGCCGCTCATAATGAAGCAAGTCGTGTTTCTAATTAAATTTCAGACTTGTTAGGAGATTGTACTGTGATTCAAAGGTAATGAGAAGTCTGGACACCAGAAGGAAGTGTAATACAAAAGTGGCTTTATCATATAAATCACAGAAGATAAAAAAAAAGTCACATACAACTTTGACCAAAGAAATTTTATTAACTCTACTAATGCAAACCACTTTCAGGAGGAAGGGAGAAACAAAAATAATCTTTGTCTTATATTTTTTCAAAGTTACAATTTATTTAATGAGTTCAAAATGGGATCGCTTTCAGGAAGTAATCTTAACAAACATAAGCTTATCTCCTTTTGACAGCAACAATAAACTGAAAGTCAAGACAGCAAGAGTTGGGAAGAAAGAACATTTGTGAGTTAGGTAGGTATGTGTGTGTGGGTACGCAGTACTAAGAGTCATAGCCTGTGAACCAGACCTGACTTCGCTGGGGACATCAGGGTATATATCTCACTCAAAGGAAACCAGGGCTCTTTTGTGAGAGGAGGCAAATGACTCAACAAGACAGCACTTATTGGACTCATGGGAAAGAGAAGAGACAGTGTTTGAAACCCTGGCACCAACAGTATGAGGGCCAGCTCCCTTCCCGGAGGCTGGCCAGGCAGGGGTCGAGAAACATGGAGCCCTGAGTTTCCCCAAGCAAAGAGAGATCACAACGCAGGAAAAACACAAACAAATGTCAGTGCAATAGGTTAGGTGTTTCCTTTGCTGATGTTTCTTTGCCCCTTTACTTTGTGAATCTGAAAAAAATTGAATCAGTGGAAAATTTTTTTATGAAAGAAAAAGTTCTGCCCACTCTTGTAACTGTAATACCAAGCTGATTCATTCAAATTTAGTATATAATCTTTTTACTATAATCTTTGTACATGATGAAATCAATTCAGTAACCCTAAGAATAAATGGCATTCCCTACTATTTGCATATTGTATGATAACCATTCTTTTATTTGATGTTTTTAAACCTAGTAGAGACGAGAATCTATCTTCCAAAATAGGTTGCATTACTTTAGGAAGGATTTTTTTTTTTGCCAAAAAAGAAGTGATTTTGAGGAAAGGGGCATTACTTTTTGGAATGACCTTATTTGCATAAATGTACACAAAAATTTCAATATCCAAATACCATATTTTTGTGTTCTCCACAGAATAGCGTGAAATTTTGACTATAGTCTCTTGGTGAGCTCAATTCATAGCTATAACACAACAGGTACTTGTTAAAGTCACTACCCTTTATAAGTATAGTATTCATGAATTCAGGAATTAGATTTAGGTTGCAACAAGAAAATGCAGAGTAAATCTTCATAATCTCTGCAATGACTGATGTTCTTCATTCAGAAATCATTGTCATGGATGATATGGAACATGGTGAGGGTGAGAGTTCTAGTTTTCTCCAAGGCTGAATTCCAAAGTCAAGTTCAGCAAAAGAGTCTACATCCTCCTGCTTCTGGAAAGCAGAAATGAAAGTGTTGTGTTAGTTCATAAAAGGCTCTCTTTTAGTAACTGTTCTACAAAAGCAGTTAAAAATACATTAAGCGAAGCTTGTTGCCCTACCCTTTTTTTAAAAAAAAAAACTACTTTTGCCTCTTGTTTCTTTGCTTTATCAGTATTTATGTGAGTTGAAATATGTAGGTACTTTGTTGATTCTGTAAGTCCAGTGATCTTTTGATGTTTTATGCATCCTTAAATTTACAGTGTCACAGTAAATTTCTAAGAATTTAAAAAGCTAAATGAAATTTGAAGCCATATCAGCAACTCTACCTAATCTTCCAGAATAATCAGTTATATATTTTAAAATGTGTCAGAAAATCATACCAGAGTACGGGTTAAAACCATACAAAACACCAACTTAATAATAAATATAATACAAATTATTTGAAATATATAAGTATATATCCTAGGTGATAATTGAGAAATGATCCCATTTTGATGTAGCAGGTGAAGAACACATTGCATTATTTTTTACATGCTTAGATTTTAAAACAAAAGCTATTGTCTTGGTTTAAATGATATCTCTCTAAACATGAGCCTTTTGGGGAAATTTTGTATATCATTTTTATCTTCAGTGCATTATAGTTTTACATAATAGTGGAGTTCATTTGATTTATTCATGAATGCATATAACATAGGTTTCCCCATTTAAGCCCCAGTACTACCTTCTTCCTTTGCCTCCCTCTAACACCTCCCCTAAACCCCTTCCTCTATTCTGTTGGTTTTCCTTCTATTTATTAATTTATTTTTAAATTGGTAAATTGTAGTTATATATAAAATTGAAATGCTTTGTGATATATTCATATATGCATATGTTATAATTTGGTCAACCTTATTCCCTAGGTCTTTTCCCTTTGCCTACCCTCCTCTCTCAACTTTTGGGAAATTTAACACACACAAATATATATATATATATATATATATTTAAAGAGAGAGTGAGAGAGAGAGGGAGACAGAGAGAATTTTAATATTTATTTTTTAGTTTTCGGCGGACACAACATCTTTGTTTGTATGTGGTGCTGAGGATCGAACCCGGGGCCGCACGCATGCCAGGGGAGCGCGCTACCGCTTGATCCACATCCTCAGCCCCACAAAAATATTTTAATGAGCAAATGCCTCTAGTAGTAAAGAGGCAACACAAATTTAAATAGGGGACAAAATAAGAAGAAATTAAGTGTTTTCAGAATTTTCAGATCCTAAAGGTAGGGATAGTTAGCACTTAATAGAGGTGGAAGCCAGTAGTTAGTGCTCAGCATGCTTAGCAGGGTCATGCTCTCCTTCTGTGAAGGTACACAGCTCCCAAGGCCTGGATCAGAAAGTGCAGGGTGCTACAAGCTGATTCAGAAGGCACTTTCAGAGTTGTGATGTATTCTGATAAAGCAAGATATGACAGCATTTCTGAGAATCACATAAGTATTACTATTTTTGAGTCTTATGTCCCCCTAAGGTGTTAATCCACTCAGACTACTGTGTATGATACTACAACTGCTCTCCAGTAGGGGAGATAAATCTTTTAATTCTTTCTAAATGATTTACCAACCTGGCTTTGATATTTCCAGATTAACACATATAACTGGCTAAACTATTATTTGTAATAAAGCAACCTTTAAATATATGTCTTGAATGTGACCATAAAGTTTCCTTCTCCTTGTTCCAGGGCAAGTCTGGGAAATGAGTTAAGACTGGGGAGAAAGAGGTGAATAAGAGACATCACCCAGTGATTCCAAGTGCTTAAGGATTCATCAGTGAGTGATTCTAATCACCCCTGTGAATCAGAATTACCCTGGGGTGCTTAAGAATGTCAAATCTGGGGTCCATATCCAGTTATGCTGATTCAGAAGGTCACGGGCAAGATGAAGTTTAGGAATCTGAATGTCTAAGAAGGACTTTTGGTCATTCTGACGCCAGGGTCTCTGCTTTAAGTAAATGAAAGCTTTGATGTCTTACCTAACCCCAGCTTCCTTTGAAAAATAACCTTTGAATGGTAGAAGCTATAAAGGGATCATCATGTTCTTGAAGCAGTAGGTAGCTGGCTGGTCCTCTGTCCCATGGGCACTAATTGACATTTATCCTCAGCACAGTCACTTCCACAGCCTACACATTTAATGGTGGCACAACCCGGTGGTTAGAAGCTTCATAAATGAAAATACACACAGCCGTGGCAGCCTTTTATTTATATACTTATTTCAAAGAGGAGTCAGAGCAGTTAGCTCTGTTTACTAAACAGAGTTTAAGCAATGGGCACAGACAGGGATGTTTTCAGCTTAATGTCTACCAGATGATTAAAAAAGTTTCCTGTTGGCCTCTGCTCACAGCCCAGCCAGCAAAGAGGTAATACCTGTAAAATAATTATGGTAGGGCATGCACTTAATTTATTCCAAACATTGCAAGATTTTCACATTAGCATTAATGGCTTGCTTGTAGTGGAACCCTAGAGGCCACATAAAATAATAGGAGGCTCGAAAGTTGTAGCTAAAAAGGAAGTGTTAAAAAAAAATTCCTCATTCAGTTTGTAGTGTGTTCCACCAAAAGATTGTGGTTCAATGTTCACATTGTTCTCTCCAGACAGTACTAATTTGTTTCCAATTAAAATAAAATGGATTGCAAATGACTTCACAGAGCAGCCTGGTCAAAGGAATAGGCCTAGTTTATAATGTTGCCTGAGGAATAGCTCTTTTGCTGCAGGGCACAAATCTAGCCCTGGATTGAACAGAGTAGCTGTGTCTAAAGAGAGGAGTTAGTTACTTTTGGTGATGGAATTTATTGTGTTGCTGAAGCTAGTTATTATCCTTTATTTGGGGAGTTTGCAGAAGCTTATAAATCTCTGTGGTAGATAGACATTAATAAAATTGCATCTCAATTCATATAGAGTAATTGTTAATGATTACCCTCACTTTTAATGGTGTAACGCTTTCCACCCACCCCCTTGACATGAGAGGGTAATTGTTTCCTTATGATCCTTCATGTCTTTGATATGTAGACAATGAACGAGGAGGCAGGCATTTGATGAAGTAAGAGAAGACAGGGAGAAAGGAAGTGCTCTCAGTGATATGATAAAAGTCACTGAAGACCTGTGACCTCTACCAATCCCTTGCAAGAAAACGTTGGGAAATGTTTTTCATTCCTAGCGTGTGTACTAATGTCCAGGAAGCAACCAAAGTGCGGATGCTACCAGCTGGAAAGGGAAATGTGCTTGCATTAAAAAAAAATCAGAAATATACAAAAGCTTAGCTCTCTTTCATTCTCTTAACTTCCTTTGCACAGTTAGGAAGACCTGGGACCTAGACAATCCTCAATGAGAAGAGCAGAATTCCTATGCACTTCTTTACAGAGAATCTGGATCTATAAGAAATGAATGGGTCAGTGTAGAATTAGTCCTAAGCAATAAAAAACTCCTGGTCAAGTAGTGTGTTTGGGATAAGAAGTGAATTGTTAAGTAAGAACTGGGTTAAATTCTGGAACAACATGAACTCAAGTAGCTGTCCCTCTGAGCTTTGGTTCGCTACCAATGAAGACTGTGCTTTCAGCAGAAGAGACAAATTCCAACTGAAACTTATTTAAACAAACAAAAAAGATTACTGCATCAATAGAATTATTGGGGGATAAGGAGAACTTTATTCAACTAAGTTTTATGAATATGAACCTTCACATTTCTCAAACTTTATTGATGGCTGAAACTAATACATATAACGTAAACATGCACATATTACCTTTATTCTTTTAAAGATATTTCCCTGAAAATTAGATTGTATTAAGAAAAATTTATCCAAAGCTTTGACGTAAGTAAGGCAAATGGTGCATGGCATATCATCCAGTGTTATAAAGTCAAATGAACCTACCCAATGCCTTGTTTAGTATGAAATTCTATGTTAACATGCAGATTTTCAGTAGAGATAAAAAAGAATTTTTCTCTAGCAGAAAAAAAAATCCCAAATTTCAGTTTATTGCCTTGTAGAACAATAACCAGTTTTGTATCTACCCCAGCTATCATATCCTTATTCCTTTAAATTAAATTAACTATGAATACCTGGCTCCATAAATACTCTTTAAATCAATCTTAATATCTTAATTATGATTATCTCATTAATTAAGGAATTGAATACTGTCTCTGACAAAGGTTCATTTGATATTTGCTTGGGAGTCAGGAATTTACTTTTTGGGAAATTATACTTTAGCAATAACTAAAATGCATTTATTATACAGTCACTGTGAGGCATGAACCAATCCTAATCTGTAAATGCTTTTTAGAAATTATTTTCATACTACAATTTCCCTGTGTAGAGCCAGCTCATTTTGGAAGAATGGATCTCTTGCTCTTGACTGATAGTCTCACACATGCTAGTGCCTATGAGGTTGTGAGTTTACTGTTGCTTTGTTCCCAAATGCTTGTATTACTTACTCCTTCCTTTTCTTCAGGTCTTTACTGAAAAGCCATCTTTTTGGAGAGGACTTCTTAACCATTGCCTCGGAAGTAAGATCTGTCACTCAACCTTATTTGTTCTTCATAGAACTTTCACATTACATATATCTGTTTGTTTCTTATTTGTCTTCCTCTGTTAGAACATTGACATTGTAAGAGCACAGTACACACAGCTAATGGGAAGGCAGGGAGAAGACATTATCAGCAAATGTGGATACCACAGGTATGAGTTCAAAATAAACAATGGTCATATGTGATATCAATCATTCAGTATATGCCAGGTCATATTCTAAGCATCATTATTTTATGTGAACTTGGTACCTCTTCATCATTCATTAATAATCCTTGCCACAGCCAATGAGGTAAGAGTTGTTACTATCTGTTTTATACATTAAGCAATGGGACACAGGAGGATTATGTAACTTGCTAAAACTTACACAGAAAATGTTAGAAGTCTCAATGTAAAGCAGGGTGCCCCGAAGTAAGGAAGAGTAGAATTTAATATTCACACTTACATTTTTTTCTTTGTTTTCTTGTTTTTTCCTTTTGTGGTACTGGAGTTTGAACCTAGGGTGCTCTATCACTAAGCTACATTCCTATTTTTTTATTTTTATTTTGAGACATAGTCTAATTAAATTGCCTATGCTGGCCTTGAACTTGCCATCCTCCTGCCTCAGCCTCCTACATCACTAGAAGTATGGGTGTGTGCCCCTGTACCCATCTTTACCCTTATACTCTTATTAACTGGAGTATAGGCCCCACAAGGGCAGTGTCTCTGATCTTTGTTTTTTTGTTATTATACTATTATATCCTAAGGCCGAGGAAAAAAAATTGTTGCATAATAGACAGCCAATAAATGATTTATGAATGAACAATATGTTGATGGTTTACTATATTCTGACACTTCCTTGGCCCTGGAGATTTGACAGGCAACAAGAGACCACCTCTGAGAAGAAATCTTACATAGGAAAGTCTATAATTCTCTGAGGAACATTTACAGTATTTGAAATATAACACAAAAGTCACTCCTTATTTTTATATTTTCTACAAACTCAACTTGAGAATACAAATATTCTTTCCTGATTCAAGAAATACTGTCAGCCATGTCAGAGTGAACAATTATTATTATTATTATTATTATTATTATTATTATTATTATTATTATTATTCCTACTACTATGGGAATTAAACCCAGTGTGCTCTACCACTGAGCTACATCCCCAGTCCTTTTATTTTATTATTTTTTAAAATTTTGAGACAGGGTCTTGCTGAGGGTAACAGTGGTTATCTCCAGCAAGCACTCTAGCACTGGAGAGCTAAGACTGCAGAGCCATGCAGGATGGATGAAGTCAGGCTCCCTGGAGGATTTGAACTGCAGTCTGGGATCAGCTACTCCTGCCCATAGCTCCTCTAGCCTGCCAGACCTAGTTGGCGAAGTAAGAAAGCAATTCAAAATAAATATTACTGCTTTCTATATTTTCCCTGGTATGAACAGATTCATAACTGAATAGATTTGTATTGCTTACTCCTTCCTTTTCTTCAGGTCTTTACTGAAATGCCATCTTTTTGGAGAGGAGGTAGGTATCATAATTGCAATTTTAAATGTAGTAATGAAATGACTTCCCTAGGGCTGCTCACTTGTGCAGCAAAAACCAAATCAATTAGGCTTCAGGATATTTCAGTTCAAAACCTGTTTTCTGTCGAGAAATTACCATGACAGGGTCTTAAACCCAGAAGGCTACCAGCAGCCTGACCAAAAACCTAAGCATCCAGAGAGATGTTATTTTGAAAACTTGTACAGGGAACATAATTTTCTGGGTTCTGGAGAAGTAACAGTTCTTACAACAAGTAGCACTGGGAACAAAGGGCAGACAAATCTGAAATGAGAAAGTTGAGGACTTGTTCAAAAGCAATTGTAAAAGATGATGTTGCATCAGAAACATTTTTAAAAGTTCCGTGTGCATCTGAGGATGAAATCATGAAGAAACTTTCAAACAAATAATTTTGTTGGTTTGTTTGTTTGTTCATTCATTCATCCACTCACTCACCATATTAAGCTTTGTTCAATCTTTATCCCTTTGCCATGTGTAGGAAGGTTTGCAGAATAATTAGCACCTGGATTTTTGTGTTAAAGGGAAAAATAAATAAATAAATAAACCACCCTCTGCCTCAGTTCTCTGATTGATCATCTGGTTTATTTTCTCTTCCTTTTTTTTGATGTTCTTTACCCCTACAGTGCACAGTGGGAGATCGAAATGAAGCCAAATGAAAGGAGACAAACAACCCTAGTCTCCTTTGAATTCTTAAAGAGGAGGTAAAGTAATTTACAAATGTTGGCCTGAAGATAGTAGAGCTATTTCTTCAGATTTGTTTTAAAATCAATTTTAGAGCAATTTAATATTTTGAACTTTTATAAAAGCCTTTTCTTTTTCAAGAAAAGTATCATTTACTTGTTTGAGATACAGCATTCAAACTGAGGTCAGTATAGAATAAAAGCTTTCTATTTGGGAGAAAAACAACATCTCCTTTTCCCTACTTTTAACAGAACAGGAAGTGGAGGGCCAGAAAAGCTTTGGTTAAACTGCTTTCTTTATCTTCCTTTACCTCCTTTGAGGAAGAAGAAATGCTGAAAAATCAGATCCTTCTCTTTTTACCATGTCATGCAAATAAATTTCTTATGGTATGATTGAAAATAAAAGAGGACTACTGGATAGGGTTCTTCAGAATAGAAGTATAGATATTTAGGAAAACGTGTATTTCTTCATTTTGATGATGTGTGAAGTGTCATCATGAAATTGGGGTTCTGATTTTTCTCCAGAACTTTAAGTGAATAAGGCTTAGTCTGAAGATCAGGATTAAATACTGACAAAGATAAGCAGAACATAGTTTGCTTTACATAGGATATAAACTAATATTGTATAGTCCCTGAACTTCCATGTGTTTACATTTTCAGGTGATAAAGCAAGACATGTTCTCTAGTCCCCTCCTATTTTTTTTTCCCCTTAGAAAATTCTGAAAATGACTTGAATATGCTTTACATTTCTAGGCAAAAACTCTTTGGGAGTAAAGAAGTAGAAAGAGTTCATTCTTGAATTCTATGGCGTGGCTGTTTGGTTTTGGAGAAATTGAAGAAATGAACAAATGCACCTCAATCTAACATCTAGATTGAGATGGGATTAAAAAGGATTAGAATGGAAGAAAAGGCAAGAAGGTCAAGGTTAGGAAACAAAAGCAGGGTTGTGCAGTGTTAAACCAGCTCTACATAACACAGTGTCTTGCTCCATCACCTGAAAAGATAAACACATGGAAGTTTAGGGACTATACAATATTAATTTGCATTATTCTGCTTATCTTTGTCAACATTTAATCCTGTTCTTCAGACCGAGCCTTATTCTCTTAAAGTTTTGGAGATAAATCAGAACCCAAATTCATGACATTGTATGGTGGGTTGAATGGTGAACCCCTCAAAATATGGGTTCGTACCTAATCCCTGAAACCTGTGAATCTCACATTACCTGGCAAAAGGTATAATTAAATTAATGATTTTGAAAGAAAGTGCTTACCTTGTCTTGCCCTAAATTTAGCAATCTGTAATCTTACGAGGAAGTCACAGTAGAATGTGGTAGCTTGTTAATAGTAACGTATGTTCTTTTTGAAAATCACTGAGAGGGGAATTTTTACATTACAAAAAAAGAGATAAGAACATGAATTAATATTTAGGTTAATTATAATTTTTGTCAAATTAAGAAAATGTAATGGTAATGTTACCTACAGATTTGAGATCAGAGCTTGAGATGCAAACAAAGCAAACACATGAAGAATGGTGCTTCTCAGAGACCGTCATCTGTGGAAAGCAATTACCATCCATAAAGTTGACTGACAAGGGGAAAGAGTGTTGAAAGACCCAAAAAACTGAAACCATGGAGGAAGGACTTCCTTATAAGAGTCTGGTACTTGGGCAAGTGCAGCTATTGCCAGAAATGTAGCAGCAAAACTGGAGGGGAAAAGAAATGTTCCACTTCCTTCCCAAGTCTCTGGTCAGTCTGCAGAGGAAGCTGGTAAGTGCAGTTCATGTCAGGTGCCTAGGGAGGTACAGAACTAGGCACAGAGGGTAGAGAGGGAGGATAACCATGGAAGATAACTAGCTCTCTTATGTTGAACCAGGCATATAATAAGTCCCATGGAAAATTTTGCTGTAGATCTTAAAGTAAATTCTTCCCAATTTATGTATTAGTACATTTATTGTTTAGTTGAAAATAAAAGCTCAAAGGTGACTTGCCAAAGTGACCTGATCTCACAGTGCCTCCTACTCCATCTGTTCACCTTCGTTGACCTCTTCACTCTTCCTCATCAGGAATGCCCCACTCCTGGCACAGGAAGGGACCATCAACTTCATCTGATGCACAATCTTCTCAGAGCTCCCAGGGGCCCACCTTCTTCTCAGGTCCCTGCTCAAGGATCATCCTCTCAGCAGCCTCCCTGTTAACCTCAGGTTACTTTCCTTCAGAGCCCTGAGCTCTCCCTTGCACCTTGCTGTGTCTTTACTTGGGTATTTTCTGTTACTTCATTATAACTTCAATGCCACAAAAACAAGACTCACTTAGTCGTGTCTTTTCAGTGTATGATACATAGTAGGGACTCAATAAATATGGTTAAATGATGGACCATGGGGCATCAGTGTCTGAACCCTTGTGTGTGAGGTTCTGAAGCCCCTTCTCTCTCTATAATCAGGGCCTGGGAGTCTGGGAAAATGAAAATGAAAGTGAGGTGTATGGTCCAGTAGAATATCAGTTGAAATTGCAGCAGCAACAATAGCAAAGAACCATGTTCAATAGAGAACTGGTATCCACCATCAAGATAATGTAACAAGGAAGAGCAACATCATTTGGATACAACTGAAACAGGAAAATTGACTAGGATCTTTTTTCATCAGCTCTTACACACACACACACACACACACTCACACACCCTCCTCATCATTCCCCGCAGGTTGTGCTTCCCCTCTGAGAGGAAAAGCTGACATGTGTGTTCCAGATTCCACACATTCACATCCGGACTGGGCGGATGAGCAGAGGACGCATCCACACTGTGCACCCAGATGGGGGCTTTGACACCAGTGGGAGCTGTCTGTGCAAATCTCCCAGCCAGCTCTGAGGTGCCTGGGAGCCTCTCCCAGGAGCGCTTCTCAAATACCAGTTTCACAGAAAGAGAAGCAGCTTAGGGAATTTCAACCAAATGCTGCTATAAATAACAGCATCAGGACAGGGGAGGCCTATGTTGTACTGGAATCCACATTTTCCCCTCTTTTCAGCCTCTTTTTTTGGTGGGGGGGGCGGTACTTGTCATGTAAAATGTCACAGAGCACGCAATTGAACTAAAATCATTTTTTGAGGAAGAACTCCTACCTTAAAGGGAAAGGCACCTGATTCCCCCTTTTCTCTTTGAGTGTGCTCACAGTAGCACTTAAAATGACCCGACATGACCACACTGTAGTTGTAGACAAAGACAGTTCAGATTGCTTCCTGTCTTCCTCAGTTTGGGCTGCTGTCATAGAATGCTTTAACAGTAAACATCTATTTCTCACAGTTCTGGAAAGTGGGAAATCACTCTTATAGGAAAATATGAGACTACATATTACTCTTGTGAGAATACATAAGATTATGGTTGAGATACTAACAGATCCCCTATCTGTTGAGAAACTCTCTCCTGGTCTTCAGGGGACTGTTTTCTCTCTGTGTTCCCTCTTGGTAGAAAGCAGAGAGAGGAAGCAAGTTCTCTGTTCTCTTTTCTTGTAAAAGCACTAATCTCAATTTTTAGGCATCACCCTCATGTCCTCACCAAGACCCCAACTCCTGGTACCATCACAATGGGGTTTAGGTTTCTGTATATAAACTTGGGTGAGGGTGGGTTTCATAAATGAGTGGTTCATAGCAACAGCTGACCAAACTTGGCTTGTAGAAGAAACAGAGGACTTTCAAAGGTGGCAAAGCTTTCAATTTTCTGAGCTGTTTCTCAGTGATTCTGGATTGCCTAATAATTATTTCACATTTACTCAATAATGAGCACTTTTGTTCCATGAGTCAGAATGCCATGTGGGGAAGGTACTCTTTTATGATGTGAAGTCAAGACCTGGAGTGCAATGGGCAGCCTTGTGGGGATGCTCACGGATGCCAGCCCTACTGGAAGAGCTTCATGACAAGGTATTCTGTTTCCATTTATTCCTGTTAGTTTTCTGTTACTGTAAAAAGTACCAAGGACAATCAACTTATAAAGGGAAGAGGTTTATTTTATCTCATGATTTTGGAGGTTTTAGCCCATGATAGATTGGCTCTATTTCTTGTGTCTTATGGTTGAGTCCTCACATCATGGTGGCAGTTCTTGTCAACATCTGTCACTTTGTGACCAAGATGCAAAAAGGAGAGTAAGAGAAAGGGTCAGGGGGTCCCAGGATACCCTTCAAGGCACACATCCAAAGACTGAAAGCCTTCCCACCAGCCCCCACCTCTTAAAGGTACTGTTTTAGTCAGCTTTATTTTTTGCTGTGTAACTAAAAGACCTAATCAAAACAATTGTAGAGGAGGAAAAGTTTATTTGGGGGCTCAGGGTTTCTGAGGTGTCAATCCACTGACAGCAGGCTCCGTTCCTGGGGGCTCAAGATGAGTCAGAACATCATGGTGGAAGAATGTGGTAAAGGGAAGCAGCTCACATGATAATCAGGAAACAGAGAGAGACTCTACTTGCTAGATACAAAAGATACACCCCAAAGTCAAGCTCCCAATGCCCCACCTCCTCCAGCCACACCCTATCAGCCTTCAGTTACCACTCAGTTAATCCCATTAGGGGATTATTTCACTGATTGGGTTAAGGCTCTGATCACACAGTCATTTCTTTCTCCTCTAGCCATTCTTACATTGTCTCACACATAAGCTTTTTGATAATATCTAAACCATAACAGGTACTATATAGCCTTCCAATAGTGCCACTGTTGGAAACAAGCCTTTAGCACATTGGCCTTTGGGGGACATTCTAGATTCAAATTATAGCAATCACATTTCTACTGAAATTTCTCTGATTATTTTCTGCTTAAAATCTTCTCCACCTTGATCTCCTCCTTATTGTTTGGGGCAGTGCTTTTACCTCCATCAGGGTGTTTCAGCAGTGAGCACCCTAAAGTTTGTAGCAGCTTCTTACTGGATATGTTGGAAACTCTATCCATGATCCTAAATTGTCAAGTGCAATCAGCCTTCTGAATCCACAGACTCCACCTTTGTTGATTCCACTAAACACAGATCAAAAATATTTGGGAAAAGCATGTCTGTATGAACATGCACCGAATTATTTTTCCTTATGACTATTCCCCAAACAAAATATCAGTGCAACTGTTTCCATAGTATTTATATTGTATTAGGTATTAGAAGTAATCTAGAGATGATTCAAAAAAATATGAGAGGATTGAATAGGTTATGTGCAAATACTACACCATTTAATATAAGGGACTTGAGTGTCTGTGATTTCAGGGCCCACAGGGGTTCCTGAAACCAATCTCCCTCAGATAATCAAGGAACAACTTTGTAGCACTTTATACCCAGGAGAAGGAGTCCATGCTCAGCCTCAGAACTTAGTATTTTTGCTTCCAATTGTAATGATCAGTCTTTCTTTTGTGAATTTCCCATTTTATGACTTAAGCATTCAGTTCTATTTTTAATGGTAAAAAAATAAAAAAAAAATTACTAAGACAGGTTAAAGAACTAGGGAAAATGCAGTGTAAAATTATGTCTTTTGTAGGAAAAAAAAAGCACCATTCAAGTAGTAGAACTATTTGTTTATTTTTTTAAGACACAAAGGAATTCTGTCATCCTAATTAAATCATTGGTATGAGAAGAAAGCATTATTCACAGGGGTGATTAGATATGTGGACTCTAGACTCTGACTGCCTTATTTGAACCACAGGTTCTCTTACTGTCTATTGAACATTCGGCCACTTACTTTACATCACTCAGACTTGGTGTCTCCATGGGAATGCTTGGTAACCAGTGGGGTTGCTAATCATGATTTTGCAGCATATTATTGACAGGAAGTACCCAAGACTGCAGCACAATGCTTCACATGTAGTAAGTATGAGGGGAGTGATTATTGAGAATTGTATGTTGTGTTATCACCCCTTCAAAGTCAGATCTTGCAGTCATATTTCTGGAAGTTTGCCAACTGATTTTGAGAAGGGGTTTCATTTTTCCTTTGAATATAAAAGTACATTAAATGTTCACAATTCTAAAGTTCACATTGAACATTATAATTGTATTATTTCCCATCTAAAATACAAGCACACTGAGAAGTCTTACATCATTTTAGGACAGGCTCTGACACAAGTATTCCTGAGGTCATAATGCTTGCTTTAAGGCTGTGAAGCATATGACTGCATCTAAATTGGGAAGATTCTATAAGGATAGGGCATAAAGGGAAATAATGTACATTTTTCATTCCCTGTTTATTCTTCAATGCTACTAATGTCATTGTGAATTTTGCTTTATATAAAGCAAAGAAAAATAGATCATTGTTTTGGTATAATGTTCCATACAGTTTTGAATTCTATACTATGAGATATCTTTCTTTTTAATTTATTTTTCGAAGCAAACAATAGGTACTTAATGCATGATCATTATTTTTTTTCTATCACTTATGTGAAGGTGACCATAAAACAAAACCACTTTTCACATCTCCTATATGTGATTTTTTATTTCTGGTTTAATCTCTAACATGAACACACGCGCGTCCGTACACACACACACACACACACACAATGTAATGTATTGGAACTCTCCCAGAAAGGGAGAAATGTAATCTTGGCACATGGAATGATCAAAATCTCTAATCTTGAAAATAATTCTAAGTTGATATTACTAACTTTGTTCTATATCTATAATATTAACTTCAGCATGAATCATATGTGGCTAGGATATAATGTTTAATATTGATTTTGATTTCATTTCTGTTTGTTTTTTTCCTTCTTGCCCTCCAGGCTGTGCCTTAGTTTCTGGCCTTGATCTTAAAAGTAAGATAGATGTTAGGCATTATTATCTAGCAGAAGTGAAAAATCAATTTTATCTTCTGGCATTTCATTCTCATTCTCCACCATGGCCAGGTAGAAACACTGGAACAAATGTAAACTAATGTTTCCTTATTAAAAGGTATAAAGCTGGTCTGAGTATCTACAAGCCTTTGTATTCACTGATGTTTATTTTGATATTATAAATATGTAATGAGGATGAGAACTTATTAACTTGTTTCTTCATTGTGGTAACATTTCCATAAAATGATCTCTATAAATAAGGTCAAAGTGACATGTTTTTAAAAATTTTTATTGGAAAATAATTTTGGTTATACACCATTCTTTTATTAATTAAATAGAATCCAAGTCCATCATCATAGGACTAATGACTGTACCAGTGCCCAGGCATAGGAAATAATTTGAGAAAATTTTATTCAACTATTCCAATCACTTTCTTCCAAAAGTGTTGGTTTCCACTCACCCAGATTAAATCTAGACTTTGGATACTCCAGTAACATATAAAGGTCTGTTAAATAGGAAACCGTGTTATAAAATTGGTGCCATTGGTTTTGAAACATATAAATAGATTCATACACGCCATGGTACTTCTACCAAATTTCTTCTTCTTTCTTTTCTTCATTTGTAACAATTTGCATATTTAATATGGTTCAGACACTGTGTTAAACATTGTGGAAAATAAGATCAATAAGACACAACTTTTCTCATTTTGCTCAGAGTTTTGTGGATGTGATAAATTTAAAATCAATAAGAAGTCTTAAATAGCCATTTTAAATGTTGTTTTTTTATACTATAAGTTTCGTAGTTTGCTTAATGAAGCAAAGAATGGCTTTAATAGGAGGTAATATTTCCTTCCCTCTTTAGCTTGGTTTCCTTTCCTTCTTTCCTTTCTTTCTTCCTAGAGTCTAGACTAAAGCATAAGTAATTCTTAGAAGACCAAGTAGTAAGTACAAGGGGATGTGATTCTGGGCAGATAGACTTATCGGTAGTGTGTAACTCAAATGGTTTGGAAGGACTCCAGGGTAACATAAGTGTGAGAGAAGGGAAATAATGAGATCAGAAATTATACTGTCAGAATTGAGACTTTAACGTCTGTGTAATTTAAGGAAGAGATAGTGGGACTTGAACTAAAGCAACACAGTGGTGAGAGAGAAGAAGAGATAAGTTCCAGAAAAGAGGAGAAATGGGTGTGACTATGAGTTGAGAATAGGCAAAATGTTGAAAGAGATGCTGGACTTCTGGGGTGGTAGACCTTGCTTGTGGGTAAGATGGGGATAGAATGGAAAAGAAGCACCTTAGGAACATGCCACATGAATGGGAATGAGAAGTAAGATGTTGGATTCTTCCTGGATGGGTTGATATTGGCATTTCTGTAATATACAAGTTAAGGTAAGCCATGAGAAACCCAAGATAGGAAGGTAAGTAGGAAAAAAAATATTTGGAACCTGTTAGCATTGGGCATGAGTTGAAGTGTTGTCTTACATGGGATCATAAACTCAGAGATCGATGAAAAAGGAGTGAACATGGCATAATAGTATTCAATAAGTGTGCAGAGAAAGAGAAGTCAGTTTAGAGAAAGAGAAGTAAAGACTAGGGTGTAAGTTTAAATGTAGAAGCCAAGGTCTGATAGGAACATGTGAGAAAACAAGGTGTGGGGATAATGCTGGAATAATTTAGGGTGCTTAAAAGTATCCCATGTGGAAGACAGGTTAAGGAAGATGAGGAATAAAAAGAGTAGAAGTTGAGAAGTCTTCATGTTGGTGACATTATTGAGTAGTTGAGTAGAATAGTGGTGGACATGGGACAGGAATGAGTTTGTGAGAAGGCTGTTGGACTATGAGGCAAGAAAAAGTTTGGTTTATTTGGTCTTTTATTTGTTATTTATTTTGCTTGATTTTTCTTTGTTTTTGTTTTTGAATAAAAGACAGCCTTATTCTGTTCATAGTGAAGGGAGAGCTTCCTGTGGAGAGAGGAAGGTTGAAGCTGCAGGAAAGAGAAAATCATTGGTGGAGGACATTCCCCACAAAAGTCTAGATATGCTCTAAATCTAGACCCAAAGTGATGGGTCTGGGAGCTTTCTCCTAGAAGAGGAGAAACCTCATTCTTATCCTTGGTTGTCCAATGGGTAGAAGTATAGAAGAGAGCTTTCCAAGAAGTCTTTGCAGGGGTCTGATGGGGGTTCTTGACTAATGAATCTGTTGTCTTTATGTCTTAGGGAACATGTTTAGATGCTTAGCATCACAACAGGAAGTGTAGGTTGGGTGAGCATGATAGAAGTTCAGAATAACTTCAGGAGAATGGGAAAGAGGCACTAAAGATTCAGCAGAAGCTAGAACTCATCTACTCTACTAAAGACTTTGTAATCCAGATTGTACAATATCACACATTCTATCTGTTCTACATCCATAATTCACCTGTCAGGACTTGGCAGGAATAAAGACAATCTAAAATGTAAATGTTGAAAAGATAGCAGTGAAATCCAGTCCTTTATGCCCTTAAGGGTTTAAGTGGGGTTATGGACCACAGCATCATGAAGGGACGGAAGACAACAAATTTAGGAAAAAGCAAATGGATTTAATTAAAAGGAAGAGGTCAATAGAGAGGACCATGAAGTCTGAATTAAAGGGTGGGTTTGACTACGTAATTGAGAATTAGCTGAGACTGACTACTTTAGCCTCATACATGCTCTGTCCACTGACCTTGCCAAGTTGTGCAACTTTTAACCAAAGTATAGGACAGTGGGTGAGACTGTACACAAGAAAATGGGCTTTACTGTCTTCTAAGAAAAAGACAAGATTAATGATAAAAAGTCTTCCTATTATTACTCTACAGAAATAGTGTGTAGGAATGAGGTCAACCAGAGGGACCTGCTGAAAATGAGCATGATACTATTTATTGTCTCTTTGGATGAAAATCCAATTTCATCTTCTATCAAAGATCAAGCTACTGCTATTTTATGGTAAACACAGAAACTGCCTTACAGAAAATTACTATTTTAACAGGTGCAATCTTACATTCAACAGTGATTTAAAATTTGGCTTCATGACTAGTATTGCATTCCTATCACCTATATAAATAATATCCTTAGATATATTTTTACTGATAAACATCATTAAAGGGTATGCTTACATTATGCTTAATCACCAAGTATTCATTGAAAATATCTCTGTCTATATGAACTTTAACCACTTAATATATTCTGTTTATTTTTTTGCTGATCAAGACATCACATAGAAAAATAATTTGAATTATTTTACATAGAGAAGGAAGAAGAACCACAACAGCAATTTAGGAAATGTTAATATTATGACTATTATGATATAAAGAAAAGCTCTTCATTCATGCAAAAAGTGAAAAAAAGCATCTTCTAGGTAGAAGGCTTTGTGCTAAGTAATGTGTAACTCCTATTTTAGCACTAAAAAATAACTTCTGTAATCAATCCTTAAATAATAGCTCTAATAGCAGGAGAAATTTGTTTATTCACCATAAGATCACATTTACTAGAAGGTGTGTGCTGAAGACCCAGGGCTTTGCCTAGCCCACTGCTCCTCCCCCACATGTTCAGGTAGAAAACAAATAGAGCCTGGCACATGATGAAAATCCAAGCAATATTTGTTGGATGCAGGAGTGAATGGGTTGAGTGTCAATCTCAAACAAGGAAGATTTTGGTATTTTCAATATTTATTTACTAATGAAGGAACACAGAACATTGCACATACATAAGAATAAGTATGTAAAGCAAGCCAATTCACTGGGGTCCTTAGATATCAGAGGTTCATGTATGGAGAGAAAGAAAACTGCTTTCTTCATTTTTTCTAACCTCTCAATGAAAATTTACATTTATGAATGCAGGAAACAAGCCATCATAGTGTTAGTGCTGTGCCTTTGTAGTCAATAAAAATCATAAAGCAAAAACTACATTACAGTTGTTGCCAATATTTCAAAATATATAGTGCTCATTACTAATTTGAAATTATGGTAGTTATTAGAGTCACTCCTAAGTATCGTTTCCATAATGGTTACAATAATGAACTGGTATGACTATAAAATATTTAGCTCTTTTGATAACTAAGTTACTATGATAATTGGTTTTCTTTCTAATTCTCTGCCTTTTATTTTATGCTTTAAAAAAATTTGCTCCAACAAATGGCATTGACATAGATTGTATGCAACAGTAGCCCAAAACAATCCCTCCTGTCCTTGTGGATGCATTTCTTTGTAATTTACCTTGTCACTTCTACAAACCAGGAACAATATTTAATCCCCCTGGGTCGGTTTGCCCTTGAGTCATGCTTTGATAAATAGAATCCTATAGATGTGATGGTACGTCTGAATCTCAGCCTAGAAAACCCATATCTTTAGCTCTCCTACTCTTGCTGCCCAAGTCCTGTCATGTTCAGAAGTCAGGGCTTGTCTTCTTGAGGATGCAAAACCATGCAGAGTAACATGACCTGAAGAAGACTAGAATTAACACCAGGAATTTGAGCAAGGCTATCTCCACCATCACATGCCATCCAGCATCTTGATGACACCACAACATGGTGAACCCCAGGTGAGACCAGCAGAAGGTCTGCCAGCTGAGCAAAGCCCAGATTGCCAACCCACACTGTCTTGAACAAATAAAGGCCTGATGTTTTGGGCCACTACGTTTGTATGCTTTATTATACATCATCGCACAATTAAAAACTCTTGACTCTTATCTCACAACTCACTGTGCCCATGGTCCTGAAAATGAAGAAATGTGCCCTCAGCAGATGCTCTTTGCCTGGCCCTCTGGCTTTATGCTTATTTCATCAGAGTCTGAAGAGGTAGTCAGTTGGGTAGCTCTGGCTCTCATACATTCCCATTTAAAATTATTATTAATTATTTTCCAGAACTATAAGCTCTTAGTAGGGTAGTGAGATAAAAATCACCTTTTAAGTAACATTTCCATTTCTGGTCAGGGACATTGAGGAACAGAAAGTTTTAATAATAATATAAGACAAAGCAAGGGAATATTATAAAAAGAAAAAGAAGGAATATTTTCAAGACATCTGAGAGATCAAATTAGATAAAAATTGAGAATGCTCACTGAATTAATGGAGTTAATTAATCAAAGGTCACAGGCAATGTTAAGGGGAGTTTTAGTAGAATGTTGGAGTAGAATATATGGTATAGGTCATTGAAGAACAAAAGAGATGTAAGAGCAGAGAGATACCAAGTGTATACAACTGTTTGTGGAAGTTTGACTACAAATGACAATTGTAAATAATATTTACTGCACATTTGTGAGAACATAGAGTATACTGGATACTTCATGTGCATGGTCTCATTGATTCCCTAAAATCTCCCTGGCAAAGTAGTAACTCCATGTTTATTCTTTTACAGTTGAGAAAACTGAGGCTCAAAGTTACGGATATACTAAATGGTGCAGTCAGAATTTGAATCCATTGCTTCCAGAGCTCAGCTTTTAGAGCACAACCCAATCTTGGCTGTATTTTGAAGGGTGGCGTATAAATGTAGAAGAAAAGGTTGAATATTGAAGGAATTGGGTTAGAATTTCAATGTGTAAAGAAGAGAGGAATTTTCACATGTTATTGGGCATGCAGAACAAGTAATTGTGACTTTAAATAGGTATGATCATTACTTAGTTACGTTTTCTGAGAGGGGAGGAGGAGTGAAAACTGGCTGCCCACAGGAATGGCTGACCTTGGAGAAGAGGAAACAAGGGAGGAAGAGAGTAGAACCAGGCAGATTTGGACATTTTTAGTATAGAAGTCAAAGTAGTCACTATTTCAATAGATTGCATATTCTATAATTTACAAGATCATCTACTTGAAGGTGGAGGATAGATGAGATAATGTTTAAAGAGTCTCAATAAAGTTTGAGGTCATCGTGGAGAGAGAGAGAGAAAGCAGATGGAAGACATGGTAGGATTGCTAAGTGTTCTGGAGGCCCCTTTGAGGCTGAGACACTGGTTTAAGAGAAGTATCAAAATGTAATATGTGAGGTTTTCTCTGCCTCTAATCTCCCTAAATCTGCCAGAGTTTAGGATTAACCTGAAGAAGTAAAAGTGTAATTCATCCTGGGTAAGAATTTCTCCAAGCAGGTGTAATGAACTGTGGACTAGGTTATGGATTTAGATAGTTGGTAAGAGAAGGATGGGAGGAAGATGAGTGTTGAGAGACATGGCCTGGGTATTGCTGAGAGATGGAGGAACGTAGAAGAATGCAGATGGAGAGTCTAACGATATGCTCATCTAAGTATAGCACCTGCAGGAAGGTTAGAATTGTGGAGGTGATGTCATTTCAAATTGTGGTAAGTTCCAGTGGGCAACTTGAGAGGAAGAGGAAGTCATGGGAAAGGAGGCAAGTACCAGGGTGTTGGTGTGTTGCTTATGTTGATTCTTTAGCCAGAGGTGGAACAGAGAAGAAGGCAGGAACTGCCAGATAATAAGATGTGAATAAAGTAGTTTATAAGAGCCCAAAGAATAATAAAGAGGAATATAGAAAAAATCTATCAAAGACTGAGAATTGTCCCATCAGGAGTAAGGGTAAGGAGCTACACCAGAAAGAGGATGCTCCACCTACCACATGCCAATCCAGAATACCTAAAATGTGGGAGAACGGTCAGACTGTGTTGGATAAACTGCAGGAGAGCCATTGTGTACTTATAGTTAGTTTAAATTGAAGTGGAGTTTGGAGACATAGAGTTGTCTGATTTGGGGTGGATATTTCAATGTCTTGATGAAATGATCTGAAAGAAAAGTCAGATATTAGAGAATGCATCAGAGTAAGAATGCTCAGTGCATCATAGGTGATGGAATGGACTTTGCTGGGTAGTGACTGTGAGCTAGAGTGCAGATTCTAGGAATATTGATTAGTTACACAGAATTTAGATGTAACCTAGATAAGATGGAAACCTGATGGTTGTATGGTGAGGCTGAGCATTTATTTTCCTCTTGCTCTGAAAGAGAGCCTAGCAGCTTAGCATGTGTGGCGCTTACAGTGTTGGAGGGAAGCAGCAAGTGGGCAAGTTCAGGTCACCTGGAGGGTAAAACTTCAGAGCCGGCAACTAAAGGACCTAAGTGTTGTAGGTCAGGGTCTCCCTGGAGATGGTGATCCATGTCTTGTCAGTGTTCCCAGCAGCCTGGGTGGCCAACAGCTGTGAAAAAAAAAAAAGGTACTACCACAAATTTCCTTCCACTTCTCTATTTGTGTACATTTATAATTAATTTTCTTAGGATATATTCCCAGAAAGTAAAATTTGATATTAATGGAAATGGATAATTTTAAGAGTTTTGGGTATGTATTTCAAATTTCTAATTATGAGATTTCTGCTACTTTCTATGTGCTCTTTCCCCATTCTCCTTACTACATGAAGTTTTAAAAAGTTTAAGATCACTGCCAATGTAATAAGCCATCCTATTTTTCTTTTCTTTTCTTTTTTATTTTTCACAGTGCTGAGAATTGAACCCAGGACCTTGTGCATGTGAGGCAAGTACTCTAACAACTGAGCTATTTCCCCAGCCCTATTTTTCATTTTTTACTAGTAAGTCTGAACAAGAGTTTTTTTTTTATTGATTTTGTGTGTTAATTGTTTGTGTTTTGCCAATCTTCCGATTGAGATTTTTGCTAATTTTTTTCCAAGTCTTCTTTATATAAATCTTAGTGCTTTGCCTCCTATAGAAGATATAATTTATCGCTTGCCTATGTTTTCATTTTTATCCTTTGGAATCATCAATATTTTGCATTTTAATGTGAAGAAATATTATCTATTCTCCCAAATTCATCCTCAGGCTCTGTTTAGTCTATGGGGGTACCCCTAGGGGGTACAGACTGGTCTTGCTTTAGAATTCAATCACAAATATGTAATTGTCAGTGCATCTATGTGCTATTTATAACATTATAACATCGAAAATGGAAAGGAGTCCCCTTTTTCAGCAACCTGTTTTAGGTACAACTTTGGGTATTCAAAGTTATGGGTAGAATCTGGTTTGAGATCCTGGTTCTTTGCTGTGAATAACAGGTGTTCGGCAAAACATAAGCAGTCATTGGCGTCTTTAGGAGCCTTCTTAGTGGAGTGAGGGCAAAGCCATTTCAAGAGGGTTGAGAAAAGAATGGGAAGCAGGAAAGCTTGAGTCCCTCACCCATTCAGGGAGAGGCTTCAGTGTTAGTGGGACCGGAAGAAAACACATCTCTCGAGGATCTTTTTTTTTTTTTTTTTTTTTTTTGTGATCAGGAGCTAAGAAGCAGTTGGTAGGTGGATAAGGATGTATAAATAAAGACAAGTCTAGATTTGGCACATTCCAGACTCTCAGACCTGCACTGTCTTATGCTAGTCATGCCCCACCCCTAAGTTATTTTTTAAAAAATATAGGATTAGTAAAATCTCCTGACTAAAATATATGTGCCATTCTATACTTAATTATTGCTTAACTTAACAATTTTGAACATATGCTTTACTGTAGTTCAGATATTTAATGCCAAGCATTTTTATGTTCTTCTATAATCTGTTCTTTTTAAGTCCCAAATGATAATTTTAAAATGATATTAGTGATACACTTAAAAGTTTTTTTATGTGTTTGATTAAAAAAGAAAGTTTTTTCCTGAAACCACCACCTTAAAAATTGGAATGTATGGCAGGATATTCATTATAAATGGTGCTAAGAGTGCTAGGTTAAGTTGAGTCTCTGTCTTTAGGAACACACAATATAAAAGGAAGAATGTACCAACCACCAGCATGAAAACACAACAAGTTCTATTTCCTCATCTACCTGAAAATAACTGGGTGTATGGTAAATATTTGCTGAAGGATAGAAGCTGGATTTTATCAAGTGGTACAATTAGGTCCCTTCACCTCCTGTGATTTCAGTTCCCTGACTTGGTCTTATACTGACAGGTCATTTAGCTCTGCTATTGGCTCAGGGTTTGTAAATCTTTTCCAGATGATCATCTCGATACACTGAAAGCCACTTCAGCAACGTTCTATGTCATCAACTGGATTTTAAAGGCAGCCTTGAACATTTTCCCTTGGTGTTCACATTTTGACAGGAGTATTAGATGAATGAGAAAAAAAATGCAGCCCTTCTGAGAGCAGAGCTTGCCTGCCATGTACATATTCCTGAGTTCAATATCTAACAATGCAAAATAATTACTAGGTGGATGAATATTCAAAGTTCAGAGGAATAATGTAAGAAAAGGAGCTTAATGTAATGTGCTGACATTGAGCTGTGTGCTCTTAGGATATGTGCTGTGCTTGTGTGTTTTGCCTATAGGACAATCAGGGAACCTCAGGATCCTTTATATAGACATTCACAGAGCTCTACATGGGTGACATCTGCAGAAGAAGAAAAATTCCTTTTCACCCATCTCTAGGTTCATGTCTGAGGCTCCCATAACAAAGATAGATAAGTGAGAGGGAAGTACACAAATTTACTTAATGTGTGTTTCACATTATTGGGGGGCACTTCAGAAATGAAGAAGCAAAGAAACATGGAATTTTATATATTTTTATACCTTGGATTAATGAAGAGTATGCAACTGCTAGGGAGTATGATTAGACAAAAAGGGGTAAGGTCTAAGGATAAGACACCGAAGGGAACTCACTGAGGTCTGTTGGTTTAGATTAATTTTCCCAAAGTTAACTCTTTTCCTTAGAAATATGAAGTGTTCTTCTATAATGGGGATCTCGTGACTTGCTTCAGAGAAGCAGAATGAAGACAAGCTAGAACTGACTGCTACAGTTTGAGATAGAACATCCCCTAGAGTCTCATGTGTTAAATTCTTGGTTCCCAGTCCTTGGCACTATGGGGAGGTGGTACAATTTTAAGAGGCAGGCCCTAGTAGGAGGTTTCAGGTTACTGAGGATGTTTACTCAAAGGGAAATATAGGACACTGATTTCCCCCAGCCTCTGCTTTCTTTTTTGTGTCCTGGACACGAGTTGTAAGGTTTTATACCCCACAGTCTCCACCATGATGTGCAGCCTTGCCACAGGCCTAAAAGCACAGGAACCAATTTGCTGTGGATTGAAACTTCCAAAACTGAGAGCCAAAATATATCTTTTCTTTTATAAGTTGATTTTCTCATTGTATTACAGGAACAGAAAGTTACCTAGTACAGAGACCTTCCTGCTTCTGTGGTTTCTCAATTGTCAAAGTGTCATAAAACTCATTGCACTCAACACAGAGACTCTCAGCTCTGCCTATATCAAAGGTCCTCTGAACATTTATTTTATTTCTACTTAACTCCTGGGCTTTTTAAAACATTTTCCTGGCTTTATGCTTGCTCCTTATTGCTAAAGAAGATTTTGCCTTAGTAGTTTTAATCCTTGGCATGCTATTGAGTCTAAAATATGTTGGGCTCTGTACTTCTCTCTTTCCTTCTGAGCATTCCAGGTCCTCTCTGTAAAGATTATCCTTGACTCCAAAGCTCCAGTTTGGCTAGATCTCCTAATGTACCCTCCCCCCTTTTTTTGTATATTTAAAAATAATTCTGATTTTTTTTTGTAATCCTTAAAAAGGAAGAAAATTCTACAGTCACTTGATAATATTTTAACAGTATCAATAGACAGTCAAATAGGGTTTCTTGAATAAGTACTAGTGAAAGGCGTATTTCCAAACAGTATATGATGCTCAGGAAGGCAATAACTGTGTGTGTTGTGCATGCACGTGTGTATGCTGTGTAAATAGAAGTGGTAGGACATGATTGAACATAAAGGAGACGGGCTGCCAACTATCTATGAATCAGTCTTCTGATCAGTCTGAGAGCCTGAGAGACGCAGACAGGTTCAGCGACCTGACTTGTTCATTGACAGAGCTGAGAGATTGATTCCTTGCAAAAAGCTGTTCAAGTTGAACTTTCTTTAACTACTGGCAGCAAGTTCTCCAGCCTCATCTTCACCAGAACAGAAGGAGGAAATTAAGTCATTGATAAGTTCACTCAAATACTTTGCATTCCTTTGATGTGAAAGATATTGCAGAAACTCAATGTTGATAGGGCAATGGGTAAAAATAAAGATGTGCTTTAGCAACACTGTGTTGCAGTAGAATTGAAAGGATATAATGGAATTGGAAATTATTTTTCATTTTCAAAAAGGAAAGATTACTTTCAGTGAGAGAGTCAATAGCATTCATGAATGAAGTTTTACACATGAAGTTAGAGGTTTCAAAATCTAAAATAAAATATATGCTTCCCAAGAATATCATGTGCAACTACTCTTTAGCAACCCTATTCTTTCCTAATAAATGTTCATTCCCAAAGTGCATCATACAAAATGAGACAATAACGTGCAGTCACATGCACATTATATATTTATTTGTTTTGTGGGATAAGACTCCCTCTACTAAGTCTTGATGAATTAACGAGAGAATCTGAGTTCCACAATTCTCTGATAAATCCAGCACACATCTTGTATTCATGAAAAATAAATGGTGCTTTTCTCCATGTGCTGTTCTTCAACTCTTAAAGGAATTGTGAATTTTGAAAGAACCCCTGTGTCAGAGTGACAGACTATAGTTTAACAGACTAAAACATATGTTAATGTCTTCACACTAAACTATTTGCCTTTTAAAGAAAAAAGAAATAATTGCTAATGTAACTTTCACCATAGTAAATTTATGAGAAGTGAATGTTCCAAAGAACTGAGACAAATCCTTTTAAAGCAGGAATTAACCAATTAAAACCAGAACTTAACCAATTACAATCTTATGTGCCAGACAGGTACCAGAAATGTTTATAATTATTATATTACTCAGAACCTAAAACCAGCTCACTAGGTACATATTATCATATGGATGTAAAAAAAATAAGGAAATTTAGCTCAGAAAGGTTAAGTAACCCCCCATTATGCAACTATTCAACTCTAAGTCTTTTCAAGAAATGTTAATTATTTTAATGGTATAATCCAACAATGCATTCTACACTTAAATTTTGTCAAAAGAGATAGTAAGCATAATGTAACTTGTTTTTGGATGACTCAACCCACCATTTCAAGAAGTTACTAGGTTGTTTCTAATATGCTAATGACTTAAGAAGAAAGGGTTATGTTATGTGTAGCTAATGTTACACAAAACCGCCCCAGCTTATTTTATTTGGGGATTCTAACAGTTGATTTTAATGGGTCCTCTTTTCTTTTGCTCTCAAAACATTGGCCACTAGCAATAAAAGTTATCCTGCATGAAAATTCTACTTCGAATCTTCTGTATACTGGGAAACTAGATAAGTACATGCACTGCATTTCAAACCATCACTGGGGTGCTTAGATACTGAGTGAAAGCCAAAGGGTAGATTCCTCCTTTGCTACAAGTGCATGGAAGCTCTGCATTGCTTTGCATAGATCTGGTTCCTTTACTTCCTAGATAAATTTTACCAAATGTGACTTCTGGAAGAGAGTTTTATAGTTCAGCTCAATTCTCATCTGTTGCATTTGGCTTCCTCCCTCCCTCCCTCCCTGTCTCTCTTTCTCTTTCTCCCCACTCTAACCTGTCTGGTTTCCCCTTTGTATGCTGCATATGCACTTCAGTAAGTATCCTAGTGTGCTCTGTCTGTGATCCAAGTGTGGTGGGCTCATTTTTTTTTTAATCATTATATTTGCCATATAAACTAGATCTCAATGAACATAAATTCTATTGAATTTTTAGTGCCTATGTTTTCATATCTGTGCTTCTGTGAAAATGTGCTGGAAATCTAGGACACTAACTGAATCTCCTACAATAAAATTATGATGGCTGCTCTCTTTTGAATTTCTACATTAGCTAGCAATTTACAGGCACCATCTCATTTAATCCACATAATAAGAGGGAAGGCGGATGCTGTTATTTTCACTTTAGAGGGGAGGGAGTAGATTCAAAGAAATTAAGTTTTCAGATTTTTTTTTATTAGGTTGTAGGGAATAGAATTGAAATTCTTATGTAGCGTTCATGAACTCTAAAATCTATAATATTTTTATTGGTCCAAACCATACAGTCATTTAGTATGTAGCTATGCATACATATATTGAAATATTATGTAGATTATATATATATGATTATATATATTTTTTACACTTACAGTCTATGAATGTCTTTGTGTGTCTGTGTTTGTGTATATCTATGCACACAGAGAGATATTGTGAAGGTTTGTATCTAGACCAACACAATTAATACTGTAATAGAGTCACGTGAATTTTTGGTTTCTAAGTGCATATAGAAGTTATATTTGCACAATTTTGAAGTGTATTGAGTGCATAATGACATTATCTCTAAAAATCAATGTCTGTACCTTAACAACACTTTATTGCTCAAAAGTGAGAATGATCTGATCCTTTGGTGAGATAAAGTATTTTTGTTGGTGGAAGGCTTTTCTTCAATACTGCTGACTGCTGACTGATCATCATGGTGGTTCCTGAAGGTAGGTTGACTTAAAATAAGACAATAATGAAGTTTGCCACATCAACGGGCTCTTTTCATGAAATACTCCTCTTAACATGTAATGGTGTTTGACAGAATTTTACTTATAGTAAAATTTCCTTCAATTTTAGAATCAGTTCTCTCAAACTCAGCCACTGCTTCATCAACTAAGTTCACATAATATCCCAAATACTTTGTAGTCATTTGAACAGTGTTCACTGCATCTTCACCAGGAGTAGATTCCACCTAAAGAAAACACTTTCCTTGCTTATCTATAAGAAACAACTCTTCATGCATTGCTTTTATTACAGTAATTCAGTGGCATCTTTCACATCTAATTTTATTAATCTGGCTCTTTAGATCATAAGTACATTTAGTTCTTTCACTGAAGTCTTGAACCCTTCAAAGTCATCCATGGGAGTTGGAATCTACTTGTTTCAAGCTATTAATGTTGATATGTTGGACTTCTGCCATGAATCACAAATGGTTTTAGTGGCATATAGAATGGTGAATCCCTTCAAGAAATTTTTCAATTTACTTTGGAATCACTATCTATCATTTAGTAATCATGATCTATAATATGATAACCTTAAGAGTGTACTTGTTAAATAACAAGACTTACAAATCAAAATTTCTCCTTTATCCATGGGCTGTACAATGAATGTTTTGCTATGAAGCATGAAAATGACATGAGTCTAACTATGTATCTCCATCAGAGTTCTTTAGTGATCAGGTACATTGCCAGTGGATCCTCATATTTTGGGAGGAATATTTGTTTTGTGAGCAATGGGTCTTAACCACTTAAAAATTTTAGGAAACTTCTACTATGAACAGATGATCTGTGACTCAGGCACAGAAAAAGTAGATTTAGTGTAACCATTAAGTGCTGTAGGATGTTTGAAGTGATAAGCGAAAATGAGTTTCAACCTATAGTCACCAATTTCATGAGGTCCTACCAAGAGATTTGAAGCTTTGGGGCAGGTATTGACTTCTCTTCTCTAGCTATGGCATAGTCTTCCAGTATAAGACTGTTTCTTTGAACTTGAAAACCTGTTGAATGGTGCCATTATCTTCATCAATGATCTTAGCTGGTTCTTCTGGGTATCTTATTGAAGCTTCCATGCCAGGATCTGATACTTCATCCCGTACCCTCAAGTTATGGAGATGACTTCTTTTCCTGAAGTCTCATGAACCAACCTCTTCAAGGTTTAGGTTTTTCTCTTGAAACTCCCTCACCTCTCTCAGGCTTCCCAGAATTAAAGACAGTTAGAGCCTTTCTGTTAGTCATTTTTTTTTTTTTTTTTTTGCACTGTGACCAAAATATCCAATGAGGACAACTTAGAGGGTGAGAAGTTTATTTTGGCTCATAGTTTCAGAGGTTTAGTCTGTAGTTGGCTGACTCCATAGTTCTGGGCCTGAGGGAGGCAGAACTTCATGTTATAAGGGAATGGCAGAGAAAAGCTGCTTAGGTAATGGCAGTCAGGAAGCAAAGAGAGCAGTTGAGGTGCCAGAGACAAGATGTAATCCCCAAAGACATACCCTCAGTGACCAGCTTTTTCTATCCATACCCTACCAAACTCCAGTTATGACCCAGCATGGTAGTTATTTTAACTATTTATCCATCAAACGGATTAATCCACTCACTGGGTTACAAATCTCATAATCTAATTGTTTCACCTATGAACACTCCTGCATTGTCTCCCACAGGAGTTTTCAGGGAATACCTCATATCCAAATCACAACAGCTTTACTCTGGATTAGGCTTGGTTTTAAGGGAATATGGTGGCTAGTTTAATCTTTTATCCAATGACTAAACCTTTCTGGATAACAGGAATAAGGCTAGTTTGCTTTCTCATTATTTGTATGTCCATTGTATGACACTTCCAATTTCCTTCAAGAACTTCTCTTTTGCAATCGCAGCTTGGCCAACTGGTGTTAGAGCCCTGGTTTTTAGCCTCTCTCTGTTCCCAACATGTGCTCTTCACTAATTTAATCATTTCTACCCCCCGATTTAAAGCGAGAGTTACGTGATTATATCCCTTCACTTGGACATTCAGAGACAACTGGGAGGTGATTTGATTTGCCTACCTTCGATATTGATGTGTTTCAGTGGACAGAAAAGCTGAGGGGAAGCAAATGACCCAGGAGAAGCTTGGACAGTGGAGCAGTCAGGACACACATTAATTGATTAAGTTTGCCTTCTAGTGTAGTAATAGTTCATGGAATCCCCAAACAGTTACAATGTGGAGGTAAAAAAAATCACTGATCACAAATCACCTCAAGAGACAGGATACTATTTAAAATATTTGAAACATTATGAAAATTACCAAAATGCTGTACAAACACATGAATTCAGCACATTCTGTTAGAAAAATGGAGAGGATAGATATTCTCAATGCAGGGTTGCCATGAACTTTCTATTTGTTAAAAGAATGTAGTATCTGTGAAGCAAAACAAAAGGTGAAAAGCACATATGTACGTGACTTTGTATATTTATACCCAGATTAAAATAATAGATGGATGATGGATAGATAAATGGGTAAGTTAACAATTAAAGCCCTACATATAATCTTGAGGAAAGATCTGGAGATATAATTTCTTTATGGTTTTCTTTTGGACATGTGTCATGAAAGGGTAATGAATCCCTCTGAAACATAACTACTCTGAAAAGAGCAAGTCAGTCTGGCTCAAAATGCTGTCCTGTACTTGATCCATGAAGAGTGATTGACTGGTGAGTTGAGAGAAAAATGAGGAAAATAATGACATTTCCTATTGGACTTTGACTTTAGAAATGGAATTCTCTCTTTTTTTTTAAGATAGCTTTTCTCTTCTCCTTAT
This sequence comes from Marmota monax, assembly GCF_021218885.2. Taxonomy (NCBI): domain Eukaryota; kingdom Metazoa; phylum Chordata; class Mammalia; order Rodentia; family Sciuridae; genus Marmota; species Marmota monax. Next base: position 10,819,168 of record NW_026695241.1, read on the forward strand.
TCCCCCAATGAGCTTACCACCCTCACTGCTTTTCATTTTCCTCTCATTAGAGAGAGGAGAAAGGTTAGTGGTTTTTAGGTATTAGGGATGGTGGGAGAGTAGTGAGTGTGACCATAGAGGGATAGTAGAAAGGATTCTGTGGGATAATATAGTGGGTGGTATGTCTTGATCATGTAGTGGCTGCACGAATCTGTACATGTCAAAACACTGAATATAGGTACACACACATAAAAACGAGGACATGCATAACTGATAAAATTAGGACATACTTTGGTCTATCCCAAGGCTAATTCTTGTTTTTTATATTGCATTACTGTACTGGTAAATTTTCTCTTACCCATAACAAAATGTCTGAGGCAAGCTAATTTTGTGAAGAAAAAAATATTTATTTAGTTTGTAGTGTTGGAGGGTGAAAGTACAAGATTGGACCGCCCCATCGGTTTGGCAAAGGTCTGTGGTGGATGGTGTCACAACACTGGGAACAAATGTAGGAGAGAGAGATTGAAATCAGAAGAGGAAAGTCAGAACACCATTCCAAGGTAGGTCTTACTCTTTTAAAAACTGGCTGTTGTGAGAACTGAGCTAGTTCCTTCCTTTCCAGGTTAGGGCACTCAATGATCTATGAATCCCCTCTTAGGTTCTGCTTCTTAAAGATCCCATTACCTGTTAACATGGCCACACAGAACCAACTCTCTAACACATGAGTCCTTGGGGACATATTACATCTATGCACATTATTTGGAGACTGGATTAAGGGTACATAAGACTTCCATGTGCATTTTTGGCAATTTTTGGTGAACATATTTTTATTTTAAAATAAAAATTTATAAAAAGGGTACCTGTTCCCTTTTTTTTAACCAATGTGTTGATTTTCACTCACCATGAATTCTCAGGTAATGCTGACACATGTGTACATATCAATCAAAATCTTCTGCATTTATCACCTTGAGTCTATGACATGTGAGAATTGGCAGGACCAAACCTATTGTATTCTTTCCTGCTTCTAAAACTGATGATGCTAATTAAAATATTTAAGCATACTTAATTTGAAAAAATCAATTCTGATTTCTAAACCTCAGGTACACAGGGAAAATATAAACAGACAAATCCTGTTGTGGAAGAAATTATGGGAAACAATTTATGAAAGTTAACAGAACTTGTGCAGGTAAGACTGGTTCCTAAGTATTCCACCTCTAAACCTAATGCTATTTTTATAAAGGGATATGTTGTGATAAGGGACCTCTGATAACCCTGCACCACACAGCTCTCTTCATCACAGCTTCTCAAATGGCCACATTCCGTTAAAATGTGTTTAATTTGAATTAGCAGTAAATCAACAGTATATTGTTTGGTTCAAAAGAAAGAAGCTTTGCACTTCTGGACCTGGGTGAAAATCCCTGCTATGCTATTCATCTAAGGGGAATCTTATTTCTTCATCTGTTAAAATACTTTAGAAGCTTCTATCTCTTAGGACTATTCTGAATAGTGCAAGAGCTAACATTCTCAAAAACTCTCATCAAATAAATGGCATTAGCAGATATGAACAAAAATTAAGGTTCCTCTTTATGGCACTTGCCATCCTCATCTATAATACAATATAGCCAGAAATCCAGAAACATATAAGAAAAATTCCTCAAGTTCCTGGTCATTAAAAAATGAAACAAAACAAAAACAAAACTTCATAGACCATCGACGTTATCGTTATTCACGGAGATCCTAAAAAACTTTACTTCTATCTACTTGTATTTCCATACATTGAACAAATACTAATTGAATACCAAGTATCTGCTTGGGGATGGGAAATACAATGGGAAGACAGTGTCATTCTAGATTTCTGGTGCTTCTATTTCACAACTAATTATTGAGTGCCATTATATGCTGATCACATACTCCGGCTTAGGGATTGATCTTTGAACAAGACTTGGTACATGGTCACATGTCAGGTGTAACCTAGCAGTTGCAGAAGTGTAGGACAAGTGAGAAGGCTCCTAAGTGCAGAGTATGGGAGCTCCATAGTAAGTTTCAAGGGCACACAAGGGAGGACCAGCTAATTAGACATGAAGAGTGGGAGATGATTCCAAATGTTTATGAAAAGAGTGACATTGAGATTGTGATCTTAAAGATGGAGGAAGGAGGAAGGCAGGAAAGGGAAGGAGACAGACATAGAGTTAGGAGAGGATGAAGTGAGTCATGGAACATCCAGCAAGGGAAGGTCATGTTCAAAATCAGTGAGTAACAGCATATTCAAGTACACTAGTGGGGAAAGAATTTGTGTGAAACGGAAGTGCAGAATGGGTAAAGTGTTGGAACTAAATCTTGAAATAGAAACTGGGCCTGCATCATGAAAGGCCCTGTGAGCAACAAGAAAAACTTTAACTTTGACACTGAAGATGAACGGAAAGCACTGAGTAGCATTAAGAAACTGGGAGATAAAATCAGATTTGTGCTTTTTTTTCTCTTATTGCATTCCCAAATCCACACAATACCGTTACACGTGTTTCAATCTTTAAGCATGGGAGAATAGAAACTTAAAACTCAGAAAAAAATCATAGGCAGTTGAAACCAAAAATATAAATGAGGGACATACCATTTAAAAAGCTGAGGCACCTGTACATTTTCATTTCTTTTTTTTTGTATTAAACATATCTATGCTTATTTAATAATCCTACATTGTGTGATCATGAGGTCTGGAACTAATAAATTGTTTTTTGAATGACTGAGCACATGAAGGAAACCATCATATCAGCCTTGTTGGCCTTTATGGCAAAATTGTATTATAACAGAGTATAATGTTAATAGATATAAATTGTAGAGTTTTAAAATTATATTTATAGTATTCCAATTTTAAAAGAATGGCACATAATTTTAGAAAATCTGAAAATGTGTATACAGGTCCATATATATACATATTTACATGTATATATATATATATATGTATGTGTATATATATATATATATATATATATATGTCTTTTTGTACATAAGTAGGTAAATTTTAACTTAACAAGAAATTTGGATGCTCTGAATTTTATATCCAATAATTCCATAGAGCTAGAAGTTTTTATAATTATAATTATTTTAGGATAGGGGATAGTAGAGGATAGGAAAGGCAGCAGAATACAACAGACACTAGTATGGCAATATGTAAATCAATGGATGTGTAACTGATGTGATTCTGCAATCTGTATACGGGGTAAAAATGGGAGTTCATAACCCACTTGAATCAAAGTGTGAAATATGATATATCAAGAACTATGTAATGTTTTGAACAACCAACAATAAATATTAAAAAAAAAATCAACCCCATGTTCAAAAATCAATATATGTATGATTATCTTTAAATCAGTTTCTGTTTCAGAACTCATGCATTTATACTTGTTTTCCCACTCATTTTGAAATTAATATTTTTTTAATTATGCTTAATTTTTGAAACATATTCGACCTATTAGCAAAACCCAAACAAACTCATTATGAAATACTAGACCTCATATTACCACAGAAATTAGAGCAATTTTGAATTCATGCCTGAACATAAATATCATATTCCATGTATATGTAAAACATAATTTAAAATTTCCTTTTTAAATTTGCATAAAATCTATTATTTATTTGTCCTGGGATATATTCATGTATCATCTAAGAAAAAATTGGTATACATGGAACACACCATTTATTTTTCCCTATAAAAACACTATAGTTTTCAAACATTTTCAGAGGTATGGTGGAAAAAATACACATGTTATCTGATATTCATTTTATAAAAGTAAAGTTATTAACAGAAAATTCAATACAAATTCTGAACTTATGTTTATACCAAAATTGAATTTGAAGTAAAATCCAGTACTCCTATGGAAAAAAAAAAAAAGAAAAGTATATCCTCCTGATTTGTCCTTTCCATTAAGCTTTGGAACTTATGAACTAGGTCTATTATCAATTCTAAAAAATTATATTGTCTGTAAAAATATTTTTTATAATTTTCATTTAAAATCCAACTTCCATTGTGTCTTATGCTTAAATGTCTTAGACCACCTATGATGATGATTTGGGGCATTAATACTCATGCATTGAAATCAGCTATCTCAGTGTTATTGCTGTTCAGGGTATTACAGCAAAATGAAACAGGAAGAGAGCAATTCCTGTGTTTCCCTTAAATGCAAGAGAAATAAGTGTAATCAGTTGAAGTGTGTCCCATTGGGAATTCATCCACAGCCACAAACCCCTGTAGGGAAATTAGTCTACATCAGCCTCATTTAAACACACTGAAATCTAGCTCTTAAAAGAGAATGGAAACAACAATTAAAACATCAATGCGTCTTATTGCAAAAAAGTATCAAAATTAAACATCTGTCTTATTCTTTGTCAAAATAACGAGTCATTCAACTTAATCATTTACATTAAATAAAAATATATATGTATATATGTGTATGTATATATATATATATATATTTTTTTTTTTTTTTTCTCTATGAGTAAATGATTCTGTGTCTTGCTTGTGATTCTGGTGAGATTGCTTGTATTTGTTTGTATTGAATTCTAAGATGCAGGTTTGTTTCTTAATTTTACAGCAACGTGGACAAACGAAACACACCCCTTTGTCCTTTCCAGTGAGACAATCACCACAATCACTACACCAAGAAAATACTCCCCTTTTAAAAGATCAGTGCTGGACAGCTTCTGGAGGGCATTGTTTTCTGACTCCCTAGTCCCTGCAAGGTTGGTCACGCTGCTCTTGTGCATCTGGAATGTTGCTTACAAGTGCTACATGCATACATCGTTAATATGTTATGAGCATGCACCATTATCAGAATCATTATCACTTCTCCCTTTTATGCTGCTATGCACTTTTTAATGAACTTTAACTTCTAAAACACCATTAAATGCAAAATAACATGAGAATATAATTTTATGTTTGTACTGAGGAAACTGAGACAATGAGTTTAACAGATATACTCTCACTCACAGTTGGGAGAAAGATCAAATTCATGAATTCTTTGAACAAAACAAAATAAATTTAGACAAACATGACAACGGTTGAAGTGAAAAGCAATTTTATGTGGTAAAACTACATCAGTGAAAGCCACTTAAATAGCATTTCATGCTGTTCTTCATGATACTTTGCTTTTCATTTTTCCTCAAACAATATAATGATGTTTTTAGAGTTAATTTCTTTGAAAATAAAATTTCCATTTTATAATGCTCTCATTTTTCACAAAATAGTAACTGAAAAACCATTCAGTATTTTTTGGTATTGTATTGATAAACTAAAGATACCATTAAATTCTGTTAATCTGGTGGAAATATAGTTAGTTTGAAGAAATTTGATCCTTTATAAATAAAATAGTCCAGTGAAAACGAAGGAAAATCCTTCATTTTCTAAAATAATATGGCATCACACAGTTATATTTTCCAGAACTTATCACCAATAAGGATATCTTTAATGGTCTGGATTGTGGGTGTGCCCTTGAATGCCTTCATCAATTTGACTAGTTAACTAGGATTATGAAAACTATTCCATGATGGTTAAATATTGGTTTTATTTTGTATTTTTGTGTGAGAACAAACAAACCTATAGGATACTTGCTTTTATATCACTTAAATAGCTGAATTTCTCCAATGGGGTTTTTCAGTTTTTAGAGATAGATGCAAATAGCTACTCATTCTAATATTTTTTGAAGGCATAAAAAATTCCAAAGAAGAGCCAAGAATTAGGAAACTTCAACTCTAGTGCCAAGTGCTTTTTAAAACATATGTAATACTACCTCTATAGCAAAGGTGACTTGAGTATTGTGTTAGTATTGAAGACTTGATTTTTCAGAATTGTTAGGAAGCCAAATTTCTGCAAAATGAAATGATTTTGAACATAAACAGCACTTAATAATAAACTTATTATCATCATTATGATTGCTATAATTTACCATGTGCTAATTAATTATAACCCAGAGAGGGTGAAAAACACTGTAGCTTTCACATACTTTATCTCAAATGCTAGAGGAGGACACTCATACTGAGTCTGATAGAAATTATTCAACAACTAGTCTTACTTCTACTAGGACAGAATCAGTATCCTTATCCTTGAGAACAATTATGAAATTCTTAAAAGCTTTTTTTTAACCCCCTCAACATAGCTGGTTAAGAAATTACTTTATTAATATGGTATCCTAGTGACAAGTTTGTAGACTCAATAATTAAGTTTTTCACTCTTAAGCCCATATTTAAAACCTTTCTGTGCCTGGTTGTAGCTCAGTGGTAGAGTACTTGCCATGCACATGTGGGGCCTCAGGTTTCATCCCCAGCACACACACACAAAAGAAATAAAAAATAAAAGAGTGTCGGAGAGTGAAAAGAAAAAAAAATAAAAAAAGGAAAAACATTTTTTTCTCCCTTTTTATACTCCAAATAGAACCCTTCATAAACTAAAATGTGTGTACCAGGTTCCCAAGATCAGAATAACATGAGGGCTTTAAATCATTGAACTATAAACAGTTCAAAACATAATATTTTCCACACTTGTTGAGCAATCTTTTATCCTTATTACCACTAGGAGTATCTCAGGGGCTGCCTTTTTCTTCAGGCTCAGCCTCCTTTGTGGTCTTCAGCTCTCTTTCTTCTCTGACCTCCGCTCCTCTTTCTTATCTCTAATCTTCCTCCCCAAGGCCTGTTAAAGTAATTTTCAAAGCCACATAACTCTCTGTCCATCTGATTCCAGATCATCCCCTGGGGACTCCCGTCAGAGCCCATGAAAGCAGTCTGTTAAGGACTTTCTCTAAACATAGACCTCTCCAAGAGAGAAACTTTGAAACCAGTGGTTAAAATATTTTTTTAAACTATTTATTTGTTTTAATTTGTTATACACAACAGAAGAATGCATTTTGATTCAAAGTACACAAATGGAGCACAATTTTTCATTTATCTGGTTGTACGCAAAGTAGAGTCACACCATTCGTGTCTTCATATAAAATAATGCTTCCCCCAAGCCGACGGAGAAGAGTCCTTTCCAATGAGCATGACTATAATTATTGACATTTTGCAGATGAGGAAACTGAAGCTGTTTAAGCAGCAGTCTGCAGGGTTGTTGGCTAATGACCAGGAGAGTCAGGCTTGCGTCTATTAATTTTTGGTTTGCCCTCAGATCATGCCTTAATTTCTGGTTCCCACTTAGACTTGATTCTTTTTCTTTTGCCTGTGTCTTTACCCATAGCTGACTCTGTATTTATTCCAGAAATTCTCCTGCTGGCTTTTTCTTTCTTCGTATCTGAGTTCAACTTCATGGACTATTTTCAACTTCCCTGTTAAAAGAAATTCCATATCTACCAAATATATGACATGTGTCAATACTGATTTGATTAGTTAATTCATACAGAAATGCACTATATACTGTAAAACTCTCAAAAAATAGCATTATTGATGTTCAAATATGCTACATATACCTTATTTAATCAATAAAAGCCCACATGAATCAGTTTAGAGTCTTCAAACTAAATGAAAGTTTATAATAAATACCTTCAGTTATAACTTTTGTGCTTTAAACTATCAACACTAATACCAATTTATTATCACAGACATCTAATGTAATTATATTACTAATTTTAAATAACATTAGGAACTATGCCTAAATGGAGCCTGGAGAATGATCAGAAGGTATGCCCCATAATTTATGAATTGACAGCTTATGCAATGGCTATTTTCATTATGTGTATGAGTTGGACTTTCTAAGGAAGTCAAAAATCTTAGAAGTAAATCTGTCCATCACCTTTCTCTGAGCTACATCAGAGATTAAGATTTCATGATCCTTGAGTTCCAAACAAAGATCTTGCTAAATTAAAACAAAGCTAAACTAAATATTCTTGAGACTAGGGGCAGGATGGGTTGAAGCCCAGCACCAAAAAATAAATAAATAAAATAAAAGAAATCTTCAATTCAGAGACATCTATACTTTGGATGAACCCAGAGAAAGAAACAGGAAAGTATTTGGTAGCAATTGATTTCTGAGAAGATGATTGAATTCTTTATTTACTTAGTTTGTAAGATGATAGTTAAGATTTAGAACCTCACTACTATAATGAACTTTTGATTTAGTAATCAATGTCAAAGGTAATGGTCAATGAACACACATATACCTCTATGCATCTATATCTATATATCTCTACTTATCTATATATGTGCCAAGACTATGTGACTCCTCCTAGACCTAATAGAATCACTGAAAAGAACAGAGATATCTAGCACATAATCTAATTGCTGAAATAGTATAACCCAAATGTCTTGTTACAGAAAAATGAAAAACTCTGATTCTTCTATAAATTCTTAAAATACAACATGACAGTCTGAAAGGTAGGATTACATTAAAATTACAGAGTCATTATGCTCTTTATCTTTTTTTTTTTAAAATTTTGGAAGAGGAAATGGGATAAAGAGAATAAACTTTTATAGTAAAAAGAGTTTTAGTGCAAGATCAAGGCATGCCTAGATTTTGGGGGAGGCTGACAAGAAAAAAACTATAATTTTTTAGATTTATTTTCCCATAATTCTGAATATTGCCCCAGTTGAAATTCTCAAAATTTCCCTTTTTCCAATAAGTCTGTTCTGGAAAGGATTCAACATTATACAATTGGTTAGTTGAGCCTTTAAGAAAATGGACTGATCTGCTTTGGGTCAGAGGAAGATTTGACTGGGAGGGCAGAGGCAGACATGGGTTGCTGACATTTTACATTTGTGTATAAGAAGCACTGGAGTATAACAATCAAGAGAATTGCACAGAGCAATTGATTCTACTCCATTGTTTGCTACTACTATGTGCTATTTCTCTTATAAACTCACATTTGAAGCTACTAGATTAATTCTCTAAACAAAGATACAGAATATTTAAGTGAATTGCATATAAAAAAGACCAGTGATCATTTTTTTTAGATTTGTATTGCCTTCAATATGACTGATTTAATCTACATTAACGAATATCTTCCATCTAAAATACTGTAACAACTCAATTTTGTATGAGGTAATTCCCAACACCTATTTACACTGACATACTGACATACAAGCAAATGCTAAGAACAACTGGGATTCCTAGAAGTGCTGTGGACCACAAAGAACATAACAATTTGGGCTCGGGATGTGGCTCAAGCGGTAGCGCGCTCGCCTGGCATACGTGTGGCCCGGTTCGATCCTCAGCACCACGTACAAACAAAAAAAATGTTGTGTCTGCCCAAAACTAAAAAATAAACATTAAAAAATTCCCTCTCTCTCTCTCTCTCTCTCTCTCTCTTAAAAAAAAAAGAACATTTTTTTTTTTTGTATTCTGCTTCACCTATAAAAAGTTCAAGAGTCTGTGTGACAGAATGGAACTCAGAGTTGAAAATGCTCACTCCATCATCTAAAGAAATAATAGATGTGGCAATATACTTTCTAAGTAATTTGCTTTGCAATGACCTTATGTGTGAGTCACATTTGAATTGCAATCTGTATACATTTTAACTTTTAGTTATTGGAAAATTATAAGCAAAACTATCTTGCATACAAATATTATCCCTCATTGTGTTCTTTAAGGATAACCAAAACCACAGAAAACTAAATTGACAGTGATAAGGCTAACTTTGCTCTTCATAAAGAAAACAGAAAGCACAACAAAAATGGTACATGAAGAAGCTCAAGACAAAGAGAAGGTGCCTTTCAGTTAAACACTCTGTCAATCATCTACTCTTTGACTATAAAACCAGAAAATGGAACTTAAAAGCTCCCATCACTTTATGATCCATTAAGAAGATCTTCTTGAGCTTGGAAAATCGGAGAATCAATGGATACAGATGTGGACTTGAACAGACACATTCATACATTAGCTCATGGGAACCTGACTTGTTGGGTACAGATGCTTTGTGTGAAGCGTGACCCAGCTGGATGAGAGAACCTCAGGTTCTAAATCTGGTTCTGTTTCCAAACAGTCTAGCTTGCCCTGCTTTCTCCACCATACTGCTTTAACGTTAAAATGTGATCCTGCATGAGGAAGGACATGAAAGTATGGAAAGTGCTAGCAGCAAAGTGTAGAAAGAGCAACATTCAAAGTAGAAGAGACATTTAACGTCATGAAGTCCAATCTTCTCAGGTTATAGGTGAGTCCCAGAGATTCATGATTTGCCCCAGGCAGCTTGAAATTTAGTGGCTAGCATTCAGCTCTTCTGAGACATGGTCCAGATATGTTTCAGGTTATTTTTTTTTTCAGAACCTGACTTTATTTATTTTTTTATGTAGTGCTGAGGACCAAACTCAGTGCCTCTCACATGCGAGGCAAGTGCCACAACCCCAGTCCATTTTTCAGATTATTTACATCAATCCATAATTCATAATATTATCAATGTTGTTATTAATATCTTAGTGATAAAATACAAAAAAATGTCATTTAAGAATACTACTGACCACATCTTTCTTTGTGAAATCTTTTTTTTCTTTTTGACACTCAATATCCTGGTTCTTCTCTAATTCTTGTCTCTTTCCTTCATCAAATATCACCAATTGCATCCAGGAGAATCCTACTAGAATGAATTCTCAGCTTTACAATTGATTCACTTCATACTCTCATGGTTTCAAATGTCTCCTCCAAGTGGATGACCACAAAATTCAAACATTCAATGTTTTAAAATTGAAGTGTCAATGCAACATACAGATAGATGTTCCATTAAATATCAAAATCTTAACAGCTTTAGACATCAGCAACTTTGGGATGGAGCGGACAATGAGTAATGACTTGAAAAATCTGAAGGAATATGACTTTCAATGTAGATTTCCTAATATAGCCAAATGACTAAACAAATGGGACTAATTAAAATTCATGGTATATTCAGACATGGAAAGAGTAAAAGTAATTAACTTTCAGTGCATCTTCTCTTTAGAAGTATTGAGAGAAGGAGTTCCGGCAAAATAAAAATAAGTGAATAAATAAAGATACAGGATGACAAAAGAGAGAGTTTGGAGAGAGCAGTAAATCAAGTGCCAGGAAGCAAGCTGTGCTCAGCCAAAAGAGCTTCAGTATAATTTGGGCTAGAAGAACAGAGGCTCCAGAGAGAAGAAATGTACTTGATAGAGTAACTGAAGTAAATGATTGTTGGGAAATATTAGATAGCATTCTTGTAATTAGTGGAACATGTGAAAAAATAAAAGTGAGAAATCAAAGGAGAAAGAGGATAACAGTTATGTCCTGGAAATCTAAAATTGAGCTGAAATATGGCCCTCAATGGCCCGACCCCTTCAGCCCCAGGCCACTCCTCCCTATGATCAGGTAGTGACTTCTTAACCTTGGGTATCATTCCACCATGGAGACCACTCAGTCTCACTCTAATCATGAATGTATCCTTTGTTCTCATGGTTTGCAGCTTCATAAAGTTAAGTACAAGCTGAAATTTTCGTGCATTTTCAAATCCTGATGAACAATTTTTATTTTTTCTATAATGATCAACCAAAATATAATTGTGATTTATTATTGAATTAGCAATAGGAGTGCATATATAACCATGATATTGCAAATAGTGTGTTCTACTTTAACCAAATGCTATGACAGAATCTTGTTGGGAGGAGGGATTGGAAGACAGACTTGGAACTGGAAATATTGAGTGTAAGAAAGCTGATTCTGCATTTGGGAGAGGATTACTTAATGTGAGGCCTGAAAGATGCTAAGTGCAAGTTCACAAAAGGACCCACTGGGCATATTAAAGACTGGTGGTTGTTTTGCAGACAACAGGTTACAAGTAGAGGAAGATTTTTGACAGAACCAAAAGATCCTTTGGAAGAATATGAAGCAAGAGTCTTTAAAGTGGGACATGTGCATTGGGAAGGGGAAGAAGACATTAGAACTTCAACTTATATTTGTTCATTTTTATTACTTTTCAAAGGTCTGTTGGCAAATTTTTCATAATAACTACTTAATTTTATGGTGCACATTTAACTGTAAGTTAACGTAACTGCCTGAGTATGTACACTCTTTTTTTGTTTCTTTTTTTTGCTATCAATGAAATGTTCAAAAAGATTTGGGAACTACTGATGCTGACACTTGTTTGACTGAGGCATAAGAACAAGGAAGCGGCAGCCAAGCAAGACACAGATTCATGCCCTCCAAGGAAAGAGGCAGGAGCCATGGCATGGAGAAGGGGACTAGATGGGGGTCACATTCAGCAGGTGTACAGTCTCCCTGGCAGACATGGACATCTTGTTTGTGATATGCTGTCTCAGTCCACTGAGGCAGGTGTAAAAAAATACCATAGAGTAGGTGCAATACCTGGAAAGATCAAGATCAATTTTTTGTATGTTGATGGCTGACATGTTAGTTCCCATTTCTATGACAACTACCTGAGATAAACAACTTATGAAGAGAAAAAGGTTATGTGGTTCATGGTTTCAGAGGTTCTAGTCCATCATTGATTGGCCCTGTTGCTTTGGACTTGTAGTATCAAAGCCCATGGCCAAGTAAAACCATTCACCTTATGACCAGAAAGCAAAAGAGTGGAAGAGAAGGGGACTGGGGTCCCACAATCTCCTTTCAGGGCATGTCCCCATTGACATAAAGCTCCCACTAGGTCTTCCTCTTAAAAATTCCAACACTTCTCAACAGAACCAGGATGGAGACCAAGCCTTTAACACATGGGTCTTCTGGAGAACAATCCAGATCCAAACCATGGCCACTTGCTTCCTTACAATGGCATTCCTCTCACTGTAACTTTATACAGTGGAGAAATGGAGAACTCTTTCTCAGTTCTCTTTTATAGGGTCCCTAATTTCTTTCATGAAAACCTTGTGTTTGTGTCCTAATCACCTTCCAAAAGATTCATCTTTTAATACTATCACCTTAGAGTTTGGGAATTCAACATAAGAATTTGCAGAGGGGATAATATTTATGCCAATGTATTCCATCTCTGGCTGTGGCCAAATTCATTTTCTCACACCCCAAACGTATTCATTTCATCCTAACAGCCTCCTAAGTCTGAACTTGATCCAGTATCAAAATCTAAAGTCAACAGCCTCACTTAAATATCATGTAAATCAGAAGGTTATGAGTGATCCTTAAGATATAATTTATCCTGATGCAAATTCCCTTCATTGCCCAGCTATGAACTTGGGAAGTCAAATAAGTCATGTGCTTCCAAAGTGCAAAACTGAGATGGGCAAAGAGGCATTGCCATTTCACTGTTGGCACACATCAGTGGTTTATCACCCTTTATTGCTGTATACTTTCCCTTGATGATGTTGTACCATGATTTTCTAATAATTTGAACAGGTGTGTGAGTTTTTAGTTGGAGCAATTAAAAATCATGGCCTTCGAAATTATCTCATATCTCCTGAATAATAAGACAAATCATCAGTTTGACTACAACTCTAATTGAAAGATCTGCTATGCATATCCCTCATATTGTTTTCTTTTAATTCAGGGAGAAAATATAAAATTTAGATGTAAAATATATGCTTCAAGAAGTTTATTTTTATAATCTGATATGTGAATTGGTCAACAGGTTTCAGTTGATTTTACAAAGAATGCATCTTGAAATTTGCTCAAACCTGAACCATTAGGCTTTCATTATAATGATCTTGTGCAGGTGTGTGTGTGTGTGTGTGTGTGTGTGTGTGTGTGTGTGTTTACAAGGTGAACTCCCTGAGGGCCAGGGCTGATGGGCCATTGTCTGGGTCCCAGATCATACCTAATGATTTTATTGAATGAAATAAAATTCCAAAAATCTAATGCCCTTGAGAGAAGCTATTTTCCATGTTGGCATTAGGCATGCAGGTGTTCTGATCTCAAGTTTCTCCTGGCTGGAGAAGCTGATCAACTGTCAGTTAAATGAATTTTAAAGACCTAAAGGTTGGGCTGATGGCAAGGTGATCAGCACCCCTTGCTCCAAGGCAAGCTGTGTTCCCCAATGAAGTTTTTAGCCTTTTCTAAGTTTTTTTTTTCCCCATAGTATTTTTATATACTGGTATCTAAATTAGAGATCAACAAATAATTTTTTAAAAAAATTTAGATAGAAACCGTAAAAACATAACTGGTTTATATTACTTATTACTCCACTTGGAAATTTAGATTTTTTAATACCTTTGTCATCTTTCTTTAAAAAAAAGAAGAAAATGAAAGAAGAAACCATCACGTTGAAAGAAGCAATGATTTTCACCTACAAGAAGGCTACTTTATAGAGGTAAAATTAAAATTCATTTGCATATTACAAATAGCTAAGTCCCTAATCTAACAAGTGTACTGTATAGGTTCAGACTCTTTTCTGGGCATTTGGAAGAGCAGTAAACATCAATAAAATTGATATATCCAAATGGAGCTTTTAATATCCAAAGCCCATTATCACTCTGGAGCAAAGAAGGTAATCTTTTGAGATAAAATGGCCTCAAAATACTTTCCCAGAGCATAGGAAAGAGAAGTAATGCTACACTTAAGCATTCTAAAATTATTAAGGAGTCTCAACTTTCTTTTATGATGTGGAATATGAAGGCCTAATCTGAAAACTCACAAAACCTTTTCTGGAAGATTTTGTATGGGCTTAGAATATAATTCAACAATGTCAGCCTTGAGTTTGTGGAAGGCAAAACTGTTGCTATTTAAATGCAACATTCTTAGTTTTTCTTTTTTCTTTTCTTTTTCTCTTTTCTCATCTGTTGTAGGAAATTAAATGACAGAAACTAGAACATTTTATGCCCCCAATTTCATTTCATCAGAAATATCTTCTGTAAGCAAAAAGAGAATATTGGCTACTTTGCATGTTATAAATGCTGTGGCTCAAGGCTGGTACACTGAGCACTGTATATCCCAAAGTTTGCAGGCTGGAGGAAACTGGGAACAGAAAAATGTCCCCAAAATAGTTCTGTAGCAAAACATACTCTCTTATTGGCAGCCTGTTTATTCCTTCTCTACATGTATTCCTACTCCAAAATAAGGATTTTAAATTTTTTAAAGCTACAGGAACACTGATGCTTAGGCTTTCCTGCTGCATTGAAAGCTTTTCTTCATCTAAGCTTGCAAAATATGGCAACAGGAATATTGCAAGTACTTTCTCTTCCCTTCTGCCATCCTCTTGTGAAGGTTTTAAACCTATCCAAGCTGAGCTGTTATTTTTAATATCAACCCTCTCTTTCTAAAATAACATTTCAAAGATTTTTACGTGTAAATGAATCACTTGGGTTCACATAAGCATATAGATTACAATATTTTTTTTTCTCTGAAAAATAAATAACACAAATAAGATTAAAGGATAAAATTGTTTGGTTTACATTCACTCTGGATGAGAAATCTGGTCCAAAATGCTTAAGACAAATTCTAGCAACCAGCCAGCTGATAAACTCGCACAAGTTCTTCTTTTTCTAATTCAAGATTTCTCTTCATTGGCAAAAAAAAAAAAAAAAAAAAAACAAACAAAAAACTCCAGAATTGACTCTCTGGAATGAATTTGTATGAATGGTTTGGCATGTTTTTGAATGGTGTCTTACTGAACGGGGCAAGTATATGAGTATGGTATACTGCACCTGTTATGTACTAGCTTAAAAATACCGCCATGTGATATAAAAAGGCAATTTTACTGAGTAGGAATGAGCATTGATAATGATATTAATATTTCCAGTCAGGAAAATCTGAATCAACAAGGTGTTAGAATAGTAAATGGAGTTAATTGGCACTCTTGTGACCATAGATCTTCTTGGCGTGTATTATTTCAGATATAAAAACCAGAAACCAATTAATAACCTTTTTTTAAATCTCATATCACCAGATGATTTTGACAAGTTATGCTGGACAGTGTCTATGAATAATTGGGAATAGTTAATTTTTCTTTAATTAAAGAGAGATGAAGTGATGTCATTCTATAGGGAATGAGTACATTATTGGAATTTTGTCCCAAAGCTACACTATGTGATGTCTTCTACATTCTCCCAAATAAAAGATATGAAGAAGATGCATTTTATTGAAATCTTAAAACCCTTTTATATAAAAGCATTTATCTCTTGCAGATAAAAAAAAGTAATTATAGTAGAAATTTCCCTGTGTCCTAAGCCCAAGAGTGTGTGAAAATGTTAACTTGCAGGCCAAAGAGACTTCAGAGGTATCATTAAGATAGAATCATGAGTTGAGAACATTCTTGTAAAGGATCCAGGTAAGTCCAATGTACTCACAAGAGTCCATAAAAGAGGATAGGTCAAGAGGAGAAAAAAAGAAAACCATTTTGAAGATAGAAGAAGGGGCCACAAGCCAAGGAATGCAAGCAGTCTCTAAAAGCTGGAAAAGGCAAGGAAATAAAATCTTCCTTCAGCCACAGGAGGAATGTGGCTTTGCTTGCAACCTGACTTCAGCCTTCTGATCTCCATGACTATAAGAATAAATTCACTCTTTTTAAAATCACTATTTTTTTTTTTTTTTTGGTATTTTGATACAGCATCAATAGGAAACTAATACTGGTGTAAAGTAAGGGTACAATAATTGTTTGATAAATGAATGACAATGAGGTAGGACCATTAATGCCCAAAACATTGCTTTTTTATGTTTTCTTTGTATCTACCTGTTGGTGTACTGGAAAATAATTCTATGAGTGAGATTACAATGACATAAGGTCCTCTATCAGGGAAGAGAAGAAATATGTACTTCCAAACTGCAATTTGAATGTTTGATGTGGTCTTGACTTTTCATTCACTCAGGGGTATATGAGTCAGGTAAATGTGTTGTGGTTAAAAAGGCACATTCTGTAGTCAGCCTGCCTCAGTTCAAATCCTCACTCTATGGTCCAGGTTTTTTAATTAGTTGTATCTTAGTTTTTTAATCTACTTAATTCTTACTAAGGAAGATTTTGTGCATATTAACTAAAATTTAAAATGTAAAGAATACAGAGGTGCGCCTGGATTGCAGGAAGTGTGATATATTTTAACAAATATTATCACTATTGTTATTGTTTTATGTTCACGTTTGTTCTAGGACTGTAATTACAGATATAAAAGCACTAAAACATTTTGATGTCAAATGTGTAACGAAGTCAATCGAACTTTTTTGGCAAACACTCCCACTGGGTGAGCTTTCCTCTGATGTACTGGTTTGTGTGTCAACCATATTCTAAAATTATGTTTTGCAATAATAAAAGTGATATCATTTTGGCTTTTACAATTTACCAGTTGCATGCAGTAAAAGAGAAATATTGCCCCAATAATTTATTTATAGTTTTTGCAGTCTTAATTATTTGGAGGAGAAAAAATTGAATAAATAGTAGGACTAGCATTTATGTTTAGTTTTCCTATCCCTGACCAAACATCTGACTTCAGGCAAGATTGTTAAATGAGACCTGGAGTGTTTAAAAGGAAAGTGAAACCCCAGATAGCCACAAAGATTTCACACAAGGAATTTTCTACAGAGTGTTTTCTTTTTATGAATACAGTGAGGCAATATTTTTATTATTGTTTTGACCCAGTGTTTATGAGTTTGGGGTTTGGCCCTTTTCCTGACTATTGTTCTGTTTCTGATTGAAAACCTGGAATTCATCTGCTTTACATGAATTGTTCCATTCAGATATAATAGTCTCTGCAGTGCTCGGTTTTACTGGCTTAGGTCATTCTCAGTGCTGCTGCTGGTGCTGTGTATGGTGACATAAAATGCACACATGATTAACTTTTACTAAGGTAGCCACATTGACAGTGAAATGGAACCCATGATATATGCTACTCAGGTACAGTTAATTAAGGAATATCCCATAAAACAGTTTGAAGCTTCTGCCTTATTTGTTTAATATCAATTTCTTTTTCAAAAATAAATATGCTCAAAAACCACACACATGTGTGTGTGTCTCTCTCTGTGTGTGTGTGTGTGTGTGTGTATATATATATATATATATATATATATATATATATATATATTTGTGTGTGATCCTGTTAAGAATTATTATTTTCTTGAATTCATCATCAAATAAGAAATATTGACATCTAAAGTTTCTAGATTTTTCTTAGATAGATTCAGTTTTCAAAACTCCTGTGTAGAAGATTAAACTAGGTCTGATATTTGATACAGCACCATGCTAGCAATGGTTTCCACATCTTTGTTGCTCATTAGTTTATGGTGGCCAAATATTCTTTTATTGGAACATTATTTTATTCATTGCTCATTTATTTAATCAGTCACTCATTTGGGCCCTGAATGATTTGGGAGAACTCATTTTTTTCTGGCCTCAGAATAGATGTTAGACATGAACTGATAGTGATTCAAAACCCTAAGGTGAAGAGATTTTGATGTGATTTGTGGTCTGCTTCATGCTGCATTGCCAAAAGAATTGTCATTGTTATGTAAATTTCACCTTTACCTTCCTGAATCCGTGTAACTTGTCGAGAAACCATTTAGAAGACACTTGGATTGGAGTAATCTCAGGTTTTCTGATCTGCAGATACCAAGCAAAGGAAGACACTTAGCTCTATGTGCCCTGCATATTGTGGGAACATATTCACAAAACAAAATGAAATAGTATGTTTGAAGAAGCACACATTAGCCTAGTTATCACACTAATCAGCTTGAAATATATTTTGTAAATATTCTTTGTATGAGAATATTCAATATCCCCTCTATTCTTACAAGATAAAAATCAGTTAAATTTAATGAGCAATTATTAGCTCCTACTGTGTTCCAGGCATTATGTTGAGGGTTACATAGTAGCCACAAGTATTAAGTCTTATCAAAACTTATGATACAGATGCATAGTTTTGAGGAGCAGTGGGATAGGTAAAGCTGAGAGAAATGAAGTTAGAATATAGGTCTAAATAAATGCTTTGTGTGCTCAAAGCATTTTTGACTAGAGAATCAGAAAAGGGATCTGAGTGACACAGGTCTTTCTGGATCATTAGCATTTTGATAATGAAATTCTAAAGGTGGAGTAGGTGGTATAACAGTGAATATGTTCACTTCTCCCTGCTGGGCTACAGTGGGGAAGAATATTATTTCCTATCCCACTTACATCAGATTCATCAAATGATTGGATGTACCATTTCTAAGAAAAAGCTTTCACCACCATCATCTAGTTCCACTCTGTCTCTGTTCCATTTCCCAAGAGAATGCTGTGCTCTAGATACAAGTTGTACCTTTAGCTTGTTCTGAAAATAAAGGTGACACAGGGCAAAGCCAAATGATGAACAGGGTGTGAGTGGAAAATACACCTTTGTTATTTTAACGCACTTAGGACTCCATTTGTTTCTGCAGCAAAATGCAGTTTGAGCTGATTGACATGGTGATTGATATGTTCTGGAAGATGGTATACACACACACACACACAAGCATAGATAAAGAAAACTTAAGTAGCAGATATGGGCAATTAAAAAAATAATACATCTAACTTAAGGACAAATATATGCATAGATACACATGGAAATGCAGCTTGTATCTGTATGATAGAAGACCTCAGGATCTTGGCTATTGGAAGTAGTGGTGGTCAGCAGCTGATTAAGAGGAAACATGTAAATGCTAGATATTTTGCTTAAAAAAATGACTTACTAGAATTATACTTAAGTCTCAGGGAAAAAAGAATGATACAATGATACCAACATGGACTGCATTTTTTTTTTTTTGGTCTGTTTACTGAGAGCTGGTAGATTGCTTAGCAGAAGTTGTGTAAGAAAAGGTTTATGAAAGGAAAATAAACAATTAGGTGCCAATTATTGTGACCCTAAGATTCAAATATGATGAAAAGATGGAGATATCCAATCCTTAATGAGAAATGCAGGAAGAAAACTGAAGAGAGCTCTGGTAGCTAGAGATAGTATCTTGGAAGTTGAAACCTTTGTTAAAATGAGGTATTAGAGGAGGTAGACCAAGATCCAGGCTTGCCATTGAAAATTTGATGGGGAGGATGGGAAGAAGTCTATCAGAAAGGTTGTTAGGGAAACAAAAGGGAAAACCTACACAGTGGAAAACTGTGCTCCTATCTATAAATCTACCGTTTGGGAAGCCAAATGTGTAACCCAAAGAATTTGGCTTAACTAACATGCAGCCTCTGATGCTCACTATTTCTGTGTTTCTGAAAAGACATTTTATTTGTCACAGGTTTCATAATCTATAACACTCAAATAAAAAACTGCACATAGACTGTGGATTGTCCTGAATACTTGTATTCTCCCTAAACACATATTTTGAACCCTGAACTCCCTAGGTAATGGTGTTAAGAGGTACAACCTTCTGGGAGGTGAAGAGATCATGAGGGTGGGGCCCTCATGAATAGAATCAGTGCCCTTTTGATAGAAGCCCCAGAAACCTATCTAGTTCCTTTCTTCAAGTGAGCTTGTACTCAGATGTTGGTAATCTGCAACCTGGGAGAGGACCCTCATCAGAACTTGACTATGTTGGTGTCCTGATCTGAGACTTTCCAGTCTTTAGAATCATGAGAAATAAATTTCTGCTATTTTTATAAGCTATTCAGTATATGGTGTTTTGTTATAATAGCTCAAATGCAATAAGATAGTTGGGAATTTGGAGACAAATTAAATTACCTGACTCACTGACACATCTCTCATTGTGCTTTTTCCCAAAGAAGGGGCCCAGTATAAGTTTCTATCTCCAACATTATTATACAGAACTTCCCTGTGTCTATCAACAATACTAACAGTAATCTAGTGATTTTTCATACATTATCTGAAGCTTGTGAAAATCCCTCTCATAGACCTAGGTCCAATTTTATGACCTTTTGTACAAAATATTTCTGACTTTTGGTGTTCCATCCATAGCAAGAAACAAAGATAAATATCTGTGTTTTTGATAAATTTAAGCCATAGAAGTTTTTTCCTTCTTCCCATAGAGGACTTATAATTATATAATTAAAAAATATTGTAGGTGAAACATTTAAAATGCAACATATACATTAAGAAATTGATGCAAAGAATACAGGAAGGGATTCTTTATTAAGTAAACCCTAGTGTAGTACTCCTTATCTCCCAAGTGTGTGATATGTGAGTGCTGGTTGCCTTTGAACAACCGAGAATGGAAGTAAAATATTAGTTTCCATGTCACTTGACCTCAAAACTGCAGTATGACTGCTGAATCTTCACTTTTTCTTAATCTCTTCTCCATGACGCAATCTTTACTTCCCATTTCTTTATCCATCTCCCTAATGCAGACACTGTCAGCCTATCTCCAACAGTGCCTCCCCATTGCAGAGACTGCTCTCCCCACTCTCAGTATTTACCTTCTATAATGCATTCTCCACACTGGGGCTTTCAAATCTTGAAGTAGTCCAATTAATACATCCTCTTAGCTTTTCATCATCTTCTCTTTGAGAACAAACCTACTTATACCAATATATTTGCAATGTGAGTTTTTGAACTCCAAATCAGAGATATTAGTGATCGAAGTGTGGACTCCTAATCTAACTGGAGCCACCAAGTACTTAAAATTGGGCAGAGACATCACATTTGTGAAATACTGGTGCTTGTCCTTTTTAATGACTATCTTCTGGATGGACAGTACAGCAATAAAGGTCTTCACTAGAGAAGACCAAACTTATCTAGGTCCTGCCCTTTCTTAGGCTTAGTTTTTAATTATTTGTTTTTTCCCCTCTTAAGGTAGCTAGAGTCAGTTTCTATTATTCTCAACACAAAGGATATTATGCATTTTTTATTCTGAGTAATATAGGCATAATTATAATTGTGCTGTTCTTATCAAAGATGTTAAGTAACTTTCTTGTTCTCTATTTTTAAATTTTTGAATTATTAGCCCATTCCATTGTGGAATTAGTACTTTCCCTTTCTTTCAGGGGTCTATGAGTCTAATAGGACTCTACAGAGAGTTAAGACTATGGCTATTGGCATCATACTGCATAAGTCAAAGCCCTTGTTTTCCAAAATAGTAGTTGAGTGAACTTGAGGAGCTACTTTAATTCTTTGTGCATCATTTTTTTTAAACTATAAAATAGGGATAAAGGCTCCTATTCATAGTATCATTATAAGGAACAAGCATCTGCAAAGAGTTTGGATTCATTTCTACTATATATATTCATGGCTTATAAATATTACTATGATTATTATTTGCTGTTCCTGAAGTATCTTTTGTATTTTCCAACCTCTGCATTACTTCATGTTGTTCTCTTTTTCTATAAAGCTTGGTAGTATCTATTGACCTAACACAGCTCAAACAAATCCTTCTACAGTGAATCTCCCAGAGCTGCCAAATTTATGTGGCCTCTTCTTCTGTAGAACTTTCATTGTACCTTATGATAGTGCAGCCTTAGTTCCTGCCAGAGAGCAATTTCCACTTTCAACCCTATTTTGTCATTGTATATGTATGTTCCTTGTTTCTTGCTAATAGTTTCTAAACTCAGAGGGCCCCTGCCTATGTGCCATCTGTCTTGTGTTCTTTATACTTAGCATAATGCAGTGAACTTTACAAGCTCAAAAGAAGTACTTGCTAAAAGAATAGCAAAAATGGAATAGTACACATTTTACCCTCATTCTGCCATGTGGGAGTTTATATATGTAATATCTTTTTAGGGAAATGACTTGTCCACATATTTTCAATGACGCAGTCACAAGTCTGGGGCTGGAGACCTTGTTCCTGTGTCTTCTATGTCTCTCTGTCACTCTGCCTCATTGCATTTCTGAGCTCAGCCCTTAGGCCACCCTTAAATACCATGAGAAATAATCAGCAGGAGGCACTGTCAAAACAGTGAGAGACCAACAGTTGTGCCAGTTGGAGTCTATGAATATAGTTGCTTGTCACACAGGTACAAAGAGATATACAGGTCAAAACTTAAACTCACAAAAAGAGTGATAAGAAGTATAGTCTACATCCATTGCACATTTGAATAACTGAAGTTCTTTTTTTATAGCATTAAAATCAGTACCACTTGATAAGGAAAAAAATACTAAATTTAAGATGTGTTTGACTCTACAGATGATCTTTCTTTTTATGAATATTCTGGATGAGAGTTTTGGATAAAACAAAAGTTTGAAAGGAACACTACATTAGCCTTCACTGGTTTCCACTTAAAAAGTGCTAGCGATATATTTTAAAATAAGAAGAAACAGGATATATAAATATCTCACTGCTTATAGAATGCAGGCACAGTTTTTTTAAAAAGATAAATTTAAAACTAATAAGATCACAGCTGAATAGAAACTTACAACTAAGTAAATATAAACAGGCAGATGGAGTGTAATATTGAATTTTGCCTTTGACTGACCTCTTATAATAGAATCTTCCTCAATCTTCAATATCTGCTAATGCCTTCTTATTATTGGATGGTTATAATTTTCTTCCTTTAAAGTTACACCATTTTTATTTAAGAATAAAATTGGAACAATCTCTTACTTTTCCTCTTTTTCATATTCCCCAATTCTTTTAAAACTAAAACATAATTATAAACAGGAAATTCTGTCTCAGTTGTATTGTATAGAACTTTTCTTCTGTTACAAATCTAAGGTTTCTAGCTGAAGAGCTGAGTAGGCAGTCTGGGGCTTGGGTTGTTTTGTTGTAATGAAGCCATGACTTGGCCCTTATGTTGTGATTGACACTGATTATTCTCCATGTGCATCACTATGGTAGGGCAGTCCCTGGGTAATATGTACAAGAGCTGGAGTTCCTTTAGTTCTTAGGACTGGAGTATGGGTTCTTGACAATAAGAGAAAGAGGATGTCCACAAATACAGAGGAGGAGAAATATCACAGACATCAAGATTCTACTTCTACTGACCTCTGAGTGCCGTGCCATTTCAGTTTTCTTTTTCCTGTATTACCATAAGTTACAATCAATCATGTGTATTTTCTTGAATGTTGGAATGAATAGAATCTTGCTTCTCCATCTTATCTTTAGTATTGCTTAATGGAGATGATCATTTGCAAAGGTACCTTGTGCTGAATAAATATATTTTTGATTATCAGCTTAAAATAGAAATATAAAGTCTAGATGTAATATAAAATGTTTTTTAAAATCGTGGCAATAAATAAATAAATAAATAGATCACAAAAGCTCCAAAGAAACTAAAATCAAGGAGAAAAATAGGAACAATAAGTTCTTTTGGAAGTTATTAAAAAAACAACAAACAATTGAAGGAGAGAGAGAAACAGAGAGAGAGAGAGAGAGAGAGAGAGAGAGAGAGAGAGAGAGAGAATGAGAGAGAAACCAACCAACCAACAAACCAACCAACCAATCAAGTATTAGTGATGAAGACAAGACCTCAAGATGCTAGAAAATTTAGTAATTTTTGTGTCAGCATGCACTTTATTAAGTATATTTCATCAAAAAGATGTGTATGCCATCTCAGGACCACATTCATTTCCATTTTCTCTGGGAAATTATTTGGTGCATAACTACAGTCACAGATTTGCATGTGTTTTATGGCAACATAAAGAGGTTGAGTGACATAGGTAAACGTGGACAGAGCCAAAGCAGATTTCTTAGGCTAGATGAAATATTTGTCAGTCAAATGACATTGGAAAATTATTTGCAAGGTCATATCTATCAGCTTCAAATTTTTGGATTTGTGAACTGGTAGATAATTTCAGAAAACT
Source organism: Marmota monax (assembly GCF_021218885.2). Lineage (NCBI taxonomy): Eukaryota > Metazoa > Chordata > Mammalia > Rodentia > Sciuridae > Marmota > Marmota monax. The sequence goes on from NW_026695241.1 coordinate 10,843,651, forward strand.
CTGCAATACTGGTGTCATATGCTTTTTAAGTTCTTTCTATTAAAAACACCACTCAATCTATGCTTCTAAGAAACACACACCCACACACTCCACAAATTGGACTTGGATTTATTCTGTTAATATTGACAGAAGAACAGTATTGCATAAATAAACTAAAACACTCCGATCTTAAGCAGTCTAACCTAGACAGGGGGACTGCCAAATACAACAGATAAATAAATAAACACTAATATCATGGGAAGCTAATGTTATGTTAGGTTTAATCAAACCTTGGGATTAAGGCTTTAAAAAATGTATTATCCACAGGCAAATTTATGAAAAAATAGATTTCCTTTGCACAAATTTCTGAGGGGAAAAAAGAATATATTTAAACTGTGCATTGGGAGTTATCACATTCAGAAATTTGCTTTAGCCATAGTTCTGAAATCATGAAAGCTTTTTAAAATCTAGATTTCTAGTTCATATCCAATGTTATTCTCAATCCTGAACTCCAGTTTCCTCTGACTAGAATGCTCTTTTTGTATATCTAATGAGCAATTCAGCTTTCGCAAGAATTTTCATACCCTCTCAAAGCCCTACCATCAAATACACTCCAATAAACTCTCTCTCACTTGGGATACTCACATCACAGTTAAAAAAAAAAAAGTCACAAGCATTTTCCCAGTTGCTCATTACAATGACTGAGAGCTACCTCGTTTCTTTTTTCAAGTCTCCCATCTAATTCGTCTTCCAAATGTGTCCCCTACTCCTTCAAAGCATACCTAAGCATGGCCACTTATCTCCATCTCTACCTCCACTGCTCTCATCAAAGCTGCCATTTTCTCACTCCTGGAATGACCACCTGCTCAATGGTCCATCTCCTCATTTCCACCACCCAGCACAGAAGATCCAAGAGGACTTACTCATTGTTTCAGCCTCATTTCCTATTAATCTCTCTTCACTCTCAGGGTTCTGATAACAAAGAACCTCTGCCTAGCCCCATCCATGCCACACCTAGCTCACTGTCCAACTTCTCTTACCCTGGAATGTCTTTTCCATTCTCCTTCTCTGCCTTCAGCTATCTGTCAAACAGTGCTCAAAGATGACTTCTTTTATCAACTCCAGAGAAATGCCCTTTACCACTCTTTCCTTTGTTCCTGATACATTTACTTTATACCAATTTTCACTACTTAAACTAATTTTCTATGTCTGAGTCTTTTTTTTTCTTTTCCTCATTAGAATTGAAGCTACATGAGGTCTGGGAGTTTATTATCTTCTCTTTCGTACCCACAGAACCTGAAATGAGTGTTTCACTCATAGTCAGATCTCCATGTTTAAATGTATTTTATAAAAATCCATAAAGTGTTTCTTCTTTCAATCAGATTCCTAAAGCAGTGACCTATATGTCACTACATAATTAATTTTCTTCTCAAGAATGACCTTGAAAACATAGGCTAAGTTTAAAGTACCTAATGTCAACATTGCTTAAAACTATCTAAGAAATAGATGTTGGTTTGTCTCATTGGTGATAACCCAAAGATATCTCCTCATCCAAACCATAACATGAGAATTTTATTTTCTATATTATTGGAATATCAACTTTGGGGAAAGGAGAAACAGACCTGAACTGGGTTACAGTTGGACTACATGATATGGCTCATTCCATTGTTTCGGAGATGTAGAGAACAGTGAAATAAAGTGTACTCAAACTACCATACCTTTAAATTATGGCCTTTCTTTGACTACTGTTACATTGACTTGTTCCTCAGTTTACTCATCTATTGAACTGTTTCTCCAGGGTTATTTTGATGATTTAATATGTAAGTATATAATTATTTAACTTAAATGAAGAATTTGTGGGTCCCATGTTGACCCCACTTACACACACAAACACCCAATTTCATCTGACACCTGTGAGGCGTACTACATGCTGTGTTCCTCCCACTCTACCCTCACTGTTCATTCTGAAAGCCATTCAACATTGACCAAGGTGGGAATCAAGATAAAAGGAGCTCCTAAATCCCTTGTTTCTGCACAAGTGTCTGGCTTCCAAAGGGTTGTCAGAAGCCCAGGTTCGTAGAAGGGTGGTTATTTTTAAGAAGTGGAAATATTCAAATATGAAAGTTAACTTGTAGAGGCACATTATGGATTTCTTGGCAGGGCAAGTCTGTAATCTGCGTTTCTTTTGGAGACGTTATTGGCTTTTCCTCTGACTTGTCTGGTACCTTTTTATAAAATGAAATCTCTGATGGGCAGTTGGAATGCAGATTGAGATCTGGCACTGTGCTAGTTTTCACAGGTCGCTGGCACTGTGTGTTTCCCTCCGGACTCTGAGTGAGGGATAGAGAGTCACAGATGTCACCTTCGAAGTGAAGGATGGGACCAGATTTTGTTGTTAACAGGAGTCCTATTATAATAGCTTCATACCTCAGTTAGAGCAGCGAGACCATGCACAATTATGGAATATTTTAGCTAAGCAGATGTGCCTCTTCAGAATAGAGATCACTCAATCTTTGAAAGCTCAAGAGCAGAAATGGCTTTCTCATAATGTTAGACTTGGGAAATCAAGGCAGTACATGAGCGTTGTTGCCCTGAAAACTTTATGCCAGCTTGTTAGTCTACACTGGGAGAAATATAAAGAACTCAAGATAGCACTATTATTCACAGAGAAGAAAATGGTCTGGAAGATGGGCAGAGATGACAGGGAAGGGCCTGCTCTGTCCAGACCATCCTTCCGGGGAAAACAGCATATAAAGCATTTACTTATGAGTGGGACTATAGCCCATGTGCCCAAAGCCTGGGATTTGGGAAGAAAGCCATTTCTACAAACATGAAAATATAGGGAGAATGTTATACCTGCATAAACTAGGCTGCAATCCAGTTCAATTTCTGGAACAGGCGTTTTTAGGTTGGAGTTAAAGAAACAGAATTTGCTCAGGGGTCTTAGAGAGAGCTTAGAGAGCATGCCCTCCTTCTGTGTATGACCATGGAACTGGATGTGGCTACACCAGTGTTTAATAATTAGTAGCCACTGCCAGTGCTTCCTGTCTGTCTCCTTTTACAAACTGAACACATTTGACTGATAGATTTCTCTCCTAAACTCTTGGTGGACTGCATGCAGCCCAGCAGGCCTTTCTTGAGCAGTTTTTGTTTTAGAAGCAGAACACAGTTTCCAACTGAAACTGTGCTTAGACTCCAGGTGAGCTTCTATGTGTTTTGCTTAGGCATGTTTCAAACATGGAGTGGGTAACTATTAGGGAACTGCAGCTACCTGCTTAGAAATTAGTGATGTTTTTATGAGGAGGTGTTTTTTTACAAACTAATTTTTTTCTGTTGTTATCAATGTTTAGCAGAAATGCTCCTTGAACATTTATTTACCTTCCTTGTTCAGAATAAATTAAGAATATATTTATTTCAGAAACTGAGTAAAAATGTCATTACAAAGGCAGGATCATTTGACATGAGGGAATAAAGTCCTGGGTATTATTCTTGAATTTTATCTTTAAGGAAACTTTTCTTTAGCCTTACGTCTAAGAACTTTGTCAACTACTACTGTGACAGATTTGGGAGAGTCACAGAGTCAATAGTCCCTAAAAAGGAAATTGTTTTGAACCCAGATTCAATCATTCATTGGTACATTTATTCACTCAAAACAAAATAAATGTTCAAGAGCCTATGGAAACAATGAATAAAATAGTCAATTTTCCTATACCAGTAGAGTTTGTATTCTAAGAGTTATAGTCAAGAACTGTCTATATACATGTCTATTGTATATTTTAATGTTTCAGATTTTCCAACAGAAAAGACAAGCTAGGCACAGATTCATTTGTGTGTGTGTGTGTGTGTGTGTGTGTATGTTCGAAATTACAGAGTGGAAAAAAAAAAGAAAGAAAAGAGCTGAAAATGCAGCTCTGTCTCTGTGCAGGTGGACCAGGGGTTTCTGGAGGGATTTACCCAAGGTTCCATTGCTGTTCAATAGCAGGTATTTTAGTAGCATCCAGGGCTTTAGGGCTTAGATTTAGTTTCATAGGGCTGCCGTAATGAAATACGATAAATGAGTGGCTTAAAGTATCACAGATTTGTTTTCTCTTGGTTGTGAAGACTGGAACTCAAAAACTAAAGAATCAGCAGGATTAGTTCCTTCTGGGTCTCATAGGACACTGTGTCACATGCCTCTTTCCTAGCTTCTTGGCTGTGGCTATCGTTGGTGCCTCTTGGCCTGCAGCAGCATCACTCTAGTCTCAACTTCTGTCCCATGGCCTTTTCTGTGCATATCTCCCTGTTCCCATATCTTCATGTGGCCTTTTTATGAGAACACCTGGCATTGGATTTAGGCCCCACTGTCATTCATTCTGAATTTACCTTAACTTGATGCCACCTGAGAACACCCTATTTCCTAGAAGGTTATGTTACAAGTTCCAGAACTTCATCAACTCCTTTTGAGAAACTCAATCCAATCCACCACACGCACTTGATCTTGTGCCCTTTGTATATCTTTGAAGATGTGTTAGTGGTTATTATGAATTTTTTGTTGTTCATATAACAAAGAACATTTGGAGTCGAAAGAAACAATAAGGATTTTTAAAACCATCTATCTCATCTCTAAAACATATATAAAACTGATGATGATTTTGAGGAATTAATGTGCCAGGTTAGGAAAATAGACAAGTAATCTATTTCTATCACTCCATTTTCCTTACATATCCAACCCCAATCCAGCCTAGTTTCTCAAACAAAAAAAAATAAAAAGGAAAAAAAATTAAGAAAGAAAAGATAATTAAAAATGCTAGTTAATATTATTGTGCTTTAGAAACCCAAGGGGAACTAGTATTGGATGCCAATCCCCCAATGCTTCCTAACCTCTCCAATTCCAGGTAGGCGTACTTCCTGCTCTGGAAAGACAGAACTCACTCTTGAGAGCCTAGCACCTTTATAAGATTTCCAGCACAGAGCAAATGTTGTGCCAAATGTTGCAAATCATATATGATCTGTTCCATGGGAGACCTTCAAAGGACTTCACTTATGAGCACATAAAACACCCTGTAATTTCAGCCATAGTCCTACAAGGAAGGGATCAGTGTGCACCCTCCACTCTGCTATGTAATGCTTCCCTGGCATAGCCATCTCAGATTTTTTTTTCTGGTTACATTTGCCATGACCTTTTTTTCCCCTTTTAATAGAAAAGTCATTTTTAATATTTAATCAGAATGACACAACACATTATAATATTATCTTACAATTGCCATGAAAAATAGCTTTAAATATTTCTATCATAGTTTAATCTACCACAAATTAAGCAAAAGAACAAAAAAAGTTCACACCAATTGAAGAAAGGCACAGAGAAATTTTTTTTAATATACTATGGATTAAGAATCTGATTTTCCTGGATGGAATAAAGCAAGAATTTAATAAAAGAAGATAGATGTATTAAACATAAGACCATATTATTTAATGGCTGAATCAATTTTCTGGGAAACATTAAAATACCATGTCAGGTGTCTTTTATGTGACACTTCACAGCTTCGGCTTCACCAGTCTTTGTTCTAGCTGATGCTGAACTGGTCAGATCTGTGTGATCTCTGGTCAACTTCAAGAAGCTGCAGCTCAATAGTGTCTCAATTCAGATACTGCTCATTTGCCATCTGGCTGTCCTTGCAATAGGGAGACCAGCTTATCCTGATTTGCACAGAACTTTCCAGCTTTTGGCACTGGAAGTCTCTCATTCCAGGAAAACCTTCAGTTCCAGACACTGGGATAGAGGATGACCTTACTAAGGACCCTGAGCATGAGCCACCATGGACCCAGTTCAAGAACCATGTACCTGCAACCTGCAAGTGTAAGTCTGTGTATTTGGGGAGGGGGACTGGGTGGTAAGGTATTATGGGGTGAATTTTTTTCTAGTACAATCTGGAAGTTAATGAAATATAAGGATGGCGGAATTGTTAAAGAGGCAAAATACTCACACTCCACAGATCAGAAATCATTTGAAAAGGTTGGGTCTCTGAAACCTGGGCTGAGGATATCTGAGTGGTTGAAACTGAGAGTCTTGAAATCTGGATTTCTCCAAATCATCTGATTTGGTGTACTCAGATCCTTCCCTTTGCCAAGAGAGAGTAACCTCCTCATGTTTTGAGATCTGTTTTGAAGTGGACCATTTACAGTTTTGAGCTTTTCTACCATAGATCTGTCCTTGCCTTGGGTCTTAGCAAGATAGGCAGGGGACTACTTTTGCTGCTCTAGAAGGAAATTTCTTACACTTGAAAGAAATTATAGGTCACATCTAATATGTGCTCTCCAGTATCAACTCAGGCTCCGGAATGGATCTTGAGGGCACTGGTCTTGATTAGATGGAAAATAAGGCTGAAGGGAGGAGAGTGAAGTGTCATAGATAAACTTACCTGTAGCTACAGATTCAGTATTGTGTCAAAAACATCTAACCTTCTGATGGAACAGCTACTCAGAGTTTGGGCTTGATTGTCACCCTAAATAAATGAGGTAAAGACATCAGCTCTTTCTTGATGTAGTGTTGGGAAAGGAGTCAGAATTGATGGGCTATCTAAGACTTATAAAATTTTCCACCCAACTCTACTATACAGGAGATTCCAGAAGGTACTTCCTTCACTAAGGTAATAAGTAATCTGTTTGTGGGGTACATATATCTTTGAGAAACACAGTGGTGGCTTTTCTTTGCAGACTGAAACAGTAGAAGAGGCAATCATGCATTGGACTTGCTGCTTTTAATGGGGATGACGGGATTCATGAATGACAGGGGACAAGTGGCAACACTTAACAATCAGATGCATAATTACTGATATGGACAGTATGTCTCTATGGCAGAAGGATACTATGACTCTCAAGGAATTGTGATGATATTTAATAGGTCAGAGTTTTCCTAATTTAAAAAAGATAAACAGTCTATTAGAATGCTACCCTCCTTTTATAATTGAAAGAAATCAAGAATTGCCAAGTAGGGGGAAGATGGCGGCGAGGGGAGTGCATTACCCCCGTGTGCTGCTTCACTGTGTGGGAGTATGACAAGTCAGGACGGCTAAAGGATATCTTGTTAGGAATTTCCAGCAATAGTGGGGTGCGCCGGAACCTGGAGGAAGGATTTCCATCGCACGAGGATCGGCTACGGGGACTCAAACGCGAGAGGTTTGTCGCACGGAGGGTAAAACTGCTTATTTAGCAAATCGCCCCGCGGCTAGAGTCTGCAACGCGCGCTGGGATAGAGACGCAGGGTTACAGTGCTGCAGTTTCTGCCAGCCGCGCAAGCACCGCACTCAGGGCTGAATTCTGGGTTCGAGACGGGGAAGGAAGCGGTCCATCTCGGTTCTCCACACCGGTCAGACCACAGAGGAGGCCAGCAGCCACCATGTTGGTAAACTGACGTCACCATACCTGTTTTTGACTGACCGCAGCTCATTCAGCCATAGAACAGGTAATTTCAGGCTGCAATTCGCCTGCGGCTCGCAGACAGATTGCTAGGGTTCAGCGCCTGGGTGCTTCTTAAAATCTGATCTTATCGGAGTGAACACCGAGCGCGGGGCGGCCGAGTTCCGGCTCCTGGAACCGTCCCGGAACCGCCCTGGCTCAGGGCTGCGGAGCCTGCGGAGGCTGCTTCTTGGACCCTGCTACTATCAGAGCAAACACCAAGCACCAAGAAGCCGAATTCCGGCTCCCGGAACTGAGCCCGCGGGGGCTGCTTCTTGGAGCTTACACTTATAGGAGCTTACACCGAGCACGGAGCGGCCGAGTTCCGGCTCCCGGAACTTCCCTGGACCGGGGCTAGGAGCCCGCGGAAACTGCGTCTCGGTCCGGGTCCTGCTGAGGGCCGGTCAGGACTCACCCGTTGCTTGGGTTGCCCGGCAAGGGGAACGAAATGCTGCCATTCGCATAGGATACCAACATGGCAGAGATCTGATGTCAGCAGAAAGCGGCGGAGGAGAGATCTTCATCAATACCAGCGGTGACATAAGCAGTTGGTCTCCTGGTAAGGGGGGTGAGGCTCAGTCACCCGAGACTCCTCAATTTGTCCTCGAGCCAGAGGGAAGGAGCCGGGCCGCCGCCAGCCCCCGGAGCAGGCCCAGCGGCTCGCCAGTGTGGTGACCGCGTGACCCCAATTGGAGAGGGGGCGGAGCGGAGCCGCCACCCACACCCGCCAGGTGGGCAGACCCACGACCCAGTAGTACATGGGCGTGGTAGGAGGGGCAGGGCAGAGCCGCCTTCGCGCTTGCAAGGTAAACAGACCTGTGACAGCCTGGCGGGTCAGGCCCAGTGGCCTGCCAGTGTGATACACACGTCACCCCAACTCGAGTAGGGGCAGAGCAGATCCTTCTCCCACGCCCGGATCAGGCCCTGCCAGTGTGGTGGTCACGTGACCCCAATTGGAGTGGGGGCGGAGCGGAACCGCCACCCGTGCCCGCAGGGTGAGCAGACCAGTGATCAACCTGCAGATCAGGCCCAGGGGTCCGCAGGCGTGGTAGGAGGGGCAGGGCAGATCCGCCGCCCGCGCCTTCAAGGTAGGCAGACCTACAACAGACCGGCGGATCAGGCCCAGGAGCCTGCCGGCGTGGTACAAACACCACCCTAATTGGAGTAGTGACAGAGCAGAGTCGCCTCCCTTGCCAGGAACAGACCCAGCGTCCTGCAGGCGGGGTAGTCACGACACCCCAATTGGAGTAGGGGCAGAGCAGAGCCTCCACCCGTGCCCGAAAGGTGGGCAGATCTGCGACCGACCAGCAGGACAGGCCCAGTGGCCTGCTGGTACGACAGACACGTCACCCCAATTGGAGTAGGGGCAGAACAGAGCCGCCACCAGCTCCCAGAACAGGCCCAGTGACCTGCTGGCGTGGTAGCCATGACACCCCAATTGGAATAAGGAGAGAGCAGAGCCGCCGCCCGCACCTGCAGGAAAGATACGCAAGCAGTATGAAAAGACAAGGAAAGAAAGGACCACAAGCAATGCAGGTCAACGCAACTTTAGAAGAGGTAACAGCTGCAGCAGATGGAATGTCAGATAAAGAATTCAGGATATACATGCTTCAGATGATCTGGAGTATCAAGGAAGACATTAAACAGCAAAATCAGACAATGAAAGATCACTTCGACAACGAATTACGCAAACAAATCCAGGAAGCAAAGGATCAACTATACAGGGAGATAGAGGTTATAAAAAACAAGCAATCAGAAATCCTAGAAATGCAGGAAGCAATAAACCAACTTAAAAACTCAATGGAGAATACTACCAACAGAGTAGAACACTTAGAAGATAGAACATCAGACAATAAAGACAAAGTATTTCAACTGGAAAAGAACATAGACAGCTCAGCAAGACTGTTAAGAAACCATGAGCAGAACATCCAAGAAATATGGGATAACATTAAGAGACCAAACTTAAGAGTCATTGGGATACAGGAAGGTACAGAGCTCCAAACCAAAGGAATGAGCAGTCTACTCAATGAAATAATACAAGAAAACTTCCCAGACTTGAAGAATGAGACAGAATCCCAAATACTAGAAGCCTACAGGACGCCGAATGTACAAAATCATAAGAGATCCACACCTAGACACATTATAATGAAGATGCCCAACATACAGAATAAGGAGAGAATTTTAAAAGCTACAAGAGAAAGGAAGCAGATTACATTTAGGGGTAAGCCAATCAGGATAACAGCTGATCTTTCAACACAGACTCTGAAAGCTAGAAGATCCTGGAATAACATATTTCAAACACTGAAAGAAAATGGGTTCCAACCAAGAATTGTGTATCCAGTGAAATTAAGCTTCAGGATGGAGAATGAAATTAAAACATTCCACGATAAACAAAAGTTTAAAGAATTCGCAGCTAGAAAACCATCTCTTCAAAACATCCTCGCCAAAGCATTACAGGAAGAGGAAATGTAAAATAACAATGAAAACCAACAGTGGGAGGTAGGACAGTAAAGGGGGGGGGAATAATCAAAGAGGAAAACAAACAATGTTTAGTAACAGAAATAAACAAATATGGCTGGAAGAACAACCCATATCTCAATAATAACCCTAAATGTTAATGGCTTAAACTCACCAATTAAGAGACACAGGCTAGTAGAATGGATCACAAAACAAGACCCAACAATATGCTGCCTACAGGAGACGCATTTGATAGGAAAAGACATACATAGGCTGAAGGTGAAAGGTTGGGAAAAATCATATCACTCATATGGACTTCGGAAACAAGCAGGCGTGTCCATACTCATATCAAATAAAATAGATTTCAAGCCAAAGTTAATCAAAAGAGATAAAGAGGGACACTACATACTGCTTAAGGGAACCATACACCAACAAGACATAACAATCATAAATATTTATGCCCCAAACAATGGTGCAGCTATGTTCGTCAAACAAACTCTTCTCAAGTTCAAGAGTCTAATAGACCACCATACCATAATCATGGGAGACTTCAACACACCTCTCTCGCCACTGGACAGATCTTCCAAACAAAAGTTGAATAAGGAAACTATAGAACTCAATAACACTATTAATAACCTAGACCTAATTGACATATATAGAGTATACCACCCAACATCAAGCAATTACACTTTTTTCTCAGCAGCACATGGATCCTTCTCAAAAATAGATCATATATTATGTCACAGGGCAACTCTTAGACAATATAAAGGAGTAGAGATAATACCATGCATCTTATCTGATCATAATGGAATGAAACTGAAAATCAACGATAAAAGAAGGAAGGAAAAAGCATACATCACTTGGAGAATGAACAATAGGTTACTGAATGATCAATGGGTTATAGAAGACATCAAGGAGGAAATTAAAAAATTCTTAGAGATAAATGAAAACACAGACACAACATATCGGAATCTATGGGACACATTGAAAGCAGTTCTAAGAGGAAAATTCATTGCTTGGAGTTCATTCCTTAAAAAAAGAAAAAAACCAACAAATAAATGATCTCATACTTCATCTCAAAATCCTTGAAAAAGAAGAGCAAAACAACAGCAAAAGAAGTAGAAGGCAAGAAATAATTAAAATCAGAGCTGAAATTAATGAAATCGAAACAAAAGAAACAATTGAAAAAATTGACAAAACTAAAAGTTGGTTCTTTGAAAAAATAAACAAAATCGACAGACCCTTATAGATGCTAGCGAAGAGAAGAAGAGAGAGAACTCAAATTACTAGCATACGGGATGAAAAAGGCAATATCACAACAGACACTTCAGAAATACAGAAGATAATCAAAAATTATTTTGAATCCTTATACTCCAATAAATTAGAAGATAGTGAAGGCATAGATAAATTTCTTAAGTCATATGATCTGCCCAGATTGAGTCAGGAGGATATAGAAAACCTAAACAGACCAATATCAATTGAGGAAATAGAAGAAACCATCAAAAGACTACCAACTAAGAAAAGCCCAGGTCCGGATGGGTATACAGCAGAATTTTACAAAACCTTTAAAGAAGAACTAATACCAATACTGTTCAAGCTACTTCAGGAAATAGAAAAGGAGGGAGAACTTCCAAATTCATTCTATGAGGCCAACATCACCCTGATACCTAAACCAGACAAAGACACTTCAAAGAAAGAAAACTACAGACCAATATCTCTAATGAACCTAGATGCAAAAATCCTCAATAAAATTCTGGGGAATCGGATACAAAAACATATCAAAAAAATTGTACACCATGATCAAGTAGGATTCATCCCTGGGATGCAAGGCTGGTTCAATATACGGAAATCAATAAATGTTATTCACCACATCAATAGACTTAAAAATAAGAACCATATGATCATCTCCATAGATGCGGAAAAAGCATTCAACAAAGTACAGCATCCCTTTATGTTCAAAACTCTAGAAAAACTAGGGATAACAGGAACATACCTCAATATTGTAAAAGCAATCTATGCTAAGCCTCAGGCTAGCATCATTCTGAATGGAGAGAAACTGAAGGCATTCCCTCTAAAATCTGGAACAAGACAGGGATGCCCTCTCTCACCACTTCTGTTCAACATAGTTCTCGAAACACTGGCCAGAGCAATTAGACAGACGAAAGAAATTAAAGGCATAAAAATAGGAAAAGAAGAAATTAAATTATCACTATTTGCAGATGATATGATTCTATATCTAGCAGACCCAAAAGGCTCTACAAAGAAACTATTAGAGCTAATAAATGAATTCAGCAAAGTGGCAGGATTTAAAATCAACACGCATAAATCAAAGGCATTCCTGTATATCAGCGACAAATCCTCTGAAATGGAAATGAGGACAACCACTCCATTCAAAATATCTTCAAAAAAAATAAAATACTTGGGAATCAACCTAACAAAAGAGGTGAAAGACTTATACAATGAAAACTACAGAACCCTAAAGAGAGAAATAGAAGAAGATCTTAGAAGATGGAAAAATATACCCTGTTCATGGATAGGCAGAACTAACATCATCAAAATGGCGATATTACCAAAAGTTCTCTATAGGTTTAATGCAATGCCAATCAAAATCCCAACGGCATTTCTTGTAGAAATAGAGAAAGCAATCATGAAATTCATATGGAAAAATAAAAGACCCAGAATAGCAAAAACAATGCTAAGCAAGAAGTGTGAATCAGGCAGTATAGCGATACCAGACTTCAAACTATACTACAGAGCAATAGTAACAAAAACAGCATGGTACTGGTACCAAAACAGGCGGGTGGACCAATGGTACAGAATAGAGGACACAGAAAACAATCCACAAAACTACAACTATCTTATATTTGATAAAGGGGCTAAAAGCATGCAATGGAGGAAGGATAGCATCTTCAACAAATGGTGCTGGGAAAACTGGAAATCCATATGCAACAAAATGAAACTGAATCCCTTTCTCTCGCCATGCACAAAAGTGAATTCAAAATGGATCAAGGAGCTTGATATCAAATCAGAGACGCGCCGTCTGATAGAAGAAAAAGTTGGCTACGATCTACATTCGGTGGGGTCGGGCTCCAAATTCCTCAATAGGACACCCATAGCACAAAAGTTAATAACTAGAATCAACAAATGGGACTTACTCAAACTAAAAAGTTTTTTCTCAGCAAAAGAAACAATAAGAGAGGTAAATAGGGAGCCTACATCCTGGGAACAAATCTTTACTCCTCACACTTCAGATAGAGCCCTAATATCCAGAGTATACAAAGAACTCAAAAAATTAGACAATAAGAGAACAAACAACCCAATCAACAAATGGGCCAAGGACCTTAACAGACACTTCTCAGAGGAGGACATACAATCAATCAACAAGTACATGAAAAAATGCTCACCATCTCTAGCTGTCAGAGAAATGCAAATCAAAACCACCCTAAGATACCATCTCACTCCAGTAAGATTGGCAGCCATTAGGAAGTCAAACAACAACAAGTGCTGGCGAGGATGTGGGGAAAAGGGTACACTTGTACATTGCTGGTGGGACTGCAGATTGGTGCAGCCAATTTGGAAAGCAGTATGGAGATTTCTTGGAAAGCTGGGAATGGAGCCACCATTTGACCCAGCTATTCCCCTTCTTGGTCTATTCCCTAAAGACCTAAAAAGAGCATGCTACAGGGACACTGCTACATCGATGTTCATAGCAGCACAGTTCACAATAGCAAGACTGTGGAACCAACCTAGATGCCCTTCAATAGACGAATGGATAAAAAAAATGTGGCATTTATACACAATGGAGTATTACTCTGCATTAAAAAATGACAAAATCATAGAATTTACAGGGAAATGGATGGCATTAGAGCAGATTATGCTAAGTGAAGCTAGCCAATCCCTAAAAAACAAATGCCAAATGTCTTCTTTGATATAAGGAAAGTAACTAAGAACAGAGTAGGGATGAAGAACAGGAGAAGAAGATTAACATTTAACAGGGATGAGAGGTGGGAGGGAAAGGGAGAGAGAAGGGAAATTGCACGGTAATGGAAGGAGACCCTCAGGGTTATACAGTGGAGGGGGTAGAGAGAGAGGAGGGGAGGGGAGGGGAGAGGTGGGGAGGGGGGAGGGTGGATGATGGGAAATGCAGCGGAGCACAACAGACACTAGTATGGCAATATGTAAATCAATGGATGTGTAACTGATGTGAATCTGCAATCTGTGTGTGGGGTGAAGGTGGGAGTTCATAACCCACTTGAATCAAAGTGTGGAATATGATATGTCAAGAAATTTGTAATGTTTTGAACAACCCACAATAAAAAATTAAAAAAAAAAAAAAAGAATTGCCAAGTAGAAGTTCCCATTCCACTGTCAGGGTAAAACTTTTCCAACTCCCACCTAGTTTATAGATCCAAGTCTGTTTGGAGACTCAAAACTGACAGATTGAAGTGAAGGCGAGACCTTTGGGAAAGGGAGGGCTTTTCAGTGCCTCTGCAAATATACACAGTGGCTATTCCTTAAGTCTTTCCCCAGAGGGTCAGGAGACAAATACCATGAGGAGTATCCCAAAGAATTTCCTATGAGAGAGCAAACTCAGAAACAGATTAGACTTGCAGGTTATCTCTTAGAGAAGTCAGGACACCTTGTGTTCACAAAAATTGAGGCCATTCTTTATTATAGGAGGACTGTATTATGAATGGCATGAGTGGCTAGAAAGAAATGTGGAGATTCTTACAGAATATCTTGGAGCTGTTTCACATCCTCTCAGGGTTATGTATGTCTTGGTCTACCTGGCATCGTGGTGGCTAGATCAACACAGCTGTTAGTCTTCCTCTACACAATTGTAACCTGAAGGCTCCTTGCTTCCTGTCTACATAGGAACTTCTCACCTGTCTCTCCTGAATTTTTCTGTTGATGCTGGAGGTGGACATTGTGGCACTCCATTCTGGGCTGCGTTTACAGGGAATGGGAAGGACACAGCATCCGTGAGTTAAGAACCTTCAATCATGAGAGATAGAGCCCCCAAACTCCTTGGTTAGATGGCACTGAGACAGTCATTGCAGGTTATTGGTGGATGATCTCAGAGGGTAGGGAAATAAGTCCTATGCAGTGGTAGGCAATTCCATCCTATTTCTATTCACTCTCCCCATGTCCTTCACTCCTACTAACTGGGGCTTACATGAATCCCTTGCCTTCAGTCTAAGACAACATAATATATTTACAATGTCAGTTGTAATATTTAATGAATGTAGAAAATATATATATATATATATATATTTATATTATATATATACTTAAATTATATATATATACATATTTATATTATATATATATTTGTGGGAGTTAAATAAGGGGAAAATGGAAAGAGAAAAAGAGAAATTAGACAGAAAAATGATGGATGGCTTGAATGAAAAGCGAGAATTCAGCTAATACAATTTTCATGTAGGTTAGAGACGAAAGGAAAATAGAGGGACTTTGTATTGTAAGTAACCCTGCAGCTACCAATTATGATTGCCTGAGATAAACCTTCTGTGTTGGTGTCTATAGATGTGTGTTTTGCCTAAGTTCTTATCCTTTATAGTAGGTCCTCATCCCTGAAAATGATAATGATCATTAATATTTATGTAGTAAGTTGACCTGTGTCAGAAACTGGTATGCTCTCTATACATTATTCCATCTTATCCTGACAAGAACTGTATGAGCTAGGTTAGAATAAAAGCCAGTTTCAGAAAGGAGGAGGTTAAAGCTTAGAGAATTTAAGTCTTCATAACTCTCTCAGAAAAAAAAAATAGCTAAGTGATAAATAATGTGAGATGATTCACTTCCAATAATTAAAGTTTAAATTATTTTCAGGGTCCAGAGAAAAATAGATATTTTTCATCCAATGCATATTATAGATGAGGAAACTAAAGCTCAGAGAGTCTTAGTACATAATTCTGCAAGGGGAGATTGGAGTTCTAGGCCAAAAATCTTCCAACTGTGCCATAGCACTGACTTCCCAAACCAATCTCCACTATTCTATACTCACAAAGCCAGTCTTACTACTAAATCTGTACTTTTTACATATATATGTACATGACAAAAACATTAAAAATACAAATACAGAGGGTCTAAAATGGAAATTCTCACTCCTATCTCATTTTTTTTCCTCAGAGGACAAAGATATTAATTGTGTTATCTATCTATCTATCTATCTATCTATATATATATATATATATATATATCAGATTTACATATATCCTCACACATTATTTTGCATGTTTTTTAAACTAACAATCTTGGAGTTCATTCTTTATCAGCAGCTGTGGGGCTCCTATCTGCCTTTCTTAATGACTTCATAATACTTCCCTCCACGAGGTGTTATAATTTAATTAACCAGCCTTCTGCTGATGGTCAGTTTTGCTTTCTAGCCTTTCGCAATCACAAAGTTGCAATAAACATCCTTGACATATACTTTTGAGCATTTTCCTGGCCATATCAGTAGGATCATTTCTTGACAAGTGGCATTGGAGGATCAAAGGGTAATTCCACTTTTTTTTCCTATTAATTACCAGTTGATGTATTAAACATACTAATTCCAAGGGACTGCTTCTGTGACTAATAGGTTGTGACAGCATTTCCTTCTTCAAAGAGGACAGAGGGCATTTTCAGGTGACAAGGGTCTTCGGAGTGTTTGCAGATAAGCACTGCTGCTGGGGATGATCACTCCCCAGTCCCACTCAGTTCCTGTCATCCTGTGTTCATTGTTCCTCTGCAAGTGCCCCCTGTGCTGTCCCAGGTGCAGGAGGTCTTCATGTCAGCAGACATTCCAAACACCAGAACTTCTCCATGGGGTGCAGGGGCCTCAGCCAAGGCCCAGATTAGTTCAGGAACTGGACACTTTCTTGCTGGAGAAACACATGACCTTAAATCCACAGCTTAGTATGGGGTTAAACATTCAAATATCTGATTGTGTTGAGAGAGCGGATCTGTAAGCAGGCGGGGAGAATTTGTTCTCCCTAGACATCCTTTTTAATTAAAGACACTAAAAGACAAGAAAACTCATTGGCAAGACTCAATTTATTTCTTGGCTGCATGGAATGTTCAGAGTGGATCACTAAGAACAAATAAATATATTCAAGGAGCCTGACACTGAGAAATAGTACAGTTTTATGACTGGTTTTATTCACAGGGCAAGAATTAGTGCACTTAGAAAAAGTGCACTTGGCAAAATCTTCCTTCCCTCTGATATTTAGTGCCCTAAGGGGTATCAGATCCTTTTTTTTTTTTTTTTTGGTAACAGCCCATCTCTTTTTATTCTGACCCTTGGCTGCTGGCTGTAGGTGAAGCAATTTTGAGGAGTGGACCACTCATTTCCTCTCCTGGGACCACTTTTGTAAACTCCAAAACTGCAAAGTGAAGACTTCTTTCAAGAATGACAAAAGCCTCCCTTGACCTTCTCTTTTTCAATTACTGGCTATGTGTATCTTGGGCTATTTCACAATCACCCCAGAGGCTGCCAGACACACAGTTCACTTCCAAGTCCAATAATGAAATGTCCACTTAGTGTGTTTAATTGTTCTCTTAAAATGAAGTTTCCTTAATTGCCTTTATTGGGTTCGAGATTCTTGTGGCTGTTGCTGCTTCCCTTCCTTTAAATGCAGACTCATTTGATTGCCCAGCCACTCATGTATGCACCTCTGCAAAGTTCCATGTTTGCTGGGCTGCAGGGCAGGTGCTGTGCAAGTTTCTCCCACATCACGCTGCCAGGAAACCTCCAACACTCCTGCCTCTTCAGCTACCTCCACAATTCTGTCAAAGTGTCTTCAGGCAGATATACAGCCTCAGGCAAGCCCTGCCAGTTCTGAGGCAGCTCAGGAATTCATAAGAACGTCTGTGACATAGACAAAGCTGTATTTCCTTCTAGGGGTCTGGATGATTTGAACTTGGCAGAAGCATGTGCAGGCTAACATGTCTCTGTTTAAGATTCCAATTCTCAGTAGATGGAGAGTTGCAAAGGTTTAGATTTACATGGAATATTGGAGATAGGTTATTAAGGCACCAATGCATGACTGTATGAATGATTATAATGCAGATATATTTATTTATTCATTAACTCACTCCTCCCATGAATATTTCCTGTATTCTGCAAGCTGGGTGTCAGGCACTCATGATAAAGAGGGGCTTTAGCTCTTTACGACTTAGTGAGCCTCACCTACCACTGGAAATTATATCTGCTGCTTAAATTTCATTGGCAGGAAATTTGTTTATTAACTTTGCAAACAGAACAACCACAGTCAGGATGATTATAAATATTGAATTACATGTGGCATATGCCATCATAGTCTTAAAGGGGTCTTGCAAAACTTGTAACTGGGAAGACATAAGTCATGCATGCATTAATAGAGCTTGTATGTTTTAAAACTGTTTCAGATTGGCTTTACATCATGGAAATAAGCAAGTCACCCTAAATCTCTGTAATTTTTGCCATAGTTGATCAATTTGTCAAGGAAGAAATGACTCAGAACTGTTCAGAGGAAGATTCTCTTAAGCTACTTCTACCATGAGTAAATGGGACCCAGCTGAAGGAAGTGTGAAGACAGCACCTATGAGAAGTTGAACACTCTTCTTGATGGACTATCAGGTCCAGAAGTCATATATAATTGCAGCTTCCAAGGTTTCTGTTGTATTTCTTCGTAAATAAAGTCAGTGCTCCCAAATTTAAAAAAAAAAGGAATGAAAAACAAAAATAAAGAAAATATAACATAAATCAAAACCCAAACCCCTTTCCTATATCTTTAAAGTTATAGGAAAGACAAATTGCTACCACATATTGCTACCACAGTAACATCCTTTTTTTTCCAATTATCATTCAACAATATCCTTTGGCACTCTATGAGACCTTAGATGTAAAAGGCAAAGAGGATACAGCTTCTAAAAAGAAAACAGAATAAATTAGAAAAAAAAGAGTTGATAAAATTCTGAAGCATTAATGAATAAAATGGAACATATATGAACAAAAACAAGAAAATTATCTTGCCCTTCCCCCAAAATTCACAATCCATTTGCAATTCTTCAGTGGTTTGGGGCCTGCTAATTTCTTCTTCTAGAAGGGAGCAGGCATTTGCCATTGGAGACCTAATGTCAGCCAATAGGGTGAGCGATAAAGGCTGCTTTGATGTAACACAAGTTGGAGAGTAGCAGGTGGCTTTCCCTGCTGTTTATAGTGCAGCTCAGGGAATTCTGTCAGATTCAATAGCTTCTCTTTATCTTCATGGAATCTGTAAATCACTAAAGAACAGATGGAAAAATAGTCACGTACCTCTGTTCACCTCTTAGAAGCAGCTCATATACCCCCATGCCACCCTCCCTGTTGCAAAAAAACAACCTTCATTGGTTTGGTCACCCAATTGCTGCAGGGTAATCATATTGTTTACAAAACATCCAAATACTCAAATTAGACAAAGAAAACAAAAGCAGCCAATGGTTTAAATGACCACAGATGTTATATATGTGTAATTTACCATTAAATTCCAGAATTACAATAAGTAAACACAGAGAAAATTAGAAATTACATCTGATTTACCCGTGCTCCATATCTTGTAGATCATCACTCTGGTGATGCCAAATGATGGCGGTTGTTTAGTGGGTCTCTCCCTTTGTTGTTACTTTTTAAACACAACTATGAAATTATCTGCCACAATATTTTTTTTCCTGAAAACTAAATAATCTTCGAAGTATTGACCTACATATTTCCACACTGGAAACCATCAAAGCATCCCACTTCCCATCCAAAAGAACTTATATAGAAAGCACTTAAATTATATGCAATTTAAAACAAATACTTAAAATTCACATAAACATACTACTTGAATTCGTGTCCTGCATTCAAATCATACTTCAAGGTTTCTAGGCACTCTTGATCAAGAGTTCCTTTCTACCCTGTTCATAAGACATGTATGCATGAGTCCACATCCCTAATAATGTTTGTAGGGAGGGAGACACTTACTTTTATTTAATTAAGAATTTGTTCAGAATTTAGCTAAGCAATGGAAAGTGAATAACGAATATTTCCCTAAGAGAAGGGAATAGATAGAACAAAGGCACTAAGGTGTAAGGCAAGAGTGGGGCATGGCCTGAGCTGCCTCCCAGTGTTTTTCAGAGTGTGATTTGTAAGACAAGGCGTTGAAAGAGATGAAGATGTGGGTTAGCAAGGTCTTGACACAGAAGATCTTAAAGGCCTCATGAAAAACTTGCGCTTTGACCCACATGTGATCAAAGTTGACTACTGACTGTTGACTTTAATCTATTTATAACTTTAAAATAGGTACAAATAATACATTTTAAAAATCCATAAATCTGTCCAAAGACCTAGAGGGCAAGGAAATTACCCATTAGAAAGACACTGTTATTCAGAAAGAAAACAATTTCTGTTTTCTTAGGGATCTTTACAATGTGCAGGAGTATTGTGGAAAATTCTTATTGTCTGTAGATGAAATTGTAAGCTAGAGACAATCAAATCTTGAACACAAGATCAGTAAGAGACAAAGTCTATATTGTTTCTAAGGCATCCTTAGGAACTTCTTTTTCTGTAAATTCCAAGAGAACAGGAAGCACACAGGAATTCTTTCCAGAGCTTCATAACTAAATTCTTTCGAAATTTATGTCCAGAGAGACAACTTATTAAACTAGTGGTTCCAAAATGGGGGCAGTTTTTCTCTCCAGTTGACACTGACAATGTCTGGGGTACATTTTTATGGTTACAACTGGTTCAAGGGAGTATTTGTGGTACCTAGTGGGTAGAGACCAAGGATATTCTCAAACACAAGATGGCCCCTGCAGTTGTCCAGACCTAGATGTCAATAGTTTTGGGTTGGAGAACCTTGTTAGAGATATTTCTAATATTAATGCCATGTCCCATTCTCAAGAGAATGACACCTCAAGTTCTGTCTTCTCCAACCATAGAAATTGACATGTGAATGGGGGAGGCCTTGAAGCTGTTATTGAGATCATCAAAGACACAATCTTCGCCTATAGTGATGTTTTTTTCCTCCAACAGAATTGTACAAAATTCTATTGACTTTTTTGGGGTTTATATCTTTGGGAAGTTGCCAAGAAAAAAGGAATTACTTTATTAAACTGAATTCTGTCTGAAATAAAATTGTTGTTTTCAACATAATTCCAACAATCATGGTTGAATGTGATTTTATCAGAGAATATGAAACAACTGAATGTATTTATAGATCTTCTTATTATCCTAAATGGGGATAGAACTGGATTCTTATTATATGGGACTAAGGATTCTGCAAATAGTTAATTTTGAAGTTTTCAGATATGTTTTTCTCTTTTATTTTAGACTATGAGAAATACTTGCTTTGTTATTTTTGTTTTTATATACTGCAAAGTTAAAAGGCAAATTTCAGAGTGAAATGTTTTTTCCTTTTAGATTATTCAGTCACTTGGATTCATGGAACCTCTCTTTTGTCATAACAAAGATCATGACAAGGGAACCCTCTATTAGCAGGTTATACATTTTCTTTTTTTATAATTTTTTATTGTTGGCTGTTCAAAACATTACATAGTTCTTGATATATAATATTTCACACTTTGATTCAAGTGGGTTATGAGCTCCCATTTTTACCCCATATACTACACATCCATTGATTTACATATTGCCATACTAGTGTCTGTTGTGTTCTGCTGCCTTTCCTATCCTCTACTATCCCCCCTCCCCTCCCCTCCCCTCCCCTCTTCTCTCTCTGCCTCCTCTACTGACATTCATTTGTCCCCCTTGTATTATTTTTCCCTTTCCCCTCACTTCCTCTTGTATGTACTTTTGTATAACTCTGAGGGTCTACTTCCATTTCCATGCAATTTCCCTTCTCTCTCCCTTTCCCTCCCACCTCTCATCCCTGTTTAATGTTAATCTTCTTCTCATGCTCTTCGACCCTACTCTGTTCTTAGTTACTCTCCTTATATCAAAGAAGACATTTGGCATTTGTTTTTTAGGGATTGGCTATCATGCCAAAAGTTTAAAAAAGAGAGAGAGAGAGATAGACAAGAATCCATATTTTCCACTCATTTGCAACAGTGTTAAGTAACTGAAATACTGGGGAGGTCCAAAGTCAAACATGAAAGGTAATTGGCAAAAAAACATTTGAGCTAAAATAATATAACAATGGCATACAGGATTATTCTATTTGGTTTTATTGATGTTAAATAGTAATAGATGAATTTTTGACATTTCCTCTATACTCTTGTACTCAGACTTCTGTCAGAGAATACAAAATAATTGTATCTTTCAGATTTAATCCTGATTTATGAATTTTATAACAAGCCTTACTAAAGCAACATGCACAATTCATAAGTGAACGATTTGACTGAATGCTTATTTGTTAAGAGTTTATAAATGTGCTGCCTTTTTAATATATAGCTGTAGGAAATAGGAGTATGATCTTGAATCCAGTTTTCCTTCTAATCCTTACTAATTATGCTATGCCAGAAACTTTCTGGAAAACTGGTTTAATGGACTAATAATATTTGGAAAATCAACCTGATTTATCATTCTCTTGGAGAATCTTGATGCAGACTTTTTCTATTATAAATAAAAGTCAAGAGAACTTGTTTGATTTTGTTAATCCCAGCATGTTTCTTAATTGAAGTTCTAAAGGAAAAATTTTAGGAAAAAGTAGTTTAGCTACTATCACGCTTATAGTTTATTGTTTTGGTTTGGTTTAATTGCATCTTAAATCTTGTTTCCTGATGACTATCTTTTAAAGATCTTTTCAACATTTCCACTTAGGCACCAACTGAATAAGAGGTTAACTATTTTTCCATTGTCGATTTTTTTATGAATGGTGAGGATAGTCACTGGTGAATTTTTCATATTATTCCTGCTCCTTTTCCTGAGATAGAATGATGAGGAAAATGTACTGACCAGACAAAGAAAAACAGCAACAGAAAATGCAACATTTCAACCTCCTTTGTATAAGAATAACACATAACAATTAAGACCCAGGTTGTATTACTCTCTGTCTCTATTTCAGCATATATTGCACCATAAATGGGAAGCATTTGGGGGCACATCTGTGATTGAATTGAGTGCTCACCCATAGTCACACCCTTGTGGCTGTCTTTGGTAAAGATGATGTCTCCTTCTTTATTTCAAACTTGATTGTCAAATTTTGTAATTCATTTGTAACTTTCTGCACTTTCTTCTGAAGACCATATTTTTGGGCTCTGCCTCTCTGTCATTAAAATAAAATTGCTGGGGATTAAGTCTTATGGGACACATTGTTTTACCCTGCCATTCAAGTTTCCTTCATTGGAAATGGATGAATATGTTCAGATCACTGTAAATTGGCATGAACCTTCATCTGAAATGCAATAAAGTTAGAGAAGACTGAATGATTTTTTTTAAAAAATGTATCATTATTCATATCCAATGCTTCCTCTGCACTTCTGTGTACCATCTGGTCCTGATGGTCGAAGTGCCAAAATACCATAAGGAAAGTTGTTTTTGTGGTATTTCCAGTCCAACCAGAATCAGAAAGTACCAGAAATCTCTTGAGAAAAGCTGTTGTCATAGGACACGAAGCCTAATTTGTCAAACCAAAGAATTTAAGAAACATAGCTAAAATTAAGGGATGTCCAAATTTAAATACAGAACAAAGAGAATGATCTGAGTTGGCGCCTTATCAGATGTCTTATGTGCTTGTGTGTGTGTGTGTGTCACACACACACATCCCATATTTACTTCTTCATACATGTATCCTATTTCTTACAAAGTAAAGTTCTCTTTATATATCTTAATTTGTTTAATTCTATTCTGTCCATTGATTTTTTAAAAAGAATATTTATGGATAAATATATGTATGAAATTTCCAATAGGAAATAATTAGGAGAAAGAGGGATTGTGAAAGGATATTGAATGAATGGCATCAATTTTAGAAGTCTGTATAGACTTCACATAACATGTAAAAAACTATCTGATATTGTTCTGTTTGTGAGCCTTCTGATGGCCACAGAATTCTTTTACATGTCTTCCTATTTCTGAACAGGACGTTACATCTTGTCAAATACAAGGAATCTTGAATCTTCAAAGACTCAATCTGTGCTGTAAACTTACTGCCCAGGTTTAGAGTAGGCTGTTCAATTTGGCGAGATTTTCATTTTCATTCAATCCCCAAACTAGCTCAGATTCAACCCTGATTTTTTATTCAGCTTAATTTAGTTCAATTAAAAAAAAACTCTAAGGAATGAGTTTAAGCAATGAGTAGAACTGTATGACAGTATATTTAGGAAGAAAACTTAACATACTTATTTTCTGCTAAAATGAGTGTTGTATAATGCAAAAAAAATATGATTTTTTTTTTAGTCAGAGAGACAGAAATATAAAGCCTGGTTCTATACCTCTTAATTTGTGTAACCTGGAGCTATTTACTACTTGCTCTAATCTAAACTTTTTTATTTAAAAATGTCAAGCTAATTATTTTACTGAGTTGGAGGATCAGTGAGCTATCTGATCTAAAATGTTGGAGGATAGCAAGTCCTCAGTCTAGCTGAAGGGCAGATGCTTAACAAGTTGACTTTTAACAAATGTGCATTGCAATTCTTGCTTAATTTATTTTTTATCCATTGAAAGCAAAAGTAGTAACATCATTCTCAGAAGTTTAGGAGGTAATGATGGCATTCTCCATGAGGAATGGTACCTTCTCACCTCCTTTAGGCCATGCTTTAAGATCTTTTATTTTATGTAATCCCTTCAGAGACTCATGATCTGACCTAAGATATTTCTGTATCTATGTAAAATACATATCTCTTTGGGGCATTACTGGATTCCTTGTTATGTCCTTGGCCCAGGCCCAAAGAGGATCTTCTTCCAAATGCAACTAAAGAAATTCAAAATAATTCAGGCCAATGTTTTAATTGAGAATAAAATCTCTGCCTATAGCTTTTGGAACTCTCTTTGTCTGGTATATGCACTGTCATATAGTTTGCCAGAATATGAAATCTAAGACAAATGATCCAACTAGTTATCTTTTCCTGCAACATTCACTTTCTGTTTTTAAGTCAGAGCCCAACAAGAACATTACAAAAACACACACTGCTTAGTTTTTAAGTATAACTTTGATAACCCACAACCTAGTCCTTAAACCCCAAACCTTTAGAGCCTGAAGTAATGTCATCTAATCTCCAAGTTGTTACTGTCCTAGTTCTGATTCTTTTAGTTACATAATTTCACTTTTCTGCTCTTGTACTCTCTTCAACCACTTGAATCACTTAAATTGCTCACACACCCTTGAAACTGTTTTTGCTTTATAACATTCCCACATAGCCCACTTAAGAAGGTAATTAAGGTGTCATTCTATTATGCACCAAAGAGCACAAACAACTGCGTTTGGAGTACCGTGCCTGCACGGTCCTCCTCAGGACTGTACACATTGGGGATGTGCAGCTATTGGCAGTTGCTGTCTTAACTCCTGTCACCCAGCACTGGGGTTCATTGCCCAAGCAAAACTAACATGAGTGGGGTTTTTTGAATGATAAAACATACAGTGTTCTGCTTTGAGCTTTGAGACTTTGTCTTATTTGGAATGCAATCTGTCAAGAAAAGCAAAGTACATCGAAGTAGAACTCTGTTGTCTCTGTGTTATGTTACAATAGTTTTATTAGAGGGTGACATTCTTGAGACAGCACCTGCTGCTTAGCTTTGGGCAGTGGCCAGAAATGAAAGAAAACCAACAACGTGCAGTTTAAATCCAAGATGCACAGGAGTACCTGGCTGTAACAGACACCAAGGGCTGATGGGTTGGGAAGGTTGAGCCAATCTTGGAGTGTTGACTTTGGAATTTGGTGTGCATGTGAATGCTCCAGACAGTGTCAGAATCCATGGGAAAGCAGACAGTGAAATGTTAACCTTTGCCAGGCTTATGTATTTGACACAATCAATTTCTTTCCTTTCCCCATTCTTCTAGGGAGACCATTCTTTATGGTTACCTTGTAATTTGTGTCTCAAAGTATAAGACCCTAATTAATACAAAATGAAAACTGAGTAATAAATGTTGACATTGGTGAAACTTCACTTTGAATAAAACAGTTACATGAGGAAAACTATAAATATATGTCAAATACATAATCTATATTATATAATACAGTTAATATAACATAGATATATACATACATATATCATTTTTATTGATAGGATAGGTATTTTTTTTTAAATTCTGTTCTTCATCAGGATCAGGTTCTGATGTAAATAATATAGAATATACAGAAATTAAAGTTTCTTGAATTTGTAGTTGTTCTGAGAAGGTCAGATGGTCAAGCACTGTAAGTGCAACTCAGTGTTGCCCTTTCTCCTAAGGAGCCACGTGAATGGAGAGCTGGGAGAGGGAGTGAGTTAGAAATCTGAGCGTATGCCACGATTAAAATTGTGAATTGATATTTTTTGACAATTAAACTTCAGAGAAATGGTACCTGTATGAGAAAATTAAATTGCATCCATTCCAAAAGAAAACTAGAAATCAGATTAGGCAGTGCATTATTTTTTTTGTTTATTAGTTAAAGTGGAACTTCATTCATAGGACACCTTTCACTAGGAAAAGGACACTGAGTCTTTCTTTTTTACCTAACAAAATTGATGGTGCGCTGCTGTTGACTTTCTGGTTAAAGACTGCCGTGAGAAGACTTCTTGGCCTTTCCTCCATATATCTGATGACCCTGGAAAGTGATGACTTTATGGGATGTGACCACATGGCTCTTACCACTGTGAGGTAAGTGCAGAGCTCCCAGAAGCCCCAGCGGGGGAGCGGTGAGAGCTTTTATTCAGTTACTGGATCCCACTGAACATAACTCCATATCGTTTCTCCTCAGACTCGAGTGAAAATTCAACTTGCTTTACACAAGTTATTGAGCATGCGTTAGCGTGTGTGCGATTGTTTCTGTGTGTGGTTTTAATGGAAGGATGGAGACTTTATGTAATTTGAACATGTGACTCTCATTATACTCCGTTTGGCATAATTCACCACTTTCCTCCATAGGTCAAAAATGAGGTTAGAAGAAAAGCAGGATTCCAGGTCATGCAGAATTCCAACCTCAGTACAATCTGTCTTTCCATTTCTTCTGGGAATTCTTATCAAACTGATGGGCTTGTTTATGACGCTAAGTCGGTGTCTTAAAAGCTTCTATATGCTTTACCGAAACATGGAGTGTCTCTGAACTCTAAAATCAATTGCATCGATTCAATTATAGAACATAAGTGAAGACTAATGGTTTTTATGTTCATTATCTTCTAATTTACATAAGACAGAAGATGTTAATATTATACCAGAATCTTTGTGGGGAACCATTTTAGTTGAACTAGAGAAAATGGAACTTCTGTTTTCATTCACAATGGATCGATGTTCCAAAAATTAAAATATACAGTCTTCAACTCAGATCCCAAACTTCTTCCATCTTTTCTATTGCATAAGAAAATTTGTGAGCTCTGGGTTGAATTGGTGTAGACTCTTTATCAGCTGCTCAAGTGCCTTTATAAGCAACAAGGATTTTCCCCCAAGTTTTACCAGAAGTAAATAAAATAAGATTGACATCTCTTTGAATTTTTCTAAAACGTAGAAAAGTCAAACGGCAAATATCAGCACTTAAGATAAAGGCAAATCTTGAAATATTTCCAGTTTGAGTTACATTCAAATAAACACTCAACACTTTAGGGCTTCTCTGAACAGTTGTTTTGTTTCTGATGTTTTCCTCTTTGTTAAATACCATTGATGATATTAAGGAAATGTGTGTAATTGGGAATTGTATCATTTATAGAACATTTAAACCTTAGGGACACAAATTAAATGTGAGTTAGAAAAAATCTTAAGTTATTTTTAATCAAGTCCTAGATGTAATTTTCCTCTAGCCTT
This sequence comes from Marmota monax, assembly GCF_021218885.2. Lineage (NCBI taxonomy): Eukaryota > Metazoa > Chordata > Mammalia > Rodentia > Sciuridae > Marmota > Marmota monax. Next base: position 10,871,409 of record NW_026695241.1, read on the forward strand.
TGAATGTCCTGCTTGTTTTATTTGGAAAGGAAGACAGAAATTAGTTTCAGGCCCCAAGTTTGTCTTTCTTTGAACGTGCTAGATGGTTGCCTTATGGACATACTACTATGTCAGCATTTCTACTTTTTCTTATTTTTGTTGAGATAGACAGATATCAGTGTTTGACTTGAATAACACTTCAGCTACTTTTGGAAGTGTTTTAGACATAATTTGTATTATTTCTAACCAATTCAGATTCTAAGTAAAGCTCTAAACACAGTTTTGATGACTTGGGTTATTTATCCATTCTGAAACTCAATTTTCTCACCAATAAAATGGGAACAACATTTCTGCATCTTACTTTGGGGAGGATCATGTAAAAGATACCAACAGATTAGCTACTTCAGTGACTGGTATGCAGAAGGTGCTAAATAGTAAGATCTAACATCCTGGTTGCTTATGTTAGTTTTGCCCTGAACACTACTCTACTCACCCAAGGGTATTTTCTTTTACAAGGAAAGCATATGGACTTCCCTATTTCCTACTTTGATTTAATTCTGGGTATCTTCTGTAATTGTTTAGGATAGGGTCTGGCTGTATAAGACAGGGTGACAAACCCTGGAACTCCAACATGTAATGAAATATAAATTGGGGATCTACAAGGGAACCCACCCACAAAATTGACATGAGAGTGGAACACATCTTCTCTAGAAGCCTTTAGTTGAGAAATGACAAAAAGCAACAATATAAAACAAGTCCACTTTTCTTTAGGTCCTGTGTATTATATTTGATTTTAAGGTAGAAGTGGAATGAAATTTTAAATGTCTCATGATAAATAAAATAACCCAGTTCTTTACTTGTGCAAAACCATCTCATCCATTATTATATTAATATAATTTCTTATATTTTAACATTTATTTCATTCTTTCTTGCCAGCTCTCACCGTTGCTCCGCTAGATTATGATCAGGTTGCTTAAAAGCATTTGAGCTTATTACTTACAGTCACAAGGTGGCTGTCTGCAAATAAACCTTAATGTCAACTAATAAAAGATATCAACTCTCTTCACTCTGCATCTGACATGCACGATCAGAGTCGAACTGAGAAAGGTCATATTTTCAAGTCTTCAATCCATTTTGCACATATGAATACTCTGATTTGATGGGATTTTGAGAAGCCAAAAGATATCTTCAGGACCCAGGAAATTAAAGAAAAGGATTTAATAAAGGATTATGTGGTTGGGCACATGGGATTGTATTGGAGACTTCCAAAATTGAAAAAGTAAGGGAAGAAACAGAGAACAGAAAAAATTAAATGAAGAAAAAGTGTATGTATGGCAGATATTCATTATGCATATGCCAAGGTAAAGAGATCAGTAAGGTTGTTGAATCAGTGGGTATTGATAATCCTAGAGGAAAGGTAGTCTTCCTAGGGTCATTATTCATACTCACATGACCTTTACTACAGTGGCTGCTAGTTCAACTAATTCTGGCTACCATATTCTCTACCTTTCTGCTTAGTAAGAGTACATTTACTCCCTGTGATGGAAAAAAACTGTAATCCTAGTGACTCTGGAGGCTGAAACAGGAGGATTGCAATTTTGAGGCCAGCTTTGGTGACATAGAAAGACCCTGTGTCAAAAGTTTTAAAATAATAATAAAAATAAAATAGGTAAGATATAGCTCAGTGGTAGAGCATCCCTGTGTTCATTGTCTAACACAATAAATAAATAAATAAGAAGATATGCAAATCTATTTTAATGTATATTACCATTTAAACCTCTGAATAAGACTTTGGGGTAGATATAAACATTCATACTTGATTTATGAAAAAGTACAGGCTTTGAGAAGTAACCTGATTTTTCAAGAAAATATGATAATGTGGTTATTTGCACACAGGTTTCATTGGCTTCAGAAACTGATGATCATAAAGCAGAATGAGGAAATTAGAGAGAGCATAGAGCTATGCTGGAGAGATACAAGAAACAGAGGGAGACAAAAAATAATTAAGGAAAAATTACAATGTAGGAGGTTAGGAGGAGATGCAATTGCATATAACAGAAACCCTGAACAACAGAGAGTGAAGGAAGTCCTTCTCCCCCACAGAAGAACTGTAGCATCAGGGAATGCACAGCTATCAGACACCCCCAGTCAATTGTTTTGTTTATCTTCTTTGGTATGTGGTTTTTGTCCTCAGGCTTGACTCCAGGACGGAGTTGCAAAACATTAAACAAATAGCATATCCAAGGAAAACAGAAATTTTTATAGAAAAGGAAACAGAGTCAAAGAACGTTAGGTGGCCCAGCAGTGAGTAATACTTATCCAGTTATAACACTGTAGATGCCAACCGTGGATTTACTTCAAAATTGTGAAGTTTGATGAGTGTTAAGAATAAACCTATCTTCACATAATAGAGAGAGAGAGAGAAAATAAGAAATAGCATCAGGATAGCAGTGTAGGTCTAGTTTTCAGAAATATGGGAATAAATATCAGATGAAATGGCTGTAGGAGGTGAGAAAATGACTCTAGCAGCAGAAAGATAAAAAGAGGTGAAGTGAAGGGATGGACTAGGTTTTTCAAAATGTATTTGCTGATTTGCTTTTTTTTTTTTAATTTTTTATTGTTGGTTGTTCAAAACATTACAAATTTCTTGACATATCATATTCCACACTTTGATTCAAGTGGGTTATGAACTCCCACCTTCACCCCATACACAGATTGCAGAATCACATCAGTTACACATCCATTGATTTACATATTGCCATACTAGTGTCTGTTGTGCTGATTTGTTTTCAACTATAGAGCTAATAATTATTTCAATGTGAGTATTCTCCCTAATCTTAAAAGTTCTAAAAATAGAGTTTCTTCAAAAGCAAATAGCCATTATCTGTCAATCCAGAAATGAACATTATTAATATTTGGGGTATATTTTTTCCAACTTTGGCCTATGGATTCTTTTTACATGGCTCATTTTTTTCATTGGCCAGATTGCAAGCACTGACTGTGTGCCAGATATGGGATGGGACACTGGAGACAAAGATGAGTAGCCATATATTTATTTCAAGAGGATAACAGTCTGGTGAGAGGTAGACACCAAGGTCTCACCCAGCCCGGGATCACATGCAGTGAAAAGATTTGGAGAAGAAAAGAGGGTGCAAACCCAGTGATGGCTATTGCCTCCCACAGAGAGGAGGATGCTAGACAGTGTTGTGTCAGTAAATGTTTGACAGTGAGGTCTCTGTGACAAATGTGGGCATCTTCATCTCCAAGTTTATGAGAAAATATTGTGTAATGTAAAAGAGGAAAAGTTCATATTTTTTAAATAATAAAATATATACTGTTGCTTAGGCTAAATTCTATAAATTCGATGCTAAGAAAAGTTCCGGTGTAAGTATTGGTTAATATTTTTCACTAAGGTGAAAGATGTGTGTTGGTGTTTCCTTCACTGGTCAATGACATCAGTAACTTCTTTTCAGAAAATATATATTTTTGAAAATTCTTAAATGGTACTTCTTGATTTTTTTGTGTTATTCTCAAAGCAATGTCTATAGATATAGTTTTAAAGTTTAATCTACGATATTTTAATCTTACCCATCACATTTTTAAGCCTAAACAATTCATAAAACAACAAATCAAACTTTGGTTTGTAGCTCTGGCTGATTTCAGTGATGTCAATATGTGCACTCCCCCATGGCCAATTTCACACTACAATATAATGCCGCTGAATGTGCAATTAGGAAGCTATGTTCTCATTGACCATAAAAATCTAATAGGCACAAATAATCTCACCTGCATAAAAAGATACAATGCAAGAATTAATTAGGAAGTGATGTACGTAAGTATATTTTACTTTTGCTTTTAATATAATTTATTTAATCATAAATTTACATTTATTAATTTTATGAATGACTGGGTTTAATGACTGGCTCATAAAATTCCTAAAAGGTGAATTGTGGTTTCTCATGAGCTCATGAGAGCTGGCGCCAGTACACTGCTGGTTGTCTGATGAGTCAGTCACACTTTCTGCCTAAGGTGAGGTCTCACCAGGTAAGTCCCAACAGGTAAGTAGGAATCAGCTTCCAAATGAACCTGTAGATAGAAATGAAAATAAGTACACTAAGTGGCTAGATAATGGAGGTAAGGACATGTGTGGGTTTGAAATTTGGATGAAGTTCTCAAAAAGTGAAGGCATGATGGGAAAAAGCCTGCAAACTACATCCAGCAGCCTTTGGACAATTTAAAGCAGGGGAGTGAATTCTTCAGCCTGGTGGCTGTGGCATCACCATCTTCTGGCAGCTCATTGTAGAAAGAACTTGAGAAGACAGCCTACAGACATGAAGACCAGCTAGGAAGCTGCTGCTGTGAGTGGCTCCGAGAAGTGATGATGTGAGCTGATCCGGGACAGTCGTATTTAGGTACAGGGTGAGGGTGATAGATTCCAGAAATATTTAAGAGGAAAAATCAGCAGGACCCGTGATTGATTAGAAGTAGGCAGGGTTAAGACAGAGGGTGAAGTCAGTGACGGCTTCCAGGTTTCTAGTTCAGATTTTGAATTATGGAGTCATGGACAAAAAAAAAAAAAAAATAGAATCAGGGAGGAAGATCAGCTTTCTGGAGTATACTGACTAATTCAGAGACCACAGATAGAATTTCAGTCATTTTGGGACATCAGGTGGACATGTCTTGCAGGTTCATCTGAAGATAAAAGGTAGGGCTTCATTAACACACACGGGTTAGTAGCTGAAATCTAAAGGGAAAAGTGGGAGCAGTAAGTCAGATGGATCAAAGCAGAACCCAAAGACACATCCATACATGAGGGTCAGGAGAGGAGCCAGGGTTAGTATGGGAGACGAAAAAACTGTCCAGAGAGGGGAGACTGAATAGGAAAACAGGAAGCACACAGCCCAGGAATGAAAACCATTTAAATGCCAGGATTGAGAAATAAGGTCAACACCACCAAACGAGTTGCATATGGCATTTTTATTTACCTAAAATCAGAGTTTATTATTTTTTCTCATTTATAGATAAGTTACAAATATCGTGACGGGTGCATTCACTTTTAGAAAAGGTTACTACACAAATAGTAGGACATATTGCATAATGACTAAAGTATGAAAACAGAAGAAACAAAACATTTACAACCTACTTTTTAGAGTTAATAGCTGTTAACATTACAAATGTATGTGATTCTACAACTTTTCTAAAGTTTGTGCATTTACATATACATATAAATTAATATATTTAATTGATATGAAAATGTACTGTACTAGTTATAAAACATGTTATTGACTATACATAAGATTCAATACATGACTATTATAATTTGTGAAATCAATACCCATCATCGTGGATGTAATATCATTATTTTCATGTATTATAATAATTGCCATAAACATTCTTGCACTTAAAGCTTTTTTATGCAACTTGAGCTTTTTTTCCTTTAGGAACAAACTCTCAGTATAGAATTAACTGAGTTAAAGGATATAAACACTTTTAAGAATCTTGATATATTTTATGACATGCTTTTCAGAATAGGATTTCCTAGAATTCCACCAGCACTATGAAAGTCCTCATTTCCCAAGACCTCATCAGTGTGGGGTCCTGCCCAATTTTACCCATATTTAAAATATTTTCAATGTTTTTTTCACCTACAATTAAAGACTGGATTTGAAAGCCAGTTATTTCTAGATTTTGTTATAAACACAATATGGGACCAGAATGGACTGTGTGCACCACATTGTACCTGATTTTGGCCAGTTGAGTTTTCACATTTTCCAATGTGCAGCTTATGTTGCTAAGTCACTCCCTGACTACAGCTTTTCCCAACTTCTGGTGCTTGTGTTTGTCTCACTGTGTAAACTACTTGTTCGGACAGACTCCCCACTATTCTCCTGGTCTAAATGGGACATTTTTTTGAAGTCACTTTTGAAAAGTACAATGTCTATAGAATTAAATATTTGGACAATAGAATGTCCAGCTACATATTTTCTTGGATATTGTATACATCAATTTTGTTATGAGTGCTACAAGATCTCAAGGGAAGGGACTATATCATTTAGTCAGTCCCTGTAAGTCGTGACTTATAGGTGTGTGTGTGTGTGTGTGTGTGTGTGTGTGTGTGATGTTTAGAACTGCAGATATTTGGGGAACAAACAAGGAAAGGGCAGAGCTAGGTGTGAAAGCTAAGTTAAGTACATAGTGAATGGACTTCAAACACAGAGCTGGCAAGAGACAAGTTGACCTAGAATTTAGATCTGCTGACTCTCTGGTCAATGCTTGTTTTATCCTAAACAGATCGTACTTTAAAATTTACATGCCTTCAAACTAAAAATATTGCAGTAATCTGCTTTCCAATGACTAGAGACATAGAGCAACTTACAAGATATTACAAGATGTCATAATTTTTTCACTTTTCATTATCTCTCCTAAAGCAGATAACTTTTCTGTCTAAATACCTACCTTGTTTTGCTTGGTTTTGCTTTGTTTTTCTTTTGGTGAGTGTGTATGTGACATTGGTCTTTTTTTACATAACCACCTACAAATGGAAGTGTGATCCCTATTTAATGAATAGGTTATATTGCTTTAGGTGTTCAACATATTCTTATTTAATTTGACATAATACAGTGCATTTGCTATAGCCATCCTATAGTGAAATTTTGTTTCTATGAAAACATATGTATCAGGAGTTCTCTTTAAAAAAATATGCCACCATAACTTCTCTGAGCAGAGCTTAATGTGTGCGTGTGTGTATGTGTGTGTGTGTGTTTGTGGGTAAAATTCCTTAAGTAACAGTCATAAAATTAAAGAGGTTTTGATGATGTTCATGTTGATATATAAGGTTATTCTTCAGTAATTGGTAACAATTTTCAAGACTTGGGTAACTCTTAAATATTGGTCCATCTATACCATTTTGCCTATATGTGATTATATATATGGATACCTGTGAGTAGCATGCATGCACACATGTTTGTGGATGCATGTATATCATTGATTGAACATTTTGAAGAAATTTTCTCTTTAGTTACCTTGAAGTGATATCATTGATATTTTTCAAAACCACATTTTTCAAAATCTTTGAAGCCTAAGTTTCCCATGCAGAGGTATCTTTTTGAATGTGTAATTTTTCAGTGATTAGAGTTCCATGGGAGTGGTAGCAAATGCATTCAGATCTGTGGTTGGATGGTTGTTCACATCTTTCTGGAACATCTTCCCAGCCCCGTGCATTCCTAGTGACCCACACGTATACACCGTGGATGCCCTGGCACTATAAGTGGGGTCTACGGGATCAAAATCTGGGTGTCAAGGCTTTTTCAGTCTGACCTGACCTTCAGCTCCACGTCTCTCAGTGGAGTTTTCTCGTCTCCTCTACCTGCCTACTTGGATACCTTTCCATTATGAAGGAGCCTTGTAATGGGAAGGATTCCTGTTTCCTGCTGGGCTCTTTTTTGTTGTTTTAAGTATATCCCCAAGATGTAATTAACCCATGATAAGTACCTTGGTGTATAATGACTTAATTTGATAATCACGTAACTGCAGTAAGTGATGTTTTGTGTGTTGAAAATGTGGAATATGCAGTAAGTCATCCAAGCTCCTCCATGTGGCCAGCAAAGCCTACTTTTCAGTCTGGGAGTTTAATTTCTGTCTCCCTCAGACAGGTCTTTCTATTTTTGTCGAGCAAGGTGGGAGGAAAAATGTGTCTTTATACTAAACAGACAGAGGAGGATATAATGATGTCTTCCTGGGCCTGACATTTTTTTTTTATCTGCCCTATACACATGCAGAGTTGAGAATAGAATTGCTACTTTTTCCTCTAAATAAGGCCCATTAGCCAGAAAACAGCAACAGCTGCTAGAGTGCTGCGGTTTCATTTTTCTTTTCCTTTAATTCTTTTTTTTCTTTTACTATATTTATGTGTGTAGTGGGTGTGTTCAGCAGGTAAAAATGGGCATTTTTGGAACCATAACATTTCCGTTCAGTTCCCATATTAGGAGACACACACTTAAGTGAAAATGATTCAAGATGTTATTTTGCCAAAGGTCATTAAGCAAACTGGAGTGACTTTCTTTACAAGTGTAAAATGACTTTTAGTGAAACAACAGGCCCATTACTGTCTTGTCTCCCTCCATTGGTTTATGTAGGAAGGTTTTGTTGTGAACTTTGACAAACGATGTTTTTAGAATGTTTACTCTGCCAGAGTGAGTTAACCCAAACACAAAATAAAGAAAAGAAAATGTTGCAGTAGAAAACAAAAACAAAACAATAAAAGCCCCATCTTTGCAGTTCTTTGACCCTCTGCTTAAATACCCTTATATTCAAATATTAAGTGGTCATTTTCTACCAATTATATGTAAACACCATAAGAAATCAGCCTAATTTTCACTAGTGTGACTATCAATTTGAATACAAATATAATATTATAATCTGCCTCCCTCAAAATGTTTGCCTTTCTCAGAATGGTTTCTGGAATCATATCAGTCTAAAATGCTCTTTCCTGAACCTAAACTTCTATAGCATTATCTATACCATCAATTTACCAATTATGTTCATTCATTCATTCAGTCGTTCATATTTATTTAAATGATTTTATAAAACACTTGCATTATTTCTGCTGCCAGGTCTTCCTTTGTTGTATCGAGTTCTGATTGTGATTTATTGGTAAAAGTGCCATTTATCTTTTTATTATCTTGAGTAACTGCATCACACAAGGTTCTACATTTTATACGATTCAAGGCTTCATACAGTGACAGTGTAGGTATGCAATAATTACTGGATTTTTATTTAAAACTTGATTTTTGCCAGGGACCAAATATCATATTGTTGAAGCAACTACAAATTACACATTTTACACTGTTTATTTGTACATTTTACAAATCTTGCTCCTGGAAGAAGTCTAATAGCTGACCCAAATAAAATGCAGGAAAGCATACTGTTTAGGATGAGTGGTTCTTGCTTAAGCCCAAGAGGTTACAGAGAACACTGAGTTCCTTATAACATGCAGAGGTGGCCCAGGATGTTGACAAACATTTATGGACTTGAATACAAGAGTGATGGAAATTTTTGCAATGCCCAACTGAACCAAAAGAGTGGTGATTTCTGACAGATAATGCTGGTGCATCCTCAAGCACTGTGATACAACTTTCCACACTACTTTCTGTTAAATCCAACTGTTTCAAAGAAGGCCAACTCATGATTGATGGCAAGTTCCTTAATTTCAGTTTCTTAAACTCTGATGTGCATCAGAATTACCTAGGAAGCTTATTAAGCTTTGAGACCAGCCCAATTTTGAGAACTATGGCTCTAATTGTTGGTTTGCTTTAATGGATTAACAGAGTAGAGAAAGATCTTAAAGATAATACAATTCAGTGAGTTTGAAAAGGCGCCTCAGTATTGCCTTAATTCTAAAAATCCCCCAAAGTCACAACCATTCTCCAGTCTTGGCCTAGGTCTTTAAAGAGTGACTGGCTGGCCAGGTACAATGGTATGCACCTGTAATCCCAGCAATTTAAGAGGATGAGGCAGGAGGATTGCAAATTCAATGTCAGCCTCAGCAATTTAAGGAGGTACTAAGCAATTTAGTGAGGCCCTGTCTCAAAAATAAATAAATAAATAAATAGATAAATAAATAAATAGATAGATAGATAGATAGATAGGGCTGGAGTGTGGTTCAGTTGTTAGGTGCCCCTGAGTTCAATCCCTGCTCCCTCCACTCCCCACAAAGAAAAAGTGATTGGCTGAAGTTGATTTAAAAGAGGTGTTTTGTAGAAAAGGAAGCAAAAGGGAAAACTGACCCTGATTGAAGCATTCTGAACAACGGGATGGCACTTTTAGATACAGGAACAAAGGTTCTACCCTAAACCCAGAAGAGTCAAACTTGTGATCCAGTCTGACAAATTCAAGGTAGGTGGACATTACAAGATAGCAACCATTCCTTCAATTTGTGGAGTATTTGAACAAGGAACTCCATCAGTCCTGTCTGTTTATGTTGATATATAAAAGAATCCCTGAGGCTGAGTAATTTATAAATAATGGAAATTTATTTCTCAGATTTCTGGAGACTGATTCAAGATCAGGATGCTGTGAGATTTGGTGTCTGAAGAAGGCCCAGTGCCTGCTTCCAAGATGCATCTTCTAGAGGGCATAAACACTGTGTCCCCTAAAGAATGAAGCCAAAAGGGCAAAAAGATAAAGTCACTCTCTTTGATCTCTTTTATAAAGTTACTAATTGTATTCATCAGCCAGTTGAGTTACATCCTATGAAAATCAGAGGACACTTTCAGATCATAACACCATCCTTTCATCCATAAATATGTATTAGGTAGACACAAAAGAGATAAAGAGTGAAAAAACTTTCTGATAATTACAGATTTATAATTTTGTCAAAAGCAAAGTGATACTTCTGATAGGAGTAGGAAACTATCTGCTGCTTCCATATGCTCCTGGGAGAGGACCCTCACCTGCCCAGAAGCTTGGCATAGCTAGCTGCATATCCAGCCTCATGGGTCATGCTCTTCAGGTTACTTAGGGAAATACATTTGCCTGATTTCTGAATGTGATCTCTGTGCCACTTTATGGGTAATCTTGAAGGAAAAAATAGACACATATTAGACACATATGTAGATTAGTTATCAGATACTATGAGTGCTAGATGTTAGATCACCATAAACTCTCTTAGTAAAGTCTTTCTGAGTTCACATGAGTTGAAGAAAAGTTTTAAAATGCCAGAAGAAAAACAGGACTTATGGAAAGTTCAGCCAGGTATCTACTAAGCTAACATGGGACAGATTTGAGAACACACTAACCCAACCTAAGGGGCTTTGGCATACTTAATATTTTAAGCCACAGAATGTGAGGAGCAGCAGGTTCAAGGTGGGACTCTGTCTTTCTCCTTCTCCCATGAAGCAGATCGGTAGGGGCAGGCTAGTCTCTGAGGATGAAGGGGTTCCAAGCCCTGCCCAGCATCCCCTGTTCACTGACCATAGCCTCTGTTTTCTTGTCATATGGATTTTCCATGACTCTTCATTCCTCATCACACCTGGCTTAAAAACATGAGATTAACCAGTTTGAGGACTTATAAAGTTCCCTGTGTCATGTAAATCCTAGGTTAAATAAATTTGTCTTTTTGTTGTTGTTGTTGTTGTCATTGATGTTAATCTGTCTTTTATCCGTCTCATTTATATGGCTCCCGCCCAATTACCTAAGATGCCTAAAAAGTGAAGAGTTTTATGTTTTCTTCCTCAATGGAGTTAAGCTTCTAATCAATGTTGATAAATTCATAGAGGGTAAAAATTGATAGGAACATATTTCAGTTCAGGTAATTAAAGGATGGCATCACAATTTAATAAAGTGTTTTTTTTTCTTTTTATTGTTATTTTTTACAGTGTCGTTTTTAATTGGCATTTCTGGCACAGTGACTGACAACCTATGCTTTCTTTGGAGCTGACTATCTTGGGAATGGATGAGTAAAATAAAAAATAATGGCATGATGCTTTTCTTTTAAATTATTCTTTTGTGATATGATGCACAACAATATAAGCCCCATGTTAACTGTTGCCAAAAACAGATGCCTTGTCATGTCCAGCCCTTATAGCCTCATCACAGTTACTTGAAACAGAAAAGTAAAGACAATCTGCAATGAGGGACGTGTATTGTGATGATAGACAAATGGAAGGAGATGACCGTGAAGATCAGAGTATCCATGTCAACTTCAGTCTTTATTCTTTCCACCTGGAAAGCAGATGAGTTTGAACATTGTTACTGTGAACCAGTTGAAAATTTTAGTCATTCACGGTTTAATATTCCAATTCTCCCAAAAGAAATCTACGATATGAGACTCAATGAGTTTTTCCCCATATTTTGTTTGCATTGAGACTGCTATAAGCAAATCCCATCAGGAAACTCCTCTTTATGCTTACCCCTGATCTCTTGTGCTATTATTGATGTTCATATTCATGATTTCCATCCTTGGTAGAGATTAAAAACAGCTGGCTGCAATTTGCAGCACGAAGATGCTAATAGAACTGTCGGCATAATTGGAGACCATTATGAAATTGTCCCTCAGACATTACATTCCTAGTCTAAATAATACCCCTTCTTTAGCCTTCTTTATTACCCTCATTCTTTAATCTGGAAAACATCCTTACAGCTCTATGAAGGTGCTTATGCTAGGTCTTGGAGTTACTTCTGTGTGACCAAGGCATAGTCAAGTCCCAGTAAAGGATTGCAAAATAGACACCATCATATGCCTGGGAGATTTTGGGGAGGAGAGAAAGCACAGAAAAGGAGGGGTCCCATTAGTATGATTTACGATCAGAGACAGAGTACTCTCAGGTTCCACGTGTGCACTTTGGAAAGCCAGTCTTTAAGGATGATTAGTCTGGAGAACAAACTGTGGCATGCCAAATAGTAGGCAGAGGTCAGACAGCAGTCTGTGTATCAGTTGCTCAGGGCTCAGGAACACAGTCAGGAATCTAGAACATCAGAGGATCGGGTGTTCCAGGTTGGGTGAGCTAACCAGAGGGGGTCATAAAAAAGGCCAGAAAACATAAGAAAAACTCTGAGCACACAGAGCACCAAGGGAAGAAGGAGCCAACGTTGTGCTTCCTAGAGAGAACCTCTTCCTTTTTCCTCCACTGGAACAAATCTTCCTTAAGACTTATTACAATGTAACCTCCTCCTATTTTGTAGCATAAGCTTAGCAAATGTGCACAGAGGTTGGAGTAAAAGTGTGAAGAGCAACTGTCAACAGCTTTTCAAAGGTACCCAACTCTATTAGCAATCATTGAGCATTTGTTTAACAAGTATCTGCAATATACTGTTAAAAAATTTTAATGGGAATGCTATTAGGCTGAGATGGCTCTAGCATTCTGGTTTCCTAAGCAAGCAGACTAAAGCCCAGTATAAACAGTAAAACAGAATTTAAGGTGAGCCAATCAGAAATTGCCAGCTGACCTCTAACTAGGCACTTTCCACCAGATCATACACAAATACGGTAAGCACCTTTCAGAAATCAATGGGGTAATTTCTTTTTTCTTTCTTTCTTTCTTTTTTCCTATGTTCAGCCTTAAACAGTTCACTGCTCCTGTTGTGAGGATATGGTCTCTGAACCTCTTTTCATTTTGAGTGCTGCCTGATTCATGAATTGTCCTTTGCTCAAATAAACAAACTTTTCTAAATTTATCCAAAGTCTTTGCTCTTAACAGCCCCACCATGCATCAAATGATAAATCATTATTTCTATTCTGAACTACTTTCCTAAATTTCATCCTTCTATTCATTTTTTTGATGAAAACATTATACATCACTAACACACATGGCTAATCCTAAATAGCATACACATGAACAGTACTTTCATGGCAAAACATAAAGGAAGTTAGAAATACAGAAAGTCTTGATTAAAGTCAGAAAAATTTTTATTCCTTCCATAAATATTGTTGATAACTTACTATGATCTATTCTTAAATATGTGATTTGATATTTTATTTGAACTCTAGGGGAAAAGAAGCTGGTAATTGTGAGAAAGCATAAACATTCTCTAATGTGCAGAGAAATTCACTATGATGCTTAGATAAAACTCAAAGAACCTTCTATTGACATCTATTTATAAGTGAAATATGTACATGGAGATTATACATAGCAAGTACTCTGGACACTTTTTAAAACTTTTTTTTTCTCTATGTAACATTTGATACATTAAAAAGTCCTTTTATACTACTGTTCACAAAATTTTCTGAGGCCTCCACTTAGATAAAATAGTCATGCATTTTATGAAGAAGCAAATCTGGGTACTCATAGATTAAGTACAGCCTTGTTTCTCCAAACATTTTCTTTAAACATAAATTTTGTAAGATATTTCTCAACTTGGCTCCAGATTCATATGCTGTCTTCATGCATTTTTTAGCAATGAAATCTGGTAATTTTTGAACCTAATTTTTATAATTTTAAATGTGACTAATGAAGTAAAAAGACACTGCAGGATAAGATATACTTGTTTATTTGCATATTTCTTCTTTACAAAAATGCTCATAATATTAGTATGTCAAAAGTAGCCTTCTTTTAAAGTAAAGGGACTTCAAGTAGCACAGATGGAGGAGTTTAGAAGCGGGATGAATAAGAAAAGAAATAGAAGTACAAAATGTGCATAACAGACAAAAGAGTTTGAAATATAAAAGGTTATTAGAAGACCAGATTGAGAAGCTTTTGGTTTAATTCACCTGGTTTTGAAGACTTTTCAAATAAACAATCAAAGATCGGTTAATGATATATGAATTTTAAATCATCATACATAACCATTCTTCCCTATGAAGGAATAGAATTTAGAATAAGGTCTGTATCTTACCCAAGCCAGGGAGAAAGAGAATTACTGATGTCAAGAGAAAGTTTCCTATTTTCTTTTGAGTGACAGAATCAGATATCAACATTGTCATATAAACAGTCAGGTCTGGGATTAATTCTTCGGCCAAGATGAACAGATACAAAAGACTTTTCAGAAAAGCTGTGTTTTGCTGTTCTCCCTGCGGTGCTGGTCTTAAAACAAACAAACCCACCAAAAAGAAGGGGGAAGTGTTCTCAAGCAGATGAAAACTAAACCAATAAAAGCCTGCAATTATTCATTTTAGAAAGGAAGTGGCCAGCTATTCAGTAATATCTGTCTGTTCCATGGCTTTTATTTTTTTTAGACCTCGGTTGTTTAGTGATTATTCTCTTGCTTAAAATGAAAGGATCCCAGGCTATTATACAACATTGCCTCACATAATAAGAAAGGTAGGAGGCTGACCTCTGCCACTGGTCTCTTCTATGAATTGTTAGTGTGACGATTGTTCTACATCAACTTGCTTACTGAGCATGAGCTGTTCCCACTGTGGAAATGCAAATTTACAAATTTCTTGAGTAAGATTTAATATACCAGCTGAGAAGCTTCATTTCAGCATTCATTTCCACTCTGCCCTCATTCCTCGAACAAGGCTGGCACAAAGTATTGACTGCCTGAGCAATTTCATTCTTTTTACTTAATTATTCAGTCTTCCAATTGCCCTTTGTGCATATCAGGATTAAGTCGGCTAATTTTTACTTTCTACTTTTTCTTTTAGAAATGACACACACACAGGTATGCAGATCATTTCATTGTATGATTGTGTATGACCAAAGGATGCCCATCCTCAGTAATATCCTTTTAGAGAAAGAATTGAAGCATCCCAGTGGCTGGTCTAATTTAACAATTTTTACAAGTTCCATTGAGATCCCCCTTTAAAACATAAAATAAAATAAAACATTAAATAACCAAGCTGACCAAGACACACTCAATGTGCTAAACCTAAATCTTTTCACAAATGCAGATTAAATGATCTTCAAAATTGAAATGAAAGAAAGGAAGAAAAAAGGAAGCTAGCTAGCTTAATCTGCCAATGAATAACTTATGACCTGATATTTGGTTTCATTTAAATTTTCAGATAAGTGCTATGTTCCAAATTATAATCATAGAGATATATTTAGAAAAGCCAACTATTTGATAATTAGATTCTTTGATGTAGAATGTTTAAAAACAAGATTTCATCATCAGATTTTGTGATAATGTCACAACTGTTTCATTTACTAGACTCTCAAAGTGGCGATATTCTGTCATTAGGAGCAATGATTGCATAGCCAAAGTTAACCAAACTCAAATCCTACCTGGATCATCTTAGTTGCTATGTAACTTGGGCTAATCAGTTAACCTTTCTGTGCCTCAGATCCTTTATACATTAAACAGATAATTAAAGCATCCATTTTGTGAGATTTTTATGAAACTTAAATAAATTAGTAGGTGTGAAGTGTTTCAAAATAATTTCCTGCAATAATCATTGCAATGTTATTGAAATATTTAGTTTAAATGTTTTTAAATATTTACATATTTAGATTTACTTACATTTAAGTATTCATTCAGTTTTAAATTAGAAAGGAGAGAGTTAGAGGAATGAGCTTAAAAGTGGAAAAACAAAGTTAAAGAACAGAAGAAGAAAGTTACTGAAAGAAGTATATAATTGTATCTAAAGGTGGGACAATTGTGCATGGGCTGGCTTCCCAGCAGACATAGAGACCAGTACTCTGGCACTGTTTTTACAGAAACAAGGGGCTTGATTGTGATCAGTGGGTCTGGAGCCCTGGAGTTGCAAGCTGGGTCTGCCTTCCATTACTAAGGGGAAACTTTAAGGTAGACACAGCTTAAGGCTTGGGTAGGAGGGGAAAGTCCAGGGTTTTGTGCAGTGTAGACAGTGATCACCCTCTTCACAGTTCACCTGTTAATTTGGTGGGGTGGGGAGTTATCTCTTTCTGCCTGGGGGATTTTGAGCTTGAGGCTTCAGAAGGTCATCAGCTGGATGACCTGGCTCCTTCTGCGCATGTCCACTATTGTAAAGCGGATTTCAAACCATCCTTGCGTGGATTCTGCAGGCTTTTCCTGGACAAACAACCTAAGCAGTTTGTTATTTGAGGAATTTTTGTCCGGGTGTGTTCAGTCTTTAGGCGATTGCACAATTACGCAGCTAAATCTTGCTTAAATAAACATTGAATACCTCAGAATACTTTGATGGCAATAAGGAAAATCAGAACTCTAAGTGATTTGAAATAAAAAATATTAATAACGAGGATATTTGTAATACCCACCTCCCATGTTCCAGATATTGCTGGTGAGATTCCTTCCCAGGCATTTGCATCTCCTTGCCTTTTGAAAAGGACCTTGCTTCTTTCAAACCTCAATAATGATAACTGAAAAAAAAAAAAAAAAACTAGGAGAATATTCATGCCTAAGTATTGTGGTTTGATCAGTGATTACACAGTGGCTCTGGCTAAGACAACCACACAGAACTTGTGTGCAGATGCATTGCGGCCCTTGTCAACCCCAGCTACCACCTTGCCCCTGCCATTCTCATTCTCCATTATATCTTCTTCCAATGAATACCAGCAAGTTACATCAGCCCTCATGTTGCAAATGTGGTTTAGTGTTCATCAAGAAAAATGAACATGTAAAGAGTCATGAATAAGCATAAATTTTATATTACAAGTAAGGTCTTAGGTTTTTCTGTTTTATCTGAACCAAGCCAAAGATGCTCTTTTCTAAAGCATGCTCTCTTCTAGCTTGAATCCCATGGTCTAGCCTGCCTATTCCCTCTCTGTGGTTCTTTCAAAATAGCCAGCATGAATCCCAGGCCTTGTGACATCCTGCAGGTAAACTGACTTCTGGAGACCTCTGTGTTCACCCCTTTAGTCTTATTACTTCCTACACCTCTAAAAGATGTTTGGTACCTCCCTGATGTCTGGTCAAGTTCTGGTCTGGGTCTGAGTAACTTCTTCATCATTCCATGATCTGTAATCATACCTTCTACAACGAGTTTTGAATCTCACTGTTGAGGACCCCTCTTTGCCCCTAATTCTGCCTTTTGGGTTGTTCCTCTATTGAGTACTCTCAGTCTTTGAGTATTCTTGAAAGTTTTTCTCCAAACATTATAATTACCCCTCCAGCATAATTAATATTTTTTTATAATATACTTTTTTTTCAAATGGAAGTCTTTCACTCTCAATTGGATCTTGACTGATAAAATAACTTCACACACTTGAATAATTCCTTAAAATGTGGATCCCTCATTATTGAATAAAACTCTTCAGAAAGATCAAGCAGTCTTGAAATAAAATGTTATTTTGTGTGTAGAGGAATGTCTTATCACATGCCAAGTCATGCAATTTAAATAGAATAGTATTTCAAATAAATCAGAATTTTCATAGATTAGAAATATAGGTGTGATCAATTCATATGTTATGATAAATTATCTTTCAGACTGTGTATACCTATCTCTTTAATGTTTCTACCTGAATTTCAATAGAAGCTATTCAACTTCCACATATAAATAATTGAGTTAAAGCAACAAATGTAAATACATGCTCAAAATATTGGAAACTAATGAATCACTAATATTATTCTATATACATTAAAATCATACATTCTGCCTTAAAAGTGTTAAAGACATTCTGATTGTAAGCAAGACTTGTGACAAGCAATGTGCCATCATTAGGGTGTATATATAACTGGCAATGTCCAAAGCAATTTTTTGGTTTGTGAACATTTGAAAGGATAAACTCATGTTGATTCTACTGAATGAGAAATTGATGAGTGATGGAATAGATAAATGTATGCTGTGGTTCAATAATTTGAAAATAACATAAAAACAACAACATACATTGAATAATATTTATTTCTAGCACATTCTTACCAAGTTCATGGCACCTTAAAGATAAGAATTTGGTTTCTGAAATGGGTCATGCTCTTTCTTAAATCTGGGGATTAACATATGCCGTTAATTCCTCCCAAAGAAGCTCCCCCTCTTCAAAGCTCTCACCTTCAAGAAAACTAAGAAACTGCACTGATCACTTCCTTTTCACCTTCTGCTAATCCAACTGCTGCCTCCTTTGCAAAAGTTGTGTCTGGCTCTTCTCCATCCCTCCTTGCAACCCTCCTATTCTTTACATTCATGTCAGCATTCCACAGGCTTCCATGCAAACCTGCAACAACCAACTGGGCTAGTAGGTAACCTGTCGTTCGCTCCAGTAGTGCCATATTCATTTTCATGTATATTTTATACTTGCTATAGACTGAGTTTATGTCCTCTTCGAATTTGTTTGTTGAAGCCTAATCCACAATGTGATGGAATCTAGAAGTGGACCCTATGGGAGGCCATTAGGTTCTGAGGGGGGATTCCGCATGAATGGAATTAGTGTCCTTATAAGAAGAGATACAAGAACAATGGCTTCTTCTTTCCACTGTCTTCTGTGCAATGCCAGGACAAGAAAAGGGCCATGTGCAAATCAGAAAGCAGATTCTCACCAGAATCCAACTATGAGGGTCTCCTGATCTCAGACTTCTCAGCATCCCAAATTGGGAGAAAATTTTCTGTGAGTTTCCCAATCTTTGCTTTATTGTTACAGTAGCCCAGAGAGACCAAAGCCACACTTTCCATTTAAACTTGTTGCATCTCATTGTTTCTGTCCATTGAATTTCCTATCCCTTCCATTTACTGGTAACTTCACCAGGGTGTATTTTTGCAACAGTTTCTTCGGAATTCTCAGCTCTTAGAGTAGTAGCTGGCCTATAGGAGCTTAATATTATGTAGAAAGACTGGGGCAGTATTTTCCACAATGAGCAAGGCGCTGAGGAAAAAAAGTGGGAAGGAGCTTTAAGTAACCCCTATGGAGTTCACAAACTAAATTTGGGAACATCCTAGGAATTAGTTGCTTGTACATCTGTGGGAGAAACCATGCATAATGGATTGAGAATTATGGTTAATGCCATAATTTGTGTGCCATGTTTTTTTCTATGTGCTTTAGCCATACTAACTCATTTAATATCCATTCAGAAAATTGATGTCCCATATATCCATTCTTTATCACCACTTGATCAAGAACTTACCCACAAAAGGAATTATGCATTTTATCAGATGGAAACAACTCTTAAGGGGCAGAACTAGCACTGAACTAAGGCAGCCTGACTCCATGCTCTGTGATGCCACTGCACTTTGACCTGATGAAGGAAGGGGAAAGGAAATGGCCGGGGTCACATTCCAAAGGTGATGATTGAACTCACCTACGATGCAATGCTTTCCAAACCACAAAAGGTAATAATTAGTCTGTCAAGGCTTAAGGCTTTTAACTCTGCAAACAATCAGTGTCTTATACTGGAAACCAAAGATTCAGAATTCCATTTTTTAAATTAGTATTATTCATTTCAGGAACTATTAAATTGCACTCCAAATACTTGCAAAAATTTTTCTTGCATTAAATATTCATAGGTTAACATTATTCTATCTTGTTCTCTAGGGTCCCAGTGGGAATTGGAACTTTTAGATTTATTCATGTAGTAAATAATATTTGAGCACTGCTGTGTGGTAGGTGACATATTGATGATGACATATTGGGGAAGATATTGGGGTAGATGACATATTGGGGAAGATAATATTTAATTGTGATTAAATAACATTTAATTATTAAATATTATTAATCATTAGACTTCTTAGGGACATATGTTTTAGGTGAATGATTAGTATGTTTGTATTAAAGCTGAAATAAGGCTAAAATCTAGGTCCCATATATCCCTTTAAGCAAAAAATCTAGAAAATACTCAGGAGCTACCTCAGAAAGAAAACAGAAATCATTCCCTTTGTAAATTCAACAAGTTGATACCTGGGAGGGACCTGGACCATGAGAGGTCAGGAAACATGGAAATGTGCTCCACTGAGCTTCCTGACTCTTCAAGAGGGGTGTTTTTAGATGTAGATGACTGTGATGAAGTTCAAAGTACAAGGCACAAGGTCATCCAGATTCCCAAAATTTCTATCCAGGACTAAAATCTTCTGAAACTTGTAAGAGTAAAATTTTATTGAGATTGTCTTTTTTGAACATCTGATGACTCATGCAGTTTTAGGGCTGCAGGCAGGCCAAGGAACAGGGGTTATAAAAGTTCCAGTGATGGGAACTTGTTGTATATTTATCTTCCCTGCACAGAAAGCCAAAAAGAAGAGATAGGAGGGAATTATCCAGTGCCTTAGAAGCCTTTTGCTAAGGAAAAAAACAAACAAAAAACAAGGGAATTGACTTAGAGTCAACATTCCCCACTATTGCTTTGAAAGAGTGAGATTTTATTTCTCTCCATTAGTTTTTGCTAAATTGGAGAAAGCTTACTCTATATTTTGTGTATATATTATTTGTCATAGGACTGAAAATTGCCCAATGATCCTTTTTTTATTCTCCTTCAATGGCTCATGAGAGACCAACGAGTGCACAGTATATAACTCAATCCCCTTAATATTCCTTATTTTTTTAAGGCAAATGAATCATTTTTCAGAGATGCTTAACTAATTTGAGAGAATGGAATGGAGTTTGTTTCTTTTAGAAATATAGAAAAATATAGATATAAAATTGGAATCAATCTTCAGTATTAACAAAAAATGCAATAATTTCAATAACCCTGTGAAAGAGCATCAGGAAGGGAGTCAGGAGACCAGGTGTTCAATCTTGGGCTCAACATGGTGCCTACCTTGATCTCCTTAGTGTCCCTACACTGAATAAGACAAAATCATTCAGAAGGGTTTCCCAGGCTGGACACTCTTGTCACTCAAGATCATACTTGTTGGAAGATGCTGTGCGATTCTTCTGGGGTGTTTAACAGACTCCCTGGCCTTGACCACCGTACACTAATGAAAGTCCCACTCAAATATGATTTTCTAAAATACCCCCAGACTCACCAATGTTCAAGGGCAGAGGCAAACTCACCCTTGGCTGAGAATTATTAGGCTACTGGTCTCTAAGCTAGCAACCTTCTCACTTGGTGTTTTGTAATTCTAAATAACTGAGCCCCAACATGAAAACACCTAAAAAGACACATTCAAAGCCTGCTCTCCACTCAGAAAATATGACGAGAATGTCATCAATATGTTCTGATGCAGAATATTTCTGGTGCTAAAAAGGAGTGATGGGAAATGAACTTTCCCCAAGAATTACCAAAGGGAAAGGGGTGGGAGGCATGCCTTCCAACAGAAGTGCTTTTAGTTTTCTCAGAATTGGAAAAGCAAAGGTAAAATGATGAGCCCTTTTGTGTCTATGGAACTCCTCAGATACTTCACAGCCCCAGCAATTGTGTGAGCAGCCCAGAACACTTTTCCTTTCCTGTCCCATTAGCCCTGCAGAATCCACCCGGAGCTCATTAAGACCCCAGCCACCGGCTCCTACTCAGGCCCTTTCAAAATCCTTTGCATTCAGCACCCAATCACATTTGCATGCTTTTGGCTTCCTCTTAGATAATTTCCCTGCTGAGTCTGAGGAGAAAATCATCCTCTTCTAGTTTCTCTCTCTTGTATTTACAGCCAGGAGCTACCTTTGCCTTTCCCCTGACTGTGAACATTGTTTTCTTCTCCCTGGTGTTCTGATTACTTGATGTATTCATGACATTGGCACTTGGATGTTATTTCCCCTCTGGAATAATGTAGAGCAGAACGGGAACTAGTTCCAGCCTCGTCTGTAAGTAACTACTTTGTTTACCTCAGTTTCCTCCCTTTAAAAAAATGACTTATTTAGACTGAAGGATCTCAGGTCAACATATGTCTGGAATTTTCTTGCTTAACCCCTCATTTTTTATTCTACTTATAAACTCATATTTGACAAACCATCAATCCTGATTTTGAGTTAGTAAAGCCCAGTCAATATATCACCAATCTATCATACTGTCCAGGTATAAATGCTTGATTCTTGGGAAACAAGGACAGTTGGGACATTATTTTTTTGCATCTATTTTAAAAACAAACCAAAGGCATGCTCTTTTTTTCGTAGGAGTGCTTTTGTTTTGTTGAATTATTCTTTTTGGTGCTTTGGTGGCTATGGTATTCATGAAAATGTTTAAGATTCACGAGGAATTTGGATAGTGTTGGTTTTATCCACTAAACCTAATGGACTTGAAGGTATTACTAGCCGGCACTCCTCTGCAAATCCTACTGGCTTTGAATGTGGAGCATGGAGGTCTGGAATATTTCCATAGAGTGTCCATGTTGAGGAAACTCCCTTCTTTTGGACAAAGCCTCATTCTGCTGGCTGTAACAGCAAATTCCATATAGTTAATCTTTCTGTCTCCCACTCCAGGTAAGGGGATTAATCTGTTTAGTAGTAAATGGATGTGTTTCTGGGAGCCAAGAACTTTAGCCAATGGGTTCATTTTCCAGTTTTAATGACAAAATGTGGATGTAGTGATTGAAGCCATCTAGTGGCATATAATGTTTTTTTTTCTTTTAAAAATAAAGAAATATACCTGCACTACTGACCCCTCCATCCCTCCTTGAATGCTTTATTCATTTCGTACTAGAAAACACATTGTAAATTCTGTAGATAAAAGCAGAGACATCAATCTGTTTCACTAATTCTTGCTTTCTTCCTAGAGGGGGAGATATGAAAATTTCCCCTATTGTATCAGCATCAGGACAACACTGTCTCTCCCATCTTCCAACTTCTTCCTCTCCATTCTACTCCTTAATAAATAGACTTAGTATGAGCACATGGCTTTCCTACCTACCTCTATTCATCTTGGCAGACTCTGAGGATGCTGGAACAGGCTGGTTGTTGGGAAAGAAGATGCTTTTCATGTGGCCGTGCAGTGCAGACCTTTTGAAAGTGTTCAATTCTTGTGTCACACTGAACTTACACACATGATGATTGGAATGCCTATGGTCTTGTATTTATGGGAAAATTAAAATTCAAAGTGCAAAACTTTGGTAAATGGTAAAAACATATTTTAAAACATCTTGCAAGTGAAGAGTTCCCCCCCCCCCGCCAAAGGGAAGAGGAATATAGTTTATGAAAGAATTAAAATTACTTATGAACCCATTCCATAGGAGGCTAGGTATTGTTAGAAAATGGACTTTAATATAGTGACATTAACCAGTAATATACAACATGTGACACCATAGTAAAGTTAAGAGGGCTGGAGTTGTGGCTCAGTGAGCGCTGGGGTGTGGCTCAGTGATAGAGTGCTTGCCTCTCACATGTGAGGCACTGGGTTTGATCCTCAGGACTATGTAAAAATAAACAAAATAAGGATATTGTGTCCATCTATAGCCAAAAAAAAAAAAAAAAAAAACAGAAAAGAAAAAGTTAAAAGAAGGCATGAATTTATGGGAAAGATGTGAACATTTATATTAATCAAGTGACTATATAATTTTTATCCAAACTATGATTCTATTAAGAGTGGGTGAGAGCACATTTAATAAACATGTGATACAAGGTATGTAATCCAAGGTGGTTATGGGCAAGCCAGGAGATAGAAGATCCCTGGAACAGCTCTCCTGGTGGATAGGCAGGGAGAAAGGTGTGAAAGACAATTTTATAACATAAGAGAATTCTCCAAGGTGAAGAGAACACATATAAGTGATTCCAGCATGCTCTTGACATGTTCATTTTCTGAATTCTATCCAACAAACAATGAAATCAATCTCCAAAGCATAACTTCTCCTTAATTGTGTGGAATGCTCTTCAAATGAAAGAATTGCAAAGGATGTTATAAACTTTCAAACTTCGTAAACCAAAGACATTTCTTACAACTAAACACTGGGGGGAAATCTCTTCAAAATCAATAACATTTGCAGAAGAATAGCCTGCACTCAGAACCATTCATTTTCCTACATTTCACATCTTCTTGGGTGGAAATGTAACTGTATTTAATGGTTGTTAAAAAGTTTAAGGAAAAATGTTAGAAATGAAGTCAGAGATAGAAGTTAGTTCAAGATATACTGGATCTAATATGAAAGGTGAAGATGAGTAAGTACCCTGGTCTCAAATGCTGTTTGCAGTAATGGGTTATGAAAATGAATTACTGCTTTTGGGATTATTTTGCCTTTAGAATCTGCTTATACATGTAAACCTTCCTATTAAATCACAAAATATTTTGTCCTCTTTATTTCCTACTCTATAAGGTTAAAAGAACATTCATTTACTTACTCATTCATTCAACCAGTCACTATTTCCATGTTTATAATGGCCTGCAATAGACTTGAAACAGAACTATAGGTTCATAATCCCTTTCTTGTAATTTTAGAATCCAAACAGATCTGAACAGACTTTTACAGCCTAGTTAAAGACAAAATCTGATCTCTTCTGAACGAATTTTTGTAGAAATTTGACTTGATGTGTGACTCTCTTTTTTAATATGACTGGGCTCATATTTTGCTGCAGAATTATGAATATCCTTTACTCTGGCCCTACCAAGATCTCTTTGGTATATTATGGAATATTCAGCATACACAATCTGAGAAATTCTGAGTTCCCAACTACTCTTGACTTTGGAGTTTTTAGATAAGTAAACTAATGGCTCTACAGCATTCATAATGTTAAGAGGTGA
The DNA here is from genome assembly GCF_021218885.2 of Marmota monax. Classification (NCBI taxonomy): domain Eukaryota; kingdom Metazoa; phylum Chordata; class Mammalia; order Rodentia; family Sciuridae; genus Marmota; species Marmota monax. The sequence goes on from NW_026695241.1 coordinate 10,896,282, forward strand.
GCTCCTAGAAAGCACATATAATAATATACTTTGCTCTTCAACAAGAGAAAATAATTGAAAAGCAAGCTTCATTCTAAAGTTCTCATCCAGACATGTATCCCTGTGAGGTGTTGCCTGCATGTGGGTGGCTGACATTTTTTTTTTTTTTAGTCAAAAGAATCCAATTCTTTTTCTTTGAAGAGCAGTGGACCCCTACCAAGAGGACACAGCAACATCCTGTCAAACAGTGGTGAGCGGTCTCTGCCCATGTGGTCTAAAATAAAAATAATTGAAACACGGTGTTACTGAAGTTTCCAGCTTCCCCTCCTAGTTAAAGAACGGAAAAGGACAGAGTGTACAGGGTGGGGTTTCACATTTCAGCCTTCCTGTCCCTTAGACATGAACCAACTAAAGCATCTAAAATCCAGAAGGGGAAGTAAAAAAGACTCAGCATTATCAAGAAGAGAGAAATGTGATAGCTGATAGGTAAATATAACATGAAGTGGTGCTTCATCCATTGTTCTTTATCCAGAATTCTCCAACTTCTCACAGCTGCCAGAGTCTCAGGTTGCTGAATTAATACACTAAAAATTACCACACGAATAAAAAAAATGAACTTTTCGATTGCACATATTCATCATTGCTGGAAATATCTTTAGAATTTCCAAGTAACAGAAACATTTCTGTTATCAAACGATTATACTACACATGAATCATCGTGTATAATCTCTCTCCAACGTGTGCTTGGGTAATTTCTAACTCAATTGTCAGAACAAGGAAAGGCAATGAATTTCGACAATTACATGCATAGAAACACAAGAAAGTCCCAAGTGACGTATGCAATGATGCCATTCTAAATAAAAGACTAATGCTGATTCACTGGTACAACTTCTTGGGTTCCAAAGGTAACAACTCTCTGGGGATTTGCAGAACCTCATAAGAATGAGGTGACTAGCTCTGGAATCCCCTTCCCTACTAGCATAGCAGTAAGCATATAGAAGTAATATAAGTGATTTGGATTTTTTAGAAAAGAAGAAATTCTTACAAATGGACTATTACTATTCTTTTAGATTGATATTGAAGTGGCTTCCAATTACACATGAGCCTTTTTATACAGGAAAGAAAATTACAAATACTGATTCCTACCTACAGATTACATTAAAGATACATAAAGTTGAATTACAACAAGAGTTTCCTCACGTTTTCTAATTTAATCCTTCCCTTAAAGAATATGAAAAAAAAATAATAACTGCAGTGTAAAAATTTGTTCCGATGAAGAAAATTAAAAGTCTGAAAGAGTTTGAGAGGATAATCTTTCATCATAAGTCAATAGAATCATGGAATAATTTGGACATTTTGTACAGCTCCAGAATGCAATCAAAAAAATAACATGAACCAAACATTGTTGAGCTTGTTTTTGATTTCACTTTCACGTTCACTTAAGTGCGAAGATATCACACATACAATGTGACTCACACCCTTAAATGGTAGGTTGTGTTCATCATGGTACAATGGAGTGTTGTTTAAGCACATGTAGTGTTGTTTAAGCACAACTCTCAACTCATGAGTGTTCTCTGAGGACTGTTCACCTTGCAGAGTTGAGACCATTGTAGATATCTCTCTATCTCTATCTCTATCTATATCTCTATCTATATCTATATATCTATATATACCTCCTTTATTCTTTTTCATGGGTAAGTAGGTTTAAGAATCAGAAGCAACCCATTTATCAAGCAGAAGACATAGAAATGAAATTTGAACTAAACTAGGACACAGGAAGAGGAGTAAAATAGGTGGACAGAGAAAAGGTCAGGAATGGGAGGTGTTGTCTGGCTTCCTGCTGGCTTTCCATCTTCAAATTTGTCTACTTAAGAGCCTTGAAGTTATGTAAAACACTCCTCTTTCATTCAGCTGATGAAACAGAATAATACCATCAAGTTATTTTGACTAGTTCTCTGGTCTCCAAAGTGAGATTCAGTGTTCTGTCTTGAAACCTAGCTCTTGCTGGTTTATTTGCCCCATGTTCCAATTTTCTGATACTACATAAAATGGCCACAAATCTTATGTTCATATAATAGTATTGCTTTTTAAAAAGTAGCTTTCATTAATAGGCCATTGTGGATCATCTCTGCACCCAGATGAAAAGCCTTTCATATTCTTAAGAAGCCCTGAGCAGCCTTAGTCCATATGCTTTACCCGCAGCCTATACCCAATATTCTTTTCAAGGCTGTAATGAAAAAAAAAATGAGGTCCTTAATTTGGTGTTTATTCTCCCAGTTTTTGAGGGTTCCACTGAGTCTACCCTAACTGCTACTAAATATCATTCTTTCTTCCCTAGAGTTAATCTCTTAAACAGATGCCAAATAGAAGCCATAGAAGAGCTCCTCTCTCTCTACCTTGTTTCAGGAATCGCCAGATATAGACACTGAGATCCTTCATATTCAGTTTTGTTCCTGTGTTTCTCAGGAGTCTGAACAATTCCTTCAGGAATGAGCAATAGGGGAGTCTGGGAGGTATAGGACACAAGGGCAGGGAATGCAATTAGCTCCCCTGGTCGCCCCATCTCTGCTTCTCTCAATTCACTGGCTTAGTCTCCTCAAATCTTTCCTTCCCTTTTCTCTACAAAAAAATCAGTGCCTCTCTATTCTGGGCCATTCTTCCCATGCCCCTTTGAATGCCATTATTTCTTTTATAAAGCTAATGTTCATTGGGCATTTAATGTGTGCTATGTATTGGCCAAGAACTATTATTCTGAATTTATTATATTTTTGAGGAAGGTGCTGGGGAATGTTTTGTAGATGAGAAAATCAAGGCTTAGATTTATTAAGTGGAAGAAGCCTATCCAACACTAGAACCCTAATAAACCCTTTGTCAAAGACTGAAATAAAATTAAAAGGCCTTATTGCTGCCAAGATTGATTAAATCTCTCTAATGTAAGTTTTACCTGAATATTTAATTTGCTGGTACATTCCACCTTTCATACCTAACCAGTTGCTTTCCCCCTTATTTTCTGGAACCTGTAGCTAAATTTACTCAAAAGTTTCCCTTGGCCTCCTCAGGCCTATCTCATCTTCTCAGCTATTTCTTATATACTTTCCATTCATCCATCCATTGTGGAGCTTGCCACTGTCATATTCTCAGATCCTGAATTCTTATCTTGGGTTCTGGCATTTTTCTTGCACACTTGCTTATACATACCTCCCTTGTTCTAGGCTATTGTGCATTTTAGGCTAATGAACTGGAAAAAAAAGGATATATATCATATTCCCATGACTGAAATGAATCGCTCTAATTCAGCTGACAAAAAAGAAAAAAAAAAGAAAGAGACAGAAAGAAAGGAAGGAAGGAAGGAAGGAAGGAAGGAAGGAAGAAAAAGAAAGAAAGAAAGAAAGAAAGAAAGAAAGAAAGAAAGAAAGAAAGAAAGATTACACCGCCAAGTTATTTTGATTAGTTCTCTGGTCTTCTCAGTGAGAGCCAGTCAGTGTTCTGTCTTGAGACTCAGTTCTTGCTGTTTTTTTTGCCCCATGTTCTAATTTTCTGATACTACATAAAAATGCCCCCCCCCCATCTTAGTGGCTTAAGAAGGCAATCATTTTATTGTATGTCATGAGGACAGGAATTTGTGTGAGGTTTGGCAAGACAATTCCTGTCCATATGGTCTTGCTTGATTTGCAGCTCACATTTGAGCTGGACTGGAAGTCCAAGATAGCACTGCTTACTGTCACACATGATAATATCACCATGATGGCTGCCTGGCCCAGGGCTGGGCTGAGCCCTCTCCCTCTCTACCTGATTGCAGGCCTCCCCCATGAGGTCCTAGGACATCTTTCACAAGTGTCCTAAGTAAGAAAGAATATGCTAGGAGGGAAGGCTACCTGTCTCTAAAGGCTGAGGCCTGCAACTGCAAGGCATCCCTTCTGCCCTGTTCTGTTAAGGTAGTCACAAAGTGTGCCTAGACTCGAGAGGACATATAGACCCCTTTTCTCAAAGGGAGATGTCTCAAATAATTTGTGGCCTTCTTTCATCCACCACACCTAAGAGAGCTTTCATCCTTCGACAGCAGGCTTTTTGCATACACTCACATTTCTACTGCCAGCCAATTTTCTGCATACTTGCATCTGTCTAGATAACTAGGCCATGTGAAACTGATTAGACCCCTTGATGCTGTGTCTTATTTGCATAGCCAATGTAGCTCAGTCTCTATCCTTTGTGATTAGGTCTTTATGTTTTCAATCCCAGTCAGCTGCAATAGTGATATCACACAGTGCACATAGACAAATTCTTACATCAGTAGGGAGTTGTGTTGGCTCCCAGAATTCAGAATAGCAGTCCCTTGAACAAAATAGACATTTATTTCTATCTCATGCTACAGGAACTCTAGGTATGCAGTCAAGGGTTGGTATGGTAACTCCACACCCAGGCAACTTTTTACTGTCTTTTCGTTTTTTTTCTTCATATGTGACTTCAAGCCTCAGAATTATTTTATAACTGTTGGTGCATCAGTGATCACACTGGAGTACCAGGCAGAGAAACAGAAGGTAAGGAGGGGAAAGAAAACCACCAAGACAACCTGTTTGTTCTCCTCTTGAGTAATATTCCTTCATAGTCTTATCCACCAATTTTCTCTTACACCTCCTCGTCTACCCATTACTACAAGAGACTCAGTGGAATAGGTTTACTTTGGGAACTGTTACTAAGGACAAACACATAATGTATTCAAAACTTTCTATATAAAGCTGTGAATTGAGATTACCCTACATCAAAGCACAAGACTGCTATCCCAATGACTTCAGTGTTGTAATACCTACCTAGCTACTTTGCAAACAACCCAAGTTACAACATAAGAATTAGAAACTTTGGGCTTAGTTGGGGCATGTTCATAGTATAAATTCTGTCATTATTATATCTCCTGATGAAGTAGGTGGTCAAATCATTATTTTTTTTTTTCTGGAGGAGGAATTAAATAATCAAAAGGACCTGGATACCTAATGTAAAGGAAGGGAAAGGAATAGATAATGAAAATCATGGACATCTTTGTCTTACAGTTTTTCTGAAGAGGGACCCAGCATCTTATACAAATATAGGTTGAAGTGACTCTTTTGAAATATTATACAACCACAGGTTGCAATTATACAACTACTGGTTGAAGTGACTCTTTTGAAATATTATCTTTTCTTGAGTCTTTGGCATCTGTTAGGTTTCATATATTGATTTATAAAACATACCCTTTCTGTTCTCTGTCAAAAGCATATGATTTATGTTTGTATGAGGAAGACACAGATAATGCCCATGATGGCAGGCTGAGAGGATGTATTGAGAGATTCCCAAACAAGTAACTCTGTTAATCAATCACACTAAGTCTTTCGTTTCGGCTGCACAATAGGTTCTGAAGTAACACCTGAGATTAAAACAGCCTGGTAACATCAGAAAGGTAGTCAGTGGCAAAGGCAGATTTCAAGGCCTGGGTGTGTCTGCTTCTAGAATGTTTTCCTAACCCATAGACAGTTCAAAGAGCAGCACAGCTATGGTACAGTGCATTGTTAAAACATGATTGAATTGTAAATAATTATTTGAGCTAATATTACTCAAACCTTTATATATGTAGCCTGATTTATTTATCATAAAACTATGACAGGTAATATTATGATCACCTTAGTGATCAGTGTCAGTCTCCACCCATGCCACATTCCTGAAGACCTCTGTTGTGCCGAGTCTGAAGAAGAAAACAAAATTTACTTATGGTTATCATTTATTTCTAGTCATAAATCTATAATAAATAAATGAATCTAGCAAGTGCTTCTAAATGATATCTGGTAGTTATTCAGTTAAGGTTGTAAATCTGTGTATAATCGCTTAGCTACGAGTCCAACAAAAATCTACCAAGATTCACAGTTCTGTGAGCAAAGTGACATCCTGTTAGTTTGTGTTCACCTTCTCCATGTAAACAGGTTTATCCCTTTGATAACCGTGCTATCCCAGGCCAAATACCATAGGAACCATTTAATCAGGAAGATGATGGTAATTAGGAATAGGTGTTTTAAAGACAAAAAAAAAATGAAAGAATAAGAGTACTTATTTATCTCTTGTCTTCAAATCTCAGGGATTCACCATGATCCAACGTATTTTAAGTAAGCAAGCTAACAGGAACAATTCCTTCCTAAAATTCACTCATATTTCACAGGACAAATTCACTTATTTTGATGGCCCACCCCTGACAGTTTCCTTGGACAACGTGGTAAAATCAGCATCATTCTTTAATTCAATTAAATGATGCTCCAAAAATCTTCCACTTAAGGATATTTTCAAGTTAATCAGTATACTAAAAAACAGTGTAGTTGGGCTTCATCAACTGTTTAATAATTTAAGATTTTCTCTAATTTATACTGATCTTGACTTTAAGATGGTAGTTGTTGTTAAGCACTTGAGTATTTGTTTTTTTATTTTTTATTTTATTTTTTAAGCTTTCTATTTTAGAATGCTTATAGTCTCATGGTAAACTGCAAAAATCAAGTCTATAAAGTCTTGCAGACACTTCATTTCAGTGCAAACATGATTATTAGGAAAATAATTTATTGATGAGTTTCTTTGGTGGGGGTAATTAGATTCAATGTTTTCAAAGTCATCAAGATGTTAAAATATTGAGAGTTCTAGGGTTTATGTAATTTCTGAAATAAGGTCAATTTCAAATTCTCTTCAATTATCATAGAAGATCAAATCTTACTGCCTCATTTACCACTAACTCATCAAGATCATCAGGGTTACTTACTGTTAAATAGGGCAAATCTTTAGAGTAGAAAAATATGATTGCAAAGAAATATTGTACATGTCAGGAATGCCCAAAAGTAAAAATTTTACAGGATATTCTTACTCAGATGATAAAATTCTCTACTTTGAAAATTATAACATTGGGGGATTAGTTGAGACTTGTACTATTATAATTTCTTACTTATTGAATCAATATTTCAAATACAGTATATTAATTTCTCTAGTAAGTCAATGAACTTAAAGTGGCTATTATTATTCTCAATTTTGAAATGAGATAGAAGCTTAGTGCTCAGGTGACTCATCTTTGTCTAGATAGCTGGTTCCTGACATAGCTTAGATATTCCTGCTGCACCATCTTTAATTTTTTTTATGTGCTATATCTCAGATAAGAATTTGTTAAGTCAGTTGGGTACTGGTTATAAATTATCATGTCTAGATTTAGGGATTACTTTCAATAGTCAACTTCAACTGATAAAAACTTTGTCAAATATGACTGTGTTTCAGAATTAGACGTGATGAATACTTATCTTCACATATATTAATCTTTTCTTAAAAGATTCATCCCAAAAAGTTTGAAAAATATCAGGACTGGAAAAAGACTTTGTTCTTGAATAAATTATAATCAAATCCAAATTTAGGCATGCTCTTTGAATATTTTCATTTTAGTTATTGTTTCTGAAATATTGCCTGGATTCACTGAGTATAAATGGTGTATCAAGATCAGTATAATATGCTTTTTTCTAGTACAGCATAATTCTAATTATAGTTACTTATGCTTACTTTTTTTCCAGAGTGTGTGTTAGAACTAAAAGTTATTAGTTTTTAACAACTGCTTATGAATTACAATAAAAAATCATTTTGAGGAAGATTCAGCATTTTCCTTCTCTGGAATTTCATAGTTAGCTTTCTAAGCAAGTGCGATGTTGAGTGCAATTTGGAGGGGAAAGCTGGACTTTCTACACTTTAGAAAATATTTATCATATGTTAGGGGGCTGATGAAAGGGTTACCTGCTCTTTCTCCAGAAGTCAACCTTCAGGATCCAACTGTCCATTTGTAGATTCAGGTTAATAATTGCCATAGAAAATATGCAGGAGGTTCATGTGAATGCTTGGTTAAAATATATAAAGGCATATAGGTTGGAACAGAGCAGCAAAAAAAAAAAAAATAAATCACTTGGTTTCTTGCTTCTCACAAACCACTATCTTACAGCCAATGCCTTGGTGAAGAATGGAATTTCAATGCTTCAAATCTGTCCCTTTGGGGAAAAAAAAGCAGTAGTTATTCTTCAATATTCAATGTTCAGTGCCTCAGTCAGATCATTACTGAGCAATCCAGAGGGATGTGCTGAAGGACTGGCCAAAGAGTGCTCATATTTTGGTGGTATAAAGGGGAAAAAAGTACTGTCAAAATCCTATTCCCCAAATCATAAGAGGTACATGTTTCCTGTGGTCTCATAGCTGACTTATTTTGCCTCCTAAACTGCCCTATATGATATATTCAGACACCTCTCTTGACTGTTCAAATCATTCAACGAATACATGCAGACCCTCAGTTATGGAAAAACACAGTAGGGAATACACAGAAACACAGTACATGCTCTCCAGTGTCCATACAATTAGGTTGGTGTTTATGCAAAATTGGTGGCCCTTTTTAACCCTGTTCTGATGTAGCATAACAAACAAATAGGCCTTCCCCACAGGAGAGAGGCAATGCCACATGGACGTAATTTATAAGTTAATTAGCACAGTAGACTGGGCCAAGTGGTGACAGATGTGACACCTGATTTCAGGGAAAAAATGAAAAACGAGGAAAGAATGGCAGAGGTGAGCTTCTCCTCTAGGGAGGTTTGTGGTCACACACAGGTCACACTGACTGGTGTCTGAAACAGAATTTTAATAGACCAAAAATATCTTTGAAAAGCTATGAATATGAATGCAACTAAGAAACACATGCTAAGCCCTCCATCTGCATGAAGAATTAAGTGTATGTACTGGGGGAGGCATTTTGTACACCAGAAATTGCTTAGTGTGTTAAAATCATTTTTATATATTTTAAAAAAATCTATCCATTTGCATGGTGCATTATTTTAAAGTGTTCCACAAATTTTCTTTTTTTTAAAAAAAAACAAAGAGAACTGTTAAAGTAGGCAAATTTTTACAAAGTGTAAAGTCAGCAGTAGGAAGAAGTAATTGATAGTCCTATGCTAAATTTATTTTGTTTCATCAGGAGATATAATAGGAATAAAAATAATGCTGCCATCTTGAATTCTTAGTCTGTTTTGACTCAGACTAGGTTTATCTGTGAGTGTGAGTGTATGTAGTGGCTGACTGAAATCAATTGCAGCCTTTGAGGGTTGCAATAATTCAGTATCTGCTTGTGCAACCTACAACCAGAACTGTCACCACAAATTCAGGTGTTGATCAGGTTTTATTTCCCATGGATGAGGCAGAATTGGATATATTTATGCAGGTGGTTTACTTAGGTGTATTGTCAAGAGTAACACCTTTGGAGAATAAGGGAAGATATTTTGGGGACAGGGAAAAGTTGAAAAGGAAAACAGTTGCTATATAGGTCCAGCTGATCCCAAAGTGAGCTGGGTCATCCCTAGGAGTTGCCCCCAATTAAGGCTGAGCTACTGGATTTTTACCACCTCCACTGTTAGATCTCATCCAGTCATACATACATGTCTTTTTCAACACTATAACCTATGAAAATTTTAATTGATAAAAACAATAAAATCAATTTTGTTTTTAAATTAAAGAAGAATTAGAATCAAATAATTCATCTAGCATGTAGGTGATTAAAGAGCAATCCTTGCACTAGCAGCATTAACATCACCTGTTAGAATTCAATTTCTTGGGTTCCAACTCAGAAATAATGAATTAGGAGCTCTGTGTGTGACTCAAGAATCTGCTATAATAATCCCTCTAGGGGATTCCCTGACACTATAAAGTTTGAGAACCACTGACCAAATATAGTACTTTTAAAATGTGATATAATATCTGAGAAAAAATGATCTATTCAAAATATTTCAGAATTATATTGGGCTACGAAAGAACAGCTAGAATCATATTGACAGCTAGACTTTGGTTTGTGTGAATTTTACTCAGTTCTCTCATGACCTAAGTTTGATCTGGTTTCTGCTATTCATGCAGGTGATGTGCATTTGTGGCAAATACCATGTCTTTGGTTTATCCAAACATGCCTAAAATAAGTGCAAAGCAGGAAGAATATATCATTTCACTCAGATTGACAGGAAGAAATAAGGAAGTTCTAAGAATGACAAGGATTTCCATTTTAGCAAACCTCAAGGGGATCAGGAAGTAGCTTGTCTCATGTTTGATAATGATAATGAGGTCAAGGTTTTACCAAAACTTAAGATAATCCCAAGAGTATTTCAGAGTGAGAATTGTATCCTATAGCTTTATACTTTTCCTTTCCAACTATTCTTGCCTATTTGCCATTTGAATGAGGTTTCATCTACCATAAAATATCTACAAGAAAGTGAGCTGTACCTAAATACTCACTTCCACACAATAGAGTATGGATGGGGCTAGTAGTCATTGTACAGTGTGAAAGCCTGGCAAATACATTTACCATATGGTCAAGGTCACATCACCAGTAAGGAACCATGGTGACCATGTGGAGTAAAGACCTTCACTTACATGGCTGCTTTTTCTCATTGTTCAGGCTTTGTCCAAATGTTACCATCTTTGAGAAAGGTTGGAGCTACCTTGTCCAAAGTTATCAATCACCTAGCTTAAAAATTAGCTTTATTTTCTTCTTTGGAGAAATACTCAAATATCTGCTTTATTTTCTTTGTAGAATTATCAGTATCTAAAGTTATTCCATTATCTGTGTATATTTTATTTAGTTTCTTCACTAGTTGGGAAGTAATATTAGTTTAAGGAACTTACTTATTCTTAACTGTCTAATGAGGATTTAGGACTGTACCTATCACATATTAAGCACACAATCAATATATTTATTAAAAAATTTTTTCCTGGTCTCTTAGAAGCTACAGATATAAAAAAAATTCATTTCATATTTAATCCAAAATTCATTGTTTTTTTCATCAAGATGGCATACACATAAAAATTACTACCATGACATTAAATAGTAACTGCACTGACTTGCCATGTGTACCAGAGATTTACAAATGTGTGACTCCCAACAATTTTTGTAAGAAATCAGGTATTCCTCCCCTGGTTTTATAGATGAGGAAACAGAGCTTCAAAGAGAGAAAATTTTCCAAATTTACAAAACAGGAAAGCTGCATAATTGTCTGGATTGGAAATTCAGATTCTTAACCACTAGTCAGCAGTATTTAGAACTTACCTGTATAGCAGAATTCCTGGGTATCTTTCTGAATTTTGGATTCTCTGTCCCTATCTTTAGAGTCAGATTTAGTGCATAGAGGTTGGGGCTCAGTTCTCAGCCTAACACAACCTAGGTTTTTTAAAACTGGTGGTGCAAACGCTTCATTTTGTTATAGATGACAAAAAGCAGACTACACTAATGCCCTACAGTGACAATGGTGAGCAGAAGAATGTAGCACTTGGGGGAAATCCCTGCTGAAGATCTGATTGCATACCAGGAAAGGTGCAGTTCAGTAATGAGTCACAGGCAGTAATCATTCTTCCTTAGGGCCCTCTGGTCTCAGTCAGATCAAAGCTAGTTCTGATTAGCCTGTGGGGATGGGCGAGATCACAGTGCCAATGTATCTGGTTCTTTGGGGATATTACTGCACTTGTCTGATGGAAAGAATAGCTCTTCATTCACAAAGGTGACAAGAGAGCAGGTTTCTTGATGGGTGATTCCAGGATGTAGGAACAGGGGCCAACTTTAATCTTACCAGAGGAAGACTTGCCATTGACATGCCTGACTCTTGACAGGAGTACTGTGGCTGCTTGTGCTCAGCTCTTAAATTGGAGTGAGGGAAAGGCAGGGTCTGTCATTGGCTGATGATGGATTTTCATCAGCTCCTAACAAAACTTAGTAGCTCAGACAGCCTGTTGAAATAAATTTAATGCTATTGTGGGAGAAAAAAAAAAGGACGAAAGAAAGAAATAGTAGATTCATTTTTGGCAGCTAAATTCAATCTTGGGTGAAAGTAAAGCTAACATAATTTGAAGTGCCACACGAATCTTAAATCTCCCCCAGGATTTCTTTTTTCTCTCTTTTTTGTCCTTTCCCCTCTCTCTCCCATGCATCTATCTCTCTCTCTTTCTTCAAGAATTAGTTTTCCTATTCAGTATGGCTTAGCTCCTTTCCTCTGGACATTATATAAACCCCTCATTGTGTTATATAATATAAGTAGTCATTTAGTTTCGATCTTGTCCCTGATAACATTCCCTGGTTGCTTAGATGGAAGGTCAGTTAAACTCAAAGAGGGGGTTCCTTCATGGCTCCTCCACATCAGAGACAACTACCCCTGACAATTTAGAATATAACTTTACACACTTTTGTTGATTCCATGTATCTATTCATGGACACATATATAAATAGAAACAGACTTTTGTTTCAAAAGAATGAGTGCTTATATTTTTCCTTTTTTTAAATATTGTAGTATGACATTAATTTGATTATTACACATACCATTCAGTCTTGGTTATTTTATTCTCTTAATAAGTCCCTTATTTTTAAAAACTATTTGTGCTCTTATTATTTTGTTCAATTTTAAAAGTCTGTTAAAACTGCCCTACTTCATCATGATGTTTTCATAGAAGGATACAATTTTCCTTTCTTTTTTTAATTTATAATTTCTCAAAGTATGGTCCTTACAGCAGCACTATCAGTATCACTTAGGTACCTTTTAATGAGACAAATTCTCAGGCTGCCACCATAGACTACCCAGAGGCGTAGAGTCCACATGCTGAGTTGTAGCAATGCTTCTAGGAGATTCTGATAAAGGCTGAGAGTGAGAGTTGCTGGTCCCAGGTATTTAGTAGTGGATGTGGATATGGGACTATCCACATTGTTAAAAAAAATATATCTCTTTGACTCTTTTACAATTTTTTTTGGGGGGGTAAGTAATTCTAAGAATACCAGTTCCTCTGGCAGTTATTTTAGTATCCCTATATTTCTTATATTTAGAATACCTAGTCTTTATTTTCTCTCATTTGAAGGATCATTCTTACCCCCTTGGAGTTTTTTTCCTCTAATTTCTTCTTCCTGCAAGCCTGCAAGTAACCACAATTTTATGTTTTTGTCTTTAAAGATTATATGAAGCACAGATGATTATTCTCACTTGACAAACCATCAATTATTATTTCTTTTCGAAAAATGTAAACTCATTACTGTAGCATTTAAGATCCTTCAGAACTTGGCCACTTATTACTGATGGAAATGACAGAAAAAGAAAATAAATCATTTTATCCTATTTCTCTTTTTTCTTGATTGGTATGGACTCCACTAATCAAAGACTAAAGGAGAAATACAAGCTTAAGTTTAAAAACATGCATACTTCCTGTATACATGGGAGACACCCAGAGAAATGAGAACACGTCAGAAAGGTGGCTTTGTTTCAAACTTTATCCCACTGTCTGCTGAAACACTGTCTGGGGAAGCCAGTCATTGGGAGGTACCTAGGAAAAGCATAGCCCATAAGAGTAAGGTTGTTTGTGCTGATTTTTATCCCCACCTTCTGAGTTGTTAACTTTCTCATGATTTACTCATTCTTCTTCCCTTATACAAAAAGGAAAAGATTTTTTTAAAAACGGAGATTTCCCTTGTAAATGTAAATTTCTTTGACAAAAGGGTAACTTCTACTCTATTCTCAGAGATTATCATGTATCTGCAGTTTCTTAAAATAATGAGCTCAAAATAATCCTTATAGCAAATAGACTTATTTTGGGTGGTATATTCTGGTCTGCTACAGTCATATTTTGGGGTTGCATATTCTGGTCTCTTACAAATCTCATCTGCCACTGCCCACTCATTCAGACTCCACTTTTAGCCCTTTCAATCACTTTTGGTTCCCTGTAAGCCATTCGCTTTCAAGAATCCCCATTGAAATACCATCCACCAACAACACCCATCTTCCAAAGTTTGAAATAGAAAACAAACTTATTTTTCCTCCAGGATTCAGCTGGAATATCACTTCAGCTGTGCAGGCTTTTTCTGTTATTATGATACATCACAACTCTTTAATTGTTACTTTATTTATACCTCAATATGAACTTTTCTTAGTGCCTTGTAAATGAATGAGTACCTTCTCCAACCAATTGACATGAATATAAGGACGAGAAAGCACTTTCAAAAATCTTAATACAATACCAAATGCTTAAAACAACTGTTCAGTTTAGTGTCAGAAACTCAAATGAATAATAAAAATGCAAAATTCCAAGGATGTATAAATGATTATATGGACACCAAACATTTAGATTCAATATGAATTTAGTATTATAAATATAGCCTCCTTTTATTGTGTTTTACTTTATTGTGCTTTGTAGATATTGTGCTTGCTAAAAATGGCCATTTTTTCCCATGGAAAAATTTCAACTCTTACAATATTTCAAAATTTTTAATTTTATTATGTCTTTTTTGGTGATGTGTGAGCAGTGGTCTCTGAACTTAATTGACAAATGTCGCATGCCTTCTGACTGGTCCACTGACCAACCACCTGTTCTCTCCGCATCTCTATTCCCTGAGACACAACAATAATAAAATTAGGCCAATGAATAGTCTCATATGGCTTCTAAGTGTTCACATGTCTCTAACTTTATATCAAAATCTATAAATGACAGGACATAGGGGTAATCCCAGTGGTTCAGGAGGTTGAGCCAAGAGGATCACAAGTTCAAGGCCAGCCTCAGCAACTTGGTGAAGCCCTTGCAACTTAGTAAGATCCTGTTTCAAAATAATAAAAAGAGCTGGGGATGTCACTCAGTGGCAAAGCATCCACTTATTGAATCAAATGGTCCAATTATGAATGTGAAGAAAAAGTTCTGGAAGGAAATGAAAACTTTTCCCCAGTGAACATAAAAAATGATAAGAAAGTGAAACACAATATTATTGCTAATATTGATAAAGTTTTGGTGGGCTTCATAGATGATCAAATCAACCACAACACTTTCTTGAGTCAAAGCCTAATCTAGTGAAAGGCACTACCTCTGCGATTCTATGAAATTGAAGCAAAAGAAAAATTTGAAGCTAGCAGATATTGATTCATGAGATTTAAGGAAAGACATCAGCTCAATAACGTAGAAGTACAAGGTGAATCAGAAAATGATAGGAGCAGCAGCAAATTATCCACAAGGTTTAGGCAAGAAAATTGATGAAGATGGCCACACTAAACAACCAGTCTAATGTAAATCAAATATCTTATCTTGGGAAAGTATGCTATGTTAATCAACTTTCCATTAGTGTTGCAGATATGACATATAAGTCAACTCACAAAAAGGAAAGGTTTATTTTGGCTCATAGCTTTGGAGGTTTCAGTCCATGATTGATTGGCTGCATTGCTTTGGGCCTGTAGTGGCACAGTACATCATAGAGGGAGTGCATAGAGGAGGAAGGCTATTCCCCTCATGGCAGCCAACATCCAGAGAGAGAGAGAAAGAGAGAGAGGGTCCCACAACCCTAGAGACCAAGCCTTTAACATATGGGTTTCTAGTGGTCATTTCAGAAACAGAATAAAGCATGTGCATCTCACAGTTCAAAATTAATTCAGTGCATCTCCAAGAATCCTCCAAAATCTTAGCTATTACAGCATTGCTGAAAATTCAAAGTTTATAAACTTGACTGTGAGTCACTGTAAAAGTCAGAAGAAAGGTTACATATTTCCTTATATAATGATAATGGGGTTAATGTCTCATTCCAAAAGGGAGAGATAGGAAACTTGCAAAGTTGGAACAGGATGAAAGCAATATGGAAACCCAGCAGAACATTAAATTCTAAAACTCTGTGTCTGGCATCCAGGGCACAATATGGTAGGATGGGTCCTCCTAAGGGCACAGGCAGCCCAATACCTGTGGCTTTGTTAGTTGTGGCCCATATGTGACTCTTAATCTGCCTTTGCAAGCTCTCTATAGAAAGAGTTTATCTGATTTCTTTCATCAGATGTTCCATGATGCTGCCATTTTTTTTCCTCTTTGGGATCTTTGTTACAGATTTGACTTACTTACACAACTTCACACCGGGGAGGAGATGTTTGCAGGCACTCTGAACCTGCCACACATTACCTGACCTCACAGGCTTTCTTTTCAATCTTGGTGGAAGCCTTCATTAACTGTTGCATTCTGCACGTCTTCAAAACCACCATCACATGAACCCCAGCTCTGTCTCCAAGGGGAGCTATATCTGGGTGCTGTTAAAACAGCCTCTGTCTGCTTTGCTGCCAAGTGGTCCCCAAGGCAGTCCTGGGAAAGCAGGATTCTCTGGGACTATTTTCTCAAAAGACTTCCCAGGAAAGTCTTTGAAATAAACTTGAACTTCCAAAGAGCCTGAGATAGGTGGGGTCTTGTGATCTCTGAGATGCCCTCAAGGCATCTTTTCCTACTATCCTAATGGAAAGTACTGGGTTTCTTTTTAAATATTCTAGTCTCTTTAGCAACTGCACCATCCTTAGTCACATCTTCACACATACTTCTTTTCTTGACTAAATGAAAGTTTTCCCATTTTTCCGCCCTGTTCCTCTTTACTTCTGATTCTTATAGTAAATCTAGGTTAAAAACAGCTAGTAATACTCATATCACTTCCTAAATGCTGTGCTGCCTTAATATTTCTTTGCCAGATAATCTAGTCCATGGCTCTGAATATCAGCATCCCACAAAGTCTTGGGACTCAGGTACTGTACAACCACTTACTTTACCACAATGTAACAGAGTGGCCTTTAGTCCAATTCCCGATAGAGTTCTCATTTCCATCTGAAATCTCATTACTCTGGCCCTTACTCTCTGAATTTCTATCAGTCTGATCTTCTGAGTCCTCACCAGAATCAGCCATTAAACACTGCTTACACCATTCTAAAATTTCTCCAGCCTGCTTCTCAAACTCTTCTAAACTCCTTTCAAAGACCATTTTCAAAGGTTTCCCCAAATCATATCAATGTACTTGCAGCAACAATCCTATTCCTCAGTATCAATTTTCTGTTAGCCATTTTTATTACTATAACCATACCTGAATAATAAACTTATATTTTGGTTCAAAGCTTTTAGTCCATGACTGACTGGCCATATTGCTTTGTGTCTGTGATAACATACTATAATACAGCATGGTAGGGGAGAACCACTCACCTTATAGTAGCTGGGAAGTGAAGAGAGACTTTCATAGCAAGAAAGGAGAAGCCAATGTCTGGCTTTAAAGTTTCAAGGACAGGCTGATTCTGCTGTTAGGGGCTAATGAAGAAGCTACTGACTTTAAGTTGAAGATGATGCTCATTTACCACTTCCAGACTCCTAGAGCCAATAAAAATCATACTGAATCTACTCTGCCTATGCTTTATAATGAAGCAACAAAGCTTGGATGAAAAAAAATCTGTTTAAAATACAATTTACTGAATATATTAAGCCCAAATACTGTTCAGTAAAAAAAAATAATTCTTTCAAAATATTACTGCTCATTGACAATGCACACAGTTTTCCAAAACCTCTGATAGAATCACATGATGAAATTAGTGTTGTTTTCATGTCTGCTAACACAGCATATGGATCAAGGAGTTGTTGTTTTTATTGTTATTATTATTGTTTTTCTTATTTTGCAGTATAGGGGTGCTCTACCACTAAGCTACACCGTCAGTAATTTTTAGTTTTTATTTTAAACAGAGTTCATTAAATTGCCCGTGAACTTGAGATCTTCCTGCCTCAGCCTTCCAACTCACTGGGATTACAGACGTATACCAGCACACCCAGCTTAATCAAGAAGTAATTTTGACTTTCAAGTCTTATTATTTAAGAAACACAATTTGCGTAGCCATAGCTTCCATAGATAGTAATTCTTTTGATGAATCTAAGTGAAATAAATTGAAAGCCTTCTGGAAATAATCCCACATTTATGATACCATTGAGGACATTTGTGCCACATGGCAGGAGGTCAAAATATCAACATTAATGAGAGTATGAGAAATTTGATTCCAACTCATAAGGATAAATCTTAAGAGTGCAAAACTTCAATGAAGGAAGTAATTGTAGATGCGGGAAAAAATAAGAGACCTAGAATTATGAATGGAGCCTGAAGGTCTTACTTTCTGTTTTCTCATGATTAAATGTTGACAGATGAGAAATGGATTCTAAAAAATAAGCAAAGAAAGCAGTTTCTGAAGATGTAATCTGCTCTTGGGGAAGATTCTGTGAACAGTGTTGAAATGACCAGTGAAATATTATCACCAATGGAATGTTTGGGTTATCATCAACCTTTCTTAGCAATGAAGTATTTTTAAATTAAGGTATGTATATTGAGTTTTTAGGCATAATATTATTGAACACTTTTAGACTACAGCATCATATAAACATGGTGTTTATATGCAGGAGAAACTAAAATATCCACGTGACTCACTTTATTGCAATATTAGTTTGATTGCAGTTATCTGGAACCAAACCCATCTTATCTCCAATGTGTGCTGGTACTGAAAATCTGGAAAAGAATGTAATATTATTCCAATAAAAAATAGACTTTATATATACTTTGTATAACTAAAAACAATTAGAATTATGTTTATGAAAATTCTACTGAAAAAAATTGGTAGAAAACAACCTGACAATGTATATTTGATGAACTACTTTTATCTTATTTTACTCTTCTTATATCCTAAGGTGAGGGGAAGATGATGCAAAATTATTTTGGCCTTGGTTTATTGGCTGGAAAGCAAAGTTGGGATAAATAACTTTGTCGTAAAATAGAGATGATTATAATGCAATACAATGATATTGTACTGCTAAAAAATAGGTGTAAGTGTTGTTTTTCTTTACAATCTTGACTTTCTAAATAGATGTTATTAGCTGCATAATGCTTCAAATAAAGTAATGATTTCAGCATTATTATTATTGTTATTATTATTATTGTTGTTTATCAAACTTTTATGGCCTCACTTAGCAAATCCAGGGAGATCAATTATGCCTTGCCATTAAGAAATGTCTACTTCATCACTTTCTCTATTGCATGGTAAAAATTGCTAATTTCCTGGGGTCTATTAAATCTCCGTCTTTCATTGAAGTCCACAAATTCTGCCTCCCACCTTACTTAGTGATTTGAGGCAAAGTGTAGACATGCAGCAGAACTTGAAACAGATAAGTGTGGAGGGAATTGTCAAAAATCCTTGTCAAAATCCTGCCTTGTCAAAAATCCTCCAAAAGCCCCTTGGAGAAGATCTTTATATGAAATACTTGCACCAAGCTCAAAAGAGTAGGATTTTATCATAATTGGAATGTCTGACAGATTTCAACAGTGTGCCTTCCACCATTACTGAATTGTGTCCTGCCTCAGTTCTTGTGTTGAACCCCAAAGGAATCAGGGAATGTGGCCTTAAACTATGGCTTTTCATTTGTTGATCATCTTAAAGAAAAGGTACCTGGGAATCAGCAGATGCTGAAATAAACTTTTCTCTCAAGTTCCCTTATCCACCTAAAGACTTGATCTACAATATGGAGCACAATTGTCTTCTATTCCCTGGTATTTTCTCAATCACAGAAGAGTAAACTCATATCACAGAAAAAAAGAGACTGAAGTAAAAAACTACACTCAAAGGGCAGACACACTTTAATCCAAGTTGTTGTCTATCTTTAAGCACCTTCATATCCCCTAAAAACCATTTACTCATTCTCTAAAAGTTTCCAGACCATTCCTTTCCTGAAATGTCCCATGCATGGAATAAAATTGTGTGCTTTTTTTTTCTTTTAATCTGTAGACTGTTCACATATGAGATTCAGACTGAACCTCAACAGGGAAAAGAGAGAGAAGGTTCCCTAGTGCAACAACCCATAATTCCTAATATAACTAAAGGCAGAGAACATAAAGAGGTAATTGAGTTTAAATGAGGGGGACTCATAAAGGTGGGGTCTTATTCAATAAAATTAATATTCTTTTAATAAACAGTAGAGAGCTCACTCATTCTCCATGGATACTCACCAAGGCAAGACCATACCAGGAGATATTGAGAAAGCAGTCTATTGCAACCCTGTAAGAGAGCCCTTACCAAAGCCAACCTTGCCCAATCTGGGATTCTAGCCTCCGAACTATGACAAAATGAATTTCTATTTTTAAGCAATCCAGTCAGTGGTGCTTTATGGCAGCCCAAGCTAAATAATACAACTTCCCAATGGGCATCATTCAAAAAAAATTAATCTAATAAATACTGTTTTAATGTCAAAGAAAAATCTTAAATCTCAGACTTGCAAAAACAAGCATTCAGTATGGCCTTTGAAAAGCAGGGAAACTAATGTCTATTTCTTTGTGGAAAAAGAAAGCAAATGTGCAGATCTCATCCCATCAATGATTTACCTAAACCTACATGAAGGTGAGTAAAAGGCCTTGGTAACGAGGACAAATGTGAATTTGCATCGTGCATTTCTCATTTTACGTATCAGTGCCCATTATTTATTCACTTAAATTATTTATTATGAGTTTTCTCTGTGTTTTCAGCACACCTGTGAGTGCTGGGAAAACAGTGGCAGGTAAGCTAGCAAAGTCTCAGTGATTATGAACCTGCATATCTAAAGAGAGAGTGTAAACAACTACACAAAGGCATAATTGATATAATTTTCAGAAAGTAAATAGCATATAAGAAACAAAACTAGGAAGTGAGCCAATGAATGATTTTCTTGGCGTTATTTTAGATCTCTCAGGGAAAAAGTCAGAGCTGATCCTCAAGCAGCTTAAAATCAAATGGCAATTTCCCTTCTCTCTCTCTTTCCCTCCCACCTCTTGACCCTGTTTAATGGTCATCTTCTTCTCATGCTCTTCCTCCCTATTATGTTCTTAGTTGCTCTCCTTATATCAAAGATGACATTTGGCATTTGTTTTTTAGGGTTTGGCTAGCTTCACTTAGCATAATCTGCTCTAGTGCCATCCATTTCCTTGCAAATTCAAAGATTTTGTCATTTTTTAGTGCAGAGTAATACTCTATTGTGTATAAATGCCGATTTTTTTTTTATCCATTCATCTATTGAAGGGCATCTAGGTTGGTTCCACAGTCTAGCTATTGTGAATTGTGCTGCTATGAACATCAATGTAGCAGTATCCCTATAGTACGCTCTTTTAAGGTCTTCAGGGAATAGTCCGGGAAGGGCAATAGCTGGGTCAAATGGTAGTTCCATTCCCAGCTTTCCCAGGAATCTCCATACTGCTTTCCAAATTGGCCGCACCAATTTGCAGTCCCACCAGCAATGTACAAGTGTACCCTTTTCCCCACATCCTCGCCAGCACTTGTCGTTGTTGGACTTCATAATGGCTGCCAATCTTACTGGAGTGAGGTGGTATCTTAGGGTGGTTTTGATTTGCATTTCTCTGATTGCATGGTAAAGGAAGGAGACCCTCACTGTTATACAAAATTACATATAAGAGGAAGTGAGGGGAAAGGAGAAAAAAAACAAGAGAGAGAAATGAATTACAGTAGATGGGGTAGAGAGAGAAGATGGGAGGAGAGCGGAGGGGAGGGGAGGGGGGATAGTAGAGGATAGGAAGGGCAGCAGAATACAACATACACTAGTATGGCAGTATGTAAAAAAGTGAATGTGGAACCGATGTGAATCTGCAATATGTATCGGGGTAAAAATGGGAGTTCATAATCTGCTTGAATCAAATGTATGAAATATGATATGTCAAGAGCTCTGTAATGTTTTGAACAACTAATAAAAAAGAAAAAAATAAAATAAAATAAAAAGAAGTGAAACAAACAAACAAACAAAAAAATCAAATGGCAGTTGCCCCTTAAGGAAGCAAGTAAATGTGTT
The DNA here is from genome assembly GCF_021218885.2 of Marmota monax. Classification (NCBI taxonomy): domain Eukaryota; kingdom Metazoa; phylum Chordata; class Mammalia; order Rodentia; family Sciuridae; genus Marmota; species Marmota monax. The sequence goes on from NW_026695241.1 coordinate 10,917,915, forward strand.
AAGATCCTGTACACAAAATAGAGAGCCTACATCCTGGGAACAAATCTTTACTCCTCACACTTCAGATAGAGCCCTAATATCCAGAGTATACAAAGAACTCAAAAAATTAGACAATAAGAGAACAAACAACCCAATCAACAAATGGGCCAAGGACCTGAACAGACACTTCTCAGAGGAGGACATACAATCAATCAACAAGTACATGAAAAAATGCTCACCATCTCTAGCTGTCAGAGAAATGCAAATCAAAACCACCCTAAGATACCATCTCACTCCAGTTAGATTGGCAGCCATTATGAAGTCAAACAACAACAAGTGCTGGCGAGGATGTGGGGAAAAGGGTACACTTGTACATTGCTGGTGGGACTGCAAATTGGTGCAGCCAATTTGGAAAGCAGTATGGAGATTTCTTGGAAAGCTGGGAATGGAGCCACCATTTGACCCAGCTATTCCCCTTCTCGGTCTATTCCCTAAAGACCTAAAAAGAGCATGCTACAGGGACACTGCTACATCGATGTTCATAGCAGCACAATTCACAATAGCTAGACTGTGGAACCAACCTAGATGCCCTTCAATGGATGAATGGATAAAAAAATGTGGCATTTATACACAATGGAGTATTACTCTGCATTAAAAAATGACAAAATCATAGAATTTACAGGGAAATGGATGGCATTGGAGCAGATTATGCTAAGTGAAGCTAGCCAATCCCTAAAAAACAAATGCCAAATGTCTTCTTTGATATAAGGAGAGTAACTAAGAACAGAGTAGGGTCGAAGAGCATGAGAAGAAGATTAACATTAAACAGGGATGAGAGGTGGGAGGGAAAGGGAGAGAGAAGGGAAAATGCATGGAAATGGAAGGAGACCCTCAGAGTTATACAAAAGTACATACAAGAGGAAGTGAGGGGAAGGGGAAAAATAATATAAGGGGGACAAACGAATGTCAGTAGAGGGAGCAGAGAGAGAAGAGGGGAGGGGAGGGGAGGGGAGGGGAGGGGAGGGGGTATAGTAGAGGATAGGAAAGGCAGCAGAATACAACAGACACTAGTATGGCAATATGTAAATCAATGGATGTGTAACTGATGTGATTCTGCAATCTGTATATGGGGTAAAAATGGGAGCTCATAACCCACTTGAATCAAATTGTGAAATATGATATATCAAGAACTATGTAATGTTTTGAACAGCCAACAATAAAAAATTAAAAAAAAACATTAAATGCTCTTGACATATCAAAAAAAAAAAAGATCCTGTACACAGATGATTGCTGGAATGTGCGGGGTAAACCTCTTACCCAATTGTGGGAGATCACAGAGAGAATAGGGAGCAAGGCTTGGGAGTTTAGTAACTCAGTAGGGAAAGACAGATGCAGGTTGGGACTTGAATATTTTGTGTGATGATGGTTAGTAGCTTTATTTATTTATTTTTAAATTTATTTTCTGATTCTTTTCTCCTGTGTACAATGAGGATCATAATACTCCTTCACAGGCATAGGCAGGAAAGTTGGTTTTCCTTACCCAGAATGGGAACTAGCCTAATATAGCCCTGCAAATCAAAGTGGCTCCTAGGAATGAGGATATAAAAAGGAAAGATTGAGGCAGAAATCAGAACATAAAGGTCTATGCTGCAGAACTAAAAGTATATTTAGGGCAAAGGATATCCCTTGGCTATTTAAGCATTTTCAAGATGATTGATTAAATCTATAACTTAGAAAATTCACAGATGATTTTTAACTTTGTTTTTTATATATCTTTTAAATATTCTACAACAAATAGTATGTAGGTACATTTTGAATTCTTCAAGCAGTAGGGGAAAAAGAAAAATAATTAGATTGAATTAGTCAATTTATTAGCCTGTTTTTCATTACTATAACAAAATACTGGGAATTTTTTATAAAGAAAAGAAGTTAATTTAGTTTAGTTTTAGAGACCGAAAGTCCAAAATTGGGTGGATCCTAGTGGTCCATATAGCAGATGAAATCATAGCAGAAGCATTTGTAAGAGTGAGAGATGAAGTTATAAACAGGATGCTGCAGCAAGACTTGGGTCCACAATCTCTTCTAGGGACATGCCTCCAATTGACTTAAAGTCCTCCCACTGAATCCCTCTGATTAAAGGTCCCTCACACACCACAACACTGGAACCAATTCTTTACTACATGTGCCTTTGGGAGTTATGTGACTTCCAGGTCACGGAATTCTGCTCTGACTCCCCAGATTCATTTATCTCATAAAGTAAAATGCAATCATTTTATCCCCAGGAATCCCAAAGTCTTAAAAGTCTGCTTCCAGAGTCTCTTCTGTGACACTAGTCAAACTCATTGGGCTATGAACCCCCTGTAAATTCAAAAACATTACTTACTTCCAATACTCAGTGGTGGGACAGGCACAGGGTGAACATTCCTATACAAAGGAGAAGAGGACTTAGCAAAGGGAAAGCAGACATTGACTCCAAGCAAGACTGAAACTCAGCAGAGCCCACATGACTCCTAAAGCTCCACGTTCAGAATCTTGTGAGCATTTCAGTGAGGGGTGGGCTCCCAAGGCCTTGGACAGTCCCACTATTGGGATAAACATGAGTCTGTGCCTAGAAAACTTGTTGTTCCCAGCAGTGAGATAAGAACTCCAAAGAATGTGATAACAAAGAGAACAGAGAAGGGAAGCCAGCCACTTCCCTCCTCCAATCTTTAGATGGAGGTCAAAAACAGAGCAACCTTAGTTGTAAAGTTAAAAAAAATGCACTTGTAAAACATCTGAAGAAACCCATCTGTGCATTAGGCATGCAACTTATGCTATAGGTTTCCCCTACTTGTAGGTACAGATGGCCCTCCATTTTTTCTTGTCCATCCGCCACAGAGTGATAAAATGTCCAAACCCTCTCCGTTGAGTCAGTCCTGTAAGTTCTTTATTTAGAATAAGTAAACAGTATGCTGGGGCTTTTGCAATCTTGGAGTTAAAACCCACTACTAGGATTCATTAGTTGTCAGCCATATGGATGTTTACTCAGGCTGTAACTGATATCTAAGTCTTTCTCAGGTGGGCATAGTGCTGATAATTGTACTTCTCTGGGGTCCTTACTAGGGCTCCCCTCCCACAAGTCCTGTAGGCACTACCCTCATGGAGATTTCTGCAGGGGCAAAGTTTTACCTGGCTTGCTCTGAAAACTTTGGTGGATACAGCCATGATTCCATAGTTTTCATTATCTGCAAGCCTGCAAAATCTGCATCACAGGGTGATCAAAGTCTGCTGCTGTCATGAGCTGACCTTCCTGAACCATGGCTAAAGATTGGTGTTAACTGCCCAAGAGCAGGGAAACACATTCTGAGACAGGTCTGGGTGGCGAACTGAGAAAAACACACAGGGTTCCAAGGAAACAATTCTGCCCTGGAGGTCTCTGGACTTCTGATGAATTAAGGATTCTGAGATGCCAAGAAGGCATTTTTTCAATTGTCCTGATGTAAACATCTGGCTCTCTTTTATGCATGCTAATCTTTTAAGTAAGCAGTTTCTTAGAGACCCTCTCATGTTTTACTTCACTTTTCCTAGGTAGCACACAAATTTTTCAAATCTTTCATCTCTGCTTTCTTTTGTTCCCAAATCTCACTGCAAATATGATGAAGAATACTCAATAATGCCTATGCCACAGCCTGAATGCTTTGTTGTTTTGAAATTCATTCAAACCAATAAACAATTCCATCACCTTTAAATTAGGCCAGAGCACGGACAATGACAGCAAAATTCTTTTTAACTTCATAACAATGATGGCTTTTCCTTCAATTTCCAATATGATTTTCATTTCCATCAGAGATTATTTCCCTAGTCTCTTTGTCTTCTAAGTCCTCACCAGAATCTTTCATTGTGCTCTACTCAGCATTTCTAGGCCTGGTTTAGCTTGTTCCTCCAAGCTCTTCCTGTCTCTGTTCTTAGCCCAATTCCAAAGCTACTTCCACATTTACAGGTGTTTACCTCACTTACAGTATCAATGTTTTTGTGTTAGACTCTTTTTCAACATAATCACAAAATAACTTGGTGCTAGATGCCTTTATAGAGGTTTATTTAGCACATAGGTTTGGAGACTGAAAGATTAAGACTGGGCAGGTCTACTGGTTTGGTCTCTAAGACTCAATGAGGGTGGCATCATGGTGTAAGCATTTATGTGAGAGACCACATCACAATGCAGGCGTAGCAAGACAGAGGTCCCATAATGTCTTCTTAGCACATGCCCCAATTTAAAGACCATACACACAGCCATCATCTTAAAAGTCCCATCACTACACTAGGGACCAAGCTTCCAGCACAAAAACTGTTGGGGAATAAACCACAACCCAATCATAGTATACAAAGAAAGACAAAGAGCCTAACATCAGTAATATTTCTGGCTGAACATATGAGATCAATGTCTAATAGCTTCCAACAAGGGCATTAGCCCATTGACTTCAGAATCACAGGACTTTATGCAAAAGAAATGGATAGTGCACAGAGGTAAATATTTTCCTATAAACATTGAGATTATGCACATGTATATATTTTCTTGGTAAAAAGACTGGGCAGTAAAAACTGAAACACCCTGAGAATTCCACAAATCATCCAGTATGCTTGGTCTAATTGGCCTATAAATAGAAAATCTATTAATGCTTATCATATATACACCCTATAACCCAGGAATTTCATTTCTAAGTACATGCCCACTGGGAATCTATGTAGATGTTAACCAAGGGAATGTAGGAGTAGCAGCACAAGTTGTAAACTCACTAAATGCTCATAAATAGTAGTATGATAAACATATTTTGTTAAACTTGCACAAAATAGAATGGTATTCACAAGTGAGACTGAACAGAATACAACTCCACACAGTAATAGGGCTAACTCTCACAAAAGATATGACAAAAAAAAGGAGATAGCATAAAAAATGTGTGTATGTGTGTATTAGTATGTGTTTATGCATGAAAACAAAGAAAGTGTAATGTCTAATTTTATGTGTCGACCTTTAATTGAGATATGGAGTGTCCAGATAGTTGATCAAACATTATTCTGAACGTTTTTGTTAGGATGTGTTTTAAATGAGAAGAATATTTAAATCAGTACACTGAATAAAGCTGATTATTCTCCCTAATGTAAGTGGGTCCCATCTAAGCAGTTGAAGCAAAAAGTCTAATTCTTCCTTAAGTGACAGGGAATTGCTCCTGCCTGATCTCTCTGGAGCTGCAATACTGGCTTTTTCTTACCTTGGAACTTGAACTGAAACAGTGGTTCTTGTTGGGTCTGAAGTCTGTTAATTTGTTTAGAGGAAATGCACTATTGGCTCTCGTGTGTCTCCAACCTGCCAATTCACCCTGCAGATCTTGGAACCTGTAACCCTTTGTCATCACATGAATCAATTTCTTTTAATAAATCTCTTTATATATGTAAAAGACACATTCATATCCTATTGTTTCTGATTCTCTGGAGAAACAGAATAGAAAGTTTCCTGGAGGCTGTTAATAATTTTACTAATCTGAATTCAAGTACAATGAACTATGGCAAAATATTCAGGCAAATTTTAGTTAGTCCTTTATATTAGGGATTAATTTCTTTAAGTTTTACAGGAATTTTCAACTAATGGCAATTTTATGAGTTCTCATTTGATGATAAAAGAGTATCAAAACTTCAACATAATATGAACGGCAAAAAATGAAAACAAAACAAAAAATGGCTCAAAGAACATGTCATCATCATTGCCCAATCACAAATGTTGTACCACAGGCCATATTTAGTCTGTTTTCTCAAATTAAGTTCAGCTACAGGTCAGAAGGACTGGCATGAGCCACAGTATTCCCCTGAGCCCTTCACACTACTGAGGCTATGAATTAAGCTTTTCTTCACATGCTTTCTAGTAGAATGAAGCCCTAGGATCACTGAAACTGTGTTTGGCAGCTTTGATATAGAGTACGTCCTTGATCCACACAAAAGCCACCTCTCCAGAGACTTCCAAGTTACCCTGCAATAGAAGGGTGAAGTCTTGGGCAACCTGGGGCAGACCAGTGAAAAATACCAAGAGAAAAATCATTGATAAATTTTGTACATAACCCTCTCTTAAATGTGTTTTGAAGTCATTTTTAAAGGCTCACTGCTATTGAAAAAATGATATGCTAAAGCTTCGGTGGGAATCTTACCTGAAGGATGTTAAGTTTATCACTTTAAAAAACAGACATTTAAAAATATTGCTTATATAGACAGTTCAGGATGATTAGCATATATCTTCTAAAACAACAACCCAAACCCTTCCTTCTTGCAACAAAATCACAAGTAGTACCATGGAACTTCTGCCTTCATATAAAGAAAAAATATTATTTATTGGAACTTTATAAAAATGAATAAGCAAATAAATGCTAACGCTCACCTGTGTACATTGTATTCCTGATACCCATCTCCACCCACCTCCCACTGACAACAAACCTAGGAATACAAAAATATTAGTAAATACCAAGAAAAAGAACATTACAAGCTTTATGTATTGGTCTATTGCCAAATATAAAAGATAATATTTTAATGGATTCCCAATTTCCCATATTAGGAACTGGATCCAAAGGTTGTAAATAAATCATGATTCTTGTGTAACTGGCTTTTCCATTCACAATCTCCCTGTGTTTTGCTGACACCATTATCAGTCGTAAAAATAAAGTGGTCCACCCCCCATCCCGTATGCCTGATGTTTCCCTGATACCTTTGAAAGTATTAACACATTTGGTAGCTCTCTTATGTTTCTTAAATATAAACTTTGGCACTTTTCATCAAAAGCTAATTGGAACTTCCTTTTAAAAAGTCCCCTTTAACAGTTTGTTAAAAGCTAGTCAGTTAAAACGGCTCTGTTGAAAACTCCTCACAGCTTTCTTTCTGTGCCCCCCCTCAACCACTTTGTCCCTTTCTGGTAAACCTGGCCACTTGCCAGAAACCCTGGGACATCCAAGTCAAGCTTTGTAGTACCGAGTCACTTCCAATTCTCAATCTAGTAAACGTCAGCCAAAGCCCTAAACTCTTGCAAATAGTGTCATGTCTTGATTAATTATTTGTTAATTTGAAAGCAAAGTGCTGTGTTTCCTGGTGGAGAAAAACCAAAATAATCAGATGTCTCACATGTTTTGTCCTCTCTCTTGGCTTAGGGTCAGTATGTCTGAATAACACTGTATCCCAGAGTGAGTCCTCATTCATAGGCCCACATCCCACATGTGTAAGACACACAGAGAGGCAAAAACTTGAAAGCAGTTTTAAAAAGAGTTTAAACAAAGATAGTAATTCATTCTCAAACAAAAGTGTTTTAGACTAATTTTATTAAGTGTTTCTGGCAGTGACTGGTATCTGATAGGCAATGAGAGAGTTTGTTTTGTAGGATGCTTCATCAAAGTTAAGTCACCTGAAATTAAATGCCAATAGAGCTCCTGAATTATTGGGCTGTCCTAAAATACCAAATGATATTACTCTGGGCTCTCTGTGTTGGTTTATGTAGTTTTCATCTGCTTGGCATCCTCTTTCCCTGGCACATGGAGCCAGGAGTTTCTTAATCATATTTTCACCCCTTCCTCCTCCGCCACAGGTATGGACTGGTCTTGGCCAATCTCACTAGCTCATCCACTTAACAGCCATTGATTTATGAAGTGAGCTCAAGAACCAAGCAGGGGCTGAGGCCTTTACCTAGAAAGAAATATGCACATAGGTAAAAAGAAACATGGGTTGCAACAACGGTGTTCTCTACCAAATGGAGACATCTTATCTGCAATTAGAGAAAATGGGGAAACACAGGCAAGCACAAACAAGCGCAGGTCCGAAGCCCTATTCAGATTATCTCACAGTCTAAACTGACATAGGCAGATCTCAGAAAAGTAGACTTTCCAAGCAGGCTGGAACTTCAGAGATGATTAATTGTATTTTCAGAGGTAGCCCAATGCATACTTTTATAGCTATTATTGTTCTTCCCTATTATCAAATAATAATGGCTTCCCTTGTGTCTTGACCAGCACTCCCAAATCATGGGGTAAGCTTTTTTCTAGAAATTATGTGACAGTCTTGTGCATATTTAAAGATATCCAGTATTCCTGGAGCCTCATTTTTGCCAAGATAAAATACCACTTAGCTTCACTAAGTGAGACAAGGCTGGCTGGGACTGAACAGGAATCTGATTCAGCGTGACAAATCTTTTGTTCTGATGAGTGTTCTTTGCCAGGTCAGGGGTAATAACTAAGCACGTAGCATGATTGCAGATGTCATCTGGGTACAAAAGTAGGAAAGGCAGCACATGTAAAACAGAAGAACAGTGTGCACTATAGATGAAATGAACTGAAATGGCCTCAAGAGCAGTATTTTGCTCATTTTTTTCCCCTAAGGAATAGATAGAATAAAATATCTGAGCAAAGATTTAAAATTTCAACAAAGTTCTGTCAAACCCTAGGAAGTGTTAAAGGAGACACTGTGAATAAAAAAGGTTATTCAGTGGAAAATTAAAAATGGAAATGAAACACAGATTTGAAAAACAGCAGTATTTCAAGTTTTTTAAAGTTAATTAATCAGGAGAAAACTGAACTCATTCTATAAAGATTTAGGATGCATAAATGAGATTAAATTGAGACTATCAATGTAACAAAGATCGGTTGAAATAGAAAAATCTCACTCCTCATGGTAATTTAGCCCCCAAACAGATTAACTGTGGGTCAGGAATAGGCATAAATTTCTTTTGCATGACATGATCAGCCTCAAACTCTGAGTTTGTATGAATACAGTCTGACAAACTCTGATTGCTCACAAGTGAAATAGCGATTTTAGAAGACCTAATAAGGATTTCTACTTCAGGTTTCAGAATGACAATATAATACAGTTTGTTTTAATAATTACATGCCTCTTCAGATTGAAGAGAAAATCTTAAAAATGGAAAATTCATTTTAAGACTAGAAAATTCTTTTTAATTCTCTGAGCCAATATTTAGTCTTACAAATGATAAATGATGTGTAATAAATCTCAAGCTGAACATGTTATTTCAGCTTTTTTCTTGGATCTCAGTAGATGACAACTTCTATACAATTCCAAAGGACATCCAGAACATGGGGTTTCCCCTGCTACTGACCTATGCACCTTCATGTTCAAGACTTGAGAGGTTATCTTTAGACTTCAGTCTGGAAGTGTCATTGCTGACCTAGTTTATACAATGGACCAGAAACAGTCATTTGCTTGGGAATAGTAACACTTGTTTTACTGTAGTGGAGGAGTATACAGTAGAAGAATTACAGGCTGGCCTTTGGCTTTACATTTAGAAACATAATTGGGTTTAACTCTGAGCTTTCTAACTCACTAATCTCTGATGAGTACATTTCCATATCTATAAAATCTAAATCATGACATTACACATATAGGTATTATTTTTTCAAAACCCATAGTAATGTAGTAAGTATTAAGCCAGTAGGAACTTCTTTTACAAATGTAAGTACTTGGGATACAAGCTATAAGAGAAAGACAAAGTGTAATTACTGATATTTAGTGGAGACACATGGAAATAGAACATGCTATCTATTATTCACCTTTACAATTCTAACAAATTAACATCAGGATGTCATTTTGATCCAGAAACAATTTAAGGATGCTTTTCTCAGCACTGTGGGTTGTCTCTGGAATTATGCAGTAGGAAGATATGAAATCCGCTTCCCTTGAAGAGGTTCTGAGTTAACAGCAGATACGTAAACAATTTCAGAATCCATGTTACAGCTTTAAATCCATTTCTGAGGTGTTTAGAATATGTTCTTCTCAGGAAGGGATCTAGTCTCAGACCTGGTGAGGGGCATAGTATATCTAAGAGAAGGTTTTCTGGAGACCATGCAGAATGTAGCCTTGAAGGAAGTTCAGGGACTAAACAAGGAAGATCATTCTATGTAGACAAAAAGGGCCAAAATGTGCTTTTGCCACTAAAATATGAGCAAAGAACTGGAAACTCTTTGACAGTAATGGATTAAAAGACATTTTTAGAGTGTGTTCTTTCAAATTCTAGCAATATGTTGGATTCCTGTGCTGTACTATCTTTCTGGGGAAGAGAAAACTATAGAAAGCATTTCAATACAATTACCGAAGTGAAATAAAGGATCATGTATAGTGGTGAATATATAGCAGCAACTCCATTAACATCAGACAAAGGATGTCCACTGTTATAAAAATAGATGACTGAAATAATATTTATGGTTAATATCAAGGAAAACTTTAATATCATCATTGGTTGTATATGATATAATTTTTTTTTTTTGGCAGAGGGATGCCCCAAAGAATCCAACTGTTGGAACTAAGATATAAATCTGGCTTTATCTACAACAACTAGTAAAGGTACAAAACTCAAAAAGTGTCTTATATCACCTATAATAGGTTGGTGAACATAATGTGGGAAAAAATTCATTCATAGCAGCAGCAGCAGCTACAAAAATGCTTGGAAGAGATCTTAGGAACTTTTCTGAACTGAACTAATCTGAATATTTTTTGCTGAGAGATGAAAAAGAAGACTTAAAAATGGAGAGACATATCAAGTCCACAGATGGGAAAATTGAATATGATAAACCAATCCTTCCCTTTTTAGATTTCATGCAAATCTCATAAAAATCATAGTGTGACTTTTTAACTTGACAATATGAATTTATGACTCATTTATAAAAATAATTATCAGAAATTGTAAAGAATAAAGACTATTGTATAAAAGCTAGCGCACACAGAACTACATTATCTAACACCAGTTACGTATATTTATAATGAAGCTATAAAAATTAAGACATTTCAGCATTGAAATAGAAATCCATAGACCTAACAAATAAAATATTCACAAACGGATAAAAATATGAACCCATTGTGTAACAAGTCAGGAGATGGATTCAGCATGAAGAAGTTTTATTTAAAAAAGTTTTATTTAAAAATAACTATCTTAAGTTTGCTGACTCTTAATGAAAAGTTCCACAAGTTATATGCAGATAAACAAATTACATGCATAATATAATAAATAAAATCAAAGCAGTTAAAATTAAATAAGAAAAAATTTTTCTGATTTAAAAATGAAGTATGGTTGTATAATCAGAAATCACAAAAGAAAACTTGTATAAATTAACCTATATACAAATTTAAGACTATGGTACTTCCAAAAGTTCCATAAATGCAATTAGAAATTAAGTGAGGAATATTTTGGAATAAATGAAATGTAATAAGCAAGGATAATGAAATAAAAGTTATGGGTAAATCAAGAAAAGACTTCAACATCGTCATTATTTGTAAATGACAAGAATTTTTTCCTTGGGAAATCCAAAAGGATTTAACTATTGCAACAAAGAGGCTAACAAGTTAATAGTCTGAATATGTTTGGAGAGATTAAAAAAAATAAGAACACGAGAAATAGAAAAGAAAAACTCAGCACATAGATTATGAAATACAAATGTTCAAGAAATATTTTGATCAGTTGCTACCCAGCCTGAAAAGGTAACTCTCCTTCTTAATAAACAAAAGCATTATTTATTTTGCTAAAGACACAGAACAGAGTAATATTTTGTTGCTGTTGCTTACAAAGCAAACATGCATCATAGTTGTGATAATAAGGGTATGCATACAATTTGTACGAAGTACAGAGTTTTGAAAAATAAGTTGTTAACATGCATCAAGAGATGAAAATATTTCAAACTTCAAGAACAAGTAATGTTCTTTCTAGCAATATTTTAAGGAAACAAAATTCTGTAAAATATTTATTTCACAAGGTCTTCATTATGTTATTTTTTAAGAAAGCTTTTTGTTTAGGTCTAAAGAATAACTGTAAAGATAGCACAGAAAGGGCTGGGGTTGTGGCTCAGTGGTACAGCACTTTGCCTCACATGTGTGAGGCACTGAGTTCAATCCTTGGCACCACATAAAGAAAAATAAATAAAATAAAGGTATTTGTCCATTAAAAATAAGAAAAAAACAGCACAAAAAGTCCATATAACCCACATCCAGTTTCCCTGTTAATAGCATCTTAAATACATATATATTTGTCACAATGAATGAAGCAATATTGTCACATCATTATTAACTAAAGTCCACACTTCATTCAGATTTCTTCAGTTTTAAACTACCATCTTTTTATTCTGTTTCAGAAATTCAACCAGGATACTAGATTATATATAGTTTCATGTGTCCTGAGTCATTATGTGCAACCTACACTTAAATCATGGGATTGGGCATGACACTGCATGCCTGTAATCCCAGAAACTCTACAGGCTGAGACAGGAGGGTTGCAAGTTTGAGTGTCAGCCTCAACAACTTAGCCACAAAGATTAAAAGTGGAGAAGGCAGTGGATGCAGCTCAGTGGTAGAGTATCCCTTTGTTTGATTACCAGTACAAGGAAAAAAAAAGTATTACATGAGACTTCCAGAAATATACAAGCAGTTAATCTTAGTACTTCTGTAAAAAAGATTCATCATATAACTAGTTCAAATAACTTTAAAAAATAAATTTCAAAGCCAGGCACTCTGTTGTGTGCCCTAGAGACTGGGGAAGCCCAGGCAGGAGAATCACAAGTTCAAGGCCAGTCTAAAGAATTTCATAAGACCCTCGACACTTAGCAAGACATTGTCTGACATAAATTAATAGAAAAATTTATAGATAAAATTTTAAAAGGACTGGGATAGTAGTTCAGTGATAAAGCTTCCCTGAGTTCAACCTCCAATAACAACAACAACAACAACAAAAACAACAACAAAAATCAATTCCATGTCAGAGAAAATATTTGCTATAGAACAAGTGAAGAAGGGCAGTCTATACAAAATGAAGTAGTTAGGAGAGACTATGTATTACAAAATGTTATAAAGGATAGTGTTTATAATTTCAATTGAAACACATTTTCTGATTCTTATTTTCCCAGTTTTTCTACAAGTATTTACTACTTTTTTATCTTTCAAAAGCTAAATTATTGTCTGTCTCATTCCACAGACATTATTACATACATGTTTGACTATACTACCAGTGTGACTCTGCCCCATGTTTAGCCAGAGGAAGGAGAAATTGTGCTCCCTTTGTGTACAGTGTGTCAAAATGCATTCTACTGTCATGCATAACTAATTAGAAGCAATTAAAAGAAAATTAAAAAGAAAAGAAATAGCTAAATTAAGTCACCCTGTTCATGGAAGGGATATAGTTGCCAGGTGATTTGGGCATATTTATGTTGCCTGGTCAGTAATTTCTTCTTGGGACAGGTCTGGTAGTCCCCAAAATATTTTTTGGTTCCTTTTGTGCTTCCTTAATAACCAGACTGACCCACATATACCCATAGTCACACACCAAGACAAACACACAATCTTCTTTTAAGTTTGTAAAAAGCATAGAAATACAACTTCAGAACTCTTAACATTCATAGTTATTTGGGTCCTGATTGGGTTATGCAATTTTTATTGGTTACATTGACTCATATACTTTGTTTAAAAGAGGGATCTCACTCACTGAAAACATTTTCCTTTCAGTCTCTCACAAGGTTAAAATATTGTCAAGTTCTGGATCACCTTTTTGCTCTCAAAAACTTTAAACTCTCTGTTTTGGGAAAATTACACATGCCCTTGTAAGAAATCAACAAAAGAGGCCCCATATATACTTTACTCAGTTTTCCCTGATGGTAACATTAGGAAAGATTATAGCATAATACCATAAACAGGATGCCAATTTAGATACAATTGGGTACCTCAGTTTTATTTCTCTCTCTCTCTCTCTCTCTCTCTCTCTCTCTCTCTCTCTCTCTCTCTCTCTCTCTCTCTCTCTCTCTCCACGTGTTTGTGTGTACACCTGTGTATTCAGTTCTAAGCAGTTTTATCATTGAAGGTTCATGTACCTGATATTGTAGCCAGTATAAAGCATCATTCATCACCTTAAGCATTTCTCAGAATGCCCTCCTATTACCATATCCATCTCCCTTTTGAACCCCACACACCCATTTCTAACTCCTGAAACCGCTTATCTGTTATCCATTTCTCTAATTTTGTCATTTAAAGAATGCTATATAAGTAGATGCATACATTCTTTGACATTTTGATATTAGCTACCCCCTACTTAGCATATAATTCCATTAATCTTCCCAGGACTGTGGATGTTGCTGAGTGGTAAAACCCTTGCCTACCATGTGCAATACACTAGTTTCAATCATTAACTCCCACAAGTACACGTGTGTGCATGCACACACACACACAATTTGCAAAAATTATTGCATAGCTTCCTTTTACTGCAGGATAGCAATCCACTGTTGGTCTAAATGTTCTCCAACTGAAAATATCTGAATTATTAACATTGTCTGCAGTCGTTTGGGGCTAATATGAGATTAATGCTGCAAACAACATCATTATACTGGTTTTGATGTAAACAGGATTCCTTATTTCTCTGGAATATACACCAAAGCATACTAATTACTGATTTGTCAAAGTGATTTCTTTTAACTGATCTTGTGTTCCCACATATCTGATAAGGAATGATAGAAAAATGATAGCACCATTTAAAATGATTGCTACAAGTCTCCAAAACAGATATATAGATAAATGTCTTTAACGCAAATTTCATTCAAATATGTATGCAGTCTCAAATGTGCATGATGATAAGTGTAGTCTAATGACTTTTTGCAAAGTGAGCACATCTATGTGATTAGAATCCACAGCAGATCACAGAATGTTACTAGAGTCTCAGAAGACTGTTCAAGTCCCTACCAAAACTACCGTTAATGCTAGCACAATCACATTCCTGATATCTAACTCCTGACAGTGTTTTTTTTTTTGTTTTTTTGGTGTGTGTGTGTGTGTGTGTGTGTGTGTGAACTTTTGAACTTTACCTAAGTGGGTTAATACAGCGTATGTCTTTGCATCTGACTCCTTTTAATGTGTCCCTGAGATTAATGCATGATTTGGCATATTGTGGCTTTAGTATTGTTCATTCATTCTCATTGTTGTGTAATATTCCACTGTAATAATACACCATGATTTGGTTATCTATTCTACTTATTTACTGCCTACAACTTCTAGCTATTATTAATAGTATTGCTTCAGATATTGTTGTATATCAGATACTCCTTAAGCATTTGCTTTGAGTGTACACAAACCAGAAGAATTGCTGGCTCAGGAGACTGCATATATTAAACTTTAGTAGATTTTGCCAGATTTTCTTAAGTGATTATGCTAATTATGCTCCCACTAGTAGGGTAAGAGAGCTGCATATCCACATATGTGTTTAAATTTTTTTTTTCACATGAGAGAGCTGAGATTTAAAATGTTAAATCTTAATGTTACTTAGCTAAAAAGAAAAATTCTTGGTTTAAACCTAGGTTTGCCTAAGTTCAGTGGTATTCTTTTCTTATTAAATGACAGTGTCAATACTTAACTTCATTCAATGTACCCCAATTTATCTCCAACTATCCCATAAATGAACACCTTATACATCTTGATCCTCTCAAGTCTTTCTACTTAACAATGATCCCAGGAGAACTAGGAGCCCCTCACTAAACCCACCACCTCATAGCCATCCCTTCTTCCCTTTGATCAGCTGCAATAATTTGCCACATAGATCACTTTAATGGATGCCTGGGTTCAATATTTAAATCTGAAATATTCTTAGTTTAATGCTCTTTCATAATAAAAAAGTATAGAATAGCTGAGAGTAGACATTGCTTTCTTTGATAATCACCCCTCTTTATCAATGCAGATAATGTTCAGTAGGGTTTGCTGAGTTTAATTGCCATCTAGCTAACCTCAAGGTTAAAAGGGTTGTCTAAAATTGGAATGAAATGGCAGACTAATGTAAAGACAAGTCAAGAAACATGAAGTTCTGAAGGTAATTCTGCATATTTACATTCTGAGATGGCAGATACAGTGAATCCCAAACTAATGAGAGAGCTTAATTTTATTTTACACTTTTATAATTTAATGATTGTGATAAATGTGGGCCAAATTTAAAAAAATGCAAGTTTATAAGTTAAGTGAAAATTCTACTTGAGGGAAATATAGATTAAGAATAATAAGTTATATGCTTAATGTTGGTTTAAGATGCTAATATTGTTCAATGTTGGAGAATTAATGAAGCACAAAATATATGACAGTAATTACTCTCAATTACAAGTTCCACAAAGGAAGGATTTTTAAAATTTTTAATTCGTGAGAGAAGATTTTGTTTAATTCAAACGTGCTTGAAGGTTACATACCAAATATCATCAGAGTTTTCTAGTTGCTTTGATATGAATTCACAAAAGGAAGAAAGAAGAAATAATCTAGAGCTATGAGAAACTGAACGAGAACAAGGGCCAGTCATTTATATAGATATTTTAAAACACAGCTTATATAAAGTAGCTTTGCTTTGAGATCTTTGAAGTGTCTATTATGTATATAAAATTGCATACAAAATAGTATATGCAGTTAAAATAATTCAAATATTTTATCACCAAAGCAGTATTTATGTGTCCTTATTTTATCCTATACTGCCCTCTCATATAAAGATAACTTGAATTAAGACCACTATATAATGGAGGAATTGAGTTTGTACCCAGATTCACTATGAGACTAAACCTTGAATATGTTGATCCTGGCATCCCTCATAGTGATCGTCCCCTGGATTGCAGCCAGTAAAACACAAACCACCTAAGCAGAATTGCTGGGTTCACCCTGAGATCCTCTTACTTGAACATTTACATTTCTAAGCTGCTCAAGTAATAATGAGGTTACTGAATTTTGTCAGTAAAATTCGGTTTTAATTAGTGAGATGTGAAAGGGAAGTGATTGAAAAAAAAAAAAAAACATGCAAAAAATTGCACAATAAACACACAAAAAAAGATGGTAATTGTCCTAGCAGTTGGGAGAATCCAAATTACAGTAAGGAAATGTCAGTTCCTCCTATCAGATTGCCAAAAATTTAAGAATTTATGAAATCTAATATTGGTGAGCATATGGAAAGAGGGCCAAACCCATACAATCTTGGTGGGAATATGAGGGGTATTTTTGATTATCATAAAAAGCAGCATTTTTTGATGATAATCAAAATTTGAAATGCATATTCTTTCACTTAGCAATTTTTATCTAGAAATATATAATTTAAAACTACATACTGAAGTGTTTAAGAACATGCATGTATTGTGTATGTATATATATTAGAATTATTATATATTAGAATGATTTAAGTATACATATTAGTCTCATTTAAAATCATAAGCAATTTGATATAAAATGGAAAATAGGTTAAATTACTCACAAATACTAAATAGCCATTAAAAATAGCTACAGACATTTATGAATTGACAAAGAAGAGTAAATTCAGACTGCTAAATATAAACAGATAATTGCAAAAAAAAGTATGTGTATTTTCTAATTTCCTTGTTTGTAAGTTAAAACTACATATATAGTATACTTTGTATATATGAACTATAAATCTACCTACTTACCTGTCTATCTACAAATCTATTTACTTTAATGTCTATATATTGCAAGAATAAAATTCTGGAACTGAAGGAGTGATGAAAATCTGCTTGGGTGAAACAGGAAAAAGCACTCCTGCTGTTACATTAGGCTGAGTGAGGAGACAGATGCAGAGAGAATCTGTAGCCAAGTTACCAGGAAACACCGTTTCTCCCAAGGCCCCAAAGCCTTGGTATTCAGTAGGAAATGCCACAGCAACACCCTCCTTGAGTACCTGCTGCTTCTGCCCAGTGTTGCTCAGACCTGCCTGGGGATGTCCAGTGGTGTCATGCCACATCTTCTGGCAGCTCTTAGTGCCTGAATAATCTCTCTTCTGATCCCATCTCAGACAAAGTAACTTTTCTAGAACTGATCCCTTTTCCTATACATCTTTCTTTGAATCTTTCACTGGGAGCCCAACTAATCATGAGACTTGGCCCTCCTTTCCCATGTCAAGTGGCAGATGTTGCTACTCTAAAGTGCCTACCCTTCATGCTTACGGTAAAGAAATTTGAATTTGTTACGAGTGCGTGTTTATTCCTAGTGGTCTTTGGCTAATGCAGTTTTTACAACATGTACATACATGTGTTTACCTTGGTGTGTGCACATTTCTATCTCTATCTTTCTCTTGACTTATCTGTCATCTCATTTGGTAAATCAGGAAAAGTTCTGGAAGGTACATGTGACACTTAAGCAACTTCTACTCTAAAGTATGCTAGTAGAGGAAGAATGATAACAACATCATTGACAATTTACAATTTTCTTGTTAGAGTGTTTGCCATGATCATGTACTTTTTTTTTCTTTTTAAGTGGGGACATTAACAAATTTTTAAAAATCAGTTTATTTCAGCCATTTCTCTCTTCTTTTACACACACACACACACACACACACACACACACACACTCACACATTCCTTTCTGAGAAAGCTGAACATCTAGACTTCAGATCATGGAAAATGTAGGTACAGATAGTTAGTCCTTTAAACGTTTTCAAAATCCAAATCTGTACTTCTATTTCAATCTGAAATGTATTTAATACTCAAAGAAAAACTATTAAAGTAAACAAGTCATACAATTTTATTCCTGTTTATATTTTGCTTCTTTAAATTATATAGAATAGGGCTGGAGATGCGGCTCAAGCAGTAGCGTGCTTGCCTGGCGTGCGCTGGGCGCTGAGTTTGATCCTCAACACCACATAAAAATGAAAAATAAAGATATTGTGTCCACCTAAAAAAACCCTAAAAATAAATATTTAAAAAATTATATAGAATTATTGCTTGACATCCACATTCATATTAAACTTATCTCATCATCTGTATCTATCTTTAACTCTGCTTCATGTACACTAGGAGTGAAGACTTACTTGAATGGGATTGAATAAAACTACTTTCAAGCTCTGCTTCTCCCACACCTACCTGGCAACAAAGGGCATGGGAATGAGAAAGAGACCCAAGTACTGGAGATCAATGGACCATCTTTAGTCTTAATTACCTACCATCACTGTACCTACTTCTCTAAAAGGGAACACAGATGGAAAAGTAATTAATGCACAGACTAATTAGTGATCTCATTTGCCAATTGTTCATGACAAATAAAACAGATTGCAGGAAATACTCAGCAGGTTGAAGCAAGGTGAGGCAAGTAGGGTGAGATGGAGAGATATTTATGATTGGATTGGTAATAAATTGGTAATAAATGTATAAATAAATTATACATTTCCTTGAATAGCACTGGAACAAGGAGATATCAGGAAGAAAAGGGAATCTTGAAAACTGCAACCATGGGCATTCTGTATTACTTCAGTGGGTATTTGACAACAAATTTAATTTGGTGTGTATCAATAATTGTTTTGCCCACATGTAACTTTTAGAAGAATTAATTCAATGTACGAATATAAAAATAGCTACAGATTTCTTCTGGAATGGCAACTGTTTGACCCTAACAGTCTATATAAAATATAATTTTTCAAGTTGTGCCTTCTCTTTGGAATCTTTTAGTCTGACTCTATTTCAATCAGGAAAAACTTATTTTTATTGAACCTCTATGTGTGATAATTCTGTGAATGGGATTTCCATACATTAAGAAAGTCAGAGGAAATGAAAGAAAATTAAAACTCAAGGTATGGGGTAAATACAATCCAACCCAAACCAACTTCTTCTCAATGATAATTGCACTGATTTCAGTTGCTAGGTCCTGGTCCTTCCTCTTGTTTAAGTGAGAAATATTTGGGAACATGAGGGAAGCTTCAGAGTCCTGGACATCTGAGGACTGTGGATTCCTATGAGAAACAGAGGCATGAGTGACAGAAAGGACTATCAGCATCTTATGGGCAGTCATTCACCCCATTTCTCATTTTAGGAATTCTTAGCAACATTAAGCCACTTACCTGAGTATTTAATGTCTATGCTGGTAATGAAACACATCAATTTCCAGGCCAGTAACTTTTCTATTGACAGAGCTCATCATCAATAGTGTGAGAGGGTTTAAATAAAGAAGATAGACAGGGACATTCATTTGAAATAATGTGGACTGCCAGGCCTGTAATCCCAACAACTCAGGAGGCTGAGGTAGGAGGATTGCAAATTCAAGGCTCCTCAGTGATTTAATGAGACCTTTTGCAACTTTGACACTATTTCAATATAATAAACAAACAAACAAACAAACAAACAAACTGGGGATGTGGCTCAGCAGTTAAGTGCCCCTGAGTTCAAAAAAGAAAAGAAAAAAAATATGTAGAAATATGGAGTTAATATTCTTCTTCTCTTTTATATTTTTATATTTAATTTAGTTCAACCTGTTTCTCTCTCACCCCTTTCCTCTCTTCTTCTCCTCTATGTGTTTTCTTTTCTCTGTCTTCCCTCCCTATAAGCTTCCATTCTTCCTCCTTCTCTCCCTCCCTCTTTCCCTCCCTCCCTCCTTCCTTCCTTCCTTCCTTCCTTCCTTCTTTCATTTCTCTCTCTTTCTTTCTTCTTATGCTGGTAAAATAATACTAGAAGACAAAAATCTATCAGGAAGAACATATTTTGACCTGGCAGAAAGCAAACTTCTACAAATTTCGCAAAGCCATTCAGTGACATAATATTTTGAGAAAATCTGCAGAATATGGCAATACCATGAAGTTATTTTTTTTAACAGTAACTGGAAGGTTATTTTTGCCATTTGTTGGGGGGAAATGTATTACATTGGACTGTTTGGTGCACATAGGACTTCTAGTTTTCTTCAGTCCTGGCCCTAAAATCCAATGACACCCTCGATCCTGGTGACAACATAAAAAGCCCAAGATTTTTTTTACATTACCATGTAGCAAGGAGATAGTGCACCCTGCTAAGCACCACTGGTGCTTTGAGAATAAAGATTTCATTTGTGTTCATGTTTCACGTTTAATGACCACTTCATAAGTGCTCCATAAAGATGTGTCTTTTTCTTATGACACTGTGACAAGCAGTTTATATGTGAAAGCAGTCTTCATTAATTTCAAAGAGATATACAAATAAGAGATGCAATTATCACTTGCGTAAACTTTGCATTATTATTTTAGTAATAATATAAAGAATGATGAACAAAAGAATTTCCTTTTTTTTTTCTGGAAGACAAACTTATAAGGAATCTATTGTGTCATTTAGGGGGAACCCAATTCAATTGTTCCAGCTCTGTCTTGTAGAACACAGAACTCAGATTTTCTTTTCTTTTTAGTTAAAACAATGACAGCAGAATGCATTACAATTCTTATTATACATATATACCACAATTTTTCATATCTCTGTTTGTATATAAAGTATTTTGACACCAATTTGTGTCTTCATATCTGTACTTTGGACAATGATTTCTGTCACATTCCACCATCCTTGCTAATCCCCAGCCCCCTTCCTTTCCCTCCCACCCCTCTTCCCTATCTAGAATTTATCTATTCCTCCCATGCTCTCCATCCCTACCCTACTATGAGTCAGCCTCCTTATATCAGAGAAAACATTTGGCATTTTTTTGGGGGGGGATTGGCTAACTTTAATTAGCATTATCTTCTCCAATGCTATCCATTTATTGCAAATGCCATGGTTTTATTCTCTTTTACTGCTGAGTAAAATTCCATTGTATATAGCCACATTTTTTAATGCATTTGTCTACTGAAGGGCATCTAGGTTGGTTCCACAGTTTAGCTACTGTGAATTGTTCTGCTATAAACATTGATGTGGCTGTGTCCCTGTAGTATGCTGTTTTTAAGTCCTTTGTGTATAGTCTGAGGA
Organism: Marmota monax; assembly: GCF_021218885.2. Classification (NCBI taxonomy): domain Eukaryota; kingdom Metazoa; phylum Chordata; class Mammalia; order Rodentia; family Sciuridae; genus Marmota; species Marmota monax. The sequence goes on from NW_026695241.1 coordinate 10,939,580, forward strand.
GAGAGACAGCTGGGTCAAATGGTGGTTCCATTCCCAAATTTCCAAGGAATCTCCATACTGCTTTCCATATTGGCTGCACCAATTTGCAGTCTCACCAGCAATGTATGAGTGTACCTTTTTCCCCACATCCTCGCCAACACTTATTGTTATTTGTCTTCATAATAGCTGCCATTCTTACTGGAGTAAGATGATATCTTAGAGTAGTTTTGATTTGCATTTCTCTGATTGCTAGAGATGATGAACATTTTTTCATATATTTGTTGATTGATTGTATATCCTCTTCTGAGAAGTATCTGTTCAGCTCCTTGGCCCATTTGTTGATTGGGTTATTTGTTTTTTTTTGGTACTTAGCTTTTTAAGTTCTTTATATACCCTAGAGTTTAGTGCTCTGTCTGATGTGTGAAGGGTAAAAATTTGCTCCCAGGATGCAGGCTCTCTGTTCACCTCACAGATTGTTTCTTTTCCTGAGAAGAGGGTACAGGCCAATGCTGGGCTAGCATTAACCTGTACCCTGAGCTACAGTTCCATCCTCTCGGCTGTGCCAAAGACAGAGAAGCTTTGTTACTATCTTTTGAAATAAAGGACTATTCTTATCTTTGGGTTCTCTAGTTTTAAAAGTTTTACAAGTATTTTCAAGGAGCCTACATTTACAATATTTTCCCTCTGATTATAGTACAAACAAATTGTATACAAAGAAATCTGGCTATATATTTTTAGATGTGTAGTAAAATGCTCTTAAACTTCACACTAAAAATAATCACTATTGACATTTGGTCTATAGTCCTCCTGGACATTTCCTGTGAGCATGTGTTTACATAAAGGGGGTTACACTCTGTATATCTTACACTACAGGATGCATATCTTGCCAAATCTATGTAGAGTCTATCTCATCCATTTTATGATTATGTAGCATATAATTTTACAATTTGATTTATAGTTGTTTTATTTGCATTAAATTCTCCATTGCACATAAAATTTCACAGTACAATCATTCCTTTCATATTTAAATTGATCAATAAATGACATGTTGATTAGAGGAATAAAAACAGAAAAGGTATAGTCTTGTGAATTATCTAATTTGGATAAATAGAAATGTTTACATGTAAGCTCAAATTACAGGTATTAACATGTCCATTTTGATTAATAATAGGAATCTACATGTGTAGGAATATTGCACATTTTCAGAGTAATTTTACTTGTATCATCTGCTTCAGTCTTCGAAAATCTCTCTCTGGTTTTTAGACTAAACATGACCGTCCTTATTTTACAAATCATGAAATTGAGATCATGAGAAAAGGAGGAAATGACAGTTCTGGAAGTTTAACTCAGATTTTTTCTTTGAATATCTAATATTCTAGCACTATAATCATTGGAATATACATATTAATATTTGGAATATATATATTGGAATATGTATTGGAATATATATATATATATATATATATATATATATATACATACATACATACAGATACATATATATTCAGAAATGGCTGATATTTGAAGGTGGAGGATTGACTTCCAACAACTATAAATTATTATTGTTATTATTGTTCTTTGGTGCTGGGGATTGAACCCAGAGCTCAGGTCTGTTAAGAACATGTTCAGCCACTAAACTATATCCCCAGCTCCTTAAATTTTATAAACTCTCACATCTGGATCAAGCTTAATTTTCTTCCCAAAGTATTTAATAACAGCTAAAATAGTGCCAAACATATCTACACACATACCATTAAGTGTACAGTTCAAAGAGAAACCTCATTTAAAATTTAATAATATTGGGATTGGGATATTGCTCGGTTGGTAGAGTGCTTGCCTCACACCCTGGGTTCAATCCCCAGCACCACACACACACAAAAAAAAACCTTTAATAATATTAATGCAGCTAGCTAATATTTGTTATGTTTTGAAAATGGGCCAAATGACGCTGTAAATGCATTATGGTTTAACCCTTCCAACAAATATCTGTATCAATATTGTTTTCTGTACTTTGGCAGATGAAGAAGCCCAGGAAGATTTAATTTGCCCAAGGTCATTCAATTAATAGAGAAGAGTCTAATTCTGTATTTGTGGGAGAAAAATAAATATGATTACTTGATACTTCTCAATAGTAAAACACTATAAATTATTGATGCATTTGGAATCTATAATAGAGTCCTTTGTCTGGGTCCTGAGGAAAATCTTAAGGTTAAGTCTTACTACAGTAGTTTATCATTTCCACTGAATCAAGAGCCCAAATAAGCACAATATAACTTAATGCCTATAAAAAATGAATATTTTATCCATATAGTCACAAAAGGCAATCTACTTTGTACTAAGCACCTCAGAGATGCAAATATATTCTTATATGAATTCTGTATCCAATTGCTATGGGTTTTTTACGTGGAATTGAAGATATACCAAGGGTGGTCACTCATTGTGTTAGTCAGTTTTTACATCTGTGATCAAGATACTTGACAAGAACTAAACTACTTAGAGGAGGAAAAGTTTATTTGTGTTCACAATTTAGAGGTTTAGAGGTTCAGTCCATGGTCTACTGTGTCCATTGCTCTGTGCCCTTGAGGCAGAACATCATGGTGGAAGAGTGTGGTCGAGGGACACTGCTCTACTCTTGGTGAAGAGGAAGCAGATAGAGAGAGAGAAAGGGGCTTTAGGAACTATGAACCCTTCCAGGGCACACTCCTAGAGACCTACCTCCTCTACCATGCTTACCCTCCTACAGTTACCACCCAGTCCATTCAGGTGGACTGATTAGGTCACAAATCTCATAACTCAATAAAATACCTCTGAGCATTTCTGAATTAACACAGGAGGTATTATGTGACACTGCTGAATCTAAACCATAACACCCATATTCCCTTTATGTAAGTATGCCTCAATTTATCATTTATAGAAGTTAGGATGATGTCTATGCTTAAGTCTTGTCGATATTCTAATGTTTTTGTTAAGGCTTGTGCCAATTTTTGTGCCAATTATTTTCCATAGACTAGAATAAGTACATTATTCTGTACTTTTCATTATTATTTTATAATGAAAAGTATCCCTTTTGAATCCAGTCTTTGGTTGTCATTTTTTCTTTTTAAACCCCACTTCACTATCCTCATTTTCTTAGACATTGTTCAATGTAATTTTTTGCTGTTCAAAAGTTGACACAGAGAGAGACAAGTTTAGTCTTATATGAAATTTCTTATTTAATAGAGGTCAGAAAAAAGCAAGACATATTCCTTTAGTTTTTCATGAGTGGACTGCAAGAATTTCTGGGGAATATCACCTAAAATGCCAAATCAGATGTAGTTTACTCAGTGATAAAAAATTTTTCCTAAAACTTCCTAAATTTTAATAGCAGAACTATATCATATTAACACCAAGATTACTATATTATAGTAACATTACTGTTCTTGACATACAACATCCGTGATCCAGTAAACTCTGAGAAGGTGCTTCCACTCCTGGTTTGAGCTTCATTCTGCAGTTTATAAAGGCGAAGGCTCAGCAGGGGAAATGATTTATATTTACCAGTAGGCACTGACAAGTTGAGCCCCACAAGGTTATGTACTATATATTTCCACAATTGTCAGAAGTATCTATTGAGAGTCCATTGTGCATATGGCAATGCATTTCCTGCTCTGTGGGGGACAAGGAATAAAGTAGTTGATGGGGACTTTTTCCCCACGAACTAAAGAGATTTTAGAAAGAACCCATAAATCAAGCAGAAGATTATATTAGATAACCTATAACATTTTTCTCACTCTAAATTTCTAGTAATCATCTTCAGTTTCTGTCTCTTGTATATTTCAATTTAATCTGGCCAAAAAGTTATTTAAAATGGCTTCTCATAAGGAAGGACTCATTTAGTTCTTACATGACTTAAAAATAAGTAGGAAATTATACAGGAATCTGAACCAAGATGCTACTTAAATGAGTGTCATAGTAACTTTGTTTTGTTTTGTTTTTATGGTACTGGGGATTGAACCCAAGGGTGCTCTCCCACTGACCTACAGTTCCAATCTTTTAAAACTTTTTTTTATTTTTATTTTAAAACAGAGTCTTGCTAAGTTACCCAGGCTGATCTCAAACTTGTGATCCTCCTGCCTTAGACTCCTGAGTCTCTGGGAGTACAGGTGTGCACCACATTATCCACTTTACTGAGTGCTGAGATAACCAAAGATATTAGTGTTCAGCACTGGCATGGGAGAGAAGAAGAAAAGGAAGCAAAGCAGTATTCTGGATTTTCCCTCCAAAGCCCAGCTTCATTGTTGTTTTGAGAAAGAGAACATAGAAAACTAAGAATTCCATGCAATTTGATGCTGACTCTAACCAGAAAAACATTCTACAGTGAAAAACAAAATTCTTGCAAGCTTCCTACAAGTGGGGGAAGAGTAGAAACCTGATTTGTATCCACTTTTGACTCTAGAATTTTCTCATGTGTGGTACAATATTCAGGGTGATTTTCTGTTTGGGGAGCAATGAGTACATATGCCAAATCAGATTGTCTTAGTTTATGTTCTGTTGCTATAACACAATAACTGAGATGGGATAATTAATGGGGATAAAGCTTATTTGGGATCATGGTTTTAGAGAAAGTTCAAGCTCATCATGCTGACATGTGCAATGCCAAGCTCATACTTATACAAGTGAGAAAAAAGGAACAAACCCTCACAACATCTAATCCATTCTTCTGAGAAAGGCATCGACCCTTTCAGAAGGCTCCACCCCCGTGACCCAAATTTCTCTCATTAGGCCTCACCAACCATCACTGCCTCCAAAGTTCATGCGCTGGAAACTGAATTCCTCAGTGAGGCAGTGTGAGTTTGGCCTTGTCACAAAATGTCTTTAGTATTAATTTTTTTTTCAGTGCAATTGTATTTGCTTAGGAAATATATTGTTTCACCTCCATTGTTTGTTACAGATCAATATGCTGAACAGATTCCAAAAACAATTTTCTTCAACCTTTGGATGATGTTGATGAAACATTTTTCACACCAAGAACTATCAGCATGACTGTTTCTAGAATGCTGGTGTTTTGAAGGGTGGACACAGGTCCTGGAGATGGGAGTGGAAGGTGACCGTCCTCCATGGTTACCACTTGTGGAATCACCATTGTTCAAATAATTTTCTGTCCAAATAAAGAGAAGTACTTCAATTCTGCCAAGTAGACACTTTCTTGGCATCAAATTCTATATATAATTTAAAGGTGAACATTAATTTAAAATCCTTTGAGTGACATAAAAGAAAATGTCTTTGATAGGAATTCTGTAGAAGATATGAATGTATTTTTCATATGGTTGTTCTATTTTTAGTAAGCCTCCAAAAGTGTTCAGGGTTAGAGAGCAAATTCCTATTTAGTACATAATACATTTGCATTGCTGTTATGTCTGAATGGGAGTTCAGAAAGCCCAGAAAAAATGAGTCCTTATTAAGTCAATCGTTTGAAATTATTTATTGGGTCAACTTCTTTTTATTTGTTGTTTGATTTAATTAGAGGAGGAAGGGAGAAACTGCTAATTCAATGAGTGCTGTTAAGTGTGCTAGGTAATGGGCAAGGTGTTTTCCAATCTGTTTTCTCATTTGATGTCATTTTATCAACACATCCATGGTAAATGAAAATTTCACACTTTTCATCTCTCAGACATAAATTTATAGGGTCAGAGAGGGTTGTGACTTGCCAAAATCATGTCATAAATAATACTTATGTCAGGGTTTGAATGCAAACACCCAGGGCTTTAAAATCCAGGCACTTTCTACTGTAGAATGGTTGATTTTATGATGACCAAAGGCTTTCCCATTTTGGGATCTCCTATGACATCTGCCTTTCAATCTTATATTAGTCATATTTATTTTATTCCCTCATAATAGATTGTAAAATCTGTTGAGAATAGACTGTGTGCTATTCTTGTGTTCCTCTCCCCTACAATTTCTGACCAAGTGTTGTGCATACATAACATAATAAAATTTCTCTCCACTTGAAGTATCTTCCCTCTTTGCCAATTTAAGAGAATCCAGATGTGATGTTTCTAAAGGAGACTTGTTAACATTTATTTCTTGAAAATAATTTTACACAGAGAAATTGTACAATATATCAACCCATTTAAATTTAAAGTAGTCAGAATTCGTCACTTTTGTGTGAAGGGAGGACTTCATGAAATAGATACATTTCATGCCAGGTTTTGAATTCCTAGAGAAAATGGATTGCTGGAGAATGTGAGAAATCAGTCTGACGACCTTCTATTCAGCTCTGAAATTTTTGGAGAACTGATTCATGTTTTTGTAAAAATAGTGACCAATTCAGAGCTCACTTTGACAATCAGGCTATATGTACCATTCACAAAAATGGTGACAATAGTCAATATTCTGCATAGCTCCACTGTGTCAGATACTATGGAATGTCCTTTGCAATTCATTTATATTTACTTCTCAAAACAATGACAGAAGCAAATATTTTCATCTCCATTTTACAGATAAAAATGTCTTAGAGACTACATTTTCTATCTAGAACTGTAATAAGTGGCAGAGGTGGGATTTATAAATAGGTATATCTGACTTCAAAATTCATTCTCATCTTGGAAAGCGATGTCACCCATGAAGAGTACAGAATCTGTTTCCAACTGCCTAGATTAGAATTCCAGCTCCATTTACAGCAAAGGGAACCTCATCTACATAAACTCCATTTCTCTAGGCTTCAGCTTTCTTATTCATAAGGTGGGAGATGTGGGGAAATTGAAAATGTTTTCATGTAAGTTACACAATGCTCAATGCAAAATAAATGATGAATAAATACTACCAGTTGTGATGATGCTGTTGATGACGAAGTTGATGATGATGAAGAGGGTCAAACTATAAATGGTGTATTCATATTTAAATCCCTGGTATTTTCCATAGAGCTTGGACAACTTTTTGTTTCATTTGGGTAGGAAAAGGCTGAGCATGGCATGTATGTTCAAGAAACATTTGCTGAATGAGCAATGAGAGATTATAAACCTTGAGTTTTAATTGCCCTTTATTCTCACTTCTCTAAATTTCATGCTATAACAAGTCCATATAAACCCATGCTAGGTAGAAATCTCATGAATGCTATTATCTGTATTTTAACAAAAGAATTTTCAGATATTTAAAATTTAAACACTCTCATCTTGAATACAGTATCTTGGCTAGTACAGGCATTCATTAATTTTTAATTTGTATAATTATAATTAATAATTTGTACAAGAAAAAATGGAAAGATGGTTTATTGAGTTTTATGGAGAAATTCTTTCATCGGATAGTAGGAAAATTGAGAGGAATAGTGGGAAGATGAGACACAAAGACAGAGGGTTTCCTACTAAATCCTTTTAGGAAATTTATTTGAATTTTGTTTAATTCTTCTTGAGCATTGTTGGTAATTTTTCACATACTTGCTAGTTTCATTTAAAGTATAACTTTCCTATTTTTTTCAGGAGAAGAATTTGAATTATATTTCCAGAATAAATGCAGTAAATCAGTTTAAGGTAAAATGAAAAGCTTTTTTTTTAAAAAAATAAACTTACTTATTTGATAAGAAACACTCCCTCTTCTGAGTGCTGAAGGGATTTTTGAAGAACCCATAGATTGACCTTTGAATAATTGTTGCATTAGCAGGGAATTCTTATAAAGTAGACAACAATGTTAATTTTCTGATAATGAGGACAGTTTTTAAGCATGGATACTCCTCAAAGTGTCATTCCTGGTTTCCCCAAAGAATTCTCCAGATGTCTAAATGCTGTATATATTGGCATAGTGCCTACTTTAATGGGCAAATCTATTTTTCCTCCTTGTCTAACTTTCTTTTTATATTCTTCCCTTCCCCTTTCTCTTCCTATTTTGCACCTTTCCCATCTCAATCCCTCCCTCTTTTCTTCTTTCTTTAGTAAATCAGCACAAGTGAGCCCTGAACCTAGTCCAAGGTACATTACCCAGGTTTGGAATAAATGAAAATGAGTGTCAATAGTCTTTTCTGCCTCCAGAGGAAAAGAGGCAAAGTGACAAAATAAAATAGGGTTACATACTGCAATAATTAATTTCAGATGTTAGTGTGGTTGCACTGTATTATCAATACCTAGAAAACTGGTAAAGCATTAGTTTTGAGTTCATCTCTGTGGGTGTTTCCAGAGGAAACATGTGAGTTAGTAGACTGAGTAGAGAAGAGTTGTCTTCAGTGTGGGGAGGCACCATCCAAATGGCTGGGGCCCTGGATGGTAAAGGAAAAACAGGAAAGCATCTTCTCTCTCTCCTGAAAGTGAGATATACTCTTCTCCAACCTTAGACTTCAGGACCCCAGGTTCTCGAGTCTGGGGCTCCAGGACTTACACCAGTGCCTCACCCAACTCAGTGCATGGGCTTTGGTTTCAGTCACAGAAGCACATCATTGATTTCCTTGGTTCTAAGGATTTGAACTTGGACTAAGTTAAGCTGTCTGCATCCCAGGGACTATAGCTTGCAGATGGTCTTTTGTAGGTCACAGATAGAAAGATATATAGGTAATAGAAAGACAGATAAATAGATTGCTAGTTAGATCTGATATTGGTTCTATCAGGGAACAGGAAAACACGTGTTGATAGAAGTGCAAGACAATTAACCATATGAATGTACTAAAGTATGAAAAGTTTAGCAAAATTATTATTGAATTATATTCCGTTTTATACTTTTATCTTTTTTTTTGATGTCATGGAGTGATCCTAGAGGAATAATGAATGAATCAAATACTTTTTTTTTATCGTGGTGCTCATTATATTTCACATTTCCATGATATTTAAAACAGATAATCACTGCCTCCTCCTTATATACATTTTTCCTTGGATTTTCAGGATACCACACTGTACTTCTTCCATCTTGCCTTATTGTGTTAGTCAAGAATCTTCAGAAAAACAGAACCAAAAATTTATTATTTGAATTGGATCATGTACTGATGGAGGCTGAGAAATCCTGTGGTCATTCATCAGTAAGCTGGAGAACCAGGAAGATAGTGGTGTAATATAGTTAAAGTCAGAAGCTTGAGAAGAAAGAAAGCTATGGTGAATTTTTTGCCTGAGTCCAGAGGTCAAAGGCCCAAGAACCAAAGGTGCTGATGTCTAAGGACAGAAGATAGATATCCTGGATCACACAGAGGGAGCAATTAGTCACCCCTCCATGTTTTGATTTACTCAGATTATTTACAGACAAGACTATGTCCACTCACATTAGTGAGGGTGATTCTTACTCTGTCTACTAATTCAAATGCTAATATCTTACAAAGACAGCTTTATTAATACATCCAGAAAAATGATTTATCATCTATTTGGGCATCCCTTAGCCCAGTCAAATTGATTCATATACTTAATCATCTTTCTTACTCTTTCCCAATCTCTTTTTCAAGATTCTCCTCATTTTTACATCTTACATATTTAAAACTCAAGAGTTCACTTTTCAGAACTCATTTCTACTTACCTTCTTTATCTTCTAGTCCTTCTTGGTTTTATCTACCTTCAAGGTTAAAGATACTGATTGGTCCATACAATCAAGACTCCTTTTCTGGAACATTTTATCTCTTGTTTTGCTTTCTCTCCTAATATACAGTTTCCTCACTACACTGTGGAATAACTATTTTGCTTGTTTTCACTCACCTATCATTTATATATAAGTTTTATAGCAAGAGTGCCTTATGTCAACTACTCACAATGAAACCTAAGGATTGGAACAATGCTTATTCAGAGCAGGGAGTCAACCATGGGTTTAGGCAGCATGGGGAGAATCAGCATTCTTTAAGATACACACAAATACCATTTCATTCTAGTCTTGCAAGCCAAAGAATTGGGTAAGATCCAACACATTTCAAGGGCAATCAGTATAATTCACATTCATAGTGGCCACTGAGACCATGATAAAGTTGAAAGTTGGGAACTTCCTTTCTCAGATTTTTTAAACAATCACTTTATTGTCTAATTTAAAGTTTCTCTTGGGGAAGGCTCCCTGTGCTTCTAACAGCATCTGTAAGAATTGAGAAACAGGTCCTCCATTTTCCTTTGGCACATTCATTTATTTCAAATTTAGCAGTCACCATGTGTTGCCCACAATAACATTCTAGAATGTGAACTAAGACAGCAGATGTGCATGCACCTCGGAATGGAAAAGTATTATTTTTTATTCATTATGTTGCTGTCACAGCATATGATATATAAGGTGGAAATTTATATACAGACGTAGGATGATATGTGTGAACATGAGCAACTCCCTCCCCATTGGTCCAGAATCTTTCCACCTCCTTATGCTGGAAGGAGTGCTGTTAGCCAGCGCATAGCCCTTTTGTGTGCACAGTGAATGGAGCAGTCCTGACTCTGGCAGTTCATAGTTTAGCCAGTCGGATTCCAGAATTATTCTCAACTGGCGGCCAAACACAGCAGAACAGCTCCAGAGGCCAGATGTGAGAACCGTGCTTGTTTTCCAGCTTGTTTTTCTATCCTCCTTCCTTTATTCCATGGAGGTATTATTTTCATGAACTGTCCACCTTAAGTCTAGAGAGAACTAACAACTAGTTGCTCTAGTCACTGTTGAATAATTACTTTAGTACTAGTAAAGTGGCTCCAACAACCATACACATAATACCTAGGTTTCAATTGCCACCCAAGAGCCCTGTCCCATCCACCCCTAAAGATAAAACAAAACAAGCCAACAAAAATTTGAATAAATAAAGAGATACTGGTGTGCTATTTTCATTCCTTTAGTGGCAAGCCTATAACCACTCATAGCATTTTTCCATACCCTTTACTTAGAAGGAAATTATTTTTAATGTTGCACATTAAAAAGGATCATAAATGTACTCCACTACTGAGAAGTTTTAGAATCACATTTTGTACTAGGTACCACAGAGTTATCTATATAAATGATGACTAAAAAGCAAATCCTTAAATAATCCTCATTGGAAAACTGGAAATTAATTGCCACCATATAATTGGTTAAGTAGAAATGAAGTAAATAAGGATAGAGGGATAATTGCTGCCTTTGGGTTATTTCATGCCTGCAGCCTACCCTGAGATTGAAACTTTCCTCTCAAAATGCCTTTTAAATATTTATAATATTGTGAAGCTCATCTTTTAAGATAGTTAATAACTTTTATGCAAAATCTTTGATCATATTCTCTTGTCTACATATTTCAATGGATCCTTAGATCCTGTTTCACCAAGTGTAATTACTCATTAAAGGGTGATTTTTTTTTATTACTCTTTTGATTTCTTTTCGGACACTACAAATTTTGAGAGAAGTGATTTACTCTTACAAAACAGCCCTTATGCCCTGGTTCCCTGCTGAAGTACTCTCTGGGGCTATTCTAGTTAATACTTGCTCAATATTTCGGGTGTGACTTTGATTTTCTGAGTTCAGTTCCCTGTAAAAAAACAGCAGTGACTGGGGATAAGAATTGAAATGATCTGTCTCAGTTACAACCCTGAGACAAAGGAACACAGAACATACAAGAAGAATATGTCTTGGACACAGCCTCCTACTCTGGGAGAAGTTTCATTGGCAGAGTGACACCTTCTTTGTGATGATTTTAACCAAAGATTCTCTCCCCGCCCCAATTACCAGAGGAACTTCATGTCACTTACTGCATTCATGTTTTTAATGTTTTCTTCCTAAGGATGACGTTCCCAGTTCAATGTCAGGAATGACATAAATTCAGCTTTCCAGCAAACTACATATGCATTATTATTTTACCTACAATAGTTCTTGGATAGATGTAGGGGAAAAGTAGAATGTGAACATGTATTTCCTCAAAATTAAGACATCATCTTTCAGCCACCTTCCTTTCAAAAGTCTTTTTGGAGAAAATGAAACTTTACTACATTAAAAGTACACATTGATTTAAAATGTATGTATTCTTATTTTAGAAAACAAAACATATCCTTTTAAAAATAAATGCATACCCTACTTGTTGATAAACCTTGATTATACATACAACTTAGGAAATGAACTGTTTTTTGTTTGTTTGTTTTCTTTTTTCTGTTTTCTCCTTTCTTTACTTTCTCCCTCTCTGAATTGTACTTCCCTCACTGTGACTGAAATCCTGTGGTTGGGAGAACAGGATAGGAGCTGGGTTGAAGGAGGGAGGCTGCAGATATTTAGAAAGCAGAGTTTGGCTAGAGCTCACTCTCCAAAATGTTTCTGTTTTCAAGAAGATTTAAAGATTTGCTGCTGTCCATCAAACAATGCTCACAAACTATGAAATCATTTAGGATAAAAAATTAAATAAGGAAGGTAAAATGAACTTTTTTTATATAATGTTAGGTAAAGACTAACTACCTTGGAATTTAAAAGGACTGTAGCATGCCTTAAAAATAAGTACTTTCATGGCCTTCAAGATTTATGATCTCTTGGTACATTGAAAGTAATTGGCCCTGAGAATTCACAGGAAACTACTTGTACAGCACCCACTGGGTGAGCTCATTTTATTTAAGCCATAAATTTCATTGAAAAAAGAAATTACTGAAAGCTGATCAAAAGCCCCCATGTTCTCAAAGAAAAGTAAAATCAAATAAAACAAAATGCTTCCAGAAAACCTGATGATCCCAGGAAAGGTAATGTAATTTTTTTGTAATCACATAGACAAATGCCTTCAAGCAAGTATTCAAAAAATGAAACTAGAAGGCACAAACTTGCTGTCAAAGCCAAATATTCAAGCCTAAAATAAAAATGGAAACAGATTAAAAAGAAAGAGTCCCAAGAGATGTAGGTAAATATGTAGTTTCCTAAAAGTGAATTTTTAAGTTTTTTGAAAAAAAAATTGTTAAAATTGATAGGAAAAATACATGTCAGATTATACTTGCTATAATCATCATTACATTTACAAAATGTCCTGTTACCGTATGATTGATTCTTACTCAAAAATGACAAGTTGTTCAATCCCAGGGCTGCAAAAGCCCCACTGGCACTTGTTTACTGATCCCAAGAAAGAACTTGGAGGACTCATCAGAGAGGGTCTGGACACTTGATCTCATGTGCTGTTTGGTGGCAGCTGGCCAGAATACAATGGGGGGCCACCCGTGTTTACAAGCTACGGGAACACAGGTTGCGTATGTCCTGTGCAGTTGACTTTCTTCAGAGGTTTATGAGTACAAACTTGGACTTTACAAGACTGAAGACAAAGGAAGTGGCCAGTTTCCCCACTCCATTTCCCTCGTTATCACATTCTTTAAAGTTCTTCTTATCTCACTGCCAGGAGCAAGAAGCTTTCCCAGGCTCTGACTTGCTTTTTCCCCAACACGAGGTAGGTACTGGGCTAAGCATAGATGGGGTCATAGATACCTGCGTAAAGATAAAGCTATGGCGACTGGTCTACAGTCTTTTGTTCTTTCATTGCATCAACACTTATCCAAATCCCCCATTGCAAAGATGAACAATGTGTCAGAGTTACTTTATGAATTAAATATCAATGACTTTAAACCTTGGGGATAAAAGAGGATGGATTATATTTAGCACAATATGTATGTTTCCCAATAGCTAATAACACTTAAAGGGAGGAAGAGGGAAAGCAGGAGGAAGGGAAGGAGGAGGAGAAAGAGGAAGAGGAGGAGGAGGAGGAGGAGGAAGAGGAGGAGGAGATCAAGACCCACCCAACCAGTTCTACCTTACCCTGGACAAAATCGAAGCCTGGTGTCTATAAGATTCAGACTCAGAAAAGGCTGCTGACTCCTAGGCCTGAGGATTCTTAACCAGTTAAACTCTTTATCTTCAGGTTGCTCAGGCCTCAGAAGGCAATCTCCAGAAGCTTGACTCCTTCTTCATTTTTTCCATGCAAAGAGGAAAACTTATTACCTATACTCTTTTGGAAAGAGTGGAGGGACTCAGACCTCCTATCTATTTCATCTTACCCTGGCTGCATGGAGTGAATGAGATTTAGTGCTCATCATAGCAGCAGAGCAGATGCTAAGAACAAATTTCTTGTCATACTTACTGCAATTTACATTCTCAACTTTAGTCACCATTTGGGTAGATATGAGCTAAACTAAATATTTTCTTTTTTAAATTGCCTAACAATATGTGTATTTTTAAAGGTAATGATTGGGCATATTCTTCAGTAAAGGTTTAGATCTATTCTTGTTAAGAAAAAAAAAAAAAAAAAACATTTGATAACTTTCTTAAGGAAAGAAATGAGGAACAAGCACATTTGAAGGCATGCTTGAGGTATTCTGCCTGCACAGCAGTCTCAAAGTGGCATCTGGCCAGAATACAATGGGGGGCCTCCCATTGCCATGCCCTTGCGAGAGGTAGTGAGTACACATGAGGAATGAGGACAGACAGCAGTGCATGTGCATATGGTATCAGGGGAAAAACAGTGAAACAGATGAAACCTGTAGGCAGGAATATTGGCCAGGAACATGAATTGTTTGTCAGCATGCACTTTGCTTTATAATGTCTGCATGCCTCAGATGTGAATTGCATTTTAGAAATAGCTTTGGAGTTCAACGACCACAGGGCACAGGACTAAGGTTCACAACAGATATATCACTCTGGTTTTCTATAGACCAGATGACAGAATGATACTCTACTGATCAATCAGATAAAGTATCTGCTTGATGTGAACCATAAAGCACATACACTTTTTTAAAATAACCAGAACACATGCAATCAGATGAGAGCTTTGTTTTGAAGGAGGTGACTTGCAAAATTCTACCTCACTCTAGTGATCAAGTGTCTTTGTAGCTTCCTAAAAGTGTTAAGGACACTGTTTACTGAATACCATCCTTGATGTTGAAATTAGGCTAAAACTAAAAGAGTGGAGGCATAGTGTACTCCGTGGAGTTAAGTGTCACATCCTGAAGCTGTTTAGATAATCATGTATGTAAAAACATTCATTTAAAGAGATTTTAAATTTTAATGAAAAAAGGATCAGGGTTTAGGTCAGGGGAAATGTGTTAGGCACAGCAGGACCGAAGGCAAAGAGTAGTCCTGGACTATTACTGATGTTGTTGGTTTATTAGGATGTTTGCTCACAGAAGCATATTGCTACCACTTCATAAAAGGATGGTTTATGGAATATTTTCTCACCTATAAAATGAAAGTATCACTTTTCCATATGTACTTCAATAGAATGCCCTGAGAATTTAAATGAGGAAATGTGAGGATAAGTACTTTACAAAATGAGTTACATAGCTATTAGTTATACTACATTAAAAAAAACACATAAAACCAGTATACCATAGACTGCAGAATAAGTGATCCATCCATATTGACTCAGCATAATGTGAGATTAATCTTTCAAGAATGTGGGGAAGCTTGGATTGGAAGTTGAAAGAGTGGAGAGGAAGAATTGTGGAAAGGAGATGAAGAGGATGTCTTGGCTGGGATAGTGATGTAAGAAGCCTCCCAGAATCACGGGTACTTGTTTATTTCTCTGAATGTCAATCAGCAGCTTGTGCAGCATGGTGTAGATCTGTTCTAGCAATTTACCTTCCAGACATACATAAGCTTTGAAATGCTAATTTCTTCCCTAGTTTATACTGTAGAATGTAATTTCCTGTAACTTTGTTATTATTAGTCGGTAGGAAAGTGCGAACCCATTGTATTCACTAATGGGTCAACCTGGTTCATAAAAGTCCATCAAAAGCACCATTTCTCCTTTATAAATAGCTCCATTTTGATGTTTGTTGTTATTATTTAAATATAAGTCTTGCTTTCTTCTTTAGAAAATGTGTATTTGATTCTGACTCTGCTATTTACTAGCTATTACATCATGAACAAATGAAATTCTCTATGCCTCAAATACTTTTTTTTCCTGAAAAATGGAGATAATAAAAACTCCTTCCTTTTAGTTTCCTCCAAGAATTAATTATTTTGTTAATGTTCTTAGTAGAGTACCTGGATTCTAACAGTCACAGAGAAAAAGTTATTCATTTTTACATACAAAGGGTAGTTCAAATAACACTAGATCCAGATCCACTGTGGGCTATAATATTTTATACAAGCACTTTCATATGGAATTAGTTCATATGGCTATGATAATGATGGACACAATTTGGTTAGGGCAATGCCTTATCAAAGATGTTCTCAGTATTCTCTCATATTGGAAGTGGATTATTCAAAGAATGAACAGCTGGGAAATTGTGACAGTTGCTAAAATTATTTTATGGATTAGAATCTCACAGATTCTTTGTGAATTATATTAGTTGTTTATGCATTTTAGATATCAGATACTTGTAAGATATTTTATTTCAAAATATTTTTCCCCAGCTTGTCATTTGTTTTTTATTTTGTTGATTGTTTCCTTGGATGCGTGGGAGCTTTTCAGTTGTATGCAATTTCATTTGCTAATTTTTGCTTTTGTTACCTGTGCTTTGAATGTCATCTTCAAAAACCTCACTGGTGAAACCCAAGTCAAGGAATTTCCTCCTATGTTTTCTTCTAGAAATGTTATGGTTTTAGGTCTTTCTTCAAGTCTTTAATCCATTTTGAGTTGATTTGTGTGGATGGTGTAAGAGTTCACCTTTATTCCTTTGCATGTGAATATCAAGTTTTCCTAGGAGCATTTATTGAAAAGACCATCCTCTGCAGTTTGTAACCCTGGTGCCCTAGAAATAAGTTATGTATATGTGTGTGTTTATTTCTGACCTGGACCTAGTGTTTCATTACTCCATATGTCCGTTTTTATACCAGTATCACCTTTTTTTGATTACCGTAACTTTGGGATATAATTTGAGATAAGGAGGTATGGTGCCTCTAGCTTTGTTCTTTTTTCTAAGGACTTTTTTTTGTTGTTGTTGTTTTTTACTATTTTGGGTCTATTATTATTTTATATGAGTTTTTATATTTCTATGAAAAATGCAATTGGAATTTGGATAATCATTTTGGGGTATCTTTTGCAATACACCCTCTTTCATTTATAATTTTATTTATTTAAAGCTTCTATTTTTCTCAATTAGTTTATCCAGGGTTTGGTAAAATTTATTTTTTGAGAAGACTAGTTCCCAGCTTCATCACTTTTCTGTGTGTGTGTTTTTTTTTTTTTTTGGTGGGGTTGGTAACTGGGGATTGAACTCAGGGGCACTCAGCCACTGAGCCACATCCCCAGCCCTATTTTGTATTGTATTTAGAGACAGGGTCTCACTGAGTTGCTTAGTGCTTTGGTTTTTCTGAGGCTGGTTTGAACTCACTATCCTCCTGCTCCAGCTTCCCAAACTGCTGGGATTATGAGTCTTTATTTCTGCTTCAATCATTATTTACTTCATTTTGCTCACTTTGGAATTTCTTTTTTCCCCCTACATTCTTAAGGTATAAAAGGTAGGTTGTTCCTATTTTATTCAATATGGACAGTTATTATTATAAACTTCACTCTTACAACTACTTCTCTGTGTCCCATAGTTTTGAAATGCTGGGTTTCCATTTTCTTTTGTCTCATATTAGCTTTTATTTCTCTTTTGATTTTTTTCTTTATTTAGGAGCAGGTTAATTTCCACACACATGTGGCTATCACAGTTGATTAAAAAGAAAATTTATTGCATATACAAACACTATCTTTAGTTCTATTTCCACCCCTTTCTATTTTATTCTGATATCACAATTTAAATCTTTTTATTTTCCTCTTTAGAAAATAATCATGGAACAATCACATCCTTCACAGTTCTTTTTATTTTTTAATTGTTTTCAGTTAATCATAACAGTATAATCCATTTTGTTATAATTATTCAAGCATGGGATACATCTTATTGTTTAGTTATTTTCAAATTATAGTCTCTGTGGTTAATTTTTAACTTTTGTCTTTTCACTGTTATGCTAGAGTTGAAAGTGGTTTGTGTGGTACTTTCATTGAAATGAAGTATTATTTTGGGGGGTAGTCACCAGGGATTGAACTCAGGGGCACTCAACCACTGAGTCATATTTATGGTCCTATTTTGTATTTTTATTCAGAGACAGGGTTTCACTGAATTTCTTAGCACCTTGCATTTGCTGAGGCTAGCTTTGAACTCATGATCCTCCTGCCTCAGCCTCCCAAGCCACTAGGATTGTAGGCATGTGCTACTGCACTTGGCCTGAAATAAAGTATGGTTAATTTGACTACATATTTACCTTTCCCAGTGAGTTTGATTCTTTCATCTTTTTTGTCGCTAATTAATGTTTTTGTGTTGCAATTTACAGAACCCCCTGTAACATTTCTTGTGAGGAATATTTAATGGTGATGAACCTCCTCAGCTTGTTTATCTGTGGAAATCCACCTCTCCTTCATTCCTATGGAGAGCTTTACTATAGAAAGTATTTTTGGTTGATAGTTCCTCAACTTCCTGGACAATGTGAAAACATCATTCCACTTTCTCCTGGCCTCTCTGATCTCTGCTGAGAAATTACTCATAGTATCATGGATGTTACCTATATGTGACAAATACGTTTTCTCTTTCTGCTTTGAAAATACCTTGTCTGTAATTTCTGTCAAATTTTATTAAATGTTTCTTAGTGAAGACTTCTTTATATTCAATAGGTTTAGAGATCCTTAGGGTTCATGGATCTGGATGTTCATTTCTCACCCCAGGTTTGAACATTGTTCTGTCACTTTTCTTTAAATAACCTTAGTGTTTTTTTTTTCTTGTTCCCTCTGTGGCCTTCATAGTGTATATATTGTTCTGCTTCAAGGTATCTATTAAGTAAGTCCTTGAAGACTTCATTCACTCTTTTACATTCTTGTATTTTATTCCTCTAACTGGATTATTTCAAATGATGTGTCTCCACATTCTTTTCTTGGCCTTATGGAGTATGCTGTTGAAGTACTTTATTGAATTTTAATTTTGATCCTGGTGTGCTACAACTCCAGAGTTTTTAAACTTGTTAACATATTTAAATATGTTGACTTCAAATTTGTTAACATATTATTTACTTTTAGATATGTCACTGTTCTCTTTTAAGTTCACCACTCATCTTAAGTAAACTGTTTTGAAAAGGTTTTCAGACAGTTCCTAAAATTTCTCTTCTCTCTCTCTCTCTCTCTCTCTCTCTCTCTTTCTCTCTCTCTCTCTCTCTCTCTCTTTCTCTCTCTCTCTCTCTCTCTCTCTCTCTCTATATATATATATATATATATATATATATATGTGTGTGTGTGTGTGTGTGTGTGTGTGTACACATACATACAAACTATATAAAATATATACACATATGAATGTATGTGTGTATTTTCTTCTTTTTGGCATTGCTGGGGTCCTTTTCTTTTTGGTACATTGCTGGTATTTTATTTTGTTTCTTGGGTAATCTCTCATGTATCTCTTATCCTTCATAATTATCACATGTTTGCGTTGGTATCTGCATCCTTGAAGAAGTAATCATCTTTATGGTCCTCATCAACTGGCTTTGGTCAGACAGCCTGTCCAGAGATTCTAGGTGACTGGCAGCACATATGGCCAGGCCTGCTGTGAATTCCCCCCCCCCCGCTCCCGGGTGGCTTACCTTTGTGCCTGGGTTCACGGAACTGTCCTGTCACTGGAACCCACTAGGGCAGGACTGAACCTAGGTCTACAGGTGATGGTCTGGAGTCTGGTTTCACAGGAAGTCCCACGTATTCTGATTTTAAAACTGGTGCAGGCTTAAAACTTCAGTTTGTTCAGGCGCAGGGATAAAGGGGTAGAGCAATGCATAAGAGTCCATCAGATGAACTGAAGTGTGACTCCACAGTGAACTTAGGCTCTCACTTCAAGGTCTTTTCCAAAGGTCTTAGGAAAGGGGACTTCACTTGGTCCTGTGCTGCATAGGCTTCAGGGAGGGATGACCTGGGTAGAATAGAATGGTGCTTCCAATCTGACCAATGCATCTTTTTCATTTCTGTGTGTTTTAATCTTAAACTGTGATTCTGAATTTCTGATGAAGGTATCTCATGTATGGGCTATTGTTGATTCAGTGAATTTGTCAGGGGACATGTCTGAAAGTTCATGTTGTACAATCTTGCTGATATCCCTCTCAGATGAACCCTTGTGAGAATCTATGAATGAAAGAGGCAGAGATTTGAGAACTGAGGCACATTAATGATATGCCATATAGAGAAAGTCCATTAAATTTACTGCTGCAATTCAGCTTGTGGCCTTGAAGCTTTCCTAGGCTCACTGTTCTTTTTATTTCTTTAATTCTGTGAACTACTTCCCTACTCGAACATTATGCATCCTTTTTTTTTTCTTTTTCCTGAAGCTACCTTGCATTAGTTTACTTTTTATGTACTGTTTCATAAAAACAATGACAATACCTAGGAGGAAAACAGTAATCAGTATTTATTTATCTCAAGAGCATGTTGGTGAGCCAAAGGTGAGCTAATCTAGGCTGGGTTTGGCTGAGGGTGGCACATGTTTCCTCATGTTTCTCAGCCACCTCCTGGCATAAGCAGGCTAGCCTGGGCACATTTAGAGCAGAAGTACAAGATTAAAAACACATACACACACACACAAAAAAAAAAAGCAGAAGAGGAAAACATCTAATGATGAGGTAAGAACATTATCATATGGCAAAGGGCATAGATACCGTGAAGCATAAAAATCAGGGCCAATAACATAATCAAAACAGCTGTCTTCCTGTTACTACAACTAAAGGGTTTTCTAATTAATGTAGACTCAGGCCACTTTCCATCAGAACTTTGGCCTATTTCATAGAGCTATCTGCCCAACGTTTAAAGACATCTTGAAAAGGTTAAGAAAATCTGTGATTTCTAAACCAAGATGTCTGAGATGGGTAATGGTTTGCCTTCTTTTCTTCCCCAGTAAAGTGAGATGAATTCTTGCTTTTCTCCGAAATGTTTATGTTACATAAAAGAAAAAAAAATCTCTATTTCTGGTTACTCTTAGTTCTTCCCACAATTTAGCATTTTAAACATTTGGAATTGGTTTGACTAAAAGGGAAAGAAAATGTTTAAAAATGTTAGCTGGCAATGTTCTAACATATTGTAAAACAAACAGCCGAAATCCATGGCCACCCAAGCTGAGAGCTGTTGCCTGGACTTGTGTGATTACTTAAAGCCTTTTTGTAGGAACTGTATGAA
Organism: Marmota monax; assembly: GCF_021218885.2. NCBI lineage: Eukaryota > Metazoa > Chordata > Mammalia > Rodentia > Sciuridae > Marmota > Marmota monax. The sequence goes on from NW_026695241.1 coordinate 10,960,560, forward strand.
TTTCTTTGGAAAATCTGGCAGAGGACAATAAAGATATCATATGTTGGTATTTGGATTTATACCACATCTATATGACCAATACCTAAACCAGCTATTTATTCTTTAGGATACTTTTCATTAATATTTTAAATTAGCATTTTATGTTAAAAGGAAGATCCAGTGCTTATATTTAAGGATCAGAGAAACTTTGTGATAAATGTTGACCCTGCCACTTTTGGGTGGCTTTAGACTGCGTGATTTCCATGTAGTTTAGTTTCCTGAGAAATATAATTTATCACATCTTTTCCATAATGTCGTGAAAAAAAAGTTTGCTAAACACCTGGTGGGTAAAAAGCACTAAAATAATAATAATAACAATAATAGTAGTTTACATAGTCTATTATTTAGCTTTTCTGACAAATGTAAAAATTTATTCTATTTACATTTCCTATTGCTTTTGGACCAGCTTGGGGTCTATTCCATATCTTTCAGGCTGGCATTTAGAAAGTGGGATGGCTTATCTTTCATGTTGGCATTCCTATAGTAAAGGGGACATGAGAGATGGCTAAAGGGTAACATAACTCTTAAACTTGGGTTTGGAAATAACAAGAGTCACTTCCATTCAGATTATATTATACAAAGTTAGTCATGTGCCTGAGCCTATGTCTAAATAATTTGGAATTATTAAAAAAAAAAAGTCTACTGTAGGGATAGACCCAACGAAGTGGGACTAGATGTAAATCTTTTACAAGTATTAAACATACTCTAATGACTTGAACTATTTGTGAGATTTATAATATATATATTTGAGTGGGAAACTACACAAGAAATTGGTGATTGGAAACATAAATTTTCCTCCTGATTATGATTCTGAACAAGCATTGGGGTCTCTGGAACTTACCTCTTCATTTAGTATCTAGATTTTCCAGCAATATTTATTTAAGAGCTGTCCAAAGTATGTTTCTCCAATGTTTTTGGCATTTTCATCAAGAATCAGTTTTCTGTAGTCATTTGGGATATCACTTCAGTTTCACTTGTCTGTCTGTTTTTATGCCAATACCACGCTATTTTGAAATCAGGTATTGTGGTCCCTCCAGCTTCTTTCTTTTGTCCAGGTTTTTTTCAACTGTTCAGGGTCTTTGTGTTTTGGTATGAATTTTAGTATTGTTTCTTTTGTTTTTGAAAAATGTCATTGTTATTTTGATGGGGATTTCATTGGCTCTGTAAATCCCTTTGGATAGTATGGACATTTGAATAATATTTATTCTGATCCATGAATATTGGATTTCTTTCCAGATTTTTGTGTTTTCTTCAGTTTCTTTTTCATCCGTATTTAATAATTTTCTCTGAGGAGGTCTTTTAATAATTTGGTTAAGTTTATCTATACCTAGGTTGTTTTTTTTTGTTGTTGTTGTTTTGTAGCTAATGTGCATGGGATGACTTTCATGATTTCTTTCTCAGCAAATTTGTTATTGGTGTATATAGAAAAGCAGCTGGTTTGTGTACATTGGTTGTGTATACTGCTACCTTACTGAATTTATCAGTTCTAATAGTATTTTGGTGAAGTCTTTAGGTTTTGCTATATATCATCATATCATCTACAAACAGGAATAATTTGATTTTCTTCCTATATGTATGTCTTATTTCTTTCTCTTTCCTAATTGTTCTGGCTAAAACTTCAGGTACTGTGTTGAATAAGAATGGTGAGAATGGACACTTTGTCTTGTTCCTGGTGTTAGAGGAAAGGTTTTCGCCTTTTTCTCATTCAGTATGATGTTGGCTGTGGGTTGATAATCTGTAGACTATATTATGTTGACGTATAGTCCTTCTGTACATAACTGGTTCAACTAAACTGAAATATCTATTTGGTGGCTGAGGGTAGTCAATCTGAATATTGTGATGGGGATATACTGTAGGACCAATAGGTAGCAGTAGGGGCACCATTTATATTTCTCTTGTGTGTTCAAATAGTGGATAGTGGAAACTTGAACCAGAGTGCAAAAGAGAAGGTGGTGAGAAAATAATGGAATCTGTAAATATTGTGAGGTTATAGCCAACAGTGTTCTCTTACAGATTGGACATCTTGAATGGGACTGCTACAAGACCAGACCTGGGGAAGAAGAACAGCAATTCCATTATGGCTCTCTACTGGTTGAGCTACTTCTTGCCCATGCAGCTGAAAATGCAGAGTAGGCAGTGAGATTTTAGAAGCAGGTACTTCCCTGGAGATACACTATTAGGCATCATTGAAACACAGCTGGTATTCAACATAGTGAGACTAGCTATGTTATCAAGATCTGAGAGAAATGGAGATAGAGTTTGAGCCCTGGGCTGTGTTTCAGTACTTTGGGGACCACCATAACAAAAATCCACAAAAAGGATAGCTTAAATCAACAAAAATTTGTGGTTTCCCAGGTGTGGAGCCTAGCTGTCTGAAGTTAAGGAGTTAGGTTCCTGGTCCCTCTGAAATCTATAGACTCCCTGGGGCAATCTCCCCTCTCTTTGTATTTCTCTGTGTCTTCACCTTTTCTTATAAAGATATCAGTCGTGTTGGTGTAAAAGACCTTCTTACTTTAGTGTGACTTCTTCTTAACCAGTTACCTCTACAATGAACCTATAATCAAATGAGGTTCCATAAAAGGTACTGGGAGTTAAGAATTTATCTTATCTTTTTAGGGGACACAATTCAAACCATTACAGGGCCTTTAACTTGCATTCTTCCTTAACCACTTGGAGTTGCTTTATCCTTTTGAGCGATACTAACTTTCACTGTGGTCTCTTATGCAGAAAAGGCACTCAATATATATTAGTTATTTGCTCTCTGAGTATTTTTTATTTTATGAAAAGGTCTCTATAAATAGACCTCTGAATAGGAATGGGAATATGAGAAAGTTAGTTTTGTGCATGTTTATTGAAAAAAGAAGAAGAAGAAGAAGCATCTTGGGTTAGAAAACCACTAAATTCCCTCTGAGGACTTTACACTGAGAGGACATGGAAATGTCATCCTAGTAATGATTGAGCAACCAAAAGATATTAAACGTGATCCCAGACTTGCTCCACCAGCAAGAGGAAAGACTTTTGTGGCTTCAGATGGCTTCTTGTGTGAAATGAGCACCCATCCTTCTCTTGATTCAGTCTAGAGAGCTGGCATATAGTCATCAGGTCCTGGTGGGTGAGAACCCAGGTTAGAGGAGCCCACCGTGTAGTAGACACTCCAGACATACTTGGTGAGTGAGAGACTATCACAGATTATCACTTCACCTGTGAGGAGAAAGAAGGGAGTTTATATTATTATCATCATCATCATCATCATCATCATTCACAGAGGAAGGACCAATTTGGTTGGTATTTTAGCTAAGGGTCAATTTTAATGGGTTTTACCTTATATTAGCACCATTGCCCCCACTAGGTCTTGGTTCTGCTTTGTCTGCCATCTTTTTCTTGATAAGGAAGGGGAACCACTGTAGCTTGGGCTGGGTGTCATGGTCCTCTCCTAGGTGCTTCAGCGATGTGGACATAAGCTGGCTCCTTCCTCTCTGAACCGGGATCCGTAGTCCTGCTTCCCTCTGTGTGTGCACAGAGTTTAATGAGGTTACAGCATCAAGGGAGGCACGTGGTGTTTCCATTCTGTCACGCTGGGAGTTCTAATACCTGGGGCCTCTTAATGAGAAGTCTTAATATGTTATTTCAATTATCTTGTCAGGATTAAGTCAGGAGCAAATAGGGGGATTTTTTTTTCTTCTAAGGTGAGATTACATTTAAATGATAATGATGAATGCCAAAATAATGTGGATGCACACGCCAGAAGAGGCGATGCCCTTCCAGGCTGACTGGGTTTCCACTGGTTGCATGTCATAACTTATCAGCTGTAATCCCCATGTGGAGTGGCACAGAGGGACTCCCAAGATGATAAGAGGACTGAGGACTCCCTCCCTAAGCAGACCCTGGGTGACGAGGTTGCCCTCCATGTGCAGGTTGGGGCTTCTTTCTCTTAGTTTCTGCTCAGATCCAGCTCAGCCTCATCGGGTTTAGCAAATGGAATTGACATTTGTCTATTTTCTCCCCTTATTCTGTGACCTCCCTTCTTCTCATTTTTTAAAGATTAGTATGTCTTTTGAGCAAATCCAAAGATGCCAAGATTCCTTTCCCTGAAAATAGGATGTCTGTTTTGTATAAAATTCCTTTCTATACAGCCTCACCCATATTTGCTTATTTTCTTTAGAAAAGGCCAGATCTTAAAATAATTAGTCTAGGATGAGGGAAAAGGGAAGTGCAGGAATGCTAGGGGTATTTGTAGGAGAAAACCCAGTAACTTGATGTTAACATTACACATTTTAAAGTTTTAAAATAGGCTAAAAATATATGCATGATTCACTACAATCTTATCTGCTATATACAAACTCAGTTACCATTCTGAAATTCTTAGGTTATTACATGTGTGTACACATACTGAGATATATATCTGGATAAGATAAAATGATTAAACTGATTAAATGATTGTGGTAGAACAGCATCGTAAAATGCATTTTCTTCATTCCTGAATGTTGAAATGAAGCAGCCCAGGTGAATCTTGAATCTTACAATTTCTGAAGAATGCCAGAACATCTTCCTAAGTCTATATGATCTATATATGTACATGTTATTTAAAAGTCCCACATATATCTTTGTGACTTCTGAAAGTTTGTGTTTTCAATTGATTACTCTTCTTAGTTAATTTTAAAAATGACACAAGGCTTCACCTTGATGAATGGTAATGGAAAGTCTTCTTTGAATTGGTCATTGAGAGAGCCTAGAAATAGCAAGATAGGGCTCCTTAAAAGAGGGACCAACATGTGGCAATAGGTAAGGGTCATGAAACACAGGTTCTCATTTTCTTTGCTTTTGAATTCAAAAGTCTTTTACTCTTATAAAGGTCATGTATCTATAGGGTTCCAACAAGGACAAAGGAATCAAATTTCCAGTGGTCTTATTTATGGAAGAATATAGTAGGATTAATATTTTGAGGTCATCTTTAAAAGTCAGCTTGAAACAGACTGACTGTATCTGTTATCAACAGTGCTCCAATGACTGCAAACTTCTTTGCAGTACAGGCATTCATATTTTGTACCTGAAAAAAAAAAGATTTTTGCAAAATTAATTGAAACCTCATGATGAAACTCACAAAAGTTCAAGGTATCTTTGGGTGCAGTGTGAGGTTATGTTTTTTGAGTTCAGCAAACAAGATCAATCAAAGCACATTGGGAGTGTTTGTTCCCACCTTACTCATAAATAGGCTCAACTCATGCATCTAATATATTCAATTCTTGTTTTATGGAATATTGCATTAATGATGAGTAAGCATTAAAATTGCTTGTATTTCAAACTTGTTTCATATGATCTGGCACCTTTCAGGATCTCATTTGGAATAAGCAAGCATGCTTATCCTATAATATCACTCAACCTCTGGAGGCTTTTCTTTTCAAAGTCTACTGGTACTTTACAGTGAGACCACCCCTTTTTCCCATGTGGCATTGGATGGCTGTGGTTTTAGCCTCAGAAACAAATGTAAACCAGAAACTTTAGAGATACTTCCAAATCCTCAAAGTTTTCTGGTCAGGTTGGCCAGGAAAAAATCCAAGCCAGAAATATGTGCACAGATTTATTGGAAACTGCTCTGAGGAACAGCACCTGCCAAAGAAAGTGGAGCAGGATTGAACTGGAGATCTGGAATGATCCTTCCAAGTTGCCTGGTACTGGGGCGAGGGATCCAGCCATTTGTATCCCTAGGGGGACCTTGGTCTGTTTAAACAGGCTGGTCTTGGGAGGGGGTTCTTTTAGGCTGACAAGATCCCCAGGGATGAGGAAGTGTGCAACAGAGGAGCCATCAACAGGGTGGACAGTAAACGAATCAGTCTTAACCCATGATCTCAATTGTTCCCAAAAAATTGAAGTTTCCTGAGATGACAGGTATTTAATTGAGAAAATTCTAACCTTAGATATTAGGTGAGGGGATACCAGGAAAAAGGAAGAATCTTTAGGAGGCCTTAAATTCTATTTTCACATTTAAAAATTAATTTTGTTATGCAAAGCAGAAATCTTGATTCGATTGAACTGAAAGACCTAGCCCCCCAAAATATATAAGCAAGAATTCTTAAAATGAAGAGAAAAAAATGCAGATTTAAATTAGCCATACTTTCCTCAAAATGCATCCATTCAATTGGCATGAATATAGGAAAAGTTCAGTTGAAGGAAAAAGAAACATAATATATACCAAGATAGAGTAAAGGGGGAAATGAAGTGGGACATTTTATCTGGAGAGATCTCTGAGGAATAAAAGAGATAACAGCAATAACAATAATGATACCAAAGGCAATGATAATACAGGGGTGAAATAAGTCTTGATAATTACTCACAAGGGCCAAGAAGCCATAAGCTAATCGTATTACGTTGTGTAATAAGTTTGATCTTGCCTGGACTCTGGCTTTTCACCTTGGTAGAGTGGAGCTATGCCAGAGCTTTGAGATTTGGCACCTACAGCACTTGCTCCTTTTCTCCTCCTTACTTTATTTTCTTTTATCCACATCTTTCCATCTTCTCTGTTTTTTCTAAGTTTGGTTCTTTGTTCGCTGTTTTAAAATACATACCTTTTTTTCTATTCAAATCCAGAATAAAGCAGCCCAGAGAGTTTGAAGATGATTAATGAGATTGCTCACTATGCACAACTCAGATTGAATCAAGGGTCATATTAAAGATTCCATTTATTTATTTGTTTTTTTATTTACTATCACAATTTGTCATCTAGACCCTATGCTATATAGTTTGGATCTTGAATGTCCCCAAAAGTCCCATGTGTTAAAAGCATGGGCTCCAGGGAAGCTCTACTGGGAGGTGATGGAAACTTTGAGAAGCAGTACATAGTGGGGAGTCCATAGGTGATTATTCGCATGTCCTTAAAGGGCATTATTTGATATAACTCTCTCCTCACTCCTCTTTTGCTCTCTGGCTCTTGATGAGGTGAACTATGATATGCTACCTCATCCCATGTCCAAAGCAACAGAGTCAATCCATCATTGATTGGAACCTATAGAACTTTGAACATAACTAAATCTTTCTTCTTTATAATTTTAAAGTCTCAGATACTTGTAATAGTAATTGAAAACTGGCTAACACACCTTGGAATTAGTTCAAGAATGATTAAAAATTTGATCTAATTGGGGGTTAGAAGTAACTTTGTTTTATTTTATCATTTTCTGATGAAGAAAAAAAATGCCCAGAGGTTTTATATAAAACAAGGCTGAGAAGGTGGATAGTAGTGGAGTAGACAGATAGAGTAATCTCTCTACTCTGAGTTCCAGCACAAGGGCTTATTCCAGTTTCTCCCTGTGTGAGATTTTGGACAGCTTTCATATTGTTTTTCTTCTGAAAAGTAAAGATTATGATAGTATCAAACTCATAGAGTAATTTTGAAGGTTAGCTGAGTTGAACATCTAACGTGTGTTGGAAAGCATATATTAAGCCCATAAATAAATATCTATTACCCTTGCCTAGTGTTTACCTTTCAATACTGAAACCTACACTTTTCCTCCATGGACAAAAAAGCATGTTCTGAACATTTTCTAATCATTGTTCTAAATTAAAAGTGACCTACTGATTTCTCCTAGAGGTCTTTAGTTATGTAATTTTCTTTTCTATTCCATCAAAATGTTGCATTGGTGGACACCACCTGTCTCATCTCCACACATCTTCCTGTCTGACACATTGTTCTCAAACAAATCTTTCTCACTTAAATTGTTTTTGTAGCATTCTCCTGCTCATAAATGTTTCAGAGACTCCTTAAATGCCAGCCACACTCTAGGTGAGCATTTGGTGCTTTCAACAATCTGTTCCAATCTGATTACTCCTTTACCCTACCTTCCTTTATTAAATAAAAGATTGATAGTGAACCATATAACTAGGCACCAGAGACAGGGTGATAAACAGAGTCTGTTCTTTTAGAACATTGAAACTAATGGATGATCTAATCCTCCCCCAGAAGCATATTACAATAACCTGCCTACCTGATTTAAACCTGTGACTTCCTCTGCCTGGAATGTCTTACATCATTGAATCTGGTCATCTTGTCCACATTACCTCTTACAGATAAAATCCCATGATTGCCTTCTAGCCAGAGAACTGATTCTTACCATGTGTGTATGCAAATATATATGTGTGCACATGTGTGTATGTGATATACACACACGTAAATATTTGTAAATGCTATATATGTAGTATTTTATCTATATACATATATATGTAGATAGATAAATACATGTATTATAGTTAACTATTTACAGTTATCAGTTCTTGATAGACTGTAAGGCCTTTGAAAATCAGTTTTATGTCTGAATGACATTAACACATCCCATAATGTCTGCCATGTTGTCCTGCAAATGAAACCAAACAAATGATCACACAAAAAAAGAAACAACAAAAATAAATAAATAAATAAATAAAAGAAAACGTCTTTGAATAGGTATTTGTCCAAATTGCCTTTCAGAATTATCTTACCCTAAATTTAACTTAAAAACATAAAGAAAGACTGGCCTGGGCGATCTCAGTTGGTGGAAATCAAGAGGGACTTTCCAGTTTAAGAGTGTCCTGATTAATAGGTGCTTTCCTTTTCTAAACTCAAGTTTGGTTCTTTTTAACTCTCTTCTAGGCCTTGACCTTTGGACCTTGCATCTCTGCATTGTCCAGTTTTAGAAAAAATCCTGCTTAATGAGTTTAGAAAGAGCAAACTGCCTTTGAGAAAAAATATCTTCTATCTCATCCAGGCCTGCTTTAGAAAAAGTCCTGGAAGATCATTTAGCCAGAATTGCCCTGTTTCTTAGAAAGGTTCCATCCACCAACTAAGTTTTCATCACAGTCTAAAAGTCAACAGTTTTAATGATGAGTCCAATGTCTCTCCTCTACTACAAAACCCCATGATAATGGCCATTTTAAAATAAATTCTACCCTTTTCTCTCTAAAAATTGTCTCAAATATTTTTCCTAAACAGTGAATACAACTTTACCTTTGATTTGATGAAAGCTTTGTCCAAGGAATTTGAAATAACTATTATTATAATAAATTTACTCTGTGTAGTTTTAGAAATTATTAATGTTATAAGCTTCATCATTCACTGACATCTCAAAAAACTCTCAGTGTCCTTTGCATTGAGTAATGTCTGGGAAAGTTGGTCTGATTATTAGATCAGAAAAAGAAAGTCCACTGCAAAAGTACATTTTAACCTCCATATCTTAGAAATTAAAAGTAAATCAGAACTCCCAAAGTACAAGTGATAGAAACTCACAGGCTGCAGAAAAATTCAACTCTACCAACTTTCTTATGAGATTCTAAATGCCATCGTATGTAGCAGATCCTTCAGTTGCCAAATAGTTAATGAGAAAAACTTTCAGTTCAATAAAAATCACCAGAAGGGTCTGCATAAGAACAAAGGAAAATACCACATTTATCTGACTTAATTATAAATGCAATAGAGTGAAATGAAATTTAGAGAAAATGTGTGATCATAACTTCTCTAGACGTATATCTAGGTTGAGATTGGGAAGTGTTTCTTGTATTTACACCTTTTATGTTGAAATTTTCTTCTTTATATCATTTCAAATGCTTTTCTTTCTGAATTTTTTAACAGCTATCTGTACCTCTTCAACCTTGTGTAATTTCTTTGAACTATGTGGGATATTCCTAGCAACAAAAGAGACAGAGAGGGGGGAAACAAAACAAAACAAAATATGTGACTTTCTCCAGTCTTTATTGTTTTTCTTTTCTTATCACTATTCAAGAATCCAGTAAGTACTTTTTGCTTATCTTTAAAGCCAGAAACTTGTTCGTTCTAATACATAGTTGCAAAGAAAAACACTATCAGATAGTTGTCAAAACATTTCAATCTTAAACACAGTAAGAAAATTGTAAAGGGAAACTATTCTGAATGCTTAAAAACCAAACCCTTCCTTTAGACTCTCTGAAGAGTGAGAAAACAGTAACTTTATAGAGCTTATGTTAATTGGTAAATTACACAAAAGGAAATAGGTTTCTATTGGCTTATATTATTTGCTGAATACACAAAAAGCAACATCATGTTTATATTGCGTTAGATTTTCAGCTCCTGCAATATGCAACTTCACTGAAGGAAATTAGGGAAAAAAACAAATGAGTTGGTCAAAATTCCAAGAAGTGTCTGGGTTTGTGCAGAAAGGTTTGTCCATCTTTAAAAGCCATGTGGTAATGACATTAAAGCACACTATGGCAGAGATTGGGAGTCAGGAAGACAAAGAAAACATCCACTGCATCTTGAGAGGAAATCATGCAGTCTGCTGTGGACAGGAATGGGGCAAAAGGTCAAAAGGCTTCTCCAGGATTGTTTGACCTTTGGAGAGTCAATAAACTCCTCAGAATAAAGGGTGTACACAAACTTGAGCCTTACTGTCATAGCTTCTAATTTCTGATCTTGCATAGCTCAAAAGATTATTGTCAAAAATGAGAAAATCTAGGGGGCAAATACTCTTCAATTTTTGAAGACTCTGGAAAAGGGGGTGTATTTGTTGCCAGAGCTTTCAAAATAGTTTAAAGATGGCATCTGGAAACATTGAAGGGACTGTGTGAAGAAAAAGTGAGGGCAAAATAGAAGCATCTCCCTTCCCCGACTTCTGTTTTAAGTCGACCTCCTACACATGCATGGTTTGACCTTCTAAATATGGAGAAGCAGGGATCGATATCACCACTATTTAAGTTTATTTTTCTTCTCAATACAACAACACAAAAATGAAAATAAAAGAATCAAGTGACATTTCTTTGAAAATCAATTGTTTTCCCTAACACCATGAAAGAGCTTAATACATTCTATAGAAGATAAAGTTGAAAATCACTTAAGAAAAAGATTAACAAATGCACGAAGAAGAATTTAGACCTCATTCTCTTGACATCAAAGAGTATACTCTTCAACTGGCCTCTTAGAGCATGGTCCAATAAAAGTACACCTCAATGTAATAAAGCAACTTTCTGGGGTTAGAACAATATTTGCTTAAATGTCTGAAATTTAACTCAAATAATGGAAAAATGTGACAGTCTAGAAACCTCGGAGTTAGTTTGGTGAGTTTGGTAAGGCTAGAACCAGGGACTCCCAAAGTGTCCTTAGACCATTGCCTCTCCAGCCTTTTCACAGAGTTGGTTTGTGATTGTGCTATTATTTTTATAGGCAGATTCTTTTCCTACGTCAAGTAAGATCGCTTTTGACAGACCTACATCCACATCCTCTAGTTTTAACACCATAAAAAAGAAAAAGAATTCCTTTCCTCAAAATCTAAACATCCTATTAATCCATCATTCTCCAAATTCCAAGTAGTCACACCTGTCACTGAGAGATGCATGTGCAAATAACCACTACTGAGGATTAGGCCAGTTTTCACTTTATGCAAATCTATCCCAGTTCATTACTACTATTTCAACATTGAGTTGGGCTCATTAAATATACTTCTTTACTACCCTGCACAATGTTAAGCTTTGTCAGTAAACAGCACAACAGAAAACTTGCAAGAGGAGGATTTTAATTTTTCTCGATCTGTTTTGCTAGCTCAGCAGGTTTCTGCAGTGCACAGCTTTTCAAATCTTGCTGTGCAATGTTGCTTCACCAATGCCAGCTCCTGCAATGCAGTCTGTTTCTTCAGTACCTGGTACCCAGAATTCTTAGTGGTAAACAACACTCAATGGTTATGAGTGTTCTCAGAATTTCTCTTGGGACATTTTCCAGAACTCCCCTCTTCTCAATTTTGCTACTTGTAAAAATGGTATAATAAAATGACCCACTTCATAGCTCTGTGAGAATTAGCTTAATTTATATAAGTGGAGGGTCTAGAACACATTGAAGCCCTATTGCCTCTAATTACATGGAAGCCCTATGACCTTTTGGTGGAAAAGAAAGAATTGCACTGAATTGAGAATCAAAGTCACATTCATTTCATTATTACAAGAGATGATTTATTTTGTTGTCTCTCAAGCTGGTTAAGTGAAATATATAAAGCATACATTGTAAAAGGCTTCCATCAATTCCCCAACCCACACTGAGCACCTCTATTACACTGCGTAAGCATCAATTTAAACCCAAAGTACAAGCAATGGGTACTATGAAACGGGAAACCTAGAAAAAGGTGTCAGTTTTCTCTTCTTTTGACTGTTGTGTCTAAGCTATTAGTTGCTTGTTTTCCCTCTTCTATGAAAAATGGGTTTCAATATTTAAAATGAAAAGTCGATCAATATTTTATCATGTGTTTCTCCAGAGAATATCTTTTTGTAAGAATGCTTTGCATATCGTCAGTGTTTAGTGTTTAGTTCAACTTCAAAGTAAATTTGTCATTCAACTTGTCATCTCAGAAAGATGTAGCTCATTTATTTTCTGTAGCTTAATTAAGATTTTTGAAATATGAGAGATTATTGCTGCCTAAAGATAAAACTGACAGTCTAAACAGATGAACATTTAACAGTATTCAAAAGAAATGGCTTCCGTTTTCTGAAGGCAGAGTAAGTTCTCTTCCACAGTGTTGGCTGGAGAATTCACCAGAAAATTGAATCACCCTTTAAGGACACAAAGAGGCCTTGCTAGATACGTAGCTGTATAGCAATGTAACTTCATACCTCATAAATCATAATCTAAAACATCCACTGTTTTTAATTGCCCCATTAAATAATTAAGTTTGACTTAAGGAGCAAGTCACACCTCATCCTGGAGAAATTCCAGCATAGACAGGCTAAAAATGTTTGCTTAATGAATACCTATCTTTCCAGAGCTAACTGCTTTCCACAGTTAAGACTATGCACTGGTGGGTATTTTTATTCACTTGAAACCATTCTCACAATGATGTAAATTAGATTAATGAGGGGCTTATAATTTCCTCTCATTAATTCTAAGTTAAGAATAATTACCAGTTCAACAGAAGATTGGTCAAAAGGTTCGGCTGCTCCTGTTTGCCAGTTCATCATTAAAATTGTTGACTTTTAGACTGTGATGAAAACTTAGAAATCTCTACCTAGACTTGCAGATTTCAATTTTTTAAAAAAACAGCAGAAACACAGTCTTTGTGTTTGCAAAGTGAAATCTTATACAGAGTCCCAATATGCAAGGAAGATATTTATGTGTGACATTGGCTATGGCCCAGCTGCAGACCTCTGAGAGATTGATCGTGAAAACCAATGACATTGCACGACCTTTCTCATGTTTAGTTGTGGACATTGGGGCTTCTGCTAGTCCCAGAGGTTTTCCCCATTCATTTTTGAAAAATTATTTCCTTTCATTTAATTTATCTTATTTCCTGGTATTGGAATCAGGTGACTGCTGGTCCACTGAGATCCCAAAGAGCTAACAAACTCCGTCTGAGAATAGGTTCTTCTTACTCTTGTTGAGCAGTGTGCATTTTTCCAGCAAACATGGGAATTACTCCTTGAATCCTGAGATAGGCAAAGACTCTTGATGGTTTTTAGTTGCCTTCCAGGAAGGGCCTGGAGTTATGTTGGATGCATTTCTGTGGAAATCACTGTTCCAAAACTGATGTTACTGCTTGAAACAACCACTTCAAATGATGGAGAACAGAATGCTTCTCTCTCTATTCCAATATTAGGAGAAGGACATGCTGGAAGGAGTGGTGAATACAACAGAACTTCACATTATATTAGTACATTAATTAGGACATAGTTTTTATTTATCTGGAAAGAATCTGTAACTTATCATTTTTGGTAGAGAATGAAAAGCTTGCAGTTTTATGGGTAAATTTGTATGCTTACTCCACAAAGGAAGAGGCTGGATCATTCTCTAATAACGCCATCTTCCAGGGCAAGACACACTCAGTGCTCAGTAACCATTTGTTCAACAATACCAATGACAAAAATTTGCCTGTCTGAAGATGGTAGAGGAGCCAGAGGAGACACACACAAAAAATCTGTGTGTTTTCTTTCCTGAAGGAAATTTTGTGCATGCGCATTTTACTTAATCCCCTGAACAACCATGTGGATTTGAAAAACTCTCACTTTACTAAAGGAAGAACCCATGTCCAAAAAGTGGATGTGACTTATCTACCACCACGTACGAGATCTGGAACTTATAGATCTGAAACAAAGAGATACAGTCTATTTTGCTTTAACATGTTGTTTCTCAAATACTTTGGCAAAAATAAACCTTTTGTATATTAACAATAATGCATACATAATAGAATGCTAGTTAATTTTAACATTTCAGGAAATAATAGAAAATTAAATATGCTTGGTATATATTGGTTTCTACCAATGTATAGTCCTATATCTGTGCTGTTAATTTTCCTTTGATGGAACAATTTAAGAAATACTATCCCTTGTAAATGTTGGAAGTGAAAATGTACTCTCTGAGACTTTAAATCCAATGATCTTTGCATCATGGAACCACATTGTGACATACATGCACAGTGTGCAGTCCTAAAAGGTGTGCAGTTTTTCACATTTTGTTTTGAGAAGGCCCATGAAGCAAAGCTAGAGCCTGTCAGATGTACTTGCTACCCTCCAGGATCTCACTTGCACAGGTTAGGGCATGAGCAGAGAGACTGAAGTTAGATCACTCCGACTCTTGGAATATGTTCTGAACCTTTTTTGGAGCCTGTTGTTCCTGTTGTATCAGCTACTTCTGCAACATTTTGTTTAGCAGCATTCCCAGGAACCAGAGCTGTTTAACTGTGAGAAGAAACAAAAGGTCATTGGTATAAGTTGTACATAATGATACATAACATATATCATTGGTGTTCCTATAACTATGAGGATAGATTGAAGGGATTTCTAAAGAATGTTCCATAATGAATCACTCACCGTGAGGAAATCAGCAGCAAAGTTGAAAAATCCAGTTTGTCAACCTTCATCCACTCAGCAGACCCTCACAGACTTGTTTATTTGAATACTAAGCAATTGATATTTCTTGTTGACTAGAATGGAAACCAGTCTCATGAAAACCTTGCATTAGAATTTGGTGTATGCTGTAAAGCCTGTGAAGGGCCTCAAAATGAGAACATATTTAATTATTTTAGCCTCAGAAAGCCTTGTGGAGCAGGTTTTCTATCAATGGAAGACAACAGATAAAGATTTGTGTTTTGGCAGACTTGCACCACAAGTTGAAACCATGGCAGGACAAAACTGCAGTCTGTGCTGTTCAATATGGTACACTGGTCAGATGTGTCTATTGAATTTAAATCTGGTTAGTGCAACATGTTTGAAAGATACTATTTTGGATCTACTGGGTTAAATAAAACATGTCATTATAATTTATTTTACCAGCTTCTTTCTACTCCTTTAAATGTGACTATAATAAATTTAAAGTATCTCCTAGGCTATTATAACCTATGTATGTACTATTGTGTAATCTGCTGAATTAAATAATGTGACTGACTTAATGCTCCATCATTGGAGCAACTCCAGTTCCTTGGAATTCTTTATTATTGGACCATTAAACAAGCCACATAATCTACCTCTGAAATTTGGGGTGTATAATAAAGAGGACTATTAGTAACTATCCCAGAACAACAGGCATAAATTAGAACCTGAGTATTCAACATGGAAATAATCTCTGAATAATCTCTGTTCAATATGAGATAATTTCATTTTTCATTCAGTTACTTAGACTGTTCCTAGGAATCTGGGACATATCTTCCCTGCTCATAAATCAGGTTCTGGTAACTTTTCAAACAAGTAGAGCTTACTGGTATCACAGTATGATCAGTTCCAAATTTTTTCACCATTGCACACATAGTACACTGATGAATGAATATTTGTTAAATGAATAAGTGTATGAAGGCACACAATTATTCCATCATCCCGGAATTTATTAATGAGAATTTATAAGTTATTTTTTTTTTGTATTTAGGAAAGATTTTTCAAAGGGTTGGTTTGGTTTTATTAAAATAATATATTATGCAATAAAATTTAAAAAAAATTGAAAACAATGTGTGTTTTTTAAATGTTTATGCCTAGTTAATTTTTTATTTTATTTTTTTGCTTCTAAACCTACCATATGATAACAATTATTTTGAAGGAATCTAAATGTGAATGATTTATAAATATGGTGATTCTTAGATTTAAAAAAAAAATGTTTCAACATTGTATAAAAATTTACACTACAACTCCAAACCTGAATTATTATTTTTTTACTAAAATCAAAAGACTGTTTAAACTCTCACAGGTGAAGCACTCTTGAATATTACCCTTATTTAAATTAAAAAATATGAAATTTTCTTATACTTTTGATTCTTCTGGCAACTTATTTATTTTTAAATTTACCCTCCACCCCACTTGAAAGGTACTATTAAAGAAATGATTATTTTTTTTAAAGAGACAGAGAGAATTTTTTTAATATTTTATTTTTTAGTTTTCGGTGGACACAACATCTTTATGTTATTTTTATGTGGTGCTGAGGATCAAACCCAGTGCCCAGCACATGCCAGGCAAGCGCACTACTGCTTGAGCCACATCCCCAGCCCAGAAATATTTTGGGGGATGCCTGTTTAAACAGATTCAACCATAAAAGTGATTATCAGGGATTTCCTGCCAGCAACACTGTTGGGTTCCATTGACCTTACTAATAGTCAACAGGGTAGATTATGTTGCTGGTTTTATGCTCCAATAATACTCTGTTAAAGGTGTTGATATCATTGTCCCCATAGCTGGGAGGTTCACTCCCAGGACTGGTTACAAAAATGTGGATCCCAAGGCAAAATGAAATCCTAGGGCCTCTTTTTCAAAAGTTACTAAGAATTTCAGATAATGACAGCAGAACTTTAAATCAAAAGCAATGTCCTACTAAGCATGGGGCCTGTATGATTACACAGGATGTGTACCCTGTTCATGCCCTTGTCTAGGTTTGGATTCTGCAATTTCTACCTCATTTACTTGATTGAATTTCATATTTAATCACATCCTAAGTGATTCATGTGCCTTTTCATTATTCCATAAAAACATTTGATTATAAGAAAATATCGCTTTTATTTTGTTTTGTTCTAATAGTATTTTCCCTGTGGTGGACAAGACATTAAAGTGAAAAATCTCAATAACACCTATAGAACTTTGATTTTCTAAACACATTTCATGTAGGTACATTATATGATTTGGACACTGGAGTTACACAAATAATGGATTAGATTGATTTGCCTGGTATTGTTATGTTTGTTATTATTTATTTGAGCATGACCTATAGGAACTAATTTTCCTTGACTTTTGAATTATATTTTAATGAAATCATATTAAACTGGTTTATATAGCCTATCCAGGCTAATTTTTACTTTTTCTTAGTTGTCAATGAGTAATTTTCACATGCATAAGGATAGTGAGATAATAGGCTTGCCATACTCTATGGCTGAAGTTGACAATCTCTGCTCTTAATTTTAAATAATAAATTATTTGATTTTGTGCTATTTAATGGAGAATACAAAGTATATTAAAGAGCATCTAATATAGGCAAAAATAAAGTATAAAATAGAATCACATCTGAAATGTCTATTGAAAACCACTGAACGTGAGTCTCTCTAATTATTTATATCACCCATATACAACTTTTGTCAGAAATAATAGTGGAGGGCCTAAGGTATCAGGCATTTTTCCATTAGAACCTCATCCAAGAATTGGTATTGATGATGATTCAAGGTGATTCAGGGGATGAACTAAGGGTTGATCTACAAGCTCATTTTAGTAACTTCAATCACCTGAAGGGTACATAAATTCTCATGTGACAGTTGGTAGGACATGGCAATCAGAGGTAGCTGTAGTTATGTGTTTGTCAATACTGTGTTCTCTGCCTCTCAGCTCCTTTCTGATTTTTTTTAAACCTGGATGAATTTAGATTATTAACTAATTATTCTAATTGTCATATTGTCCTGCCTCATTCTGGCAGGTTAGGAATATAACCTGCATTAAGTATTTTTCATTACTTTCGGAAGAATACTATATTTATTATCAATTTATATTTAAATCAAATACAATTTGGGAAAGACATTAGCTTTTCAAATATATTTTTGGGCTGTAGCACAGTAAGTTGAGTTCACCTGTCACAGTTTATCTGGAATCTAATTGGGAGAGATCTTATAGCAAGGATGACATTCATCATGTCACCACTGAAAAACTCTATCAAAATCTACATTTATTTCACTATACCCCTGTCTGATCAAATCCATCCGAATCTAAAATTTTCTAATTCCAAGGACTGACATGATGACAGGAAACAGCTGGTAAAAGGCCCCAAGGTGCCTTATGATCTTTTGTGTAATTATAGGCAGTTTTCTAAGAATATTCAAAGGGATTACTTACAATTATAGTTTATTATGATATCATAGCTTTTCCCCCCAGAGTGGATAGTCAAAATTTATAACATCCCTTATTGTGGAGATATTAATACCAAGTTTCTTTGCAAGAGCAAATTACAAAAACGGCAAAGGCAGCATAAATCCATCTCTATTAGGCTTATTCTCTTCTTGTATTCAGGAAGGAATTATGATGAAGCTAAGATTACATGTATGTAAATTGAAAAACTCAGAGCCAGCCACTATAACACACACCCAATCAATCAAAAGTATTTTTCTTTTCTGCAAATGACCTCACATGTTATATATTACCTCATATGATTTTTACATCAACCCTATAAAGTGACAATAGCTGGTATTTTATTTGATAATACTCAATCTTGGCCTTTCAAAGTTATTTTCTCTGGTAACTGTTATGATGAATAGAAATAGAAACAGACTTTTAGCAAGGCCCTAAGCAACTTAGCAAGACCCTGTCTCAAAAAAAAAATAAATAAATAAAAATAAATAAATAAATAAATAAATAAAAGGCTGGGGATGTGGTTCAGCATTTAAGTACCTCTGGGTTCAATCCATGTTACCAAAACAAACAAACAAAAAAACTAAAACAGACTTTTTTACTCTAAATTCATTTTTATTTCTTTAAAAAAGAGTAAAGAAACTAACTTTAAAAAAAGTTATCTTTGTAATAGTGGAATGTGTTTAGTGCTGGGCAGGCAGTGGCTTATTAGATATTTCTAGTGATTGGATTTTATACATGATTTTACACACATCAACAGGGTCATTGTTACCTTTACTAAACAAGGGAAAAATATTTAAAATTCAGTAAGGAAGAAAAGATATGTCCTCTTATTTTGATCAAATTTATCTAAAAGTAGACAGATGAATCAAATAAAATAGATTTTTGCTTAATTGTTACCTATCATACTCTAAAGAAGATTCAGTGTTGTTCTCTTGTTATATCTTTTATTGATATAGGAGTAGCATTTTTAGTACCATAAGTCTATTGAACATTGTGTGTCATTTATTAAATTTATGTAGCATCATTGGAAAAGATGGAAATATATTATACTTAATTGAGTTAAACAAACATTACAAAGAAATTGTCTGATGGGATTTTATAATGCTTAAATATATCAAGTGTATTAGAAGAGAACATTTTGGGAGTGCTAGAAATGTCTCTCAAGCAAAGACAGGTAGTTGCAAACAACAGATTCATGATAAATTACACAGAAAGGGAAAAAAATAATGAAATACATGAGTTTGTCTTACATAATCTTGGAGTGGGAAATATAGGCTGTCAAATTCGAAGCAAAAATTCACATCTCAATCCTCTTTTTTAATATTTGCTTGCTTTTTGTTATTGTTGTTTTTTTTCCCTGCTTCTCTGTAGACATGAGTATGGAAAAGCCATTGATATTTGGCCACCAGAAAAACCTCACTGGCATTCATGATTCCCAGAGAAGAAAGGATATGATTAGCCAAATGTAGCAATTCCCCTCAACCTCTTGCTATTTTATCAAGGTTACATACAAAAATCATGAGGACCTGGTCTTATCTTTGTTCCTTGTTCAGAGCAGGGGAAAGTTTTCCAAAGGTTTTAATGGAACAGGAATAACATCCCCAAAGTATCTTATTAATTTCAAGTTACTGTGGGTCATTGTCTGATCTCCTTTCAAGGCAATTATTTTTTAAGCAAAATTTAATTCAATAAAAAGGGTTAGTGCTTTATTTTTGGGTTTGGATTGATTTATTTTGTTTAATTTATTGTATTTTTTACATTTCACTTGAGAATACTCATTCATACCACATTCTAAAAATTGTACAAGAGTCAATCAGCATTTGGATCATTGAGCAAAAATTTGTTTTTTAAGGCATATGAAAGTTACAGTGCTGAGAACTTCAAATGAAAATTACAGTGCTGAGAACTTCAAAGAATTAAAAAAAATTATTCAGAAAAGAATTCCTTACTCTCCACAAAGATTTGCTCTTTATAACTAGAGTTAACATATACATACTGGACACAATCAATTCAATACTCATTGTCATTTACAAGTTCATAAAACATCTGTTAATAGTAGATAATTTATTATAGAGGCAGCCAGTTAGCTATCCAATCCAATAATCATTCTGCCCTTTATCTTTACTTTGCAGTGCTGGGGATTGAACTCAGGGCCTCCCACATTCCAGGTAAACTCTAACCTCTACCACCAGGCCATATCCCCAACTCTCCCCATTTCGCATTTAAGAATAGGTTCATATAGTTGTATGTGCATATATATGTGCATAACTGAAATTATGCTTTCTTTTACCTTCCCTTTCAGATAGGAGAGGTCAATTATGTGAAAGCACAAGCTGTAGTTGGTGCTTCTGGGAAAGCTCTTTAAAAAAACATCTCAGAGTTGTCTATTATGGCCATGGCTGAGGGGTGGATTCTGGACTTGCCCTCTGACTACTGGAAACTCTAAAACGTTTCCACCCCAAACTGATATATATTTTCTTAAATTTATCAGACAGATTTCATTTTATTTATAATGATTTGAACAGTAGGAAAAACAGGAGTGTCATCTTTAAGAGACAAGAAGTACAGGAGATGGTGACTGCATTTTCCCAGGAGCTCTGGGTAGGGCTCATAATTAACCTTGGTGCATAGGGTGGAGTTCAGGTAGCTCACTGAGCTGTGGAAACAGAAACTGGGATTTCAACCTGCTGAAGTGTTCAATGTTGCTGGAGTGTATCAGAGAGGAGGGCGCTGCAGATGAGCAGGCCTAGGAGTCTTCATGGAAGTTCAGAGTATGTCCACAGCCAAGGTATTTACTGCATGAACAGGATGGGGCTCAGCAGAGAATAGGTCCTGTGGAGTTGGAAGTAGAGTAGAGACACCAAAGGATGCAAAGGACTCAGAGGCATCAGAATTCTGGCCCAGCCAGAAAATAGAGAACTCTGTGAGAAGCTCAGGCTTTCAGTTGACATGTCATAAATGCCAGGCATTTTGATTAAGGACAATGGAGAAAATTGTGATAGATTACATTAGCCCTAAAAAAATAAAGCCATGAATGACAGGAATCAAAAGGGCCCTAAGATAATTTAATGGCCTGTAAAAGTAATCAAACAAATATAAAAACACAAAAAACCTTTTAAAGATAAGTGTTTGGTTTTTTTTTTTTTCAAAATTGTTAATGTAGTATTAAACTGGTGTAGGACAGATAAGAAAGAGAGAGCAAATTACCAGTAATTTTAGAAATGAAAGATATCACTACAGAAGCAAAGGACATTTACATTTAAATGTCTGTAAGGAAATATTATAAACAGCTTTGTGGCAATTCATTCAACAGCATAGAAAGAATGGAAAAAAATTCTTGAAGATGAAAATCTCTTCAAATTGATATTGATAAAAATAGAAAAACTTTATTATTGTCATTAAATAAATGGAATTTATAATTCAAAATCTCAGAGCAAAACATCCAGGGTCTTTATGAGTTCAATAGTAAATTCTATTAAACATTTTAGGAAAAACAATCCAATCTTAAGTGAACTTTTTAGAAAATGAGTTATAAAAATATATTTCTAACATTTCAAGAAAATTAAACTATAAAAACCGATATCACTCAAGAATATCAATACATTTGACAAAATACACATGCAATTTTCATACACTAAAAGGCTACATGTGTTGTTACTGGACCCAAGTCTGGTTTCTGGCCACACTACAGGCTAATGAAGTTGAGAGCCAAGGGGTAGAGGCCAGGAAGCTGACTTTATTGGAAAGGAAAGATGGTTGAGAAGTTGAAAGACTTTTGTCTCAAAGTCCATCTTTCCAGGAAGCTGATTTAGAAGAGGTTTATATAGGTGGATGATGGGCATTCCCAAATGGGTGGGCATCTTCTCACAGTGGGTGATGGGGAATTGCAGGGTGGTGGGTGGGTGGATGCTTTCTCAAAGAGGGTGGGCCAGATGATGCACATGTGATCCTCACACCTTGTTTCAGTTTTATATCTCTAAAGAAAAAAGGTCATCATTTTCTCAGGTTATTCTTTTTACTGATTAAATTTCTAAGACAGGGAAGAGAATGGGGACTGCACCAAGCCTTCTTATTGAGTATCATACTTATGGTAATGAAAAAAAATTCATATATATATCCTTAATGCTCAGTTTCAATTTCTCTTTGTAAAATGTTCATTCCACAGTCTGTGGGAGGTGGGTTGACATCTCAAATCTTGCTACTCTTGGTGGACTAAGCTTTGGAATGGAAAACAGAGTGGATCAACCTGACTTTGACAGGACTTGAACATAGGTAGCTACTTGGTGGTGAATTTTTCCATTTTCATCACAAAGTACTTTAGCACACACAATGTGAGATCATTTGGATAATTTAAGCTACATTCTAAGCACAATTACACAGATCAGGAAATTACATCCCAGGTGGCCTTACTAACAAGCACTCCCCACAAGTGCTACAACAAGACATTACAGGTCCTTCAACCATCTTTTTATCTCTCATCAACTCCACTTTGCAAATAATTAAATTAATAACTTATTTCTAAAAATATTCTGTCATTGGTGAGTGAAATAAATCATGACCCAAATAGTTTCTTGGCTTTTGTTCTTAAATCATATATCCATTCATCATAGAAATATGCATACTATGTATAATTACCTCTGTAATCTCCCACTGCATGTAAGTATCCTGGGAATTCTTTTGAATCACCACTACTTTATTCACATGTATATTTAATATATTCAAATCTGTTCTCTTAGGCCTAGTATTTTTTTTTTAATATTTCTAGTATAGCCACTCATGGACAATTCAGTCTAATTAACAGAACTCTTTATTCAATTTAATCAAAATGCAAAGGCCAAAATTTAAATTCAAAAATCATAGTTTACAATTTGTTTTAGTAAGTAAATATAAAAGCTGACTGATCAAGCAGATGTAGGACTCCTGTCACAAAGACAGTCTTTCTGGGAAGCTAAATTAGGAGTGCTTACATAGGCAATTGGGTGTTCATGGACTGGTGGGTGCCTTCTTACAGTGGGTGGGCCAGAAGATGCACATCTGTTCCTATCATCTTTTTTTCAGGTCTTCAACACTCAAGAACAAAGGTCATTGTTTCCTGGAGTTATTCTTGTCACTGATTAGTTTGCCTATGTGCAATTCTTGGACAGGAAGTGGTCAGAGTAGCTGCCTGAGGCCCTCCTAATGATTGCCAAACTCATGGTAATGAACAAAAAAACTTCCTTAATACTTGGTTTCACATGTATTGTTGAGAAAAGATTTTTAAAAATCTACAAAATGAAGATATATACCGTGTATATGCTGCTTGGAAAATTCAATACTGTTAAGAGGTCAGTATTCCCCAAATCGATACCAGATTCAAGTACATCCCAATAAAATCCTAATAGACACTTTGTTTTTTATAGAATTTGACAAATGAAGTCTAAAATAGCTATATGTAAAGACTAACACTTCCAACAGGAAATATAGAACAACTGTTTTACAATTTTGTGATGAGCAAAGCTTGTTTAGAACAGACTACATTAGCCTTACAAACTTAATCTTTTTAAAAATTAAAAGATATTATTAAAAATGTATTTGAAATTGTCATTGCTAACAAAGCTTATTCCACAAAACATAAATAACTACAAAATTCTGAAATTCAATGTACAAATTGATCAGTTTAAAACTTGCAAAAGACTGACTAGTACTCAGCTATTCCCCTTCTCGGTCTATTCCCTAAAGACCTAAAAAGAGCATGCTACAGGGACACTGCTACATCGATGTTCATAGCAGCACAATTCACAATAGCTAGACTGTGGAACCAACCTAGATGCCCTTCAATGGATGAATGGATAAAAAAAATGTGGCATTTATACACAGTGGAGTATTACTCTGCATTAAAAAATGACAAAATCATAGAATTTACAGGGAAATGGATGGCATTAGAGCAGATTATGCTAAGTGAAGCTAGCCAATCCCTAAAAAACAAATGCCAAATGTCTTCTTTGATATAAGGAGAGTAACTAAGAACAGAGTAGGGTCGAAGAGCATGAGAAGAAGATTAACATTAAACAGGGATGAGAGGTGGGAGGGAAAGGGAGAGAGAAGGGAAAATGCATGGAAATGGAAGGAGACCCTCAGAGTTATACAAAAGTACATACAAGAGGAAGTGAGGGGAAGGGGAAAAATAATATAAGGGGGACAAACAAATGTCAGTAGAGGGAGCAGAGAGAGAAGAGGGGAGGGGAGGGGAGGGGAGGGGGGATAGTAGAGGATAGGAAAGGCAGCAGAATACAACAGACACTAGTATGGCAATATGTAAATCAATGGATGTGTAACTGATGTGATTCTGCAATCTGTATATGGGGTAAAAATGGGAGCTCATAACCCACTTGAATCAAATTGTGAAATATGATATATCAAGAACTATGTAATGTTTTGAACAGCCAACAATAAAAAATTAAAAAAAATAAAAAAAAAAATAAAATAAAGAGAGACTTTAATAGTTGCAAAAAAAAAAAAAAACAAAAAAGTGTAGATTACTAATAATCAAGTCGAATAAGAGTTACTATCACATCATCAGGGAAATGGGAATTAAAATCAGTATGAGAGTCATACTGCCATAAGTATAATTTTAAAACTTTCCAAACCATATATAAGTAAGAATATGCAACACTGGGTATATTGTAAAATAGCAATATAAAATATTACTATCACTTTGGAAAACTAGCAGTTTTTATAAAATTAAATATACTGTGATTGTCAATTCCAATCTTAGGTTTTTACCCAAATGTCTACAAAAAACTTTGTTGGTGAATGTTTTTTTGTAACTTTATTCATAATAGCCCACAAATGTAAACATTCCAAATGCTGGTTATCATCACGGTATATTTATATAATGAAAAACTACTTCGGTATTTGTAAGCAATATGCTGATAATAAATGCAACACACAAAAAAATCCAAATACTTTATACCTACTATATGATGCAATTTATGTGAAACGCAAAAATTTACTTTGAGATAAATCTACAAAGTAAGAAGTGAGGATGATGTTCTCTATTCAGGGGTAAAAATGGATGCAGAGAGAGCATGTGAAAACTATCAGAAGTGATAGAAATACTCTATTTCTTGTTTGGAGCCATAGTTTTATATTCTGCATGTGTCAGAGCTCAAGAAGTTGTACAAATTCAAATCTCCACATTTCATTACATTTCAAGTAAATTTTACTTCTAATTAAAAAAAAATTGAGTGATAGACAACTTATCCATTCTCTGTATCTCATTTTTTCTTTTCTTTTTTTGTTCTGAAAAATGAATCTAAAGGTGCTTTACCAGGGATCTACATCTCCAGTCCCTTTTTATCATTTTATTTTGAGATAGGGGTCTCACTAAGTTGCTAAAACTGGCTTTGAACTTAGTGTCCTCCTGTCTCAGCCCCCTGAGTAGCTGGGATAACAGGAATGTACAGCTATGCCTGACTTTTAACTCTACTTTCTTCTTTCTTTTTGTTCTTAGAAAGCAGACCTGTTTCCTGAGACTCCAGGAACTATATTACTTTAAGTTGACTTTAAATATGTAAGTACTACGGATGATGAAGCAGGAAAAGATGCAGAGCTTAAGCCCCTAATACATATGCTCTGATAGTTTTGAATTGGAGTGGTTATTTCAAACCTTTTTTGAAAGGAAATAATATTTATTATTTGGATTTTTCTGTTGTATGTGTTGAATGTGTTCTTAATACTAGATACATAGCAAAAGAATATAGATGTATGTAGGTGTATATATATCCTACTTACCTCACTTAATATATACATATAAATATGTATGTGTATATATATATATATATATATATATATATATATATATATATATATTTTATTTAAATGTACTATAATCTTCCATATCATGCAGCTTAGTTACCTGTGGTCAACTATTGTCCAAAACATATTTCATAGAAACCTCCATGAATAAAGTGTTAAATTATGTACTACTCTGAGTTCTTCTGGCTTCTGTCCTATGTATGATGTGAAACATCAAGTGTATCCACACTGTGTATGCTAGCTATTTTTTAGTCACCTAGCTAGTGTGTTTGTTATCAGATCCATTATCAGTATATTATGGTGTTTGTGTTCAAGTGACCTTTATTTTATTGTATAATGACCTAGGGTACTAAGTCAAGATGCTGGCAATTTAGATTAAAAAAAAAAGAGAGAGCAGCATAATGTTCTTCCTTTAAGTAGAAAAATAAAAGTTCTTCACTGAATGAGGCATGAAAAAATATCTTATTCTGAAGTTGTTGTTATCCACAGTTGAGTTAATCTTCTGTTTATGAAATTGTGTTGAAGAAAAGAGAAATGTTTGGTACTTTTGCTATTGTACCACAAAAATGCAAAAGTTATCAACTCTACTGTGACTAAAAGATCTGACAAGAACAATTAGTGGAGGAAAATTTATTTGGGAGCTTGTGGTCTCTGTTCATAGACAGCTGGCTCAACTCCTCAGGGCTTCAGGTGAGGCTGAACATCAAACTGGAAGAAGGTGGCAGAGAGAAGCAGCTCACATGGTGACCCAGGAGCGGATAGGAACTCCATTCATCAGATACAAAATATGTACCACAAAGTCATTCCCCCCAGTGCCCACTTCCTCCAACCACATCTTACTTGCCTTCAGTTACTACTCAGTTAGTCTTTATTAGGGATTAATTCACTGACTTGGTTAAGGCTTGAATAACCCAATCATTTCACCTCTACACCTTCTTGGATTCTCATACGCGAGCTTTTGGGGGGATACCTCATATCCAAACCATAACAAATGCTGAGTTAAGATGGAAGAAGAATTAAATTTGTGGGTGAACAACATGAACAGAAAACAGTTTTCAATGGATGGCAATATTTTGTGTAAAAAAAAATTTAGTTTACAATGAAGACTTTAGCCACAGATTCTCTAACGTGAATAACGCCAAGACATTTACTGATATTTATTATAAAAAATGATTACATGGATTTAAAAACAGGTATGGATTGAAAAACCAAATGATTATTAAAAAAAAACTTTCATTTGCTGATGAAGTTGCTACCACATTTCTGGCAGTGTTGAAAAAGTTGATTAACAAGGAAAGATACCATCTATTCTGCCTGGCACGGTAGTGCATACCTGTAATCCAAGTGGCTCAGGAGAATGAGGCTGAAGGATTATGAATTTCAAAGCCAGCCTCAGCAACTTAGTGAGGCCCTAAGCAACTAAGTGAGATCCTGTTTCTAAATAAAATATTTAAAAAGTAGCTAAGCACCCCTGTGTTCAATCTCCTGTACCAAAATAAATACATAAATTAAATAAAATGAAATAAGAAAAGAAAAGATATGATCCAAAAAATGTTCAGTTGTGATAAAACCGGGCCATTCTATGAAAATATGCCCAATTGAACCACCATTCACAAAACTCCAAAGGAGTCACCAGATCATAGAACATGGAAGTACAGATGGACTGTGATACTACACAGCATTGCTGAAGAGAACATGATAAAACCAGACACAGTGTGCATATACTCTCCAAAAACAACCAAAATCTGTATTTTGAGAGAGAAAAAGAGACCACATTCACATAACTTTTATTATAATAAACTGATATATTTCCATTTTATTGTTAATCATTGTTATTAATTTGTACAGTGCCTTACTTAAAAATTAAGCTTTATCATAGGTTGGTTTATATAGGAGAAAACAGTATATGTGGGGTTTGGTACTATCCATGGTTTTAGGTATCCTCTGGAGTTTTTGGAATAAATGTCCTATTGATAAGAGGGAATTATTCTACATTAAAGTCTCACACACTAACCACCACTTATCTATTGATAGGTTGAATAGAAATATGTGTAAGTTCATCTAATGTACTCAATTCGATTTAAGCAAGACTACATATCAAATGTTGAAGATTGGCAATCCCCCAAAAAACCCTAATGAAAAAGAAAACACAATCCACTACACATTTCTATGTCTTCTTTTGCAATGGTTAAGATATCAATTCCTACAATTTAAGGTCGTGTATGGAGGGATGGGACATAGAGTTCATGATGGAAATACAAAAATCACCTGAGTTCATATTCAATATAACAATTTTGAATGGTATGTTATTGTTTGAATGAGATATCCTCCCGCAAAGCTTCCTGTACATGTAGGAATGTTAAGAGATAAATGACTGGATTATGAGAGCTGGGCCTTATTCCACCCTAGGTTGAACAGACTGACTGAGTGGTAATTATGGGGACTCGGGGCATAACTGAAGGAGGTAGGTCCCTGGGCATCTGCCCTGGAAGAGACTGTATCTTCCCTGCAGCCTCTTCTCTCTGTTTCCCTCTGCTTCCTGACCCTGACATGACCTGAGCAGCCTTCCCCATGATGTTCAGCTTCACCTCCAGCCCACAGCAATGGAATCAACTGTCTATGTACTGAGACCTCTGAAACCATGAGCACTAATAAACTTTCCCCACTTTAAGTTGTTCTTGTCAGTTATTTTAGTCAGTGGGACACACACACACACACACACACACACAAACCTTAACTAAAATATGGTGTCTCTATTATGCAGGGAAACCACTGAGAATACTGAGAGTAATTCAACATGTGGTTATTTATTTCCCTTCCTTTCCTTTCCATCCCTACCCCTCCCCTTACTTCTTTTCTCCCCTTTTCTTCTCAATTCTCCCTTTCCAACCCATCCCCATTCCTTCGCTCACTTTCCTCTCTTCCTTTCATTTTCATTTTCACTCTTTTTAAATTTTTACCACAATGTATATTTTATGGCAATACTAAATAGCCTGTTATATGTAGATGATCTCATGTATACATTAGGAGAACAATGAGTTCCACTACAAGGCAGCCTTGTTGTATCATGGTCCTTGCCAGGACAAGCTGGCTGAGCCCTGTATTTGAGACTGCACTGTCACATTATCTGAATATGTCAGTTCACCTATTAATAGCACAAATTTAGGAAAGACCAATGAGATGCTGCCTACTGTCATTCATGTTAAAGTCTTTTTAAATCATGAAATTAAACACAAGGGAGATGTCACCATGTGCATTCCAGATGCTTGGTGTATTCTATAAGGAATTGGCTATTTGTAACTGTGGAACAGTATTGTAATACAGTTGGTTACCAAAGACCTTCCCATACACATTTCACTCTTCATATTGTGGGATCTTTTCCTGTGAATATGCTCACTGATGAATCCATCCATTTTCATTGATCAACCATTATGTGCCAAGATGTGGCTTTGTGGCAAAATACTTTAAATGTTTAAAATCCCTTCTTAGAATGAGACTTGAAAGATTAAAAGAAATAACATCAATTAACACATGGCTTTCCTTTGGTGGTGATGGGTAACCTAGTACAATAAATGGAGACCCCATGTTTATATATAGCACAAGAAATAAAACAGAAGTATTCCATTGCATTATGGAAAATTTTGAAAATTGAAAGCCTATGTTTACAAGTAATCTATTTGATCTGTTGAGTGAATTCTCTTTACTGAGTCCTTAATTCCAACTGAATATTGCATTTTAAGATTTTAAATGAAATTAAACTCAGAAGTCAAGTAGAATTTTGCTCAAAAAGATTTAATAATGTTTTCTTGTGTTAAAGTTGTCTTCATATTTAATATCAGTAGCTGTAAGATTATAAAAATACAGAAATATTCTTTAAAATGTGAATAAAGGTTAAGGATGTCTCAAATGGTGACACTAAAATTTCCATTAATTCTTCAGATATTCTTCATAACTTAACAACAAATGTCATATCCATTTTTAAGATATTTTTAAAATGAAATTTAAATTTATTAGTGTAATGATTTTATGCACTTGGAATGTATTTGGAGTGCACACTATTATGCTAAAACAAGTATTTAAAAGAATTATTAAATTAAATTATTATTAATAATTAATAATAATAATTATTATTATTAAAACATAATATGTGAGAAGAAATTAATAAAAAGCATTTAAATGCTCTGTGTGAATTCAAATCACTGAGTAAATTTAAATCACAATCCATAGTGTGGGGAGATATTACAGTATAATCTTTCATCCCTACTGATTTTTTAGTGATGGTCTAAAACCACAGAGGCCTAAGAAAGCTAAAACATGCATATACACATATATGTGTTTGTGTGTATGTATATGTTTCACAAACACATATATATGCACACTCACACACACACGTATTAGTTAAACTATATGTAAGACACCCTGATATTGATCCCTTGAGAGATACCAGAAAGACATGTTTAAGACTATTTATAACTACTTCATAAAGGAAGCTGTGGACATCAGGAACTAACCTGGGATTTACTAGCAATAAAATGTGTCAAACAAAATATGCTCACATCTTGGCAGCCAGGAAGCAGAAACAAAGAGTCCTCAAGGAAGGGACTAAGGACAACATATAACTTCTAAGGGCATCTGCCCTGTGACCTAATACATCCAACAAGTTTCTACTTCCTACAGTTTCTACCTTCTACAGTTTCTGCAATAATTCTATCCAACTATGAATCCATTAATTAGTCCACCAAGGCCAGGGTTCTTATGATTCAATCATTTGTTCAAAGCCCTACATCTGAACATTGCTGTACTGGAGACAATGTCTTCATCTGAACCTTTGGGAAAATTCTAGATCCAAACCATAACCGTCAGTTCATCCTGTAAACATTCAATATAATATATTACACAGACTTAATACTTTTTTAAAAATCCAAGTCATAGCATCTTTAATGAAATAACAGGAGTAGATCACAGATAAAAGATGATTTATTTTAAAGAAGTGGGCATGTTTGAGATAGGATAGGATAGGTCAGATTGGATATGCATAAGTCTGCAATAGTTCAACAGTTGTTGTATGAAATCAATTATAGTGTACTTTATATGGTCCAAGTGGGTAGGGAAAAATGAATGGATACAAGAAAGACATAATTGGATCCCACAACAACAAAAAACACATGAACCTCAAGAGCGATCCATATAGTAATTAGATGTATTGCCTCAAACACAAGAAAATTCCTTAATCTTTAAAGGGTTCCTACAATTTACTTAGTAATTAATTTCTTTCTTTTTGAGCTTTACATATATTTTATAACTTTTTCTACCAGGTAATGTGCACAATCATGGTGATACACAAATTTACCTAATATTTAATATTTACATAAATATCTTCCTACAAGTATAGATGGATTTATTGATTATTGTAAAAAAAATATCCTAAACTTCGTGACCTAAATGGCCAATTCATTAGTTTTGGGGGTTTCTTTGGTAATACACTCAGACAGAACAGTTTAGTGATGATTTTATATCCTCCACAATGTCTGGGGATGTGGCTAGAGGGCTCAAAGCGGCTTGCTGGACTCATTTGCTCTTGCTTGACAGTTAGCTGAGACGTGGTTGGAGCTGGTTCCAGGATTATGCATAGATGTCCTGTTCCTAGGCCTGGTCTTCCTGACAAGATATGGGATAGTGACCAAGGCAAGTGTCACAAAAGGGAGAAAGAACTTTGAAGTGAAATCTTTTCAATAACTTAGCTTTGGAATAAGTAAGAAAGTATTATTTGTTTCATATTCCATTGGTTGAAACAAGTTACAAGACTAGCACATATACTCAGAGAGTGGTTAGTTAAATTGCAAAAAGAGCACCTGAAATGGTGTATGTACTTAAATACTGTATCACAGTAGACCTTAAAATTAATACTTAGTGGGCTGGGGTTGCAGCTCAGAGGTAGAGTGATTGCCCCGCACATATGAAGCACTGGGTTTGATCCTCAATACCACATAAAAATAAAATTAAAAAAGGTATTGTGTCATCTATGACTAAAATTTTTTTTAATTAGTTCTTATTATTTATTTTTCTTATTTTACAAAAAAATGGTGTCACTCATTAAAGATATATTTACCAAGGTTAATAGTCACGTTGCATTCTTTAAGGTGTGAAAATACAAAGTAATGTGAACTCTTGTCACACTTGTTGAGAAACTCATTTTGAATGAAAGGAGATGTAGAGATGAAAAGTTAAGACAATGTGATATAATTGCCAATATATTTTGGGTCTTGATAAGGTACAATGGGAAAAAAATAAAGATGGATACATAATAAAGTTTTATTAATGAAAATTTTTAGAATCTGTTTGATCAAATTATGACTTTTTTCCTCTGGAAACTACCTCTGTCTCCAATATGGATCTAAAGTGTATTACATCCATTATGTTAGGTTGAGCACATGGTATACAATTTGCATCATGATACTCTGCTCTTTAAATTGTTGATTAGAGAAGAAATACCTCCTTCATTAAAAAAGGAAAATCAAGTGGTAAGCCACAGTCAATCAGATTCTCTCTGGCATATGAAAATGCATACATGGAGACAGAAGGATTTGAACAGATGAGCAAGATTCCAAAAAAATGTCCTATAATTTTTGTTAAAATGGCTAGCACTTCCCTGATTTCCAACCTTTCTAAAACCTGGGTTTTCATGTTTTCCAAGAAATGTCACAATTTTTTGTGTGTCTTATAGCTGTGTGTGTATGTGTGTGTGTGTGTGTGTGTAAACGTGTGTATGAATGAGTGTACTTGTCTGTCAAAATGACAAAAAAGTTTCCATTTTTTGTATATTTTATTTTATGTATCATAGTGGAATTCATTATTACATAGTCATACATGCACACTATGTAGCAATATAATTTAGTCAATGTTATTCCCTACAACCTCCAATTTTGTATTTATTTCCAGAAAAATAATTTTTGCTTAGGCCTTCATGAACGAAATTCCTCCTTTGTTTTTAAAATTTTATCTAGTACTCTTTGGCATTTAAATTTAAACAAATTAGAATTAGAATTTTTCTTTTGTTATTTAAACATTAGAAGTGTCAAGCTTAATATGTTTTTATATAATTATTCACCTACTTAATATTTTAAATAAGAAGAATTTGTTTTATTTGTGGATTTATAAGATAATGGTCATTACACTAGATGAATTAATTTGTCATTGACTTTTATAAAATATAGCTCATTATTAAGATATCTTCTCAATTCCTGTGGATAGAATTTTATGTGGCTATTGACTTTGTTTGGAATATGATTGCATCATCTTTTTCTAAACTAAGACAGGAAAGAAGTTGAGATGGTTCTCTTTAATATTTTCATTCTGTGTAAATTTTTATGCCTCTATTCCTCTAAAACTTAAAAATTTTAGTGTGCAATACTGGCTCTTACAAATCATAAAATCTTTCCTTATAAATAATAACTTTGCATACTTTGGAATACAGATCCTAAAATGATCATAATTCTCATTTTTATTTGTATTATTTAGTCATTATTTTATTTTAATTATTTAGTCTTTTTAAAAGAAAGACTAAAGATTAAATTTTTGGTTGTGTGGATACAGAGAGCAAACAGCATGGATGCACTGGGAAAAACCTGGTTAAGCCAAAATTTTGATTCACTACAAAATATGTATCTATACATAGACAATTTTGAGAAATCTATTCCTTTTTCTTTCATGTCCATGAGATTAATTGACAATGATCTGCACTGACTGACAAATTCAAATTTTGGTAGAAGAGAGGTCAAGACTCTCACACCAGGTTTACTTTGCTTTATCACTGTAGCAGATATTAAATCAGACCAATTAAATTTGTTAACTTAATATTCATAGTTTCCACTAATAAAGTATGATTCCAGAGGTCCGTGACCTGTTGTAATTTATCATTGAGATATGGCACTAATTCAAATAGAACATTTTGAAGGGCTGGTGAGTAATACAGCTGATGAAGCAATGGAGCTAGCTACATTATAACCACACCTAGAGGATGTATTGCCATTCCATGAGGATTGTAGCCTATGAAGTCACGTGTATAAAGTAAGGAAACAAAGTATTATGTTTGTTGAAAATATCCCCTAAAAGAAAGTCATTATTAGTCTATATTAAAGACATTATGAGAAAGTATTCAAAGATAATGATGGGTCTTCATCAAAGAGGCAGCTCTTCTGCATTAAGAATGTGTCTCTGCCCTACATATTCCCAGTAACTTAGCTTTTAAATCTAGATGTTTAATCATTATTGAGGTTTAGTCCTTTTTCACAAGACTATTTCATAGATGGTGAATTCTTTATCCTGTGGCATGCAAAGTCTCTTTGTCTGTTTTGTGGGTGGTTAGAACTATTGATGCTCAAAGCAACGTATTGCAAATGAAACTTTTTCTTCCAATTTTTGAAGTACTTTTTAAAATAGAAACTTCCTCACATTTACTAAAGGGTTATGAATTGTGCAATTCATTTAGAAAGGATGTTTTTTGTTTTCATTTTTCAGTGTGAAAATAAAATGTTGGTTTTATACCCTCTTTCAAAGGGATCCACTAAATTTTGTTTGTTGATTGGGGTTTTGGGGGGGTAGGTTGCAGCATGAACTCATGTAATTTGAAGAGTCGATGGGTTTAAATCTATTGAAATTATTATCTATGCAGATGTTCATATAATTCCATAGAGACATTTCAGGTTGACTCTGAAGTCTGTTTATGCGAGTCTAGTGGTACTCAGTAGCTGCTTTGGAATTTAGTAACAAAAGTTAGCTCAAGATCATCTTGTATACTTCATGACCATGAGTTAAAGTTATTCATTTTTTTTACAGATGCCTGGTTGTTTTGTTTAAAATGACCTTCCAAGATTATAATTTGAGTGATAGTAATGTTCCTTAATGCTACTGGCTTAGCATTATTTCTAGGCCTTTTCAGTGGTCTGTGCTATATACTATATAACTTGGGAGTGCAATGAGAAAAATACAAAATCATGAAAAACTCCACAGAATGAAGAGTCTGTGGTTCCCTTCATCATTTTTTTTTATTTTGCAAAGGAAAAATAATACTATACATGTTAAAAGAGATCTAAGTCCATATTGTAGAAATACACAAAACTAAAACAAAAATATTAAAACTTGATGATAAAATTTTAAAGAGAAGCAAAAACGTCATTATATTTCAATTTATGGAAATGGAAAATGGCTTCTCTTAGGAGGAAGGGATTTCTTTGGGGGAAGAAGCATATGGAAAGCAAATAATATGACTGCATGGTTTTTCTATACTGATATGAGTGATGGTAGAAAGGTGGCTAGTTTTTAATAATTGATTAAACTAAATATTTATTTAATGTGTGTATCAGCCATGGTTCTCCAGAGAACTTAATTATATAGGTGTGCGTATACACACACAAACACATATATATCTGTGTATATAAACATATACATAGATTATAGTTTGGATATGAGGTGTCCCCTAAAAGCTCATGTGTGAGATAATGCAAGAAGGTTCACAGAAAAAATGATTGGGTTGTGAGAGTCTTTACCCAATCAGTGAATTTATTCCTGATGGGGATTAGCTGGTAACTGAAGTGGAAGGGATTTGGGCTTGGCTTTGAGGTATATATTTGTATCTGGCAAGTGGAGTCTCTCTCTGTTTCCTGGTCTTGATGTGAGGTGCTTCACTCTGCCATGTTCAGCATGTTCTGCTTCAACTGGAGCCCAGAGGAATGGAGCTGGCTTTCTATGGACTAAGACCTCTGAAATTGTGAGCCCTCAAATAAACTTTTCTCCCTTAAAATTATTCTGGTCAGATATGTCAGTTGCAGCAGTGAAAAAAGCTGACTAAAACAACATATATATATATATATATATATATATATATATATATATATATATATATATATATCTTCTTACCAGGTATTGGTTCACATGATTATGGAGGACAAGAAGTCCTACCATATGCCATATACAAGTTGGGAACCCACAAGACACCTAATTGTATAGTCCCAGGGCCAGAAAGCCAGAAAAACCATGATATAGATTTTAGCTCAGGCATGATTACAATGAGTATCTACAGGAGAGATTAATGTTCCTGCTCAAGCACTCAGGCAGATGGAATTGGACTTTCCTCTAACTTTTCTTCCATTCCAACTTTCAAAATTTAGGGTAATGCCAACTCAGATTGAGGAGGGCAATATACTATACTCTTTCTACCCTGAAATGCTAATGTCTTCCAGAAGCATCCTTATAGACACACCATAAATAATATTATACCAGACACATGAACACCCCATGGCTCATTTAAGTTGGCCCATAACATTATCCGTTACATGGTGGTTGTCTGTTTTTGTGAAATATGTAACAATATAACCCGATGATTTTTAAACCAAAAAAAGAGACAGATAAAACAAGACTGTAAAAATATTAATGTATATTGAAACTAAATGTAGGGGGGAATTGTATTACCCTGAAATGTACTTTAATTATGGTTAAAGTATTCTCAAATGAAAATTAAAAAATGAGAAAAATTGAGACAGGTCTTAAAACAATCAAGTACAAGCTATTCAAAAAATTAAGATCTTGAAATTGTTCATAACTTGGGTCTGTAAGCTGATCAACATTACTACATAGCATTTACAGACCCATGAAACACATTTATGTAATGGTTTTAGGGGGTTTTCTTCAAGTACAGAAATTAAGATAAATGATATAATGAATACATGATGAATAACTAATACTTCTTATGTATATTTTTGTCATTACAGCTCCAAAGTCCTCTTTTTTATGACCTTAAAAATACACTTTTGCAGAGTGTCTGAAGAGTGTACTATGCCACATGTTCCATGGAAAATTATTTTGTGATTTTTAAAAAAAATTTTTACTCAATGTCTCCTATTTATAGGAAAGAGTGTATTTGAGGTGGATATTTGTTTTCTCTTAGTAACTCTGCTTTTGGTTGATTCTTCCATCTATTTCATGTCTTAGTGATGTAGAACAGTTTTTAATTTTAGTGAGAGTTAAGAATTTGAATATTTTCTCAAAGAAAGGAGTTGTGATTGTATGTGAGCTTTAGACAAATACTTAGAATCATGTGAATTTAGAATTTTTCAGATTTTCCTTCTATTTCCCTTTGAACTTCCATTCCCCATTATGATCTATTCTTTCATGTTAGTTTTTGCATTGACAGGAAATTGACCCACTTTCCCACTAGGTAACATTTTATTTTTATAGGTTTGTTTTATTTATAAGGCTTTCGAAAAATGTATTTATTTGTTTCTTTGTCATATACCTTTTTGTCAAAAACCTCATTATTGTAACTGGGTATTACTTATCTGGAATCTTTTGCCTTTTGTGCCCTGATTCTGAAGACTTGGCTTGATTCAGTACTTTTTTCCACATGCATATAATCTAAACCTGATTTTCAAATTTTACATTACTGCTGTCCAGAGCAACCTGGGAAATATTTATGTAGCACACGTCTATGGAATGTCTGTTGAGTGTGATCGCACAGGCTTTTCTGTCACGTGCTTTTCTACTGACATTTTCTCATATTGTTATCTCACAGATTTCACTGTCTGAAATCTCCATGTAATTAATCCAGATCAGAACTGTATCCCGTGAACAACAATACCAATAATTATAATCAATGCACTTCTGTTTTTCATATGTTGATGCTTTTCAGCTCTGCATGGTATTTTAGATGTTTAAGTTCTATTTCAAGATCTGAAAAAGATTAGAAAGAGTTTTCCTTTTTGTTGTTGATGCTTTTTAATATATATATATATATATATATATATATATATATATATATATATTTATCTCATTTTTTTCCCCTCTCTGGTTTCGAAAACACCATTCTCCAGACCCTTTTAAATGGAGCAAAGAAAAATCCACTCACATTTTGGAATGGTAAATCAAAGTTCCTAACATTAGTTAACCTGTAAACATGTATTTGTAAAGCATGAAGTCTTTTTCTTCCCTTTTGCTGAGGAAGCACCATCATGAATGACCCAGGAATGTGGACTGGAAAGTTCAGAAGCAGCTGACTACTTGAGAGGAAGTCACTGATGGCCTTCAGCCTGGGAAGGCAACAGTACCTAAGACCAAAATTCAGAAAAAAAAAATTGACACAAAATATGAAAGACCACACCAGATGTCATCTTTGTGTTTGGATTCAGAACCCATTTGGAGGAGGCAAGACAACTGACATTGGCATGATTCATGATTCCTTGGATTATGCAAAGAAAAATAAAACCAGACATAGACAGGCAAAAAGGGGCCTGCATGAGAAGGAAAAGACTTCAACAAAAGAGTGACAGGAACACAAAACAAAATGAAGAGGGGGACTGAGAAGACAACTATGGGTGCTGGGAAAAGTGAAAGGAGGAGAGGTTCTGAGATGACTTCTTCTGTGATGATTGTGCAAATTTTTCATGAGGATTAATAAACTATAACAATTCAAAAAAAGGAAACAAAATAAAAATAAAAAGCACAGAAAACTAATGTTGAGGATCTGCTTTCAACTGATATCGTGACAATGTGATCTGGCATTAAAATATGGTCTGGGACTGTGTTTTGGCAGGTGTAATGTTTTAGGCTTCTAACAAGGACGTTACTGGGTAAAACGCAGATGTCATCAGGTTATGATGAGTATATTAAAGAATGGTTTTGTTCTGTTGCATATGTGACAACTTGTTTAACAGCAACCAGGACATAAATTTTAAAAGCAGTAACATTCTATATGGTTCTGTGATTATTATAAAATAATTTCTCACTTATCCTAAATTATTACATTTTATTTTCACAAATTGTACATATAGATAATGCAAAATTTGAGTCTATAATTAAATATAAGGACTCATTTTTTTTTTTTTTTTTTACAAACTGATTTAGAACTCTCCTTCAATGCTACAGCAAATGCTGTGCCTTCTCAGTTTTTATGTGTTATTGGTCTTGGAGAAGTTTCTCAATCATATCTATGAATTCTTGTGTCTCTCTGTCTGACTATGTTTTCTGGCCCCTCCAGCCTGCAAGACCAATGTGAAAGATGGTCAGAATTTCCAGGTCACTACTATCTTAGAAACAGCCTTCCATTATGAGGGACAGAAAGATAAATACCCCAGTTTTCTTACCACTCCCTGGGTAACCTACACATTAAACTACCTTTTGGTTTTCCTCCTTTCCCTGTGAGAACAAGAACAACCACTCTCATTGGTTATGCAAGACTGAGAAATTAAAAATCACTCTTATCAGTTATGTAATTAAACCTTGAATTATCTTATGGCTTGTGTACACATTCTTCTTTGCTCAGATTCTTACATGCTTGCACTGGACTGTTGTCTTAAGAACCCAAAACAAGTTTTATAGCTTTCTGATTGCTACACATAAGTAAAAACTATTGTATACTAAGGTCTATGAAGTGTTTTTCCTTAGAGTTGTAAGTAAATAAAACTGGTTGCTTATTTCATAGCTGGTTTCATTATTTGAGAAGAGGATGTTTTATATGCCAAGCATAATTGTTCATCCATATGTATAACATAAATTTTTACAGAAGCTTGCTGGAGTTAGCTTACAAAATCCATGAAAACAGTGGGTTGTCTTGAATGTGAAACTTGATATTTATCATTTACTATGAGTTGAATTACATCTCTCCAAAATTAATATGTTGAAGCCTTAATCCCCAAACTGGCTTTAACTATAGACTGGGTCATTAAAAGGTAATCAAGGATAAATGAATACATAATAATGTGGTCCCTTATTATAGTTCAGATATGAGGTGCCCCCTGCCCTACCAAAAAAAAAAAAGTGTATGTGTGAACAATGCAAGAATGTTCAAAGGTGAAACAATCAGGTTAGGTGAGGCTTAACCTAATCAGTGTATTAATCCACTTGAATGGATTAACTGGGTGGTATCTATAGGAAGGTAGGAAGTGGCTGGAGGATGTGGGTCATTGGGCATATGACTTTGGAGTCACATTTCATCCATGGTGAGGAGAATTCTCTCACTGCTTCCTGGTGCTATGTTCTCAGGTGCTTTCCTCTTCAACACCCTTCACCATGATATTCTGCCTTACCTAGGACACAGCGTTATGGAGTCAGCCATATATGGCCTGTTACCTCTGAAATCATGAGAGATCAATAAGTTATTTCTCCTCTAAAGTTGTTCTTGTTAGGTCTTTTTGTAACACAACAACATAAAAAAACAGACTAAAACAGCCCTGAAAAGAGTGGGTTTTACAAGAAAAGCATGATTTATGTTCCTCTCTATCTCTTGTCTCTATTCCCCAAGTGAAAACACAGTGGGAACATAGTCATATTTAAACCACGAAGAGGGCCCTCATTAGATCTCAACCATCCTGACACTTGTGGACTTCTAGCCTCCAAAATTGTGAGAAAATAATTTCTGTTATAGTAACCTGAACCAAACCAGTTACCTATATTTCTAATGTCTCTTGCCTCATGGTTTAAGTCTACTTCTGTGTCCCTTGTATTAATTCTGATAAAACCCA
Organism: Marmota monax; assembly: GCF_021218885.2. Taxonomy (NCBI): domain Eukaryota; kingdom Metazoa; phylum Chordata; class Mammalia; order Rodentia; family Sciuridae; genus Marmota; species Marmota monax. Next base: position 11,001,179 of record NW_026695241.1, read on the forward strand.
CAAGGTGTGTCACTGGCAGACCATCTCATGTTGGTATCACATGAATACCTTCATTTCTTTGGATAGTTCAGAAAAGCTCCAAGCTGCAGATAAAAGAGCGTCCATTTGGGTCCTAAAGGCACCTGGGGTTCCCTTAGGAACAAGATTACCTTAGAGAAACACACAGGAGCATGAAGATCAGGGCCAAATGTTTATTTATGGATGTATGTACATACAGATGGATAGACACGTGTAAGGATACCAGGCACAGCCAGGAAATCATCTCTTCCAAATACAGTATTTGCATAAGGTGATTAGTTTTTATACATTTTGGTCACCCAAATGGTGACCCACAAAAGCACAAGGAAAGCCTTGTTCCCTGCCTTGGCATATGTTTTTGTCAGCTTTTTGTTGTTGTTGTTGCTGTGACCAAAAGAACTATCAAGAACAATTTTAGAGGAGAAAAGTTTATTTGGTGCTCCTGGTTTCAGAGTCTCAGTCCACAGACTCTGTGGCTCTGGGCTTAAGATGAGGCAGGCTGAACACCATGACAGAAGGGTTTGGAGAGGACATCAGCTCAGAACAGGGCAATCAGGAAGCAGAAAGAGAGCTCTCCTCACCAGGAACAAAAATAACCCCTGAAGATGCATTCCAGTGACCTATTTCTTCTAGCTACACCTTACCTGCCTACAGTTACCACCCGTTAATCCATTCAAGTGGATTAATGCACTGATTAGGTTTAGCCCCTCATAACCTGATCATTTTACCTCTAAACTTCCTTGCATTTTCTCACACATGAGCTCTTGGGGAACACTTCATGTCACTTCAGGATAGCATATTCAAGGTTACAGGTGGGTCTGGCCTACTCAGGCTCAGACATTTGAATCTGATTCATCTCTCTTTCTTTGTCTGTACTTCAGTTAATCCCACCTACACTTCATTCACAAAAAAGTTAAATGCTTCTACTTTGTAACTCAAAATTGTTTGTTGTTTGAAGCTCAGAAAGAACCTCAAGACATTTAGAAAGAAATTCTAACATTTGTAATATAAGCATTTATTCATGCTACCTAAAGGGTAATGATAAATGATATGCTCATGCTTTAGAAAAGCAGAGAAGAAAGTAGAAGAAACACTCTCATTCCTGCTGCTATGAATAGAACTTTGTCTCTCCCCAAATTCCTCAGATGACAGTATAAGGAGATAGGAGCTTTATAGAAGTAGTTAAGCCAAAATAAGGTCATTAGAATGGGCCCTGATCCAACATAATCATGTCGTTTTAGGAAGCCGAGAATGAAAAGTCGAAAAGTACATAGGAAGAACATCATGGAAAGATAAGGTAGAACATGGGAATGATGTTTCCACATTGTATGCCAAGGATTGCCAGCAAACTGTAGAAGCTGGGAGAGAAACAGGAGCGGATGCTTCCTCACCCCCCTCAGAAGAGACCAGTCTGCATCCTGAGCTGGATATTCTAGCCTCTAGAACTGTTAGACCCCAAGCTTTTGTTGTACTGGGGGGTTCTTCTGTGCTTCCTACCAGTTCCTGTTGCAAAGAGGACCCTGTGTTGGTGTCTTGGTCTGGGAGGATCAGCTCACTCTCCTTCCTTTTGTCCCCTTGACGACTTTTCCTTACTGTAGTGGTGGGGAGTGGGACAGGACTTAGATGGTGGGGATTTGGAGGGAAGGGCTCATCCTCCTCTGCTTGTCCGTGTGTTATCTTACAGTGGACTCTTACGAAGGCCACAGTTCTCCAGAGAAAAACAAGGAAACGAGTTTCACGTAGAGATGTCAATTTGCAACTTGTAGCATTGATTTAGATGTGAAAGGAGGAAAATAACGTGAGGGACAGACCTGGGAATCCATGAGATCCTGAGTGAGAATTTAGAGAACTTCTCTGTATTCAGTAAGGAAGACAGATTATTTAAGCCAGAAACCAATAAATCAAAATTCAGAGGTCAAAAAGCATAATAAAATACAAGCACAAACTGACATTTATTATCATCCTTTTAAGTGAGAGGTACTGGAAATATCTAACACATTCAATATTTAGACATCAGTACTATTCTGTTACTTTTAAATATCATCTAAACTCTCTCAAAGACAATTGACCTATTATTATCCACATGTCTTCAGTGAAGAATCTGAGGGCCTGAGAGTTTATGAACTCAGCAGTGGAAGGCAGGCATGGAACACCATGCCCTCCACCTCCAGAACCTGGCTTTTCAACACCACAGCTGCTGATGAGTGAACAACACTACAATCTATAACCATCAAGAGGTTATGCAAGTCTGGATTAATGTATGGAGACCCCCATCATCCTTATGAACACTCTGTGAGGTGGGTACTAGGAAATGATTCCTATTTTTCAGACTTAGGCTCAGACAGGTGAAGTTATGCATAGGTACAAAAACAGTAAATAACACTGTTCACAGTGCATGTAAAAACTGGTGAAATCCAAATAAGATCTGTAGCCATGGTAATAGCATCTCACCAATATCCTTTGACAGGTTTGAATATTATAGTATGGCTTTGTATGATGCTGTCTTTGGGAAGAACCAAATAAAAAGTAAAAGGAAACTCTGTACAATTTTTGCAATTTTAGGGAAACTTTTAATTACTTCAAATTTTTTTAGGAGTTAAAATAGATAGAATTTTTAAAGTAGTGTTTGATTGGTATCAAGCTTTCTCTGGCTCTGAAATATAAACAGTTTTCTGGGATGACAGGTTCATTTTTTAAAAGGCTTGAAAGTAGGAATAAAGCAGTTCAATGAAAAGAAGGGGAAGAATTAAATAAAACAGAAAACATATGTAAGCCTAGAGATGATGGGTGACATTCTCTATGAAATTAGACATTTGAAATGCATTCTTAATGCATTCATAGTGATCCTCCAAAGTTCAGGGGGATCATAAATATTTTTACACTGTGAAAATTCAGACGTTGGAAAGTTAAATCATACAGGTTTTCAAAGCTAGTACCAGAAACAATCTTTAGGCACCTGAAGATCCTGCCTTTAGGGTTTCTTTCTTTCTATTTTTTTTTCCATTTCTGTTATATCAGGTTGCCTAGCAGAATGTAAAGAGACAACTCTCCTAGGAGATATGGAAACATAGATTTTAGGGTTAAGTAGATACACTGGAGTCAGGCAATTGAGGCTTTTGGTTGGAAGAATTAACAGCTCTCAGAGCAAATGGGTTTCCTTGCATGACAGAATCAACAGGCAATGTTGTGTTTGAAAGGTCAACACGTGGTACAGCTGTGGGGCTATTCATTACAATTCCTTTTAATTTCTGTATCGGGAATCTGAAGAGCAAAAAAAAAAAATAGTTGGGAGAGTTGAAAAAGGGGTCTAAGGATGATTTGCAGGGTGGAGAGGGTTGGAAGGATTTGCACTGTCCTGGAGGGTCGGAGCTTATGGTGTGTGGAGATGGAAGACTCCGGACCCCAAGCTGCTCATAGACACAATTACTCTTCAGTTTCCCTTTGCATTCTAGGGAGGGCTTACCCCAGCCAGACACAAAGGCTCACCAAGAATAGATACATGAATGTGGACTTTTACCAGCCCTAAGTGTTACACCCAGCTTCCAATAAACATAACCTCACTATCATCTGAAACTGCACAGAAAGGACTCTGCCTAGAAGAAGCCTGGACATGTTGAGCAAGGAGGGCTTCAATTTGAGTACTGATCAAACTCAAATTTGCGAACTCCAGCAGGACCTGAGGAGATAGCTGCACACAGCCATTGAAGTTTTCGGTTGCCTGCTGTTTTTTTCTAGACAGCTGTCAAGACTGATAAAACCTGTCAAGCCTTCCCGGACTGTGCAGTCATTTAATAGCAAAAAGACATCACCATAGGAAGCACAGTCAAGAGGCATAACATTTTTGGAGACGGATGGATGGATTCTTTGTTGTGTGTCTCCTTACAACAACTTAAATGTTGCTCTATTCCCTAGGGGCACCTTCGTCCTCATCTACCCCCCAGGAGTTGCTTTGGAACTTACTTCCTAAGGCAAGTTCAGACTGTTTGATGGGGCATTCTGCTACTTAGCAGAAGGAGAGAGAAAAAAGTCAGGAGGTCAGGTGTGGAAATGTAAGGCACCGTATTAGGTAAGATTTAACAGCAGAGCACTTCAGAATGCCCAAATGTGTGTACATTTCTCTACCTGTTACAAAAAAAAAACGTTTTTATTTCCTTTCAAATGTCAAAGATAATAATTTAAAAAAACAGCTTGAACGACAGAGTTAATGGCTTATTAGATTCAGGTGCCTGAAACTGGATGGAGTAAATATTAGATAATGCTGTGTTGCCAAACATTTTTTTTTTGCACAGGAATGAGAAATATTTTGTTTACCAAAAGAGTTATGCAATTCTGTTTTCAAGTTCTTATTATTCAAGGAGGATAAGGTTCAAGAAATAATTTAATGAACTCTCATGGAAAACATCTACTATGAAAGAAATGTATGTTTCATAAATAGGATAGGCTGAAGTATAATTAAAAGTTTTAAGGATGCAAAAACAGATGTGAAGATAGTTATGCACTTAGATATTGATCCACAGGCCTCTCTTTCAATATTTAATGTTTCCTTTTACTCTCTCCTTTTCTCTTTCTCTTTGGACTCTGTCTTCTTCCCTATCTCCTTCTGTCATTCTGTGTGTGCATTTTTGAGGCCTCTGCAATTCTCTAATTTGTCTTCATTTTCATCATTTTATAAACAGATACAGTTTACCTCTTATTTCTAGTTTTGGGAATTATTATGCATTCTAATTCTAAATATTTATCGCATCTGTGAATTCTGAGAAATTATCAGCTACTATCCCTTAAAATTTAGATTCTTACATTTTTATTCCCATCATGTAAATGTCTGACTAAATGTTACAAATTTTCATCTATCTCTTACATTTTCATATTTTTTCATTTCTGTGAGCCTCTCTGAAGCATACCGTGTCATTTCTTCCCAGTTTGATATTGTAATTTATTGTTATTATTTTTCAGTTGTCTATTCTGCCCTCAACAAAACCAGTTTCCCTATGTTTTATAATTTTGCATTAGGAATTCATGTTTGGAAAGGTTTAACATTGTGGTCTCGAGGGACATAGATTACAATTTGTTCTTCTAAAGGGAGTTTGCTTATGCATGTCCCAGGGTAACTCCAAGTTTATTCGGCATCTTGAGACTTTGAATATTCAGGAAGATGTTTTATGCCCTCAACCAGATCTCATGTTGACACAGAAATACCAGTCTTCCTCAATGGCTTATTTTGCACATAAAACAACATCTTCGAGTTGATCCTTTCACAGACAGTGTAGTACTTAAAAGACACAGGTGTGTTTGTATTTTATGAAAAACTGAAGGACTGGGGCATTGTTGCTCCAACTGCATATTTTATTTAGATGCAAGGCTTTTATGCAGTATTCCATATGGATCTTAAATCCCCAATCCATTTTAACAAAATTGATAAATGTCCTCAAAAACCTATAATTTCAGCCACTGCTTAATATATTTTTTCTTCCAGTTTTGCCAATCTGAGGGGTTTCTTCATTTTTGAGAGTTCAGAAATGATTTTGAAAATATGTTTACTTGCTGTTAACCTGAAACTGCTGTAAAAAAATAAAGTCTGTTGAAAAAATTTTACTATGCTTCTACAGAATATTTGAAGTGTGTATATCTGTGTGTGTGTGTGGGGGGTCAAATTAATTGCAGAATGCTATTTTTTGAGAATAATTAGTTGGTGATGTCACTAGAAATAGCAGTTCTTCAAACCTTTTGATTAAAAAAAGAATAGAAACTTTCAAATAAACTGTAAAAGAGATGCAATGAGCAACAATGAATAAGAAGTCCATTAATTTGTCTTCAACAAGAATTAACAAATTCTGGAATGGGTTTTGATCCAACAAATGCATGGCTTTTACAATTGGGAATAATTTATTTACATTAGAGTTGTTCTAAATAATAATCACCATTTTTCCTGATGATAAAAATTATCTAAATTAATTTTAACATTTTCATATTTTTCTTTCCATTTTACTCTCCATATTAAAATGGGTTTACAGTATAAGTGAGCTATCTTCAAAAATCTTTGTGCTCATAGTGGGAACATTTCTAGTTTTCATCTTTGCTTCATATAAAACATCCCGTTGTGAGTTCAGGGAATAATTGCTTATCTATGCTCTACTCCCAGTAAGATTTCAGAAAAATAATTATAAAACAACCTGAAGATTTTGAAGTCACTTGGTGAATCACCCAAACAGAGTGTGTGTTCTGTGTATGTGTGTGTGTGTGTCTTCTACATCTTTCTTTCTGATTTCTTCTTTGCTAAAAATGTGAAATAATAATAATTCTTTTTCCAAAGTCCATTTCATATGCTATGAATAAAGTGGAATAAACTGTGTTGTAAGACAGAATATAGGAGACATTTACCTTGAGGCATTGACTTAATTATCATAATTTATTGGCTGGGTGTGACATCTGTCAGTTCAGAAAAGACCTTGGAAGAGAGGCCAAGTGAGAGAATTGCTTTGTTTTAATTTCTTTTCACAGACTGCAAAATTCATGCTAAATTCTTTTAATGGTGGAATGATAGTGTTTTTGGTAAATTCATCTCCTTCAAATCTAGGAGTGTGTGATGTCTTAGAGATTATTTGATACTGATAAGTGAAGGTTTTTGTCTGGAAAACATTACCAACAGCACTTCACATTTATAGGTTCCCTTTTTATCTAATTATTCATTTAGCCATTTTTAATTTTTTTCTCTGGAGCAGACACTTCTCAAAAACAGAAAAAATAGGAAAAATTTTACTCCTGGGAGCAAGTAAATTTTGAACTCACTATAGTGTGGTTTATACAACATATGTGATTATTTATAAATGGTTGGGCTTCATGCCTATGCTTTACCTAATTACCCTATGAGATTGAGTTCAGTATAGAATTTTTTCTTCTTAAAAATATGCTATTTTCTGTGTATTAGCTAAATTGGGTTAGGCTGAGAAGTCACTTGGAGAACCACCGAAACAGTCCAGACTTTGTTTGATCATTAATAAAACATACTATCAGGGGCAAGGTGTCTAGAGGCTCTTTAGAAAAGGCCTGAAATTACTTATCAGCAGCCCACTGCCCTTCTACCTCACAGCCTTGGAGTGCCAAGGGTGTGGATTCTGGAGAAGACCTGTCTGGGTTCAAGTCCAACTTCTTCAGTTTCCTCAAATCACTTACCCTCTCTGTGTCTCAGTTTATTTTTAAGAGGGATAAAAATATTCTCCAGCACATAGAGTTGGTGTAAATTGAAAACACTTAATAGATTCCAGTTGGCAATATGGTCAAAGTTACACAAATGCTGACTGTTCTAACACCACCCTGTCTGTTTTGCTTTCATGTTCTTCTGGACTATATGGCACTTGAATATGGAGGCACTATTTTTAGGTTAAAGTCTAAAAAGACAGCAACATAGTGGAGATGGTAAATACAGAAATGACAAAGTTTTAAATAATCTTTGATTTATCTTTCTATACTTTTTATGCATTATAGTAGTTCATGATTATTTGATTTGTCCTTACATATTTGTACTTGCACAATATAATCTGACCAATTTCACTCCTGAACACTTCCTCCTTTAATATCTGCCTCCCAACCCTTGTTGCCTTTCCTATACTGATCTCTTTTTAATTTTTGTGAGAGTCTCTTCCACCCTTTTTTTCCTTTTTCCTCTCTAACTTCGACATAGCAAAGAAAACATATAACCCTTGACCTTCTGAGTTTGGCTTATTTCATTTAATATGATGATCTTTAGTTCCATTCATTTTCTTGCAAATGGCATAATTTCATGTTTTTTTTCTTCCATCTGAGTGAAGAAAGCTCCATTGAATACATATGGCACATTTTCTTTACTTATTCATCCATTGATGGACACCTAGGCTGGTTCCATTACTTAATTATTTTGAATTGTGCTGCTGTGAATATGGGTATGCATGTATCGCTGTAGTAAGATGACTTTAATTCTTCAGGATAAATACAAAGGAGGGGTATAGCTAGGTCAAATGGTGGTCCCATGACTAGTGTTTTGAGGAACCTCCATACTGATAACCTTAAGGACTGTAGTTTAGTGACAGTTCACTTGCCTAGCATGTGTGAGGCACTGGTTTCAATCCTTAGCACCACATAAAATAAACAAATAAAATAAAGGCATTCTGTCCATTTACAACTACAGAGAGAGAGAGAGAGAGAGAGAGAGAGAGAGAGAGAGAGAGAGAAGAATTTTAAAAATAACATGACTTGGATGATGTGGGTTCAGCATCTGAAGTCTTTGAGGGTAGAATTCCTGATCAGTTAAAACACACACACACACACACACACACACACACAGGGAAGTTTTTGCTTCCCACATTAAAAATTGCTGAATGTTTGATTTCAAAATGGAGGGCGGGGAGTGCTGGGTGAGAGATATCTTTAGGTTTGAGGAGGATGGTCTAAATCCAGGAAATATTTAAAATGGGGAAATGGCCTAATAAGTAATCATTTCCTTTCTTCAGAAATTAGTTTTGAGTACGCTCTAGGTGCTGGACTTTGGGAATACAAAGTTGAATTGCAGAGGTTCTCTGCCATTTTGGACTTCATAGCATAAGAATGGGAATGGGGGAGAGACAGACATACATCAATAAATAATCACAAGTGATATGATAAAGAAAGAGAGGGAAGAGAGAACTCAAATTTGGTTAAGGAAACATGAGTTTTAGAAGCCTCTTGACTGGATTGACCATGGTCTTTGGAGATAAGAATTTTATACATAACACTCATGGAAGAAAGTTGAATAGGATAATTCAAACATAAAAGAACATTTGAAAAAGTTTCAGAATGTGGAATATTACAAAGTTTTGGAGTGGTAAGATGTTAGGGTCTGTAAACAAGTCAAGATGGTGCCTGGCATTTTGCCAGAGGGAGTGGTTTGTGAAGTAATGCCAGTGAGCCATTAAGTGTGGAGATTCCTTATTGGTTGACTGCTGTATCTAGTTTATGTTAATTAAGATAAGCTGTGTGTAATGTATATATACCCCTCCTGTCCTACGATAAACGGCTCCCACTCCTGCTGTATCAATGTACACAAGTTGCTCGTCACCCCCTGGTTATTTTGCTGCAGCCGGACTGCGGCAGTAAGAGATATGTGAGTTATGTGAATCAGAGTAAATTCTTTACATCTGTGTATGACACGTTCTGACTATGTCATTTTACACACTTCACTCGTTCTTTACACAAGTCTTCATCGCAGCCTAATATGTTAGAAAATAGTATTCTCCAAAAGCACAGATGGGCACGAGGAGATTCAGACAGTTAAACAGAATGGTTTGTATAATCAGTAAATGGTAAAAAAGATTCTGATGTATTCTTAGCTTTTTGTCACTCTGGCAAATACCTGAGAGCATCTACTTAGAGGAGGAAAGATTTACTTTGTCTTATGGTTTCAAAGATTTCAGTCCATGGTGGCTGGCTCTATTGTTTCTGGTCCTGCAGTGAGACAACACATCATGGTTAAAAGGCACTGCAGAATAAAGCTGCTCACCTCATGGAGGCAAGGAAACAGAGAGAGGAAGGAAGGAGCTGGAGGACATGATAAAGTTCCCAAGGACATGCCCCCCAAGGATCCACTCCCTCAAGCTCAGTTCCATATCCTACAATTTTCCACCCAGACCAATAATTCTTTCAGATATGAGTCCCTGAGTAGATTAATTTGCTGATGAGGTCAGAGACTTGACAATGCAATCACTTCCTCAGATTTTACCTACCTCTTAAAATTGCTACATTGGGGAATGAGCCTTTAACATATGACTCTTTGAAGGACACTTCATATCCAAACAGAACAATTACTGTAAGAATACAGGGAACATACACTATATGGAGAGGTTGATTTGACTCAGTTTAAATGTCAAGTTGAAAAAGTTAAATAAGAACACAAAAGAAGTTTATAGGGAATAAGAGAAATGTCAAAGAAGGAAGAAGGAGGCCATTTGCTTAAAGGACAAGAGATGGTCTGAACAGCTAATAAATTCATTAAGTGTTCTCTGGACCTATCTGCTTAGTCTTTTCCAAGAATCTATGCACCTTGGTAGTACCCTCATCCTGTCCAAGACTCAGTGTTAAAAGTGGGGAGAGGGAGAGGGAGAGGTAGAACTACAAATGCATATTATTTATAAACTCACACTACTGATAAATAATGAAGGTAAAGACTACAGAAAATGAACAACATTTTTTACTTCCAATTCTTTCTCCTCTTATATGTTTTAAAAAAAATATTTATTTTATTTTTTCCTTGACATAAAAATATGTTTAAAGTTAAAAACAGTTTCTATTATCTACAGATTATTCACTTTGCCTTTAACTTATTTGTGGAAAATTTTCCAAGCAGATTAAGACAGTTCTATATAATTTAGTTGCAACACATTAAAAACATTTGGAAAATATTTGGCTTTGGGTAAGCTTTCCTCCTCCCCCTCCCTTACCTAGTAAACCAGGACTCTTAATTCTTTTTCTCACATAGCATTTTATGTACTTAGAGGAAATCTCCACTAACCTAAATGAATTTGACAAATGGATTTAGCAGATGAACAGATGCATTTAAAGAATAACAGATGGGTCTCCATTTTCTTAGGTGAGGTGATCTATATCCATTTTATCAAGTTACAAGGATAATAGATTATCAAGCTCAAATGATACACAAAGAAGTAGGAAATATTGATAGCTTCATGCCATAGATTAAGTGGACCTTAATGTTTACTAAAATTAAAATATAAATTTGGGATCTGTGAGACTGTTTCCTTTATTGCTAAGAACTGTATTTAATATGAGAAGCAAGCATTCCAAAACCATTGATATTTTCAAAATATGTCTTAAATTATGAGAAAATAAATTTGCACACTGTTGTCTTCATTAAATATGTGTGATCTTTGTGGATTTAGGTGTGAATTATTTAGAAACATAAAATTTTAAAGAGATTTGCTTAAAAAAACTGAGCTCAAAATGCTTAAGTGATTTGCTGAAAACAAAGTAATGTCAGAGTCTTATGAATTATTTTGCATGCTAATACTTTTCTCACTTCTTCCTTCCAATAGTGGTAGTTCTAATAAAAAAGAATAAACAATAGTTCAGGTACGAGTTAACATTATGTATGAACTTTACCTACATCATCTACAATGCTAAAATTCTGGTTCTCAGTACCACTACCTTCTCCTAATATTGCTTGTCAAAACATGAAATTTATAGTTTTCCTGCTCATAAAACCTTTTCAAGTTTATTTTAAAATTTCTCTTATTATTTTGAGATGCTTTCATTTTACCTTTAGTAATAAAAATGTCACTATGTAAAATCATTAATTTGAACATTTGAGATTCAATTTCAAAAGGGTGCTAAGGACTAGCAACTATAAAGGACAGGAAAATTTACACAATGACACTTTTAATCTATGTTTAATTTATAATTAAGATTTTTGAAGTGTTTGAGTATTTTGGCCAGTATAGTTTCCACCAGTACTGTAAAGAAAATATTTAAAATTCATAAAATATATATTATTGTATATCTATAAAACTGTTTTGTCTATATCCTAACTTCAGTATGGAGGGTTTCTTGGCTGACCTCTGCATGAGTTAAAATAATGATAAACACTGTAATAAAAACAATAAATCTCACTATCTTAACAATTAAAACTATTTTGGTTGTGTATTACTGTGTAAAAAAATAACTCCATAATATTGAGTTTTCAAAAGTGATAAAATTGCTCACTATTCTGTTTGTCAAATATTTGAGATCTCTGATGAAAAGGCTCATGTGTTCTCTACCCGGCATTCCCTAGGATTTCCTGTCTGGAGCTAGAGCATCTGGAATGGAATGGTATACTTGTCTGCTTTGGCTGCTAGAACAAAATACCATGAACTAGGATGCTTACAAATAAGAAATATGTATTTCATACAGTTGCGAAGGCTAGGAAATCCAAAATCAAAATACTGGCAGATTTATTATGTGATGATTGCACATTTTCTGGTTCATAGATGATGGGGATTTTTTTCCTTGTGTCCCTGTATATCTGAAGGATTAAAGAAATCCTATGAAATATATTTTTAAAGGACATAAATCCCATTTAGCAGATCTCTACCCTCATGTCTTGGTTACTTCCTAAAGACTCACCTCCTAATATAATCACAAGGGGCTTAGGTTGTACCATATGAAATTTGGGGCACATATACAGATGAGGTATTCATATTTTGTGGTCCTGATTTTAGCTACTAGATAGAGCATCCCATTTCCTGTGGCTTCTCTCTCCACATGGTCTCTCATTATTCAGTGGTCTAGTTCATGCATCTTTGCATGAAGCTTGGCTTCCAGGAGGGCAACAACAGAAGTAACTGGCTTTAAAGTTGAGTTCCAAAATCAGAGAGCTTTGACACAGAGCATTCTTTTGTTTTCTACTGACCAAAAATAGTGACAAAATCATTTGAGAGAAAACAGATTGTTGCTGTTGATAGTAGGAGTGAAAAAGTCCTATCACAAAAGGCACAGGGAGCATTAGACATGAAGAAAATTCTCAATTCAGTAATCTATGCTTGAGCATAAGGAGCCTGAAAGAAGTATACAATCCTAGCACAAAAAAAAGAGATGGTAAGTACAGAAATTAATGAAATTAAAAGTAGAAATGTGTTTTAGTCATCTTTTTTTCTCTGCTTTAAGTAGAGGACCTAAAAAGAACAGTTTTAGAGGAGGAAATGTTTATTTGGGGATTACAGTTTCAGAGGTCTCAGTCCATAGATGGACAACTCCATCTATGAAGAGCTTCTTTCAACAAGGACAAAATACATACCCTAAAAGCACACCTCCAGGGACCCACCATTTCCAGCTAGACTACCTGCCTACAGTTACCATTAATTCCTATCAGCAAATTAATGCGCTGATTAGGTTAAGTTTCTCATAGTCCAATTGTTTCATCTTTCATCCCTATTGTATTATCTCACACATGAGCTTTGGGGAATACCTCACAACCATAATAGAATAAAAAAATCAATAAAGCTATAAAAGTTCTAGAGAAACAAGAATAAGATTGACAAACTTCTATCAAGTCTAATAAGTAAAAGAGAGAAAACACAACTTATTATGATTATAGGAAATAAAAAGCAGAAAAATACTAGAGGTTTCATAGCCATTAGAAGAATAAAAATAAAACATTACAAACAACTTTAAATGTGACAATGAAAAAAAATGGACCAATTCACTGAAATCCACTAAGTGTCAAAACTCAACAAAGATGAATGAGGTTATCAGATTAGCCTTACAATCATTGTAAAATTAAAAATAACTTAAAAGATCCCCCCAAATTATTTCTTGACTGAGATGTTTCCATGGGCAAATCTACCAAACATTTACAGAATTATCACAAGTTTTGCAAAATCTATTCAAGAAAATATTGTGAACAGGGAACATATTCTAACTAATTTTATGAGGCTAGAATTATCAAATACTGGGAAAAAAAGTGCAGAAAATGAAAACTGTATATTAGTATATGTCATTAATTTATACACAAAAGAAATTCCACAAAAATTAGTAAACCACATTCAATATTATATGAGACAAATTATACACCACATTGAAATGAAATTTTATTCCAGGCATGAAAGTCTGGCTTAACATGTAAAACCAACTCAATGTAATCAATCATATCAATGTACCAGTGTAACAAACTCATAAGGCATATATACTGAAAATTTGCAAAAATTAAACATAATGAATGCACTCAGCAAGTTGTGAAAGGAAGGGTATTCATTCCTTCATCTTAATAAAGAATATGTACAAAACAATCTAGAGCTAACATGATGGTGAGAGACTGAGTGCTTTCTTCCAAAAGAATACCTTTTTGAGCAAAGATAGCTATGCTCATTACTCTTACTCAGCACACTAAAATATATAACTATTCTGATAAGGTAAGAAAAATAAGTAAATGGTAAGTAGATTGAACAAGGATAAATAAAACTATTTTCAAATAAAATTATTTTTTTACATAGAACTTCCTAAGAAATATATAAAACTACCTCAAATAAGTAATAAGTGAGTTCAGAAAGTTGTGGAATGTATGATCCACATAAAAAAGTCATTTATATATAGTACAGTGCACTTGTGGAAACCAAAATTAAAAACACAACACAACAAAGAATCTCCATGAGGGTATTTCAGTATGCACTTGATAAATGCAGTTTGTGTATATGCTGAAAGTTACAAAACTAACGCTGAAAGAATATAGTAACAAAAATGGCATGGTATTGGCCCCCAAATAGACACGTAGACCAATGATACAAAATACAAGACACAGAGACCAACCCACATAAATGCAGTTATCTCATACTAGAGAAAGGTGACAAAAACATACATTGGTGAAAAGATAGCCTCTTCAACAAATGGTGCTGAGAAAACTGGAAATCCATTTGCAGCAAAATAAAATTAAACCACTATCTCTCACCATGCACAAAACTCAACTCAAAGTGGATCAAGGACCTAGGAATTAGACCAGAGACCCTGAACCTAATAGAAGAAAAAATAGCCCCAATTCTTCATCATGTCAGATTAGGTCCTGATTTCATTAACCAGACTCCTAAAGCACAAGAAATAAAATCAAGAGTTAATAAATGGAATGGATTCAAACTAAAAAGCTTCTTCTCAGCAAAGGAAAAAATCAATAACGTGAAGAAAGTACCCACACAGTGGGAGATCATCTTTACTAAATGCACATAAGATGGAGCACTAATCTTCAAGATATATAAAGATCTCAAAAAAACTTACCACCCCCCCAAAAAAAAATAACCAAATCAATAAATGGACAAAGAAACTGACTACACACTTTTTAAAAGAGGATATATAATCCATCAACAAATAAATTAAAAAATGTTCAACTTCTCTAGTAATTAGATAAATGAAGATCAAAATTATTTTAAGATTTCATCTCACTCCAGTCAGAATGGAAATGATGAAGAATACAAGCAATAATAAGTGTTGGCGAGGATGTGGAGAAAAAGGTACACTCATATATTACTGGTGGCACTGCAAATTGGTGCAACCACTATGGAAAGCATTTCAAAGATTCCTTAGAAACTTGCAATGGAACCACCATTTTACCCAGGTATCCCACTCCTCGGTCTATACCCAAAGGACTTGAAATCAGCATACTATAGTGACACAGCCACATCAAAGTTCATAGCAGCTCAATTCATAATAACCAAACTGTGGAACCAATCTAGATGCCCTCTGCTAGATAAAGAAACTGTGTTACATGAAAACAACTGAATATTGCTCAGCATTAAAAGAGAATTAAATTATGGAATTTTCAGGTAAATGAATGGAGTTGGAGAATATCATGCTAAGTGAAGTAAGCTAATCCCCAAAAACCAAAGGCTGAGTGTTCTCTCTGATAAATGGATGCTGATCCATAATGGGGTGAGGGGAGAATGGAGGAACTTTGGGCAAAAGAGAGGGAAGAAAGGGGAGGGGCATGGGGGCAGGAATGATGGTGGAATGAGATGAGCATCATTACCCTAGATACATATATGACTGCACATGTGATGTGACTCTACATTGTGTACAACAAAGAAATGAAGAAAAGTTGTGTTCCATTTGTGTACAATGAATCAAAATGCATTCTGCTATAATGTATAAATAATTAAAACAAATAAAAAGAAAGGAAGAAAGAAAGAAATGAAAGTAAACCTCAAAAAACTGAGAAACATTGTGTTTATGATTTGTAAACCTATGAAGATAAAATGTCAATTCTTCACTTAATTGTAAGATTAATATAATTCCAATAAAAATTTGCAGTAAGATTTTTGTAGATATAAACAAGTTGATTCTAAAATAAAGATATATGAAAAGACATAGTCCTTAGAATAGTAAAATCTATCCTGACAAAGGATATCGAAAAATCACCCTACTTGGCATTAAGGCCAACTGTGCATGTATAGTAATCAAAACCACCTACTATTGTGTGAGGAATATACAAATAAACAGGCAGAGTAGAGATCTTAGAAAAAGTTCTACACAAATGGGTTCAACTAATATTGACAAAGTTATAAAAGAATTCAATATAGAAAGGAAAGACTTCTCAACAAATTGTGCTGGAGTAACTAGACATCCAGATGTTATAGAAAAAAGAAAACACGATTGAAATCTCATACCTTGTACCAAAATCAACTCAAGATTTATCACATACTTAAATATAAAACAGAAAGGTATAAGAATTTTTAGAAAAAATATGAGAAACCATTTGAGACTAAAAATTTGGGAAAGTATTCTTCATCTTGATATCAAAAGCAAATTCATAAAAGAGAGATTTGGTCAATTATGTCATGAAAATTAAAAGCATTTTCTTTGTAAAAAGCTGGAGAACATGAATACACAATTTACAGACTGGAAAAAAAATCATTTGCAGCATGTATCCTCCAAAGGGTAGTGTCTAAAATATAAAAAGAACTCTTATAATTAAATAACAGACACTTTGTTGAAGAGGACATTCAGGTAGTAGATAGGCACTTGGATAGTGTTCAATATAACCAGCACTCAGAATTAATTTAAGCCACAATGAGATGTTACTACATACCTATCAAAATGATTAAAACACAAAATAATGGCAACATCAAATCCTGGTGGGAATTCTCACCAACTGAGATGATAAAATAGCACAGCACTTCTAAAAATGTTTTGCATTTTCTTAACAAAAACTAAACATGCAACTACCAAGCAATTGCTGGGAATTTATTATAGAGAAATGAAAACTTATGCTAATACTAAAAACTATATGAAATGGTATACAATGAGTTTATTAGAGTTTCATCCAAATTGGAAACAACCCAAGTATCCTTTAGCAGGGGAACGGTTAACCTAAGGAACATTGGTATTACAAAATATTACTCAGCAATGAAAAGGAACTATTGATATACAAAAAAAGTTGGACGAATTTCTAGGGAATTATACTGAGTAAAAAGAAAAGTCATTGCCAAAAAGTTACTATACCTTTGATGCTATCTGATTTGATTTTATTAAAAAAATGAAATAACAAAATATAGAAATAGTGGAAACAGATTAGTGGTTTTCAAAATTTAGGAATAAGTTGGGAGAGGGGAGGTATGTGGGATAAAAGAAAACATAAAAGATTTCTGTAATGAATGGAAATGTTCTGAATCCTGACTATGGTAGTGTGCACATGAGTCTATAAACAGGATGAAATTTCATACAACTAAATATACACACATGCACGCACATAGAGAAATAGAATGAAAACTAGAGTAGAATGAAAACCAATAATCATAAATTATATTGTATCAATGTCCTACTTGTCATATATCATAACCTTGTGAATATTATCATTGGAAGGAATTGAAAAGTCTACAAGGTATTTCCATCTTGTTTCTTATTTACATCTTGTGTATGTACTTATAAGAGATAAGAGATGGAAGGGATCATTGTGGTTACCTTTA
The DNA here is from genome assembly GCF_021218885.2 of Marmota monax. Taxonomy (NCBI): domain Eukaryota; kingdom Metazoa; phylum Chordata; class Mammalia; order Rodentia; family Sciuridae; genus Marmota; species Marmota monax. Next base: position 11,018,641 of record NW_026695241.1, read on the forward strand.
GACTCTATCTAGAACCAAGTTTCTTATTCTTTCAGATTCCACAATGGCCATGGTCATGCATGTGTGGAAGAGACTCTCATCCAGTGTGATTCAAGCTTCTTGCTTCTTGAGGCTTTATCATTTTCAAAATGATAAAGCTTCCACATGAATCAGCAGAAGCAGGCCATATGCATGATAATAAAATGTGTGTGCTAGTGCTCAAGAGTTTTCATAGGCCCAGCCAAGAAATGTTCCCATTTGCTTTCGATTTGCATTTCTTTTGGGCAAGTTCCTTTCTATATCTAAGGAGATAAAATTAATAACAATTTTAGCATCCGAAATTTAATTTTAATTCTTATGCTCTGCCAAATTTGTTAAAATGTGTAGTTCAAATATTTGACATAGTAAGATTTCTCAACATCTATGCTTAATTTAGGATTAAAACATTTGATTTTTAAAAGTATAGTGTTTACTACTCCATTGAATGAAGTCCACCTTCCATTAAAAAGAACTCCATTATTTTCTTAATAGAGGGGAGATAGGAAGTGAAATCTTGCTCAGCCAAAGAAGCGTCAGATAATCAGAAGTTGTAATGATCAGACAGTAGTCTCTACAGTAACAGTTTTGGGCACACGTCACAAAGAGGTTTGGTCTAGGGTCATTATTTTTTACTCTTTCTTTTTTTGTAATATATAAATAAAAAATAGAATCAATGATTGGACTATCACCTTGTTTTCCCTAGGAATATCTATCATTTGACTCTCCACAACTCTGAATTCCTGTAAGAGTGTCTCAATTTACTTCTAGTGTATCAAAGGGCTACCTGCTGCTTAAAGAAAGCCACTGAAAATTCATGTTTACATATTTTAACAAAAAATATTAACCTAGATTCTCCATTCTCTGTGCCACTCCCCCCAGTTAAGGATCAGCATCCACTTATCAGAGAGAACATTCTGCCTTTGTATTTTGGGGATTGGCTTCCTTTACCTAGCATGATATTCTCCAATTCCATCCATATAACTACAAATGCCATAATTTTATTATCTTTTAATACTGAGTAATATTTCATTGTGTATATATACCACAGTTTCTTTATCCATCTATTGAAGGGTATATGGGTTGGTTCCACAGTTTAGCTATTGTGAATTGAGCTTCTATAAACATTAATGTAGCTGTGCCACTATGATATGCTGATTTTAAGTTCTTTGGGTAAAAAAAAAAGGAATAGGATAGCTGGATCAAATGATTAAAACTCTTCCATTCCAAGAGTTTTAATTGGGAAAAGGGGAGGGAAGAAAGGGGAGGGAGCATGGGGGCAGGAAAGATGGTGGAATGAGATGGACATAATTATCTTAGGCAGATGTATGACTGAACATAAATGCGACTCCACATTGTGTACAAACACCTTGATAAATGAAAATTTGCGCTATATTTGTGTACAATGAATTGAAATGTATTCTTTATCACATATACCTAATTTGAACAAATAAATAAATAAATAAAAGAAATATTAAGAAATAAAAATCACAAAAATTCAATATATTGTTAAAAGTATTGAAAAAAAGCTGTTATCTTGCTAACAAGGCAAACTTGATATTATGAAATACAGAGAATTGCAGTTTTACATACTCATAATAATTGCCTCCTAGCATTTGCTTCAATCTAATACAAGAAAAATGTGCCATTTATAAAATACAGTCAAGTTTGCATTTACATTTTAAGCTTGAGTTTTCTAATATCTGCAATCCCAGCACTCAAATAAAATTATATGAATAAGGGAGGGTGACAAGAAATCCTTGAAAATGAAATTGGCCAAATTATATTGTTATATTGTTACATGTAAACTTATGTAATAAAGAATTCCACTTTTATGGATAATTATAACATAAATAATATTTAAGTTGCATGAATGAATGCTTTAACAGTAATTTTCCAATTGTAAACAAACGGAAGAAATTTACATAATTTGGAACTAAAACAAACCCCAACAAAAATGTATTAGGTAAAAATTGTGGTACTTTATGAAGTTTTAATAATTATTCTTCCATATAGAACATCTTTGCATATATGAAAGATGTAATTATTGTAAGTCACAGAGTCAGGGAATATTTTGAGACTCCAAATAGATAATCTAAAGAAACACATTAATAGTTTGAGGGAAAAAATAATCTAACATATATCTGGTTTAAATGTATAACAAGTTGCAACCAACTGCTAAGACTTGTATCTAAAAAGAAAATTTCACTTAGGAAAACAAACTGATAGTCCTGAAGTTGGAGCTTTTATTCTATGATAGTGTTTTTTTTTCCCTAATTTATAATGCCACAATGACATATGCACAAAGCAAAAACAGGTAGTCATGTAAAAAAGAAAAACTGTTAATTCCCAACTTTTCAATATGCACTTCACAGTGTTTAATTTTGTTTTGTAATGTAGTTAACATAAGTTTTGCCTTCCAAAACTGTCCCTGTTCACATATGTCTCAGAATTTCATTATTCAGACTGTCCCCAAAGAGAAGCTAAGTAGTCACATATTTAATATAATTTGAGATCTGATATTGAAAGACACTATTCTCAAAATGAATTTCCCATCTGTCTTCCAGAGTTTCTAAAATTGTATTATTCCAGATGTATCCTTTACTTACAGACATCATGTTTCAAAAATCACTTTCAAAATGAAATTAGCCCAGAAGGGAATTTTTAAGAATATCATCATATCTTTTTAGGTTTTCATCTACAACTTATAAAATTAGGATTAGTTCAAATCTTTAACATACCTTTAAAAAATTAAATTTCAGCATGAAAATCCATGAAGCAAAACTGTTAGAAATGTGAGGTGCATTTGAATGAATCTTGGCCCTTATGGATCAAACAAATAAAGATTGTTGAAAGAACTGGAATAGCAATTTCATCTGACCATATTTGATAAATATAGTTATAAAATCCTGTACCTCACAGAGCATTAAAGCCCTGTATCAGTCAGCTATTGCTGCCTAACAACCAGGACAAAACTTTAGCAACATATAAAAATAACATTTATTTCTATGTGTCCTCAAGCCACTTTGAGCCATTGTAATCTCATGCATTCATAGGTTGGTTTGAGATTTGTGAATTGAGCATGGTTGGCAACTTGAAGCAGGTTTCCAACAATCAGGTGAGTCCCACAGTTTTCTCACCCTTGTTGGACCCACAAGATGACTGGCTCACCTTTTCATGGAAGTGGTTGCTTCACAATGGCCCCGTGGAAATACTTGATACTTGCTGAGGCTTCATAATGGAACTGGCTCACTGTTGTTTCTACTAGCCATTCATAGACTGAATTCATAAACTCTCAGCTCAAGGCTAAGCACAAATTCAAAAGCATTCACACACATACTCTTCATGCCTTCACCAAAGCAAGTCACATGACCAAGTTCAACAAAATGGAATAGGGAAGTTAACTCTTCCAATAAAACTGAGTTGGAGGTAGGAGTGAATATTTTTAAACATTATTATACTACAGGAACTTTTAAAAGTATTCATGAAATGTTCACACAAAAATAAACATGAACTTGGCAACAAATGAACCTCAACAAATACCTTGGAAAAGAATATTTAAAGGTCACCTTTTAATTACAAAGCAATATTACAGGATATGACTCACAAAAAAAAATGATACCTAAATACATAAATAAATAAATAAATAAAAGGAAGCTCTGCAGGACTACAAAACTGATTTCCTGCAATAAGATGGGGAGAGGCACAGTCTCAGGGGTCACTAGCCATTCGGTAAATCATTGGGTGGCCAAAGCATGTGATTTGTTTAGACTGAAAGAGCTGTTCACCTGAACTTTATCACTCCCAGTTAACCACACAGGACAGCAAAACAGAAATATCTAAAAGTACAATGGGCTGCTAAAAATATTGAATTTCACCTGTCCCAGGAGAAACTCCACAATGTTGGTTGGAACAATGAATTGTGGGGGTGTAATTCTCCAATAGACAACTGAAGGTAAGGGAATGGCTGTGACAAAGAGTCCTAGCTACCCAACAGGCTAAGCATAGTGGCTTTTTCATAAAGTTCCTGTTACTCAATTTCAACGACTGCATCTTATAATGAGCCTCCATTGCATCTGTGTCTAATGGCTAAAATGCCCCTTCATTTTAATGAAATGCTTGTGTGCCCAAGGAGCAGTATTTTTTTAACCTTGTCAAATGTTAAGAAATTTTGTATCTGTACACTGGTACACACATTTTCTTTTTCGGTTCTCTGGCAAGGAGGGAACGGGCTGGTTTTTCTCAGTACTGGATCTTTGGCATCAGCAGTCTGTACTAGACACTCAGCGATTATTTTGAATGAAAGTAATGACAGGACACCTGGCTGACAGAGTCTGGAAAGATCCTCACCAGGCCTGTTTTTTTTTCTTCTCATGGGAAATATCTGTCCTACCTCTTCCAGTCTTGCAGGGAGTTGGGTGTGGCTGTAGACAGTGCTGGCCACAGATGTGGGTGGCAGTGATGTTTGACACACCTCAAACTTTTCCTTGCAGTTCTCCCGTGAAGGAGAACCTAGCTCTCTTACTGTACCCATTGGCCAGATCTGGTCAATTAAATAATATACTGTTGTTTCTTGGTTATAATGTAGATACAGCTCCATGAACCAGTGACTGAATATCTTATGCCAGGCAACCCAAGACATTGGCTCTTGTAATGACTGAGGAGATTTCTGGTTGCTAGAAAAATGAGAAAAGATTTCAGGTTAGGCTGAGGGACATGTATTGATGATATATATAGTTTTCTAGAACTCTAGCCACAGACAGGGACAAGTCTTAATACCCATATCCCTTGATTTGGCTCTTTACCATACAACAGAGCCTCCCAAGAGAATTAGGTTGAAAATCTTATGAAACAGAAACTTATCATAACTGGATAGATATTATTCTGTCTCTGCATTGGTTATCTAATCATTGAGGAGAAACATTAATTTCTCTTCTGTCCACATGTTCATGTTAGTAGTTAAATTGTTCAAGGTGTGTTTAACCACTGAAGTAGTGGAAGACAAAAACAGGGTCTTCCTTCACTAACTTTCCTCTGAGCTCATATAATACACACAAAGCTGCAGGTATAAATATCATTGTTAAATTCCACAATAGTAAAGGTTTAACACATATTAGATATCTCTGTCTCTCTGTCTTCTTCTTGATATAGCAGATTATCCCACCTTTTTGTAGTCTATCAGAGTCAATGCAAAATAGAATTTAATGAGAACTGAAACTTAAATCTGTTAGAATTCACCAAGTATCTATTCTCACACTCATTTCTTCATATTGTTGGATAGTTACAATGTTACAGAAGTTTTGTTAAATTATTATGGCTAGTCTTCTCTCAACTCACTTAACTGGTTCCAGTTATCTTCAGATTGAAGGATTTTTTTTCCAGACTCTAAATCCTCTCATCACTTGCACTGCAAATAAAATCAAGTAATAAAAACGATAGGAAATTACCGGATGATTTTATAGTTCAATATTCTGAAGGAAAAGATGCAAAAATTAATTTCTCACCTAGCAGATGACAACTAAATGAAGCTGAGAAGAACAGTGTGATCTGCTGTAGTACTTTTGCATAATGTCTTTGTGTCTCTGAAAAATTAAACTATTACTTGGGCCACAATTGAATAAAAGAGTTACACGTTAACTCTTTTATTTATTGATTTATTTATTTTTACCATATCAGAGACTTAGAGCAACAATAATAGCCATCATTCATTGATGGTCTGCTGTTTTTGAGCCATCTCTGACTATCTGTATGTACTATATCCTGCCACAAGGTATGTACTATAATTCTTGATTTATAGATGAAGCTGCAAGAGAAGAAGTAACTTCTCAAGGTCACAAAGATGGTAAATTGCTTAGACAGGATTCAAACTCAATTTCTGTTCTTTTTTTCGTCTTACATGGAGAATATCTGACAAACCATGCAATGATAAGATGGCCAAAGTGCTTTGTTGGAGCACTGCTGATGTTTATTTGACTGTACATAGACTTCTTTCATAGAACCATGTGCAAAGTATATTTTTCTTTTAAAAAGCTTCAATTACCATATATTGTGGGTTTAAGTCAAACTGGCATATAGAGTGACCGGCATTTTTCTGTATAAACATTTAGATTTTGATGTAATGTGTAGGTTTACTCATCCATCTGCTACTCTAAGCAGTTGCAGCCCTAGGGCACAGATGATGAGATTCCAGCTTTCTCCAGTAAAGTTGCTCATTAGCTGTCAAGAGGATCCGGAGAGTAGGCAGAGGGCTGGGTTGAAGGCATATGCAACTTTGGGTTGATTCCTCAGTACCAAAGAACATCAGAAAAATGTTGAAGATCACTTTCTCCAAATCTCCTTTTGGGGGGAGACAATTCAGGCTTTAAAAAGTCATGCAGTGTGTTCAAGATGACTTTTGTAATTTGGTAGTAAATGATGGTGGCTTGACCCCTGGTGATGATATTTTAATGGACAATTTTTAAGAAATCTTGAGTTAGTATCACTTGGGGACTCATGCAAGAGTTGTATTTTTACAGGAAGATCTGCATTGGGATGTGGCAATGAAGATGATTCTAATGCAGGGTAGGCAGGTTAAACCCTGAGTATGACAATGTCAAACTTTATCAGCACTGCATCTGTGAGGTCAGAGCAAGTTCAATGTGCTGAACTTATCAAATGGACCAAAAAAACACACCTCCTATTTTTTTTTCCAGAAAGAGGTGCTAACATTAATACATTGCTTGTTTCTTTTTTACCTAAAGATACACACACATGCATTCACACACACGCACGCATATACACTTAACTTTTGGGACTTAATTATAAAATATGCCAAGTCACCTAAATGCAAAGTCATTTTCTGGGAATGATGAAATAGACTTAGCATATTTTTCTTTATGCTTTCTTCCACATTCAAATCCTTCCTCTATCAAGCTCTGAATCCTTGAAAAGAAAATTTATTTTACCACTTCTTATACCCATTAATAAAGCATCTGTCACTATGATAATTTTTTCCGCCACCAGTTTGTATTCATAAGAAACATAAAATCTGAAAAACTCACAAAAAGAAAGGAAAAACAGAGGAGTCAGTGCCGTATTTTAAGTAGATTTTAGTAGAATTCACTGACATTGCTGTTCATTTTTCTCTTCCTGTGAGACACGAGAGGGGGAAACATTGAACAGATGAACTGCAGCCGGCAACAAGCGCTCACTGAATTGTTAGTGTCAGCGCGTGGAGCTGACAAAGGCATCTGGATGAAAGATTGAGTAATTATTTTTTCATGTTAATGTTCCTTTATTTGTGTTTTTTATGCCCGTGTTTGTTAACAGTAATTGCCTCTCTCTACTGTTTATTTTTAATGAGTGCCTTAAAAAGTGGAACATTAACTACTGCAGGATTTATTCTCATTTTGTTTTCCTGGGGATGAACAGTGGACAAAATAGGACTCCATTTCATTTAGGAAAAGCTAAAACTGTGCATCAGCGAGGCTAAGAAAAGACAAAAGAACAAACTAATGTATTTGCATTTGGAAGGGTGTGCATGGGATTTGGGATAGAGAAATTTCACTGATATGCTGCAATCTGTTTGAGTGGGATCTCATCAATCCACAGAGAATCAGCCTGATATATCTTTTTTTTTTTCTGATTAAATAATTAAAATCTTGGTTTTAAGGTGTATATAGGAGAATACAAAATGGTTTTTTTTAATGCTAAATAATAGATTGTATTTCTTCATATACTACAATATTTAGGATTTTATCTCCTCTATTTTGTTAAAATTCTTGAAGTCAGGGATCATCACATCTTAATTAATTTTTTTTATCATCAGCATTTAGTATATATTTGGTAAGAAATACTCAATATATTTTTATTGAATAAATAACTGTAATTTCTATTAGATTCCGGACAAAGGAAATAGAATGATTGCCATCCCCAAATCCACAAAACAAATTTGACAGAATACACTGAAAATATTAGCGATTAAACTTATACTGAAAATGTTCATAATATAGAAAATGCTTTCTTGGTATTTCTGTACATACATGTATCAGGTATTTAGGATTGCTGTAACAAATTACCCCAAACTGGTGGACATAAAGCACTAGGATTTGATTCTGTGTAGGATCTGGAAGCCAGAAGTCAGGAATCAACATGTAAGATGGCCATGCCTGCTCCGTAGGCACCAGAAGAATCTGCTTGCTTCTTCCCAGCATCTGGTGTTGCTGGCAATACGTGGCATTCCTTGACTTGCAGCAGCATCTCTCCAATTTCTGTCTCTGTCTTCCCACGCTTCTCTTCCCTGATACATTCTGTGCCTCTGATTTATTTTCTTAAGGAAAATCAGTCATTGGATTAGGAGCAACCTTAACCCAGTATGATATCATCTTGATGCATTATATCTGCAATGACCCTGTTTCCCAACTGGGTCACATTCTGAGTTTCTTGGTAGACATGAATTTTGGGGGGATAATTTTCAACCCTGAAAAGCTAATGGAATTTGCATACTGGCCTCCTCATTTTCTGGTTGAGCAAGATACTTTATCTCCCTGATCCTCAGTTTCTTTATATATGAAGGAAGAACAATGACATCTCGGCCTACCTCTGGGAGCTGTAGTGAGGGTAACTTGAACTAAATATGTAAACTTTTCAAAAGACATCTGACATATCAAGTGAGTTCTGGTGTTTAATAAACAGCACCTCAAATGAATGTAATATAAAGTTTAATAGGACTTTTTGATAGTGTCCTTCGGTATAGGACGCAACAAAATGCTAAAGCAAAAATTCCTACACATGGTTTTATGAGACACTGAAGAATATACAGCAGTTATGCAGATCCCAAGAAAGATCTGAGAGTATAAAGCAATAAGTCAAATAAATGTTCATAAGTCTTCTCTTTCAGCAAGCAACACATTGTTCTAATAGAATCATACTAAAAGTCTTATTTTATAAATGAAAAACAAAGCAACAACTGAAAAGAGCATATTGCATGTAGTCTGTGATTTACTTACTATTGACTTACAGTGGTCCAAAGTGCTCAGTTTGGAAAGGATGAACCCAGGAGAAAACTGGACTGTGTCTTCAGGAGTGCTTTTTGGATGTCACAGTATCTTCCAATCACATGTGTGACAGAAATGAAGGCTGAGACCAGGCCTTTTCTTTCACCTAATAGAGGAGAGGGCATGGAGGACTTCAAGATCCTAAAAAAGTAAGGTAAGGTGAGCATCAGCAGCACTTTTAATGCCAAACACTTGTGAGGGATTACTTTATTACAGTGTTTAAAACACGTTCATGCATTTCCCATAATCTTCATGAATTTCTGAAGAGCATGCCATTCATTTCCCCATGTTTCCTGAAGGTGTAAAACTGAGGCAAAAATAAGTGAAAAAAAAAAATGGATGAAGTGCCAATTGAAGAATAGTAGAAAAAAATGTAATTAAGCAGAATGAAACTATTGCACATGATTTTTTACCTTATATTATTATTAATTCCTTAGATAAATAACAATATTTTTATGATTCTGGACTATAAGGGAGCCAGTAATTCCCTCTGTTAGTGAATAGTGCAACTTTATGGATGAGATATTGCTCAGCCAGAAGTGAATATAAAAGCCTTAAATAATTAGACAAACTTAAATATTTTTTGCCAACATCATTTATGGAACAATTATTTGGTGTTCATTGTATGTTAGGATGTCAGTTAGCAGGGTGTTTCTGAGCACTGACTTTGAAGGTTGCCAAGTGGTATAGGGAGCTACCATCTCTCCTTGCCTTACTCCTTGCCTGAAAACAAAATGGTACCCTCCACTTGCAGGCATACAAAAATCTAGAAAGAAAACCAAGTCAGTTAAAGTGTTAAAAATAACACAAAAATCACTCACATTATGTATATGAATTATAATTTTAACCAGGTATTAAATTAATTTGATTGTTTTGAATGTATGAATTAACATTGAATTGAACGTTCTACTCTTTGGGCTGGGTTTAAATCGAACAGAACTGTTAGAATGTTTTTTTTTTTTTTCTTTCTCTGGAGAATGTGTTTTGTTCGTGTCTCACTCCCACTTCCTTTCAAAAAATATTGATTGGAAAAATCCGAGATCAAATTAATGGTCAGTGTTCAAATAGAATTTTGCAACTCAAAATATCGTGAATCAAAAATAAATATTAACTGGTGCAAGTGACTCATCCAGAAGAATAGTGTGATTTAATAAATGCTTCTCCCTATTTAAGTTAAAATATGTGGGCCAAAATTAGCTGCATATCTTGTTCTTTTACTACATCTTTCAATGAAATAAGCCGCAAGAAAGATGTTTTCTTTCTCTGATTTTTTTAAATTGCTTTTGGGAAAATGTACCAGACTAAAAGCTACCTGATTCTAATGGACAAGAATGTAGAGATAGGAAAGAATATACCATAAAAGGAGGGAATTACTACACTTGCAATAAACAGCTTGCAGTCCCAAGGACACTTTGAAATACCTCTTGCACCATAAATTAAGAAACTAAAAATGGATGTCTATGCCTCATGTTCTTGATGTTAACAATTCATTAACATTGCCTTTGTTGCCAGTGACAAACTTTCCTTATAAAAAACATGCCTAGATTATGGAGATATTATCCTCTGCTACCAAGAGAGGAAGAGAAAATCATTTTTCTTTCTTCACATCTAACAAATTGGGTTGTTTGTGCGTGTGTATGTGTGTATGCACCATTACTTATTTTAATAATTTGGAGCAAAAAGTGTTGGAAGAAGCTCTCTACAAACCATCTGGCCCAGAAGCAATTATCTAACCATGTGAATAGCAAGAGAGGATGAGGAAATTTTTTCAATTAGAAAAAATATTCATTGAGTTCTTTCTATGAGCCACTCCCTGTGCAATGTTCTGAGAACACCAGGATGAAGAGGACAGTATTTTTCTCACCAAACTCAATTAGAACAAGGAAAGCAAAACATTCTAGACAACTTATTATGGTTCAGATATGAGGTGTATTAATGTAAGAATGTTCAGAGGTGAAATGATTTGATTATGAGAACTGTAACCTAATCAGTGGCTTGATCTAATTGCTGGATTAATAATTTGAAAGAACTAAAGGGGTGGTAATTCTAAGAAGGGAGGCCATGGCTGGATAAGGTAGGTATTAGCGGCCTACCCTTGAAAGAGTTTATCTTTCCTGAACCCCCTTTCTCTTGCTGTCTTTCTCTGCTTTCAGGTCACCCTGAGGTCAGCAGTATTTATCTGCCACACTATAAAGCCATGATGTTCAGTCACAGTTTGTGTCCAGTGCACTGGGGTCAGCCAACGATGTACTGAACCTCTGATACCATGAGCCAAAATACATTTTTCCTCCTCTAAGTTGTTCTTGTGGGATATTCTGGTTACAGCTATGAAAAGCTAACACAGCAAGCTTGCATCCTATTTTGTACGCAGGGTAAGATGGAACCTGAGATATGGTAAGACAGTTTGTAAAACTAATTAGAGTCAGTTTCTCCAGTGACTTGATTATAACGTGGAGGAGTTAATATTCTTTCACTTTTATCCTAAACTAAAAAAAGTAACAACAACAAAAAGTTATATTTGAAAAATTACTTTTGTAATATTCCATCTGTATGAATTTCATCTGAAAAAGAGCACAGAGGAGAGGGATTTTCTAGATTATGAAATATAAATTCATTACCCTTGAACTCCAATGGAAATATTTTGATAGACTTGTTCCATTTTACCTTGTGTTTTTTTTGCTTTAGTGTCTTTAGAGATGTTTCAAGGCTTGCTGTCTTTTGTTCTCCTTAAATTTATTTCAGGGTTTGAGTGAGGGAATACTAAACTGTGAGTGATAATGAGAAATGTGGCCTATGCAGAAGCCCTCTGTGGGAGTTCTAGGTCTCTGGGACTTACATATGTTTAATTGGTGGTGGGATGAGTCAACAGAGGGTGGATTGCAGGCTGTGATGTGGTCCGGAAACTAGGGCACGCATTGGTAGTGTGTCTCCCTTTGCCAAGTAGCAAGCCCTGGGAGCTTTCTTTCCACACTGCTATTTGAATGTGTAAAAACACCAAACAAAACCTGTATAACAATCACATTCCAGCTAATCTGGGTTTTCCCATCCCTATTGCAATTTTCAGATTAAGTCCCAAGTTAAACAAGGTTGACCAGCTGGTTGGCACATTCCTTAGGACAGAGACAGGACAAGGGTACTGTTCTTGCAGCATGAAAGACAGGAGTGTTTGTACTGGGATTTTTGGTTATTTGCAGAGAGTGTTTTCTGTTTTTTTTTTTTCCCTTTTTTAACATTTATAAAACAACGATAGTGACTGCCTTTGCTCGTGGTTGTTGTTACAACGCAAACATTGCTGGAAAAATGTATTCCATGGCAGAAAAGAAAAGTGGGAAGTGGGGCTCAGAGATTTGTTTCTAAATCTATCTGAGGTGAACAAGATTTCTATTTTTTACTTAAATTCCGGATATATCAAAGACCATTACTTTTGTAAAAAATACAGTAAAGGTTACTAGAAAAACTAAGAAGATATGTAGAATGTGAGTTTCCAGTCTTTATTTTTAGGTCCAAATGACATTTTTCCTCTGTCAACATTTCAGAAAGATTTCTAAATCCTTTCTCACAGTTTCTGTACTTTCCTCCACATTTCAGAGGAAACCTCCTGTTAGTGAGTCTTACCTGGAGTACCAGAGACTCAGAGGATTCTCAAAACAGTCAGAAAATTTCAGAACAATTGATAGTTGAAAGAAAAAAAAAGAAAGAAAAGCTACATATAACACTTCAATTAGTGAGGACTAGCATTGTTTTTCTGCATTAATTCAAGTTGCTTTCCGATTTATAAAAAAGAACAGAAATTGTTCTTCAGGCAATTGTTCTTCAGGTAGCTGTTGTTGGAACTCATGAAAAAAAAACTACTTGAGGTGTTTGTACATGTGTATTGAATAAAATAGCCCATAATCTAGGAGAGATTGAGATATTCATGAACTTTTTCAAAGTAACATCAAAAGAAGTGTAGAGTTTGAAATGCTGACAAATAAATATAGTTGTTTACAAATTCATCTTTGTAAATATAAAATGGAAGTGGTCTTAAGTAATTTCATTGAGTGGAAATTTTTATTCTTAGGACTTTTCTCGTAGTCTGCTTCTCTCAGCAACCAGTTGAAAGACAGATACCGTGTCCTTTTTTTAAGTTTTATTTTATTTTTTAAATTAAATAATGAAGGAGAGAGTGATAGTCATTTCCATGTTTTTCCCTCTTTCCATAGCAGTAAAACCCATGATTTCTTTTTCTGAACAAATGCCTGCAAAGAATTAAAACTTTATTCTCATTTGTCTTTTATATTTAAGTGTAATCTTGACACTGATTATGAACATGAGCATGTAAACAGAATTGCTGGTTCCAGGTTCTGGGGGCCTGGAAATGAGACTTAAAAGATTGTGGGATATCACATCTTATTTTCTTCTGAGTCTCTGCCTAATTTCTGGTAGACAGAGGAGCTCCATCTATTCAGGCTTATAATGTAGTCCAGAAAGTAGGGGGTCACAAATGGTAGAACCAATGTTACATGCAGCCAGGGTCTCTGACATCCCTGAAATACTACCCCTTCTTCCTACTGCTTTAGGCATATTTCCTCTGACATTTTGGCCTTAAAGAAACTGAACTCCTGCTGGGTGTCATGGTGCATGCCTGTAATCCCAGCAACTCTGGAGGCTGAGACAGGAGAATTGCAAAATTCAAAGTCAGACTCAGTAACTTTGTGAGGCTCTTAGCACCTTAAAGTGACCCTGTCTCAAAATTTAAAAATAAAAGATCTGGGGATGTGGCTCATTGGTTAAGCATCCCTAGGTTTAATCCCCCACACCACCACCACCAACAACAGCAAATATAATTAAATAGAAAGAAAAGAAAGAAAGAGGAATCTAACATTATTTAGTCAATTATTACACAGAGACAAGCTTCACCTTAATTGATAGAAATGATAATAAAGAAAACATATTACAAGTACAATTCTGTGTTTTCCAACATGGAGACCTCTAGCCATATGTGGCTTTTCAAGTTCAAGTTAACAAAGTTAATGAAGTTAAAGTAAAATGAAATTTTAAATGAATTTGGTCAGATACCCCTAGTCACATTTTATGGGCCTCAATAACCCCCTGTGTCTAGTGGCTACTCTACCAGACAGTGTAGAAAGTGTGGAACATTTTACCCATTGCAAGAATTTCTATTGAATTGAACTGATCTTGAGGGCAAGACCAAGGTTGATAATCATTATAACAAGTTGATGTTAGTAAGAATTTTTTACTTAAATAAGTAAAATGTTTTTTTTTTTTTTTAAAAAAAACTATCATATATATATTGTATTAGAAGGTAATTCAAACAAATAGGTGAAAAGACAAAAGAACAGTAAAATTAGATAAATAAATAATAAAAAAAAGATGACAAGAAAGAACATAACTGTCCCTGGCATGAATTGAAGCAAATTTCAGGTTATTCTAAGCCACAAATAAATAATTATGAGCTCTTCCATCCACTCGAGTTTTCATACTGATTATTTGAGCTGAAAGTGAACCCTCAAGAATGCCTAATGAAGTTGGATTCGGGAGGCAGCACACTGGGAGAGCATTTGCCTAGCATGTGTAAGGCTGTGTGTTCATTCCCATTACTGTCAAAATGAACAAACAAACAAATAAACAAAAATTTACATGAGAGTGCCTAACATGAAAAGAAGAGATGAAAATTAAAATTATGATTAAAGGTTAAAATTTCTACAGCAGTCAACTGTTGATTGATAAAGTAAAGTTGGGAGGCGCAACTGCATGAAGCTATATTTGGGACAGTGGGAGACATCCAATTTTTTTTTTTATTTATAGCACTTTTTAAAATTTCTTTTTCATTTTCTCTTTATTGGAAGCCAGTCCTATGTTTAAAAAATTTTCAAAAAACAATATACTTATTTTACTAAATATGAAGATTGTCAAAGTTGAAGACTTGTTTACTCAGAGTTTTTCATACTCTTTCTCATTGCAAGGGTAATTTTTGCCAGACATCATTCATAGGAAAATAGATTGGACATTTAGAATGTTTTTAGTGGCATCTGGGATGCAAAAAATTCTTCTCACAGCATCAAGTATTTATGACTCAAGAGGTCAAACACATTTTCCCACACCCTTTGAGCAAGGGGTAATGCTTTGATTAGTTATATTAATTATGTTAGTGCATCTGAGTGTTTGGCCACCCTAGTCCATGTCTTTCAGCCTAGGAAGCCATCAGTGGCATGATGGAAATCACACAGAATTGCAAAGAGTTGAGTGCAATGATTGCATCCTCTAAAGAATAGATCATGCTAAGTAGATTGGTCTCCCTCAGACTCCACACAATAAAATCTGGATAATTTCTTTCCTGGAAGCATTGTAGGAAGAAAGCAAAATATCTTATGGACTATAACTGGTACACAGAAGTTACCCAGTAAGTGTGCAAAACACAAAAAGCCTCATGAATCATCATACAGAGATTGGCAGGACCTAAAATGGAAAGATAGTTGTGATCAAAGTCATGCATTTGAGAATTTTCTTTTTGGTGTGAAAATATACTCTAGAGAGAAATTGATGCACTGGAAGGGAAAGTAGGGTTCTGTGTTCAACAACATTTTCGAAATTCTTCCAAGGATGAAGACATTTTAAAATACACTTAAGCCTTAATATTCTGGGCTTATTTGTCTGAGTAATCCTTTAACAACCTAATACATATAAAAAGAGTTTACTATTAAGAGTTTTATATAACAGTTTGGGAAATACTTATAGCAAGTACATAAACTTCTTATAAATGAAGTTTTATCATTTATTTGAAAGTTTTGCAACAAGAAATTCAAAAGAAGGTAATGTATTAACTTAACATCCATTTCTAGACACAATTGACCTTGAAGCAAGACCTTAGATAAATGATTTGGTAAGACTACTAAATATATATGTGAGATATATATAAATATATTACATGAGAGATATATGAATGTATGAATATATTTATATTCATGCATAAATATATGTATAAATATACATATATGTGCATAAACATATGTACATATACACACATGTATATACTCTATTAATATGTATTATGCAAATCTTTCTTATTTTCAAAATAATTCATGACAGTTCACATTTGGTATAGAATGGTTCATTTACCTCCTGCACAATATACCTATTGAAAATGACAGGTAACTGAGAATGTGGTGTCATTGTGCTGGTCTGCATAAATGTTCTCATTTCAATATCTAGACAATACCAGGAGGTAGTTTCAACTGTCAGTTCCCTTTTACAAATTTGGAAATACGGACTTCAAAAAAGTTAAAGACCTTGCCCAAAGTTGGGTGTCGTGGAAGTTCAGACTTTCCCAAGTTGGTCACCAATGAGTTATGCATTTATACAACCCATTATTCTTGAGTGTGCGTGAAACTTGTGACTTGCTTCTGGTCTGTGGAAAATGGCAATAGTGAACAATTTTACCAAATTAATTAAGGATTTATTTTGTTATGTGATAAAAGAGATTGAACAGAAGAGTGCTTTACCACTGGGTTACATCCCCAGTCCTTTTTATTTGTTTATTTATTTATTTTTTTTTTATTTTGAAACAGTTCTCACTAAGTTACTGAGGGTCTTGCTGAATTGTTGAGTCTGGTCTCAAATGTTTGATCCTCCTGCTTTAGCCTCCCATATCTCAGCCTTCTGAGTCACTGAGATTATAGCTGTGCTCCACCACACTAGATTAATTTAAGTTTCAATAAATTGATTTTGAGTTAATAATCTTGGATGTCCTGAGCCTAATCAAGTGAAAACTCTTAAAGAGGAACTGGGATTCTCCTATAAGTAAGCAGTTTACTGATCTTTAGGAACCAAGCCACCATGAGTCCTATAGCAACAAAAATAGAATTCTGCCAACAAATGATAAAACCTTGGAAGATGACACTGGGCTTCAGATGACAACACAGCCTAGGCAAGTACTGGGAGATTAAGAACAGAGTTCCCCTTCATAGCATGCCTGGACTCCTAAACCAAAAAGAACTGGAGTGGCAGTCAGCTTTATGTCACAGTGAGAGAACACCTGAGAGTGAGGGAACTAAAGGAGGAAAGGTTTATTTTTAATCACAATTTCAGAAGTTTCAGTCTGTGGTTCCTTGGCTTGGTTGCTTTTAGGTCTGCAGCAAGGCAATACATCATTGCATAAGTAAAAGACAGAGGACAACTGCTCAGTTAATGGTGACCAGGGAGTTAAGGAGAAACAGAATGGGACCAGGGTACCAATATTCACCTCAAGGCCATGACACTTATGACCTATTTCCTCCAACTAGACGCCAGCTTCTAAAGTTTTCACTTCTACCAAAAATCTCATTAAGTTATGAATCCATAAATGGACTAATCTATTCATTAGTCAGCCTCCATGATTCAATCTCCTTCCAAACACCCCACCTATGAACAGCACTGCATTGGGAATCAAGACTTCAATGCATTAGATTTAAGGAAACATGTAAATTCCAAACTGCAGGGCTCAGAGGTGCACACCTATAATCCCAATGGCTTGAGAGCTTGAGGCAGGAGTATTGAAAAAAAAAAAAAAACAGTTTCAGCAATTTATCACAGCCCTAAGCAACTGTCTCAAAGTGAAAAATAACTAGTGCTGGGGGTGTGACCCTGGGTTTAATCCCCAGTACCAAAAAAAAAAAAAAAAAAATCCAAACCATAACAACTAGAAACAAATGTTTAGCATTTTCCATCACTATGTTAGTGATAATTTATTGCATAAGAATTGAAAACTAGTAAAGTGATGAAGATGAATTTGGAACTCAGAAAGTGTGGCTTCCAGATTTGCATTCCAAATCCCTGTGATATCAGCCTTTAAGAAATGCAAGTTGGTGTCTAGTGTCCTCTAAGATGTAGTGGTGGCCCCTACTTGATAATTTGATGTATGACTTGTTAACTCTACAATATAGTATTAAAAAATGGGACAAGTTCTCTCCTGCAATTTCTTATAAGGGCACCTAATACCATTTGTAAAGGTGGTGGTCTCATAACTCAATTACTATCTAAAAGATACACCTCTTAATACTGTTGCATTGGAGATAAATTTCAACCTGAATATCAGAGAGGAGAGAAACACTCAATTCATGGCATAGCAATATCTGATATGAATTTTTTCTTCTTTTGCTTTTTGTTTGTTTCTCATTCCCGACACAGTGTTTAGAGTCAGTTAGGGAAACTGGTCAAGTGTATCAGATATAGGTTGAAAGTAACATTCAATTTTTTGGTTCTGGTTCTGACTTTACTTACCTGAATGACCTTGGGAAATTCACGTTACCCTCTTCTTCAGTTTCTTTATGGCGTTTGGAGTATTTCATTCAATTTCCAACTTGAAGCTAAATCTATTCATTGTACCACACAATGATGATTCCCTAAAAGACTTCTCTCAAATGATAGACATTTACAAAATATTATATACTGTACCTAAAATCCATTACAAACCTTACTTAATGAGTGACTCCTCAGTACTGAGTACTATTCATCTTCACCAATTCCTTAAATATTGATTCTCCGTCTCTCTTTTAACAAGCAGAAATGAAAGGAAGTGAATTGCAAGATTTCTCTCTTTGACCATAAAGCAAAAATTCAACAAGTGCTGATTTATTGGGCTGTTAGATAAATTCTGGCTTCTTCTGGATCTCGAAATCCATATTCATGGGCTTCACATCTCCAATATGTTCAGGAACAAAAGAAAATGTCAGATGATTTTAATCTTTTTTTTTTTAATTCTACGAGAGGATGCCATGTCAAATCTAAGTATCAGAAAAGCAAGGCAGGTCTCCCTGTTTAGGCTTGGCTTTCATTTAAGGATCTGGGTTTCTAAAATTAACATGATTTTAAATTTATCTCTTCAAACCTCCATCCCCTATAAATGTATCTACCAAGAATTTAGGAACATTAATCCTCTCTTGTCAGCCTTCCCCTCTAAACATACATTGCAAAGAACTGCTAATTTCATTTTCTTTCTGTTTAGTTTCATCTCTTCCTTCCTGGGATTTCTGTTTAAAAGAGCTTTTAACAGTCTTCTCTCACATATGGTGCATATGCTAGTGGAATAGGCAAACCAGCTTGAGTAAAACAAGAATAAAAATAAACCACATGGAACCGAACTCCAAACTTTTTGGGAGGTCTTCAATGGGGCTGTTTTTTTTTTTTCTTTTTCTTTTCTTTCTTTCTTTTTCTTTTGCACATGTCAAATGATTTCTGTTTGAAACCAGAGGTAGAATCCTCACAGACACCCAAAGTCAGTAAGAAAGATGACATGATTCTGCAGATCAAAGAGTCAAACCAAACCTATGAGTTGTGGGAAGTTCTTCATCTTAGGGGATTTGCAAGGTCGTTTCCTGAACAAAACCTTTCAGCAAAAGATGAGAACTACAGGATGTGCTTTTCTAAAAGAGGAAGTTGACAGCTTGTTTTTGACACTGTATTACAAAAAGACAGGCATTGAACATAGTAGGCCATGTAGTGAAGAGTAAATCCCTTAAAGCCAAATATTTAAGTCTTGGCTACTCAAGAAGCTGTAGAAATAAAATGGAGTTCTCTAGTGAAATCCCTGTGGCATTATCTTCCTGCTGAATGTTTTCAAAACACACTGAGAAGTCTGCATCCCTAAGGATTGCTTTTCTCCAGTTGATTTATATGTTTACACCTGTTCAACTACCCATTGTAGTGTCTGTGAGAAGAGAAAATTTGTACCACGCATGTGGGTTTGAGTCCAGGTGATTTGCCAGAATGATTCAAGATGTGTCTGTGGGATGCTTTAGTCTCTGCAGGGCATTTCAACCTGTGGGGAGGGAGAAGAAAAAGTACAATATAAAGAAGAGAATGCGTGCTGAACGACTTTCCTGCTCTAAACTTGCTAACACAGCTTTAGAGGTCTGACAATGTCTCTGGTCTTTTAATAAGAATCAGTCAACGAATCAAAGATTGTTAGATATGCTCACAAGAGGTAGGACACCCAGAGATTGAAGTTCTATGCAGTGCATAATGCTCATGGTGTGATGAGACTAGACATTAGATAGCACGTATGTCACCAATATGAACAAAGCCACCCTGTTTATCATTGCTTTTCAAGCAACCATGGATATGATTGAGGCTTCAAAGAGGAGATGGAAAGCCACCTGGCAGGGGAGGAACTTTCAATGTCAGAAGGATAAAGGGATTGAAAAGGATATGCCAAGGACTGAGTGCATAAATAACAAGAAAAAAATAGCATAGTTTGTATGTGAAGTTCAGCAAGAAGATCATAGTGGAAGAAAGAAGAATTCCTGTATGGCAGGACACAACTTTCACTTGAATTTTGGTTTAATTAGGACAGGGATTGCTAACTCTGGTTCCTTACAGTGCAAAAGAGTTGATGTAGATTAGAAAAGTAACCTGAAGGAATATTTCAGAGAGGTACTCATTCTTATTAAAGTTGCATTTTAAAGAAGTAGAAATATTCTTCACTTTCACAAAGACAACAACTGCTTTCCTTTTCTCCTCTACTTTTAAAATGGACTTGAAGCCAAATTTCTTTTATTTAATAAAATATTATGAGGTGAAGCTATCATTGACCCTGGTCTTCTAACCATGAGACACTAAAGCAGAAGAACCTGCCCTGGCTCCTGTTATGTAGGTTCAGCTCTTATCAGTGGTTCAATCTTTTGAATAACACTTTACAAGTCAGACAGTGCACACTTGAAGCACAATTGCCTTGTTAGCCACCAGGATGCAACTTCATGTTGAAGAGAAAGGTGCATGAGGTGGCAAAGGGAAGAGCTCTCAGGAAGTTAATGGAACTATCATTCAGGATTTAGTTCATGGTTCCAGATCAAGGTTCTTACACAAAGACCATATTTGACTCATTTGGTAAATTCTAAATCCATTCTATTTGCATAGCATGTTCTCTAAAGCATTTTCAATTGGAACTGATTTTACATTTGAGAATGAAAGAAGAATGTATTCTGACAAGCTGATGTTTCCTTCTGTGTAGATCTGCCTTAACAGGAGGTTGACAAACACCCATCTTGATCCTTCAGCATTTTTCTATGTGCTGAATGGGCTTCAGGGGCATAGATCACCTTTATTGCAGAATGCAATATGTTTGATAATAAACTTTTAAGCTCTATTTATTGGGCTACACATACAAAACCATTATCTCCCTGGCTAACACCAATGCCTTATCTAATGGGAAAGATAAAGAGTGATGTCAGTAAGAAAGTTTAAAGAGAATTGGATACTTGGAAGAAAGGAGTAATCAAATTACCTAATATTTTTTCCCCTCTGGTGTGCCTGATATTATAATATTGATTAATACTTCCTTCCAGACATCTCATACATAAGCATGTTGTCTCTTGGTGTGTATTGTGAGCTCTACATAAAATTGTTTCCTTGGCATTACAAGAACAGATTTTATTGCCTGAGCATAAAATATCTGATAATTACAAAAGATTTCAGAAGGACAGTGAAAGGGAGAAAAAAAAAGAATCCTTTTAAAAGCTATGATATCTAAAACTGAATGATGATTACTAGATAATTTATAAGCAGTTGGCCTCATTTAAATATAGATCTGACAAATGGGGAGTATATTTTAATGTTAGATGGCTGGTAAAATGCATATAATGCTTCATCATTTCCAATATATTTTTATCTTCACTGGATCATTTGATACGTAAGATAGGACTGTTAGCCTTGGTGGGAAAATGGTGTGTGTGTGAGTGTGTGTGTGTGTGTAAGATGGATTCAGAAATTATTATCTCCATCTCACAAATGTGGTCATTTAGGTGAAATTGAATGATGTTTCTATGATTCCACAGCTAGTTAGTGGCAAAACTGAGCCTCCTGACTTCCTACCCACAGTGATTTTTATTGCAATAATAAATATCTTTGCCTTGCCAGTAGTCATTAAATGCATGTCGCATTGTGTAATTATTTTTCTACCAAAGATATACAAGGAATTATGCCCATCCCCTGGCTGATCTAAAATAATATTTCAAAACTGATGCTCTTGTCAAAATGATTGGTTCAAGATGGACCCAGAAAACTAAGTGTAGCCTAAGGTTTTTGTTTTGTGACTGTAGGAGGAGAGATGTTCTCTTTCATTCAAAAAACATAAACCAGAAAATAAATGCATTGACCTCTATAGTTATATGCAGCCTCCATGAAGACACATGGTCTGCTTTGAGATGAACTTGAACCCTGGCAGAGTGAAAATAGGTTTCCGTTAAAAACAGAAAGCCAGGTACATAGTCTAGCTACTGAAGCAAGCCTTGCTGGACTTTGTTTTTCTTTTTTAACTCAATAGGTTAAAAAACAATTGACTCTTCCTGTAGCATAGCCAATTTTGCTGGTGGTTTCTATTATTTATAACTGAAAGAACTCTAAATGATGCACAAAAGTCACATTTGCAGAAAGCAAATTTCACACTCTCACTTTGTTTCAAGAAAAACTTTAGACTGAGTGAGAGATATTTACAAGCATCATTGGGTAAATTTACTCAGGCTATTCCCACATATTTTCAAAATATTGATGCTGAAAAGAGAAACATGAACATGTCAAAGTTTTCGGGATTCTAGTTTAAAGAAATTAGTTTGGGCTCACATATCAAGTTGTATAGAACATGGAATTGCACAGAGAGACATTTTCAGGGCTGTCTCTCATAGCCCAGTGCTAGTGTCACTCCATGGAGTTGAAGCTTCATGAGCAATGACAGGCAGTACCCTTGACCCAGGCCCAACCTCCCTGTGGAGGAATCATCAGCCAAGGCAAAGGTGAAGCTCATATAGGTTATTTGTAAGAGCAGTTTTCATTAGCCCAAGGAGGTAAAGGCCTGACAGGTGAACAGAAAGGACATTAAGGCTATGACATAGGAGCACAGCAGATATATTCATTTGTGAAATTTTATGTATGTTATTTTATATCATTGTGGAGGGTTTCCAGAACCATAACAGGGCTATAAATTTACATACAGGTTAAGAAGTTAGTATGGCACAATGTTCACAGAAGTCAATAGACTTCAGTGTCAAAACAAAGGAGTTTATTACTCAGTGAAAAATAAATATTAATATCAATTAACTTTTTTCTCAAGTCCTACAAGTGTAATGCAGAGCAACCCAGTCAGACACCATACTTAGGGTGGGTTCCCATAACATCTGAGGAATCCTGACTTGAAAACTCAAGTCTTCGTTACAGGTTAGTAATAAAATCTGACTCCTTCTCTGAATGTAGATACTCCATCTTAGTTGGTTTGCTATGCAAACACCCTTGAAAACATAGTCCAAAATAAAAAGAGAGTTAGTGTCTATAATGGCTAATATTAGGAGTCAACTTGACTGGATTAAAGGATACCTACATAGCTAGTAAAGCATTACTTCAAGATGTGTTCACAGGGGTGTTTCTAAAAGAGATTGACATTAGAGTTGGTGGAATAAGTAAAATTCATCCTAAATTTAAGTGGGCAACATCTAATTAGTTGAAATCCTGGACAGAATAAAAAGACAGAGAAAAGGTAAACCCGCCCCCCACGTTTTTTAATTTTTTTTTTCCTGAAGATGGTATTTTTTTTCCCAATCTTGAACATTAGAATCCAGTTTATCCAGTTTGGTATTTCTGGAACTTGCACAAGATCTCCAGCAGGTCTTGGGACTTCAACCTCAGACTGTGAGTTATGCTCCTGGGTTTCCTTAGTCTTGAGGCTTTTGTACATGCCCAGACACAATATGGCCTTTATTTAGTCTCCAGCTTGCCAATGGCTTATCATGAGACTTTGTTTAAATAATTACATGAACCAATTCCCCTAATTAATTACATGAATATACTTATGTACTTATCTGTCTATCTATCTATCCATTCATCCATCCTGTTGATTATATCTCCCTGGAGAACTCTTACTGACTCATACAATGTCTCTGCTCAGAAGACATATGGAATTGTCAGAGGTCTATAAAAACTTGTACCACAGCAGGATTTCAGTGTTTTAGAATCCAATCAAAAGCTGGTGGATATTTAAGTGTTTTAGTTTGCACATTAAAAAATAACATGTTCAAAATATAAGAAAAGTCTGTGAGTCTATACTAATATAAGTGAATGATTAAATAGATTCACACATGGGGAACAGAAGACAAACTATCCATATCTACACGTATTTGAAATAATTTACGTAGGTACTCTAAAATAGGGGTAGCATAATTCTATAGGCCTTAGTTGTGGTCTGAGTAGAATTTCCTCCTTCAAAGTACACAGAAGTGGGAGGGAAGAGTAGATGTGCAGTGGGAAAACTAGACAAACATTACCTCATTCTAGGGATAAAGGCCAATATCAACAGTCACATCATGTTGACAGTATGTGCCCTTCATGTGATACGATGAAAACTGTGCTTTACTGCAAAGGTTTACATCCCCACAATCCACAGCCACAGCATATCCACAAGCACACCACTGAATCAGTTCAGTGACACAAATTCTCTCAAATTACTCAAAAATAACAGAAGTCTATGAAACTGCCACAGCTGTGATGAATGTTAGTAGACCTGGCAACTAAATGTCATATATTCTTGTGGGGATGCAAGGACAGAAAAGGGAAATCAGGTTAAAATGAAAAAAGTCTTTGCAGATTACGGATATTAGTTAATATTAATTTAATATCATTTAATTATCATAGCAAGTTGTAAAAATAAAATGGGAAAACTGGATGCAGGATACATGGAAACTCTATAAAACTTTTACAATATTGGGGTAGATCTAAACTGTTCTAAAAAATAAAATATGTTGAAAATATAATGAGCTCTTCTATGTCCCATCAATTCTATTCCTGTGTATATAATCCATAGAGGCATGCATATATACAAT
This sequence comes from Marmota monax, assembly GCF_021218885.2. Classification (NCBI taxonomy): domain Eukaryota; kingdom Metazoa; phylum Chordata; class Mammalia; order Rodentia; family Sciuridae; genus Marmota; species Marmota monax. Next base: position 11,043,530 of record NW_026695241.1, read on the forward strand.
ACATATAGAGTGATGTTTAGAGCATCACTATTCTGAAAAACTTTGAACTAGAAAAAACTGAAAAATATTTCAGTTATATAATGAATATATATATATATATATATATATATATATATAGTTATGTTTACAGTGAAACTGTCTAATAAAGGAATGATGCAACTATAACTATATGAAATAACAGATAAAATCATAAACTGAGCAAAGGGATCACTTATGAAAAAGTAACTGCTATATGATTCTATTCATATAATGTCAAAATTAGTACAACAGACCTGCAATGTTGTTAGAGAGGAGAGTGTGGACATCATGGGGGAAAGTGATGGGGCTAGAACTGGGGGGCCTATGGGTGCTGGTGTTCTCATTCTTAAACTGGATTTCTGGCTCCAAGTGTATTTAGCGTATTAAAATTCATTGGCCTATTCTCTTAAGAGTTGTGAACTTTTTCATATGTATATTATATTTTACTAATTAAAACCTTTTTAAAATCATATTCATAGGATGTTGAAGCATAGCTACGTCCAGGATAGGATAAGAATTAAAGAGTTCAAAGATGCTTCCATATAGGAAACGTGTAAAGAATTCTTTATACTCTCCAAAATTGTGTGATAGAGTAAAAGGGCATAGATTAAATGAAATGAGAGAAATGTAAACCTTAAGAATAATATAGAAATGTTGTCTTACCTTTTGAATTGGAATTTTATTTTTAGTTGAAATTTTTTTGAAATGGAGTGTGGGATATGCAACAAACAGAAAAAGAGAAAGAAAAGAAACACCAGTGGTTACAGAGTTGCACAAGATGAGGGAGGGTCACCCCGTGTCTTGCCTCTGCCTTCCAAGGGTGTAACAGCATCATAGGGGCACCTCCTCTCATAAATGTAGGGTGGCTGAAGGTTCCCTTGTAGTGACAGCCAACTAAGTCACCATCTTTCAAAGTGTTTACACAACTCCTGTTACTAACACCACAAGCCTGGGATGTTTGTAATAAATCCTGAGTGTCTTTCATCAGCAGGAATGCTTAGTAATGCTACATGAGAAATGGCTCAGGACCCAGCCTATTAACAACCCTGGCTCTCTGCTGGTTCCCAGGGAGAACTATACTTAGAGGTATCAGAGGTAGATGTAGGATTATAGAAACTGAAAAACAGTTCAGAGACAGCTCGGTCCTTGTCTAGATTAAGTTATCTTGTTCCTATTCCAGCTGACCTATGAGAAATAAGATAAGCCCTATGTAGAAAGGTAAAAGCATTCTGAGAGTCAACAATTAATCACATGTGATGTTTGGAATTAATAAAAAATTACTAGGTACACAAAAATTATGATCAGGAGAAAATAAAAAAAAATGACCTTTGACCCACTTATTGGAGTTACCAACCATGACTTCAAAACAACTATATTTGATATGTTCTAAAAAATGGGTGATATGGTAGATATTTTCCCCCAGAGAGTTGGAGCCAGTAAAACAGAATGAAATGGACTCTCTCTCTCTCTCTCTCTCTCTCTCTCTATATATATATATATATATATATATATATATATATATTGAAATTCAAAGCTCAATAGATGAGTTCAATTATAATCTTCAGGGATGACTAGACATGTAGAAGACGAGCTCCTTGAAAATTTACAACTTGAGCAAAACAGTGATGACAACACAAAAGGACCTAACAGCTATGTAGGGTTGGTGACAAATACAATGTATTTGAAGTCTAAGAAGTATGGAAGAGTAAGAATGCAGAAGAAGTAATATGTCAGAAGAGTTGTAGAATCTCTCATAACTAAAGAAAAATATTAACTCATAAATGCATTAACTTACAAATTCTGCTTCAGTCCAAAAAGAATAAATATGAAAAAAAATCAGACTTAACTGTATTGGAGTACTACTGCCGATTTCCTATGTCGAAGAGCAAATACCATAAACAGCCAAAGGGGAAGGAGAAAGTTTGTTGCTTCATGTCAGCAGCAATCTGCATTATACATGGCAAAAGAAATAAGAACTGCTAGGAGAGAGTGGAATCACTGTTATTATTAGTCCTTAAGATGATGCAGTAAAGTAACTTAAAAGTCACAACCAAATATAGCATTTGTAGATGTATGAAAAGTGAAAATTTCTCATCAGTAAACTCACACTGAAGCAACTGCTAAAAGGAAATCTTTTCAGGCATTGAGAGTGATCTAAAAATGTTGGTAGGAATGCATCAAAGAATAAGAAGCAATAAAGGGTAGATGTAGATGCATATACAAATATACAAAACTATAACATAAAGCTAAAGTATAACTATAATAATAATAAGAAAGTGAAGAAAGATCCATTTTGTACCCATAATAATTACAAAACAGAAAAATTATTGATAAAGTCATAAGGAATTAGAAGAAAAATAGAACTTTCACGGTTCACAAATTACATGATTATTTATGAAGAAACCCCATCTAATCCAGAAATTGGACATCAAACTTAAGTAAATTTAGTATTTTTAATATGTCGGTATATGAAAGCAAATTGTATTCCACACACAAGGACATAAAATTCAGAAAATTATGTGTAACAAGATATTATTATAATAGCATAAGAACAGGATACATAGAAATATATCTTTAGATAAAAGGTGTGAATATTTTATATATGACCCTTAAATCTGACTGAGAGACACTAACATAGCCTAAATGGAGTGTTTACCATGTTCAAAATTTGGAGGACAGTATCATAAACTTGTCAGTTCTTCACCAATGGATTCAATGTAGTAACAATAAAAAATTTAGAGGGTATTGAGTGTTTTGCACATTCACATCTTCCTCTTTCTTCCTGTATGTGTGCATATGTGTAAACTGATAATTTCATCTTAAAATGTACGTGGAAATGAAAAGGGCCAAAATAACCAGAATGATCTTAAAACATAACAAAATTGGACAAGTTGCTGTATCAGATATCAAGACTTAGGGCAAGGCTACAGAATGAAGAACATGTAGTACTGGAGTCAGGATAGATACGTAGATCAATGAAGCAGAAAGGGGTCAGGAAACATTCCTATGTCTATCATTACCTGATTTATTATAAAGGCTATGGGGAAGTGCCCCTGGAGAAGGGTTCTCATTTGTTTTATTTTGTTTAATTTAAATAAACAGAGCAGAATCAACTCGAAAATTACAAGCCCACTGGGGGAAAAAAAAAAGAAATGAATCTTGACCCTCTCCTATATTAAAAGAAGAAAACTGTGGATTACTATTTTACATGGAGGAAGAAAACCTTTTCTTGACTTTGGTAGGCAAGAATTTCTTAGGACATTAGAAAGCATCAACCATAAATCAATAAATAATAAAAATGTACAACATTGAAAGGAAGGACTCCTGTTTATCAAAAGACACTATTAATATAGTGAAAATCAGGTCACTGTGTAGGCAAAAATATCTGTTAGAGATGTATACCTAAAATAGACTTATATTGCAAAATAAACAAAATAACTTCTTCTCAAAGACTGCCCAAAAGAATAAAAGTCAGCAAAATATCTCAAAGACATAAGAGACAACAGATGAAGGGCAAAAGGCACGTGAAAAAATAATCAGTGTTATAATAGATAATACAAATTAAACACACAATCTACAGAAGCGTTTAAATGAGAAAAAAATTGATTAAGCCAAGTGTTCACAGAATGTGGAGAATAGGACTTTTCATCCTCTATTAGAGGTCATGTTATTTAGTAAAATCATTGTGGAGAGTCATTTGGCAAACTCTACTAAAGCAAAAACACACATATTTGTTTATATATAGTTCCCATTCCTACTTATATGCTCAACAAAATTGCATATGTAAGACTAACTAAAGTCATTTATAAGAAGGTTCACAGTAGCATTATTTGTAATGACCTTAAACTGAAAGCCACTCAAAATGACTGCTAACAGTCAAATGGATAAATACATACTGTTAGAGTCCTATAACAGGTTACTACTCAACAGTGAGAGTGAGCGAACTGACTGTACAAAAGAAGGTGGGTGATTCTCAGGAACACAGGATTGAGCAAAGGAATCCCTGCATAGGGATGACATACAACATTACGTTGTTTGTATAAAGTTCAAAACAGGAAAAACAAATCCAACATTAGAAAGGAGAAGAGTGGTCACCCTTGGAAAGGGGCTACTGGGAGGAGTCATGAAGAATCCTGGCATATACCTGATATTTTTCTTCCTTGAACTTCGTGGGAGTTACATGTTAATTTACCAATATTAAGGGTTGAACAATTTTGTATAGGTATGTTAAATTTCAGTCAAATCTTGTTAAAAAAAATGTTCCCAATTATTTGCTACTAACTCATGTGAGGTGTATTTTTATAATCTTGCGTGGTACATTCAGTAATAGAGAAGGAAAAAAATGTGTTTTTTGAGATGAAATATTAACAGACCTGTTGGGAATGAGATCTCCGTGTATAAATCCACTTGAGAATTGGATTTATGAACAACAACAACAAAAAAAAACTGTTGGGAATGAGATCTCTGTGTATAACATGGCAGGAATTCTACTGGTGGTTTGATTGAGGCACCAGCCAGAGAGCTCAGAGTTCACCCAGCCTTCAGGCTCCAGAGGCCAGGTTCCCCAGACAGTTACAGGAAGCAAAGAAGGGAGGGGAGAGAAAGCGTGGTTGTTGCTGAGGAGAGCATCTCTGTGGGAACTTTAGCTCAGGAACTTTCATGCCCCTGTTGCTAACAATAAGTAAGCTTGTCCTGACATGCGTGCTTTGCCACCCACAAGTGTGCCCCAAACCCTTTTACAGGTAACACCCAGGAAGAAAGCTGTGATCATCTCATCAGCTGTGGATGAGCTGCCAGTTTTGTTGGGAACATGGCAGCAAATCAGAGGATGCACAGAAATGAAAAAAAAAAATTACCACTGTTGGAATTTGTCTGCACACGTTAACACTCCATTCTTATGAACAGTGACATAGGAGAATGTTTCTTGCTCTAGACAGAATAAGAAAACGGGCTGATGTTTTAGAAAACTTAGAATATATCAGCCTTGTACTCAGGTAGGCAGGCTTAACCTTGCATAAATTCATACGTTGTAAGTATCCATTGTCTCATTTTCTCATCCCCATAAACAGATAGATGTTGTCTTTCTTTTCTGTGAGGGGAAGTATCATGGTGAATTTGGATGAACCAGTAGATTTAAACAAAACAAAAACCTGGTTAAGTCCTGCTGTGGGTGAGGACTCCCTAACTTACCATGTCAAACTCTGCCTTTCCAGTATGCATTATGGTTCACTAGGATCCAAGGAGCACATAACATTATCCATGGCCTCAAATGGACTCATGCACAGAAACCACATTGCAAACTTGTCTGTTATATTTGCTCTCAAAATACATACTTTTCCCTTTCGACTTGGTAGGGATATAAAGTATACTTCAAATGGTTAGGACTTTCTAATCTAAACCTTAGTTTTTCTTTTCATTTACAAAATAACAAAAATAATTATATAGCAATGAACTTATCTTGCAATGCTTAAGAGTACAAATAAAATATGGGAACATTTTTAAACTGGAAGTACTTGTTAAAACAATAGAAATTAATAGTGTATTAAACCAGATATTTTAGTTTATATCAGTTTGCCTTGTATGTAGATATATATATCTATATAGCTGTCATTAATGCTAAAGAAAAAAATTGCGACAGATTTCTGATTTCAGTTGAAGACACTCATTATTGAACTCCACAAAGTACTTTTCATGGTGTCTAGTATATAAGTAATGCTTAGCAGATATTAGGTGTCAGTATTTATTGAATTGAAGTTCAAATTAAATTTTAAAACATCTTTTTTTATTAGACAGATGTCATTTGAACTGTGATACTGAAAGAGTTAGAAAATTGAATTTAAATATCTACTTTGAAAGAAAGTGCTACAAGAAATTAGCTTCATGGAAAACACTTTGCCCCTTCATCAGCTTGAATTGAGTTGTGCAGATTGTCTATATTTCTTTATCAAGGTCCTGTGTTTTATCCAAAAGAAAAAAAGAAAAGGAACACTTCTTTTCTAAAGAAAGTTTCTTCTCTGAAGAAAATTTCTGCATGATTATAAAGTAATATTTTTGGTACTCAAGAATTACGGGAAATTTGGTGAATATTAAAATGACTGTGAGATTGATTTATTGTGTATTAAGATGATTGTGGCAACAAATCTACCCTCTTTTTACTCTTGTATCTTTCTTTACTTATTAATTACTCCCCTTCCACCCATCACTGAAAGACAAATACTGACTTGCTCGTTTAGAGTAAATAACTGAAGCCCAGAGACAGAAAACTATTGTATGTTTTGATAAAAGTTAAAAATGATCATTTCTAGATTTCTAGCACCATAGATATCATCAGTTCAGACCTAAGAATTATGTTCAGAGAAGTTAATTGACACTTGGCCTTGGACTTCTTTAAAAGCTGTCTCTGTCCCAGGACATTTAATTAACTATTTTTTCCTCTCTCTTTTTTCCTACCATCTAATTCATGTGTATTGACCATACTAGTTGTTGTCCATTTGTCCTTCCAGATCCACTCCCCACCCTTATCTATTCCATGTTGTGTTCTTAGAAACAAAAATTATATGGAGTTAGTCAACTGGAATCCCTTGTCTTCTAGTTTGCATTTGGGAATGGTCATGGAGAAGCACTGGCAGGAAATTGGAAAGTGGGAATAGAGTGGGAAATAATAATGTTGGGAACTTTTCCACAAGCTTTCAACATGTTGGCTTACAGGTTGGTATTGTGTATTTCCATGGATGACCAAGGCACCTGTTAGGTATCTGTCTTCTCACTCTTTATCTGTATCAATCTCTCCTTTTCTTCTTCAAACTTAGGAATGGAAAGAGTTCTGGCTGTTGTTAACCCTAAAATACTTCATAATAATTTTTGATCATTTCTTTCATTATATTTGTCTCAATTTTACTAGAATTTTCTCAATGAGCATACCATCTCTTTCCTGTTGAGACTCTGACACTATCTGTGCAATACACTTGGTATTATAAAAGATGAAGAATATGTAAGAAAAATGAGACTTAAGAAACTGCCCTAGATAATTTGAAACCCACAAATAAATGGTCGAGGAACAATGATATATCATTTAATGCAAATGTATTAGTTCAAAAATAAGGGAGGTCACAAACACAGAAATCGTTAGACAAACTATTCTTCTGATCTCAAGATAATAATCTCATTTTAGGAAAGTCTTTCCTGACCTTTAAACAGAAAATCAAGCTATAAAATTTTCTAATGGCATGGTAACATATGTAATTTGTAGCCATAGTTGAGATTTTACATGTGTTTAGTTGATTGTTTAATTAATATCAGTCTTGCCGTTGGATAATAAGTTCTCTGGAAAAAGAGAAGGTTAGCTTTTTTATTTTTCTTCTTATAATTGTAACCCCAGCACCTAGCATTTTGCACAGCACATAGCAGACATTCAATATTTTGCTTGTTGTTTGCTTAACTGAGTGAATGGAAAAAAAAAAGTAAAGTTGATATATTGAACAATTTTATCCAATGCAAATGGGGTTGAATGATTGTTTAGCAGAGCATCCTGAGTGCATGTGCACTCAGTACAGCTGTGCAGTTATATTTAATATCTCTTTGGGGAATCTTTCTCTATAGAAACTGATACACACACACACACACTCACACACTCACACCTCACACACACCCCTTGGTCAAAGAGATAATTCTTTTGACCAAGATCTTCTTAGGATTAGATGGATCAATAGTAAGTGGCTTTTGGTCCTTATCCAAATCATAATTTCAAAATCATTAAAGATAGAACCTTTGGGTCAAATGTTGAATCACATGGTTGATTTCATGGTGATTGGTTCCTAAGGACAACTGCAAATACCTGCTTTAGCTGATGATCTGACATGCTATAATGCTGTGTCATTTTGTGCACTTTCTACCAGGAGCATAGGTTCCCTGGGATGTTTTTGCTTATGGTCTAAGCAGGCAATAGTCCTCACACTTTGTGCATCAGAATCACAAAAGCTTGTTAAAACAAAATTGCTTATCTCCACCTCCAGAGTAGATTTGAGTGGGTCCTATCAATGAACTTGGCTTAGAAGATGGCAGACACCCCAGGTCCATGCCCCCAATGTGGGGACCAAAGCAGTTTGCTGTCTATATCTAGAAGTTCCACATTTGTGGATTCATCCAACGTCAGATGAGGCATTTTAGGAAAAAAATATTCCAAGTGTGTTGAACATGTACAGAGGTTTCCCTGGTCATTATTCCCTAACAAATGCAGCGCAACTATTTACATAGCATTTAGATTTCATTAGGTATTAAAATAATCTAGAAATGGCTTAAAGTTTGCAGGAGGATGGTTGTAGGTTCATTACAAATATTTTGCCATTTTATAAAAAGGATCTTGTCCTTCTGTGGATTTTGATAACTGCATGAAGGGAGCCTTGGTTCTCAGAACTCCCAAGGGTATGTTTCTGTATAACTAATATAATTTGTATTCTCAAAATTTCTGTATTTCTAACATCATCTGTTATTTTGATTCTGATCCAAGGTCTTGGATCTTAAATATTCCAAAATGTATTAAAAACTTTCAACATAGTAGGGCCATTTTAGGTGCTATGATCCATCAGTAAACAAACACAAAACTTTCTGCCCTCATGGAGCTTATAGATAGTTTATAGTAGGCAATGCCCAAACTTCATTTCATGTTTAATTTGAAGTGTTTTCCTAAGAGATTTTTTAAAAGTTATATCAAACTTATTTTATATAATTCACTCATTGTCTACCCATACATTTATTAGAAAAAAGAAGATACATATTGCAATAAAATAAATGTATTTTCTGTACTGAAAATACATGACAGACTGATGTATAATTGGTTTGTTATTTCTTTGAATTATACTTAAATACCTTTTATTATTATTTTGTTTTGTTTTGTTTTATAGATACTCAGTAATATGACTATAATGTTTATCATTTTTCTGCCTCCTATGAAAAAATTACTGCAAACTGAAATACCCCAGCCCTTTCTCAATGCTCAATATTAAGCATATTATGAACAGACCTACATAAACTGCCATGGGAAATAAATGACTGGGAACTTTTCAAGTTGTTTTATTGAAAACTTGGATTAAACAGTAACTCCTGCATTTCTAATATGGTTAAAAATGGTGAGATCAAGAAAATTATCTTCATGTTTTTATTCACTTTTTTTACTATTTTTATCTTCACACATAGATAAAATGAAACCTCAAACTTCTGTATATAAATTTACTTTTTAAGGCATTATATTAAGTTCATTATAAAATATAATTTAGAATATTCTTAGAATGTCAATTATCTAGATGACTAGAAAGTCAAGTAGCACATGCTTTCTCTCATATGAAAAGCTAAAGCTATAATTGACCTGAAAGTAGGATACTATTTAATAGAGATTTGGAAGTTTGTGTTTGAGGTTGGTATAGGGTGGATAAGATCTGTGCACACGGTGTGTATGCGTGAAAATATCACACTGAAACTTATTAGTACTTACAAAATACATGCTAAACTAGTCTTTATTAGCCACTTATTTATTAAAGCTTACATACTCATTTATATTAAGTAGCACCATAATTTCATAATGTGGTAACAAATGTCTGTAAATTTATCTTTGCCAAATGATTGATGGATGGAACAAGATAGGGAAGTTGGCTGATACAGTATTAAAATCAAAAAGTAAGCTGTGTTTAAGACATGAAGGCTGTCTTTACAAACTGGGCTAGAATTTGAACTATGACATTAGAATCAGATAGCCTGAATACCTATGTTTTACCATTGAATAACCAAGTAATATTGGGTATTTTTCTAACTTCTGAGATTTTCAATTTACCTATATGTTAAAATTTACTTGATAAAAACCCTTCAAAGAAGGTTGGGAACACATCTCATCTCCAAAGGCTGAGGTGGGAGGATCAAGAGTTCCAAGTCAGTCTGAGCAAAAATGAGGCATTAAACAACTCAGTGAGACCCTGTCTCTAAATTAACTACAAAATAGGGTTTGGGATGTGGCTCAGTGGTCCAGTGCCCCTAAGTTCAATTCTCAGTACCAAAAACAAACAAACAAATAAAATCACATTTCAAAGGATAGCTTTGAGCTAAATAAACTAAAAATTCTTAGCAGAATGCATCACATAGTTCAGTATGTAATAAATGTTATTTATACAAGTATTGACACACATTCATTACAGTCTGCTAAATCTATTGACAGTGCGAAAAGAGGGAATAAACTGGAGGTAGAAACAACATACCAAAATGTTGCGGGTCAGTGTTTCTCCTGGTGTGGAATGAATTACGGGTTTCAAGAGATGCTCCAAGAAGCAGTGTTTCAGGATCAAATGCTTCTAGGACACATTACATTTTATACCTCCTTTCTGGATTCCCATTTGCATATCAGTATCCTTCAGAAGTTCTGGAAATTTGTTCCAAGTATCTTTCAGTTCTTCTTGAATTTTCTAAATATGGGTCTTATGCAATATCAGTTACACCCTACGGCAATTTTGTAAAACATACTGGTCACACATCATCACTTTACTGAGTGGTATAAGGTGAAGAAAGATAAGTTAATAATCAGAGATTAGAGATAAAACAGAAATTTTATAAGTGGAAAGCCATCTGAAGTGATAAGCATCACATTACTGGGACTTTTTGTTTTTAAATTTAAACAGCAATGAGAGCTTTTAAATAATGTAAAACTAGGAAACAGACAATATTATAAGCAATGGCATGTGTCTGATATAGTGGGAAAAAAGAGTGTCAGCACATTCCCCATGGTAATTGGTTGTCATTGTGCACATTCACAGCAAAGTGGACCATTTGCTCCTAATTTACACACTCATTTTTGCCTGATTATGTTGTATATTTACATTTCACATTATCTTTGTTAGCACGTGGAAATCCAGCTGGTGACCTAGCAGGAAGTCCCTTGAAGCCATAACTCTTAATTACCTTCCCTGGAACCAGAATGCTTAGAATTAAGAGGTAGTCAGGATGGTTCTAAGGAGGGTGCTTCACAAAGCACACAGATGTACCAGCCCTGGTGTTTTGATCTGTCAATCCTTGATTTATTTTTTATAGTAACTAGCACAGGCTGTGAGATCTGATGGAGCTGGGTTTAAATATGAGCTCTAGTACTGACCGGCTTGCACCACTTGAACCAGTTATTGATCTTTTTGTACCTCAGTTTGTTCACTATTAAAATGGAGAAATAATCATACACAAAACCACTTGAGAAAAATTAAAATGTGGGAATATATATAAGGCCTGTTAAATAGCCCACTCATTAAAGATGGACTCTATTTTTCTAATTATGATAATTTCCTTGTATGTGGTGAGAAGTGATTATTTATTACTGCCAAAATTATTATTGTGTATAATGAACAGCATTCATTAATAATAAGCAAACCGTTATTGTCCTTATCTGAAAGATTTGTCAATTTGATGTTTTTTATCCCCATTACAAATAATATTATATTATCATTTCATAAATGTTTAATTTCAAAACTATTATTTCTTTTCTTTTCAGTGTGTTAACTATATTCTTAAAAAAAATTCTACAATGGTTAAAAGATTTAGTATATTAAGTAAACTATTCAAATAAATGCCAACACATTAAAAAACGTAATCAACTATGTCATGATTGTTTAAAATTAAATTTCACCAATGACATAAAAATACATGAAGATTCTTTGTAAATCAAAAGAGTTAAGGCTGATAAATATGAGTATTTTATGATGGAAATTTAAAGCTGCAAATATAGTCAAAAATAAAATAAATGCTCTTCAATTTAAAATAGGGTAAAGTCCCATTAAAAATTGAAAATATCAGAAGTCAGATATATTAAAATACCTAACCTATCAGACATCATATCTTAGCGTAGCCTAACTTAAAAGTGCTCAGAAATTTATATTAGCCTACAGTTTGGCAAAATCATCTAACACAAAGCCTATTTTATAATAGTGTGTTGAGTCTCTTCTGTCAGTTATTGAGTATCTTTCTGAAAGTGAAAAACAGAATGTTGGTATGGGTATGTTTTTGTGTCATTCTAAAGTTAAAAAATCCTGAGTTGGAACACTTTAAGTCAGAAGTATTTATGTCCTGTCTAATGTAATAGAGGACCTGCCTTCTGAAAATTATTTCATGTACCTTCTTTTACATAAACATCACAACTGTTTTGGCTTATTGACTCTTCTTCTATTTGTTCAAGAATTGTTCCAGTGACTACATACTTCATGTCTTTAGCATCTCACAGAAATTTCTAGAGAGTAAGTACTATTATTGTCACAGGAGAAGAGGTGTCTCCATTGGAAGGGCCCCAGAAGTTCTGAAGAGGGAGAGGAATTGAACTCAGGACCAGTGAGGTTTTTGGCATATGTGATGGAAAAGAATTTCATCACTGACAGGTTCATGTAGGAAGTACATACACAGTAGATATACATTCAAAGGAGAGTGCAGGCTATCTAGAGAGTGAGAAGCCCCTGCTTGGATTCAGGGGTCCAATATTCATAGAAGGACCCTAGTTAGGAGCCAGACTGGAATTGGAGCCAGGGTGGAGCCAAACAATTTCCCCGAACTTACGTATTTCCCTCATTTTATAAGGGTACAAGTCAAGGGCTTGTCACACAAGATTTACAACTGTGATTGCTACATCTCAATGGTTCATGGGCATTTCCTTTGAGATTTCATCTCTCTTTATCCTAAATCCTTATCTCATCATCACGCATTTGCAGATAAGAAAACAGGGGAAAAACAAAAGTGGAAGTTACCTCAACTTGGCCTTCCTGTCATCAACAGACACAAGAGCATTTTGGAATTTTTGTAGGCCTAGGTATAGACTTCTATTTCCCTGGAATGTTATTATGGATGGTCATTTGTACACTGATGGATCAGAACAATTCCTACAATACTCTCTCTTGAGTTGGTGGGAAATGATCACCCCCTTCACACTTTGTGGTTACAAATCTTATATTTGTATATTTGAAGTATTCTTTCTGCCTCAAGAAAGCATGTCTGAATTTAAAAGGAGTGAATTTGACAAGAAGAAAAAAGAGAGAAATGGACACGTTATTTCTAAATTTAACTTTATCTGTGCCTTTTGTGCTTGGGTCATGGCATCCATTATTTCTTCTCCTTTTGGTATAATTAAAGTTAGATTTTTGCAATATGCAATTAGAAGAGTTCTTCCTGTTTAAATAAAGAAGGCTTTGCATGGCTGGTTAGTTGTAGAACCTTCAATTAAATGCAGGTCAGTTAATGCAAATTCCCATTGTTTACTGGAAACTTGAACACAGTTTGACTAAGAAAATTTTTCAGCAATCTTTTTGTTGTTGTTGTTGTTGTTAACAGGGATTGAACCCAAGAGGACCTAACCACTTAACCACATCCCAAGTCTTTTTTTTTTTTTAATTGTGAGATAGGTTCTCACTAAGTTGCTTAGAGCCTCAATAAATTGCTAAGGCTGACTTTAAACTTGTGATTCTCCTGCCTCAGTCTCTTGAGTCTCTGGGATTACAAGCCTGTATCCCCATGCCCAGCTCAGCAGTCAGTTTTTAATTAGGCTATTTGTTTTATTCTGAGTTTCTTGTACTTTATATTTTGAGTATGAATGTTTTATCACATATGTTTTGCAAATATTTTTCCCAACCTATAGGTTTTGTCTTATCTCTATTAATTTTATCCTTTGTTCTGCTTTTCAATTTGATGCAATCCCATTTGTTTATTTTTGCTTTTATTGCTTGCTGAGAGCCACGGCCGAGTCTGTATGGCCCCTGGCATTTTGCCAACAGTATTGATTGACAGGCGAGGCATTACTATCAGCCTCTGCCGCAACTTTTGAGTTCTCGCACTATTTTGGAGTTCTCGTGGGGATTTCCGGGGATTCCCCGAGAGTTCCCATTGGTTGGGGAAGTGCAGGAGGAGGAATTTCCGGGAGAGATATTTTCCGGCTGGGGGTTGCTGGACAAGCCTCCTGGCGTGTTCGGGAGGATTCCCCGGGAGCTGTGTGAAGTGTTTTCCTGCAGTTTAAAAATAAAGTTTGTTCCTGCTTCAGTGGCTCGTGATTTGTGCCCAGCCAGACTGCGGCATTTGGTGGCCCGTACGGGGGACGTCTGAAGCTTCGGGGTAAGTGAAATTGCTTGCCCCTAAGGGAAGGCGAGAGAATGGGTGACCATTTTAAAAAACAATGTGTTCTTGTTTTGATTTGTTTTGTGTTTGTTTCAAGCTGCCTATCCCTAGAATTTTCTCAGGCAGATTGGGAAAAATGGTTGGCTCAAGGTTTGAAGTTGTTCGCCCCTGAGGAAGAGATAGAAATAGACCACAAATGCACATGTCAAGAAAATAGGAAAATTGATACAACAATTTTTTGTTCCGTTTTTATTTCATTCTGTTTCGGTTTTGTTTTGTGTTATCTTACTGGGTTGCGTTATCTTTATAACAGATTAGAAATTAGTAAAAAACAAACTGAAAGAGTGTTAAGTAAATTGTTAGAGGTTCAGACCATGGAGAAAGACATTTTAGATCAAGCAAAAGAGAAGGTCTCTCAAGCTAGTCAGACAGAGGAAGAAAATTTAAAGGAAGAAAGCTTAGAGGAGAAACAGCTATTAGGGAAAAAGCTACAACAGGAGGCTGCTACTAACACCGTTATATCACCAGAGGGCGTAATTCAACCAACAGCTCCCCCTATGGAGATAGCTGAGTGGCCCTCAGACCCCGTAGTTGATAGATGGGATCCTGAGACAGGACCTCAAAGATTAGCATGCCCTGTACTTGAGCAGGCAGGAGGGCAGCGAATTCACCGTGCTTTAGATTTCAAAACAGTGAAGCAGTTAAAGGAGGCTGTAACAACCTATGGTTCTCAAGCACCGTTCACTGTAAGCATGGTCGAATCCATTACCAACTTGGACATGACGCCAGCAGATTGGGCTAGTATGTGTAAATCTGTGCTAAATGGAGGACAATATTTGTTATGGAAGGTTGCCAATGAGGAATTTTGCAGGGAGACAGCTAGACGAAATGCAGCAGCCGGTTACCCTCAAAGAAATCTAGATATGTTGTTAGGAAAAGGACCTTATGAGGGTCAACGGCAACAAATTGAATATGATCCTGGCATATACGCACAAATTGCTGTAGATGCGGTTAGGGCATGGAAAACTTTACAGGGGCATGGAGGTTTACAAGGTCAATTATCTAAGGTAATACAAGGAACTAATGAACCTTACGCTGAATTTGTAGATAGGCTTATTCAAGCAGCTTCCAGAATTTTTGGGGATACAGAACAGGCAATGCCATTTATAAAACAACTGGCTTATGACCAAGCAAATCGTTGTTGCAGAGAGGTCATTAGACCATGGAGACATGAAGATTTAAACACATATATTAAATTATGTAGAGACATTAATGAACAAGGGCAAGTCTTAGCAGCAGTACAACAGGCTTTAGATGCCAGGCCAAAAACATGCTATAATTGTGATCAAACAGGACATTTTAAAAGGAGTTGCCCCATAGGAGGAGGGTTTAACAAAGCTAGATATCAAACGAATAGAATACCGGGTATTTGCCCACGATGCCTTAGAGGGAAACATTGGGCTAATGAATGCCGTTCTCAAACCACCATAGAGGGTATTCTGTTATCAAAAAACAGACAAGGACCAAGTGTTTACCCACGATATCGTGGAGAAAGGCATCGAGCTCCATTGCCAAAAAACGGACAGGGGGGCCCAATGCTCCGGGGCCCACGACCACAAATGTACGGGGCACTGGAGGAACCCAGAAACACCATGGAGGAACCCAGCAACACCATCAGGGTAGTGCCCAGGACACATTATCCATCAGATCTCTCATCAGACAAACCAGAGGAAGCGCAGGGTTGGACATCTGCGCCTCTGCCAGAGCAGTACTAACTCCAGAGATGGGAGTTCAAATCATTCCCACAGGGGTGAAAGGACCTCTTCCCAAAGGAACAGTAGGCTTATTGTTAGGACGCAGTTCTTCTACGCTAAAAGGACTTATGATAAGTCCCAGGGTAATTGATCCCGATTATGAAGGTGAAATAAAAATTATAGCTAGTTCTCCAAAGGGTATATCAGTAATTTCACCAGGAGATAGAATAGCACAGTTATTAATAATACCCAGCCTACATGATAAATTTTCCAGTAGTACTATAGAAAGAGGTTCCAGGGGATTAGGCTCCACAGGTGTAGATTGGGCTATGCTGTCTTTAAATTTAGATTCTCGTCCCATGCTAAAACTAAATATTCAAGGACATGAATTTAATGGACTACTGGATACAGGTGCAGACCTTAGCATCATATCTCGTCAAGAATGGCCAAAACATTGGCCGTTACAACAAGCCACTCAAACGCTTCGAGGCCTAGGAGTGGCGACTAATCCCCATAGAAGTGCAATGGTATTAGATTGGAAGGATCCTGAAGGATGTGAAGGAACTATACAGCCATATGTATTGGATCATCTTCCTATAAATTTATGGGGACGAGATGTCCTAGATCAATTAGGTTTGACATTAACAAATAACATTAATCCAAATGCGCCCACTATTAGGGCTAGACAAGGTTTCAGGAAAGAAAAAAGATTAGGAGAACAAGGCATAGCAGCACCAATTCAAATAGATCAGGGAATAAATAGACATGGACTGGGTTTTCAGAAGGGGTCACTGAGGCAATAAAAATTACTTGGAAATCAGATAGACCAGTATGGGTTCCTCAGTGGCCCCTGACTAAAGAAAAGATACAAGCAGCCCATGACCTGGTCAAACAACAATTAGCGGAGGGACGTATACAACCTTCCGTATCTCCTTACAATACTCCCATTTTTGTCATTAAAAAGAAATCTGGTAAATGGAGATTATTGCAAGATTTAAGAGCCATTAATAATGAGATGGTTATTATGGGACCTGCTCAATCGGGGATTCCTCAATTGTCTGCTTTGCCAAAAACCTGGTACGTTTTAGCTATAGATATTAAAGATTGTTTTTTTTCAATTCCAATTCATCCTGAGGATAGTCCACATTTTGCATTTACTATCCCTGCACTGAATCATGAAGGTCCTGATCAGAGATATGAATGGAAAGTACTCCCTCAAGGGATGGCTAACAGCCCAACTATGTGTCAAATTTATGTTAACAAAGCAATCCAGCCACTTAGAAATCAAAATCCTAAACTACAAATATTTCACTATATGGATGATGTATTGTTAGCACACAAAGATAAAAACACATTGCTAGAA
Source organism: Marmota monax (assembly GCF_021218885.2). NCBI lineage: Eukaryota > Metazoa > Chordata > Mammalia > Rodentia > Sciuridae > Marmota > Marmota monax. The sequence goes on from NW_026695241.1 coordinate 11,060,777, forward strand.
TGTTATGCCACACTTACAAATTTATTAAAAAAATATAATCTAGAGATAGCAATAGATAAAGTACAATTAAATTTTCCAATTAATTATTTAGGAGTTCTATTATCCTCAACCATGGTCCGTCCACCAAAAATTCAAATACGAGTAGATCAACTCAAATCACTTAACGACTTTCAAAAGTTATTAGGAGACATAAATTGGATAAGGCCTTATCTAGGCATACCAACAGGAGAGTTGGGACCTTTATTTGATATCCTAAAAGGTCCATCAGATCCAAATTCACCCCGAATGTTAACGCCTGAAGCAAGAAAGGCATTAAAAATTATTGAAACATATATGGAAAATATGCATTTGGATAGAATTGATATAACTTTGCCTTTATTATTTATTGTAATACCAACAAAAAATATTCCTACAGGAGTATTTTGGCAAGAAGGTCCATTATTGTGGATACATTTATCTTATTCTCCTAACACTATTCTTACTAGGTATCCTGAGGCTGTAGGAAAATTAATACTCAAAGGAATAAAAGCAGCAAAGGGAGTGTTTGGAATTTCTCCCAATAAAATTATTACTCCATATACTATGGATCAAATTGATGAGTTAGCTAATGAGTTAAATACTTGGGCAATAATCATGTGTAAATCTAATGTTTCATTTGATAATCACTTACCATCTAATCCTTTGTTGTCTTTTTGGTCTTCGCATCCTGTAGTTTTTCCAAAAATGACAAGAAAAACCCCTATCATGAATGCTCCAAATGTATTCACTGATGGGTCAAATGATGGTACAGCAGCAGTAGTTACCCCTGATCAAACTTTTACATTTTTAGTACCCAAACAATCAGCTCAAAAGGTAGAGCTTAATGCAGTTTTACAAGCTTTTGTGATGTTTAAAGATTCTGTATTTAATTTATTCTCTGATAGTCAGTATGTAGTTAATGCTATAGTATCCCTTGAAGATGCTGGCAGGATTTCCCCTTCCTCTACTGTTTTCTCTTTGTTTTCTGCTATACAAAGTCTAATCTGGGACAGAAAAGATCCATTCTTTATAGGACATATCAGAGCACATACAGGATTGCCTGGAGCCCTTAGTTTGGGCAACGATTTAGCAGATAAAACTACACATGACATACATATTTTCTCTACACTAGAAGAAGCTACACATTTTCATAAAAGGTTCCATGTCAATGCTAATACTTTACAAAAGCGTTTTAAAATAACTAAGGAACAAGCTAGACAAATAATAAAACAATGTCAAAATTGTGTGACCTTTTTACCACAAGTTAATCTTGGAGTCAATCCTAGAGGACTGATACCTAACCATATTTGGCAGATGGACGTCACACACTTGCCACAATTTGGAAAATTAAAATATTTGCATGTTACCGTTGATACTTCTTCCGGAATTTTGATGGGCTCCCTTCATTCTGGAGAAAAAACTAAAGATGTTATACCTCATTGCTTACAAAATTTTGCCACTGTGGGCATTCCAAAACAGTTAAAAACAGATAATGGTCCTGGTTATACTTCTACCTCTTTTAAACAATTTTGCTCATCATTTGGCATTACTCATATAACAGGAATTCCATACAATCCACAGGGACAAGGCATAGTTGAAAGAGCTCATCAAACTATTAAAATGTACTTACTAAAGCAAAAAGAGGGAATTGGAAAGGGGTATATGTCACCCAAAGATAAACTTAAAATAACCCTTTTTACTCTAAACTTTTTAAGTTTGGATTCCTCAGGGCTTAGTGCTGCGGAAAGGCATATGTGTCCAAAAAATGTACATAAGCCTAAGGTACTTTGGAAGGATATTCTAACAGGACAATGGAAAGGTCCTGACCCAGTGATTGTCTGGAGTCGGGGTTCTGTTTGTGTTTTTCCACAGGGAGAACAGCAGCCGATTTGGATTCCAGAGAGATTAACTAAAACAATTTCTACAGGCCAAAAGGAAGATGATTTGACTCAAATCCATAACAGCTGATATCCAGAACTCCAGTTTGGCTATTCTTACATCTGTGACAGTGATTAACCAGGATGCTTTTTTCAATATTTATTTTATTATTTGCCTTTTCCCACATCATAAAGTTCTATTTTATTTTTGAGCTCATACAGACCTAGGTTAATGTTTTTCTGATCAGTTTTATTTTTTGACTGTGGAGTTTTTAAGCATTGCAATGGAGATTTCACCTAGGTAAAGCTACAAGGCCTTTACTATTGTCTTATGTGTTGTATGTTATGTGTGCACACTTCTGTTTTGTGTTGTATGTCTGTATGTGTGTATGTCCATATATCATATATGAGGAGCGCTCATGAATAAATGGATCCGAATTTTTTTATTCACGTGATTTTAATGGTTTAATTTAGATTGGGTAAACAGCTGTTGAAAATTGTTTTAATATGTGAACAAATTAGGAGGTTAACAGATCTGTTTGTTTACTTTCACCTTTCCTTCTCATTATATTTAATAATTCTGTTCAGGATAATGTAAATTGTTCAAAAAATTGTTTTCTTAGTGCCTGTTGGAATGTTACATAATTTTTTTCTTAGCATCATTGCCAGAATTCCTATCTTCATCCCAGTGCCGGTGAAGACAAAGATAAAACCAAACTACAGCTTCTTCGATAGTTATCACAACAAACTGTAAAAACTGATGCATCAATGAATAATAACTCAACAAGTAATGCTCAATTAAGGAGTTGATTTACTTTGGGAGGAAATGGACATATTGACAGATTCCTCTGCTTTGAATTGCTTGCAGACCTTGCCTGGACTATGTATCACTTGTATGCATTGTGAACTATCTGTTGGTACAGCGAATTGTGGTAGTGCTGGAGTATTTTTGCTGATGGTGTCACCGGTGGTACAATTTTTCAAAGGAGCCCTCAATTGGCTTAGTGTCATGGCATTTTGCATCCTCCTCCCTTCTACTAGTGATGGTCTAAAATTTGGGGGCCAACAGAGGTGAGCCAAAGAACCTCACCCCCCCACTGGTGCAAAGGCCTATCCACAAGTATGGCTGTATGCTGGACCGGTAGTCAGTGACGGGTATGATCCAATTGCAGTGGTACCAACCTAAGACAGGAGGCTGACGCCTAGAGGTCAGTTCATCCGATGACAGGTAAGGACCATATGTTGAATTGGACTGCCTAACAGGCACGGTCCCTAAGCCACATTGCTTGTTGTTTAATTAAACAAAAAGGGGGAGATGCTGAGAGCCACGGCCGAGTCTGTATGGCCCCTGGCATTTTGCCAACAGTATTGATTGACAGGCGAGGCATTACTATCCGCCTCTGCCGCAACTTTTGAGTTCTCGCACTATTTTGGAGTTCTCGTGGGGATTTCCGGGGATTCCCCGAGAGTTCCCATTGGTTGGGGAAGTGCAGGAGGAGGAATTTCCGGGAGAGATATTTTCCGGCTGGGGGTTGCTGGACAAGCCTCCTGGCGTGTTCGGGAGGATTCCCCGGGAGCTGTGTGAAGTGTTTTCCTGCAGTTTAAAAATAAAGTTTGTTCCTGCTTCAGTGGCTCGTGATTTGTGCCCAGCCAGACTGCGGCAATTGCTGATACGTTTTGGGACCAAGTCTAAAAAATCATTGTCTAGACCAAGGTTGAGTAGCTTTTCTCTTATATTTCCTTTTAATAGTTTTAGATTTTCAAAGTATGAAAAGATTTTTTTATAAATGATGTGATATAAAAATGTAGTCCTTTTTTTTCTGTATATAGATATCTAATTTTCCCAATATTGCATATTAAAAACACTGTCCTTTCCCCATTGTGTGTTCCTGTCAACTTTGTTGAAAATCAATTGACCATAAACGTGTGTGTTCATTTCTGGGCTCTCCATTCTGTTCCATTTATCTATATGTCTGTTTTTATACCAGGGCATTTACATTTTGATTACAATAGTTTTGCAAGGAAACAAATAGCCTGATTAATAAATGGGCAAAGGAACTAAGTAGGCATGACTTAAAAGAAGATATACAAATGGCCCATGGATGATGCTCTACGAAAAATCAGCAGGGAAATGCAAACTAACACCAAAATTAAGTAACACGACACTCCTACCAGAATGATTACTATGAAAATGACAAAGGTAACAAGTGTGTAGAGAAAAATAATCCCTTGAACACTGTTGGTTGAAATGGAAATGAGTGTGGCTATAATGGAAAACTTCATGCTTTTCTATGCAAACACTAGAAATAGAATTGCCATTTGATCCATCATATGGATGCCACTTCTGAGTATATACATCCCAAGGTTTTAAAATCACTATGTCAAAGAGATGTCTGGATTCCCATCTTCATTGCAACATTGTTTACAATAGCCAATACATGAAATCAAACTAAGTTTCCATCAATTAATGAATGAATAAAGAAAATATGGTACATATACAAATGGAATATTATTCAGTCTTAAAAAAGAAGAAATATGAATGAACCTAGAAGACATTATACTAAGTGAAACAAGCCAGGCACAGAAAAATAAACATGGCATGATCTCTTGACTATGTAGAATCTGAACAAAATTAAATAGAAGTAGGGGGTACAGTAAGGGTTACCGGAAACTGGAGGAATGAAGTGAAATCAAGAAATGTTGGTCCAAATAAACAAAGTTTCACTTAGGAGGAAGAGTTTTTGAAGGTCTATTATACAGCATGGTAACTGTACTTAATAATAACGTATTGTATATTTCAAAAATGCTGAGTCAATTTCAAATGTTCTCACCATTAAAAGGAAAAGAATTGGTGCTGAGTATGTTAATTATATTGATTTAATCATTCCATGTTTTTTACACATAACACCATATTCTAACTTATAAATAGATACCATTGTAAGTTCTCAGTTAATAATAAAAAATTAAAAGAGTCAAGAGCATGAGCAAGATGAACCTCTTTTAATTGTTCTTAGGCAGTAATAAGAGGACAAATTGTGGCCTTAAACTTTCAATATCAATTACTATTTTCAAATTGAAGTCCTTTTAAAATGATTGCATTTGATTTTCATAGTAGATTATTGAAAAAGCAGCACAATCAAGTAGCTTTTCCTAGCCATTCCATCAGTTGTGATGATAAAATAGAGATAAAAGCATAGTTTTAAATTCTTTGGTTAAAGATTATAGTCCTAGACTGATGGTGTCCACAAACATTTTATAATTAAAAGCTAAAAGTGACTGCATTGCAAAGCAAGTAGGTAAACAGCTGTCGTTTCTCTAAGCTGTGAAAAATAATATACCAACAACTCATCTAAGAAACTAATGATCATGCTACACTAATGGAACTATTTTACTTTGTGAAGGACATCTTTGCTACATCAGAGATGAGAATAAACTGTGAACACAGACATGTGGATAAAGAAGTGTTCCTGATTTTTCAGCTTGGAATATGATTTATATGATTTAGTCTAGTAATTCACATGAACAAAGAATCCCAATTTCAACCACTCCTTCAGGAATCAAATGGATACTGTTGGTAAGTAAAACCATCATCTTTTGAGTTGCCAAAAGCACAAACAGTCTGGGGTGGCTGGAACTGACTCACTCCCCAGGGGCCAATGTTATGATTCCCCACACTCTCTGAGAAGGTCCACTGCTGCCAGAATATTTCATGGGGTGCTCTTAAACATCATCCAACATGAAGCAATATTTCATTTTAACTACAGTTCTGGGAAGCACAAATGGAGATGTTGGGTTGGAAATATATGAGGTGTATTGGACAGGGGGGTGTTTTGATTTTGAATGCAGAGGAACTCAAAAAATATGCACTCTTCTGAAACTGTTTCCGTATGTTTCCTGATCCATAGCTTTCACTATGGGAGACATGGTGTTATCTTGATTAATGCGTTCATCCTAAAGAGATGATGAATGAGAACTGAGGTCCATTCTGGCCCTTTCTCACCAGAGCGAGATCAAAGTAAATATATTTCATACTGCTATAGATGTACTTTTTTTCTTTTTACATTGTGTAGCCCAAAAATATGACCCACTCATATAGCAGTTCTAATTTTATATGTGGCTACAAAAGAAGAAAAGAATATATTCTTAGATTAAGGTTTCTTTTCTGTTGTAAGAGATAATATATATTTTTTTCATCTTAATATGAAGGAATTGAAGAAATGACAAAATTCCTTGGATTTTTATTATTCACTCCGGGTGTATTTTAGAAAATTAAATTAACATTTATAATTTGTGTTAAATTTTGTTTAAAGTCCTTTTGAGCTATTTGATTTTTTCTTGTACTTAATTATGGTAAAAAATTTCCATATTTTTCTATTAAAACAATCTTTGTGAATATGGTATGTGCTCATTTACTTGTATATTCTTAGCTGTGGAGTTGTTGAACTGAAGGGGATTTTGTGTTTTAGATTTTTTCATACTTAAATTAAACTCACTCTTTTTAAAAATTGTTTCTTTTTAGTTATACATAACAATAGATTTTATTTGGACATAATTATAAAAGCATGGAATATAATTTGTTTTGATTACTTCCTCAGGACTTCCTCTTAAAGTTAAAGCAATTTGTATGTTTATTACATTCTTTGAAAAATTTGACTTTATTAAAAGAACAAAAAATGTTGATGTTTTAGATATTTTTTAACTACAAGAATGGGTTAATTATATTTTTATTTGCTTTTGAAAATGTGTTTTATTTCTTCTTTTGTTTTCTAGATTTTTAGTGTCATTGTGTTTCTATTCTTGGATTTTTCAGTTTTATTGATTTAAAAACTATTTTTAAAGAGAGAAAATCATACTCTCATACTTCAAATGCATTCTGATTTTTAAAACTAATTAGTTCATTGATATTCTCAACTGCCTTTTGATGTTTTGTTTAGAAGGATAATTTTTCTATTTATATTTATATAATTTAGCCAGTTATATTCCTTTAGGCCATTTGTCATTTGTTGTTGTTTGGAAAGCCTTATTCTAATCAAGGGTTAATTAAGGAAAAAAAAATTCTGTTTTCTATTTATAGCTTTATTTTTGCTTGTAAATTACTAATTCATATAAAATTGATGTCTACATGACAGAGACAGAATAAAAATTGTTTTCCAGTATCATTTATATAGCTCTCTAGAAAATAGAGGTGTTTTAGTGAGGAAATTTCCTTAAGCACTCTGAATGACAGCTTTCTAATCAATAAAGTTATTATGATCCCTCTTCACTGATAAAACTAAATATCTTATAAAATAGTGTAAAAAACATCCAATTATTACAAAAAAATACTTAACATTTCTAAAATTTCAATTACTTTTTCTACTTGTCAAGTCTTTCCTATTACATTTGCAAATGAATTCCTAACATGTAAATTTATTTTAGTAAAAGATATATTTTCCATATAGCAAAAATTTTCCATATACAAATTTTTACTACTTTCTAGAAAAAGATGATTTCCTATGCAACAATTGTTGTCATTCTTTTGAGAACTATTTCATGAGAGTACTAAAGGTAAGGCTATTGGTCCAGGTATTGTTGGGCATGAGCTTTGATTTTAATTTTATAGGATGAAAAAAAATTCTTGGAGTCACTTCCCCTTGTGACCTACACTCCACAATTGAAAGGCTGAACACAGTAGATGCTGGCAGCATTTTGGTTGACTGAATTTACGTGACAGGGTGTGATGATCTAATCCCCTGAGTATCACAAGGACAACCACACAAAAAATTGGTAAATAATTCCCATTGTCATTCAATAAAACTTCTTGGGAATAGCCAAGTTTCTATTTTATTAGAACTACACTTTAGTACTATTAGGTAGCAATAGAGAGTTATAAATTTTGTTCTACCAGGTATGCATGTTAATTTACTTAGGTTTAAAAATGTTGAAATGCAGCAGATTTGGTGACATTCACAATCCATATATGCATCTAGTTCTGACTGCCAAAAGAAACAGTCTTCAGAATGTCTTAGGGGAGTCAGGGAAAGAAATTCTATAGAATTTAACAGGCAGGAAGCCCGTAGGGACACAAGTTGCCTATAATGGGTATTGTGCCAGTGCACAGTATTGAAGGACATAAATAAAATGTGATAGAAATAGAAAGGGGAGAGAAATACAGCATTTCCACAGGGACATATAAAGTAAAATGATAATATTCTAACAACAGTTATATAACTTTTTGTCAAAATCCATTTTAAACTAGAAGATTAGAGCTGAATTTTGTTCAGGAATGAAAGTTATATTCCCTATCAGTTTTTTTTTTAAAATAGGTGATAGATTGAAAATTTTAAATATGAAACTTGAACTTTAGAACAATAAACTAAACATGATATGGATTATAAAGAAATGCAGCTTTGGTCCAACAGCAGGAAACTGGAATTTGGGTGTGCCATGCTTTGATTGTTATATACCACTCAAAATTAATGTGTTAAAACTTAATCTGTGATGTGGTAGTATTATGATGGAACCTTCTGGCAAGTGGCACAGTCCAGGGAACTACGCCCTTATGAATGAACTAATGCCATTATGAAAGAGGCTTCTCTGTCTTGCTCTTTCCCTTCTGCCTTTTGCCATGTGAGGATTCATTAACCAGACACCATCAATACAGAACAATGTCTCGCCTCAATACAGAACAATGTCTCGCCAGACATCAAAACTGTGATGCCTTGATTTTGGAAGTAACAACCTTTAGAACATGAAGAAGATAAGTTTCAGTGATTTATAAATGACCCAAACTCAGGTATTCTGGTACAGCAGCACAAGTGGTCCAAGACAGCATGCTATGGTTTGAGTTGTGTCTCTCCAAACTTATATGTGGAAGTTCTAACCCCCAGCACACAGAGTGTGACTGTATTTGAAGATAGGGTCTTAAAAAAGGTAAGGTAAAATGTGATAATTTGCATGGAAATTCATCCTATTTGACTGTTGTCCTTGGATAAGGAGATTAGGCCATACGCACACCACAGAATGACCACGTGCAGATGCAGGGAGACAGTCATGTTTGAGACAGAAAGAGGACCCAATAGAAGCCAGACCTGCCAACACCATGATCTCAGACTTTCTAATTGTGACAAAATAAATGTCTACTGTTTAAGCCACTTTGACTGTGGACGCCTAGCAAATGAATACAATAAGATTCATGCATAATTTTTAAGGCTTTATTTTTGTATTCAGCTTAATATGTCTTTTTTCACATTCAGTTGTGCTAAGGGAACTCTTCTATGAAGGTGAATTCATTTTATTATCATAATAATAAGGGCTATCATTATCTTTAAAATATCAGCACTTTTATAATAGCTTTGTATTATAAGTTATTTGATATTTGCTTCTTATTATAACTCTATGATATATGTATTATTAATTCTAGTTTGCTTTAAAAATGACAGTAAGACAGCTTAAGTAATTTGCTGTGTTCACATAATTTATAAGGCACCAAGCCAAAGATTGAAACTAAATACATCTCACTGTAAAACATTTCTTTTAATCACGTTGCTATATTCATGAGTGTCTGTCCATTACAAAAGATTGTCCATGAGAGGTTCAAATGATAGACTGTCAAAGTCTTCACTAAAAACAAGATAAGGTACCAGTTGAATTAATTTTCAAGTGGCCTCCTGTCACAGTTATAATCTACTAGAACTATGATATTCTAGGAAAGAAGAGCACAAGTTCAAATTGAAAGGTTTCCTGAGCAGTTCTGGTTTGTAAATTAATATAGTTCCCACAATGAATCTTTATTGATTACCTCTTTTCTGTGACGAAACTGTGTTAAACTATGTTAAGCTATAGATAATCAGAGTTCTGACTTCACAGAGTTTAGCTTGGGAGAAAACATGAATTAGAATTGCAATAATAAAGTTCTTAATCAATGAAGTACGTAAAATTATATGGAAACCTAAATGTGACTTCTAACTCAGGCTTTGAGAAAGGATTTCTCTGAAAGGAGGGAACATCTTCAATCAATTGAAGAAAATCAAGATGAGAAAAGGGTATTTGTAAGATAAAAAATAAGGGGAAAACATGAGTGGAAATTTCTGGTTATATCCCATTTCTGGGCAGGTTTTGAATTTTCACAGAAAAAAAAAGATACATATATGGTCTTAGTTACAGGGATTAGAATGTACCCATTCTCTCTAATGTACCCATCCTGCTAATGTCACATAGAATGTTTTTTTAGAATAATGTATAGAAATTCCCAGGCCTTAGACAAGTATTCTTTCTACACTTTAGGCTTCTACTATACAGCCTTGGCTTTTATAAAATTATTGATTTTTATTATATATTATATTAGTTTCCTAAGGCTGCTATTATAAGTTTCCACAAGCTAGGTGAGTTCGGACAACAGAAATTTATTCTCTTACTGTTCCAAGAGCTAGAAGCCTAAAATCAAGGAGGCAGGATGGTGATGGACATGCTCAATTCTTGGCTCCTAGCTCTGATGGCAGTCTTTGGCACCTGTTGATTCGAAGTCGCATCATGCCTCTCAGATCTCTGCCTCAGTGTTCACAAGGCATTTCTCCTGTCTCTTCCAGTTGGGACACTGGTCATATTGGGTCAAGTCTCATCTTAACTTGCTTATATCTGCAAAGTCCCTCTTTCCAAGTAAGGTCATATTTATAATTTCTCATTTCCACTCATGAAATGAGAAATTCAGCATGTGTTTTGAGGAGGATGTAAGTCAATCCATATGTATGCCATTACAGAAGTATCTTCTTGGTCATCTATGATGCAATAATTTATAGTCAAAATAATGCAGTGTAACAAGCAACCCCAAAACCTCACTAATTTATGATAGCAAATGTTTCCTTTTGTCCATGAACCTGGTGGTCAGTTGCCAGTCCTGCTAAGAAGATCTGGACTCCAGGTTCTCTCTAACGTACCCTTCTTCAATTATCTGCAGTGGAGTAAGTGTCTGCTCATCTTGCTTGGGTTCCCTCTCGTGCCTGGGTGGTGCCTATTGAATTGAGCTTCTAGAATAAGAATAGCACAATAGATAAAAAAGGTTTTTATACATTGGAAGCAATAGAGTAATTTTTACTTTCAGTTAAGTCTGTAAAAATATGGAGAAAAAGGATTTGAAGTCAACATAAAGTATAGGCCTGGGAATTAGAAAGCACAAGCAGAATTTATATCAAAAGCATAGATTTTATTTGAAAGGCTAGAATAATTTTCACATGCTTATGCATGAAATGTTACTGCCTGTCTAACTATTCCATTATGTGTTAATAATAAAATAACCCATATGTGCAAAATGGATGTGTCACACCAAGAGAAAATGTTTAAAATGCCAAGTAAATACCACAACAAATGTATGAGAAATGCTTTACTGACAGTTTAGCTTTGCAAATTCTTTTGATGCTTTCTCCCTCATTATTCTGGAGCACACAAAGCAAGGGTTTCTGTTCTTCACAGAGGAATCTTGTCTCGCTGCCACTTTACATCTATTCAGTTTATTTTTAACTAGAAACTTAAGATATTATGCTTTGTAATTTTTTTAAATGGGTATTTGAAAACATGTGGGACTGTGAGGATGACTCTCAGTGCAGCCTGGTTTTGAGAAAAGCTTAGGGATTGGTGCCAAGTCTTCTTTCTTTCTTATACTGTAAACTTTTCCCTTTTCAGTTTTCATTGTTTAGGGTAAAGTTTTAGAAGATTGAATATCACTTCCCTTGTTTGATCCAATGCTTTCCTTTTTTGGCAAATATTCATTTATCAATTTCTCCCCTTTTGTGTCTCAGAAGAATTTCAATTTGCATTAATTCAATAATGTATTGAATAGCAATGCACATTACCTCTGGAACCATCTTGCATCATGAAATTCCTCTTTTGCTTATGTAAAGCCAGCGGGGTCCTTGAGCACTGTAGATTTTTGTTAGTGGACTGCTCACTAGTTTCCCTGAAAGTTTCAGCTAGTTCAACTTTTCTTAATATTTTACTTGTGATTTTCCAAATTCCCTTCTCCAATTTGAAGATGAAAAGGATTTGAGTTTGATTATTTTCTCGTATTGCTTATTCGTTTTCTATGAGTCTAAATTTTATCTCTGTTTTCCTTAACATCGGTGAGTCTAACTCATAGTTTCTATGAGTCTGACATTTGTCTCTGTGGTCCTGAATATCTTTTCATTTATGTTCAACAGAAGGATGAAGTTCAAGTTGAATTTCGGCTATCTTTGTAGGATCCTTAGCTAAAGCAATGTTTTTCCTTATCATCCACAGATTCAGTACAGCCATGGAACAGTAGTTTCTGCAAGGATAATCACTGACATTTTCTGAATTTATAAAGTCCTGCAGGTAGCACTACCGTTGTAGCCAAGTTGTTTTTGATGCAGTGTTTTAAGGAAATCTTTGGTAGTACAACTTTGTTCAGAGCTCTTGATTATACCTGCTTATGGTTTCCCAGGTTCTGTACTTTACTCTTTCTATAGTGTAGTGTGATAGTAAAGGCTTTTGGATCAGGCAAACCTTAGTTCTAACATTAGCTCTGCAACTTATTAGCAGAATGATTATATTATATATTTTTTTGTCTTAGATGAAATATTCAATTGTGCATATTTCTACTTTTTGCCAATTCTGGACTAGATCAACCCAAATAAAAGTTGTGAATTTTTTTCCTAATGAGAACCTTTAGAATATTTACAAATATAAAATTAAGTTCTCGAATACATCAAAGAAAATCAAGGTAGTAGCAACTTATCAAGTCAAGATCCAGGAGAAGGTTGGACAATGAGATGAGCTCAGGATTTGGAGCATTTTCCCTCTGGTGACATTTACTGACCCTGAAAATATCACCTTTAAAAATGTGTACAAGTTGAGTAGTTTTAGTGCAAGTTTCATAGGATGAAATATATAGAAAATTGGTGCCCATTAAGAGTACAAGGAATCTGAAAAATTATCTGGACTTTTGGTTAACATCATAAAAGACTGTATAGAAGTAAGGGTTAAATGAATAAAGAGGTTGGATACCACTTGCAAGGATTAAAGTTGACCTACCCTGACCCTTATCAGGAGAAAAGCTTCATAATCATCTTTATGGGAATATAATGAAATCCTGAGCCTTGAATTCTATAATTTTACAAACCTTGTCCATCCTACATTTAATAATAATAATAATAATAGTAATAACAAAAGAGTTGGCTCTCATTGTAGTCAGTGATATGGCCTCTGACCTAGAGGAGGGTGGTGTTCTTCACCAGAAGGGACAGCTGAGGGGTGGGAAGGGATGAGCAATATGACCAATCACAATGGGCAGGGGACATTTAAAAGTGCCTCTTTGGGATGGTTTAGGCTGATTTAGAGACTCCAGAAAAAGAAGAGCAGGTACTCATAAACAAGTAGAAGGTACTGAATAGGGATGTCAGGCTCCGCAAGAAATTTGTCTAGAATGAAACCCAAGATTTTGTGGTCTGGAAGGTCTCTGGCACAAAAGAGCCAGTAGTTAGTAACTAATGTCATACTACAGTGTCAAATGGTGACTGAGCATCGTATCCACCAGCCTCAATTGCACAACATTTGATGCCACACTGCTGCTCCAACATGCTGCCTGCTGGGAAGAGGATGCCGGACATGGTCATGGCCATGTCAACAGGAAATGGATCAAAAGCCTACACAGACTTCACAGCAAGTCAGAATGCTTCCTTGGCAGTTTGTAAAGATCTGCATCTGTGGTCCTAAAAATGGCTTAGGCTAAATGTTGCTACTGGCCACTGTTTTAACTTATAGCTGTGGCATCTTTCAGATGTAAGAGTGGCAGCTATAAACATTGACATAGATGAATCTATGTACATCACAGAACATGTGTTATATCTCACTTATGGAATAGCTAAAAAACAAGGCCATAGAAATTATTTAAGGTACATATTTAGCAAAATTAGAGGTAAATATATATGATGTAAATGAGAGAGAGAGATAGTCTTAGGGAAGTCATAAAAAGCTTTTGTAGTTTTGAGAACTACTCTGTTTCACTTCATAAACAAGACGGTCAGTTTAGAAATATTTATTTTTGGATATTTTCACATTAATTACTTTAAAATCAGGATGGTCTTAAGTAAAATAGTTTCAATTATTGTAGGAACATCTTAAATAATTTGTTTTGGTAAAGTTTTACTTTTTCTTCAGATGATGATACATGTTGTAAAATAAAATCTTAAGGTTTTTCTTAACAAGTATAAAATAAAATTTTATGGTAACAAGAAAAATTAGATTCAAGGCGTTCAAGAATTGACTTGAATGAAAACAAAAAGAACAAACTTTAAATAGACACACAGGGAATCCAAATAAAACAACTGGAATATAATTTATAAAATGAAAAGCAAATGAGAGACTTTGAACACTGAAATCCATAGGAAAGGAAGACATGCAGGTACTGAAATTTCAAATTAATGGTCAAAAATTAAGAATAGTTGAATGTAGTACTAATAGATAAAAATTAGAACACTTAAATTTGATTTTCAAATAAATAACCAACCTATTACTTTGGATACACACACACACACATACACACACACACATATTATTTGGTGCATACATATACTAAAAATTTTTGTCATGTAATATTTGAGACATTTATAAAAAATTATACATTGCCTCAAATTTAAATTTAACCAAGATTTTTCTAATTTTATGTGGTAACTCTGTCAATCTTAAAATAGGATCTATTTTAAAGTAGATGGAACACAGATAAGAAGAAAATAAAAGAGAAGATAGGAAAAATTTGAAGAATGAATCATGGAAATTTAAAAAAAGTAGAGAAAAATAAGAAAGTAAAAAAGGGGGCCACATGAAAAGTTTCAATATTTGAACCATGTTTAATTCTTGAACATATAAATATTGAACAGCATATATTTGTTCATATTTGAACACTGAATTATTTGGAGTGATGATAATCATGGATAACTAAGAAAGATTAACCATAACATTCAAGGCTGTCTATAAAAACCACATGAAATAAATCAAAAGAAAATTATATTTTGCCAATCTAGTAAAACAGCTAATAACCAAATCCAAAGATAAATATATTAAAAGCATCTGAAGAAAATGACATAATGTGTTGAAAGATTCAGATAAGCCACCAGCTAACGTCCAGACAGAATTAGTAAAATCTAGAGAAAAGTGGAATATCTTGAAAGTGCTAAAGAAATAAAAACTTATTAAATGTACCCATCACAGACATAATTTGAGAATAAGTACAAAATAAAGACATTTCACACAAGGAAAAACCAACATGGTTAAAAAAAACAAAAACAGTATATTCATGCTAAAGAAATCACTACAGAATTTCTTTTGGCAGAACAAATGTGATCCCAAATAAAGGGTCAAGATATAAGAAATAATAGATGGAACAAATATGTTAAAATTCTTAAATAAATATTGCTATATATGACAACAGTAATGTTTTGTGAGGAAGTAAATGCAAAAGTAATGTGGATATGGAGTTCAGTGTTCTAGATGCTTCCATTATCTAAAAACAAAGTAAAAACAGCAAGGATTACTTACTTTTGATTAAAAAAAAGATGCATTATAATATACATTAGCCCTAAAATTAATCACAAGAATATAAAACCCTAAGCTAAGTACACTTCGGGGACTGAATTAACATTGTCTTCATTATGATAGTCATCCTCATTGTCTCCACAATGAATCAAAAAAAAAAAAAAATCACACAAAACAAGTAGAAATTACAAAAGCAAAGAGTTATAATTATAATTAAACATGTATGAGTCATTTATATTTACTTACAATGTTTGAACAATTATTAGACAAAAATACTAATTAACAAATAAAAATCCACTAATATACTAAGACATTTAAAATATGAGATTATAAAAAATTTGGGTAATTGAAAATATATATGCTATGCAAACACTAATCAAATGTTAGTGTAGCTATACTAATATCAAAGTAAAATTGATGATATCTCAAAAAACATTATTAGAGTTAATGAAGAACTCTTAATAATGCCACAAATTTGAGCTGCTCAGAACACTTAGCAATTGTGATTTGGTATAGGTCTAATAACAGCCTCAAAGTGGTTAAAGTAAATATTGATAGGCCTGAAAAAGATAAATGACAGGAAAAAGACAAATCTACAATCACTGTTGGAGATTTTTCAGTTATTGACAGAACAGGTGGGAAAAAATCATTAAGGATAAGGAGTTCAATAGTATAATTAACAAATTGACCTAATTGTCTTATAAGTATGATTGCCATGAATGCCATTCTTTGTAAATGCAAACAGAATATTAACAAAAATAGACTATATACCTAGAACTAATGTATATTTTAATAAACTTCACAGTTTAAATTAACCAGAGTATGTCTCCTACAGTGTGAAGATTAAGAAATAAATGACAAAAACCCCATATGTTTGGAAATGAAGATAGACTTCTAACTTATAATAGAGCAACAAGTAAACAAAATTAAAATTAGAAAATATTTGAAAACTAAGAGAAAATGAAATATCAAATGACATGCAAAGCAGTCAATGCTGTGCTTGGATATAGATTAAATATCATAAAACAGAAACTGAAAGAAAGGTTAAAAATTGATAAACAAATTGTTAAGGATCAATAAGCAAATTGTCCATCTTAAGAATGTACACAAAGAACAAGCACCAGAGCCCCAGAGTGCAACTACTGTCAGACTCAATGTTTGAAAGACAACATTCAGCTGTATCACTGAGAAATCCTTAAGTAATATTTATGAACTGATCTGGAAAGCTCATTTGTGAAAACTCTATTGGTACTTGTTGGCAAATTCTAAAATAGCTTCCACCATCTGGCGCCCTAGAGTACGTAACTCTGCATAATTTCCTCCCCTGAGTATGGTCAGGACTTGTGTTTAAGATGGAATATCCCTTCTGTGCTTAGTTTATGTTCACCCAAAGGTGACTGTGTCTTGCATATGTAATTAAGAATCCTAATCAGTTGATTTGAGGGCAATAAAATAAAGATTACCCTGAACAGGTCTGGACAAGCAACATGAATCCATTGAAAGAGTGTCCAGGCCTTCCCTGCAGAGATTAGTGGTACACTGATTCCCTTTTAGGTCTTGAAGTAGCTGCGGCTCTGGAAAGGGCCTGTAGGAGCTTCTGTTCAAGGATCACAGGATGCGGAGCTGCAAGCATCCTCTAACTGACAGCCTGCAAGTAAGTGGGTACCTGAGACCTACATTCACAAGGTGCTGAATTCTGGCAAAACTTGTGGGCATTTGGGAAAGGACGCCAAGCATCTGGCATCTTGATTTCAGCACAGTGAGACATAAACAAAAACCCTGCCTGGGCAGCTTATTTTCAGAAACTGTAAACCAGAGGTTGTTGACAAAAACAAATAGGGTTTTTAAATTGTGGTAATTGGTTGCATAGCACGGGGATCATAATATACCTATTGGCATAAACTCTCTAATGGCTTTCTTCGACTTTTAGTGTGTGGAAAAGTAAATCTGGGGCTGAAAGCTATTCTTTTGCTGGTCTCCAAGACTTTGAGATTACTTATGCCTTTCTCACTCTTTGTCATTGTTTCCCTCTATTTCCAGCCTTATTCAGTGGTGTTTGATGGTTCAGAGATGATCCCTTTCCCTCACAAATAAGGAAAAAGTAATTGTCCCTTAAAAAAACAATTACATGCTCCCACCACAGCCCAGGAGGACTGACTTTAGGAAATCTTACACTAAGTTTAACCCTTATCCTGTTTATAATTTTTGTGAACAATTCAGCAACCCATTCTTGCGCCATTACTCTATAATTTCTAAATATTCATTGCTGGTAGATGGTTAAATTCTGATTAATTGATCTTTTACTTCATCAGAAGAGGAGAGTATTTGGCTCTTTTCAAAATGATGAATATAAATATGATTTATTGGCGCCCTATTTGAACAAAGCATTGCAATAGGCCCCGGGAAGGAAGGAGAACAAAGAGCACCAAAGTGCATTTACCAATGAAAGCCATTTTGTAAAGGGCTTTAGAGTATAATGAAGTTAGCTATAAATTGATTCCAAGAGAATGGAGGGACAACTGTGCTATTAATTGGGACTCACAGCCTCACCTTGGGATATGACAGCTATTTAGCTTGGTTTCTCTGTTAAGCGTTGGTTTCAAACCCTGTGAAATCTTATTAGCTTTTCTCAACCCTGGAAATAAAAGAAAGTAATTGAACGGAACCTAACAGTTTGAAAAGAATGCAGACCCCTTGAGAGATTAGAGGTATTGACTCCAATATTGCATCACCCTAAAAGATTTGTTTGCATCCAGCAAATATGAATAGCTAGTTTCTTTATTCAATATCACTACTGTGGGAAACTTTTCTCTAGAGTAGTGATCTCTCTTGTATTCCCATCTGTTTGCCTTCTCTTGGGATCCTTAGTCTGTTTTTTCTCAGGTTATTCTGTAAAGTTGGTTAGAAATATTTCTGTCATGAGAATATTCATGAGTAGTTCACTTTGAAAGGGAATAAGATAAATACAGATATCGATTACCAGCTAAGGGCTGAGAAAGTCTTTAAATACTTCACTTACATCATAGCTATCAAACTTTTTTATTAATACTTTTATTACTATCATGATAAAAATTATTTGAGAATTTGCTATGAGCTTTATTCACATTGTCTCCATTTTTAATGATAATCATAGAAAGAGTATTTTTTCATCTCATGAAGAAGCTGAGATTACTTATCCTGCACAAGGTATATAGCCAATAACAGGAGTATGGAAATCCAGTCCAAGCTGGGAACAGTAAACCCCACGCTAGATATATTGACTGTTATTGTGCGTGTTTATGTAGGGGTATCCATACATGTACCTGAATTCCTGGATTCGAATCCTGGCTTATGAAGATTATCAATAGTGTGACTTTGAAATGTTATTCTAAGATTGCTTCTGTAGTTTATTTATCTGTAAAGCTGGAATGATAACAACACCTACCTCATGGACTTCTGAAGACTAATTTATGAAAAATGTTTGGAATGAAGCTAGGCATTTGGTAAGTGCTATAACAGGTTTGGCATCGTGATTTTTCAACCAGAGTATCAGAATGGAAATGTTATTTACCAATCCCTCAGAGATTTTCCTAATGTTTTCTTATACTCCTTCCCACCTCCACCTTCCTTCTCACAGTGATTGGCATGTAGGTGGATGCTAATGATTTACACTCTCCATGATAAGTAGAAACACAAATAGGAATGACAAGAACTTATGCTATTATTTACCCACGAGGCACAAAGTTAAAGACAGGGGTCTATTTATTTTCTATCTGGAAAGTACTTTTTCAGTATCCTAGTTTTTTTTCCATGAGCACCAGTTTGAAACATCTTATTTAAAACACAGTGTCTTTGGGAAGTATTACAGTTCAGGATGGAGCCAGAAACTCAACCAGCTGCTGGACTCCAGCATCAGGAAGGTAAAGGGTCAAGTCAGCTACATGTTGTAGAACCTATATTCCCCATGGAAGCTTCTGAGAGGCTCTGCCAACTCCAGAGATAATATAGTCTCTAAGTTTTTCTCCCAAAACTGGGCACGTTATTATTTTAAAAAAGCACTTAGTAGGTTTTCTACGAACTTTTATACTTGTTTTAGTAAGATTTTTCACTGCTGTGACTAAAGGACGGACCAGAACAATTGTAGAGGAGGAAGAGTTTATTTGGGGGCTCATGGTTCAGAGGTCTCAGTGTGTAGACAGCAGGCTCCATTCCTCAGGGCTCAAGATGAAGCACAACGTCATGGCGATAGAGTGTGGCAGAGGGAAGTGGCTCACATGATGATCAGAAAGCAGAGAAACATCACCCATCATGTACAGAATACATACCCCAATGGCATGCCTCCAGTGACCAACCTCCTCCAGCCACACCCTATCTGCCTTTAGTTACCACCCTGTTATTTCCATCAGGGAATTAATTCACTGATTGGGTTAGGACTCTCATAACTCCATAATTTCTCCTCCAAACCTTCTTGCATTATCTTAAACATGAGCTTTTGGGGGACACCAATATCTAAACCATAAAAATATATATCAATTTACTTTATTTTTCAGAATAGTAGTATGTGATAATTACAAATTTTACTTTCCTATTAGAGATGAGGAAATAGAGGGACAGAGTGCACTTAATCCAAAGTCATTCACCTAAGAAGGGATTGGTTCAGGGTTCTATCATTAGGTAAATATATGTATCTGAGATCCATGCTGAAACTTATTGTGACCAGAGTAATACAAATATACCTTTGTCTGAGCCAATCATCTTAAACATTAAAAGAATAGCCTGCTACGAAGGACAATTCACTAGCTCAGGGGATGATAGTATATATTTCATTTCTACATCTAGAGAAACTGAGGTTCAGAGAGATTAAGTATCCTGCCTCAGGTCTTCAAACATCTTAATTTTTTTCAAGGGCCTGCCAAGTCTTTTATTAAAATTAAGACCCTCCATTGCTTTTTAAACTTTTTTTTATGCCATACTTTAGCATTGCAGTTAGATAAAACCATCTCAATATGGAGATGTGTGAAGATGTATTTATATTTTTTAAAGAAACAAATCCAATCCCAGATCCAGTTGTCTTTCAGTTTCTGTGTGAATGGTCTTATTCTCTGAAAGCAGGCAGTTTCCTTCAAATTACCCAGATTCATAGCCAGTGGCTACTTGCTATTAAGGGCTATTTCCAGATAAAACTATATCTTTCTATGTCCTAGGGGGGAAAACTTTTTCTGGAAGTTCTAAGGACAAAAAAAAATTAAGTAGGAATAAATTAGCATTATAGATTTTTAAAAGCAAAGTCTGCCATATCCTGTTTGCAGATTGAGCCTCTGTAGTCTCTTCTCAGGTCTTATATCTGCTCTTTCTGGCATATACTGTGCAGACAAAATGTAGAGCAATCTGAGGCTCATTCACACATCTCCTATTGGCTTTCCCCAAGAAGCTTTGCCTGTTAACAAGTCTGGCAGGGTTCTGACTTCAGCACTCAGCAAGGCAGTAAAAGACACTCATACAAGGTGACAGGCAGGGGAATACCTGGTTCCACAGCCTGAAGAAGGTGACTCAGGTTTCCTGTGGAGAAAAGTGACTCCAGGGAGTGAGAACAATTATTTTTTTGAATCAAGGCTGGACATTCTTAGAGAACTTGCAATTTCTTACAGAGATGTCTCCCACATTTGAAAAGACCTTCACACTTTTATGTGTCATCTCTTCCGGAACATTCTCAACTGCTGTCATGAAGAGGTTAAGACAGGCAAGGTGATACTTTGGCCATCTTAAATACCAGATGTGTGGTCTTTGACATGTTATTAGAAGTACTCAAGTCTTATTTCCTTCTAGTAAAAGGCAGAAAAGTGCAAACTTGGAAAAAGACACCCAAAAGCAGATTGCTTTTAGTGGCTGTAGCGGTGTTTAATCCAAGACAAGCCAAGGTTTGACTCTGTTGCATGATCTCAGAAAATTAAAGTTTTCCAGATACAGTTCCCACATGTTTGATCAGAGGTAGTATCTATCTAAAAGTTATTATAAGATTTACAAGGGAGAATGCATGTGAAGTACTTAGCAAATTATCAGGTGCCTACTGAACCACTCCATCGATGCTTGTTGTTATTTATGAACTTACTACCATCTACAAATTCCCATTTTAATACAAAGAAAGTGGGATTTTCTAGGAACAAAATTATCTTATCAAGCATTCTCCAGGGACTTTGGGCTTTGCTGTCAAAATTGAATAACTTAAAGTTGTGAATAATACAAAAAAAAATGGAGATGAGACATCCTGTGGAAAGAAGATAAAAATGTAAGTCAACACAATGGTTACTTGGGAAATGTTAAGGAGCTAAGAAATGCAAAGAGGTAGACATGGCAGTGACCCAAAGTGAGGGTAATATGAAGAACAAGAACCCAAGTTCCCTGAAAATGAAGGTGAGATGAAATTCTAGTGTCGGCCAAGAGCGCTATTGTTGTTTGCTCATTATTTGTTTTGGAAAAGACTCTAAGACTCTCTCCTGCGATAAATGCTTATTATTATTATTATTATTTTGCTATTGGTATATCCATTAATATTAAGAACATTAAAAGACTCATAAAAATAGATCTGTGTCAGGGCAGTGGGCAAGGTCATGGACTTAGAGATTCTAGTCTGAAGGCATTACTTGAGGTGAGAGGAAGACAAGTATAAAAATCTGGAGGAAGGGAGACCCCATAGCCTGAAAAGTTCCACTCACTTGTAGAATTGGAGAATAAGAGGCAGCAATCTCTATGAAGTTAGACTGAGCTGAAAAAAATCTCAGGTTAATTTATTATGAACTCTGCTGGCCTCTCATTCAGTACCACAGCCTGAACATGTTATGCTAACATAAAGAGGTGAAGTTGATGGACTGTAAAGGGAACGGTGGGCTGTCTCTGCAACCATAATTTTCTCTTGCTGTCATTTTTCCCCAGAATTAAGTGGTTTTGACCTTGGCAAAATTGTTTAGCCCCTTCGAATATAAGTGTCTTTATCCATAAAACTGGGGTATTATTCTTTCCACACAAGGCTCTTATGAATTTTAAATAAAATAATATATTTAGCACACTTCACCTAGGACCTGTATACAAACTATAAACTCAGCAAACCAATGTGAATCCTTACAAAATAAGTTTGATATGGCCACTTTGAGGGAGATACTAGAGGCCTATTTCTCTAATTGACATCAGCCTGTACATTGTCATTACTACATCAACTCTATCTCCATGGACCTAAATTTCTGAGTGATACTGGATGGCACAATGACCTGTAATGGCTGTCAAATTGAAGAAGAGTAAGTCATACAGCCCAGGTTTACTAAACATGTAGAATGAGCCTGTGTAATTTAGTAGTTGTGCCCACAGAGACAAACCAGCCTGATCTTTGTTCTTAAGTGCTGAAAACACAGTGACAGTGGGCAACTAAACTCACATACACACACACTTAGATTCTTTAATATAGTGGGTTTTGGCATGTAAAAGGAATAATCATTAACATTTTTTTTTCTCAGAAATTTTGTTAAAGTTCTCAGAGTATCTTAAAACTTGGTATTTCCACAATAGGAAGAGTACCAGTTACCAGAAGAAACTTTCTTAAATGATTGAATTTTATAAGCATTTTATATCCCCAGCCAGTCTTACTTTCCAAGTATCAACAAGTAACATTTATCAAAAGCATAAATATCCTTTCTTGTCATTTTAAAGGAAGAAAAAATTTGACTTAAGCACATTATTTAACTACAGTGAAAGTCTTAAAATATCAGCAAATGACTGAAAACAATTTTAAGATGTAACAGCTACTGCATACAGAAGATGGATATATCCACCAGTTTCAAGTTTTGAATAGATATGTTTGTAAATTGTGCAGTCATTGTTAATTAGCTATTGTGTATTTAATATGCTGCCCCAGAGTACTTGTTAAATCTTCCTTTTGTAGCATTAATTATAAGTCAATGGAACTTTCAGTAAAATTTAATTATGACTTAATCAAGGAAGAATTGTTACTTAGTATACTACAGTTACTCCAACCAATGATCAGAGGATGTCGCATTGTTGTTACTATTTCTTGTAGGTTGATCATCATTTTCCCCCAAGTGTAATTTAGAAAGTAAAGTTCTTGATACATAAACTAAGAATAGAGTCCAAGGGAACTGCAATACTATAGTTTAGATCTTAAAGTTTCTCCAAAGGTCCATGTATTAAAGCCGTAGTCCCAAGCTTGGTGCTATTAGGAGGCGGTGGGGACTTTAGGGGGTGGGGTTAGTGGGAGGTTTTAGATTATTGGGGGTGTGTCTAGGAAGAGGCTATCAGGAACCAGAGTTTCCTTTCCCTCTCTTTCATTTGATGCCTGAAGTGAGCAGCTTCCTCTGTCACATACTCCTGCCATGATGCACTGCCCCCCACCACTGGCTCTAAAGCAGTGGGACTAGCTGGACCCAGACTAAACTTCCATAATTGTGAACGAAGTTAAAACTTTCTTCTTTGTAAGTTGATTATCTCAGAGGTTGTATTTTGTTTTGTTTGCAGTAATCCAAAGCTGACTAACACCTATAAAGTTTCTGAGTGGTGTCTATGAATGCCAATATGGACCGAAGGTAACATCAGAAAAGAAGATGTATATCAAAAAGAAATATCATTTTCTACTTATGTAAAATAACAATGTTCAAATATAAAGGATCTTGGCTCCTCTCCTTGTAGCTATATAATTTTAGGAAGATTAATTTGTTTCTGAGGCTCTATTTCTGTGCCTGCTTTTATAAAAAAGGAGATAATTGTACCCACAGAATATTTTGGGTGAATCAGCTACTACCTAATGGTAGTAGCATGAATAGATCTTGGATCCACCTCTATGCCTACTTCCAAATCTGGTCTCCACTGTAATTGCTATAATTCCATCACTAAACTCTTAGAGATGGCCTGATCTTTCTTAGGCTGCATTATTCTGTTTCCTCCATATGCCCTCTTGGTACATGTGTGACACTTTTCTATGCACATAGTAAGCATGCTTTGATGCTGACATGGGCAACTACTCATAACTCCACTAAATGCCTCCATAGGTCTGATATGGTCTTTCATGTAAATGTAGAGAAGGAGCTTTCCAAACCTCTCAAATTTCCTAATAGGCATATGTGGATGAGACTAACTCAGAGTCACATGTGTATTTTTAGTTCTGGGACCTGGAAAAGGAAATAATAGAGCTAGAATAGCTAAGAGAAGAGATCCTCTGAATTAATGGCTCTAAAATTTTTCTGTGTTCTAGAATCGACAGTTCTGTCATGGTGACAAAAATGCCTGAGATAATCAACTTATAATTGAGAAATATATATTTTGGCTCATGCTTACAAAGATTTCAGAACATGATCATTTTACCATGTTACTTTTGACCTGTGGTGAGGCAGAACATCATGGTGGGCAGCATATGGTGGAACAAATCTTACCTCATGGTGCTGGGAAGTGGGGAAGGGTCTCAGAAAGAAAGAAAGAGAGAAAGAAGAAGGAGCAGGGGACATGAAATCTCCTTAAGGACCTATCCCTAATGACCTAATGTCTTTCCATTAGCCTCTCCTAAATGTTCCACCACCTGCCCATAGCTCCTCATGCTGTGGAACAGGCCTTTAGAACATGGGCTCTGGGGGACATTTAACATGCAACCATAAAAAACAGAGTAGCTTACTAAAAGGCAGAGCTCTGGAGCTCTCTATCAGATAGTCTGATTCAGCAGTAAGTTGTGTGGGAATCTGTAAATTTCATAAGTATCTGAGATAATTCTGATTTGTGGGGAAGGTTACCCAATGCTGGTAGAGCAATTCTGGACAGATTGTTAGATGAAGCAAGACCTTTAAAAAATTATTCTGCTTTCTACTGATGTATGTGGACTACTGGCAAAGCAATGGAGAGGGGAGGTGGAGATATCCAAACTCTTCACATTCGGCAGCTTTTACTAAAGCTCTGGCATTGATTTTCATCAGGTTTTGGGAAAATTAAAAAAATAAGAAAGGAAATCTATTTTGCATTTTCTCCCCTCCTCTGTTTCATCTCCCTAATTTTCCTCTTAATACATGGGGGATGAAAATGACCCCTACAGACAGATTAATTTCAGCTCTTCAAGCCCCAATGCCAAGATTTTCTTCCAAAGATTGATTTTAGATCCCCTGCCTCTCTGTGCTTCGCTGCCTGTGCATTGCTTAGTCTTACCTGGAGAACCAGGAGAGGATTTTCAGGGATTAGATCCTGCCCTTTATATAAATATCCCTCTGCTTCTCTCAGTGATCAAAAAGTTCAAATATAGCCTAATCCAAAAACAAACTTCATTTCCAATTAATATAATCTATTTTTACATGTAACCAGTCCTAGGATATTTGCATTTGAACAAGAATTTCTCAGTCCTAATGGTTCTGTTAATTGGTAATAAGCACAGCATGTCTCACCTGCTTCCCCCATTCACAGGCAGGTGTGAAGTACAAAGTCAACAAATTCAGGATGACTTTTTTTTTTCTGAATTTCAGCACATATGACATAGGAAACACATGACCTATGTACTGTACACAAGATAGAAATAAAAGATTACTCTTAAGCCTCACAAGTGATAAATATAGGGGAAAATAAAGAGCATCTGAAATGTGCTTTAAAGACAGAAAGATTCGTATCTGTTTTACACATCAAGATCTATTAGTTTTGTGTTCACAATCACATTCTTCTCCTCAAAAAGCCCATCTTACCATACAGAACAATACAAAAATGTGGACTTTGCAGCTTTATTGTAAATTCATACATGGAAAAAATCATGGAACTAGGATCCTGGTCTATGATACATATTCAGTTAATGTTCATTTTTCTTTTTTTTCTTCCCATTTTATCTAGAAGGTGGGAAACTTATATAATTTATTATACTAAGAATAGTAAAGGCTCAAATTTAGAATAAACTTACATAACTAAACATAGCTCTTACAAGTGCTATTTCTTTACATTTTTTTCTGAGTTTTACAAATATTCTATTTCTTTATGAAGCTTAACAAAGAATTCAAATGTAGCTTATCCCCCCCCCCCTTTTCTCTGTCTTTCTTTTTACCTAATCATCATATCAAGTGTGACTTTCTCTCTAGTTAAGCTAACAGAGCCAAGGTCTCCATATTATGAAGGTTTTCTTCTGAATCCTGGCCGGGGAGCTCATGGGTCAACAGACAGCAGCCACCCCAGAAAGGCCCAGGTGAGTAATGAGGTTCAGTGTTACAGATCAGATGCTGTGCCTTCAGGAGGAAAAGACCTTTCCTGGCTCCACAGGAGCACTGTGCAATCAGTTCTAGAAATGCCACGGGTGCCATTTTCTCACATAAAGGAATACTAACTTTTATTTCGAATTCTCCCAGTAATAAAACAGATTTTAAAGTTAAGTGTAGCCCTGAAAGAAGTGTTATTTTTCTCTTAATTTGTACTTGGGATTACATGCAGTCCATCATCCTTTTAGCTTAGCAGCTTTCAATCCTCAAAGGAATAATTCTGTGGCTCAAGTTCTTTCTCTACAGCTACCGACAAGGACTACCCTAAAAGGGTGTGGGTAGAAAGACAAGTGAATGCCTCCCTTGGGCACTGTGACAAGCACCAGGAACAACTAGGTGTCCTCCAGGAGGCCACTGAATATGAGGGAGACAGACTATAACAAAGAATTATGTCATGGTGTTCCCACAAAACTCATGTGCGAGACAATACAAGAAGGTTTGGAGGAGAAGGATTGGGTTATAGCCTTAACCTAATCTGTAATAGGTGATGGGATTAACTGAGTGGTAACTGGAAACAGGGTGTGGCTGGAGGGAATGGTTCATTGGGGTTGAGGCTATGGGTTATGTATTTTATATCTGGAGATTGGAGTCTCTCTCTCTCTCTCTCTCTCTCTCTCTCTCTCTCTCTCTCTCTCTGTCTCCTTCCTGAACTCTACATGAGCTGCTTCCCTCTGCCACTCTCCCAACTTGATGTCCTGTTTCACCTTGAAGCCCAAAGAATGGAGCCAAGCACTTATGGACTAAACCTCTGAAACTATGAGCCCCTAATAATCCTTTCCCCCTTTACCATTGTTGTGGTTGAGTTCTTCAGTCACAGCAGCAGAAAAACTGACTAAAACAAATTCCAATGCAAGATGTTTGGTGTTGCCTTTAAAACATGAGTATCAGTAAAACTTCATTTGCCTACAACTTTTGAGAACTGTCCTGAAGAGTGATTAGGGCTTTCTATCTTAAGCAAAGAGGTAGCATAGAGCAAAAGAAGCAGTATCCATATGAAAAATATAGCAGATATAAATGGGAGATTTAGAGAAATAGAATATGTAAGCATTCACTACAGTAGTGAATGAAAAATATAGAGTACAGTGAAATAGTGAAACCAGAATATGATGGTGGAAAGGATTCTTTTTGAAGAAAATTTTATTGGCCAATATGGAATTGTGTATTTAATGTAGATTAAAAAAATCAAAACATATGAGTAACAAGAAGATACCTTGTAACATAATGAATAACTTTAACAGCAGTGAGGAGAATTGATGATGTTAAATGAAGCAGAGATGTGGTTCAAGTGTATGCAGAAGCCTATCAGCAGTATAATGAATGATTAGACCAAGGATTTTCAATTAAGGGCGGGCTCACTCCCACACCCACACAGGAGACATCTGCAAAAGTCTGGAAACATTTTCACTTTGGGCAATTCAGGAGTCAATAACAACATGCAGGGAGTAGAGACCTGGGATAATGTTCAACCTACTGTTTTAAGCCCCTCATAATAAATAAAGCCCATCATAATAAATGGTGTTCTAGTCTAAAATGGAAATATTGCAAAGTTGAAACATCCTGGAAACCTCCATCAGACACAGGCCAAGGATAGGGGAAAACACTGAATTTAAGAAATATTTTGAAGAAATTTCAGGAGTGATATTGAATTTCAGTGAAGGAAAGAACAACAACAATATCAAACAAACAAATGAAAAGAAACCTCTACAAATTTGTTACCCTAAGGTATTTAGATGACCTTAACATATGATTATTTTGAACGTAATAAAATAGAATGGCATTATGTTATCTGGTTAAGGATTTCAATATATGACGCCCTGTCAGCAGTGCTTTTTTGTTTGTTTTTGAATTCCTAAGTTTGAGCCAAGAGCCTTGTGTGCATGCTAGGTAAGTATTCTGCCACTGAGTTACAACCCTAGTGCTTCTTGAAAAAAACTGTTTTGAGAAGGGGTTGCTCAAGTGTACCTTGAACTTGCCCTCCTACCTCAGTCTACTGAGTAGCTGGGATTGCAGACATGGACTTCAGTGCCCAGTATATCACTAGCTTTTAAGGTATAGCTAAGAGCATGAAATGAATGAGATAATTAAAAAAGAGCATCTAGATTTGTAACCGGGAGTATGCATAATCATATTTTGACCTCTATCTGGAATATTCTAAAAATTTGGTAGATTGAAAGTAGGTCCTAAGAAATCAATTCCTTCATATCCCTTTAAGTATTCTCAATATTCTCTCTAGAAGTATAAGCAAACATTATATATATATATAGCTAGATAGATAGATATAGATATATATAGATAGATATGATTCCCTACGAGGAGGGAAAATATTGTAGAAGGAGCAGGAGTAAAATCTAATTTGTGATGATACCTCCTTTTGTGGAAGTTTGAATTAATAAAAATATTTTACATATTTACAAAGCAAATTAAATAAAACAGCATTTCTAAAAATTTTCAGGCAAAATTAAGTAATGCACCTAGGATGATAAATTTTAGATATCATTTGACAGTATTTACCTGGATAGCTTGTAAAGTTTTATTTCTGGGTGTGTCTGTGAGGTGTTTCTAGAAGACAGTGGCATGTCAACTGGTGGACTGAGGGGGACGGTCTATCCTGGGTCTACACAGGCACTATCCAGTTAACTAGGGACAAGGTGAAACAAAAAGTCAAGGAAAGGAGAGTTCCTCTCCTTCTGTCTTCTGGAATGGGAACATCCAGGCTGTCCTTCCCTTTAAACTCCAGTGCCTACACCAATGGTCCACCAGACTCTTGAATCTTTGGTTTCATAATGAGAATTGCAAAATTGACTTTCCTTGTTCTGAGAATTTCAGACTTGGACTGAGATACCTTCTCTAGTGCAACAGTTCACAAGGGGCTTTTTGTGGGATTTCTCAGTCTCCATAATTTCAATAACCAATTCCCCTATTAAATTCCCTCTCACCTATCTATCTGTGGTGTGTATTAGTATGTGTGTATATGTATGTGTATATTATATACACATATATGATATATTTTCTGTTTTGTGCCCTTTTTTTAAATGCACAAAAATACAATTGAAATTATTATTACCTAAACCAAATTGTGGTGTTTCAATATAAATTTCCTGAAAAAGAAACCAAGACATTATGGAGAAACGTCCAAATCCAAATCTGTTTTTTGAGTCCTCATTTAAAAGAAAATTACAGCTGGGCACAGTGGCACATGCCTGTAAATCCCAGCTACTCAGGAAGCTGAACCAGGAAGATTGCAAGTTCAAGGTCAGTCTGGGCAACTTAAAAGACGCTATCTCAAAATACATAGGACTGGGGTTGTAGCACAATGGTAGAGTGCCCCTCTACCATTCAATATTTATTATCACTAAGTAAATGAGTATATAAATAGGTAAATATAAAAATAAAGAACATAATTATAAAGCAAAATAAACACATGAATTATCAACTTTGAAAGGAATTGGTAAAAAAAAAAAAAAGATTATTTCTTTACCTTTCTCATATATGTTGTACCCTAGGAGAAGAAATCAGTTAGAAGGAGGGGTTTTAATACTGAATAGTCCAGCTAATAAGTGAAAAGTAGGTCTTAGAATCAGACCCTCATCTCTTTGCATCTCCTTTTGCTGTCATGAATGTAGGCAGTGGTCGTTACTTACCAATATATCACAAAGAGAGACGCTTCTTGATATGACAGAGCTTCTTGCTTCCCTGGAAAAATTCAAACTTGAAACTGATTATATATATATATATATATATATATATATATATATATATAATCCTAGAAACAGAGAAAACTATTAAATAACACCTGACTGTCTTGGGAATACAATCAGCAAAGTCTAGATTGTGGGAAACAGAAAAAACAACCTAGTTTCATCAACAAATAAATAATAAGGAAGAAAGAGAGAAAGGATTTTGAATTGGGTGATGGGATATGAATTGGGATTTAAAATAAACAACTTTGGCCATGCACCGAAAAACACTGAAACACCATGATGTGTGTAGGGACTCATTTTACTGGTGTTTATACTTTTATTATGTACTTGAAATTTTCATAATGATAAACTGTTACAACTTCTCAACTGATCATGCTTATGGCACGTTATAACTGGTACACCGAAGAGTTGAAATAAAAAAGAAAAAAAGAAAGGTAAGAATCCTAAAACGATGAGCAAGATCTGAAATACTTGCTATATTAAGATTAACATCAGCAGTTGACTGGGGGTGAAGAGGCAGCCAGACCATGGTATAATTCCAGGGCTTGCTGGAGGAAGCTCTGAATAGGAAGGGCTCCAGGTTTGCACTCAACCATCTGTAAAACAGGGCTCATCAAGATGCTTTGTTATATATTGATCTAATCAACAAGGAACATAATGTAGGTGTGTAAACACATGTACACACACCCACATTGACACATATGAACCCAATATTGGCAATTAATTATATTTTTATCTGATACTCTACGGTCTTACATATCTACCAAGGGCTATGTTACCTATTTATTTGTAAACCTTCTTATATCTCCCCTCACCACCCTTCCCTCATCCTACCATTGATACAGTACCCCCATTTCAATAACTACTTGAGAGACTTGGTGGGCTTAATTAATTTAGATTTGATTGGAGATAAATGAAGACATATAGGAAAGAAAAGAACAGGGACCTGGAACTTAGGTCCATAGGAAAAATGGGAAGATACAGTTGGAATCCAGAAACTTTTAAAGTGCCGCAAAACCTAAATCCAATCAGATTTTAATTTTCTCCTTTTCATAACTCTTCTCAAGTCTCTAAGACAATTTTATGTAATCATTGAGGTCTATAATAAAGGTAAAAGCCTTATTCACAGAGAACTATCAGCAGAACAGTTGACTAGACTAGTTAGTGCACAGGGAGGAGGTGTGGTAGAAAACTCTGCTGGGAGGCACATGTCTCCTCAGCCTAAATTCCCATTTAGGACAGAGAAACTATATACATGGTATTTCTGAATCCCTCAAACTTATTTCACCTCACTTTCAACCATCACCATCCCCCAAACGTACCTTGCCTCACTTTCAAATAGCTCTTTATTTTCTAAAATCAAAAATCATCATACGATACAGGAAGCCTTGGCTATTAGACATGACTTTCCATATCCTGGGTGCAGCTTTTCCCAGACTTATGGATAACTTTATTCTAATTTGGTTTAATATGATGATAACAGTGTGAAATCTGTTGTGACCATATGCAGGTGTTTATAAATAAGAAATCACAGGTGCCTTGGAGAAGACATCCAAGATTATTTCTGGACATTGAAAGTGGCCATTCCCTGGAAAGTACTCTTTCTTTTCATTTTCTATGAATCACAGTCCAATGTGGCTCATCTCCTGTTTCTAGGAAAAGCATGCAGATCAACCCATTTAATAAAACAGCTGAAGGGCAGAAATATTAATGTGATTTGTGATCTGATAAAAGAGCTTACCTACTCCACTACTCCAGCTTGCTTTCTTTTCCCTAACGTCCAGTAAATGTCATCAATTTAGGGTTAAGTCTTCTTTAAGTCAATTTTATGCCTCAGCATCAATTTCCAGATCAGTCAAATACAAATGTAATTGCTGATCAGCCTGATAATGAGTGTGGGATATTTTAAGAATCATTTGAAATAGCTATATCTTTAAAAATATGGCAGAGTTCACTAGAAATGAAAATATAAGAGGTTAATATTGCCAGTTGATTTGTCTTCCCTATGTTTCTGCTCCTTAGAACAGGTCTTACTAAACCCCAATGTGTAATAAATATTTACAGAGCCTCATTGTTTATGGAGTCCTGAGTATGGTCTCCCAATTTACCAGTCCTGCTTCAGGAAGTATGCCCTTCTCCTACCTAAGCAGATGACAGCCTGTACATTGCCTAAGTTTATGCTTTTTCAGGACCCAAGAGTCTTTTAAACACACATTGAATACTGGATGCCTCAATAGAGATGTCTTAAATTACTTTGGAATAATTGAACCATTCAGAGAATGCTGGATTGTTCCTCATGGCATTGAAGCCTATGGTGTAACAGTCACCTCATGTGATGGGGACATCATGTGAACAGGGACAAATGGTTTATAAAACTCAAAAAGGTTAAGGGTTGTCAGAGTCTCAATGTGCCTATTGTATTTCAGTAATTGCCACTTAGTATTTGATTTAATGAAAGCTTAGGAATAAAGAATGTTTCCATAGACATGGCTGTTATGCTAATTCTTACTATACCCTTCTCTGTCTTCCCAAATTACATTTAGAAACCTCCATATTCTATTATAGAACAATTCTCACTCTCCCTGCTTTCTGCATACATTCCCTGATCTCTCAGTGGCCTCATTAAAGACAACTACTGTAAATTATAGGGTCTCTGGTTAACTAGCTTGTCCCATTCTGATCTAGAGATGCAAATTCTATTGCATATACTGTGCAAAATAGATGCCTGTCCTCCCTGCATTTAAGGCTGTTCAAAGCTCTTTATGGAAGGCTGTAGATTGGTGAAATTTGTTAACTCTTTCCAATTATGTGTTTGTTAGAAGGAACCTCTGCGTGTATGTTTTTAAACACCTTGTTATATTCTCTCAAGTTTGAGCTGGAAAAAGGTGCTCATTGCTTCTGTAAAGCACCCAGTGGTAATAGTCAAGTTGGGTAGTCTGGAAGGAGCTATTTTCCTCACATTCAGCCTTTCAAGTTATACAAACCTCTGTAGGTACACTAGTGGGAAATAATCATTAGAGACACCCTATGGGAGCTGAAATTCCAAAGCAGCGGCTAATTAGCATTATTAGAGAATTACCTATTGTTCTCTTGCTAACTGTATCTTTGGACAGAGTCCAAAATCTGAAGATGTAGGATACAAATTTTATTTTCTTATTAATATTTACAGTGACTTTCTGTTCATGCAACAGTTGGACGTTAACTGCTTTCTTCCCAGGTTGTAAAATCACCTCTTCTTGTGTTCGTGCCTAAGCAAAAGAAAAAAAAAATGAGAAAGAAAACAAAAGAAAAAAGAGCTTTGACTCTTTTTACCTCATACCAATTGCCCTGGGGGCTTCTTAACACCAAATTAAATCTACTATTCATTGTCTTCCTGATGTAACTGAAGCCAACAGCCAGATGTGATGAAAATCTATAAGATAAACTATTCTGGTTTCCAATAAGATTGTGGAAACCACAGAAATTACAAGGGAGATGGGCTCTGCAGACATCAAGTTTTGAAGAATATCAAAGGGTTTTCTCAGAAGATTTTGATGTCCCTGGGCATTTGAACTCCTATGGAATCACTTCAAACCCTTGAAAAGGCAATTTTGAAGGAGGTTAATAATTAACAATGTAGTCAACAGCTTTAACTGCAGCAAGTTAAGCATTTAATAAACCAATGAACAGCTAAAGCTGTTGGATCACTCATTAGAAACAGCGAATAACTAAACTGGAGGAAAAAAATCCAGAATATCAGATGGTCAATGTTTTTTGTTTTCCTGTTTGTGTTTGTGATTGCTGCATGTTTCGCTGTTGTTGTTCTTGCTTTGTTGTGTTGACAGCAGGGTCCTAATTCTCTTCCAGAATAACAAAAACAGAGGCCATTTTTGAGTATAACTTAAGGGGAGCTTGGAAAGTTACAAGGCCCTTGTGTTAGTCAGCCTTTTATCCTTGTGACCAAAAGGCCTGACAAGAACAACTTAGAGGAGTAAAAGTTTATTTGGGGCTTACACTTTCAGAGGTATCAGTCCACAGACAGATAGTTACATTGCTTTGTACCTGAGATGAGGCAGTACATCAAGGGCCCAGTGGAGAAAATCTGCTCAGCTCATGGCCAGGCCAAAAAGGAGAGAGAGAGAGAGAGAGAGAGAGAGAGAGAGAGAGAGAGAGAGAGAGAGAGAGAGAGAGAGAGAGAGAGAGAGAGGGAGAGAGAGAGAGAGAAGAAAAAGGAGCCCCAGGACATATGCATCCATCCTGGCACATCCCCAGTGACCCACCTCTTCTACCCACCTCTCCTAAACTGGGATGAACTGATTGGATTACTGCTATCACAATCCAATCAGGAATTTTGGGGGACCTCTTATCTAAACCATAAAAGCCCCCCAAATAGCTCTACTGTGGATTGTCACACGGAATTTTGGAATTCCACTTCAGCTGCAGAAGGTTTTGAAAGATGAACAAGGGGTCCTGGACTGGGCATGTTTCCTGTTTTACATTTTGGCCAACTAACTTATTTCTGATAAAACAGAGAATGTCCTAGTTGAAGAAAGCATATAGAGCCAACGTTCAAAAAATAAATAATAAAATAATTTGAAAAAAATAGAGGCCTTGTCTCCATGAAAAGAATCAGACTAAGTTGCAAGCCTCAGTCTCCCATCATTCCATGTTATGAATCTAACATTCCTTGGGACCCCTTTGATGGGGGCATTATCGAACATGAATAGGTACTAATGAGGGCAGGAAGAATTTGACTAGTGAACCACCTTATTATACTAAAGATATATTCTTACAACTCTACTGGTCCCAAAATTCCAATTGCTGTTTTTTATAGAGCTTGTTATGATTCCTATGATAAACCATATCCCCAAGACCAGTTTGAGCAACTTTTAACTTTATTCTTTCATTTCCTTAAATTCTCCTTTTCTCTATGCTCTTTGCTTGTCATAGAGATCTATTCCCAGCCCATTTACAGTCTCTAGTGTTTCCAAGTAATATTTTAATAGGATTACTAGACATCCATTAGTTGACAAAGAACTAGAATCCACACAGTGGCCCCTTGAATGTTTCTATGGCTAAGTATCTCAGTCCCCAGATTAGTGATACCGAGGTTTAAACAGAAGGTTGACCATGTCAGAAAATCAAATAAGCTAGACACACCTATTCGTGTGATTCACGGAAGAAGAGGTCAAAATAAAGCGTTGGGCGAGGAAATCTAGGATCTGATTCAGACTTTTATATTGATTTGTGAAACTACTTGAACACAGCACTTCATCTCTCTAAGCTTAATGTTTTTCATTTGCCACTTAAAGGTTCAATCATTTGCTTTATCTACATTCAAAGGTTCCTTGAGGGTCAAATTAAGAGAAAGTGCCTCACAATTTTAAGGTATTATGTTAATCCAAGAAACAACTTCAGAGATACATTTTCTCAACAAGAATGCCAACAGTTTTTTTTCTTACCCTCCCATGTTCTGTTTGTTAATGTTCCCTTTGGTGTGTGGAGATGGGGAAGAACCCTCACACTTGAGAATAATGTCTCTGAGAAATGCAAAGGAAAAAAGCATAATTTCTATTTTTTTTCGTCCTTGTTATACTTTCTTAACACAGTGAAAACCCAAGTGCCACAAACTGGGTGGCATAAAACAATGTCATCCTTTTCTCTTCTAGCTTATTCATTTTTCAGCAGCTCCTAAATTTGACTTGTGGCCCTTAACCAGAATTTCCGCTTTCGTCTTGACTGTCTTCTCTTGTGTATTTGTATCAAAATTTCTCTTGTAAGGACACTGATCATTGAGTTAGGGCCCATCTTAATCCAACATGACCTCACCTTCACCTGATTTTGTTATCAAAGAGCCTATTTCCAAGTATAGACATATTAAAAAACTTTGGAGGGGTGGTATTCGCTCCATTATATTCCAATTCACTCCCCCCGCATTTTCTTTAATTTTCTTGATTGTCTTATTTTTGCAAAGCAAAAATTTGAATTTCTTGTTAGAAAGTATGTAATTTAGAAATATACCACCTCTTTTAATGTGTTATGGTAAAAATTAATTGTGGAAGGAGATTGGGATTACAGAGTTTAAGCCTATTTTGAAAGAAGAGAAGAGTTTGTGTTGGACGTTGTGGAAGGAAAGACCTCAGGATTACTGAAAGAGAAGTTCAACCACAGCTTTTAGTAATTAGTCTCATGAAAGCTGGGATACTTTTTTCTAGCTGCATGAAAGTATTAGGATAAAGAGAAAATGGAATTAAATGGTTGTCCAGTCAATGTTGAAATTATGGATGGGGAGGCTAAATCAACTCATCCATAAATGTCTATTTCTCAATAAAACAGTGATAATCACATTAATTGATAGAGATAACTACCTCAAGTATAAAGTTTTTTGTGTATATGTAAAACCAAAGTCCTGATTTCTGGGGGAAGTCCAAAGGGAAAAGAACAGGTCATAGCCTTAAGAACTTAACATTCAATTTCACAATATTTTATAAAGGATTACTAATTATAAGCATTTAAATTTGAATGCAAAAAAAATAATGCTGAATTTGTCACGTTCTTCTTTCTTACCTTACTCATCAGGAAGGTCGGAGCTAGATTTAATTGTGCTAAGACCATTTCTATCTTAATGATAATGTAATAGTCAAGTCTATTATCACATTGGAGAAGTTCACTTCTTCCATACTTTTTTACTTTCTCTTTTTCAAGTTTTAACTAGTCTGTGACATATGATTCTTTATTTTATTGTAAAATGTGTTATAATAGTGGATGTTATTGGCATAAAGTATTAGGATGAATTATGTGAAATTGATATGTTCAACAATTTTTATCTACCACAAAGATAATTTCATTAGTTCAAACCAATATGAATAAATGGGTAAACTAAATCAAGAAAACAACACTTTTCAGGGGAATTGTCCACAATTTTCATCACATGTCATTTTTGATAGGATTATCTGAGTGTAACATGTGAAAAATGCATTCATCATTGTTATGGTTTGGATTTTTAATGTGTTCCAAAGCCTTGTGCATTTAAAGACCTGGTCCCTAACCCAGCAATGTCCAGAGAAAAAGACTTTTAGGAAGTGATGGGATCATGAGGACTCTTAATTCATCAGTGGATTAATCCATTTGATGAAATATCCATTGAACTACTGGGAGGAGGTGGGAACTGCGCAGGTGGGGTGTGGTTGGAAGAAGTAAGTCACTGGGTATGTGCCTCTGTCTCATGTTCCTCTCTCTGTCTCCCTGTTTCCTAGCTTCCATGAGCTGATCAGCTTTCCTCCACCATGCCCTTCCACCATCATGTTCTGTCTTGCCTCAGGACCAAATATGACAATGACTTGAGACCTTTGAAACTGTGAGCCAAAAATAGACCTTTCTTCCTCTAAGTTGTTCTTGTCAGGTATTTTGATTGCAGTGATGAAAAGTTGACTAATGTAGCCATTCATTCATTCATTAAATAAACATTTATTTAACATTTTCTGTGTGCTGAATTCCATAAGATGTGACAACAGAACATACAAAACAAACATTTATTCACTTGTATAACTTATGACCAATTGTAATGTGAGTCAAGAAAGCCAAAAAATTAACATTTCAGTGGTATTTACTGAAATCTTAAGATGATTCAAGCAATCAGTACTAGGCACTGACAGTAATGAGCATAGCATAAAATATCCGTGCTTTCTCATTCTAGAGGTTTAGACTGGCCTTAATCACATAACTCCAAATTGATCTATAGTGATCAATACTTTAAGGGAAAAATGCTGTTGGAAAATTAATTATGAGATATTTGACCTCATTTTTGGAATTTAATAGACTGTAGGTTGGGTAAGAGTTCACTAGATTAAGATTCTTGAATGTGCTCTTGTGAATAGGGGATTTCTGTCCTAGAGAAGAGATTGCTCTAGAAATGGAGAATGGCTAAAGTGAGGGATGGGAGAAGACAATAGAGTATCAGTAAACTCAGGCAAAGGGAGGGCCATGAAGCCCACCTTAAAGGCCTTGGTCTGTCTCTTAAAATTGTTTAGAAG
This sequence comes from Marmota monax, assembly GCF_021218885.2. Taxonomy (NCBI): domain Eukaryota; kingdom Metazoa; phylum Chordata; class Mammalia; order Rodentia; family Sciuridae; genus Marmota; species Marmota monax. The sequence goes on from NW_026695241.1 coordinate 11,099,158, forward strand.
TCCTTTGTGAAGAAGGATTTGTAAATCTAATTAGTATTTTAAAGTGCCTTGGTTCCATGGCAGTAAGAATGGAATGAAGGGAAGGGAGGGTGGAATCAGAGTGCAGGCTGGAGACTGTTGTAAGAGGCTCACTGTTGTAGGAAGGAGGCAGTCATGGGAACCAGGGCCATATGAGACAGCAAAGAGATTCACAGGACAATGTTGAATCAAAGTCAGAGGCATATTACTCAGGAGTTCTGTGTGGAGCAGACGAGATCAAACATCTTGACCCAGAAGAATTTCAAAAGGAAAGTGAGACTTTTCTACTGCATCTGCAAATTCCTGTGACAGTATCATCTTGTATAATCCAATGAGATTTGAAGAAGTCAACATGGGACAAGAATCAAGGTTGTTCCCCCAACTCTGTATTTATGTTATGTTGTGATTCTGGGCCTCAGTTTGCTCATATGAAATATGGGAACACAATGCATTCTGTACTTCACAGGAAGAGTGTTTTGATGTTATAATAGAACGTAAAAGAAATTTGACAGAGGCAGGAAAACCACAAAAATGTAGCTTATTATTAAATTTTTGCATAATGTATTGATTGCTAATCATTCCAGAATATGGAAGAAAATAGGACTTATATTGCTCTAATGCTCACAGAAAAAGACATTATTATCTCGTTTCCCATCATGTAACTTTAAAAGTTTTTAATTCTGAGCATTTTGTGTAAAGCTTCATACCCTGGGGCCACTAAATAATTACTTGTCAACTGACCTGTTATTAAATGTTACTTTTAATCACCTTGCAAATAGCATTTAAAGTAGGCTACAGAAGGATGCCTTGAGAACCTAATGGATCTTAAAACGTCTCAGAGTTCCTTGTCTCGCATTTGAATTTGAAAGCTACAGGAGCTTAATTTCTTTAGAGAGAAGCTAGTATTCAATGAACTTTTTTTTAACAGTAAAAAATTTTGAAAAAAATATATATATATTCCCAGGGAACAATTATTTCTTCACAAAATGACCTTTCCTTCAAATACCTCTGGTTGGTAAAAATTCATAAGTTTCAGAGGAAAAATGAGTTCTGTAGAATAGAACATGCATTGCCTTTTTCAAACAAAAGAAAGAATAGAAATAATTTGAGAAAGCACTACAAGAAAACCCTCAATTCCAAGGTCAGAACTCCCAGTCTTCATATAGAATATTCAGTATCATAGTCCATGGGAAGAGTCCGTTCCACTTAGTGACTGAACACCACAGCCCCAGGTACCTGCCACTGCAGTGCCTGACCCTGTTTTGATGAGCTGAGGTGAGTCAGATGATGGTGTCTTCCTCCAGGCAGACTTCACCTTTCTCCTCAAAGGTACAGCAATGGTGTGTGGCCTTGGGTTAATAGAGTTCCTACACATGGCTTTTGAAATGCCAATGATCTAGTAAAATCTGGAACAACTCATCAGCTGTTCACCCAGGTCTTTTTCTTAGGTTCAAACTCTGGATAATGTGTAAACTTCTACTTGACTGTACTTTCTACATTCTGATAGCTTTCAGGTATCATGCACAGATGCCTGCAATTTTCAAATACCTTGTTATTAGGATCATAGTATTTGGAATTGGACAGAATAGACAGAATACATGGAAGGCAACCTAAAAGGAATGCAACTTTAAAGTTTTCAAGAGCTATTTCTCATTAGAGAACTGGGGATGTCAAACCTGTGTGTATGTGGGCAGGACTGAAAGGCAAACTCTCAGCACATCACTTGAACATTGAAGCACTCAGTACCTGTTGGCTGTTGGTATCAGATGCTCCTAAGGATTGTATTCAGAATACGAAATTTATGTAGAATGGCTTGTATTGAAGCCATTCCCAAAATGTGATCCTCTTTCATATTGCTTCTTCCAAGACAGTGACAGCTACAGAAATTTTTTTCTTAACCAGTATAGTTATAAAATTTCATATTCTAATGAATTAAATAATGCCCATAGATTTAATGATGATCCATTACCATTCACATATACATACATGCAAATTCAACTCAATATATTTTGTATGTTTTCATGATAATTAAAACGTACGTAATTAAAAAAGTGCAATGTGCCTCAGCAGAAGCGAGGTGCTAAGCAATTCAGTGAGATCCTGTCTCTAAATAAAACACAAAAAAGGGCTGGGGATGAGGCTCAGGGGTTGAGTGCCGCTGAGTTCAAAAAAGTGCAATGCCACAGGATCACATTTAAGTAATATCTGTATTTGTGGTCTAATAATGTAGAAAGATGGTTAGAGACTTTTGAATGCTGCCTGTCAAAGCAAGCTTTATGACAAAGTAGCCTACGTAGTATTTTAGGGTCAAAATAATAATAATGCTATAAAATCTAGCCTTATTTTAAATATGTAGAAATGAGTACATCTTCAGTCTTTCAGGATTATACATGTATATGTATATGTATGCACACATGTACTCAGACACGCACATACACACAGTTTATAATGTATGAGCACATAGAGAGGTTGAATTGCCAGTTTGCATCTAAGATTTTGCAGTTAGGAGGTAAGGTCCAAATTCTACTGGTATTATATATGTGAAATAATATTACCAAATCTTCTTTGCTTGTCTTTGTCCTGGAGTGAATATTAATCATACCCTGTTAACTTAGTGTGCTATCCTTAACTGTAAGTCCCAAGAGGACATGGTTGTACTTACATATTGTGTTTTCTAACATTTTTTAACAAATTGCCATAAATTTCATGGCCTCCCCAAACACCAGTTCATTATCTCACATTTTCTGTAGGTCAGACGTTAGTGTAAGGCTCAACTGGATACTCTGTTTAAAGTACATATGAGTTTTCTGGGGCTTCCAAAACAGCAACACAGACTGAGAATCTTAAAGCACAGACATTTGTTTTCTCTCCTTTTTAAAGCCTTGAAGTCTGAGATCAAGGGGTCAGCAGGTCTGGCTTCTAGTCAGACCTTGTTCCTTGGCTGGCACATGACTGTCTTCTCTCTGTCTTCACTCACTTGCTCCTCTGTACAGGCTCCTACTTGGTGTCTGATCATGTGTACAAATTTCCTTTTCTGATGCAAATGCCACTCAGATTGAATTGAGGACTATACCAAGAGCCTCATTTTTTATTTAATCTTCTATTCCAAGTCCTGTCTCCACATACAGTCACATTCCGGGGAACTGAGGGTTGGAGCTTTAACATGTATTTTGAGAAGACACAACTGAGCACATAACGGTCTTAAATGACCTAAGTCAAGGTGTTCCTTGGGGTTGTTGTCTCATTGGACACATGGGATCCCTTTCTTGGCTCAATAGCTGCTGGTAGAATTCACTTCTACTTAGACTAAGTTGTTAAGAAGAAAAAATATAGGGGTTGGGGGTATGGCTCAGTGTAGAAGCCTCACCTAGCACGTGCAAGGTCCTGGGTCCGATCCTCAGCACCACATATAAATAAAGTAAAGATATTGTGTACAACTACAAAAAAATAAATATATATAAAAATAAAAAAATATATATATGTAAATGTATATATATATATATATATATATATATATATATGACAGACCCAAGTCTTTAGAATCATTTTTTTATATCAGAATGGTGTTAAATGGATTTGTTGAATAACATCAGAGTCAATATCTGAGATGAGAGCAACATATACATTTTTGATCAAATACTTATATATACATAAAGAAAAATGAGGCCATCAATGGACGTTGATATTAGTTTCTAGGTTCACCTATCTATGGAATTCTTGTATCTCTTAGTCAGTCTAGCCAGTGATAACAATAAGGAAAGGATCTGTACCTTATTCCAATGTCCACCATCCTTTTCTAACTGCTCCATATTAGTAAGTTTCCCTCTTAATTTATATGCTTGATTGATCACAAACATTTACTTATTGCTACTTAAGGAAGTCCTTTCATTGTACTCCATTATGTGTCTCTAAGATACTTTTAGATTCAGCAGTACTCCTCTTGTATTGAATTGAAGAAAAATGTGGTTTCCTATTTGTGATCCTATCTGGAAGTGGATCTTTCAATAAGCAAAAGCAAAACTACTCTACCATTCATTGGGATTAGTGATAAACTTTTCCCTATTACAGAGCTTATTGTATCCATCTCTTAATTATTTCCACCTCTCTGTTCTTCCAGAACCGCAGTTCACCAAAATATTCATTACTACTCTTTCCTACACTTTTTCCTTTCCATTTTCACTTTTAGGAAAAAAAAATGAATGACATTTTATTTAGTTATTTATAAATATTTATAAATCCATCTATTCTCTACCTGTACTTTTGTATCAGGGATTGTGACAAGGCCTATCTGTTTTTCTTCACTTTGTGAGTTAGTAGTTAATCAGCTAATTGGCATTTCATATTTTGAGTACCTAAACCAGTACTCCAAGCACTGAGCAAACAAAACCTAGATGATCATAGATATGAATTTGTCTAAAGCAAAGACAAACATAGCAAAAATGATATAGTGTTATAGCAAACCCTAAAATTGCAGACTTTCCCAAATATAAAACCATTTGACCAGGGGCTCATGCTTACTGTCACAAGTTTATTTGCCAGTTTGGGGATGACAATGAGAGTGGGATCAGAGACACCTTAGGTACATAAATGGTATTTAAGTAAGGAAGAGGGATGTCAGCACTCTTTGTCTTGAGACTAAGGATGAGTGACACCAAAGTCATGTTAACATTCAACACAGGAGAAGTGGTGTGCGATTATATACTTTTAACTAGGTATTTTGGGACCTTGTTTTACCTTTACCTTAACTACACACGAAAAACTGGGCTTAATTTGTTCACCAAAGTGGATGTCACTTCTGTTCAGTTTTTGGTTTCCAACATTCCATTTTAAGTATCTTTGCTTTATTATATTTATTTTTGTCTCTTATCAAATAGCAATACAATTTTGGTTATAAACAGCAAGTGCCTGGAATCATCAGCTGGATGCTCTACTTCTGGACAATAACAAGAAGAGGATGAAGAGGATGATGAACAAAAGCTTGTGTTTCTGATGAGAAGCAATTAAAGGGACAAATGATGACAAGTATCCCACTTCAGAAAGACAGACAGACATACATGCACACACACACGCAAACACACAAACACACACAGAGTGACAGAAAAAGGGAGATTAAGAAAGAGAGAAATTCCCCAGACAGACAGATTTCACAAAGCTGCTCCATTTTCTTCCTTTCAAGTGCCTAAAGATGCTAGGATTCCTGACATGCCCAACTGACTTTTCTCCCAAATTAATCCCATTATTCTGAAAACATCCAATCCTAAAATAACAATGATGTCAAGTAGCCCCAGGGACAAAGAGTCCAGCACAAGCACAGAAGCTTGTTAGAATGATGTCCATACGGACAAGATGGCGCCCGAAGACAGTGTCTGAAGGGATGCTAGCAGCTGGCTTCAACCCTTCCATCATTTGACATTTCCACATGAGCTCTGGAAATCACACAGAAAAAACCATCTGTGCTGGTATGTAGGCATTCTGTTGCTGTAACAGTTACTGGAACTGTACTGCTAAAGTCCAGTGTCTCCACATTCCTTAGTATCCCACTCACAACCTAATTTAAGATTTCCTCTTTAGAATTATTTACGTCCAAATATCTGCATGATATCCTATTGATTAGTCTTCGTAAGCAATCTGCAATCCTCTTTTAGCTTATTTTAGGTAGAAAATCATGATACTTTTACTGACTATACCTGGAGAGGTTTTATGACTTATGACGCCAATGGTAACAATGAAAAAACAGTAAATATTAAGCTAAGAATAGGGAGTCAGGGAGCCTGGGTCTAAATTCCAACTTACGGTTTACCAAATATAACTTAGCCAAGCTATTTGCCTTTGCTAAGCTTCAGCATCCTCAACTGTAAGAAGGGAAAAATATAATATCTCAATAAGAGAGATCTCCTTGGAAATTAAAAACAGCACATAAGGCACTTGGTACATAGCAAATAGTCAGAAAACTTTAATGCCATTAGAAAATATTTAACTAAATTATTCCTGATAAACACAATGAAATACTTCGTGGATCTGATTGAATTTTTTTATCTAATTCATCAGCAACAAATTAAAACCATAAACAAGTAAAAACTAGGCTAAACTTTCCTATGTCTTTTGAATTATATATTATTTTATAATTAAAGCATAATTGAAGATTAATTATATCCCTGATTTTTAACTCTAGTTTTCTTTTCTTTTTTTCTTCTTTTTTTTTTTAATTTTGATGGCTCAACAACAAATTTTCAGCACCCAGAGTAGAAAGGATAAAATGGTTTATTACTCTACAAAAGGAAAAAAAAAAATAGTAAGAAACTTCTTTATAAACAATCAAAATTTGCTTGATTTTAAAGAAATAATTGACTAGGAAGAAATTTTTGAGGTTGATAAAGTAAAAAAAAAATCTGAATTATCATTAGTACCCTGAGTCTGCTCCAGTGGCTGCAAATTCCTGTCTCAAGTGTCTCTGTGTACTTTAGCCTTCTGATTTAGCAAATGATTCTACTTTCCATTATTTACAAGACATATAAATATCTTAAACATATTAGAAATATCATCACTCTGAGGATTTTTCAAAGTAATATAGTTTACAGTAGTACAGAAGCAAAGTCATTTCAAAGCCACCAATTCTACTGCAGTGTAGATACCAACATTGTGCCGAATACATCCATTAAACAAAACCCCTGCTTTTAATTCAGCCTGCTCATACTTGTGGCTTTTTCTGCATATGTGAATGTACTTGAGCTCACTGCCATATTTGCCTTGAGTTGGTGAACACAGATGCCATAATGTGGGCTGAAAACACTGAGTTCTGAAAATACATATATACTTACATCTTGAATTCCCAACTGCCCCTTCCCACCATGTGTTTTATTCTCAATTGAAATGTTCACATAAAAGGAAAGATAACTATGTGACTCCTTTACTGGCTGCAGGTAAAGAATGTGTGAGTTCATAAAGCTATTGCACACCTCTGTTGAGCTTTGAATTTCTTGTAGTAACATGCACAGTTCAGACAGGAGATGCTAATGAGTCTCCTTGTTACATCAGGTTCAGCCAAAAGAATGGACAGGAAAATGGGATGGCTCACTTTTTATTTGTTCCAGTCATGATACTGCAGCTGGATCCCAGAAAGTTCTTTGAAAATGAGCTTCTCTTTGGAAACAAGTGAGCTGACTCCCTTCTTGCACTCATCCACACATTGTCTCCCTAAACCAAACTAGGATGCCTTTTCTGAAGACAGAATAAATACAAACATCCCTCATAATTCAAGAATTCTCTTGGACCAGCTCTTAAGTTTAATACAGAGCATGCAGGAATCATCCAATTCTTAAGAACATCTGCCAGTTGGAAACTAAATGCCCATAGCCATTCACCTTTAGAGAAATTAGAATAAGACATTTGCCACCCATTTCCAGTTGGTACCAACCATATGCTTTGAGGAGTATTTCAGTTATCTATTGCTGTGTAACAAATGACTCCTCAACCGAGTGGCATAAAACAATGGTTGTTTTATTTGTTTATGATTCAAGGACAAGAGTGTGGGCAGAGCTCAACCATGTGGATCATCTTCTTTTCCTAGTGTCAGCCATGCCATGGGACTGGGTGGAAGGTTTAAATGGCTTTATCTGTACACCTTATAGATGGTGCTGGTAACTGGTCAGCAGTACAGTCTGGCCTTGTGTTCTGTACACAGCCCTCTCTACAGCTCCCTGGGATTCTTTAAAGCATGATGGCTGAGTTTCAAGAAGAAATATTCCATAAAGTATGAAAGTCCACAATAAAGAACAAGAGAGCCTATAGCATCATAACATAAATATACTCAAAGAAGAAATATTATTTGTCTCATCTACCTTTAAGGGGCTTGCTTTAATGAAAGAAAGATGCATTAAAAAATATGATATAAATGTCCATATGCATGCTTTTTCCCTCAGAAAGATTTTGAGGATGGGCTCATGTGCATTAGACTTAGAATGCCGCCACCTCTTTTTAATACCAAGATGGTAAACAGTAGAGCTAAAAAATGCGGGTGGGGTGGGAAATTGTCTAGCCAAGTATATGGCATGATGCCTAAAAAGAGGAAAAAAAAACTCTTTGATCATGTCTGGCAATTTGGTTCCTGTACACCTGAGTCTAGGTGCAATCAGATAAGCCTATTTTGCTTAGTACAGGTTTGACAAGCCAAGATGCTGGTAGAGATTCCTAGTGTTGATTGTACTATTAAATCCAAGCAGCATGACTAAACCTAGCAGAATCTAAGACATACTTTAAAAGTTCCCAGTTCCCTTCCCTCCTCCCCTTCAAAAATATGTGCATCCCATCTGTCTTATTTTTAAATACCAAAGGTATCCCTGGAAGGTTATAAAGTCTCTTTTATTATTCCTCCTTAAGGGGTGGGAAAGTACATTGGTGTTAAGTGATTTGCTCAAATTCGACACTTAGAGAAGGAATTTAGTTGAAGCTCTCATCTTCTAACTCCTTACAAAGAGATCTTTGCCCTACCCCGATGGCTGACATATACACACCAGAGTAATTATGTGCAATTAAATAAATTCCCAAGAGAACAAAACCTTACCTTTAATTAATTGGTGATGTCAAGTTCAAGATATTTTAATGATGTTAATTATTAACCATATAGTAATATTTTATAAGTCAAGGGTTAGAGGCTCTCGGTCTTAATAATAATTATAGTAAGATCACTGAGGGTAGAAATACTGAGTTTAAAAAATAATGTCTCTTCATCCATTTTGTGCCTTATCTTTCTACAACATTCAGCCTCAGTGTGAGGAGAGGAATTCAAGGAAATGAATGTAGATACTGGTTAAGTTGGGAACTCCCACCCCATTGGAAGGATTCTTATCCTCAGCAAACTGTCACGTGGCCACATGACAATTACCTTTACCCTTACCAGATCTTTTGCTATTTCAAGAAAAGCCAGGAACCCAGACTTTTTCATGGACTCTTCACAGTCTTTAAATATCCACAGTAATTCAGACTAAAAACAATAAGCGGAACAGTACTGTGAAGGTAAGACCACAAAAACAAAAACAAAATAAAGAAACAGAAAATTACAAAAATAAACAGCACATATGCATTTGCAACCGCATATCAAGTACCGTGCATGAGGTTTTAGTTTGAGCTTCCTAATGGCTCTTACTTATTTTATGTAATCTAAGAAGATATTACAAACATTTTCCTTGTTTTCTTTTATTGCTTCCTAAGCTCCAAGGCAAAACACTTACAGATACATAATATGTAAACACAAATGTAGAACATCCATATCTGTATATACATCCAAATACTATGTGTGGTTTCTATGGTGTTGTAGATTTCACAGTATGGTAAATTTCAAAAGTGACCACATTTTTTTCCTATCCTCATATACATATACATACTCATTTTCTTCTTCCATCCAAAAGTGAAGTCTTTGTTTTTGCCATTGAATCTGGATTTGACTTTATGGACTTGTTTGAATATTTCAATGTTGGCAAATACGACAGAAGCAGGATCTTGAAAAGCGCTTGAGCAAGGACTTAACCTCTGTTGCTCTTCTACGAAACTCTCCTGCCCTCATGTGAATGAGTCCAGGTTGTTCCATTGGAATATCCAGATCTTCCAGCTGGCCCAGTGTGCCCAGTCAGCCAGCTTAAACCCAGAGAAATGCCAGCTAAATGAAACCAGTCCAGGAGAACTACCTGGCTGACTACAGAATCATGAGAATCATTATTGTTCAGTTGCTTATGATTCACATAACCTAAAGGGAAGAGAGTAGGCTTTAGTGACAGTTTTTAATTCCACAGTTGTAGAATATTGAGCAAGTTACATGAATCTCCCTGCATTCCAGATTTCCAATTAAGATTCTAGATAACATATATGAGTTAAATGGCATATAGATTGATTGTCTATATTTATCTATTCATCACCTTATCTATCCATTTAGTCATTCATTCATCTATTCCTCCATCCACCATCCATTTAGCTATATATGCATCTGTGTATATCTATTTATTTATCTATCTATCCATCCATCAATCCATCCATCCATTCACCCATCCATCAACCTGAAACTTCACATAGTTCTTGATGTTCAATAACATAGGAGGTATTCAATACATATCAGTGAACTTTCTCCACTCTACTTTTAAAGTGCTCTCTATATATTATCAGGTTGATAATGTATCAACAGTGGTTTCTGCTCTCAAGGTCTTTTCACAGATATTTTAATTTAGTTTTTGCAACAACCTTTCTTATTGTATAAAGGACCCATTAAGTGAATTGAGAAGCATAACAACTGAAACTCACAGAGTTGTAGCAACTGTTTTAGGCTACAAAAAAGTTAATGATGCTGGAAGCATATGAAGTCAAGTGCACTGCTCGCCCTCCTTGAAGAGTAGTATTTTTTTCTCTATCTCCCATGTCAAATAATGACATCATTTTTCAAGAAAAGTTATCCAGTGTGTAGACCTTCAACAAAAATATTATATTTTTTTGAAATAGTTTTAAATGTCAGTTTTTGAATCTGAGTCTGCCAAAGGGTGTGTTTTAACAGATGTTTTCATATGCATACAAGGAATAAGACTGTGAAAGGCAAAGTGGAGATCTAAGGATCTGATGCTAATCAAAATCATAATACCTGTGGGAATGTATTTAGCAACACGTTTTCTCCATCTTTGAGTTGTATTGAAGGTTAAATTGGGTAAAGATATATAGCAAATATCTTCAAGAGAGAGGGGTAAAAAATTCGGGCTTAGAAAAATAGATATTCCTTTGTTTCCATTTTAAAACTACCATAGTTACACATCAAAGCTTTGGCTATTCTCATCCTTGATCCTTTATAGGGTTTGACACCCCCCCTTCCAAACGCTGTTTTCATTTTATCTTTCACCTGTCATTCCCTCTCCCTTGCAACCTCAATATTTTAGATATGACCTTTTATTTTTTGTTTTTCTTTTTCTTTCCTGAACTTCTTTTGTACAACTCTCAAAATATAAAAAAAAATAGTTCAACTTATCTTGAAAAGTCTTCTTTTCCTCTTCCTTACTATAACCCAGAACCAATCCAGAACAGATGTACAAATAAAACTAGTGTGTCACTGATATGTATTGAATACCTCCTATGTTATTGAACATCAAGAACTATGTGAAGTTTCAGGTTGATGGATGGGTGAATGGATGGATGGATTGATGGATGGATAGATAGATAGATAGATAGATAGATAGATAGATAGATAGATAGATATACACAGATGCATATATAGCTAAATGGATGCAGAAGTCCAAGGCCAGCCTCACCCACAACTCTGCTCACCTGCTTAAGTGATGCTTAAGATGTTATCTTTGGATCTGTGATTCTTTCTCTGGATTTTCTGAAACCAAGACTTTGTTCTTTAAAATGATTTACTGTGTAAAAGTCTGGTATTGTGGTTTAGGTTTTATTTTTTTCAACAAAAGGGTTGGTAAAGTACCTCCTCTCCTGTGTTCATCATTCTTTTCAAGTGCATGTGAGAGTTTCACTATCATCCACATCTGGTGTTCGAGACCTAAAATTTGAACTGTAAACTTGCTTAAAAAAATACATGTACTCCACAACACAGCTGTCTGTAGGTTTCTTTTGATCCCACTGTAAAAGAAGCTACATGTCATTTTCTTGATTTGAGGCTTTTCAGCATGAGGGAGCTAAGGGATTCTGGACTTCTCCCCATCCTGCTTTTCATCTTTGCTCCTTGGGGTACAGCATGTGTGAGGATTGTGGGCAGAGGGACATTCCTTCATGCATTGAAGATTGTGCTGCATTTCAGTGGGAAAATAACAGGAACAAACTGAAGCATCCAGTTGCTCCTTGGGTAGTCTTTCCTGAAGACACTCGGTACTGAGCCTGTTTATATTTTGCTTTTCCTTTGGGGTTGTGCTCTGGACAAGGAAGAGAAGCACTGTGCGAATTTATGTGATCAAATTACTTTTAGCCTCCTTTTCGTAACAGATGTAGCTCCTACATTTCTGAACTCATCAACCAGTGCCATGGATAAATCTATAAAATTCTTTTAACTATTTCATTAAATTGCTATCAAATATTCTGCTGTTTTTCTTTGTTCATGCAGGACAGAGGAAAAGAAATAAAGTTAGAACCATCAAAATTTATATGGAGGAGATTAAGACTATGAAAGTCAAATCCCACCATCCTAGTATAGCGACAGGAACAGAAAAATGCCAATAGTGTTCACATTTTATTCAAAAGATAATTCTGTTTTCTTCACATGCATTTTCCCCAGAGAAGCCAAAAGGCAGAGAAACAGGCGTCCACTCTCAAAACTGCTCCTAGATACTTTTTATAAGGCAAATATGTTGATTCATTTCTTGTAAAATTTTTTTCACTTTAAAAGAAAATTAAATCATGACAGACCACACACATTTCAGCAGTTAGATGAATTACAAAACAGATTTTATGAATTAATAGGCACTAGATTTTTTGTGTTGGAATTCTTATTTCAGTAAGTGGAATAAATGTTTTAAGTAAACGCAATTTCTTTATATTTTGGAAGTTGGTTTGAGATACTTTGGTTACCCAGGGTTGAAAAAATCTTTTAAGTCTTAACTGACTAGAGGGGAAAGAATCCAGCTAGACCTTATACATAAAAAGTACATTGTTCGTATTTCAAAAATTGGTGCAAAAATGGAAAACATAAGTTGTGCTATGTTGTTTTTGGTTATGGAAATAAAATTCAAAGCCTCAGGTGAGCAAGGCAAGAGCAGTACCACTGGGCTACATCCCCAATCAAATACGTGATTCAGTTCAGCTTTTTTTTTTCCACCAATTATTTTTTCTAAATTCTCATTTTATTTGCATATTACAACCAAAAGGTCTTGATTAATATGTTCAATAAAATGATAAATTTAAGAATAATAAACTAAAAGATTTACTAGAACCTATGACAGCTTGAATTTGCAATTCTAAATGGCAATACTGGCATTGTCTAAAGTTTCCAATTGCAGAATGATTTCAAATGTGATTATCACTGCTTCTGTTTTTCTCTCCCTACCGAAAGTTTAACATTGCATTTCTTATGGTTGAGTTGTCTCAAACTTGGAAAACCTCCCAACAGAGTCATATGTTTGAATTTGAAAAGTTGAAAACATGAATTATTGGTCATTCTGGCATGGAGGATATAGCAAAGCAAAAGACAGGAACAAGAAGCATGTATATTCGCCTGTAGGTAGCCAGCAAAATTTTGAACCAAGTGGAAAGAGAGGTCTGTATTGAGGATGATAATCCATCAACAATAATGGAATGGCCAATAAAACCTCATTATATCATAATATGTAATGAGGAGGAGGTAACTTGAATTAGCTGTGAATGAATTATTTATATTCTGTAAATGTAGTAGTGCTGCTTGCTGCCCACTTAGTTACCCTTGGAGATTTTACTAAAGCAGACAAGGGAGCAGTACATGGATAGCTAAAAATAATCTATAATGAGAACCCTGAAACACATGGTTTGATAGTCTTAAGCAGGTGCATGGATGTGAGAAAAGATTTTTCCATAATGAAAATTAAATATCTGTCTACTCAAGACAAAAAAAGGCTGGTTGTCTTTGGGCCATGGCAACAGGTAATGCACAGAATTCACATTTTACAGATTTTTAAATTTAAATCCACAGTGACAACTTCACATAGTTAATGATACTTCCAAATGCCCACTGCTCAGTGACAGCCAGACACATGTGAAATCAACCCACTGGCAAAAGACAACTCCAGGAATTACATTCTTCCTTCTGAGAGATCATGAATGCTCCAATTCTTGTCCCTCTACATCAGTGCCTTGTTTTATTGAAAAAAAAAATCCCTACTATATATAAACACAAATTTCCCTTAGATATCAAGTAATATTTCATATTTTAACTTCAGGTAGTGAACGGTAGGATCTTTCTTTGACTACAAGTACATTTCTCTCTATTAATTTTGTTTATTTGTTAATTATTATTAGAAAACCCACCTTTTAAAGTATGAAATAGGGAAATTGTCTCACTCAAGAAGCATATATTTGGTGTTAAGAAGACAAAAGATAATCCATGTCTTCAAAAATTTGGACATCCACGCTGAAAATATAGCATGGCAAATATGATAGTGATAAACTTGGCATCATGGTAGTACACTGGAGGGCCATGTAACTAAAATTTAAGATGAGGAAACCAAACAGGGCTTACTTCTCAGCTCACTCTGAAAAGATAAGTAGTAATAATAGTAAAAACAATAATAATAACAGTGATTAGGGAGATGGCCATTTATGGCTGAGTCTCTAAGCCCAATGTCTATTCAAAGAATTACACTCAAGGAATAATCCTCAAATAATCCAGATTTTTTGAGGTCTGTTGTCATCTGAAGAAACTTAACATTTTGAAAATGAGCAGATGTTGATATGCTCTAAGAAGGATCTTTTCAAATGTTCTCTTCCTCACCCTGGTAATCCAGTGAAGAAAACACAGGAGATAAAGAGAGCAAGTGTCTGCTGCAGAAAGACCAATGAAGCATGAATACAAACTGAAATTAGTTGATGAGATGAATTAAAATGATGCCAAATTACCTGTTCATAATTCAAGACACAAAGGATGTCATAGTCTGCTTTCTGTTGCTGTAATGGAATACCTGACTATGGATAATTTACAAAGAAAAAAACATTTATTCTGGCTCCCAGGTCTGTAATTCAAATCATGGCACTGGTGTTGTTTGGCTCTGGGTAAGAGCCTTTGGTAGTAAGGGGAAGCCAGAATGTGCAGAGGGGAAGGAAGAGGGCTGAACTCCCACAATAACCAAGTCGTTCCTGGAATAAGAACATTTATCCATTTATGAGGGCAAAACCTCAGGATCCCAAACACCTTTTAAAGGCCCAATACTTCTCAATGCTATTAAATTGAAACATAAACTTGTACATAGTTTTGATGGAGACAACGTATTTTACAACCATAATAAAGGACTATTGGATATGAAGGAAATGCTGGGAAAGTAGTCATCACTAAGAAGGCAGATGATGTTGCTGTAACTGAGATTTGAGGATTTGAGCCATTAATAGATCTTACTATGTAAATATTAAAAACAGAAACCAACATTCAGCCCATTTATATTTCTAAATATACATCATAGAGTTAAGTATAATTTTATTTGTAGTATTAATTTGAAGGTCATTCAACAAATTGCATTGCTCGGTCCTTAGGAGAAGGGATATTTTCTTTTACAACTAAATTTGAAGGTAATAGTCAGACAATGGAGTCTAACTAACTGAGAGCTTGGAGGAACTACAGAAAATATCTGATGAATTAGCAATTATGGTAATGGTAAGCATTCTTGTTATAAATGCAGGACCACTGGACCTGATTTGGAGCAGATATTTGCAATGTTCCAGAGCCTACTTTGTCTTTGAAATACTGGAGCCATCTTTGGAATCTTCTTGCTCTATGTATCCTATGAAGTGCTTCTTCCTTCCCCATACAGAGGTCTTTCAGTAAATGATCATACAATTGGACTTTTTTTCCCATTATGAAGCAGACCAGCTAGAGGTCACACTAAATTAAAGTTTGCTTAGCATCAAGGACAAGAGCTCAGGCTGTGTAAATACAGAAAAATGCAGGTGTCTACACAGAAGGGGATTAATTTACTTCTCATTCAGCAAATGTGAACAATGTTTCTCATCATGTTTTCTTCAGGGGAAAATATCACATTTTGTAGGTTCTATGATAGTATTGACAGTTTATTTGTCTTTTTTATTGCATGTGCCTTCACTTACATAAGTAAATAAAAAGAATTATGAGTATGTAGATATTGGGAAGTTTGCATACATAATTTTATTATTTTAAACAACATATGCTTTCTATCAATAAAACAATATGCAGCTAAGTGAATGAGCAAGTCCATTGTTGTTAGTTATAGAACTTAGTATGGAGAAGGGAAAAAGCCTTTTACTTAGTTAAGGATAATTTTAAGGAGTAATCATTTTGCCTCAATATTAACAATTTAAAATTATGCCTTAAGGTATTTGGGGAACAAGAATTATTTATTATATTTATGTAGGCATATAAATATTTGGTTAATACATTTAAACACATATATATGCATATATATTATATATGCACACAGATACAGGAATATATGAACACTTGTATATTTTGTATGTATATATGTATATCCATGTATATTTTAAGTATATGTATATTTTAAATGTATGAATTGTCACTGGGGTTGCAGGCATTGATTTTGACATAAGATTTGGCTTCAAGAAGTAAGAGAAACATGGTGCTTCTTAATCTCATGAGAGAAAGTTCTTATGATAGAGCAAGAGAATGAAAAACAGATTTCTCTCCAAAATTCAGAGAACGTAAACTATAAATTTTCATACTTTCACCAGTCTATGTTTATGCAAACTATAACAGAGTTGCCAACAGTATAATCACATTATTGAAATGAAAATAGAGAACAGTTTATTTTATCTATAATTAGAAGTTCACTACCATGAGGGAAAGTCTCAGATGAGGAGATGGTCTACGTGTGCCACAGTTCTTTTCTCATATTGTTTGGCTTGTTTTAGAAGTGAGTTTTAGCACAAGGAGTGGTGGCACATGCCTTATAATTACAGCTGCTCAGCATGCTGAGGCAAGAGGTTCACAGTTTCAAGACCAGCCTCGGCCATTTAGTGAGGACCTAAGCAACTAAGTGAGACCCTGTCTCAAAGTAAAAACATAAAAAGGGACATAGCTCAGTGGTAAGGTGCCCCTAAGTTCAACCCTTGGTGTGTGTGTGTGTGTGTGTGTGTGCATATACATATATATATATATATATATATATATATATATATATATATATATAGAGTCAATTTCAAACTTCAGAGTTCTTTATTGTGTACCATTCATTTTATCCATGTCTATCCCAAACCAATGTCAGTGTTTGACACCAATTTTTCAGTACATCTTGTTTGCATGGATGAATGGATGCGTGGATGGAGAAAAGAGGGAGTGAGCATGATTTAATAGGAAGGCTGCTACTTATTCTTCCATCTCATCAACTTTGGTGGGAAGTGATTAGTCAGGAAACTCAAAGAAAAAGAGTACCTGTATGTAACAGAAGGGCAAAATCAATCACAATAACATTTGGGTTTCTGTAAAATCAATTTGGTGCAAATCATTTGATTCCCAGCCTGCATTTCCTTCGAATTGCTAAGTACCACCCACTCTACTGATTTAGAACTGTTTCCTATACATGAGATCGGCATATGCAAATTAAAATATCAATGACTAAAGTGACATATGGCTTAATCTTTGCTTTAAATGAAATCTTATCAGGCGTGAAAATCTTTAACTGGAGATAGAATGCATCCTGACAGCATGAACTTTATTTTTTTTTCTTTTTCTAACAGCAGTTATTGGTTTATCATTAGTTTAATCAGAGACAGACTAAGATGTGTTTGTTTTGCACCCTCATTGCAGCTGACCTGCTAAAACTAGAAGAGCATATTGGAAACATAATACGCAGTAACATTCTGAGACTGAGACCTAATGCTGTCCACCTGTTACCCAGTAAGTGCATACAGGCAGCTCCTCAAGCTGTTTGAAAAGCTCTCTCAGGTACAAGAAGATAAAGGGGGCTCTTCAAATATGCATACACTAGAAATCCATTCTTCTTCTCTCCAGAAGAGCCCATCTTTTGACCTTTTCCTAGCACTTGTTTTACAACGGAGCCTCATCTTTATTCAATCCCATTTATCCATGCTCTCAAAGTATTGCTGCAAAAGGGGGAAAAGTGAATGCCACTTTCACTTTTCCACTTTCTCAATATGGAAAAGACACACATCTTGTATGTTTACTATTTATAATAGTTGAGTCACCAAGGGTAATGGAATAAAAATTATTTCTTTAAATAGTTATTATACAGCCCTTTACTTGAATGTATTTTCACTCTGATTCTCTGACATGTCATTTTGGGTCTTAGTTTCACAATTAAGCATAAAAGATTGATATGAGCATTATAATTAGTGCTGTGGCATTGTTAATTATGGATAGTAATATTTATTAATGATATTATCAATATACCCTCTTATACATGAGAAGAACATTGTCCTATGCCCAACCAAACATATATAGTTGAATTAGTCATCATGGGGCCTGTTCATTTCTGTCATGAATTAGCCATCTTTGTTCTAGAAACAGTAGAAGCTCATTATAAGTTACGTAATTCTTAGGTTAAGGAAGGGTGGGGAATGAAGAATACCCTCACATGTGCAAAAGACCACAACCAATTTTGATAACATTTCTCCCTTTGCTATGTATGTATTTTTTCAAAGTCTCATGATACCTTTGATATTTGGTTGAGCTGGTGGTTCATTTGCAAAATGAAAGGACAGCAAATAAAATAGTCTATAGGCAAATCTTTATTTTTCAAGATAAAAATAAAATTAGATGATTTGTTGTGGTTGAGATTTGGAATGTCCCCCAAAGGCTCATGTGTTGAAGATTTGTTGTTGATGCAGTAATGTTCAGAGGAGGGACTTTCCACCCATGATCGGATCATGAGATCTCTAACCTCATTATTGGATTTATCCATTGATGAATGAATAATTTGATAATGTTAGAGACAGATGGTGAGAACTTTAGGAGATGGGGACATTTGGAGGAAGTACTTCACTGGAGGTGTGCCCTGGAAGAGGATTTTCTTGTGCATCCATTTCTTTCTCATTCTCTCCTTCCTGGCAGCAAAGAGGTAACTGGATTTGCTCAGCAGTACCCTTCCATGATGATGTTGTCTTCACCTCAGGCCCAAAGCTATGCAACCAGCTGTCATGGACTGAAAGCTTTGAAACTGAACCAAAGTAGATCCTTCTTCCTTTGAATTGTATTTTGATCTCTGCAACAGAAAAGCTGACTAATACATCATTGTATTTATTTGTAAAATTTAAAAAAATACAAAATTTAAACATTTTTATAATTTTGTAAGTCAGAGACATTATAAAAACTTGATTGTCTCCTTTTGAATTTTTTAAAAGGTAAATTTCTTAGCAAATATGAAACTGCATTTTAAAGCAATTTTTATTTTACATTTTCTGTTAATACTTTATTTCTTTTCAAGAAATATTTTTAATTCCTTTGTTATTTGATGCATATTTATCATATGGATGTGTAAAATTTACCTTAATCTCAATCTTCTTAAACATTTAGATATTTTTATCATTATAAAGTGTTGAATCAGATATTCTTGGTGAGTTTTCTCTTACTGTAAAAAAAATACCTCAGAAAATAAGCTTAGAAAGAGGGGAAGTTTGTGTTGGAGGTATCAGTTCATATCTGGCCCTGTTACTTTGGGCCTGTGGCGAAGCAATGCATCCTTATAGGGATCAGACCATGGAATAAAATGTTCACCTCATGTTGCCTGGGAAGCAAAGAATGAGAGAGAAGAAGTGATTGTCATTTAATATACCCTTCAAGACCACACCCCCAATGACAGAGAAACCTCCTAGTAGGCTCTAGTTCTTAAAGGTTCCACTATCTTCCAACAGAACCCTGAGCTGGGAATCAAGCCTTTAACAAATGAGATATTGGGGGAGACACTTATCCAAGTCATAACATTCTGTGTATGTAATCTGTATGTATCTTCTTTGCATAGTTTTCTTAGGAACTTTCCTACAAGGAAAAGAATTTATTAAAAGTTTGAAATTTTCAGTTTATGTTGGCATATACTGATAATGTTTTTTTTTTCAAGAGAGTTTTATCAACTTATATCTATTTCAGTATTTCATAAAAATGGTTCTTTTAATAGCCCCAGATAACAGTGAGTACCATTATCAGTTTGTAGGCAAAATATCATATTCAGGTTAGTTTACATTTATTTGATTACATACAAGTTTGAAGATATCTGCATGCAGTTTTAGTCATTTTATTCTCCTGTTACTTGTTAGCTTATATCCTTTCTTATAGGCATTGATTGATATTCTCTACTGATGAAACTAGACTGTATGGTTTAAAATATCTAAATGTTAATAATATAAAACAATACAATACAAATACACATTAGAGTTGCTGAAATTTATCTTTGAGATTCTGTTGAATGATTATTTCTAAACTTTCCTTATTTAAAAAATATGCTCCAAAATTAAGTGATTATTTTTCAACAAATGTTCCTCAGTTTATTGACCCTTTCCACTGCCAGTACATCTATAAACAATATTAAAAATTGACCAAGGGTGTTTAAAATTATCTAAATGCAAGCCATTTTTTTAAATGGGAGATGATGTAATTTCATGTTATAGACTAGCGGACATCTGAAAATTAATAGGATTTCTTAACCTAGGTTATGTTCATGTCCAAGTTCATGAAGGGTTGGAAGGGTAATGTCAACACAATTACCATGTCTTAGGCTCTCTTGATTGACAGTCCGTTAAGATTTGAATACACCCAGTTAAACTGTCACCTTTGAGTCAGACAGGGGGCACATATCTGTAATCTCAGAAACTAAAGAGGCTGAGGCAGGAGGATCATGACTTCAAAACCAGAATCAGCAAGGGCCAGGTGCTAAGCAACTGATTGAGATCTTGTCTTAACTAAAATAAAAAAAATAGGACTGGGGTTCAGTGTTTGAGTGCCCCTCAATTCCTGGTACCCTCCCAAACACAAACAAACAAACCAAAAACCAAGAAAGCAACCCAAAAACTGTCACCTTTGAGAGTTCCTCTTCTGCTCAAGGTAGTTGTACTTCCTCCAGTTAAGTCTTCAAAGAAAGATGCTAAATTTCTTTGATGATTTGAGTCTCTCCACTCCTTATCAGTGATAAAATGAATTGAAGAAGAGTTCTGTATCTAGGACAGGCAAGATTAATTTGTTCAGTTTCTAAAGGGATGGTTATATAATGAACAAACATATAGATAAATAAACCTTAATATAATTATTTCAGGCAGATGCACTATATTGTTTCTCTTAGGAAGAGTTTCATCAAATTATGTTTGTCAATCTAACCCTTTAACTCACTAAAAAATAAGCTAGGCAATTTAATGAATAGTAGCTATATTACTGATAAATAGAAAGATTCATTCCACTCTTATTTGATTTGAACCAAACCTATTGTGATGATTTATTATAGCAGCCTCAGGACACTAACACAAAGTAGTTCTAATCATCTTTCAAGAGTTGGTGTCATATAATATGTTAAATGCCTCAGAAAAAATAAAATATTTTACATGATTTTATCTTATAAATCTGATAATATAAAAAAACTGAACCTAACAAAAACAACCTCCTATAAATATAAATGGAAAGATGCTAAATATATTATTAGTAACACATTATTGCTAATATTTGATTAATATTTCTAGTGAACTTATTGAATACCTAAATTAATGCTTTCAATTAAGTTCCAGTAAGCACTGCCAAAGCAATTTATATTATGAGTTCTATGGTAGAAAATATCTGTATATATTGTATCAGATGAATCATGGGAAAAATGTATCGTATATTGTATCATATGAATCATGGGAAAAATGTACGTTTTCAGTGCTAAAAAAGACATTCACTTAAGTTTAAAATTAACTGTTAATTAGTCTATCATAAAATGGAATGGCTCTTAAATAATAAAGATTATTCATCTAAACGAAATTATCTATCATTGGCTAAGTGGCAGAATTCTATACTGTACCATTAGGGAGAAAAACAAATGATATGACATAGCAATAAAAAAAAATGAGAATTGTATTTTGTCATTATTTTTAATTATTATGGTCTACTTTGAAAGAACAAGAAATAATAAACTGAAAACTTTCATGATTAAAAATTTGAATGAGAGCTAATTTTAAGATTTATGAACAAAATGAACCCTCTTGTTATGGAACAGATATACCAATACAAAAATAAAGAGAATAAGTTGGTCATAATACTAACCCAAGTATAAACAGTTATGAATAATCTATATGAAAAATATGAATATATTTTTATATAAAATTATAACATTGTATTTCATAATAAAAAAGTTAGATAAGTAGAATGATAAATCACATTCTTGAATTTTAAAAATTGATAATAACTATTTATCACTTTACTCCAAAATAATGAATAAATTTAGAACATTTCCATTTTTCCCATTTAAAATTGATAACTAAAAATGTATCAGAAAAAGTAACATTTATGAATATGCTCTTCTGTTTATTAAATAACAATGATTGATAGATAAAAAAGTTAAAAAAACAATGAATAATTATTAGTAAAATTATTATAATAAGAGTGATCTCCTCCATAAAATGGGGAACAGAGAGATTACTTGAAAAACCAGATTCAAGGGCAAATAGATTATTATTATTTATGAATAAAAAGTCTGGAATGTTCTTCACATTATATACCACAATAAATTCTTAGTGGAATAAAAATGTAATTGTAAAAAAAAAAAAAAAAAAAACATTTAAAGAGCTAAAAGATAATGTCACAAATATTTTGTGTTAGTTTTCTGTGACTGTAGCAAATACTGTACAGATTCAATTTGTAAAGAAGAAATGTTGACTTTTGCTCACAGTTTCGCAGGTTTCAGTCTATGGCTGGTTGTCTCTGGAGCTTGTGGGTCTATGTGGCAGTACCACATGATGGTGGGAAGCACCTGGCAGAGCAGAGCTTTTTACTTCATGAATAAAACTCAAAAGAGAGCAAGTGGAAGGGGATGGGGTCTCATTACCCTCTTTGATGCCTGGCTCCCTATGACATAAGAACCCCCACTAGTCTGTGTCTTTTTGTATTTCTACCATTTTCCAAAAGTTTTATATGGGCCTTCTAGGAGACATTCTAACCCCATATTTAGCAGTTATGTATTTCAGGATTTGGAACAGTTCTTTTGTGTTTACTATTAAAGTAAGTAATTATTGAAAGATGAATCCATGTAATGTATTATTAAAATGTATTAATTACAAAAATAGAGAAAGAATGAGCCACTGTTATCAGAGCAATGAAGTAAAAATCCCAAATTGTATGGAAATAATACCACCTATGATCTACAAATGATAAATATTTTATTAAGTAAAAGGATATTTTAAATTTGTAAGTTTTAATATTAGATGTTGCATAGAATTAAAAAAATGATGTATATTACAGTTTGTCATTGTAAATAGTAATTGCTCAGTATATTAAGCTAGTATTACTATTTTGTTAGAAATAATATAGTACTATCAATTAATAAAAGACACATAATTTGTCATACAAGATAGCAATTAAGATCCACAAGGAAAACATTGAGCATGTTCAGTGGACTAATAAATATGAAACCATTTAAATCACAGAAGGAAGCCTACAAATGTAACTCATAAAATATGCAACTTTCTTATGATTTGGGTAATATTTTAAAAAGAATAATAAGTGTGATAGAGAATGTAGGGAGAGTGTAGAGGTAAAACTCTAGATGTGAAAAAGAAAAATAAAATTGTGGAAGGCAATTTTGACCACATTATTCAAAATTAAAAAAAATAAACAAACTTCTCCAATGAGTATGGTATAGCATTTTACCTTTAAGAATTTATTCTTCATAAAAAGAAAAAAAACACTTAGTCTGGAATGCGGAGATGTTTCCTTCAATGCCAGAATTACTCTGACAACCTGAAACTGAAAGTTTCAATAAGAGTAGTAACTCTAAGATTTCATCTCACTCCAATCAAAATGACAGCTATTATGAAGACAAACAAAAATAAGTGTTGTCAAGGATGTGGGGAAAAGGTACACTTATACACGGCTAGTGGGACTGCAAACTGGTGCAGCCAATATGGAAAGCAGTATGGAGATTTCTTGGAAAATTGGGAATGGAACCACCATTTCACCCAGCTATCCCTCTCCTCCGTCTACACCCAAAGGACTTAAAAACAGCAACTATAGGGACACAGCCATATCAATGTTTATAGCAGCACAATTCACAATAGCTAAACTATGGAACCAACCTAGATGCCCTTCAATAGATGAATGGATAAAAAAATGTGGCATATATTCACAATAGAATATTACTCAGCAATAAAAGAGAATAAAATCATAGCATTTTCAGGTAAATGGATGGAGTTAGAGAGGATAATGCTAAGTGAAGTTAGCCAATTCCAAAAAACCAAATGCCGAGTGTTTTCTTTGATATAAAGAGGTTGACTCATAGTGGGACAGGGAGCAGGAGCATGGGAGGAATAGACAAACTCTAGATAGGGCAGAGGGGTTGGAGGGGAAGGGAGGGGGCATGGGGTTATTAATGATGGTGGAATGTGATGATCTTTATTATCCAAAGTACATGTATGAAGAGAGGAATTGGTGTGAATATACTTTGTATACAACCAAAGATGAAAAATTGTGCTCTATATGTGTAATTAGAATTATAATACATTCTGTTGTCATGTATAAATAAAAAAAAGTTTTTGGAGATTAAAAAAACAAAAGAATAGTAACTTTCCAAAATAGTATTTTGTGATTTTTTTTTTTTTTGCTTATTTTTGTGCTGGAGGTCAATTCCAGGGATGCTTAACCTCCAAGCCACATCCCCAGTCCTTTTTTATATTTTATTTTGAGACAGGTACTTGGTAAGGTGCTTAGAACCTCTATAAATTGCTGAGGATGGCTTTAAACTAGAGATCCTCTTCCCTCAGCCTCTGAAGAAACAAGGCTTACAAGTTCATGCCATCCTAATCAATTAAAACATCATTCCTAAGAACACAATGGCTGGGTACAGTGGCACAAACCTGTCATCACAGCCTCTCAATTGAGAAGCTGAAGCAGGAGGATAGTGATCAAAGCCAGGATAAGCAACTTAGCGAGATCCTAAGCAATTGAACAAGACCTTGTCTCAAAATAAAATATAAAAAAGGGTTGGGGATGTGGCACAAGGGTTAAGTGCCCCTGAATTCAATCCCTGGTAGGTACCCCCTTCCCCCAAAAAAGATATTTTAGGAATTATGAAACAAACTTTAGTACCACACATATAAGGTTAGTTTTATTTATAATTAAAGTTATTAGGTAGATGCACCCATTAAAAAAATCTAGAAATATGCAAATAAAATACTACATATCTCTATATATTTTTGCAGAGGCATTATGATTGATATGCTCTTTATCTTTTTTCTATTTTCCTATCATAAGCATGCATTTATTGGGTAATTAAAATGCTAGTTGCTATAGAAAATAAATTTATGAAGATTAATGTTTATTGACATTAAATTGTGCTTGCTCTATTAAATTTCAAATGATTATTAAACATTATTCTGATATATATTATATATATTCATATACATATAAATAAATCACAATTTTCAAATACATATATAGGCACAGCAATTAATATTCATACAAGTTACATGATGCTTTGCTAAAATGCACATTCTTGATTCATCAACCAAAGGTTCGGCATTCCCATGATGCTGGTTGTGGAATCAGGATATTCTATATATATATATATATATATATATATATATATATATTTAAATAATGTAACCTAGTTTTCTATATATTTATATGTATACATTCATCCTTTATAGATGACATTTGGTTTATGTAGTTTGGTAATAGATATTCTCATTGGGTACAATATAAAAAGAAACATAACTTGAAATCTTTTTGAGCAGAAATAAGCATTCCAATTACTTAATATCTATTTGGTTTTATAGGCATTTGATCACATTTTTAAATTATTTTATTATTAAAGTTGTACCCATTAATGAAACATTAAAAAGTAGATTAAAAAAACAAACAAACAGGATAAACGTATCTGTTCCAACAGACCTGAAAATATATTTCCTTTTTTTGTATTGTGTCCAGTGAGAATATCAGTTACTATGTTAAAAATTTTTTCCCCTTTTTTTTCTTCATCTACTTCTTTCCAAGTAATAATTAGTATCCTGATTCCCCAGGCAGCACCATGGACATCACTTGGCAGTATCTTGGAAATGCAGAAACTTTGATCCCCCATCAGATTTAATTAATCAAAGATCTGCATTTTAGCAAAGTATCAGATTACTTGTGTGAATGTAAATGCCACCCCTTGCTTGTCCTGACCACCCAGGAAAAACAAAAATAGCCATTTCTCTTTCTCCTAAATCTATTTCATCATAACACATTCATTATCAGATCTATAGTTTATATTTATTAATTGTTGACTATGTTCTGGGATATCTTTGTTTAATTTTCTGCTTTCCCTGAGTTTAAGAAATTTAGCAAATAAGTTTATCTTTGTTTTGAAAAGTGTTCAGGATTCATAACCGAGAAATAAAATTGGGTCAAAGTCACAAGTGAAAATAGGATCAATTTTTATGCCAAATACTTAATTTTAATTATCATCACATACCATGTACATACAGTGCACAAATTAGTCCAAAATTCCCATCCCCATGAAACTTTCATTCTAGTGAAAGCAAATAAATGATCTGCCAAAGGATTGTTTGGTACATGCTACTACTATTTAACCTCTAAAGGTCCATGTGTTAATGCTTGTTCACCAACATGGTGTCATTGGGAGGTGGTGCCACATTTAAGTGTGGGACCTGATGGGAGGTCTTCAGGTCATT
Source organism: Marmota monax (assembly GCF_021218885.2). Lineage (NCBI taxonomy): Eukaryota > Metazoa > Chordata > Mammalia > Rodentia > Sciuridae > Marmota > Marmota monax. The sequence goes on from NW_026695241.1 coordinate 11,125,684, forward strand.
GTGGATGTGCCTTTGAAGTGGTTGGTGGGACACCAACACCCTCCTCACTCTTTTGGCTTCTCCACCATAAGGTGAGTGATTTTGCTACTGCTGCTTTGCCACAAGCCCAAAAGCAGTCGTACCATCTGACTGCAGGATGGAGGCTAAACCATGAGCTAAAATAAATCCTTTCTCTTGATAAGTTTGTTATCTCAGGCATTTGTCACAGTCATGGAAAGCTAACTGACACAGTATGCTGGAAGGTGAGAGGGGTCAAGGTAAAAACAACAGTGAATGAAGGATGGAGAGTGCTTACATGTCCTTTTAGTACTATTAGGAAAGTTCGCCCAAAAAGTGATGTCAATACATACTTATTTATATCCTACTGTGTACAAGGTACTGACTAGGAGGTCTCAAAGGAATGGGATAATCAAAGATAAATATAAGAAGAAATTATAAAATAGAAGAAAAAATGAAATAATCCACATTGGATGGCTTTGGTTTTTCACAAACATGCAGGAAACATTTGTAACCAGGCAGAAGAAGGGTTGAGCCAAGTGGGAAATATTTGCAAGAGCCAGTATGGAGTCAGAATATCATGGGGATTCCACCCTACCTCCTCCCTCTGCCACTCTCCCATGTATGAATCATTTGCCCTGTTTTGTGATTTTCCATTCCACTGTAACTATTCTAACCTAATCTCGGACTATTCTCTAATCTGGGAAGCCACTGAACTTTATGCTACCTGAGACTACAGTCTGTGATAGATGCACCATTAAATCTTTTAAACTCAGGGCCTGAAAAATAAACATATGCTGAAAAGGAAGATAATGAAATCAGCATATTGAAGAGATATCTAGAATTGTTGCAGTACCGACAACCACCAACCTATGAAATTAACATAAGTATCATCAATGATAAAGACATAATGACCTATAAATAATATAAATAAAGAAGACATGACCTTTACACATGATGGGATACTATTCAACCAGCAAAAAGAAGAAACCATACCATTTATATCTTAAGGATGAACATGGAAGACATTGCAAAAGTCAGACACAGAAAGACACATACTGCATGACCTCACTCATGTATGGGATCTAAAAAGGAATGAATCTCATAGAACTAGAGAGTAAAATCATTGTCACACAGGGCTGATATGGTCAGGGGAAAGTGGAGTTGCTAATTTGGTGTTAGGGGATACAGAATCTCAAGAGGAATAAGTTCAAGGGATCTATCTCAAAACAGGCAAATATAGTTTATAAAAATACATAAAATTCTTGAAAATGCTAAGGGAGTGACATACATACATTTTTTTCTGTCAATTTAAATATAATAAAAGAGATCACAAATGAACAGGTTAAAGAGATGAGTCTTTTCTTTTTTTTTTTTTTTTTTTTTTTGAGAGGCTTTTCCTTGGGCCGTAGGGATAATCTAAAGGGAATGATAGAATATAGGCTTTTGTTGAAGTGGATGGGTTTTAATGATCTGAAAGCATGATCCAAAGCAGAGGGTGATGAACATGGAAAATCAGAATGTAATATGGGAATCAAAATCACGGAGTTCTGAAAGAGTGAACTCATGAGGCATAGATAGCAATTGAAGGAGCTGTGGCCAAGAAGAAGGACAGCAACTGATTATATTTCTCCATTTTATTTATGCTAAGGGCCCCAGTGCACATCCTATTGGTCATTCTAGCCTGGATTTAACAAGTATGGAGTCTCAGGCAGTGGAAGTCATATGTAAACTTTGCCGAAATCAAATTCTCATTAAAGACACTTCTGAGGAAACATAACTTTTAATGAGGAGCTTGATTAGTTTATATTCTCTGAAGCAGCATGAGAAGGGAAAAGCTATAGGTTTTCTGCCCTTGATGTCAAAAGCTGACTGTAGTTTGAAGATTACAAACTAAGGTACTATGTCAATGTGTCACTAGCCAACTTCCTGACACTGTGGGATCCAATTTAATGACAGGCACAGAGTTTGAGGAAGCCACATGACTGGAAACAGAGACACTGAATTTATCATTTTCAATAAAATAATTTGAAATTGGATGTAGGCATCAAATAGGATACCCAAATGGTTTTATATCTTCTTTACAGACTGGCTCTGATTGTGCATGTGAATCATAAGAAATTTTTTTCTCTATTTGGAATTATAAAACACAGATGAAAATCTGTTAAGAAAACCAAGAGCCAGTGAAAATATTGAATATTGCACTTCAGAGTTCACCCCGATGACACCCTCAGGCATCTACATTCCTCGGAAACTTGTTTCTTGGGCACATTTCACTAGATAACATTTAACATTACTTTTCGTGGTAGGGGTGGTGTTCTGGACAAGATGTACTTATAGAATTTTTGAGTTCTCTTCCTCTTGGCGGTAGACTTGTATGAGAGTTATGATTGAATATAATAAAGTCTTTGTTTGAATAGCCATTCGGGGACTTCCTATGTAATGGGGAAATTTGTGGCATACATAGAAGCAACACGTTCTCCTGAGTAGTATATGTCAACTACCTGTTGACTGCCTGAGACTCTGGCCAAGGCTGAGTGGGTCATGGGTCTGTCAGAAGCAGACTGTGTAACCTTGTCTGACTTACATTCCCTCTTAATGTTTCATTTGTAAATGTGTATAATCAGGGTTTCCTGACAGGAATGTTGTAAGGGTTAATTAATTGCTGTTTGTTAAGTGCACTGAGATTGTCAGATTAAAGCATTAGGGAAGTGTCAACTTTGTGTTATTATGGTATTATTTTTCTTTGTTTGGTAGGAAATGCCATTTCTGTGTAATTTGCTTTAACAGTAAAATAAGCCATTTTAATCAATGCACAATCAAGCCCTTATTCACGGAGGACAAGGGTGTATACAGTTAGCAAAGGAACTAGTGTCAGCTGACACAAGGGCAGGCATTTGAAAATTAGGCATTGGATACAAAGAAAGCCTAGAAACTGAGACTTGGGGTGATCGGGTTTTGAGTGCTAGGGAAACTCATGTTACAGACCTGATGTGGTCTGCTAATAACAGAGCAAAAAGAAACTATGCAATCTCAGTAACAATACTAATACTGCACAAAAATGTAATCCATGTCACCAGGACATTTTCAAAGGAATTGTACATGTGGCCCACAAACTAAGTATCACAAATATTTCATTAGAATCCGAAAGGGACATTAAGTGTATGGAGTTATTGAACACTTAGTAACTTCAAAGTTTATGTGTTTGTATGTTATTTTATTTCTATAAATGCATATTAGCTATAACTTAGCTTCAATCATTATGTTAATAGCTGGCTAATCTTCATTTTTTTTTCAAATACTGATGGTCACATGTGAAAATGTTACTTAGCAACCTATAAAAGTTGCAATAATTTTTAAAACATTAGTTTTGGTAAATATGTTACTAAATATAATAAATGGACTAAAACGTATGCTTACAAAATAAAACAACTTAGGACAAATATTTAAAGAGAGGGAGTTAGACTTAAAATGGCTCACACTTAACTGACTGCAGACCAACATTTTCTGAACAATGTCCTATACATAATGGCTACAATGGCTTTTATCTAAAAAGATATTCAATATTTTTGTGAATTTCAAGATATTGAAATTTTGTGAATTTCAGTATCTAGTAACTCAAAATTCCAGAGGTTTTAGAACTTTTCTTGGCTATAGGGATTTAAGATATTTGTCATGTCACCTCAGTACACAGAAATGTCTACAGTCTACATTTTGAAAAAACTGCAGCAGTAAGCAGTTTGCGAGTTCCCCCCTGATGAAGGAGCCATCTTCATGCCTCAGTTAGACAATTATAGCAGATCAGACCATGGTCTTCCTTCTTGCCCTGTTGCAATCCTGTAGTGCATTTGCAACACAAGACCCAGATTCCTCTCTTTAAAATGTAAGTCACATCATGTTGCAATCCTGTTTCTGATGTACTCAACATACTCAACATACTAGTAGCTTCCTAATTCACTCAGAACAAAATCCATAAGGATCCTACATTGAACCTTTTGCATCTACTTTTCTGCCCTGGCCATCTACCAATTTTCTCCTTGCTCGCGCTTCTCGAGTCTCCCAGCTTTTCTTGGTGCTCATCAGAAGCACTGCGTTGGCTGTCTCTCCTACAAGGAATTGTACTCTCTGTTCCTTTTTGCTTGGCTTTTTCCTTCACTCCATTCAATTCTGTGCTCAAACATTACCTGAAAATTCCTTCATAGGAATCCTACGTATAATCATATCACTTAACAACATTTTGCTATTACCTTATTTTCCTTTTCATGCCTCTGTAATGCTTTTTAGCATCTGCTATATAATATATACTCAACTCTCCCAAAGAGTAGGAACTCTGACTTATTTACTTTATCAGTACATAAAAGAATTTCTGGTACAATAGATGCATATTAATAACATACTGATATCTACTTATTGAATACATCAATACTCACAGAGACAGCAATACTTTCCAAAAATTTCCACAAAATTTTAGTTTTTATTTATTGAATGTTCATCAAATCAGAAAAATATGTAAACTGAGTGAAATCTGACATCCAAGCAAAGAACAGCATTCTGCACGTATGTGTTTTCATATCTAACACTATGATCACAAAAGCATTTAAGATTCCATAATATGATGGCAGCTCATGCATTATAACAATAACTAGTCATTGGTTATAACCAGTGATTGCAACAAAAATATCACTTAATTATATTCACTCATTAATTAAATATATTCATTTTTTATGAATGTATTTTTCTACTAAAAGGCTCAATAATGAAATTTAGATGCTGTTCAAATCTAAAAAAAAATTGCTCCAATAAGAAAGTAATCCAATACCAAAAACCAAAATAATCTCTCCTCCATCTACCCTAGAAATAAAGCATGCAAGTGTCATAATCACAGAAATACCATCAAGTCATAACATGTGTAAGAAAGGGGAAGATTGCTCCATATTGCCTGATTCTACTCACCCAGCCTGCCAAGTAGGGCACAAGGCCCACCCTACTCTGACTAGCCTGGGCCAATCTCCTCAACAGGGACCTCAGAACTATAGCTTGGATTTCCATGTTCCAGGCCCAGTGATAACATCACATCTCTTCATGTCGTACGTGTGTGTGTATGTGTGTGTGTGTGTGTGTGTGTGTGTGTGTCTATACTTGGGAAGTAAATCTTCTTAAATATAAATCCATAGGCAAATACATGTTTGTACTCTTAACATACATTTGTTAAGCAGATTTGTATTTTTGTTCCCCATATCCCAACATATTCAACTAAATTAGTAAGAATGTACTTTGTGTTTTACATTTTTTAGGTATTTAATTCATTTTCTGAAGTTAAAATAGAATACCACAGACTGAATAAATTATAAACATCAGAAGTTTATTTGCCTCACAGTTCAGGGGGCAGAGAAAGAGAAAGAGAAGAAAAAAAGAGAGAGAATAGGGGCAAAATCTATTCTGTAGTCTAGAGGCTACTCCTGTGCTAATTAACCTACTCCATTATACACCATGACCTAATCACCTCTTAAAAGTTCTGCCTTTTAATAATGTTATAATGGAAATTAAATTTCAACACACATTTTAGATAAGAATATTCAAAATGAGCATATTTATATGTGTATTATATTTTCTTTCCTATGTAGCTTTTAATATAGAATGCTTTGTGTAATTAAATTTGTAATAGTATAAACAGTAAAATATCAACTATTCCAAGTCATATTTTAATATTTAAAATCATATGTACTGAACATATTAGCTTTATAAATTCTATGAAAGCAATGAATTTGGAATAAGAAAAGGAAAAAGGATCCTTTGGGACTTTGTTGTTACAGATTCTTTTTCCTTTTCTTATTCCAAATATACATTTAAAAATGTATTTTATTTAATGAAGTATATATGCTTTGGGTTCAATACCTGAGGAATAGGGAATCTTTTGATTTTACTATTTGTTCTTTTTGTTTATACATGACACTAGGATGCGTTTTGACATATCATACATACATGAAATATAACTTCCTATTTTGGGGGTTGTACATGGTGTGAGGTTACACTGGTTGTGTAATCATATACGAACATAGGAAAGTTATGTCTGTTTCATTCTACTGTCTTTTTCATTCCCATTCCTCATTTCTTCCCCATACTTCCCCCTATCCAGTCAGGTGAACTCCCTGCATATCAGAGAGAACATTTTGCCTTTATTTTTTTTTGGGGGGGGGGATTGGCTTATTTCACTTAGCACGATAGTCTCCACTTCCATCTATTTACCAGCAAATGCCATAATTTCATTCTTATTTGTGGCTGAGTAATATTCCATTGTGTGTGTATACCCCATTTTCTTTAACCATTTGTCTGTTGAAGGACAACTAGGTTGTTCCATAGCTTAGCTATTATGAATTCAGCTGCTATAAGCTTTGATGTGGCCTCATCACTATAGTACGCTGATTTTTAAGTCCTCTGGGTATATGCTGAGAAGTGGAATAACTGGGTCAAGTGTTGCTTCCAAGGAATGAAGAATTTTAAAGAGAATCAAGAGATGGCTAATAATTTTAAGAAGGCAAACAGTTGGGGAGGTTTTAGGGAGGTATGGACTGGATTTTTCACAATGCAAGGATATCTTAACATAAATGTTTACCTCTGAAAATCCTCATATAGGAAACACATACACATATATACTCATACAGGGAATATAACACTTAGGATATATGTGAGTGAATAGATTCGTGAAGTGTAACTTGGAGCTTGGAACTTTTGAATGAAAGAATGAACTACAGACTCAGACTACAGTGCCCTGTTGTTAGCCCATGGGTATCTTTATTTTATTTTATTTTATTTTTTTGGTACTGGGGATTGAATCCAGGGGTGCTTAACCACTAAGCCACATCCCCAATCCTTTTTCATATTTTATTTTGTGACAGAGTCTCGCTGTGTTCCTTAGGTCCTTGCTAAGTTGCTGAGGCTGTTCAAAACTTGAGATCCTCCTGCCTCAGCCTCCTGAGAATCCGGGATTACAGGCATGCACCACTGCACCTGACACCTGTGGATATTGTGAGATTACAAAGAAGTTGGTTTTTCATAGCAGTGAAAAGGCCTACTTTCCTTTTTTCTGATGACTGTAAGTATGAGTCATTATCAAATTTCAGCTCTGCAGTTCCTGAAATTGTGGCTGACTTTGTAGACATATGTTATCAGTGGTACCTTGGTTGTAATTCCAGTAATACACCGCAACCCAGGACCCTTTGCTTTTCCTATTTGAGGTCAGAAAGTTGGGAGAACACATATTTTACAATAAGAGGATCCAAGGATCTTCACCTTGGATTAACCTAATTTATGACTTGGTTCTAATGGACAGCTCTCAAGAGTGCCAAAGGAAGGGATTTACAGAATTTAAGATCCTCATGGATTTGAGATGAGAAACACAGCTTTTATTTACCTTAATAAAGACAATCACTTTCTGGCATGTCTAAAATCAGATTACCAAGAATTTAATATTCTCAAATTAAAATACCTCTTTTGATGTGGTTTAGCAGTTCTTGAAAACAATTCAACATTTTATTGAGGGGCATCTGTTTGGAAATTCTCCAGAGACAAAGTTTGTATTTTATTTGACAGCATGTTGTAGGTGTGAGGGCCTTAAATCATCACTAAAGCACTTACAGAGAAGACACCCACATGCTAAGCTCCAGAGCTCAAGACTGCTCCCTGGGGAGAGAAATTCCACGGCCTGGTTGTGAGGTACACTGTTATCTGTCTTCAGTTGTATGTCTTTAAATGCAGGAGGAAAGTCAAGGGTCATGGGGGAATGATGATGTTTCACATATCAGTTTCCTAGAGACTGATTTTGCTAGACTTTTTTCAATTTGATTGATCTGATACCATTTTATGATTCCTGGGTGGGGGAGGGAAGAAAATCTTAACACCACTTATCTGAATATTTGAAATCCAAGTTATCCTTTAAAATCAACTCCAAATGCTACCTTCTCTACCAGTCTTTTCTAGCATTGCTACTTCCCCCTTTATTTTCCATTCATGAATATGAGAGCATATGTAACAGTATATGGCAATTTATATGTCGGTTTTACTAACCACACTGTGAGTTAATTCAGGGCAGATTCCATGCCCTACTTATCCTTTATCTTCAGCATCTAGCTCAGCATGTAGACGGGAGTAGCCACTTAATAAGTGCTCATTGACGTCTTTCATGAACAGACATTCTAATTGGTGGGCTTCTTACTCATCTATCTTCAATGTGTGTGTTTAAATTACTCCATACATCATCTAGCAATTAAAAGCAGTTTTTTTTTTTTTTGAGTCTTCAGGAATGTGTTGTGAAATGGCATCATCTTGTTGTCATCAACAATATGTACATTAATTAAACACCTACTCTGTCTAACTCTGGGTGGTATATGCATTGCTGAAAAGTCGTGTATGTAACTGATTGGTATCATCACATAATAGTTTAAGTCTGTATTAGAGCTAGAATGTGTGAATGCTATTAAGGGGAAACCTTTGATTCAATTTTTTTAAATGCAAGAAGAGTCATGTAAAAGTATGAAAAGAATGATATATTTTAGTTACAAAAGCAAGGGCTTGGCATTATAGTCAATATTTCATGATTTGATTTTCAACTAATGCAAATTATTTTATTTCCCTCAATTGACACTGGTAAAATAAGAGTTTGAGATGGATGATGTGTATAGTAGGAAGAATAATCCCAAACCTGTCCATACTCTAGCCTGTGAATATGTTGCCTTATGTGAAAAAAGGGACTTTATGAATGTAATTTAAGTTAAGGTAGTGGAAATGAGTGGGGATGTAAATGTAAAGTAATGATTTGGTATACTTTGAAACCACTGAACTTACAGCAATTTGTTACAGCATCCATAGACAACTAGTGTGATATTTCATTGCCTTTCATCTTGATTTATTCAGGTGGGCCTAAACTAATCATATGGTTTTTGGTAAGCAAAGACCCTTTTCTGATTATTGTCAGAGAGGGTGATGGGACTGCACAGGAATGAGCAGAGACACACAAGCTTTGATGCTGGATTAAAGAGACCACAGACAAGGAACAGGGTGTATCCAACAGCTGGAAAAAAATAAATAAATGTCAGCTGAGACTCCAGAAAGAAATACAGCCCTGCCAATACCTTGAATTTAGTTCAGCATGACCAGTATGGACTTCTCACCTCCAAAAATGTAAAGTAATGAATTGGTATACTTTGAAACCACTGAACTTACAGCAATTTGTTACACATCCATAGACAACTAGTGTGATATTTTATTGCCTTTGGTCTTCAAATAAAAACAAAAAAGCAAAACTGTAATTCCTCCTTTGGATATATATGTGTTTATATTTTTTGTTTAAATCCTGATTGTCATATATCAGAGCTATTTAAAAGTGAGGCACATTCATACCAGAGATGTCTGTTATCTAAATTTATGTATTTGATATACTTCAGAAAACCTCTCAATTCACTGCTCGAACAAAGGGTTTTGTAACTAACTCCTCTCCTCCTTTTACAAAATAGAAATCAAAGCCTGCAAGAGCTTGTGCCATTTACTTCCGTCAAAATCTGAATGACGTACTGCATAAGTAACAACATAATAGGGCCCTCACATTGTAATCTGGGTAGATGTCTGCTGCGCTTTGAAAATCCAATATTGTTCCCTTTGACGTTTTGACAAGTAATTTCGACAACAATATACATTTGGCTAACTCATGAATGTAGTACTTCTCGTCCTCTGGATTGTGCGGGGTTTGCACTATGCTAAGAATGACAACAATTATAGAACTGACTTGCATCTGCCAAGTGAACAGATGGTCTTGTAGTTTGGAGAAACAATGGTGAAGAAAGAAAAGGCGAAGGGGTGGGGGTAGGGGCAGCTGGGAGGGTGGAACATGGATCTTGCCATCCAAAATAGCACTAATAAAACTAAAGAAGGACACAGAAAAAGGCATGCTGCAATTTATTACTGAAAGGTATAAAAAAAGAAGAGAAAGGCCCTGCTTCTTTCCTCTTCCAACATACTGATATTGACTCTAATCCTGGTACACTTGAGACCTACCAGTGACAAAATGTTAATGCTGTTATTCTCTTTTACAGAAATAGTTAAAGTATTGCCAATGAGAGTTTGATGTGGGATGATGTTTTGCCTTAAATTGTTTACTTATTTCCAGTTTTTTTTTTTTTCAAGTTCATCTGTGGAACCAAACACCAAAGAAAACACTGAAGAGAAGCTAAAACTTAACCTCCATAAACTTCAAATCATTTGTACAGGATTCGCTTTGTAGGAACAATGAGGGAATTGTCTTCTTTGATCAGTTTTGAGTCACTTTACCTTCACTGAGCAAAATATGTGTCAAGTACAATGGGTGAAATATCACTGCCTACCTGGAAAAATCTTAATTATAGGGGTGATGTGCATGTGTGTTTGTGTGTGTCTGCATTTGTGTGTAAGGTAACTCATAAAGATATCTCCAACTTTCTTTCTTTCAGGAGTGTACATGACATTTGATCTTGTATATTTGAGTTTAAAAAATATTTATTTATTTATTTATTTTAATTGTAGTTGGACACAATACCTTTATTTATTTTTATGTGGTACTGAGAATTAAACCCAGGGCCTTGCACGTGCTAGATGAGCGCTCTGCCACTGAGCCACAACCTCAGACCCAAGTTTAAAAATATTTAAACCTGTTAACTTGTAAAGATCCTCTAGTTCAAGCAGTTGGCCAGCATAGAAATTGAATTGCTGTTTGGGTTATAATAAAGTGAAAATCTGCACTTTTATATTTAGTCTTAAGAAAATGACATTTAAAAGTGTTTCAGATATTCATTTTCTTTCCTATTAACAGTAAACATTTTCTATAGTAGAATATTAAATTAAGAACTTGTTTGCCAAACAAACTATAAAAATTCTCATTTTGGAAAATATGTCATTGGGCATTATGATAAATAGTTAAAGTATTTTATTTAACATTATCTCATTTAAAATCCACAGTAGCACCTTTGGGGGTGGATACAGGGTAGTATGAGAAAATAGAAATTTTCCAAGTTTGACATTTGAGCATAGCCATTATTTAATAAGTTGGAATAAGGAATGAAAGCCAACTTTATGAAACTCCAACCTTTGTACCTAACTGCTGCATTGTTTAGAGTACGCTAGGCAATGAGGACACATAGGCAAGGAAATGTCAGAGGACAGTTTCAATGGATTGGTGTTCAACAGAAATTGAATGTTATAAACTGCTGCTCATTTCTGCAGGCGGATCTTCCTCTTGGGATTACAAAAAGCCATGTGCCTTTGTCCTGTGGCTCATTTCTCCCCCATAATACAGACCTTGCCAGAGAGTGTATTTCTAGAGGAAGAAGGTATGAAGGAACACCCGTGGGAGGACTTTATAGGTCAGGTTAGGATATGGGAAAAAAAAACAAAAAAATTCTGCTTGTGTTTCTTTAGAGAAAACTTAGTCACATTGTCACTTTTTACTCCTTCTCCAATCTCTGAAAGTCATTCCCCACCTGAAATAAAGAAAAAATAAAAGTAAAATTTAAAAAAGAAATAAAACCCTAAGGAAATCTGGAAATATAGCAATTTGACCAAAGATAAGGAAAGATTTTAGTGGACCTCTAGCCAGCTCTTTAATATCATTGTTTACCAAGCTCCATTTGTGGATTTGTAAATGATAAGGAACCTTCTGATTGTACACTGAGTGATTTGTGGACAGGGCTTAGATTATTGTCTTAGTCCTGCCCAATCCACAGTGTGGGTTTGTAACCATCTTTGTCCTGTCCTTTTCCTACAAGGATTACTTGATTGACTCAAATAATTTAAAAGGATCCCCAGGACTCAGATTCATTATTTTAGGTGGGGAATTATCTTCAAACCTTGGGGAAGGGGTGGAAAACCATGTCCTCTGTCCTCACCATTGTTACTTGACTTTCTTCTGATAATTTCAAAGGGCTTCATTTTTAGAAGGTACAAAAAGATACTTCTTCATCACTTAATACCAATCAATTCTTGTTTGGATTAAATTTAATTTAATAAAGACTGTAAAGAGCTAGTAATTTTGAAGTAATAGTCTGCAATACTCATTTGTTTTTCAATGAATGCCTAAGGTAACAGTCACCCTTAAAATTAGCCAAAGTAGAAGCATAGCAGAAGTGGCTCAACAGTTTTTGATGATTTGGAATGTAAGAAAGGCAATTTAATGTCATTCTATGATTGTGATAGTATTTATAAATACAGTAATACCTCATGTTTCCATCAGTGTCTTCAAATGAGATATTGGGAGTTTTCTATCCAGACAATACAAAACTTCACAATGAGAAACGGAAATCTTTCCTAAATATATGCCAATCTTTTTTGTAATCTGAATCCTTCATGAAGATGTAAGTTTGTAATAGCCATTAAGTTTGCAATGACACTGCCCTTGTGGAGCTGAAGGTACTAACATTCCTGTGTCCCTGTAGTAACCGGGCCCAGGATGCTATGTCTTCAATTTATGGTTTTGATTTTCATTTTTCCTTTGAATTAATTTGTCAGGATTTTACCTTTATGTATTTCGGATTTTGTTTTAAATATATGTCTTATTACCTAGGGTTTCGTACAGGGCACATTGAGTAAATATCATGAATTACTTTTTATGTTGCTACCAACCTGCTCATTAATTCCCTGCTCATCTACCTCTCATAGGATGAAAAGACAGCAGACCAGTTCAAATGTTGATGATGACAAGGATCTGAAAAGAGAATAATCTGTCTCTGAAAGGACTTCCGATGGGCAGTAAAAACAGATTTAAGACGCAGACTTTGTGACACGTATTTTAATCTTTTTATGAGGGGATGGGAAAATTATCTCTTATGTCTTATTTTCATTTGTGTAATGAGGATGGTTAAGAAGTAACATATTAATGACCAGCTATTTTATTGCTCTGCAAGCCTCATTACCCAAGTCAGGCCAATCAACTGCAAAAGTCTGAGTTTACCTCAAAATTTTAATATTACCAATAGTCCACTTTTATTTTCTGCACAATGTTTTATTATTTTCTTACATCCATAATTTATTAACATTATTTCATCACTAAATATATTTTCCTCTCTCCATAGAATTACTTCTTAGTCGTTTTCTCCTTGTTTCCAATATTTTCCTCTGTTCAATTCATTTGCCACCATTAAATGAATGACTTCTAATTTTTTAATATTTTTTTCATGCACAATGGTGCATGCCTGTAATCCTAGGCTTTGGAGGCTGAAGCAGGAGGATCAAGAGTTCAAAGCTAATCTTAGCAAAATCGAGGCACTAAGCAACTCAGAGAGACCTGTCTCTAAATAAAATACAAAATGGGGCTGAAGAGGTGACTCAGTGGTGAAGTACCCCTGTGTTTAAACCCAGTAAAAAATAATAATATTAATAATAAAGAAAATACAATTCATGCTACTTTAAAAACTAGGTCTTGAGCATTTCCCATCATCATCCATCTTATTATAAAATACACCTCATTATTATCTGAAAAAGAAAAGACATTCATTAGAGTAGCTGTGCCAAATTATGATTCTGGTAAAGGCCCAAAGATACTAGGGTCACTTTTGCATGGGACAGTCCCAGTTTTATCTTCCTTTGCCCTTTTTCTCATTTTTATCATCCAAACTTAACTGCTGGTAAACCTCACCCTACTTGGTAATAGAAGTTTCTTTCTAGTACAATCTTGCTGTCAATGATAAATGATTGAGAACTAAAAATAATAATTTAGTAAACATTTTCTAAGTACAAAAAACACTTGTAATCATTGTATATGTATTAATTTACTGAGTTATAGCATTATAACACTTAGGATAATGGTCCTGATATGATAGCCGCTATTGCACAGATGAGAAAACCAAGAAGAAAATCACAGAAAGATTACTTGCTAAATAATATACTGTTGAGTGGGATGTTAAACTCAGAGAGCTTAGATCTATACTGAGGCTCCATATGAGAAAGAAGTTAACTTTGATGACATTGACCCCTTGTTCACTTTGCATTATGAATTAGTGATAGAGGCATTGAAGAAAACCTTTGTCCTACTTGAAAAACACAGATATCATGGGGCTCACAGGGATGTATTGAAGGCAATAGCTGTTTTGATTCCTTAATAATGTACCTTATCTATAGTTATGTCTACAGTGTCAGGCTTAGGTATATTTCCTATTAATTTTCCACTTTAATTGGTCCCTGAGATAGGAATTCAAGAGGTTGCATTTGATTCACCCATCACTGCTCTGTTCATCAGTGCGTTCAACCATCCATCATCATTCCTTCATTTAGCAACTATACTGAATACTTCTTGGTCCCTAAGCACTATGATTGTTCCTGGTTTGATTGTTTACAAAGAAGAATGTGATTCAGTTCTAACCCTTGAGGACCTCATATTTTGGGAGATAAGCACACAAATAGCTTGTTAGAGTGCCAGGTGATAAGTGTCACCACAGATACATGAAAAGATTGCTGCAGGAACAAGAAAGGAAAGGCGACCTGCTCTAGTATTTTTCTTGCAAAGATAAACCAAATGTAGGATGTACAGGATTATATCACATGATAATGGGAAATATGTCATGATCAGAAACATGAAGGGGCCATGTATGTTTGGGAACTGTTGAAAAGTGTAGAATTTCAAGTTAAAGGAAATTTACTGTAAAGTTTAGAGTCATTGAGGGAAGAGAGGCCAACTCAAAGGCCAGGGACAAACTGTGAAGGCTGTTTTACCATATGAAGATGTCTAGAATAACACCAGAAGAGTAAGCATTTATCTAATGGTTTCATGGCCAAGATGGGTTAAAAAAGAAAAAAAAAAAAGAGTTGTGTGGAAGATGGAAAGAAAATTAGGAAATCAGCAGGAGTTTGAAGGATTGGTAGACATGAAAAGCCAAGAGAAATCTGGGAAATCTGAGGACTGGGAACTGTATTTAGCAGATACGAAGCATGAGCAATAGTAGAAATGAAAGGTGATACTATTAAAGAGGAGAGGAATAGCAGGGACAAGGAAAGGAATTATGTACTCGATTTTTAGCTTCTTCAAGTTTTTTAGGTATTCTAGGTGGGACAATACAACACATTTGGTCCTGGAACACAAAAGAAAAAAAAATGGTGGTTGGAAATATGCATGTGAAGAGTTGGAATGAAGCTGGGTTTAATTGAAGTCAATAGAAATTGATAAGATTGCACCGAAATGAGTATGGAGAGTGAAGAGAGAAGAGAAAAGAAGACTCTGCTGGAATTGCAGTGGCAAATTCAATTTATCTCACAAGCAACAAGTTAAGGAACATTTAATGAAATAGTGGGTGGATTTAAAGAATATATTATTTTAAAAATTCACATATCTTGAAATTTCTTTTTCACAGTATTAGTATCAGAATGTTAAATTGCTTACACAAAAACTTGAACTTATACTAGCTGTGTATAATTATCCCCTTCCCTGAATAATGTTCTTTGTAGCAGGGGTGCAATGAATGCAATTTATGTATGACATAAAAACTCAGTTCTCTGGATGTGTTGGGGGAGGGTGCTTACTATGTAATGTTTTAGGTATAGAAGGAGGAACTTTCATTTAAAGCAACAGCAGAAATTTTTAAGTTTCTAATATTGAAGATAAATCCTGAAGAGGAATTAAAAGACTTGGGATTTTGTTCTACCTTTATCCATCACCCTGTGAAGTTAGTAAATTATAAAACCTCTCTGCATCATTACATGGATTGGAAAAGGCATGAATAACTGCAATCATCTTTCAGATGACTCCTGAAGCTATGTTTCTATGAAAGAATTTCCTTTGTTTTCACATTTTCCTCTTCTATTCACAATTTTGTCTTTCCCATAAACTAGGCTTTGGTAAGCCTATCAAAACACTGTGACTTTAAAAGAGTAACTTAGTTTTGTCTCTTACAAAAATTTTTAGACTTTGATTGGTTGTTCTAGATTTTCTGAATTAAAGTCAGATCACATTAGCCAGGTGCACTGTGGTACACAAGTATCATCCCATCAATGTGGGAAACTCAGAATTCCAAGTTCAAGCATAGTCTGGGCAACATAGGGAGACTCTATTTCAAAATAAAATAAAAATGGGTGGGGATGTAGCTCAATGGTAGTGCACCAATGGATTCAATACCCAGTACCAAAAAAAAAAAAAAATCAGATTAAGTTAAAAGCATGAACTAGCTCCTACTACTGCTCAAGGCATGAAGTAATACACAGCCTCAATTTTGCTACTAAGGTGTTTACATTAATTAGGGTAATTTCTGTAGGTATTCTCAAAGGTGGCTTAGTGGTAAATAAAGGCCAAAAGCTCTTCTCTGATCATTAAAAGTTATGTGAGGAAGTCCTTCCATTTTATCCTGCCTTAAAGCTACTTGCTCTCCTATTCTCATGGTCTCTATATTTCTTTTCTTCAATTGATTGTTTTTGACTCACCTAGAAATCATAAGTCAACATGCTGTAGTTTATAAAATAAAAAATTTTAAACTGTTGTGTTGTGAGATAATAAGAAAAGAACCCTGGAAGTATGTACACTGTACTCCTTTAGTTTTAAATGTTTGTGAAAAATCTAAATTTTTTAAGAAAGTTGATGTTCATGGGGCTGTCTTGAGCCTGAACTTTATAAAGCCCTCCGGTTTCTAGATGATAGCAGATAACACTAGCAAATTCAAAAAAGAACTCTAACATTTTATGGATCTACCAAACTGCAAAAATTCCCAGTATGTGCCAGTTGATGTTGAATTATTATGCTTTGCTTCTAAAATCGTCTTAAAGTAAATATTCCCTTAAATTGATTATAAACTCATTGAAATCAGAAATGAAATCTTATTTTGTTATTATTGTTGTTGTGTCATTTTTAGAATCAGATTCAATAGTAAAGATATTCATGGACATTCAGTAAAATTTGCTAAAAATAGAATAAAAATATAGAATTGAAATAGTTGATTCTTCAAAGATAAATTTGCTCATTCAACACCTATTGATTGTATTTACACACTATGTGCCAGGCACTATCATGAGAGACAGCCTGGTGTTCATAATACATTTCGTATAAGAAGTTATAGAAAGCATTAAAGAGATAATTTGCAAGCAATTGTAATGTTAGGGCAGAGACTAAGTCCATATTGTTTTGAGAGTCAACCCCAGGGAAAAGTTACCTCATGTTGTTAGTTATTTGGACTAAGCCTTGGCCAGATACATAGGACTCTGCTGAATCACTAGACATTCTCATAGAGTTCAGAAGCCCTGAGATTCACGTGCCTTCACTCTCTACATTATTATGAAGTCCCCCCTTCAACATAGGAATACTGTGTTCCACTGTATCATTATAATTGTTCAGAAATGCAACAGACCATGCATGAATCAGCTAGATATCCTGTGAAACATGTCTTGATTCTAGTTGTTCTGCAATGTTATGAAGAATCATGATTGTGAAAAGCTAATAAAAAAATATGTGCATACAATTAGGTGGCAAACTAGTAAATGCCATGTCAGATTGTTCCTATCACAGTACCTGTGCTTAGTGGAGATTTTGAGATGCAAATTTCAGAATTTGTGCAAGGAGAATTGATCATAGACAGCAATAGTAAAATAAATTCTAATTGAGAAAAACATCAGACAAGATAGCTTATTTATGCACAAATGACAGTTGTTTGTAAAAGAGGAGATGGGTTTAATTTTGGTAAAGTTGACATAGTTTGTTTTTGGTAAGTATTGCATTTGTGTGCAATACTTCTTGCGAAAACTGAGAACTTTCTTGGTAGACTCAAATCAATTTCCAGCATCAATGTTTATGATTATTAGAGATATGCCAATTTTGTTGACTTCTCTACTTTTATTTCTTGATACTTTATTTTATATGTGTTCAGAAGGAGGCACAGGCATTTAATACTAAATGATATTTATACAATGATAAAGTAAGATCTGAAAAATAGAACACTTCATTTGAAATATCATTTCATATTTGTAGAGGTAGGATAAAGATTTTACATAATAGAAAAATGCAATATAGTCAACAAAGATCTTGAAATATCCATACCAGAAATACCATATACCATATGTCTTATTCTTTCAAAACACACTGCATGGAGGAAAATCATATGATTAGTTGGGTTTGTGGGATTCATAAGAATGATATTCAAAATGGGCTATAATTCAGTATGGGACAAAGACTCCTATCTCCAGCCTTCTGACATTTCAGCTTTATCATCCAGTGATCCCCAGTTGGTAGTAGCAAAAGAATAGTCCTTTTGACAAATGATGCTGAAACAATTGTACATCATATGCAAACCAAGAAAAAAAAGACTGAATTTTATTTCATATCTGACACTGTATTAAATAGTAAATCAAAATGAATCAAATATCTGAATATAAAATAATAGTGAAAATCTTCTATAAAAACATATAGGAGATAAAAAATTGGGGATCTTAGATTAGACAAGGGTTTCTTGGCTATTACAACAAATTAGAGTCTATTAAAGTTTAAAAATGGACATAAAATTTAAAATTTGTTCTTTAAAAATTACTATAAAGAGAAAGAAAAGATAAATCATAACTTGGGGCAATGGCACATGCCTGTAATCCCAGAGGCTCAGGAGGTTGAGGCAGGAGGATCTTGAGTTCCAAGCCATCCTCAACAACTGCAAGGTGCTAAGCAACTCAGTGAGACCCTGTCTCTAAATAAAACACAAAATTGGGCTGGGGATGTGGCTCAGTGGTCAAGTGCCCCTGAGTTCAATCCCCTGTATCTCCCCCTCCCCACCAAAAAAAAAAAAGGTAAGCCATAGACTGGGGTAAAAAATTGCCAATCATGTATATGGTATAAAATTTGTATACAGAATACTAACAAATTTATAAAATAATAAAACAATAAACTTAATTTTCAAAAATGGACATAAGGTTTAAATAGATAGTTCACAAAAGATGATATGTATAGCAAGTGTGAAGTTGACAAAAAATTCAACACTATTTGTTATTATGGAAATTAAAATTTAAACCAAATTAGATATCAGTATGAACATGACAGTCAATTAGTTGAATTTAAAAATACCAATCTTACCAAGTGTTGGTGAGAATGTGGAGGGAGTAGGACTCTCATGAACTGATAATGGGAATGTAAAATGGTACACTTTTGAAAAATCATTTGAAGTTTCTTATACAGTTGCAGGCATATTTAATACATTGGTCCACCCATTCTATTACCAAATATTTACCCACCCCCCAAAAAGGAAAATCATATGTCTGGTGATTCATACACAAATGTTTTTCATGGTTTTCTTTATAGGTATCCCAAAGCTGAAAACAATTCTAATGCCAGTAAACTTATGAATGGATGAACAAAATATAAAATGTCCATACACATACAACTTGAATTCAAAGGAATATACTATTGATTCTTAATATAACCTGAATGAATCTCAAAATTATATCAAATTAAAGAAGATGGGGGAAAAAAGAGGACATATTGTATGATGAGTGTGTATATCATTTCAAAACAATACAACAAACAGTTGACAGAAAATAAATCACTGGTTGTTCAAAAGAGAGATACATATTATCTCTTCATCATTAGCTTCATCATCCAAGGGAAAAATAAAAAATTGGGGCAGATCACAAAAAAGTTCCTTATTTTGTTTGTGGTAATAGTTTCAAACTTATAAAACTGTACAACCTAGAAATATATAGTGTACATACACCAATGTTATTCCAGGGGAATGGTTGAGTAATTTCTTGCAAAGAATCTCACAACCTAGCTGTCATCTTTCAGGTCTCTCAACTTCTAGACTTCCAGAAGTGGCTATATTCTAAAATCTGTTTTCTTAAATACTTGTTATATATATATATATATATATATATATATATATATATATATATATATATATAAAAATATTTCTTTTTATCCATGATATGCATATGTAACATCCACATCCCAGGTGTGCTAGGACAGTTGAATAGGTCGTTGAGAGATCAGAGAAGACATCTAGAGATTGAATGTGAAACATCAGGCCTTTTACAGGGAAAATTGAAGTGCTTCACCATAAAGTCTAGTGATGATATTAAGCTGGACAGGTGAAACTACGCAACTCCATTTCACATGATGCCTCCACTGTTTCACCAGAAAATAATGTCTCCATTACCTCACCATGCATTACTGACCAGCCAGCTGGATAAGCATATGCCTCTCCATGGTGCTCTGACCTGCACCAGATACACAGGGAGGAGAGGTTTATGGGTTAGCCTAAGAAAAACATCAGCTTAGCTTGCTTTGTCGCATGGTATGATCAGTATTCCAAGGAACTTAACATGTATGAAAGAAAGCAGTTCTCTACAGATAACACTAACATGCCCTAATTAATAGAATACATTAGAGAAAGTCAGTGTCTGTAAAGATAACATTAATCTGGACCTTCTGGTGCAGGCTCACTCTCACTGTTCCCTTATCATGAGTAGACTCTTGGGAATGGAGTGGGGGAGCTTTAGGGACATGGTGTCCAACTATTCTCCTTTTTGTCCAAGGGTGCACTGTGTATACCTATGTGTGTGTTTAATTTAGAGTATGTCTATGCAAATAAAAAAGATGGTTTTGTCTGGCTAATAATTGTTGATCCAAATGTATAAAAACTCTAGTCAGTTGTTTGGGGCAGATTTTCATCACTGTGAATCAAAGACCTGACAAGAACAACAGAGAGGAACAAAAGTTTATTTTGGCTCAAAGTTTCAGCAGTTCAATCCATGGTCAGCAGACTCCATATCTCTGGGCCCAACATGAGGCATAACATCATGGCAGGAGGGCGTGGCAGAAGAAAGTAGCCCAGAATATGGCAACCAGGAAACAGAGAGAGAGAGAGAGAGAGAGAGAGAGAGAGCTGTGCTCACCAAGGACAAAATATATACCCCAAAGGCACATCCCCAGTAACCTACATCCTCCAGTTAACCATATCAGTGAAT
The DNA here is from genome assembly GCF_021218885.2 of Marmota monax. Lineage (NCBI taxonomy): Eukaryota > Metazoa > Chordata > Mammalia > Rodentia > Sciuridae > Marmota > Marmota monax. The sequence continues at coordinate 11,146,618 of NW_026695241.1, forward strand.
TAATCTCTGATTAAGTTAATCATTAAGTTACTCATGATCTAATCATTTCATCTCTGAATATGCTTGTATTGTCTCATACATGGGCTTTGGAAGGACACCTCATATCTACACCATAAAATCATTGTTTCTGAATTAATATTTTAAAAAAAGAAAAGAAAAGAAAAAACAGCAAAATAGTGACTTGAGCCTGCTAATCACATGTGGACTTTTCCCATTTTTCTTTTTTTCTCAAGGAGAAAAGATAAACTCAAAGGCCATGATCATGAACCTATCTCCACTATATGTGCCATTGTCAGAGGAATGTACTAAGCTACTAGTGTACTGTTCAGTACAGAACTTGTGTCTAAAGTTTTATGACCATCCAACGTACAGGGACTAGTAGCACCTTCCCCCTCCTCTGATTCTCACAGTGATAGGATTTCTTTTCACTAAGTTTTATGGTTAAACAAAAATGAAGTGTTGATAATATAACAGAAAATTGAAAATTAAAGAACTTTCCAATATATAAAATTATTATGAAGGAAACAATGAAAATGTAAATGAGTTTTCACTTTAAAAATAATTTGCAAGGATTGAATCAATTTTGTTTCCATCAGGGGTGCTCTTCATATTGACATGTGCAGCTCCTTCACGCACATGCCTGGACCCCCATTTTATATCCACTGATTTGGAAAGAGGAAGTCAACACTTGGACAAGTCCCCAAAATGATTTTAATATGCCAACACTGATTTAAGAGAAAAAAATGAAGTGAGTGGAATGTGACTTCTTAGCTTGATAAAGAAAGAACAGTGAGTATCATTAACTCCCATTGCAATGCTAGAATAAATAGCAAACCACAGCCCAGGGACACTTAGATTACAGCTGGTCCAAAATCTAGCATATTGACAAAGTAGCATGTTATCCAAGTGGGGTGGAGAAGATAAACTATAAAATTGTAAAAATGCCTTTGACACTTGACACTTTCACCACAATTTACTCTACAGAGTCCCAGAGGCCTGATGTCACTGACTTAAGTACTTGAATGTTTCATATTGGTGTCAAGGAAGTTTTAATTCAAATATACAGGTAGAACCATTGAGTCAGGTTATTTTAATTGCCGAGCTCTGCTTTGCTTGCAAATGTCAGTAGTCCTAGAGTTGTGGGTCTGAACCAAAGGCATTGAGTTGTCTGTTGCAGAATAATATGGACATTTTGAGAGCTTGAGGGGATTTTATCTGTAATAATGTTTATGTTCTAATGATTCTTAATCTATAATTTGATCAAGAATCTGTACCTAAACCTCCATGGCAGATATGTATACAAGAATGAAATCCTACTTAGAATGTTACACTCCATGTGTGCGTCTGTTGAAATAAACTCTACTGTCTTGTATAGAATGAACAAATTTATCAAATTTATATATATATATATATATATATATATATATATATAAATTTATATCAGGTAAGAAAAAAAAAATATATATATATATATACATATGTATTCTTACCTGATTCTCACAATCCTGTTACCATTCTATTGTACAGTTTGGCATACAGAAGCACAGAGAAAACAAGTATCTTGCCAAAAGAAACACATCTTTGCACATCTTTGAAGAGGCATGGCAAGAATTTTGATCCATGTCTATTCAAAATTAACCTCTACCCTCCTTTCATAAAGTTGGGAACTACTTGACTCAGGTCCCTTGATATTAAAACTTGGGATCTAAAGGAAGTGCGAGGCTTTCTCTCTCCCAGCTCAGCCCTGGTCCATTGTGCTCGGGAGTCTGTTGCCATGGGGCCTTTTGGAAGCTATGTATATTTACTCAGCAGAAGGATTGGCAGGAATTCCAATATTCTGAAATGCTAGATCATTCTTCCAGAAATAACAGGGCTATAAAGAGCTCCCTAGATGAAACTTAGGTTTTGCTAAAGAGGAGACAAGAATGACTCTATCTTAACGTGTGAAGGTGCTCTGGGGAAGAGCAGTCACATTGCTTCCATACAACGTACTCTCACAAGAATTTAACTTAGATACAGTAATAATTAAAAGAACAGGCCTCCTGGAGTTTCAAACTCCAGTGCTTCAGGTTACAAAGGCATAGTTTGATTTCATTGACAAAAATGTATGAAGGTCCAGTGTTAAGTTACTGATGGTATAGTATAGACTCAGTTTAGGGTTACCTCATTCTTGATATGTGAACTTTGAGGACAAAATTGGCCTCTGTACTGCAATAAGAAGTGATCTAAAGATGCTACCTCTTTCTCACTACTCTGATTTATTTCTCATTTACAGAGTTATTTACTATATTACATGAAATATTAATCAATACCCAATTAGGCAATGCCCACTTGGTCAAGAATAAGGAAAAATGTTTGAAATTCCTATCAGTACCAAACCTCTATGATCACTGATGAAAACTCTTCAGTTTGTTTTGACATCATCTCCCAAATCGTGTTTCTCGTACAAATTAGTGTGTTTATTTTAGCAAGTTCTGTGTTGTGTTGTGCTCCTGAGAGGATTGGACATCTGTATTTTGTGGCAAGGGAGAGACTTCTGCAACACTAGATGATGAGTCAGGACAGAGTTTATGCAAGAAAACTTAGAAACTTAGAAAATAGGGGTGGGGTGAATCTATAGCTCATGCAGGGAGTCAGTTGGACTGATACAGCATCTCACTCATTGTTGTACCAATGTCTTTCTTCCCAAGGGATCACTTAATTATTCAGTAGAATAAATTAGCCATTAATATGATGGCAAGGTAATGGTAAACAGGGTCCCTAAAAGAACTCTAGATGTTCAACTTGCATCACAAAGTATAATGCCACACGACCAAGGTAAGTCATGTCGTTAAAAAGAGTTGATATGGGGAGAAATCTCTCAGGGTGTGAATACAGAAAATATGGTTTATCATAGGCCATGATACACCAGTCTAGTATTTTAGCCAGCTTTGTGTAATTCTGCCCAAAAGATCTGATGAGAACAGCATAAAGCAGGAAATGTTTAATATGCTACACAATTTCAGAGGTTCAATTAATTCATGGTTGGCTGACTCCATTGCACTGAGATTGATGTGAGGAAGATATTCATGACATAAGGGCATGGAAGAGGAAGGCAGCTCATAACATGGCAACCAGAAAGAAGAGAGACAGAAAGAACTCTGCTGATGAGAAACAAAATATAAATCCCAAAGGCATGCCCCCAGGGACCTGCTTCTTTCAGCTACACCCTACCTGTCTACAGATACTGCCTAGTTAATCCCTAGATCAGAGCATGACTCTCATAACCTAATCATTCCATCTTTGAAAATTCTCGCATTGTGTTACACCTGAGATTTTTGGGCGACACTTCATATCTAAACCATAAAACTAGCATGCCTCACAAATGACAATGCAAAACCTTTCAATTGCATTGTGTGGGAAAGAAGGAAGAGTAAAAAAAAAAAGGAAAATGAAGAAAAGTAGAAGGGTAATGGGAGATAAGATTTCAAAGTTAAAATTCAAAGTAGTTATTTGCAAGGCTGATTCACCAAAACTGTTTCACAGCATAAATTTCATTCAAATCATTTTGTAGAATTATACTTCACTCCACACATACCCCTGATGTATGCATTGATTTTTTTTCATTTTAAATATTCACCACGTGTTCATTGAATTTGAAATAAAGCATAGTGGGTGGAGGAGACTCTGGGTCCAGACTCTCACTTCCTTTGAATTTTGAGCCAATAAGTAACTTTTTCTGACATTGATTTCCTCTTATATAATATCAGTTTAATCACAAGACTTATTTCATGGTGGTGTGTAGAGGAATATACCAGATCAAAGATGTTCCTTCAGCTTAAATTCCAGTCACAATTTGACATGGTCTGGCAACATGAGTATCAGATATTTTTTACCCTCATGTAACATGAACAAGAAGTAAATAGATGTGGTTGAAATCTCTAAGACTTAAGAGTTTTTCTACTAGCACTCTTTTTTATAATTTTATTTTTATTTTTATTGGTTTTATTTTTTAAATACACGACAGCGGAATGCATTACGATTCTTATTACACATATAGAGTACAATTTTTCATATCTTTGTATATAGACTATGTTCATGCCAATTCATGCCTTTATATGTGTACTTTTTTTTGCATTACAATTCTTATACACATATATACCACAATTTTTCATATCTCTATTTGTATATAAAGTATGTTGACACCCAATTCCAAAGTACATACATGTACTTTGGATAATGATGTTCATCACATTCTACCATCCTTGCTAATCCCCTGCCTCTTCCTTTTCCCTCCCACCCCTCTTTCTTATCTACCCCACTATGAGTCAGCCTCCTTATATCAGAAAAAGCATTTGGCATTTGTTTTTTGGGGATTGGCTAACTTCACTTAACATTGTCTTCTCCAATGCCATCGGTTTACCTCCAAATGCCATGATTTTATTCTTTTTTAATGCTGAGTAAAATTCCATTGTGTATATATGATTTTTTATTCATTCATCCACTGAAGGGCATCTAGGTTGGCGCCACAGTTAAGCTATTGTAAATTGTGCTGCTATAAACATTGATGTGGCTGTGTCCCTGTAGTATGCTGTTTTTAAGTCCTTAAGGTATAATCCGAGGAGAGGAGTATCTGGGTCTAATAGTGGTTCCATTCACAGATTTCCAAGGAATCTTCATACTTCTTTCCATATTGGCTGCACCAATTTGCAGTCCCACCAGCAGTGTATGAGTATTCCTTTATCCCCACATCCTTGCCAACACCTATTGTTGGTTTGTCTTCATGATAGCTGCTATTCTGACTGGAGTGAGATGATATCTTAGAGTAGTTTTAATGTGAATTTCTCTAATTGCTAGAGATGATGAGCATTTTTTCATATATTTGTTGATTGGTTGTATATCCTCTTCTTAGAAGTGTCTGTTCAGGTCCTCGGCCCATTTGTTGAATAGGTTATTTGCTTTTTTCCTTGCTTAGCTTTGGAGTTCTTTATATACCCTAGAGATTAGTGATCTATCTGATGTGTGAGGGGTAAAAATTTACTCCCAGGATGTAGGCTCTCTGTTCACCTCACTGATTGTTTCTTTATCTGAGAAGAAACTTTTTAGTTTGATTACATCCCATTTATTGATTCTTGGTTTTAATTATTGTGCTATAGGAGTCTTATTAAGAAAGTTGGGGCCTAATCTCACATGATGAAGATTATGGCCTACTTTTTCTTCTATTAGACGCAGAGTCTCTGGTTTAATTCCTAGGTCCTTGATCCATTTTGGGTTAAGTTTTGTGCATGGTGAGAGATAGGGGTTTAATTTCACTTTGTTGCATATGGATTTCCATATTTCCAGCACCATTTGTTGATGCTATCTTTTCTCCAGTGCATATTTTTGTCACCTTTGTCTACTAGCACTCTGAATTTAAATTTTTGTGTAAAATGTTTACCTGCCCTAATTGGACTATTCAGAAGGAAGCCATGTCTTTACATTGCTCCTTTTATTTTATTTTATTTTTGCCTCTCTTTGATTTTTCTCCACAGCAATCTGAAAGGAAAATTTGTACTCATGTTCTATCTCAGCTCTTCCTATTGAAAGCACATTTGGAATATGTAGAGAATTCTTACAGCTCTGTAATTAGAAAACAGCCCAGTTTTTTTAATGGGCAAAAAAAAAAATTGAATAACAGAAGATATACAAACGACTACTACAACAAAACACACACGTGGAAAATGGTCAATATCATTAGTAATCAGGGAAATATATAATTTAAAAGTAGACTATTATTAAGAAAGCTACTTAAATGGCAAAATAATACAATGTTCCAAATTAGTAAAAATATACAACAACGAGAACTCTAATATATTGCTGGTAAGATTGTAAGGTGGAAATCAGTTTGACAGTTTTATAAAGAAGTTAAACATATAGTTACCACATAACCCAGCAGTTTTTGCTATACATTCACCTGAGAGAATTCAAAATATATGTTTGCAAAATATTCCTACACACATATATACTGCAGACTTTTCCAGTATTGTGGTGAGCTGCAAACAAACCAAATGCCCATCAACAGGTGAATGGATAAAAAAAGTGTGTTATTTTCATACAGTGGAATACTACTCAGCAATATAGAGGAACAAAGCACTGATGGAACCAACAACACAGCTGTATCTGAAAAGCAATGTGCTGGATAAAAAAGTCAGACAAATAGACTTCTTAATTTATGATTCCATTTTTATAAAAATCCACAGCAGGCAAAACTAATGTTTAGTGACACAAAGGAGATCAGTGATTTTCTGGTGCTGGAACTCAGCCCCCTGACTGCAAAGAGTCATAAGAATTTCTTTAGGGATGGTAGGAATAGTTTTAATTGTCACGTAGAAATCACCTAGATGGTGATGGTAGTTATACCTATGCATAAATTAGTCCACAGGTGCATTTTACTGCATGCAGATTATACCACAGCAAGGTAATTTAATGTGAAATAAAATAACATGGTTTACCAGTTCTCTGGAATAACTGAAACTGAAATTGCAGTCACTAAATGCAGTCACCAGTTTGCAGAATGCCGGCTGGGATGAATCTCTTCCATTCCTTTATTGGTTGTGCTTTCCAATGTCTCTAAGTGAGTGGCTGCATCTATATACTCTTTTACCTTCTTTGTCTTTTTGACATAATGTAGGCCTTATTTAGTCATCTTCTGCAATGAATTGTATCACACTGTTTGGTAGAAGTTAAAGAGGATCCATTTGATCCCAATTGGAACAACCCAATTTTGGCAATCAATAAATAGTATGACAGTCATTCTTTCACCTAGTAGTCCTTGTTACAAGGAGGAATATTAAATCCCATGTTTTCTTCATTTTCTATATCAGTGTCTTTCTATTCATTCTGTCATAGTCTGAGAAGTACAATCAAATAAGATGTCAAGTTTTATATATATATATATCTATATATATATATATATATATACATATATATGTATACATATATATATATATATATATACATATATATGTATATATATATATATTAAAAATATCAGAAATCAAGTATAATTCATATCCAATTTATAAATTATTGATCAACAATTATTCAACATTTACACATTTTTACTTTGATGGATGAATTTTGAACTAATTGATAAATTGATGAGTTCTTATTTTCTAGTTGGAATTTTCAAATTTTAACTACTATACTAGAAAAATCTAAACAATAAATTTAAAAATAGCGTTCTAAATGGATGTGAAATTTAGATTAAAAAACAGTAAATAAAAGGAACACCAAATTCTCACCGAAACCTAGAAAATGTAATTTTTATGAGTATTGCAATATAAAATCACTGGTGATTATGTTTTTTACACTTACACTTGATACTTAAAGAGAGACAGAACTAAGTCATTATTTTCATATAGTGAAACATTATTCTTGTGCTTTGACACAATAACATCTAAAACTAGTAACATTTTCAAATACAAGGTGTTATTTTTTGCTATTTCATCCATCTTTGTGCAGAAAACTACTGATTTTTCACTGTTGTTAAGCAGAGAATCTGTTGTTTTAGAGGAAAGCAGGTTACCTTAGTAGATAAGGAACATGGAAGTCAGTAAAGATAAAGCAATGTGTATAGCATACGGAGAGATCAGCTCACAGATTGTGTCTATTTGAAGACTGTTAACATTGTTTGATTACAAACATGGAAGGAAGCAAAAGTCTAGTTGGTGTGGAAAGAAATGGAGCAGAAGGGCCAACTCAAACTTAACTGTGCAAACTGCATACTCAGTGACAACAATCAAAGGGCATCCTTCCCAATGCAAAAAGAATTTGAATAAGGTAAAGAGTCACTAGATTTGAGGCCAGAAACCGCTTGTTCATATAGCGCCATTTGAGGAGATTAAGAGATTAAGAGAAGTTTGAGAACGATTTATGCTATGTTCAAAGGAGGTGAGGTGGAGAAGGAATATAATATAAATAAGGAAAAGAAATTAATTTGAGCAGTGGTACTCAGGAGGGTCATGATTTCTGTTGAGTTGATGCTGTTTCTAATACAAAGAGTAAGTCAAGTCAGTGAAGCTGGATCTTGATGGCAGTCTGTTGCATAGTACCTACCCCAACATCTACCCATCCAGAACCATATAAAGTGAATTTATTTGAAATAATTCTGTCTGCAGATAAAATGAAAGACCATGACATGAGATCATGGTGGATTTCAGGTGAGCCTCAAGTCCAATGTCAAAGGAACTTACAAGACACATAAAAGAAGATACACAGAGACACAAAGACACAGAAAGAGAATGTTGGCTGCCTTCATTATAACAATGTTAGCAGAGACAGGGATGATGCAGCTGCAAACCAAGGAACACTAGGGATTGCTGACAGCTGACCGAAGCTGGGAGAAAGGCATGGAGCAGATTCTCCCTCAGAGCTTCAGAAGAAACCAACCCTACTGACACTTTGATTGGTTTAGGACCTTCTTATAAGCCAGAATAAATTTCTGATATAAAACAAGTTTTTAGTAACTTGTTCTAACAGCCTAGAAAACTAATACATTCATGCCATTCTTCTTCTTCTACTCACTTGCCCTAGTTTATGGATGGACCTATAAGATGTGAAAAGTTGTATGTTCAATTTCCTGTTGTCATGTGTGAGCTAGACCTCACAGGATTATTAGAATATATCAGAGTCAGCATATATATTGATCTCACTACCCTGGTCAAATTTACAAATAATAGATAATTTAAAATATAACCCTAATTTGGGGAAATGACAATCATCTATAATTGACACCAGAACCATTCAGTTGATCATTAAAACCACAATTTAATGGTTTGTTTGAATAGTGATAAGGTAGAACAGGTAAGTGAAAAATCAGGCACCTTGACTAAAATCCCCCTTTTACTATCAAGTGAAAGAACTTAGCAAAAATTTCTTAATGTTCCTATGGCTTTGTTTTCTTAAGGATAAAATATGGACAATAATAATATCTTCTTTACAGTTTGTTTTAAAATACACAAGGTATGTGTAAATTCGTGTAAAACATTTAGTCAAAGACAAGAGGAACATAATACATCTAAGTAGGGTTTGAGTGATAGAAGAGGAAGTGGTGTTCTTGTTTTTATTGTGGTTTCTAATAATTATTCAGGTCAATGTCTTCTAAACAGCAGCATCAATTTTTGTCAGAAGTCAATACAATCAGGGAGCTTTTGGAGCCCATTTGAGTCTTTCTTTGTAATTGCAGTGTTCATCAAATATGCTCCTCACATATCAGACCTTTTCTGTTAACAGTCAATGACTTTGTGATTCCACGGGCTAGACAAAAGATGTTGGTCAAAGCCAATAGCAGCATAGGCTTAATGGACAAAATCAGTAGGGTTGATAAAGAACAACAAATTGTATCACTCTAAGAGAGATCAATGATTTGAAGCAATCATTGATGCTTTTAATTTTACTTCTAAATTATTTTTAACTTTTAGATCTAAAAGAACTAAAACTGCCTATTAATGAAGACTCTTGCCTGCACCATCTGCAAATAAATGAATCAAAGAAAACAAAAGAAAAACATGTTTCCTTTCCTGCTGCTTCTCAGGATATTTGTGGGATTAGCTCATATAAATTTTTTTTGAAAAGATAGATCTATCATAAGTAAATGGGTATAGAAAGGAAGAATATATGATTCAGGACATAATGAATTTAAAAACAAAAAAAAGTGCCTGCTTTCTCTGCCAATAAATGAAGAAAGTTTTATAGATAATTGATAATCTATTTTATGAAGCATTTTCTTCCAAACACAAGGCAGCTAATATGGTGTCAACTCCCTCATTTGATATACAGCATATTATAATTTTAAAAGCAATGCTATTATAAAAAATTCATTTGCTGTAATAGTCAAATAAATTTCAAAGGAAAAACAAATATGCATTAAAAATATTTCCACAGGGCCTTGCTCTTCTAATGGAAATGCTAAGTATGATAAAAAGAAAGGTTCGCTAATTAAAAGCCATTTTTAAGCTTTCAATTTCATTGTTTTCTCTGTTTAAATCAGTAGGAAGAGAAAAACAATCAAACACTATTTTTACCAAAAGGAACTTAAAAATATTACATTTGAGGAATGCTACTGCTGCTCATTTGATGTTCAATTATTTATTTTGTTTTTGTTCTCAAAGGGAAGTTGGATTGCACAAGAATAAATGTATATAATGCAAAAAAATTAAAATACTAGTTTGTATGTGTTGGATTAAAACAAGTGTAATTCATGCTGAGAAATGGTGATTAAATTTTCTGGAAAGGGTCAGTATGGGGTGGAGAAATGAACTAGACTTCATATTTATGACATCTTCAAATTACAATGCCTCCTAGTACTAGCATTTATTATTGTTGCTATTGTTATTATTATTATTATAACTTAGAACTCAGTTTCTTAAGAAAGACCATTCTGAGTCTACTGAATATGAAATGAAGAGCATGGAGTTGCTCCTTGGCCAGACCAAGTACTGTGGCTGATTTTGTTACTAGCTAGCTTTAAGTCATTTCTTAAAATAATTAACAGGGAAACCAAAATTCATATAAAGTATTTATACATTGGAGATAATATCTTCTTCACATACTTATTTTAGGATGAATTAAGGGAAAAACATGTATGTGACACTGCTTTGAAAGCTGATAGGATATGTGAGAAACAAAGATGAGTTAATAATAATAGTCTATTTCTTTTGACAGGGGGTACTAGGGATTGAACACATGGGCAATCCCTATTTTATTTTTTATTTTGAGATACAGTCTTTCTAAGTGGCTTAGGACCTTGCTAAATTGCTGAATACTAGTTTTTTGGTTTTTTTTATTTTTTATTTTTTTAATGAACAAATGTATTTATAAGTCAGGGATCAATCAGTAAAATGGAAACCATGCTAGATATATTTTAAGAAAATAGCTTGAAACAAAATATTAGTGGGTTGAGGCTTTTTGAAGGGAAGGGATCATGGGCCAGGAAAGCCTCCTGGAGTCTTTAGGAGGACCAGAAGGTACAGGAGGTAGAGCAAGCCTGGCTATGACATCAAATGCCTGTAGCAGTAGAACTGGTTAAATTGCAGGATACCTGGAGTCTTTTGGACAGCCCTGTTTTCTGCTCTGTGCTCATCTGCTCCTGTCTTGGGAGCAAGGATGGCTTCTGCTAATCATTTTCCATGATTTTCATTGGCAGAAGAACTCAGTCATCAAGGCTTCTGGGAAATGGAGTTCTCAAGTTCTCAGGCCAGAAACTAGAGAGGGAATAATAGGTTGAGGAAACTGGTGCTACATTAACAGTGAGCAAAACAGTATAAAATATTAAACTAAATTATAAATTTGTGATAGTGCTTTCAGCACAAGTAAGCAGATGAAGAAGGGTCTGTGGGGACTTTGGTCCTCCAAAATTACCCTGTTTGCAGAGAAAAGGGACAATGTTAATTTTGCTTAATAATGGATCTATTTTTGGAGTGTCTGTCTCTATTCCATTATATTGTTGTCCCTTATATTCTGATACGATTGCTGTAAGATAAAAAAATACCGGAAACTGTGTTTTAGCAGAATGTTGCAACAGACTATGAATAAAAACTGAAGAGCTTCTACAAGAGCAAATGCATTTTTGCAAAGTTTTAGGAAATCGGCACATTCTTTGTAATCAGTTTATGGTGATTAGTAAGCTACCATTTGAAATCTGATCCCATAGTTTTTGAATGACGCCAGTCACAAAGGTATCTATGAGCTACTAGAATTTTTTTTCAGTTTAATTTTATGTACCACATTATACATAAAATACCATATGTGAACTTCTTCTCAGGCCATACACTAAAGTTCAGTATTAAAAGCACAGCCTTGGGTACCTGGTCACCTTAATTCAAGACCCAATTTCAAAACACATGGCATGGCACCAGTCAAGTTTCTCATCATTTCTATGCCACAACTTTCTCATCCATGAAATGGAATGGAAACTTCACACACAAGTTTATTATAGGAATTAATGGTTTAATACATGTTAGGCATTAAGAAAAATAATTCATCTATTTGTAGATTATGGTGTGTTTTTGTACTTAACTATACTTTAGAATGTTCTTAAAGCTATAGTATTTACTAATCTTGTTATAACCATAAGAAAGCATGACAAATACAATTCAGATTGAATTTGTCTCCTGCCTTTTCTATATCATGTTATGTCTTTGTATATTATCTGATTTGTTTTTTATGACTGACACTTACCTTCTTGCCCCTGGTCTGCTTTCACATGAGCATTGCTACTCAGAGAATTTTAGCCAGTGCTATCGTTGTTGTCTACCAAGTGATCCTAATGATCTCACAGACGTACAGATGCCTTATTATTTCCCTGCAATCAAAAACAGTTGGCCTAGATTTTATACATTATCCTATTGAACAGTGGGTGTTTATGTCTGAAAACAAGCCCACTTGCCTGGATTTTAGAGATATTCTGAGAAGTTTGCAGAACACGAACAAACAAAAAGTCACAAGTGCTGTTATAGATAAACATACACACATTTTTGTTTTCTCATAATTTTTGTGTATAAGAATATAAATGTTCTTACAAATATATTTGCATATTTTAGCAAAATATGTGATTCACATTTTCAGTTTTTATAAGTCTGATGCCAAATAAAACTGCGAGCATATAGTTTTTCTTTATGCTTTCCTTTAATCTTTGTTTACATGCATATATTTCCCACACCTTTTATTTCTTATTTTATTTTTTCAGAGACACAGACATATTTATTTAGAAAAGCAGAGACACATTTAAGGGAGAATGCAGCCAGGTCCAGAGGATGAGAGAACATTTCCCATACCTTTTAATGTACACACACCACACAACACACACAATGTAATGTATCTAAAAATGATTTAAATATTTCCCTATATCATAAGCAATGGTATTTTTAGTGTTAAAGCAATATTTAAATGAGACATTGAGGGTTCCATAAATATTTTCCCTGATTCCTCTCTTTATGCATAACTGTAACTAATCACCTTTCTAGGGTCCTAAACTGTGTTTTTCTCATTTTCAGTTGTCTAATTAAGCATTAAATTGTTTATACCAGGAAGCCCCAACTCAAGGCATTCCTTTCTCAATCTGTGTCTTGAAGAGAATCACTGGATCCAACCCAGTGAAAACAATAAAAACCTCCCTAATTGATGTTGTTTTTATTATGAAGATTCTAAAGTCTTGGGAAAATGCCTTTAACTTGAATGAAGAAAGTTTTTCTTTCACCAAATATATTATGTTCTGACTCTGTAAAATCACTACAAATTCATATATTCAACACATTTCTTAGTCAAAGAGAGAATATGGAAAAAATACAAAATATTATCTTTTCCTCTAGGAGTCATTGATAAGCACTTTGCTTTCTTTGGGGCAAGCATTAGTACTCCAGTGGTGTCGAAGAGCCTGGAATCACTTAAAACAGTATGTTTACTGAGCAACACAATCAGAATTGTGTTAGATGTTAAACAAAAATATCTTATTAATAAAATTCCACCCTATATATAAGACAATATTAAATGTGCAATACTCCTACTATTTTTCCCCAAAAATATGATAAAATTTTCTCATATCAGTGGTCAACAAATATCCCTGAGCAAAGCCCTCAAGTTATAAAGGAGTAAACTCAAGCTTCTTTGCTATATGTAAATTAAGTAGCAGACTCTTGATAGAGTCTTAGGAATCAAAGTTGATAAGAAAGAGACTCAAATCATGTGCTTGGGAACAAGCATGGAAGTAGAACTTACTGCATTTCATCCTTATCTTTTCTGATTCCTAGTTAAGATACTAGGCTTGCAACAGAGGATTTTCCCCTTGTGAAATCCTCTCCCCACCCTTCTTTTCCTGGTCATATTTATATAGATATAATCATGTGCAAATATACAGACATACACCTTTACCTTCCTTCCCCCAACACTTACTACATTTGGGCATGTAGTTATTTATTGGCGGAACATCTCCATGACTGGGTTGTTAACATTATAATGGCCTGACAGCAAGGCCTGGGTTTTTGGACCCCTGGAATCAACTTAGTACTTATAACTAGTATGGTCACGAATCATTTACACAAGAGAGTTCCTAGCTACAAGGGAATGTAATAAATGAATAAAAAAGGCACAGTTTATGCTTATTTTGTTAGTGTTGGAAATATACGATAGATTATATAAGTATAGATTTAGATTTAGAATTGTCTGATATATATATATATATATATATATATATATATATATACATAAATTTAGAATTGTATACATATATACTATATGTAGAAACTCAGGCTGCCATAATATTTATTAAATTACAGAAATATATTTCTCCCAGTTCCGGAGGCTATGAAATCTGAGATTTATGTATGGGCTCATTACCTGGTGGGGCCTCCCTTCCTGTCTTGAATATAACTATCTTTTTGCTATGTCCTCACACTGTAGAGACAAAGAAACACACACTCTGGTGTGTCCTCTTGTAAAGGAGATGAACTTATCATGGGGACCCTACACTGGCATCTCATCTAAACTTTATTACTTCCCAAAGCTCTCATCTCCTAACACCATCACACTGAGGCTTAAGACTTCGACACGTGAATTTCAGAGGGACAGAACTCATTCTACAGAAGATATAAGTGGATCTTTAGTTTCAATTGTCAAAGGCCATTTTGTAGATCACTTTTAGTTGCTAACAACTTTAAGCAAGGATGTATGTGGTGTAACTTGATAGAATTTATACTTTTAAAGGGTTACTCTCATGGGAACTTGTTCAAAAGCATAAATCTGGATGTGAGAAAAAGTCAGTGTGGAGGCGTGGAGAGTGGTTCAGGTGACCGAAGTTAGTAGCTGTACTACTGACAGCTCAGGTTTGTAACTGTAGAAATAGAGAGCAGTAGAGGGATTTAGTAGAATGTCAGAGAGAGAATTAACAGGCTGGGTCTTGAATTAGATATGGAGATGATGATAATGCAAGATTGATCAAAGATGTTTTCCAGTTTTCTGGAACCAGTGACTTGAGAATAGAAATAGTGAAGAATAGAAAACAAACAGAAAAAGAGGAGAAGAGAGCTCAGCGGGCATACCCATGAATCCAAGTCTGGGTGTGTGAAATCCCTGGTGTCACTGAAGAATGCAAATGGAGAAATCATTTGCACCTGAAAATATAAGAATTGACCTCAGAGCAGAGCTCTGGAGTGGAAATACAAATTTGAGGATCATTAAATAATGACATTATTTGAGGCAAGAGGGATTGAAAAAATATTCTGGGGAGAGAAACAAAACAAAGGAAGGGAAGGCTAAAACGAGAGGAACTCAAAATCTCAGACTAAGGTGGAGAATGAATGGAGCAAAGAGAAGTGAGAGTCCTGAAGAAATGAGCAAGTGAGATTCTCAGGAAGAAATAATAGATTGAGATGTCACCGAGGTGGGGAGAAGAGGGTATTAAAGAAGAAGGGAGAGTTGGGGTTCAGTTCAGCAGTAGAGTGTGTGTCTAGCAAGTGCTCCTGGATTCCACTCTCAGCACCACCAATAAATAACTAAATAAGTGGCAAATATGAATTTGTCACAAAGGTTAAACATGATAAGGACAAGAAGATATTTATTTAATGAGGTGACTTCAGTAGTGGCCTTAACAAAACCCACTTCAATGCCTTGATGCAGGCAGACTCCAGCCTGGGGTGGGTAGGGAGGAAAGAGAGGTGAGGAAGTCCATGTAGAGTTTGGCATATTAATTTCAGAAGTTCAGACATAAAAGGACATAGAAAAACAAAACGATTTCTTTATGGCAAGTGGAGTCAGAGGGGTGATATTTCAGGATAAGAGATTCTGTGTTTTGATAACTATGATCTAAGATAAAGGAAAAGATAAACAATACAGAATACAGAGAGATTTTGCCAGGACAAAGGTCTTGGGAATGTGACCAAAGCACACATGATCAAATTCCACTGGCCTAGGAGAGAAGGCACTTTCTTTAAAAAAAAAAAAAAAAAAACTGGGGGGAAAAATGTTTGTTGATGCTATTTGGTTTGTTGGTTTTACAGTGGAAAGTTAGGAGAGATCCCATGTAACGGTGTTTCTTTCCTCAAGACAGACCCATGGATTGAGGTAAAACCTTGGGGGAGGGATGGGGAGTTTGAGGAACAATGAAATGGTGTGTGTGGACCCTGGAAAAAGAAAGCTAAGTCAGACCAACCATCTGCAACGAATGCTCAAATCAAGCTATTGACACTAACCACCCAGGATTTGTCTTCAGTAGCATCCAGTTGAGTTTGGCTGAAATAAATTAGTTATAGCAGTTACTCCAGGGTCTGATGTTCAGGCTAGAGGTGAGGCTAAGAACCCATGGAATCAAAATATTTGTGAATTATTACAATCATAGATTGCAGACCATGCATTAGATTTGAGACAAAAAAGTAAAAGAGAATTGGGAGAGAGTGACTACAGTGATCAGAAGATTGAAGGTCTTGATACGTTCTCTCCTCAGTAACAAAACCTTAATTGTTCTTCAAGTCAAAGTCTGTTCAGCTCACTGGGGGACACTCTGGTAGAAAATCCAGAGCTTTCTTACCCAGGTGGCTTTGTAAAGTCTATATGGTACTTCAGTGTTTTCAGAGCATTTGTATTTCCTTCTGATTATATGAATTTACTATCCCTTAAGTCCTAACTCACATTTTGGGAACTATATTTGGAGATGAAAGTTGAGCATCCCTAACTGAAAAATCCAGAGTACTTCAAAATCCAACATGTTGAGTACCAATGGGATGCCACACCCTTCACATCATGAAACTTTGCTTCATGCACAAAATTACTAAAGACATTATGTAAATTTACTTACAGGCTATGTGTTGAAGGTTTATATAAGACATAAATAAATTTTGTGGTTACACTGAGTCCTATCCACATGATGTCTCACTCTCTATAAGAATATTCTAATAGTAGAAAAAAATTTGAAGCCCGAAACACTTCTCTGAAGCATTTTGGATGAGAGACACTCAACCTGTAGGGCTTTTTAAGAGGAAATCAAAATTTAATGAGGTAGTAAGGGTAGAGTAAGGGTGGAGCCCTAATCTGATGGGGAAGAGAGGTAGAACCCTAATCTGATGAGGAAGAGACTGAAAGAACACTTTCTCTCTGCCTTTCGCAGAAGAAATGTTTATACATGGGGTTCAGCAAAAGGCGATTATTTATCTACAAGTCATTAAGAGCAATCTCACCAGAACACAATATAACAATACTTTAATCTTGAATTCCTAGTCTCCAGGGCTAAATAAAAACAAAAGAAAAGAAAAAAAAATTCTCCTGTATAAACCATCCATTCTGTTGTATTCTATTTAGACAGTCCAACTAGACTAATACATTCCCTGGTTCTTTCATAGATAATGTTTCCTAATAAAATTCTGTATCCCAAACACTCACATCTGCATCTAGGGTTAGTGCCCTTTCTCTGTCGCTCACTTGACAATATTGTCATGCTGGAGTGGAGAGGTGTTATATTTCCTTAAGCATCTTTCACAGTCCAAATATGTGAAAGTATTTGGATGACCATTAGTTGACCTGTCCCCACTGGACTGGGAACTCCTTGATGGCCAGCAATGTGTCTTATGTATAAAGAACATGGCACACTGACAGGCACAGAATGACCACAGCCAACATTTTTTGGATGGTTAAATGACCTTGTCATCCTCTGTCATTTTCTTTTAGTAGCTTTTCTAGTTCATGCCCACCTCTAAACTTTTAAATTTGAGATCTGGGGTATATGGTCACTGACCATAGTCATATTCCACTCCATGGTGGCTTCATGATGCTCTAGGCAAGGTTACACTAGCTTTCCATGCTATATCTTTTTTTTGTTTTCTTGCTGTTCTAGTTTTACCTTGGTTTTCTAATTCCTAATATTCTGTCCTATTTTCACATCCCAACACTGCATTCAGCCCCTGGAACCAAAGGTTAGTGAGAACATTTTTAATTGGGGTGCCCAAGTTGTTCTTGTGTCCCTACTCCACACAAAGGTCAGGGATAACTTGGTACTTAGGTTTGGAATAGAGTTAAATCTCATAAATTAAGAACTGTGTACTACATATTACTGAGTTATGTGAAAGTTTGGCAATAAAGCCATTCTTCAGATTTATTTAAAGAATATGGTAGCAAAAGAGACCAGATAGGAAGACAATAGCCATAAGGAAAACAGAATCAATCATATTTTCTAACCTATGTTTTTATCAGCATGAAGAACAGAACTCCTCATGCCATCTATCTTGTTTCCAAGATAGGTGGGTAAGTCTATTGTTCTAACTGAAGTTCAAAGGAAATGCTTCCAGGATGTTTACACAACTTTAATCCCTCACTGACCACATGCCCATAAAACAGGATTAACTTTTCCCTGATTAACTTTTTTATTTTCCTCTGCACATGAGCATGTAGTTTCTTGTTCAGTTCCTACCAGAGTAAGCTTTATAACAATTTTGACAACATGCAGGACAAGATAAAGTTGTTTTTTTTTCTTTCTATAATACAGCTGTGAAAGTGTGTTGCTTCTACCTTGAGCAATAGAAAAAAAAATCTATCAATAGAAAGGATGTGGACATTTATTCCTTGTTGTTTACTTGCCCTTCACACTAATATAAAAAATACATACAATGAGCACGTATTTTCTGCCAATATTTCTGCACGTGGCATGAATTACAATGACACAAGTTCCTCCATGACACTCTCAGCCAGCTTCAGCCCTTTGCTTGATGTAAGCGAGTGTCCTTCTTAGTGAGGGCAGGAGGACAGCCGGGACGGACTAATTGTGTCAGGATTGCCAATGACTGGGAGCCTCCCATAACAGAGCCCTAAAACTTTGACTTTTCTATAATTTCAAGTTCCATTGTTTGATTATTTTTATATCCTAAGAGGTGATGTGGTTTGTTGTCAATTATTTGTTACTTTTCTAAAGATATTTTGGTGTCATTATGATTTTTTTCAGGAGGAAAAAAGAACAACAACAACAACAACAAAAATACTTTTACTGTGAAATTTTTCCTTCATGATTTTTACTACCCAAACAATAATTTCCTTGCCTTCAAGATGTTGCTGATAATAATAATGAATACAAAGGTGAAATAAGAGATAGAAAAGGAGGAAGAAAGAGACGGTAAGAAAGAAAGGAGATAAATCAGGAACAGTCAACCTCAGATTCATCTTATTACAAACTGTCTGCAACCTCTTAACTAAAAAAATGAAGTAGATTTTGGTTTGGGCTTGATGTTCAACTGTGAGTTCCTTTTCCTGATAAATTATTTATGCTTCATCCTTAAAGCAAACAAAGTAGAATATCCTTAAAGCAGAAGTATTGTTAATCTAATCATTCATAGGAGGCTGAAGTTCATGTGAAAGTATGGTTACTCACTGTGCTTACTTCCTAAGTTTACTTTACCACCTGCCACAGATGTTAAATACATTTGCTTAACAAGAGAATGAACTGAAATTGCATGGACTTCTGTGTTTAATGGATGTTGACTTGTTCTGACCATCAGAATTTGTTCACAGTCAAAACTTCTACAAACAAAATCAGTGGTGAAATGAAAGCAAGCTTTTTCATAATGCAGAGCCTTAGTTACTATCATTGTTTTGTGCTAATAAACTTGATAATATATTGCAGAATCAGTTTTTAGGTGGGAGCCATCAGAGATATAGAGGGAAGGGCCAGATGAAAATCAAGGGAAAGACATTCATGATGAGTTCAGTCTTTTACATGGAAAAACAATAAAGCCTTCTTGGAACTAAACAATTTCTGATTTATTTTTTGATATCAGAGGACAAATGTTTTTTGAGATCCTGGTTGGCAAGGGTCAGTCATTCTTGCCAATTGCACTCACTAGAAAAATGATGTTTTTTAGAATGTTATCCTGATTTTGACTTCTGAGTTCCTGTTAATATATTAATAAAAAACAAAAACAAAGCAAATAACAAAAAGATTGCAGGTGTAACCTGCTTACTGATCCTTCGACTATGCCACTCTGGGAGGATTAATTCTATTTTTTTAAGAGCATATTGAAGATATTTCGAAATTATGTCTACAACATTTTTGCCATTCATAATTTGATTCCATACAGAAACCTATCACCTCCTAAATATATCACCTTTGGCAGCCAAAAAGAGTTTGAGTTACTTCGTGTTAATATACATGTTATTCTGAGACACTAGAGCACTAATAATGAAATCTCCTCATTTATAGATGCACAGATTACATCAAATCCAACTCTGAAATTGTGTCACATCATCAAAACACAATTTTTCAATGATAGAAGCCCAACATGAGCCCATTTTCTAAATGATCAAATTAAATTGTATAGTCTTATCATTAATTCCTATGATTAACTTATAAACAGTAATAATGTTTTGCAATGGGAATTAATATGAGTAAATTATTGATGGGTTTTAAGTGCTTCCTCTTTTAGTATTCACACTGATCTGTAAAACAAAACTGCTTTCTATATATTCTTTACTTTTTAGTTAATTTATTTTTAAGTTTGAATGCAGGTATTTTGGTTTCAAATGTAGAAATTATTCTGCGTCATTGCAATGGTCCAAGTGAAAGTTTGAAAGGAAGGTAAAATAAAAGCTAATAGATGAAGTATTTAAAAAAGCATTAATTTTTTGGATCTAAATAGGGTTTGGAAACCAGTAGGTAATCCATATCTGTGGCACATATAAGGGCTGATTTTTTTAGTTGATGAGTAGGCCACCATACCTTGATATTTAGTCAAATACCAATCAAGGTTTCTCTAGAAGGTAATTTCCTGATGAATTCAACATTTAAATTACAGATCCTTGAATAATCATGGCTATATCAGGTTATTTTCTACCTACAGAAAATATCACAATTTGAGAATTTCTTAAGCCAATCTACCAAAATGGTAACTCAGTAACACAGTGGCCTTACTATGTGCTTTACCACGGTGATTGCTGGGCAGATTGGGAGCTACAGCTTGCTGCCACTGCCCCACATCCCAAGAGAGTATTCATTGTACCACATATCACTAGCCTGGGAAAAGATTAAAGTTCAATATTACAAGTACAAGTTCTATTGAATGGATATTGTTTTTACACCATTGTGAAGTCAAGAAGTATTAAATTTAATCCTTGTAAATCATAGACTGTGCACACTATGAATCAAGCAGATTACCCTCTTCTCTGTGGGTTACTTGTCTGTTTTACTGTAGGCCTTAAGAGAAAAAGACAAGTTCCCCAAGGAACAAAGAATTCTGCCTCCAGACTACATAAAGACTGAAGGATCAAAATCAACACTTTACTAGGTGTCCAGGTGCAACTCCAATATTTCATTAGGTCTCCAGCCTGCTGGCCTGCTCTAAAGACTTTGAACTCTATAATCGTATCAGTCAATTTCTCTGAGTTTCTTTCTCTTTCTCTTGTTGCTTTTGAGTTCAAAAGTGCTGACTAATACAGCATGATCTACACATTCAAGAAATGCACAATCTAGCAGGAGATAAACCTTGTGCAAAGATACAAGTGCCCACACATGCATACACACTTACCTGCAGTATTAGAGAGATAAGTGGTATGAACGTTTATGCATATAAAAAATGACATCACCAGAGACCTGAATTTGAGTGAGAATATCTTCTCTGATGTTGAATAAGACAGCACACCTGGGTGACTGGTAGTATGTATAACCCCCATCTTCTCACTGCCAACTGCAAAAATTGCAATATTTACTTGTGAGAAAGTGGCAGAAACATCATGAGAGACCAACATATTACACAGAGTTTATTTGCATGACAGATCAACTTGATGTTTTCCAATTGCTTGCAGAACATATCAGTAAAAAATAATAGCAGAAAATCATTGTTTTCTAACAATAGAATATACTTTCAACATTCATTTAAGAAAATAAACTCAAAGTGTACACAGAACACTGTATTTGTGTGGGGATGTTCTGACATTAAAGACTATTTCAATCTAGCTGGGAATTTAGAATGTACAGAATCTACTATAGTATTATGATACAATGACAGGTATTGTTTTTATGAAGAGTAAGACAGTGTTTCTGAAGAAGAACTGGAATCACAAACATATTCAATTTGGAGAACTGGCATTCAATTGCATAGAATTTCAAAATCTCTGTGCTCCTGCAACAACAACAAAAATGACTGGGAATCACTCTGATACCTTCTAGCTCATGGATTGTATTTCCTACACTTATTTTTCAGAATAGGTAATAAAGATTCTTAACAGAAAAGAAACACAGTCTTCCCTAACCTCAGCCTCAAAAGTCTGGAAGATTGAGAAAAAGTGGTTGTTATTCTGAGTAATCTGACAAAATAAAAGGAAAAAAAAAATTAACATGACAGGTTGACATTGTATCAATAAGGATGAGATTATTTTCTAAATTGGTAACATAACAAATTCTCAGGCTTTCACTTCAAAGGTCTTGTCCTCAGTCAGATTGGTTTCAATCTGGGTCAGTTTCATGGAAATGATTTGAATCATTTCTCCTCTAAGGGATACACTGTTTTCTACTTCAGCATGCTTAACAATATTTGAAAGTGACTTCTCCTTATTTGTAATCTCTAACTCTGGAATTCATTTATGATAAACTAAAATGTTGGAGCAAATAAAGGATTAGTCTTAGATTGCTGTCTTAAAAAAAAAAAAAAAACATTTAAACACGAGTGAGAAGTTAATCTGAGTGAGACAATAATTTGGCATGTGGATTATGGGGCATTGAAATGCTTCTAGTTTTGCTTATTTATTTTCATTTTTTTGTCTGTTTCTCCTGATTCTTCTCTGCTCTGCTTCTTCAACTGAGGATAATTTAGCAATGCACTACTTTATTTTAACACAGGAAAAAAATTGCATTCTTTTAAAATACAATCTCCAGAAATAAATTCATTTGTATGCTGCTATTGATTGAATGTTTGTGTCTTCTCCAAATTCTTATTTAAAGCCCTATCTCCAATGCAATGGCATTTGGAGATGAGGGTGTTAGGAGGTTATTTTGGTTTAGATGAAGTCATAAGTGGAGCTGATAGAGGGATTATTGTCCTTTTCAGGAGATGAAGGGATTAGAGCTGTCACTCTCCATGATGTGAGGATACAGCAAGAAGGTAACCATCTATGAACAAGGAGCAAGGAACCGGACAAGAAATCAAACCTGCTGACACTGTTATCTCAGACTTTCAACCTCTAGAACTGTGAGAAATAAACATTTCTTGTTTAAGCTACCCAGTCTCTGAGACTGCATGATTGCACATCTAAGTAAGATATATATCTACCATAAAAATATAGGTTAAAAAAGATGGTACAATGAATAAACGTTTAAATAAAATAAGAATATCTCAGTTTTGACCGGATCATTTCATAGGTGGGACAAATAATTTATCATGTGGGGCTTTGTTTTTTATCTGTCAATTAAGAAAAATAAGTTTTTCTTCACATATTTGTGATGAGGCCAATCTCATTTTTTGATTATTATTATTTTTTTATTAGTTGCTCAAGACAATACAATGATCTTGACATATCATACATTTGATTCAAATAGGGTATGAATTCTCATTTTTCCACATGTATAAATTGCAGGCTCACATTGGGTTATACATCCATGTGTATACATACAGCAATCCTAATAAGCTTATTTTGTGAAGAATGAAGAAGTACCCCAGCATCAAAAAAAAAGAAAGAAAGAAAGAAAGAAAGAAAAGAAAAAGTAATTGACTATAAGTGTATAATTTTATATGCAAAAATCACTTTGAATTTCATTATTATATATTATTTAATTAATATGCACTTCATGATGTATATACACTGTCAGAAGATATAGAAATATTTAGAAAGAAATAATTTCCTTTATTACATAAGTGAGTTGGAGTATAATTATGATTATGTTATACTCTGATTTGTGCATGATTATGTTAGAAAATAAATCATAAGTAACCAAATAATTGATTAATCACTTAATCATCTAAGGCAAATTAAATTCACCAAATCTAAGTAACATAGACCAAATCAAGATTTACATAAATAAAACTGAGAGTACATTGATTAAAACATTACCAGATGTTATTATAAGTTAACTATTCAGTATTTTGCCATATATAGTAACTGTGAAGTCAATAAATAATGATAAATTTGGTTAGCTAAGTGGCATTTTGGTTGATCATCAAATTCAATGTTTTTTTCTTAAATTTTTATTGTTTGAATGGGAAGGGTATGTATACCATAAGGCTAACCATTATCATACTTCAATCTGCTGAGAGCCATAGCCAAGTAGGAATGATGCATGGCATTTTTGGTTGAAAGGTGACTCCAGCAAGCCATTGAGATGATAATGATTATGTGAAGATGTGCATTCAATTGGAGATTAGACCCCTGCTGTCAGCCTTGGCCTGCTACTTTGGAGCTCTTCTGACTCCCGGAGAGTTCCCATTGGTTGGGGAAGTGCGGTAGGAAGGAATTCCGGAGGAGGGATTTCCTGTTGGTGTAGTGTGTCCCCCCGGAGAAGAATGTGTGCGTGGCATTTGCAGGAGTTTTGGAAATAAAGTTTGTTCCTGCTTGAGTGGCTTGTGATTTTGTGCCCGGCCAGACTGCCAAAGTATTGAAGAAAGAAGTATTGAGAAACTTAAGGATTAGGAACTGACTATTGTCTTAACTAATCAAATGTTAACATTTTCTCATTTCAAGTAAAATTTTCAATTAAAATCCCTTGATTTGGAATCCCCCCAGTAGGAATCACTAAGGTGTTTGCTCTAGGTTGTTATAGTGATGTATGTTTCTTCAATTCTTATCAAAACTGGTATATTTAGACTTCTCAATTTTTGCCAAACTCTTAACTTTGCCAAATGATGTGTATGGAATGACATCTTATTGATTGAATTTGCCCTTTGCAGATGCCACTAAGAATAAGTACTTTCAATGTGTTTATTAGTGAAATTCAATTTATAAATCTCTTTGGATTTGCATTGATATATATATATTTTTTAATTCAGAGAGTAACTGGTTGGAAAGAAACCTTTCACTATTGACTCTTTCTATACATGAATATGGTAAATTTGCCCATATAGTTGGCTCTTATTTTTAAGTCATTAAGTTCTATAATTTTCTCTGTAAAATATGTTGGTACTATTTTCTTGAATTTGTCCTAGTTATTTTTATAGGTTTTTACTTTATTTAATATTCAAAATTGTATTTTCTAATCTTTGTAGCTAGTATATAGAAAAGTATATTATGTTTATAGATAACTTTTATATGGCATTAGTCTGAAATCTCTTCTTTTACCAGATTTTCAATCCTTTATGCATGACTATAAAATTTCTAAAACTCTAAAAACCGAGGTTTTTAAAAAAATAAGTTTGGCATCAGATTTTATTATAAGGCCAAATCTGATCTGAACAGATGTGAGGCTATTTAAAGTCTTTATCTTAATTACTGTGAATATTCATAAGTTTCACTGAAAACAGTAATGTGTTTGATTGTGGGATGCTGCTCCCAATCTGCTGAGAATATTACATAATGTACAGTTATGCACCTTGTTGCCTTTCTAAAGCGCAATATTATTGAATTCTGAAACAACTGTGGACCTGTTTCAGTTAAAGGTCTTGGAGAGGTTTGTTTGTTTGTTTGTTTTTGTAGATCCTCTTGATATTTATTTATTTTAGAAAATATCATTGTATTTTTTTTTTCTATTCCCCATTTTTAAAGCACTATTTTTTATATAAAGGAGTACTAGAGTTTACTAAATGATCTTTTTCAATGTACTAAGACTTCTTTAAGCTTTTAATGATTTTATAGATTAGCTCATTTTAAGAAATAAAATAGTTCTTATTTGACCAACCCATCATGATTTATTATACTTTGTGTATAATTCCAGATTCAGTTGGCTAATACTTGCCTAAATGATTTTTTGATTATCATCTCAGTCTGGTTTTGCTATCAGTATTATAAGATTGACATAAAATGAATGAAGCAATCCCTCTTTTGCATATTCAAAAAGACTTTGTATAAACATAACATTATGAAGAAGAATTCATCTCAAAAATTATCTGATTGAAGTGACCATTATTTTACCTCTCTTTTAGTGGACATAAGTTTAACTTCTGACTCAGTCTTTTAGCAGTTCTCTCTTTGGAAAAAATTGATTTTTTTTAAAGAGAGAGAGAGAGAATATTTTAATATTTGTTTTTTAGTTTTCGGTGGACACAACATTTTTATTTTATTTTTATGTGGTGCTGAGGATCGAACCTAGTGCCCCATGCATGCCAGGCGAGCACACTACCGCTTGAGCCCCCCAGCCCTGAAAATTGATTTTTAAAGTTAACTTTTGTTAACTTACATCATCCTTCTAGGTTGGAATTAATTTCATCTGGATTACAATTTGGGGACATGAAATTATTCATGATATTCTCATATGTTTAGCATATAATTTACCTTTAGTCGTGCTTTTTCATTTTTAAAATTCTTGTTATGTTTTCAATATTTTGTCTTTAATGTACTCGCTATTTGTTTACATGCAAATCTTTTTCAGTTATCTTTTTTATTCCTTTATTTTTCTGACTCATTCATTAATTACTGTTCTTATTTCTATTACTTCCTGATTAATTTCTATGTAATTATTTTTTTTTCGAAAGATTGTTTCCCTCATGGTGTTTTAAAACAATATGACTTTTGAAAAATATTAACTTTAATGGTAGATTTTTAAATTGTCATTTTATTTTTGTCAATATGTAGCATACATATTTAGGTTATGTCATTAAATATATTCAAGTTTAGAATTGACTTTTTCCAAGTAAATATTGCATTTTAATGTTTTTCTAGATTAACTGATTTTAAGAAATGAAATAGTTCTTATTTGACCAACCCAGCATGATTTATTATACTTTGTGTATAATTCCAGATTCAGTTATAATATAACATCCTTTTATTAAAAAATATAACTTAAAAGTATGCTTAAGATGGTAATGATGCAACCTTGCAACTACTATGATTTTCTTTTCCTTTTTTGGGGTGGTGGGGAGTAGATATTGAAACCAGGGGTGTTCTACCACTGAGTCACATCCCCAGTCCTTTTGAATTTTCTATTTTGAGATACATTCTTACTGTGTTACTGAGACTGGCCATAAACTTGTGATCCTCTGTCCTCTACTCTTGCTTGGTTCCTAATGTTATAGGCATGCCCCACCATACCTGGCTTCCCAGTTTTCTTTCGAATTATATTTCTGTTTTATAACTTTTTGCATTCTAGTACCATCAACTACTATTGTCATTTTAAGAGAGCATATTCTACGCAATCTATAGGTAGATTTTACTTTTTTATCCAAAGTTCCATAGACTTTTCTTGTATTTGATTTTCTTGGCAGTGTTAAGAGATTTGGTTATTTATTTATTTATTTATTTGTTTGTTTTTAGAATATTTTCTAAATGTTCCAAGTGAAAATATTTTACCTTTTATAATATTTTCTAAATATCCTAGGTGAAATTAGTTTGATTTGTTACTCCTCAGACTGGTGATATCAGTTTGGGGAAAGAAAACCACACAGGTAAATTCATACTTATCACATCATAGCCATAGTAGTTATAGTAAAAATAACTTATTACTCTTGGGCTGGGGTTTTGGCTCAGTGGGATACTGCTCACCTAGCATACGTAAGACACTAAGTTAGATCCTCAGCGCCACATAAAAATGAGATAAAGGTATCTAAAAAATAATTATCTAAATAAAATAAATAACTAAAAATAAATATCTAAAAAAATACTTATTACTCTTGATGTTAACCTTGATCACCTGAATAAAGTTCCTCCACTGTGAAGTTACTCTTCCATCCCCCTTTCCATCTCATATTCTATGGAAGTCAGTCAAGCTGCAAAAACCACACTTGAGATGTAGGCAACTATGCTTCATCTTTTTGGGGTGAAATAATTGTTTTATAAATCTGCATAAAAGATCGGTCACTTTTCTTGCACCTACTTATTGACTCATTTATTCATTTTTAGCATATATTTTTTATGTATTTTTAATGCTTAATTTTTTCTCTATATATGACAGTGGAATGCATTACACTTATTACACATATAGAGCACATTTTTTATATCTCTGGTTGTATACACAGTGTAGTCACACCAATTCGTGTCTTCAAACATGTCCTTTGGATAATAATGATCATCGCATTTCACCATTATTTATAACCCCATCACCTTCCCTTCCCCTCTGCCCTATCTAGAGTTTGTCTGTTCCTCCCATGCTCCCGCTCCCTATCCCATTATAAATCAGCCTCCTTATATCAAAGAAAACATTTGGCATTTGGTTTTTTGGGATTGGCTAACTTCACTTAGCATTATCTTCTCTAACTCCATCCATTTACCTGCAAATGCCATGATTTTATTCTTTTTTATTGCTGAGTAATATGCCAATGGGTATATATGCCACAATTTTTTTTTTATTGATGGACACATACCTTTGTTTTATTTATTTATATTTTTATGTGGTGCTGAGGGTAGAACCCAGTGCCTCACACCTGTGAGGCAGGCATGCTAACAGTGCCCTACAATCCCATCCTCAGTATAAATTTTTTAAATATTTATTTTATATTTGGAATTAGACTACAACACATTTTTATTTATTTTGCTGCTCAAGTTTTCCCTGATTTGGTCATTGGGAGTGTGCTTAGATGGATCCTTTGATATTCACCCTATGTGAAATTTTTGTTTTCAGTTGTTTGTTTTTAGCTATTTCTTAATTTTTGTCACTCCCAGGTATCCTGGGATCATTTTGTAGTTTTCTTCCCCAGTCCTGGAATCAGCTACTTCTGCAAATGTCTCAAATTCCTTTTTCATAGAATGGTATTAGAAGCCACCACAGCATGCTAGATATGCTCAGTGATATTGGGGTGTTCTTTGTTTCTATCCCCTCAGCTGACAGAATAGAGAAATACATGTCTGGGTACTAATCTGTGCATGTTCATATATCTATAAAAATTTCTATATGTAAATATTTATGACTATATGAGTTCATCTCAACCTGAGTTTATCATGATGTCCCCAACACTAATTCATTATCATATGGATCATTGTTTCCTCCTCTGCTTGCTTATTTGTAAATTTCATTTAAAAAATAAGAAATATTGTTATAAAAGTCTGCAATTTATTTTATTTTCAATTTTGCTATACATAGATAGCTGTGTTAAAATTGTGAACCAAAAACTCCTATGAGAAAGAACTTTATCAGTTAGATAACAGTGCTTACCTACAGTTTCTTTTTGCCTTTGATCTTTCATACCCTACTAAATTTCCAAAGTTACTTAATTCAGCAACTTTTCCCCCCACATTTTCACTGATGTTTTTTCATACATTTCTAGTACAGTTAGATTGTTTTTTTCTTATATTCTACAGCATATCCTGAAACATGCCCTCATAAATATACATTTTAAATAATTTTCATGCCTTAAGAATCATTCTTTTTGCTATGAATTTCTATGAACTTTGAAAATCCAGTTTCATGTATCTGTCATTAAAATATACAGAAGAGTTTCCCAGACCTAAAAAGTAGCATGTGCTTCATATACTCTGTCCTTACTTCCTATCCCTCATCTCCTGGTAGCTATTGATATCTTACTGGATCCACACTTTGCCCTTTATAAAACATCATACAAATAGAAAATCAGAAAGCCTCCTTTTTCAGAAAGCCTCCTTTCACTGAATGATAAGATTTATGCATGTCCTTTGGTGGTGTTGGCTTATTTCTTATATTGCTAAACAATGTCACATCATATTGTATGGATGTATCACAATTGCTCTATTCTTTCATCTAGTGAGGGACATTTTGTTTGCTTTCAGTTTTTTGGCAATTTTAAATAAAGACATAAACATTCATATTTAAGACATGCATTTCTAATATCAGTTGGGTGCTGAGAGCCATGGCCGAGTCTGTATGGCCTCTGGCATTTTGCCAACAGTATTGAAAGACAGGCGAGGCATTACTATCCGACTTGGTGGCTACTTTTGAGTTCTCGAACTACTTTGGAGTTCTCCTGGGGATTCCCAGGGATTCCCTGAGAGTTCCCATTGGTTGGGGAAGTGCAGGAGGAGGGATTTCCGGGAGAGATATTTCCGGCTGCCGGTTCCTGGAGGAGCCACGTGGTGTTCGGGAGAATTCCCCAGGAGCCTGTGTGAAGTGTTTTCTTGCAGTTCAAAAATAAAGTTTGTTCCTGCTTCAGTGGCTCATGATTTGTGCCCAGCCAGACTGCGGCAGTTGGGTACATACAAAACAGCATAACTGGTGGATCACATGTTAGGAAAACATTGTATTTTGTTTTGTAAGAAACTGCAAGCTGCCTCCCACAGAGGCTCTGCATTCTCTATTCCCACCACCAGTGTTGATATTCTGTTGTTGGGTACTGCCTTTTGTTAGATATCAGACACTCTAATATGCACATACATAGTTCCTGTTGCTCTCACTGATAATCTTCCAAGAACAAGTGATTCTCTCTTCATATGCTTATTTGGCATCTGTGTACCTTTGTTTTCATCAAATATCTATTCATATTTTTACCTCTTTTTAAATTGGACTTTTTCTATTGTTGAGTTTTAAACTTTATTTATTTTTTATTCTAACATTTTGTACACCAATCTTTCATCACATAGGCATTCTGAAAATATTTCCTCTCAATCTGTAGCTTCTTTTCATTCTCCTATATTGTGAAGGAGAAGTTTATAATTTCATTGAAATCCAATTTTTTTCTTTGTGTTCTTGATCTTGTTTCCACCACATAACTGAAGCACCTATAAATTTTATTCTATAGTTTATTCTTCAAGTTTTAACATTTTTGCCTTTTAGTTTTTTTGTTTTTTTTAATTCTTTAAATTTTAAAAATATTTTTAAAATGTTGGCCTTTTAGGTTAAGTCTATAATTCAATTTGAGTTGTTTTTTATGAGAGAGATTGGCTCTGTATCCTGGGTTTTTTGTTGTTGTTTTTTGCTTTGCAGCTAGATAGCCAGTTGTTCTATCACCAATTATTTTAATAATTCTCATGTCTTCAGTTGGATTGACTTTCCTCCTTTGTTGACTGGGTTGCATAGATTTGTAACTAGGCACTGTTCTATTTCATTGATCTACTTATTTTGCCAATAACATGCTGGCTGGTTATTGAAATTTTATTCTAAGTGTTGAAATTGGGCAATGTGAGTCCTCCAACTTTATTCTTTGACATCTTTCTGGCTCTTCTAGGACTCTTGTCTTCATGAAATTTAAGATCAGTTTGTCAAGAAATATTTACTGAGATTTGGAGGGATTTCATTGAATCTATAGATCAATTTGAGAATAATTTACATATTAAAAATATTGACTCTTCTAATCCAAGACATGGAATCTGTTTGCATTTACTTAGCTTTTCCTTGATTTCTTTCAATAAGATTTCTATTTATTCACTTATTTAGTTAGATTTATAAATAAATGTTTCATCTGGGATGGGATTATTCTAAATGTTATTATTTTATTTCAGTTCTGATGGTTCATTATTCATATCTAAAAAAAATGACTTATAATTTTATCTTAGATGGCTTTGCTGTAATTGCTTATCAGTCCTAGGATGTTGTGCACATGTGTGTCCATGTGTATGAGTATTCTTTAGAGCATTCTACATATGCAATCATGCAGTCTTTGAAAAAGAACAGTTTTCTGTTACTCCTATTCTAATCTGTAGGTCTTTTACTCTCTTTCTGATTTTATTGCACTGGCTAGGTCTTGTAAGATAAACTCTTCTCCTGTCATGGCCATAGCCATGAAGGGAATTATCACTATAAAATCTTGTGGAGTTCAGAAGGTAAAACCTACAAAAGCGTATGGGTGTGGAGGTGCATACCTGTAATCCCAGTGGCTTTGGAAGCTGAGACAGGAGGATCACAAATTCAAAGCCAGCCCCAGAAATTTAAAGAGGCCCTAAATATTTTAGTGAGACCCAATCTCAAAATAAAATGTAAAAAAGGTTCGGGATATAGTTTGATGGTGTAGTGGCCCTGGGATCAATCCTCAGTATCAAAAAGGAAAAACAACAACAACCAAAAAAAAAAAAACTCTACAAAAATGGTCAGGTTCTTTTAAGATGTATGATACTGCGAGTTTCTCATTACTGTACTCCCATTCCCTCTTGAAGCAGTTTGAAAAAAATTGTCATTTCAGTTGTAATTCCTGCTGTATTTAGCCTCAGGAGCTTTTGTTCCACATAGGCAGATCCTGGATGCATCTTTATGCATTGACCTTCCCCTCCAGCTGTTAGTGGTATTGGGATGTGCACCCTCAATCTTCTGATGAATCCATGATTGATTTTTGATTTGTTCATCTTATTTTAAGTACATAAATGGTGACTTTCAAGCTCTTTCTATGACATTAGAAGTCTTTTTTTCTTATATAGACACATTTCTTTGTTCACTAAAACCTTCTTAATATCTGATTTTTGTCCTACTGGTATAGTTTTATTCTTTTAAGTTTATTATGAATTTATTATCTTAATAATAGATTTTAGCTGTACTCCCTCAGTCTAACTTTCTGTAATCGACCCTTATTTCATCAACCTTGCCAACCTTTCTCTGATTTTTGGATCCCATTTACAGTTGAGGAATCTTGAAGAGATGTAAGAAACTTGAGGAAAATTCTCTAGACCACACAGCATACTAATGTCAAAATCTGGAATAACTTTCCCAAATTCCTGGGAATTCTATCTCTACCTTAAACATTGTATTCCTGTTTTCATTTTATATGAGAGATGCACGTATGTATGTATGCTGATATCGTATAAATCATATATCTAACATGTATCTTTCTTATAACCTTTTACTTTTATGAATAATAAAAAGAAAACTTGAATAATGTTCATCTCCCTTGCACTCATCTTTGAGTAATTGAAAATATGCTTTCCAAATGTACATGTGTATGAATATCTTTATTGTATAAAATCCACGTAAGCACAATTACCACAGGTCTTTTGTTGGACTTATGGTTTTCTGATGTATACTTGATTTATTTAGTTATCTCAAGGGACAGCATTTGGAATAAAATTTGTCTTTTCAAGAGATGCAAGTGAAACTGTGTTCTTTGATAGGACTTTGACTGAAAAGCCTTTATGACAAACCTCCTATTAGAATCCAATTATGCTAAACTGTGAAATGTTGAAAGCACTTCATCACAATGTACAGTTCATTTTCCCTCAGCCTAAATGCAATCCAATATTTGCCTCACCTTGAGTCTTTTGTAATGGGTACCCAGAGGAACTGTTTTAAGGAACAGGCAAGACTCAAATGTATTCGCAGCTCTTTAAAAATCAAGTCCCAACCTCCTTAATAGGCACTCTGACAAAGTACAGTATATGTTCCCTGGGTAATCAATCAGGCTCTCACAGAACCCATAAAGGAGCTTGCAGGGCTGGAGAGTGAGTGGTTCCTTATGAACGGCCCCATTGTTCTCACAATTAAGGCCAAAGAGGCCCCTGCGGAAGAGGTTTTGGGTATATCTGAGTGTGGGCTGTGGGAGGAAGGAGTTTTGGAAACATAAACCATAGCTGTCCTTCTAAATCCTAAGAGACCCCCCTGGCAATGCAAAAGATGTTAATGTTTGATAAAAGCAAAACAAACAAGCACATTTAAAATTGCTGCTGTTACACCATGCTGCTTCAATATGTTGCTAGTTGGGAGATTGTAAACTCACCCACTTCACCTTTTGGACTGCATCCAAGCAAGCTATCACAAAACATAAACAGCTGGATTCTTTTATCTGATAGATATAATTAGAATTGAAGTGGGTTTTTAAAAACACTATTTCAAATCAGGACTGGTGGGTTTTATGATTTTCATTGTGTTCTCAAAGAAAATACACTTTTAAGGTTTGATGTTGTCTCTTTCCATTAATGGAATTTAATTTTCACATTTTTTTTTATCATACTCAGGGCAAAAAGACAGGTGCATAGATTCAAAGAGTTTTATTGGACTTAATCATAGATATCTGTAGTTGCATTAAGGAACATACAATTTGACATTAGTTACATTTAGAGAGGAAGTAAGGAAAATGGAATTTGAGTGGCTATTTAATGTATTTTGTAGTTTGCGGATTAAATTTCCTCAAAAAAATATAATGTAATGCTTATAAAGTTAATGGAAAATAAAGTAAAAAATGCTGCACATAGGATGGTGTCTTTTCTAGATTCTGTCCAGAAATTATATTATAAATATAGCTGTCAAGGACGTTACATTTTCCAATAGGATAATATTAGATTTGTGATTTCTAGTCACTGATGAGGATGTTATCATCTAAGGCAGCTATCTGAATATATCCCTGTTACTTAGCAGTTACAGTACTTGAGGTTTGTTTGACCTACTCCACAGTTATTCATTCATTTAAGTATTTATTAAGTGGCCATTCAATTAGTGGGCATTGATGCAAATAATGAGCATAACATTTACCATAAACTAAAAAGCAAAGAAAACTTAATCTAGCTAGAAATTTCTGAGAAAATGTTGAAGTTTGATTCTATCAGAGTCCAGTGTGTTGTGGAAGAAAATTTATAAAATCAAGGAGAAATAACATTATGTGCAATATCATACATATTAGAAGACAATATTAGGAATGACTGAGAGAGATTAAGGTAAGAGTTGATATGGGCAAAGATTCATAAAGTCACAAAAGTTAATGAGTGATTCATTTATTCACTCCTTAGAATGCATTTACTAAGTTTCTAACTATGCACTGAGTATTTTATTATGTTCTAGATGTTTTTGATGAGTAAGACTGTGGCTATTCAATTTTGGAAGCTTGTAATCTATGTTGAAGGATACTCCTATCTTAAAAATGCATTGAGATAAATATTACAAAAATTTTATGGAAACTGGCTCAAGGAAGTGTGGCACAAAGAAGAAAATGTTTTAATTTGCCCAGGAGAATCAATAAGGTTTTCAAAACAGATCTGACACTTGAGTGGCACTTGACAAGAAAGTGTAGTTTGCTAGGTAGCTTGCCATGACTGGGCACTTGTGGAGTGACTCTGACTGAATTAGCATCACCATAAGGGTAAATGGAAGTAAGGACATATGGAAGGGATGAGTTCCTGTATGCATTGTCAATGGAGGAAATAGCATACAAAGCATCCACTATGTTTTTTCTGTAATTAGATTTTTAGTCTAAGTAATGAGACTTAGTATATAAACTTGTATTAAAACTGTCCTTAAAATCTATTTTTCATTCAGTTTCTCTCCAGTGGAGAAAGAATAATATGGGGACACTAAGAGGTAGTATAAAATAGATATGAGATGAAAATGAAAGTTCAAATTACTGCTAACCCAGCCACTTGTCAATCAATTTTTTTTAAATTTCATTGTCAGCTAGCGTTTGTAAACCACAGTCGTAAACTCAATTAGTTGTAAAACAAATGAAACATATATATATATATATGTTTATATATATATATATATATACACACACACACACACACACACACATACATATATATGATTTATACCTGGCATATTATGTATGATGGAAGTTATGCTGCAGCAAAAAGAAATCAGTCTAAGCATTAAATATTATCAATTAATTAAATTAGTTAAACACTAGAATTTTATTCCACAGGACCTAGCATTTTAATTTGAATTTCATATTGATTTTAGAGTGAGGGTCACAAACTGGCAGAGATGTAGACATAAAAGATATGGATCATATTTTAAATAACAAACAACCAAAATTTAGTCATTAAGAATAATAATAATTTTTAAAATTGATTCTTTAACATAGCTCTATGCCCCTTCTGGTTTCATTAAGATTATTGGTGAGGATACATTTTGCTGGCCAAGAGAGAGTAAGCACTGGCTGTCAGTAAGGGTGTCTTGCTTCTCTTCATTCATTATAGTCTTTCCACATGGCTAGCTGGGCTTCTTCTGAAAACATGAAGATCTCACAGTGGTAATATGAAGGGACCACATGCATTGCAAAAGCATGAAAAGAGAACTACAAGAGTTATTAAAGATGAGATTTTGGAGCCTCACAGCCTTATTCTTTCTTCATTCTAAAGGTTGAAGTTCATGAAGACAGGCCAAATTCAGATTCAGAAGAAAGCACTTTTGATTTGTGAGGATGGTCAAATCTCATTGTGAAAGGCATCTAGGACATGAGGAAATTTAAATAATATGTAAGTAAATTTAAGCACTGTATGTATTCTATAGTTTTCTGATCTCTTCCATACTTTCTTCTCTTATAACAAGAATCTTCTATTGTCTGTCCTCAAAAGTACTAGATTTTTACCTCTACTTTAGAGCATCCTAACTTACTTGTTAGGATTCAAGGAAATGGAAATGGTGTAATAATATATCATCTATGAACTATTTATTTTAAGCAATTTAAAGAAAAATTATCTCTGTTTTCACCAGGAAGAGCCTGATTCAATAATACTAAAAAACTTTGACTAAAGAAAAATGATTTTAGAAAATGGAATATTTCTTACAAAGTTCAATTTGTCTAGTTAATATTACCTCTGAAAACTTATGTCCCCAGAAACATTTGAATACAGGCAAGCAGGCTTGAAAATATAGACAGTTTATAGAACAAAGATAAAAAGAACAGCAAAGAATTCAGCAGCAAAGGTGAGAATCCAACAAAGCCTCCATGACTTTGTAAAATACTATGCAGCATCTAGAGCAGCAAGTGAGAATAAGATGAGAGAGAGGCTGGTGGTCACATGAATTATGCAGTTGTCTCATAATTAAAGTTGCATGGATGGGCTACAGAGACCACAAAAAAGATTTTTTTCCTACATAAACTCATGGTTTATAAACACAAATTTGATTCACTTCCGTGTTTTTCTATTCAAAATGATATTATTCTATTTTGTCTGTTTTTACGACGAGTTAAATTAAGCTTGAAATTCTATGAGAGAAATCTGGCTCAGAAGTGTTTTGTAAATATTATGACAAAAAGTCTGTAGAAAAATTGCTGCAGTCATGTTTGTAAAAAAACAATATTTAAATGTTTTTCTAGCAGTAGGTAACTGGCTCGGTGAAGAGGTTGACTTTGAATTTAGTATATATTATATATAGTAAATATATATTATATATACATTTATATATAATGTATTATGTGTAATTTTGAAGCCATCAGTTTATTAGTGCGACAAGATTTCTATTAAAGATGCTTGGCAATATCATGACTTTTGATTTATAAAACTCTAGAGGGACATATATTTGTCCTTTTGAGGAGATCATTTCTAAGACTACATGGCAAGCGTCCTGTGGTTTAGTATAATCCAACAAAGTTGTCTGTGTACACATTTTATAACAAATAGACTTTACATATAATCTCCATTGTAAATATCAATTTATAAGAGGATGATGATACATTGAGATTTTAAATTTTAATCATATTTATCTCCTGACTTTCTGTTATTAAACATGTGGAAAAACCCAAGGAGAGCCTGAGGGATTCAGCATTCTGCAGTTTTGAAATCAAATCATCAGATGCTTCTTCTCCTAGTATGACTCAATAAAATAGTGCCCTCAAAACTGATTGTGAATTTCAGTCTGTCATAAAATTTCAACTTTGAAACAAACTTAGTGTTCATCAGTTTTAATATTACTTTTAGTCTAAAAACTCCATAATGTTATTGGCTCTTAATTTTTTTCAGATGACTGTAACGACATTACTTGTCCTTTACATAAAAATATCCTTTAATAAGAGTCATGCACCTTAATATAAAATCTATAAACACATTAAATAAAAGCAAAGGCATCTTTTACTCCTGATCAATCCATTTTTTTAAATCGGTTCTCGGTTGTTCTTCCTGAGCATGTGACCAAAGCAATTTAAGATTTAGTTCTCAAATAAATTTAGGATTTAGTTCTCTGTAATTGCTGTTCTGAAATTGTAATTTTATCTTGGAGTTGGTGTTTTGAATGCAAAGTTCATGGATAATGGAGCATGTGCCAGAGGCTTGGGCTACATGTGGCCTGCCTTCCTGTCACTTCAGGAACAGGGTCTCAGCCTCTCTCTCCGCTAGCTGCCTGGTGCCTCTGCCACCCTCACTCTGGAATGAGGACGGGCTGGAACCCAGAGCAAGACTCAAATGTGCCTTTGTCCCAGACTGTGTCTCCGTCCTGGGTTCAGGGAAAGGAAGGGAAGGTAGGAGACTAGTACCTTCCAGGAGACACTCTGGGCAGGGCCAGCTTCAGCTGTCCCTTCTGGGCTGGCAGCTGAAAGAAAGATCAAGGCTTGTCGTCGGGGAAAATGCCAGTTTATTGAGGAACAGCTCTGCATATTTATAGAGCCATGGGTGGTTTGACAGTTATGACAGTTTAATGGTTGAATGGTTTGACAGTTGGCATGGGGCTTTCTGATTAATGCGTAAGGATCATGTGAGCCAGCAGGGCTAGTCTGATTGGTGGATAAGGATCATGTGATCCAGCAGAGCTAGTCTGATTGGTGGGTATGGATCATGTGAGCCAGCAGGGCTCACCATTGGATGGCTCTTCTTGGGGGATGGGGAAGTTAGTCTTTGGAGCCGGGGCGACTCCCAACAGCAGCAGAGATGACTTGACGCACGACTTGCTTGATGCGGATCTTGCCACCACCATGGTTCCAGGTACCCAGTGAGGGTTTGTGCAGATGCCCAGAGACAGTAGCAAGAGTGATAGCCTCAGAAGCTCACTCAGCACCCACTAGGGCTAAAGAACAAGGGTGTGCAGGGTTCAGATCTCAACCAGGTTCTTTGACTTATTGTTTATAAAATGAGAGCCAGATGTTTCATCTAAATAGTGGAATAAATCACAGTACATATCTTGTAAAGTTACTGTGAAAATCAAGTAAATGGATCCTGTTATTTATAACTGTGCAACTGAAGAAACAGAAGTTGTCACTATTATTTTATCATTTAGAAATAAAGCCTGGGCCCTATTATCATGTTCTATAATCTTTTCATTTTATTCAATTAAGCAAAGATGTCAAAATGTTGTCCTACTTTTGACTCATTTATTTTTAAGATATTATGAATATGTACTTGGAAACATGAGGCATGATCTTCATATGAATTTCTTAACTCTTATGAGAGTGCTTAGCAAGTCGGAGACCCTTTCCCCTTCTTCAGCAGTATTAATAAATACTCTGCTGCCTAGAAGGATATATTCTGGCAATCACTTTTGCTTTCATAAAGCAATGTTTGTTGAGCAACATTAACTTATGTCATTACAGTTGTGAATCAATTGCCAGAGTCTATCCTTATCAGAAGAAAATTATTTTATTTGGTATTAATTATTATTTGCCTTTTGCCTATATTAGGAGAGCCCAGGATAGGCTGCAGTAATAAACATACCTCAGATTCTCAAAGGCTTATCACAGTGAAGATTTTTTTCTTGTTCCTTTCACTGTTTGATCTCTTCTCCAGGATTGGCTTGTGTTTCTGGAATGGTCTCCTCTGCATTGTTTAGAGGAAGATTTGGAGGATTATTCAATGTATTTCTCAAAACAAGGCAAGCCCAAATCCATCTGTATCATTTGGGCCACAGTCTCGTTACCTGCATTCGGTTAAATGGACCAACCTCACCGAATGCATGGGAAGCTGCTGAGTTAACTTGGCTGTGTGCTTAGGAAGAAGAGAATGGAAGAATTCAGAACTGTGTCTCTGCCCTCTTTGTCAAAATGCCACATTTGACATGTTTACAATTTCTTATGTTAAGCGGTGAGGTATAGGCTCCAATTACTCACCTTCTGTAAACTAATGAGAGTTCCTCTGTTGCCAAATAAACTTACCACCCCTATATGGATTTTGGATTACCCTGCGTTTGTCATAAATGGCAGTTGTGCAACTCTTCTCATTATGTGATCTAACCAAAGAAAGAGATTGAATCTGGAGCTGGCTAGTTTTGCTATGAAAAGCAGTTTTAACAGATCATGGGAAGAGATGTATCTCTTTAGTCTCCTTGGAGTCTAAAAATGCACCCTCAGCCCACAGAAATGTCCCATTGTACTCAGATGTGTCATGAACAACACTCGGCCAGGTAAATTGTGGGGAGCATAGAGAGGTGAAATATATCAATAAGAAGTTTCTTGTCTCCGCTATGAAAAACTGGCTACATTTTATATGATTATCTCTCATTTGAATTTTCACACTTAAATAAATTAGTAATAAAACTAATTTCTGTTTTTGTAAAAGTCAAATATGCAAATATAAAGTATGTAGATTACAAAAGATTCCCCTTGTCATTATCCCCATCCCTAGAGATAGGTAGACATTGATAATATTATTGGTAGACAAGAAGTTTATTCTATTAACGATAGATGGGGTTTAGCAATTTTCTAGTAAAAAGTTTATCCCAAGCATCTACTATCAATGCACATTTATTTTAGTCCTTCAAAAAATATCTTAAAATTCTACTGTATTGATGCATTGTGATTTATTAAACCAATTTGCTATTGATCAACTTTTGCTTCCAGGTTTTTGCCATCACAAAAACGCTTCAGTGAATACAATTTTATATACATCTTTGGGATATTAGACCATAGTATATGAAGAATGAATCCTTTGAAGTGGAACTTTTCTTGGCGAAAGAGAATGTACTTTTTCCATTTTTGACATATACTCCCCAAGCACACCCATAATTTCAGATTCTGCCAAATTAATTTTACTGGTGTCTCATGCCAGTGATTCTGCCTTCAGTGTGCTTGTGTAGGCAGCCAGCTGTGGGTTGAAGAGTTTGCTGAGTCAATTCATATAAATTTGGATCCAAGGTTAGTATAGGATACCTGACATCAAAAGACCAGAAACATTTT
The DNA here is from genome assembly GCF_021218885.2 of Marmota monax. Lineage (NCBI taxonomy): Eukaryota > Metazoa > Chordata > Mammalia > Rodentia > Sciuridae > Marmota > Marmota monax. The sequence continues at coordinate 11,187,375 of NW_026695241.1, forward strand.
TATAATTTAAATGAAGGAACGCAAAGACCTCAGGGGTGATGAATGTGAAGTTGATCTATCCCACATACTCTGTCCACTGGGCTCTGAATCATATTGCTCACAGTACTTTCTTTTCTTTCTCCTTGTCATAAGCAGTTGTCAAAGAAGCCCTTGCCACATTAAATGGGCAATGAACTCTTTTGACAGACATTTTAGGGATAAATGATGGTGGGAAAAAAGCAAATCAATGGCAAATTCAATAGGTTTAAGAAGAATGAAGAACTCCGTGACTGAGCAGGGATAACTAAGTTACGTATAAAGTGGATGTGAGCACTTATTGTCACCAGGAGAAGGGCACAATCATCTTGATTCAGGAAATAGCCAGGCATGAGAAGGTTTCTGGCACTTCCATATGGACTACAGACTCATCAATGACAAGAAAGAAAAAGAAAAAAATTACATTAAGTAGTGCTATATATTAATAATTTATGGTTTTTGTAATGAGAAAGTGTGAAGGCTTGGGAGGAAGTCCTCTGATTCAAATTAGCTTTCTACTTACTTCTTTAATCCAGGTAGTTTGTAGAGGTGAGTTAATTTATTGTCCTAGAACCTTAAATAACAAGGATTCTGAAAGCAGTTGTGAAAGCAATATATAGTCTTATAAGAAAATTTCATGAAACTCTCTGTGTCTGTTTCTTTTGGGGGGGGTCGAAGGTTGTACCAGGGATTCAATACAGGGTCATTTAACTACTGAACCACATCCCTAGCTAGTTTTTATATTTTGTTTTGAGACATGGTCTCGCTGAGTTGCTTAGGGCTTCACGAAGTTGCTGAGGCTGGCTTTGAACTCATGATCTTCTGGCCTCAGCCTCCCAAGCCACTGGGATTACAGGCATGTGCCACTACACCCAGATCTTATGTCTTTTTCTGATATGACTTAGAATTTTTAAATCTCAGTGCCTGTTCTTTGAATTGTTAGAAATATATATTCAATGGTAAGATGACTTTATTCAGGACCATAGTGATAGGTACACTATAAGAAGACATTCAAGTAAGGAGAGAGATGGTGTTCTACTCTGAATACAGCATAGGAAAAGGAGAATTCATACCCATGGGACCATGTGGGGCTCAGTGGTCAGAAAATTCCTCTGGGTAAAGGTGAATCTGGTTAAACCAACCTAATATGATTCATGCTAAAGACAGGCTAGATGATCCGACATCACTTGGGGGACAGTGGAGAATAAGGAACTGGATCAGATGTTGAGGATGATCAGAACTCGGGGCAGGGGGGAATCTTACTAAATTATCTTAGCAAGGACTGCACAACTGGTTCACATGGAAGTGAAGATGAGCACAGGAGGTGGCTCAGGAGACTAAGGCTTTGCCCAACAAAGAATAGTCATCAGAAGAAAAAGAAAGAAACCAACTGCCGATGACCATAAGATGACGGTGACAATAAGATTGTAGTACAATGGTAGTCTGACTTTGTCAGTTTTGGTGTATAATGAAGTGCTAATTATAAATGAACCTTTGCCCATGTTCACCTGACTTAGGATACTTCTTCTCTTTCTAAGTATTGTAAATTGTTGATATTGGTTCATATGGGCTAAGAGTCACTCATAAAACTTAGGAAACAGTTTGCCTGCATCTTAATTAGGTCAACAATATTTCTAAAATATCTGAAGGAATCAGAACCACCACAGTAGGCTTGTTTCTCAAAATTGCTAATGCAAGACTGTTGGATTCCCAAGAATGATGTTGGAGCACTGTGGATTTGACCCGTTACTGCATTCAGATGCAGGCAATGTTTCTGTTGTAATTCACTGTCATTTTAAAAATTTTTTAAAAAATTTTTGTTGTAGTTGGACACAATACTTATCATTTATTAATTTATTTGTACATGGTGCTGAGGATGGAACCCAGGACCTCACACGAGCTAGGTGACCACTCTACCACTAAGCCATAACCCCATCCCCTATAATTCATGGTTTTATCAACAATTTTTACATCATAATTTATTTGGAATGTGGGTGTTTATGTTATTTTTTCTGAATACTTTTGGGATTCTATTATTCTCAGACTCTTAGAGGCAGATTTCTGTTATAGTTGATGCAGAAGTACATGGTTTGTTCTTGACCAAGATATTGGTATTGAAGATATTGATCATGATATTGGTAATTTCCTTTTTCTTTTCATATTTTTATCAGTTTTAGTATTTAGTACAGAATTATTTTGGAAAGTTATCTCCTCTTCTTGTGAAATATTGATGTTCATTTTCTTTTGAGTACTTTTTGAAATTTACCCTTGAATCCTTTTGTCCTGTGTTTTTCCATGTGGGAGAGTTATTTTCATGTGAGGGACAAATTACTAATTTGATCTCTTTATTTACTATGGGTTTAATCAGCTTTTCTATTTCATCTTGAGTAAGTTTTAGTAATTTATGTCTTTCTAATTAGAAAGTTTAAGTTTTTTTTTTTTTTGTCTTCTAGGTTTTTGGCATCCAGGTATGTGTTAGCTTTTTGATATTATAATAAAACCCATGTGATTATGAAACTTAAAAGAAGGAAAGTAATTATATATCTGGGACATATGGTTGTTTAATTTATGCAAAAGAACTGCAATCAACACACTATGGTGAAATGCAGGGCCATAAACACACTTATGTGTCATGTAGGCAAGTTATGGAGCCTGCATAGGTGCAATCAACATACAAGTGGATAAAGAAAATGTGGAATATATAAGCAGTGAATTTTCAGTCATAAAGAAGAATGAAGTCATAGTATTTTGTGGTTAATAGATGGAACTGGTAAACATCATGATAAATGAAATAAATTTGACATAGAAAGGGAAGGATGTGATGTTTTCTTTCCTATATGAAAGCTAAGGAGAGAAAAGAAAAAAGGAATTTAAAAAGGGAGATTATGTCCATGTATGAATATACAATGATGAATTTTATTTATATATTATTATAATTAAATAACTAAAATAATAATAATAATAGAAATAGTAATAAAAGGGAGATCAATAGAGCAAGCAGATTAGGGATAGGGAGGAGAGGAGAGAAAGGGAAGGGCCTTAGGAATGAGATTGATCAAATTATGTTATATGCATGTATGATATAACACAATGATTCCTCCTATTATGTATAATTATAATGCACCAATAAAAGAACTATAATAAAACAGGAAAAAAAAGGTTATTTGTGCTCATGCTCTCAAAGATGGTCCATGGTTAGTTGGTCTTGTGGTGATGAAGCACATCATGATGGGCAATATGTGTCAGAGCAAATCTGCTCACCTCATGGACGAGAAAGAGAAAGGAAGATAGGGAGGTCCCACAGTCTCCTTCTAGGGCTCACCTAAATGTCCTAAGACTTTCCACCTCTTTAAGTTTCAACCATTGCCCAAAAGTGCCAAGCTGAGGACAAAGACTCTATGTAGCACAAAGACCTTCTGGGCACCCTCTGGATCCAAAGTACAGCACAGGTGTTAACGGTGCTCTTTATGTCACTGAGATCTGTAAAGCTTCCACTTTCATCCCTTATTTTAGTGATCTGAGTCTTTTCTTTTTTCTCAGTCTGACTTGCTAAAGGCAGTCAGTTTTGTTGATTTTCCCAAAGGACCAAACATTGGCTCATTAATTTAAACTATTGCTTTTATATTTTCTCTTTCATTAATTCTATCCTGGTTTTTATTATTTTCCTCTTCCAGCTTGCTTTGGACTTTATTTTCCCCTCTGTCTCTCTCTTGTTAAGTTATTGACCTGAGACATTTATTTTATTTTTTCTTAATGTTTACAGCTAAATATTTCTATCTAAGCACTACTTTAGAAAGAGCTCATAAGTTTTACATGTTGTTTTGTAAGGTAGCTTACTTAGTCATGAACAGGTGGTTAGAGGGAAAGGACAATGAAGGACAGACATCAGGCCAATACACCAATAAAAAATCAGAAGTTGTAAAAATGAAGCAGCAGGGAATCTTATATAAACTGGCAAGGGTTTGGGCATGAAATCTGGAATGCCTAACCTTCCTCAATTTTTTAGGGAATTATAATTTCTTGGGGAAATTATTACTTAAAATCCTGGGGACCCTAAATGAAATAATAAGCATAATGGAAGTGGGGTCTGTTACATCACAACCGTCCCCCACAACAACTACAGGTAATTATAACTTCTCCAGGGGCACTATGGTTTCCAGCAAAATGCCATTCATATCTCTTTCAACCAACCCTCCCTTATTATTATTACTACGTCACAACCACCCTGTCAATCAGAATATTGAGACCCTCACAAAGGGCTATCCAAAGGACTCACTTTCCTTAAACACACCAGCTCTATGAGCACCACAGTGTTCTGTCTTCAAAGTGGTCCATGCAGTTCCTATGTCGTATGTAACCCTCACTCCTCACTCTATTAAACTTTAGTTTACTACTCTGTGATTCACTCAAATTCTTTCTGGTGGCGTCATATGAACAAGTACTCAAGGACTATGGTGCCTTCCCATGCTCAATCCTGTAATAGTATCTTCCTTTTCATTCTTCCCAAACTATTTCCAGATTTTCTTGACTCATTGGTTATGTAACAATATGTTACTTAATATCTATATATTTATCAGATTTACTAATTTTTGCTTTTGATTTCTATTTTAATTACATAATGGTTGAAAGCATGTTTTGTACGATTTTAAAACTTTAAATTTATTGAGTCTTGAGAAGAATGTGTGTTCTACCACTGTGGTTTGGAGTAGTCTACAGATATGTGTTGATCCTCTCTGGTTTATAGCATTCTTCAATTCTTTTATTTCTCAGATGATCTTCCACTATTATAATCAGCTTTATTATTGCTATGACCAAAAGACCCAACAGCAAAACTTTTAAAAAATAATGTTTCCTTAGGAGGAAAGTTTATTTTGGCTTCTGGTTTCAGAGGTTCACTTCATAGTCAGCTGACTCCACAGTTCTGAGCCCCAAATGAGGCAAAATATCATAGCCAAAGAGCATGGTATAGGACAGTGGTTCAGGAAATGGGCCCAAGGAGGCAGAGAGAGCTCCTCTCACCAGGGACAAAATATAAATCCCAAAGTCACACCCCATTGACCTATTTCCTATAGCCACACCCTGCATGCCTACAGTTATGACCAAGGTAATACGTATCAGTGAATTAATCCACTAATTAGGTAGCACCTCTCATAATCTAATAATTTCACTCCTGAAAATTCTTGCATTGTCTTATACACATTTGGGGAACACTTCACATCTAAACCATAATAGATGATCTAGCCCATTGCTCTTATCATAAATAACTTTGATTAACTTCTAAATCTCTGGTACCTACCTACCTCAATGCTTAGATATTTACTCATGCCAGGTACTCATTAAATATTTGTTGAATGAATTGAATGAGTTGAATGAATGAATGAACTACAGCAGTGATCAGTACACTTTTTCTTTAAGAATCCAGGTTATATATATTTCAGGATTGTGTGTTCTAAGCTGTCACCATTAATCAATTGTGCCAATATATTTTGTAATTTGTCATAGACAAATTACCAAGTACCTGGATATGTTCAATAAAACTTTACTCACAAAAGCAGTCATTGGGTAGGATTTGGCCTTAGGTTCCAGTTTACAAACCCCTGAACTAGAGACCAACACACTAGGACAAAATTCAGTGGGGAACACAAATTTAGCAATAGAACTGTGGTGTAGTTTAAGAATTCACAAATTCAACATGCGTGTTATTTTCTATCATGGAGGGAGTGATCACATTGCAGTTGTTCTTGTAATAATCCACCTCAAGTTTGTTTCCTGACAGGGACTGACTAGGTCAAGTGAGCAGCAATCCATGGTGTGTGAAACTCCACCTAAAGAAGATGAGCTTATGTAGGATGTTTAGTATTGAACAGGTGGAAAGTAGATGCATGAGGGAGAAAAGGAACTGGACTAGGTCATATTAATTGTGGAGTGCTAGAGGAAAAGTTTGGGGACTGCTATTAGAGGTATCTATAGTGCCAATCTGCTCCAGGGCCACATTTCCTTCTAGCCTTACAGAGGCCTGGCCCTAGTTCATTTTCACCATAAATGTGTCCTAATATTCTATGCCATTATTCCATGTCAATTTTGTTACTATTCTGGAATGATATCAAGACTACACTTTGGAATTTGGGAGAGTTACTACAGATAATTTAGTTGAGAGTTCAAATCACAGCTGTAGCAATAACTTTCTGTCATTTTAAAATTATTATTCATTTGGTTATTTTCACATAGAGGAGTAAAGATTTATTTTTTTCAATTAGGTTAATCCAGAGAAGAGTTATCCCTTCAGAATTTTTATTTTATTTTTCAAGAAATATGTTATTATTTCCCCTAAAGAGATTTTCAAAATTTAAAGTTGTTATTTCTCAGGAGGGGGATTTGGCTAAATTTCATTTCCATATGCAAGAAGATAAAAAGTGAGGAATTTGCAATTCAGTATCATCACATAATTTTAGATGGCTTGGGAGTATTGGGGGATCCATTAAAACATTTAATCGGGGGGAGGAACCTCAAGCAATTAATTGTTAAAAATTGAAAATAACTCTTAATGAGAGAGGGGAAATAGAGAGATAAATTCCTAAAATGTTTACCCGTATTTTGTTTACTTTAAAACAAAATATTACATTAAAAATTAGTTTCTGGATTTCCCTTTACTCAGTCACTGAATCTTCTTCTCAAAATTGCCTTTAGTGTTCCCCTTTTCCAAAGAGATTTTATGCAATACTGAAGATAAAATGACACTCTTCTGTGCTTGACATTATCATGACTCCTCTGTTTTTATCTTATTCTGATTATAAATTTATACACACACTGCATGATAACATACATAAACATACAAAGAATCTAATAATAAGTAATTTAATATTTTCATTATAAAATAAAATATTGTATAGTTTTTTTCTTATTAATAATAGGTTCCTTTCTAATTCCAGCCACAGTAATGGGTCCAGGTAACTCAACCAAGGGAAAATGAATAAAGATGTTTATGAGAGCAATACCTTGGTGCCACGTTTTATAGAGCACAGAAAGTTATAACATGGGTTGATTTTTATGCTGAAATTCGAGAATTTAAACAAAGGAATGACAAATCTCTCTAATAGAATTATTCTGGCTACCATGTTGAAAATGGCTTAAATATTTGAGGATGGAGTTCATTGTAATCACATTGAGATAATGGGTTTTGGGATAGAGTGGTGGTAGTGGGAAGTTTGTAGAAGTAGTCAGATGTGAGACAGGTGTTGAAAGTAAAAATAATGGAATCAGCAAATTCATGAGCAAAAAAGAAGTTTTTTGCTTTTTGTTGTTGTTTTATGTGTGTGTGTGTTTCATTTATAAATTTCTTATATTCTTCTAATACATTTTCATTGATGTACAAGTGAACTCATTTAATTTTTCTGTCTAAATATAACATACTATGTATGTCATTGTGGGCATTTATTTTATTTAATGATATGATTGAATCTCTTCTTGTCCTTGCAAATAGACTGCACATTCTCTGTTAAATTAATCCTTATAAACAGAAAATTAAGTGGTTTTCCGCTCTTTGCTGCCAAACCCAATAATTCCAAGAGTAACACCAAATATAAATGAATTTGCAGTTTAAGAAATTAATTCTAGGATTCAATATTTAGAAAAGCTTTTTGAAAAGCATTCTTTTCAATTTTTCTTTTTAATGTGCTTCTATTAGATCTTGGTAGCTGAATGCTTTTGGTCTCTTTGGTTTGTTTATGTTTATTCTGAAGAAACTCAAAGAAAAATATTTGAAGCACAGCCTCAGAAATGTACTGACCTTTATGGTTGATTTTTATATTTACTTTATTTACTTATCTTTATTTTTTACTTCTATAATATGATCATTTTATTTGATGTTGTTGTACTAAAATTTTTAAAACAGTAGGATTATGGACTTGGTCTGTCAGCCAGTCTGAGTGTAAATCTTGGCCTTGATCCTCTGTGACCTTGGAGAATTTATTCACACTCTCTGTGACCTTTTCCTTCATTGGTAAAATATGAATAATAACTATCCAACTCAGTTCTTATAAACTTCAAATCTTTTAAAATATTTTAAGATTTTTAAAAGCATTTTGAGCAGTTTTTGATACAAATGAATATTACTCATTTCCTGGATAGTTTTAGAAATCACCTCATCATTTTTGTGAAAAAAATATGGGCAAAGTAATTATAATATTATTATGTTATATATATTTAACATCTATGGAGACAAAAGATGCAGATAAAATTTAAAAAAAAATTAGGACAGAGGATATACTTAGTGTAAAGCATCTGCTTAGCATTCCTGTGACCCTGGGTTCTATTTGCAGCAACACCAAAATAAAACTAAAAATGGGTCCATTAGATTCTTTTTTTTAACATACAGATAACTTCCTTACATCTAAAATAGTCTGAAAAAAATCAAGTTGAGACCTAAACAGTGTTTGGGGAAGGTGACCTAATAGTAATGTGACAGCTACACAGAAAATTATTTGAGACACAGAAGTGCAGAATGGGCTTTAAGAATTTAGAAGGAAGAAAAAAAAAAGGATATAGTTGAATTAGATGATTATTAAAAGTTTCTTACATAAATTTCATATTTTCAATTAAGTTTACATGTGGAGTTGATATTGCTAAGGGTTAGCTGGGGCCAACATTTTTAAATGTTATGAGAAACACAGAGGTTGTTGCTGGATACTTGAGACAGCTGACAAAATTAGTTTATTTTTTTAAGCAAGAGAACCCTCCTCCAAAAGTGATTAAAGACACCTGCATTATTTTCATAATCAAAAGGACCTGGGCAGCAGTCAAGAGAGTAGGTATGGAGAGTGTGGAAGTGTCACAGGCTGTCCATGGGCTGTGTATGTGGACCATGGCGCACAATAGCCAAATGTGGGGATAGGTCTGGCACTGTAAACTCCCTGTCAGGAATTGATCGCATAATACAGGTGAACATGTCCCTCTAGCTCTGCCTAAGATCCCATATAGCACCTGAGATGGGTGTGACTTGCCGAGATGTCAATCAGTCTGCTGACCACAAGACATCAGGGAGCAAGACTCCACCCTTGAAACCTTATTCCTGAGCTGATGTCCCTGCTATAAAATCAACCAAACGTGGCTCATGCTCACTTTTCCAGTGCTCTTTCCAACATGGAAGCTATTGACTTTTAAGGTCAAAGAGCTATCCTACCCTCGATTCCAAAATTATTTCTGTGTTGTGTGATGTGTTGCTGCCTTCTTCTTAGCTTAATGTTGTAACCAGCCCATTTAAACCCAGCCTGTCTTGTCTGAGTGGGTCATGGTCCAGATGGAAAGAGGCAGGCATGAGGGCTCTGGGAAGATGTCCCGTGGCTTGACTGAGTGTTCACTCCCTGGGTGTCTTTCGTTTAGGAAAATTCATTTTAATAGACATTCATGATATGTGAGTTTTTGTGGGAGCCAGTACAGGGATTGAACTCAGGGGCACTTGGCCACTGAGCCACATCTCCAGTCCTATTTTGTATTTTATTTAGAGACATGGTCTCATTGAGTTGCTTAGCTCTCCGGTTTTGCTGAGGCTGGCTTTGAAATTTAGATCCTCCTGCCTCAGCTTCCCAAGCCACTGGAATTACAGGCCTACACCAGCATGCCCTGCAATATGTGACAATTTTAAAAATAATAAAATAGAAGTTTTGATAGGTATTAATCTATGCACTTGAGAGAATAAAATGTTCCTTGGGGATGCCCTTTGGTGTCTTATTGAGCAAAGGATGGGAATATTTCACATGGTTATGATCAGAGCTCATCTGGCAACTGTGTACTGCTAAGTGTTGTTTTCCTCATTACCTCCTGCCCCACCTCCACCTAGGTCTCTCTGTGCCTCAATCCTCTCTTCTTATAAGAACATCAGTCAGTTTTGGTTAAGAGGTCACTCTAATTCAGTATGATCTCAACTTAACTTGACAACATCTGCAAACCTTACTTGTAGCTGGGCATGGTGGTGCATGCCTACAATCCCAGGTACTTGAGAGGTTGAGGCAGGAGGATAATGAGTACAAAGCCAGCCTCAGCAAGCGCCCCTGAGTTCAATCCCCAGTACACCCCCTTCTCAAAAAAGGACCCTACTTCTAAATAAGACCATAATCTTGGGTATTGAGAAAACTTTGATGCACTGTTTTGAGGAACAAAATTCAACCAATAAAATTATCCAAGGCTAAAATAAGTTTTCAAAGCCTATGGATTGGGCAAAATAATACCCAAGATACCATAGAGTCCTGAAATTCTCTTTCCAAATTGACTATAAAAAAAGGTCTTTGGCAGAAATGAGTGTGCCTGATCCTCTGGCCCAGTGAATACTAAACCTGATTTAAACATGTGCTGTATTGAGGTGCAAAGTCAGCTCTCCTTTTCTGCTTGGTACCTTTCCCAGAACAAAATGGTAACCTGTTCTGAGGCTCATCCACCCTGTGATGGTGGCTTATTAGTGCCTTGCCCAAGAGAGGAGGGTCTTTGCAATGGTTCTTCCTTTCCTGCCTGCACCTTTCCCTCTCTGCTAGATGGCTTCATCTTAGTCCTTCTGTCCAGGAATTAAATGGGTTTGGTCTTCTAGATCCTGAATTTCCCCTCCAAACTTTTAGAAATCTGTATTTTCCCCATAGCGTGATGATCCGAATGCTTTGCTAGTTCAGGTTGAGATCTGGTTGAGTGACACACTTTTTATTTATGTATACAGCAACAGTGTGCTCCCCTTGGCTGCTTGCCCCTTTAACATGATTTAATATTTCAACACTACACAGAGGATTATAGATTTCATTTCATCTTGAACTACATAATTCATTTTCATATATTAGATCACAAACGATTGGAGAACAGATTCTAATTGGCAGGTCACCGTTTATGATAAATCTAGTAGCAAGTGTTAAGCTCTGACACCTTCCCCTTGAAAAGGCTTTTGAAATAAAATTAAAATTCATCATTTGGAGTTGAATGTTTTATGCTGCTGGGAGCTAATTACCAAGCACATCTCAGAAGTATGTGTTTATCTCTCTTCCAGGCCACTTGTCTTAAACTGTAGGCTCTGGGTTCTACAATTTGTGCTAAACCCTTCAGTTGACAAATGGGATAAGGGCTGTTTGCACAAATTGGATTCTCAGGAGACTTTGGCTTGATCCAGGTGAATGGAAATAGCTGCACCTGCTCATTGTCAGTCCTGGTAGGATTTATCCCAGAGTGTGCTTAATAGCTGTCAACTCTGAGATCTGCCTGGAAGGAGAGAGTGTCACATAACCAAAAAAGCAAAAGCAAAAAAAAAAAAAAAAAAATCAACGAATGGGAAGTTGTTTGATAAAAAAGATTTAGAGAGAACAAAGTTGCTGTCATGAGGCGGCAGTTGACTTTTCAGTCAAGTTGGTTGGGGAATACTAAGATGGGACCCACAAAACCCAACAATGGCTTTTTTCTTATCCACATCTGCCCAGGAGATCTGTTGACTCTTAGTAAGAGCAAGTCATAAAGGGATTGCTTTTAATTCTTGGTCTGAGGCAGAAACATTGCCTTCGTTCTTCAAATTTTTTATTTGCAAACACAGCCATACATTCTCTGTGGAATTCTTTATTTTATTATTGCATTGTGCTTAATTGTGCGGTTTGTTTGGCATATTCATAAATGCAGGACTCCTAATTTGCTCCATTTCAGTTCCAAGTAATATCCCCTTTCCTTAACTCTCAATTCTCTTCCTCTACTCTATTCCCTCTATTATTATTTTTTTCCCTTTGGTGCATTGCAGTTATATATAAAAGTGGAATTCACTCTGATATATTCATACATGAACATAAAACATAGATTGGTCAACTTCATTCTGCTGTTCCTCCCCAATCTCATCCCTCCTCCCTCCACTTCAATTCTCTTCCTTTACTCTACTGTTTTCCCTTCCATTTCTCCTTTCTATTTTTAACAATGTGCAATTTTTGACTTTGATTCTTAAGTTCTTAGAAGTAGCCACTCTCTGATTCCACTTCTGCTGTCCTGCCTAATAATTGTGCTTTCCTGGGTTGGATCTTTCTAACCAGTGTTTTGTTATTTGCATTGTCTTATGATTATCCTTGACATGGTTTGGCATACTGAGTCCTGTTTTTAATCTCTTGCTCTTAATGGCCCTCCATATTGTTTTTATATCAATTATAAACTATGCATATCTTTCCATTTATTCAACTCCATTTGACCACTGCATTGTGAGCTTTATGCCTATTATTTTATTTATCACTACCAGTATTTATCAAATACTTGTGACTTGTACTTCAAGTCTCAAACACCATACGTGTTGCTCAGCTATTTACCTGATCATACCTTCATGACCTGACCTTAGTTACAAAGTCTTTTTTAACACACTTTTACTGGAAACCACTGTCAATGTATCAGATTTGGCACTTGAGATGTTTTGCTCTCCCTGCCCTTGTCTAGACTTGTAACCAGGTTCCAGGTTTGCATCTTAAATCCATCAATGTTCAACACTAAATGAGTAAGTGCTCAATAAATACTGGTTCAATGAGTAAAATAATGAATGCATTGAAAGGTTTGGAATTTCTGCAAGAGTTATGTAAACCTCTGTGCTAATATTCAAAGTGCAATCCCAATATTGACTGCTGAGTACTCTTGAGAAATTTTCCTACTCTTCATGACTTTATCTGTAAAAGAGAGATAATGATACTAATAAACACTAGATGATTGAGGGACAGAACCTAGATGATGTCTGTAAATCTCTGAGCACCCTGCTTGGCATGTTGTAATGTTAACATGTATTGGTCATTATTTTCATTACATTAGACAATAACATATTCACTAAGACACATTATTTTTCACTATTTGTTTACAGTGTGTGTTTGGTTTATCTTAATGTTTCAGTATTACCCTTTTTAATGGTTAGGAATAAAAGGTTTTCCACGCATACAATTTTGTCTTTATAACAGGCCAGTTTGCAACATCTTTTAAATGCCTAGTAAGTAGGAAATCTCCCTAGTGAGGAAGGGCAAAGTTTCTCCTTATTTGGTTTAGCTTGGTTTTCCTTTACAAATGGGTTTAGTCTTGTTCCATGAAATAATTTATCTATTCATATTTTTACCTAAAAACTTTGGGTAAATGCTATAATTTTTTTTAACCATCTGAAACCACTGGATGTCTGAGGCTATTTATGTGTGCATTATTACATAGGTATATACAAAAATGAAGGATATTATTTGGTAGAAATATATATTTTGTGATTCACAGCTGGAAAAGGAACTCACTTTTATTTTGATTTAAAATAAATTATCCAAATGGGTTTTCTTAAAGGATAGTAGGTATGAAGAGATGGCAGTAAGTCCAAGTTAAAACTGGCTTATATATCACTTGTAATTGAATTGGTCCAGGGATCACATCCATGTGCTTTTTCTTGAATCAAGGCATAGGTTGTGAAGATAATAGACTTTTATTTGTTGACCACTCAACAGGTAGCATTAGGTAACATGCAAATTTGCACTTATACAAAGAAGTAGATACTGCATTACAGATAATGAATATACAACTTAATCAAGAGTTTTGTTCCTCCAGAAGTTTCTACTGTAAGTATAAAATCTGCTTCTCTTATTCAGAACATTAGTGGTATAATACATGTCAGGCTGTATGTTGATATGTATCAGTATAATGCTATTAATAATATAAAATATATTTTTTGTATCAGCTCTGGTTAATTTGTAATTCATTTAGTACTAAAAATAAATAAAAACAAAAAAATAAAAGTAGTTTGTCTCTTGCTATGGTTTGCATCTAGAAAAATCTTCTGAAAAGATCATACATTAGGCATTAGAGCAATGTTCAGAGGTAAAAATATTGGATAATATGAGCTCTAACTCCATCAACAGATTAATCCATTTGATGTTTTAATAATTTGGTTGTAACTGAAGGCAGGTAGGTGTGGCTGGAGGGGTGGGTAGGTCTGGAGGGGGGCAGCCTTGGACTCTTGTCTTTCATTGGTTTTTCTCTTTCTCTCTCTCCTTTCCAGCCATCATGAGCTCAGTAGTTTTCCTCCATCATGCCACTCTGCCATGTTTCTGCCTTGGAGCCAGTCAACCATGGAATGCAACTGTAAGTCAAAATAATTTTTTACTCCTCAGAATTGTTCTTGTTAGGTATTATGATTACAATGATAAGTTGAATAGCACATCTTTATTCAGGAATATGTAGAAATCATGATCATGATGTTGCCTAAATTCTGAATTTTTATTTCCTTCTTCCCTGCTTTTCACAGGGATCAAAAGCACAGGCAAAGGCAAAAATAGTGGTGCGTTTTGCAAGGTAACTTCCTGTGAGTATGAAACTTTTTTGAGAATTCCTTGACTTTTTAAGACTTGCTTGATGAGCCTTTCAACATATGCAAGGATAATTATAAATAATTTTAATTTCTTATGCTAATTTTTCCTCGAATTTTGTGTATGGATGTATCTACTCATTTTCCCCATTTTTCCACCCCTTCCTGGATACATACAGTTTTAACCAATTGAATATGTCCTTAGTTTCTTTGCAGATTTCATAATACAAATATAGCATACACATTTCCCACCCAAGGGGACATTTCTTTTGGGGAAAAAATCACTCTTTGCTACTAATAGCAACTGCATTATTTGACAAAGTCTATCTGGATAAATAAAGGAATACTTCCAATGACCTGACAGTTTAGGCTCAATTATAAGCTTTTATAAAATAACAAGGAAGAAAGAATTGTGTTCTGTAGGGAATATAGTTTCAACATATAATTTCAGTGCTAAATATATTTGAAATTAAAATTATGAAAACAGCAATGCACTAATGGAAGCATGTGTCCCTGAAGGTTGTAGCATTACCACCATCCGGTCAATTAGACTGGGAAACTATGTTTGAGCCAGTGTTCTTTGTCTAAACCAACTCGACTAAGTATGTTGATGTGAATATTTGGTGCAGTTGAATTAAAAGAAAGTAATATATTACCTGCTTGAATAAACATATGAGTTTCATAAAACCAAGTTGATCAATAAGATCTAAGCAATTTTGTGTGCACCACATACTTTAGCTATCTAAGCATAAAAACAAACAAACTTGGCAAGTTTTGGAAAATAAACCATGTTAGTAGATCTTTTCCAGGGATTGACAGAGACTAATGCTTTTTTGGAAGCTTGAGATCAATGACTTTTATTTAGCCAATAGTTTTTTTTTTTTTTTTTTTCTCATTTGAATCAATTGGAATGTAACGGGTACATGGATTTTCATTCTACTTGATTTCAAAGGTTATAGATCTGTGGAATGAAATGAAATGTTATACCTTGGTGGTGGATGAATGATGCATAGGTAAACAGATGACTAATTTCATTAAAAACTCATTAAACATAGTTGTTTAGACAACATGGGTGAAACTTGGTATGTTAGCTTCTTATCACTGACATAGTCAACTTACGAAGAGAAAAAGGTTATTTTGGGTCAATTTTGAAAGTTCTAGTTCATGATAAATTGGCCTCATTGATTTTGGGCCTACGGCAAGGCCACACATCATGGCGGGAGTACATGGCTGAGCACAAGTGCTCACCTTATGGCCAGAAAGCAGAAGAGTTTGACAGCAGGGTTGGAGCACATGCCCAGTGACCTAAAGTCCCTGTCCTTTAGAGGGTTTCATCTTCTCTCAATAGTGCCAAGCTGGGGACTACACTTTTAATACATGGACCTTTGTGAAATATTTAAGACACCCCTTGGTATTATCAGTGAACTACATCTTTGATGAAGTGGAATTGAAGATAAAATGATCTAAAAATGATTTAAGTGAATATTCTACAGTTGACAATTTTGAACAAAAGACACCTCTTACATTATGTGTGTACTTGTCAAGAGACATATTTTTCATTGTACTAATACATAATACGTGTATTAAGTACAAGGGATTATGAGTAAGATGCAATAATTAGCAAATGTAGAAAAAAGAGTAATTTAAATGATTGCAGTATTTGTATTGTTGTGTAACAAATCCCCACAGACTTAGCTGATTAAAACAGCAATCATTTTACTTGGGGGAAGATATTCCACACAGAAAAACAACATAGGTCTAGCAAGTATTTGGATGGTTCAAAGAATAAGGATGGCTGAAGGGGACTAATACTGGGCACAAGCAGGAAAGGTTGAGGTAACAGTAATAGATGTGGGCCACTGAAAGGATTTTTGCTTGTGCTTAGCATGACATAGGAGGTCTTAGGGGGTTTGATGAGAAGAATGAATCAATTTACTAAAATTTTAACCAATGAATGCCTTGGCTTTTATGTTGAGGTATGTAATGTGAGTAAGGGTAGAAACAGGGAGATCAGAAGATGATTTAATTAATCTAGATAAGAGATTACATTTTTTAGATCAAGATGGGTAAAGCATAATAACATTCAAAATATACTCTGGTAGCATCAATAAGACATGATGATAGAATGGATGTGTGGACTGAGAAAGAGAAGACAAGGATGTTTTCAAAGTACTCTAACCTAAATTATGGGAAATCTACTTACTGAGATAAAGAAGACTGTGGCAGCAGGGAAACTATGTTTGAAGTTTCTTGTCACATTTTGCCTTAGTTTAGACTTATCAGAAAGTAAAATTGGAATAATACTGTAAAGACATGTAATGTATGATGGGTTTGCTCAGGAAAATGAGTGAACACAGGGAAAAGAGAGCTGGGGAAGTTCTGATACATTATTGTATTGGCCAACTCTAAAGGTCACTTGTACCTTGAATAGATGGGTGGCATGAAATGCACCTCAGGAAGGTCTGGTTTGGAAGGAGAAAAGAATAAGTATATCTTCATTGTCTTTGGACCTCAGAGTGCTACATTTCTGTGTATATAGGTTTCTAAACATGCATGCAGGATTATCAAATAGGTTACCACAGAATACTATAGCAATAGAAACCAGAGCAGTAAATCACCCCTCTTTGAACTACATATTTTGAGATCTTCCTGCATTGAGAAGCCCCTTCAGTCACAAACTTTGTAATTATTCAGTTCAAGAGGGTTTATAAAGAAATATCTTTTCACTGAGTACAGTGGTGCACACATGTAATCCCAATGGCTTAGGATACTGAGGCAGGAGAATCACAAGTTCAAAACCAGCCTCAGCAACTCATCAAGGGCTTAAGCAAGTTAGCAAAATCTTGTCTCAAAATAATAATAATAATAATAATAATAATAACAACAACAACAATAATAATGGCTGGGGATGTGGCTCTGTGTTTGAGTGCCCTGGGTTCAAAACCTGGCACTAAATAAACAAATTATTAAATATCAGTCAATCAATCAATAATGTTTTCCATCAATGAACCTGATTCTGAAGTTGAGAGGGATATTCTTCAGCAACCATAATTGTTCCTTTACCAAATTTTCTTTACCCTGGGATCAGTATTTCATTGACTGTGGGTTAGTTTCCTGAAAAATTGCTACCCATCTTCAGGCTTGAGGGGTCTGAATGATTGGTATTCTTGTCCCTGTTAAACCCTGGTCCATGCAACTATCCATTCTTACTGTTATTTGGAAGAGAAGAAAAAAAGACATTTGTATGAATTATCAGAGATTTAGAGATAGTCTTTCTGGCTCCATATATGTAGAATATTAAATAACTAGCATTGATTATTCTCCATACATAGAAAGATCTTTTTTGTTTTAGGACCCCTAAAAGAGGTATATTTGGGAAAAGTTTTAATTTCAAGTTCACTGAGTTATTTGTGGTATCCAATGGTAGAAGAGTTTCATTTGAAATACAGTCATCTAATTCAGCACAACTCAAAATTGGCAAAGAAAGCACAAACTCTGCAGAGTCATGGTGTATGAATCCATCTTGGATCCTCTTCTTCCTAGACCTGAGTGACCGAGGTGTAGACACAGAACACAGTTTCCTATTCCGTGCTTTGGTATATGAAACCGCACTGTGGAGAACAGAGCACCATTCCCCTGGGATGTTGCCTTTGGTCTGATGCCTTCAGAGAGATTTTAATAAGCCATTTCACTCTTCTGTTGAACTGTTTCTGAATAATGGGATATAAGGTAACACCATTGCAGCCCATGGAAAAGAAGGAAATCTATGCATCTTATCCATGTGGAGTTTCCAAAATTACACAAAGTAACATTGGAGCATGTTCTTAAAGTTTCTATTGTTGATAATAAAGCAATATTTATTTGTATACGGCAAAGGTCACCCTGCATTTTTAGCATTATCATTTTATGTATGAAAAGAAAAAAAAATTAAAAACGTAGTGAAAAAAGAAACTTGGTTAGAATTTAATATGATGCTCTTCTTGTTCTTAGAAAATTCTGGAGAAATTGTCCATTCTATTTTATTTAACAGAATAGTGGAGTACAATTATTTTTCACTCCTTTTCGTAGGTTTGATATTATTATAATATGGAAACACTGTGACATTATGATGCTGTATTCTTCTAGCAGAACATAGTTCTCTCTTTGAGTACAGAAGTTTGTACTTGAAACTAGTTTCCTCCTTCCTTGAATTAATTTATTTGAGTATATAATATATACATATATATTATATATACACACATATATACAAAATATTCCAGAAGATAAATTTGATACTTCTTTTTCCAGTAACCTCCCTGCTGCTTTTAGCAGCTTCCAATATAAATAAAAAGCCTTCATGTGCCCCCCAAATATTTCATATTTTCTGTGTAACCAGTTGTTGGAATTCCCTCCTGGGTCGTATAGAAATAGCCCTGCTCATGCATCCTATGAATAATCTTTCTTTTACTCTTAGAATCTAAAGCAGTTCCAGTTATTCTTTCATTGATGTTCTCTACTTTGGTTATTTTTTTTTAAATCACTCTTATGATATACTGCTTAGAATTGAGTGTCCCTGGATGCCATTTTATTATTTTCCTCATGTTCCTAACTTTCTCATAACCATTTCTATAACAGATATTTTTCTGATCTGACATACGTTCCAGCCTCTCTCAATTTAATATTATCAAAAAATGTCATTAACATGCTGTGCACACCCTCTTACAGATCATTAGTACCAAACCTGAAGGAGTTCACTGAATATTTCCTCCAGAAGGCTTTAGGACCTATTCATCATTGCCCTTTACTTATGATCTTTAAGTTCATTTTGAATTCAAGTGACTGCATTATTCCCTGGGACAATCTGAACGGAATTTATAAGGAAAACTGCAGGATCCTTGTCTTCCCAAGGTCTTAAAAGGTATTCTAAAGATAATCAATGTGAATATCTTCATCTGTCTGTGTATATTACATAGCATATCAATTATAAATTCTTGTGCTTGTAATTTAAGTATTCCACAACTGCTTAGTTTTTTCTATATTTTTCCTTTTTCCTCTTTTGGCATTTGTATTTTAAACTAAGATTCATCAAATGCCTGACACAATCAATCCTGTTAGATAATAGCCATGTCTCTGACAACCCCTTTACATATCTTGCTCTGAAAATTTCTTTGGATATTTTGTTCTCATTTAAAACACCCTCTTTCACACTTTATCTCGTTATCTCACATTTTTTATGCATCTGGACTTTTAATTGCTTTCTATTTTTGCATCTGGGTATATATTCATATTGAATTCTATCCTATTTGATTAGGGCTCCTATAACCTATAGACTGGGTAGCTTAAGCAACAATTTTGAAGGCTGAAAGTTCAAAAGCATATCTGGTGAGGGAGCCTGATGGTTCATAGGTGGTCATTCTGCTCTGTCCTCATGTGGCAGCGCTTAGAGAGACCTTGGTCTCACTTCAATGCTCCATTTCCCTACTTTTCCCTCCAAGCTCTGATTTTCCTTACAGCAGAGGAACAAGTCGTAACTGGATTGATTGCTCATGTTTTCTATGATGTGATTGACACATGCATAACTTTTGCTCCAGTATTTCTAAATTTAAATGACATGCACACTGGATAAGAGTGAGACTGTGCCACTGTGGCTGTCAATCAATGCTAGTCCTTCTACCTTTGTCCCTTCCTTGCCACATACCAGCAAGGTAGTACATTTTTTCCTAACTAATTGAGATTAAATAATACAGCATATTCTAAAATTCACTTTGTCTAAACATAAATTATTGTTTTACAGATTCCAAATAGGGAACATTATTTTTTTTAAGTTTCCAGTTAATTGAGTTAATACTATGGAAAACGAGACTCAGATTTTGAAATGTCATTCCTCTCAGCTTTTAAACCCGGAATCATTTTATCTTGGTCTTCCATTCACTTGACACTTCTGTGTTGTCTACTTTTCTCTAAACTAATTCATCTTCTTACTCTAATTCTTATAACATTAATGTAACTAGTCACAGCACAATTATAGCTTTTATTACATGACACTTATCTTAGATTGGATTATTACAGATTGCAAACAATTCAAAGCAAGAGGCATATATTTAACAATGTCTAGGACAGCAGGGTGCCATTCTGTTTAAATCCTTTTTAACATACAGAACTAAATAAATGATAGCTAATCATTCTAACTAAGGAGCTCAACAAAATACCACAGTGTGCAGGGGCATTAACAATTAATTTGATCTATAAACATTTGTGTAATATGCAAAATGTGTCTAATCATACAAATCATAAAGACTCCCGATTTCTAGTTCTGTGTTCAACTACATCTAATGTTTATAAAGTAGGTCATATGAGCCCAGCAGTGTGTTCAGGTAATAGATACACAACTGCTTCCTTTTCCAGAGAAACTTGTAATTTGTTTATTAACTTGTTTATCAGTCAAAGTCTACCAATAAACATTGAGAGATTGTCAGCTACAATTCCAAAGTTGTTTCTTGTGTTAGGTAAAGGCTATGCTGATCCCTTAAATGTGAATATACTTATGTAACAGGGAGCAGGGGCATTGATTAGGCAAGTAGGAAACACCTGTCTCCAAGCACATGACTGCTTTTTAGGATGGGTTCAATTATCTCTTCCATTGAATGATCCTTTGTTTCACTGAGCACTTCAAAATTAAGCCCTGTGTTTCCCAGTAACATCAATGAAAAAGACAGGTTTTTGTGACTAATAGAATAAGAAGAATGTAGATTCCTTAGGGACAAACTGAGAGAGAGTGGGGCTGGGGTGCAAATAAAAGCAAGACAGAGCTGAAGAAAACATCAAAGAGGTAGAGAGATGAGTACTGCTTCACCTGAACTCTCTTCATGACTCCTCCACTTAATAATAGTAATAATAAAATAATAATGATAATAAAAGATTTAAAACTCACAAATGCACAGTGGGATTGAACATGGCAAGAAATGACCAAAAGCTGAATTCCTTATCTTAGATGGCACAGGACATGATTCTTGGAAAAAGACCTAGAGAGTAATAATTACTGAGAGACCTACTGGATATTTGGCTACCTGGGATTGAACATATATTTCAAAGAGGGATCATGGGATTCCAGAAGCCAAACTTTCAAGGTATAAATCAAGATCAGTTTCCAGGTGTCAGTGTGTTAAATTTTACTTCTTCTAGCTCCTCACAGAACTCTTGGAAAACAAACACCCACAAACACACACACACACACTCATTTCTACATGTGTGCACCTATATAGCATATATTATGCTTTATGCCTTCTATATTTTATATTCTACATATTCTGAACCAGCTAAGTTGATTACATGATAGTTTTTAAATTCCAAGAAAGAATGAGAAGTTTATTGGAAAAAAATGCTTTTCTATGTAGTGGTCTTCAAAAATGAATCAGATATGTCCAGGAGGAATTTATAGAAAGGGTATTCCAGTTGGACAACATAGTGTGAGCAAAGGCTAGAAGCTTTATTTAGTCTTCCCCTGTGAGGAAGTCATATAATAGTTAACTAGAAGAATAATTCCATTTTGCCTCCCTGAGTGGCTGACCTTAATTTTAGGTAACATTTTACATATTATGTTACATATTATGTTTACATATTAACATTTTACATATTATGTCCATGTAGTCTTCATACTTTCCTAATTCCTCTCAATAATTTCAAGAGTAAAGGAAAATTTCCATTGAGAGATAATTGAGCAGTCAACATTTTTAGTTGCATAGGAGACAGAAGAGGAGATTTAACTATAGTTGGCTTTCTGTATCCATGGGTTCTGAATTCAGATTCAACTAATTGTAGGAATATATATATATATATATATATATATATATATATATATATATATATATATATTTCATACACACACATATATATTTTAAATCTTGTTTCTTCAGAGGTGTAGACTTTTTTATTGTCATTATTGCTAAACAATACAATGTAACAATTCTTTGCAGGCAGTTAAATTATATTAGTTATAAATAACCAAGAGGGCTGGGGATGTGGCTCAAGCAGTAGTGCGCTCACCTGGCATGCGTGCGGCCCAGGTTCGATCCTCAGCACCACATACAAACAAAGATGTTGTGTCTGCTGAAGACTAAAAAAAATAAATAAATATTTTAAAAAATTCTCTCTCTCTCTCTCACTCTCTCTTTAAAAATAAATAAATAAATAACCAAGAGATGATTTAAAATATATGGGAGTATGTTCATAGGATGTATACAATTACTATGTCATTTTACAAAGGAGACTTGAGCATCTGCCAATTTTGGTATACACATAGAGTTCTGGAACTGATCCCCCGAGGATATGGGGAATGACATTATAACTTCATGCCGGGTTGTCTACTTGAAAAGTGTTTTATGTCATCTAGAGTACCCCAGAAATTCAGTACAATCTATCTCTAGCTATTATATTTCTTATCTCCTAGCAAGTAGAAGCAGGGTAAAGACAGTTAAAACCTTAGATCTTAATACCAAATAGACCTCAAAATAGTTACATTCTTGTGAGTAGGTGTAATAATATGGCCTGGAATTAACTTCTTTATCATATTTTTATCATCTATTATATAAAAAAGTCACTCTCAAACTGTGGATGATAAACATGAAAAGTAATGTACTCACAGCTTTTATAAGCAGGTTAAAGAAGGCTTTAATAAATTCATGTTAACATGTAATTTTTATATTTTGATTGAATTTCTAACTTTTAGATAAAGCAGGCTAACACTGAAATATTTTGTGTATTAGATCCAGTACTTTGCATATTCAACATATTACATTAGTTCTACCATCTTAGCTTACTGTTATATTGAGTATTGAAAAGTAAGGAACTGAAATAACCATCCAAATTAATGAACAGCATTTTGACCTCTTACAATATATCATATTCTTTGCAAGAATTTTATATTTTCATTTTAAAAGTAGATCTATGCCTATATTTTCATATTATCAGCATTAATAAATGGGTAACTAAGAGAATATAAAACTGAAATACTTTGCTCTATATCACCTGCCTACCAAGTGATGCAGCAGAATTGATACCCAAATATATTGATTTTAGAGCCCATACTACAGTTGGCAAAAGTTTTTGGAAAGTGATAGGTAATAAACACTTCAGCTTTATAGAACATACAGTCTCTGTAATAAGAATTCAATTTGGACTGTTGTACCACAGAAGCAGCCATAGATAATATGCAAAGGGATGAGTGTGGCTATGTTCCAATAAATCTTTATTTACAAAAGCAAGCAGTGGGCCAGGTTTAAACCATGGACTATAGTTTATGATCTATTTCTCCAGGAAAGTAATAACACATGCTGATACACAGCACCATTTATGCAGATTTAAAATTGTATGGCACCATTAAAAAGAAATGTTATAATAAAGGTCAACATCAGCCCTTCTAAACTATAATTCAATGGGGCAACTACTTTTTCTTTAGAAAGCATATTTGTTTTAGTGGCACCTTGAACATTTGTTATGTGGTATAAGAATTCCCACTTGAAAACTAGATCCATATAACACTTAGCTCACTTGTTTATTCCCAGGCAATTTATTACAATATACTGGCTGAACAAATGATAATTCACTAATTTAATAACACTTTACTGAAGACATAATAGCATTGTGATAGCTACTAAGTATAGAAAATTGCGCAACAAATAGTTTGTACTTTAAGGAATCAAAGATTGGTGAAAGAGAGTAGATATGAAAACAACCTATTTATAATTCAGTAGGATATGTGCAATGATAAATATAAGATCACAGAAGTAGTGATGACATTTTCACACAAACATGATGTTTGAGATGATTCATGTTGGAAGAGTTCGCCACATAAAGGAATAAAAAGCAATGGCAGGTGGAAATATACAGGACCACCATTGCATGGGCAAGCTGGGAGAGCAATGAGAAATGTAACTGAGAGGGGGATGTCTGGGGAGAGGTGCAGGAGAAAGAGAAGTTACCAGAGACAGATTGCAGAGAATATTCATGTCAGACTTTAGGGATACTTTTGCCAGGAAGCAATGAACTTCTTTAAGTAGACAGTGACTTAATCAAGTTAGGAAATTAGGTTTTTCAAATTATTGATGTTATTTGAGTAATATTTTTAGAGGATTTGCTCTTGTGCTGCATGGGCCCAGAAATTAAGGCCATTGCCATTTCTGCCTGTGCTACTAATCCTCTATGTTTTTTATTTTCTCCATGGTTTACTCTTTCCAGAATGTCATTTAGTTGAAATACAAGGTGTACACTTTCAGATTTGCTTCTTTCACACACTAATGTACCATTAAAGTTTCTCTATGGATTTTCATGGATTGATTGCCCTTTTACTTCTTATCACTGGACATTATTACATTATATGGAATTGGCATAGTTTATTGATCCATTCACTTTCTGAAGGACGTTTTAGTTACTTTTAGTTTGGGGCAATTATGAATAACAATGCGATAAACATCCGTGGTTTTTTTTTGTAGATAAGAGTTTTTCATTCATTTGGACACTTAGATATGTGGGATCATGTGATAAGAGTACTTTTAGTTTTCTAAGAAGCTTCCAAACTGTCCTATAAAATGACTGCACCATTTTGTTTTCCTTCCAATAATGAGAAAGATTCCTGGTTCACCACATCCTCACCAACATTTGGTGTTGCCAGTGTTTGGGATTTTGGCCATGATAGATGTGTAGCAGTGTATAAATGTTGTTTTAGTTTGTTGTTTCTTAATGACAAATGTTATCATTTGTATCTGGAATGTCCTCCCAATAGAGCTCAATCTTTTTGAAAGCATGATGTGCTATGCAGCTTCAGATGTGAAGATCTTAGGCAAAAATTAGGGCTCTGACCCCATGAGTGGATTAATCCACCTGGTAGATTAATCCATTGATAGCTGAATGAATTATTAGGTGGTAACTCTAGGCAAGTGGGGCATTACTGGAGGAAGTATGTCCCTGGGGAGTGGCATTGGGGAATATATCTATCCCTGATCTCTCCCCATCTTCTACTTTCTGTCTTCCATGAGTTGAGCAGCCATGATGCCATGATGCTCTCTGCCTTACCCATGTGCCATGATGCTCTCTGCCATGATGCTCTCTGCCTTACCTTGGTAGAAAAATGGAATCAGATAACCATGGACTAAGATCTCTGAAACTGTGAGCCCCAGAAACACTTTTTCTCCTGTAAATTGTTATTGTCAGTATTCTGGTCACAGTAATGAAACACTGACTAGCACAACATATGTTGTTGAACAACTTTTCAAATGCTTATTTGCCATCTGTATACCTTCACTGATGAGGTGTCTGTTTAAGCCCTTTGCCCAATTTTTAATTGGGCTTCTCTGCATTTTTTATTTGACTCTAATTTTTTCTCTGCTTTGTACCCAAATCTGAACTTACTATGATATTGCTTTTGTGAAGAAAGCCTTTCAACAACTGTGACTGCCCTTAGGATAAGAGACTAACATTATCTGGACACACCTTTGCCACATGCCTCAGCCAGCACTGTTTTCCCTCCCTTCTTATTTTTGTACCCCTGAGGTCACTGTCTTTCATTCTTCACATGGGTCATATTTATGCTAGCTTGAGGGTCATCCTCAGGTTTTCTCTATCCCAACAGGTGTCCACCTTTTAGCTAAAGAACTTGTCATAAAATTTCCATTTAAATTTACTTTCTCAAGGAAGTAAATTTTTAAGTTCAACAAATTAAGGTGATTTCGTAGCTATAATACTGATTTATTGATCTTGGGTTTTATGATGCTTATTAACTTATTGAAATCATATTTGAATACATGTTTAATTGCTCACAGGCATATTCCCTGTCACTTCCATCAGGATGCTATCATTTAGAAGGAAGACAGTACCTTGTCTATAGTAGGCCTTCATATTTGCTCAACCTGATCAATGAGTGAAGTTAGAGAAACATGATTTAAATCCTGGTTCCTCCATTTGTTAGCTGGAACATCTAAGGTAAAACTTTTGAGCAATTTCAGTTTTAGTTATTACCTGAAAGAAATTATAGATAATAATTCCTATTTGATAGATTTGGTTTTTAAGGATTAAATACATTTGACTGGTTTGCAATCCATAAAACAAGTTGTACACAATTAATTTATTTTATACATGAATATGTAATTTTCAGGGTTGTATTTAAAGTATAACTTCAAATGATTAATAAACACTTAATGGTTGATAGGTCTGCATATGGATGTTCGAATTTCTTATTTTTATTCCTAAAACTAGTATTCAAATTAGAATGGAATAAGCTTGTTTCCAGTTGTGATTCTTTCAACACACATTTTAGGCCTTGCCTGCTTTCCTCACCATCTGTATTCTGCAGGGTTAGGATGATAATCATTTTATAGACTTAAGAGAACAGTTTCATATTATCCATTTTAACTGATTGCTCACTTCAGCAGAGTAATCATTTGAGAATCTGTTAATGATCCCCTCTCACAGCTTTTATAGACACAGCACCACATATCAAGAATCTGTAACATCTAAATATCTGATATTGTGTTTAATGGCGAGAAGAGATTTGTCCAAAAGAATCAAGGAAAGCAAAAACCACAATCAGCATCATATAAAAGGTACAAATTAGCATCAAGAAACATAATTAGCTAGCAATTTTGATCTGTCATATGTATGTTGATAATATGCTTCTCTAATGTGAATATAGAGTGGTTTTTTACTTTATGCAGATGCATCCGCCTGCCATGGGGAATATGCCTGTATGTGATTGACTCTTCCTTCTTTGTGGCAGCCAAAATAAATAAAGCAAATCCGCCTCCTGGAAAGCACTGCCAGAATATCTGCAGACCATTCATCTATCCTCATCTCCCAGGCAGTATATATGCCACTCTCTGCATTTACTTTGAGAAACTTCTTTCTAATTTTTTTTTCCCCTTTTCTCTTCTTGCCTCAACTTTGGTCTTGACTTAAATCATTCTATTTGACAGACATGGTATCTTTCCATTCAGTGGTTCAAAGTTGTCAATATCAGTTAATATTTTACCTTTTTCGACGTGTGTGACTGCATATCATAAATGCACTAAGAGACAGGTCCCTCTTGATTCAGGATTAGAAGCCATAATTTTACTTTATCTCTTTTACTTCTTGACTCTGTCTCTCTTCATTTGCCAACCATTCTTTCTTCACTTCATTTTTTTTCTCCCTTAATTCTCAAATTCAATAATTCATTACTTTGTGTTAAATGTCTTTGTTGTCATTTTAGCTTTATCCACCCTTGCTTTATACATTTCCCTATGTTCATACAGTGCTGAAAAGAATTAGGGAATCACATTTAGTTAAAAATACATTACATGTATATTTGCAAAGAAAATTAGTTATTCTTTTTTTTTAGCCAGTTGTTGTGAGACTATGGAAATTCTTTGTTTTCCCCTAAAGGATGGCAGCAAGGGACAAAGCACAACTTTCAACCCCTGCCTCTTTCACATAATTCACTTTTTGTTTTGGTTTTAAAATTCTTTTTTACTATTTTCATTACTAAATAATGGCCTCTTGAACTTAAAGTATAAGAACTTTATCCAAATCTAGTGTTTTAGAATTCTAAATTTCTACTGAAATTAATTAAATTTAGAATTTAATTCTAAATTTCTACTGAAATCCGTTTAGGAGTTGCCAAGAGTGCCTCTCTCGAACTTTCTCTAATCTAATCCCCTAACAGCTATGCTGTGAGCATTTGGAATCCATCCACTAGTGCAGTAATTGCTCTAAAAGAAGACAGTGTGAGAGCAATCAAGACTCTAAATTGTGGAATTAAGACATTTTAGATCCCCCAAATCCCCTAGCGCCTAATGTTATTTTTTTGACTGCTTCTTCAAAGGGCAGTAACAAAATGTGTGAAATAACTTTTGACATTAAACATGCAGAATGGGAGGCATGTGAGGATGTTTTTTCCTCTTACTATATTCTTTCTTGGGTTATTTTATAGTTTAGAAATGTCTCAACTGGGTTCTAATTTTGTAGTGTGCTGTTCCTTTTATGTTTTATTTTGGAACACTATGTAGTCATTGAGAGACTATCAAACATAAACTTCTAAAGTTTTGACCTCATGCAGTTAATTAGGGACAAATTCTCAGTTATTAAAAAAATAAGTATTATTCTATCTGAATGAATTCCTTCAAAATTGTAAAAATAAAATAAAACAGACTATTTGGGTAAAGATTCTAATTTTAATAAGACAAATTGGAAAAGTTCTGGCTACACTGAAATATCAAGTTTTAAATAGAAAACTTTAGCATTTGGGAAAGTTTATGTAGTTTTTACTTAGATTAGAATCTTTTCTTAATATGGGAATTCTACCCTTGAATGTCCATGACAATCTAACAGGTAGTATTAGTATCCTTTAAAAATTGATTTAACTTAATTATTCTTTAGCCAACTCCCCAATTATCCATTCATACTTATTCATTCATTTATAGATTTTTTTTTTACTTGTTAAATTAACAATATTCATTTATTGTCTTTGTTTTCTGCTCATTTTTGTAATGCTAGTTTTGAGGCCATGTTTTCTTCTCCTGTCTTGTTTAGCTTATGGTGTGGATTTGAAAATACATATTTTCTTCTCTCCATTCCTGTAATACAACTCTAGTCAAGGAATCTCTCTCTCTTCATTGTTTGGTATTGCCCTAGTGTTACAGATTTCATAGGTTATGAAAAATACACCTGTTATCTATACTCTTATTTTCCAATCTGTGAAATCCCAGACCCTGGTCTATGTGATTATGATGTTCTCTGCTACATGAATGTGGAAAATGGAGCAGTTGACTACCAAGGGAGCTGCCCTCAGGTATAAGACAGGTGATTCCAGCTCTTCAGCCATTAAGGGAAATCACTTCACATTTGTACCCCAAAATATGCATAATCTCTAGAAAGTGTAGTATTTTGTATTGCTTTGTTGAAGTTGGATCTGAAATACTAAGACTGAGAATGTCAACCACCTAACAAGACTGTTTCAATTCACTTATCAGCACAAGCCTCTCTTCTGGAAACTGGGCAAAGTCTAGTGAGCAGGGCAGTTAGTTTTTGGACAAATATACTCAACCACACTTTCCTGAGATTTACTTCATGCCTTGCCAAAAGCCCATCATTCCAATCCCCAGTTTATACTTGCACTTGAAATCCAAATCCGATTCTTCAGAAACATCTGCTGAAACAGCTGTTCTCTATTCTTTCAGTCATTATTGTTCCAAAGCAAGGCTAAAATACCACCTTATTCTTGAGATTTCAAGTTTGCTTTCTGAAGTTCCATAATCCCCTTTGATGCTTCCTAAATTGATCTAGGTGTTCATTCATTTTTCATTCATTGATCCACTAAAGTATTAATTAAATCTATTGTTTACTGAGTCCCTGAAATGTGTTGGCATGGTGCTAAGTACCCAGTAAGACTGGAGAATAGATTTGTAATATCAGGTAATTTTACTGCAGGCAGTTACTCCACCTCAGCTAAACTTGTGAGAGCCTGCCGCAGTCTGGCTGGGCACACAATCAGGAGCCACCACACAGCTTGTAGATTCAAACAGCAACTCTTTATTCCCGAACTCTCACCAGCCGTCTACAATCACGTTCTGGGGAAATCCACGTTCTCTGCCCAAATCCACTCCCAC
Source organism: Marmota monax (assembly GCF_021218885.2). Taxonomy (NCBI): domain Eukaryota; kingdom Metazoa; phylum Chordata; class Mammalia; order Rodentia; family Sciuridae; genus Marmota; species Marmota monax. The sequence continues at coordinate 11,217,309 of NW_026695241.1, forward strand.
TGGGCTTCTGTCTCCCAAAAAATACTGTCTGAATCCCGTGAGAACTCAAGGGGAACTCAGGCAGCAGGATACGCCCTATTCCCAGCAGGAATAATCTTAAACCTTAAACCTGGAACCTAAACTGGGAACGCCCTAAACCCGATTATCATAAACCGGGAACACCCTAATCCGCCCTGGTCCTTGAGCAAGGTCACCTACATTCAATGTCACTGCAAAATGTCCTATTTCCACGAGTCCTTCCACTAAGCAACATGGGGTACGCTGGCAAGGAAATTGTCATACCTACTTGGCTAATGGCTCCCAGCAAGAGCCCACAGTAAAATGGGTTATGTATTGATTCTAGGTTACCATAGGTAGTAAGAGATGGAAGGTTTAGCAAACTTACTATGGTAACCTAGAATCAATGCATAACCCATTTTACTGTGGTAGATTACCAATAAGCCATCTCCAAACCCTCAACATAATGTGGCTGACCTTGGACCCATCTTTGTTTTTAGGATTAGTGGAAGTTTATTCATATTTGCAGGGGATGTATGAAAGAGGTAATTCTGAGCAACTCCTTTTATCCAGACTGCCATTGCTAGCAAGTTGCATGGTGAGTGTATCTGGACACAGTGCACTGTAGTGCCAAATCTGTTACTTTGGGTTCTGCCCATGAATTGAAACAGTGTCACAGATACCTGTCATTTCACTAAGCTATGGCTCAGGTAATTAGCATCTCCAAATCTGCTCTCATATTTACTACCCTGATGCAGAGATTGTGCACCATTTAGCATTTTGCAAAACTGGCTATTTATTTAACTTGTTTAATATATTAATGCTGATGAACATTTTATTTGTTCTCAATATTTAAGTCCCCAATGCTTTCCCATTATAAACTTATAAAATATTCACAAGTAAAAAGGTGGGAATAAATTGATGATTAAACTCTGCATGAAAGAAAGAGAAAAATATCCCTGACAAAAATATGTAAAAACAGTTCAATCAAATATTTGATATTTTTACTAAAAACAAATTATTATATTGCTCTGCATGAAGCTTTCTAGAAATTCAATGCATTTATTATTAAGCTATAAAATGATCATGACATTTAACCCAGCAATTTTGATGTAAATTTGAACAATAATTCAAAGATTTTCATTCGTCAATTGGTGCTTTATACCAACCTATGACTGTGTTTTACATTCTATGATGCTGAGAAAAAAAAATCAGCAAAATCCAGAATTATTTTCTTATTGCCTTTGTTGTTTCCTTTTCCTTGTGATAGTTTGCTGAATGTCTATCCAACTTAGATTTCTGCCAAGATAGAAGTTGGTAGAGCCAAATATAAATGAAACATCAAGAGGTTTCTTCTGCCAATCTTAATATTAAGTCCATAGAACATTTCTCAGAGGTATCTACATGTTTTAATGTGAAGAGTAATCATCTTTACCTTCTTATTTTGAGAATTGAAGTGTCATTATCAGCTTCAAATTAGTATTTTATTGGCTGTTCATATCAAATGAAGCAGAATAATGCTCAAGGAAATTTTGGCAGTCAATAGATCATGGATAACACCCTCTATTTGTTATGTAAACCATTGATTCCTGATCTAATGTATTACCAGGAAAACCTGTAAAACTTTTAAATGTGTAGAAGTATTTATGTAAGTGTTGGATCTTCAGTGGTGAGATGCCAAAGTTTGACAATACTCCTCTACTGGGTCTTTTTAAAATTATTTACTTGGCCAGAGAAAATATTTTTCTATGCTTCATTCGCAACTCAACCCCTTATTCTTCTTAGGAAAAAACTTTTTCTGGAACTAGTGCACATATACCATCCATTGTTCCAGTAAGAACTAGCATCCTGTTTGACCTCAAATCTTACGCCACAGTTGAATTATCCAGGTAGAGTTAAATAGCCTAAGCTATAACCTGCTATCTTTCATGGAGTAGTCCAAGAACCATCAGCTTGACAGAGTCTGGTCAATTCAGGACTTTTCCAGAACATTTCACAGAGTGCATGGTAGGGGCTGGGGATATAGCTCACATGCACAAGACCTTGGGTTCAATCCCTGGCACCAACAACAACAACAAAAAAGTGCATGATAGAGCAAGTTCTCTACTACCAGCAGAAGCTGTGGATAAAGATGTGAAGATCTATAAGTGTTGTGGTTCTATATTGCTCCCATGAATTGGAAACCTAACTACAATGAGGAGACAATTGGAAAGTCAGAGGAAACTGCATATAAAAGATGAATGAGCCACTGAGTGTGGTGACACATGCCTATAATGCCAGCAGCTTGGGAGGCTGAGGCAGTAGGACCACGAGTTCAAAACCAGCCTCAACAACAATGCGGCACTAAGCAATTCAGTGAGAGTCTGCTTCCAAATAAATACAAAAAAGGGCTGGGTAATGGCCTAGTGGTTGAGTGCCCCCGATTTGAGAAATTGAGCCTTGTAATGTAATTGTTAAAATCATAAGTTGTCCTTATTCTGTATTTTTAAAACATTTTATTAGAGCATTATCGTTATACATCGCATAGTTGGGTTCATTCAGTTAAAATCATATATACATGATATTTTATTTAAGTTCACATTCCCCTGCTTTTTCCTCTTCCCTTCCTTTGTATATTCTCCTTTCTTTACTAATCTTGCTTTTGCTTGATTATGTATTTTTGATGGTGCTTTCTATAATACACACACACACACACACACACATGAAGGTAAAGTTTTTTTTGTGAAATATATATGTCTCTCTACAAGGAGTGGGATGGCAGGGTCATATGGTAGTTCCATTCCTAATTTTTTAGGAATCTCTATACAGCTTTCCAGAATGGTTATACTAATTTTTACTTCCACTAACAATGTATGAGTGTATTTTTTGCCCAGAATCCTCACCAGCATTTATTATTATTTGTGTTCTTAATCATTGACATTCTGCCAGGAGCAAGATGAATTCTTACCATTGTTTTGATTTGTGTTTCCTGATTGTTAGAGATGTTGAATATTTTTTTTTCACATATTTTTCAGCCTTTTGTATTTCCTCTTTTGAGAAATGTCTATTTAGTTCTTTTGCTCATTTATAGATTGGATTTTGGGGGGTGTTAAGATTTTTACTTTTTTTGTATATTCTGAATGTTAATTCCCTGTCAGAGGAGCAACTGAGTTTTCTCTCATTCTGTAGTGAAAATCCCTTTATGATTTCATTTGCTGTGCAGAAACTTTTTATTTTGATGGTATCCCACTTATTGATTCTTGGTCTTATTTTTTAAGTTTTAGGGATCATGTAGAAGAGGTCAGAGCCTGCACCTATATGAAGGAGGATTGACCTTATGTTTTCTTCTAGCAGTTGCAATTATCTGGGATAATTTCTATGTGTGATCCTTTGTGATTTTACTTTTGTTCAGGATGAAGGTCGGGGATCTAATTTCCTTCTGCAAATGAAGACCCAGTTTTCCCAGCACCATTTGTTAAAAAAGCTATCTTTTCTCTAACTATATTTTTGACAACTTGGTCAAGTATCAAATGGCTGTAAGTATATGTGTTTGTGTCTTCAATTGGTCTTTAAATCAATTCTGATGCCTCTACCATGTTGTTTTTGTTACTGTCGCTCTGTAGTATAATTAGAGATCAGAGGTTCTGATGCCACCTGTATCACTGTTCTTACACAGTATTGCTTTGGTTATTCCAGTTCTCTTATTTTTCCAAATGAATTTAAGGTGGTAGTCCTTATTCTTGAGTAACAACTAGATCCAAGATCTTCTGTAGGTCTGTTCATCTTTTAACTTGATATATTAAGCCAATAAATTTGAATTTGCACCAAATATTTTGAGTTTATATAGTCATCTATGAACTGATGATTTGGATGTTCTTCAGTATTTGGGTATTACTTGCCGAATTTTAGCTTTCCTAATGTCCATCACTAAAGAAAAATTCAGGGACCATATTCAGCTTAATTACAAAATAGTGACTTCTGCCTTCTATTCCTTTTCTATGTCTTCTCTATAGACAGGCTTTATGTACTAAGTGTTTTAGCCTAGACATCACTGTAAAACCAACTCCAGACCAAGTTCTAACCTGTGTTAAGAAACATATGTCCACAGTTTGCCTTCTTCCCCACATATCCCATATATGTAGCCCATGGCTTCTGCTGTTTTGCTCACCTGAATCAGTTTCATTTTATCTCATCACCGTATATTCAATAAGGCAACCTGTTTTATACAGCAGTTCTATCACTGTGACCAAAAGACCAAGAGGACAAGAACGATGTTTATTCATGGGCTCATGGTTTCAGAAGTCTCAATCCATAGATGAACAGCTCTATTCAGTGGGACCTGTGATGAGCCATAATATCATGGCAGAAATGGGAAGCAGGGGAGGGAGGGAGGAAGAGAGAGAGAGAGAGAGAGAGAGAGAGAGAGAGAGAGAGAGAGAGAGAGAATGCTTTCCCCTCACAGAGATAACATAAACTCCAAGGACTTGCCCCCATGGACCCACCTCCTCCAGCCACACCCAACCTGCCTACAGTCACCACCAAGTTAATTTCTGTGGAGGATTGACATACTGATTACATTGAGTCTCTCAAAGCCCAACCATTTCACCTTTGAACTTTCTCTATTGTCTCACACATGAGCTTTTGGAAGACACCTCAGATCTAACCCATAACATGATTATTCAATTAACTTGGATTCTACTTTGATTTCTGGGTTTTAGTCATGGCTCTTTTGGATTGCCCAATGTTTTTTTTTTTTTTTTTTTTTTTTTTTTTCCATTGGAAGCAATGACTGTTTTTTTCCTCTTGCATAAGAACATGGAACTTTCTACCAAGGTATGATCAGTATTGTGATCTCCTACATATTAACTGATAATATAATCTACCTCCTTGAATTGTTGGAATTCCTAACCTTAGACTTTTAATACTGTTTTCAAAAGTCAGAACCAGCACTTGCTATAAAATTATGAATCTCTCTTCTCCCTAATGTTGTCCAAAACTTTCTTGGACTTAACTATAGATGTACTTTAACGTTTCCCTAAGACTTTTTCTCTTCCTCCAGGAAATAAAGTTATTTTCTGAATACTTGCTTCACTGATGAGGATGTCCAAATTTAGGTTCACAGTTTTAACTTTTTTTTTTTTTTTTTGAATTGCTAATTATACATTTTTTTTTTAATTTTAACTCTCAATTGTGACTGTGCTTGAAGAATTAAAAGCAAGAGAGATAAATTTTTATAGGCTGAGAAAATAGGCAAAATCATCTTTGAACTAAACTGAAAAGGGAAGAAATACTTTAATAAAGTTATCTACAAAAGTACTTAAAAGATACAAATATTTTTCATTGTGATGTTTTTTGAAGCCTGGAATTGCAAATATCAAATTTATAAGATCTTATGTTGTTTGACAATACAAAGTTAGATTCGGAAATATGGTAACAATTATTTTTTTAAGAGAAGAAAAATAATGTTTTGTGGTCTTTTCAGGATGTGATCTATGGGTAGTCTGTAAATAAAGCTTTCATCTTACTTCAAGAGCAGTTCTTCTGTAGGTTTGTGTTTACAGAGATCCCTGTTTCCCTGTAGTCTCTCAGATCTCTCATTACAGAATCTCACATCTGGGATCTGGAGGAACATCAGTAAGCACACTCAGTAGGATATCTTCTCTGAGTTGTGTCAACTCTGATACATATAATGAAAACATTAGAATTTTCAAATTATTTCCATGTTTTTGTGTGTGTATCCACTGAAATTATCATAGACATCCCAGTGTATGAACATCACAGTCCTTTAATCAAAACACACACAGATTGGTAGGGAAAATAACTTCTGAGCAGCTATTAAAAATGCAAGGTGGTAAATGCATTACAAGGAACATGAGCTCCATATTTTTCTGAAGACTGAGTGAGCCCCTCCATCTTGAATGTTGCAGGGAGAGATGTTATAGCAACAGAGTGTCAAAGATAGCTTCTCAGAGAAAGAGGGACAGTTAACAGCATGATTCTGAAGGTCTATGAGTGTACACCTTGTTTAAGAAGAAGTACTCCAAATATAGGAAATTGAATGGCCAAATGATAATTCTTTTCTTGTCCTTTTTTATTGTTTTTATTGGTACATAACAATTACACGGAATAAAAGGTTTCACTGGGGTATGTTTGTACATGTACATAATATATTTTTATCAATTTCAAGTCCTGGTACTCCCCCTTGGCCTCCGCTCCTTCTTTACCTAATCATCACCATATACCCTAATGGTCACCCTTTTATGTTCATGAAATCTCTTATTCCCTTTATTCTCTGAAGATATCACAAGTGAGAGAAAATATATGAACCTTAATCTTTGCAGTTTGGCTTGTTTTCTCAGCATGATACTCTCTAGTTCTATCTATTTACCTGTAAATTATATATATATATATATATATATATATATATATATATATATATATATATATATATATATATTTTTTTTTTTTTTTAAATGGCAGTGGAAAACTCTATGGATCTCATTCAGTATGGTTTGTTCAAGAAACCATACTAGGTTGCTATTGCTGGGGACTAAGTCATGATGCATTGTCTGTCAGCCTGGGCTGCTTTAACAAAATAACATGAATTGTTTGGTTTTGACAAAATTTCTCAAGTTCCACAGGTTAGAAGGCAAGACCAGTGTGCAAGTAGGGCCTGGTTTTGGTGAGAGACCCCTTCCAGGTTTCTGGATGGCCATTTGTTAGCTGTGTCCTCACATGACATAAAGAAAGCAGCTTAATTATCTTTTTTTTTTTTCAATACACACATTAATACCAGTTGTGAGCTCTCCACCCTCAAGACCTAATTGATTCCCAAAGACCACAACTCCAAATGTCATCATCACATTGAAATTAGGGTCCCAACACCAATTTTGTAAGGAAACAAACATTTATCCCTTTCCAAATATAGTGGTACTTAGAGATAAATTGGGAGTAACTTGGATAAGATGAGACTAAATATAAGATCTGGAAGCTTAACAAGTTCAGGTAATGGATAATTCTGTTACATGCTATACCAAGGGAGTAAAAATTTATCCACAAATCATTCATGACATAGTGAAGGGACATCAACAATGGAGGGACATGTCAATTTTTTTTCCCTAACGAAATTACTATAGAGAGCTAAATAAGCACTATAATTCTTCTTTACCTGATAACAGATATTGCTAATGCAACACACTTTTACCTAGCATGTAAGTTGTCATATACATTTTTATGATTTTATGGTACTTCTATCTAACAAGCAGAACCTCTTGTTGAGTTACAAATAAAATAACTTGGAGAGAAATTTTCCTAACAAATGCACAACTCCACGATAATCACATGGAGAATAATATACTGATGATGATTCAGTCCAAAGCCTGCCCTACTCTTTGTGAAATTTTCTACATATGCTTCTTCATTTACTCTATAGAATTATTTTTCTTTTGGATAATATGACACATCATTTTGACAAGGTATTTGTGTTCATGGTATTTGTATTATATCTCCAGATATTTGCAATCATTATAAATTTGCAAAAAAAAAATTCTTCAAAGGAGATAGTTATAGATGAAGACAATAGTATTAAGATCACAACATTGGAAATAGGTTGTTTTTGTGATTAGTTGATTAAATAATATTTTCTGGTGATAATTCTGCTTTTGTACTTACCCATTTAAATCTGAATAGTTCAATGCTGTGTACTCATATAATAAAAATGATATAAAATAAAGGGGATAGAAATAAAGGCACATACTGGAAAAAAGTGCACAAAAATGTGGCATACATAACTTATAAGAGTTGTTAATTTTGTGAATGTGCACATAAAAATAATTCCTTATAGTGAAAAATAATTTTAACCTATCCCTTATCAATTCCAGCATTACCAAGTCCTCAGTCTCCTCTTGAGACTCAAGGCAAATGCTTGGCTGAGAGCCCCTGTGAAATTTGAAAGTAAGTTATATACATCCAATATATAATGACACAGAGTAAACATCCCCATTCAAAAAAGAGAATAGAGTAAGAAAATAAAGGGATGGGACATAAACAAAACCAAAACCCAAACAGGTGAATATATTAGATACTATAGTTCCATGTCCAATATCTGGGGCAGGGAGGTGTTTCTCCAAAGGGCTTATATAGCTTCACCTGTATGGCCTTGTTGATTGGAGACCACATGGACTCTCTCTGAGGCTAGATCTGTCCACAGCCAGTAGCTTTCCTCATTAAAGTTTCCATGGTACTGGTATCTCTTAATCCAGGGAAGTTTCCATTATAGATTCAGTTTTATCCTCAAAGCAAGCCCCAGTGACCTACTTCCTTTAACCACTCTGTTATCTGCCTATATTTTCACTCAATAGAATATCACTTTTTGAAATAAAATAGATTAATCTATTGATTAAGTTATAGCTCTCATAATTTAATCACTTCACCCCAAAACAGTTCTGTATTAACACAGAAGGTTTTGAGGGATTCCCCATATGCCATAACAACTTGCAAAACATTATTCTACCTAACAATTCCCAGTCAATGAAAATTTGCATAGCTCCATTCCTTCTACCCCTACAGAGAAGCATAGCCATCCTTGCTGAGTTTGGCTATGAACATGGAGAAAGTCTGAACAGAGCTCACACAGGGGCATGCAACTAGTGTGGAGACATATCACTTAAACTTGAGAGTGAGTTTAATGATTTGTTTAACATTATTTTGAAATTTTTAATGGTTTTGTTTTTAAGTCTGTGTTGGGCCCATCCATGGACCATCTGTGACTCACTAACTCTTCCAGGAGATTTAAAACTTCTGAGTTGCTAGTCTTAGGCCATTTAGCCCTCCCATCTTTGCCAATGTCTAGAAACTGCCGCCTTTCTGTGCACTCCCAGCCTGTGGAGGTCAGGGCATAGGCACTGAGTCAAAGAAAGACACCTTTCTGTATCTTAGGGTGGTGCATGGCAGCAGCCTTCCTTGCCCAGAGCTGGAAGTGTTCTGTCCATGACTGATTGGGGTAAGGATATGGCTATCCTACTGCCTGCTTTGATCCAGGCTTGAAGTAGTAACATTCCAATACGGAAGCTGAGTGTGTTAAAAGAAAAAAAAATAGATAATAAATTTTTTTTTTTTTTAAAAGAATTCTAATATTTATTTTTTTTTAGTTATTGGCGGACACAACATCTTTGTTTGTACGTGGTGCTGAGGATCGAACCCGGGCCGCACGCATTTGACAGTTTTTTGAGGAAAGAATGACTCATGAAATTGCACTACATTTGGAACCAGAGATTCAGGGAGCTTCACCCAGCAGTATGAACAGAGAGCTTCTATAGGCTGTAATGATCAATTTGAATTGTCAATTTGATTGGATTAAGAACTGCATATGATAAAAGGATTTGGGGTGTGTTAGTAAGGGTGTATCTAGGAATGATTGGCATGTGGGATAGCCAAATAAAATGGAGACTGTCCCTAAGTGTGGGCAGCACTGTCCAATAGGATGATAGCTTGAATAAAGTAATAGTTGGAAGAACAAGATGGCAGCAGTAGATGCAAGCTTGACTCTTCTTGAACCCATTCTTCATTGCTGCTGTGATCATCTGAGGATATTTCTCCAGTCTTTCAAAGAAGACTCTGCCAGTGATTGTCCAGAAGCTTTTGGTCTCAGACTAGGGTAGCTTCAGCCTCTTGGACTGTACAGCTGCTGGTTCTTCCAGCTCTTCAGCCTGCAGAAGCCTATTGTGGACTATCCAGCTTCTGGCCGGGTAAGCCAACCTAATATCCATTTTTATAATTATACTTCCTGTTGATTCTGTTCCTCTAGAGAACCCTGACTAATACATAGGATGAACACAGAAGCAAAGTAAAGAAATAATTTGATTCACTATATCAAAAATTTGCCTCATTTGAGCATTGTGAGATGAGGCAGGTGGTCTAATCAGTTGGCTACCTGTGATTGGTTACAACATTTGCTACAAAAATGCACACCTAAGATAGGAGAATATTTGGGTCTGTCTATGAAGTTAGGTTGCAACTTGTTACATAGTAATGCAAAGTAGGACATAGTTTCCAGCCAATTGCCACCCACTCATTTAATTATACAGAGGTTACAGCTACCTGGTGGTTACCCCTTGACCTGAACTGGAATTATTGATTCCCACCCCATTTTTTCCTGGGTTGCATTGGTCCTTTAGCAGAAGGAGAATCCCAGAATCATGACCCTGCTGTATGAAGTCATGGAGTCACAGACCAGCTTGGGGCCTCCAAGAGCCAGTGGAGCTTTGCTTTAGTCTTTGATTATCCTAAAGTCTGAAGAAGCAAGACACTAAACTGTAAATGGAAGACATATATAGGTTGAGAAGAAGACCTCAGGAAAAGTAAAAAAAAAAAAGTACACTTCAGTAGCTTTAGTGATCCATCTTTCCTGTTCATTTTCTCCAAGGTTTCCAAATTTTTCAGATCAGCAGCTAAAATATCCAAGATGGACTAGGTACACATTTTCCCTTCGTTTCATATAACTCACCAATTTGGGGAAGGAGTAGAGTGAGGTTGGAAAATAATTCAAACAGTAATGCCTCCACATGCAGTTGGAGTGGCAATGGGAAAAAAAAATGTCCCTCCTCATGTGTCATAATTAACCTTCATGCAGTTATTTCAGACTGAGAAAATAGGAGCTGCTTTGTGATACAAAAAATTGCATATGACCAGGAGAGTGCTATAGCACTTCATTCATTTTTTACTTTGTAGGGGTAGTAAGAGATTCCGGGACATTTTAAAAATATTTCCTTTTCCCCTGGAGGTATTTAAGCTGCACTCTGCACATACCCATAAATGACCTTTTGCATCGGTATGCTCCACAGTCTGGCACTGAAGGCTGGCATATGGGGGACTGGGTTTCTGCACTTAGTGCTATACAGAAACCAATAAGGATGCCCCTGAATCTTGGGATGACTCTGCTCCTCTCTTGGGTCAGAAAGGCACCAGTAAAGGTAAAATACTCTTTTTGTCCTGATTGGCCTGGTGAAAGCACTATTTTTCCAAGAGGTCCCAAATATCAGTACTGCAGAGTATGTGGTAAGCAGTCCAGAGAGTTCTTCAGTGGATGAGGGGGAGTCTGTGACCTTGTCAGATGTCCATAATAGGCAAAGAGAGCCACCTGACTTCACTGAGGGAAAGGACAATACTGAGTTACCAGAGTCCGTTGTCACTGCACTCTACTTTAGCAGCCATGAAGGAAATATGAGGACAGAATCAAGCACCACTGGAGAACATGGGAATTACAGGAAAGCCAAAGCCACGATGTGACAGAGGGGGGCTGACAGCGCAACACGTGGGACATGGAGCCAGATCAGTTGGATGTTCATATAAAGGTGATCTGGGGCTACTCAAGCCTGCAATGTACCCATTACCCTTTCTTTGGTAATAAACCTGGAATTCAGCCCTATGGTGTTCTCTGGGATTTCTTCTTATATTCAAAGTGATTGGCCACACTTCCTTTTCCTGATTTAACTAGCAGGTCCGCCTTTGGGAAAATGGTGTTAAAGAGAGAAATCTGTAAAATGACACAGCGTTTGGTGTGATTTTATGTCTTTTAGGAGGTTTTGGAAATAGGAAACTATCTGTCCCCTTGTGTTTAACTCAATTCTCCCAGCAAGAATTTTTTTTGGATACAAATAGCTAACACCCTTTAAATGACACACTTTCAAAAGAGCAGAGGAACTTTATTCCTTGACCACTGAGGAGAGGAAGGAATGCCACAGCACTCAGCAGGGCAATTGGACTTTCACCAGCTGAGAGAGAGTTAAGCCTTTAGAATTGTTGCCCCCGGAAGGAAAATAAAACAAAAGGAGAGGGAATTAAGATGGTCTTGCATCATTAAATGGTCATGTGCAGTACTGAAAGATGCTGCTTTCTTATTGGCGCTACTAAGTACAGCTTTGAATAATGGCTCCAGAGAGCTAAATGCCAGAACAAAGGCAAAGGGAAATATGAAAATATCAGGAACTAAAACGTCAGAGCTGGGGAGAATAGATGTTTCCTACAATAAATGTTAAAAGTCATAGCCCTGCTCACCTATATGTACATAAAAGACACACTGAAAGCAGAGGAATCATCTCTCTTATGAAATTACTTTTATAATCTCATCATCTTCTCCAGCTTTTATGAACCCTTCTTGTCTTCTGTAATAATTTATATCAGTATGTTCTACTTTTATTTTAATCAAATGTAGAGGTTTGAACTCACTTTGAATAAAACACCCACTAAAAGATTGGTCTCAGAAATTTTTGCACTTAGCTGGGAATGGAAGTTTCCTTTTCAAATTGAAGGCGGTAAGATTGATATATTGGTATTTCTGTAGCAGAGGAAAAATCAGAATGGGGCTGACAAAGCAGTACCATTTGTCAAATATCTTATGTTTCCATTCAGCATGATTTGATTCTCAAGTTACAGCCAAATGGTGCCTGTAAATGGGAGCTGAATTGTATATTTTGGTCATGATCAAAACCTGAATTTTATGATATCCCATGTCTTAGATTCAGAGCTAGTTCATAACTCTGTAGTTTAAGGAATGTGTAATTAACTAAATTTTAATTAAGAGCAATGTGGTGTGTGAGATTATTACTCATCTCTTCCTGAAGGCCTGGGGAGACTGAATACAGGCATATGTTAATGAAGGATGAAAGCTGGACCGCCCAGGGGCATGTTACCAAGTGCCACCTTTCACTGCATCATAAATTAATGAAATGCCATAAATAAGGTTGGAAGTTTCCAGGAAAAATAAAATGTAGTTTCACAACATAACACTGAAGGTCTTTTGTTGCTGTCACTCAGTTAGCTAACATGTTGGTTACTCAGGCACCAACACTGAGAGAGGTATAGGAGAAAACACACAAGAGCCCAGAAGTAGAACCCTGTACTAAGACAGGTTGTCTTCTGAAGAATTAAAAAAAGGAAAATTTTAAATAAAAATTCAGAAGCCATTTGGGGAGGAGGAGCAGGGGACTGGAGATTTTACCCAGGGGCACTTTACCATGGAGCTACATCCCCAGACTTTTTAATTTTTATTTTGAGACAGTGTCTCACTAAGTTGCTTAGGAGCTTTATAAGTTGCTAAAGCTGGTTTTGAACTTTGGATTCTCAAAACTCAGGCTCAGGAGCTGCCAGAATGACAGGTTTGTGCCACTGTGCCTTCTCAGATGCCATTTTGAGAAACTTTATTTATATTAATTGTAGACATTAACGGTCACAAAATTCAAGGTTGTTTCTGTTGTCATCCATAAAGTGAAACATTTTATCTGTAGTTGTAGTTATGTTAACTTGGAGTTAGCAACTATTTACAAACCATTTTTCCAAGAACTTATGAAACACTCCTTTTTATCAGGGTCCTTTCAAGTAAAAAATAACTGTGTCCTGCATAAAATAAATTAAAGAATTGTTCCAGGTAAGGATGTCTCCTGCTTTTTAGGAAAAATAGGAGTCAGATTTCCATTTATGCCATGTAGTCAATAATGGCTTTGAATAATACCACTTCCACATTTCCACCTCAAAGTTTTCCTATTACAATTACCACAAACTTATCTAATTTTGAGGGGGTAGGGAGGAAGAATAAGAAAAGGAAAAGAAATAAGAATCCATTCTTCATACCAGAAGAACCAGCATGACAAATGTATCTTGAAAAACATAAAATCTGCAATTAGGGAGAACTGTCTTTCTAAATACTCTGAAAAAAATTAGAAATTAAAAAACAAATACTTCTTCCCCTAGAACTATACAGCTTAACTAATGCAAAATGTGTTGAGTCTTTATAGAAATCTTATAAGAGGAAGCATGTTGATTATTGTTGAACATTAGATTTCTGAAAAATCCAGATAGAAAAATCAGAGAAATTCTATAGGACTGAGAAATTGAGAATATGGTTTTAAAAATTCTGTTCAAGAAAAACAGTGCTTGGACCATTTTTATTGGGAAATTATCTAATACTATATTTACTAAACAAATGTGTTTAGGCCTATTGTATACAAGTTTTCAGTGATAAAGGATTGAAAATGATATTTCTGCTATTATAGAATTTAAATTGTGGTGTTTACAGGGTTTTTTTTTGAACTGTAAAATTGCAATTATGTGATTATTATTTATTTACTTGGATAAGAAATATTTAGTTCCTTCAGTTCAATTTAACATCATGGAAGAAATTATGTCAGAGCTCTTGCCTCACTGCACAAATCTAAACACTGGATTGTTAGTCAAACTCTGTCTTCTTAACATTTAGTTTGAATTAGTACCTTAAAGTGCCTTCTTAACTTTGGCTAAGGCATTTGGTACAGTATTATTTCTGCATACACAGATAATTGATGAAAAAACTAATACCAATTTCTTTACCGAGATGGCTCTCTAATTGCCTCTAATTGCATGAACCTAAATAGCTTTCAGGAGACATTAAGACTTCTTTGCATGTTGTTTGCATGTTTGTTTTCTTGGGAAAACCAACTAGATAGTGAGCAAGGCACATAGTTATAAGCCCAGAGCATCACACCCTGAGAAATCCTGAGAAAGACTTCTAGTTTTGGGGCACAAGTTTTTATGTGGAGCCATACTGGAACTCAGGCCAGGTATCCAACTTCCATCTGTGGCATATTCTCAATACACTAGGCATAGATCAAGTACTTCATGCACATGATGAACCAAGCAATCCTGGAGCTTGGTGAGGAAGGAAAAAGGGATTTTTTAATATGTATTTTTTGGTTATCAATGGATCTTTTTCTTTTTATTTATTTACTTATATGTGGGGCTGATAATCAAACCCAGGGCCTCACACATGCCAGGCAAGTGCTCTACCACTGAGCCACAACTCCAGCTATGGAAAAAAGGATTTTTAAAAATCTAACTGGCATTAAAAATTCTCTTTGAAGCAACAGGATGGATAGCCCAGTTAATTTTAATTCGAGTTAATACATATTTTATTAGAACTTCAGATTCTATTCTTCTTCATATAAGATCAACTCTCAGGTGTTACTCCCTGCTCATACTTTGTCACTTCCATTTGTTGTGGGAAATAACTGGTATAGAAGGTGATTTTCCTTGAATAATGTAGGCTTTTGAAATATTTTTTTCTTCTTCTGTGTAAATCAAATCCTACAGTTATTAATTACCTCTGCAGACTGTACTTCCCAGTTTCTTATTAGGATCTCAGAAATCTTTCTTGTTGGCAATGTACCCAGCTGAGTTTTAAAGGTTTCATCGTCCAGGATGTAAGGAAGAATGCATAAATTCTCCTCTTGGGGAAGGCTTAAAGTCCTTGGTATTTGTTAGATGTTCTGCTGTAGCCACATGGTGTCCTAGAGCAAAGCCCCGAGAATCATGTAATAGCTTTGATAAAACATGAACAATACCTAAATCACAAAAAGTAAAAGATTTCCACTGAAGCCAATTTGTTCTTGGTTTCCAGGTCCACACATCTCTGTGGTGTGGTGGCTTCGTTTCTACCTTTGAATAGATGCTTAGATTTACTGGGAGCTGGGAGAAGATGACACTCAGCTGCTATGCACTTCCTAGATCTGGTTGGCTGTATCTGTTTCTCATGACTCCATATGATTTTTGGATTCTGAGGCAACTCTATTTCATATACCCTGCCCATCAGCATAAGCTATTGCTTAAAAAAACACTTTTGAATGAGTGTCCAATAAAGGCCCATGTATGAAAAGATTGGTCTCCAGCTCATGATGCTATTGGGAGATAGTGAAATTTTAGGAGGTGAAGCCTCACTGATGAAAGTGAGGGCAACAGGTTTGTGCCCTTGAAGGAGATAACCTAGCTCATCCTCTCTAACTTGCTTCCCACTTGCCATGAGGTAAACAGCTCTGTTCTACCATGAACTCTTCATCTCATCTTGTAATGCCTTGCCACCGGCCCCAAAACAACCAAGCAGCAGACAATAAACAGAAACCCCTGAAAGAGTAAGTCAGAAAAATAACTTTTCCCCTGTTGGTTACTTCAAGTATTTCATTAGCAATAGAAAGCTAACCAATATAGTGGTTCTCCTTAGCCTTGCCCTTAGCTCTCTAATAGTCACATAAACTCCATTTCCCTTACATTCAATACTCCTGAGGGAGAAATCAAAATTGGCAGTGGATTTCAGTAAATATTCTTAAATCTGTAGTTCACAGAAGCCTCTGTTCACTTTACACCCTGCTCACTTATATTACTTAATATCACTGCTCACTTAATGTTTGTAACATTTATCAATTTATACATATAGATTGTAAGTTTAAACATTGTGCTATCATGGCATCATACAGTGCATGCCCTCTAGGAGACACCCTTGAATTTGATAAACAGAGAAGTGAAATTACGACTGCTTGTTGGCACCAGAAACATCTATGTCAACCTGGCTACTGTTTTTCCAGAAAATTGTTTCCTAGAAGATATCACTATTTGCAAGGAGATAAAACTTTACCACTTGCTTTGACAAACTCCTTAAACCACATTTATTTGATCAAGAGATTACTCTTCTACACAAATAGCCTGCATTTCAGGATCAGTAGCTCCCCTAGGAGAAATTCACTTATCCAACTACTATTTCTTGTTATGGCCCTGATGTCTCTGTGCCTACCAATCTTAAATTATTGGATCACAAGTTCCAATCCCATTTTGTCCAATCTCAATGGGTTCTCTGCCTAGAAGAATCCTCCTGAAACTACTTGAGTCCAGATTCCAAAATTTTATAAATAGCTGCTCTTGACCTTCTCCTTGTGAGACAGAAGTTAGAACTAAGGATGATGCTCTTCCTTATTCCACTATGCTAATAACTTGTCTTTGTCTGACCACTAAGTCATTCTCATGGATTATTAGGATAGTAGCAATAACAAATGGAGCCAAGATAGTTTCTTTTAAAGTATGATAAGTGCTTCAACACTGGCAAAAGGAAAGTATTCACAGGAAGAACATAAACAGAAAACATCTAACATAGCATTGAGGAAGGAATAGAATTAAAGAGTTCTAACTTTCAGGAGGCAGGATGCTTAAATATCTGTTGTAGGTTTGGTTGTGTTTTTTTCTCCAAAGTTCATATACTAGAAACTTGGTCCCTACTGGAATGATGTTCATAGGTGGTAGAACCCTAAAGAAGTAATACCTAGTGAAAGTGACCAAGTTATGGGACCACCACCCCCAGGGGAGATTATTTTTTCTTAAAAGTAGGTCAGGTACCCTGGGACTGGATTAGTTCTTAACAGGAATGGCTTGATATATAGTGAACCTGGAACGTCAACTTGGTTTCTACTGAACAAACCCATTTTATTCTCCCCCTTCTCTGCCACATTGTGACACACCCATGACATGCTGCTTGGACCCTTAATCCACCAGAATCATGTGTCCAATAGACATGCTTTTTTTTTAACTATACATTACCCAGCATTAAGTATTTTGTTTTAGCAAAACAAAATGGATTAAAACAGTCTATAAAAATGAGGCAAAAAGGAGAAAATAAGATGAGTGTGGATTAAGAATGGAGAAAGATGGTTAAGAAACAAAGATATCCTGTGCAATGATTTAGAAACAAGAGAGTACAGCAGAATTCAAGGACTGTAGTGGCCTCAATACAACTGTCGCACATAGTGGGAGTTAGCAAATGGTAGGAAGTGAGCTGTAATCTTAAGCTTCACTGGGTAGTACAGTGGATCTGTGAGTAGAACTATTAAAAGTGTTGATTTTTTGATGAAAGATTCATATATTTCTCGTGGTATTTACACAGTGTTTTAATATTTTACAAAGATAACTTAGTACCAACATTTATTCTTCCTTTCAGTGTAAATTAAGTGCTATCTGTCTTAAACAAAAAAGAGATCTGTTCCAATACAGTATATATAAATGAAATATCTTTAAATTGTGCAGAAGTTCAATTAGCTTAAAATATATTTTTTTAAATTCAAAAATATATGAAAATAAGCATGTAAATCACACTAATGTGATATTTGACTTGTCTAATTTTCACATTCACTACTACATCTTATTCTATAACGTTGTCTATCTATAGATCATAGATCCAGCTTCAGATGACTTCATTTTAGTTAATAGAGAAAGTAAAAATGAGTTATACTGGCTGATTATCCAGCAGATGCTGAGTCCCTAGCTTTGTCTTCTTGGCAGCATTCTTCTCCTTGTCTAAATGAAACATGTATGTGAATTGTCCATACCATTATAGTAGAATTCAGGTACAATACGCATGATGACAACAAAATAGTATATTACTGTGATAGTTAAAATTTATATTATCTTCTTCTAATCACACTGCTATAACAAAGTACCTTAGACTGAGTGGCTTGGAACAATAGACATTTATTTTTCACAGTCCTGGAGACTGGAAAGTCTAAGGTCTAGATTTGGTCATTTACTGAGGACCTGATGCCTGGTGTGTAGATGGCACCTTCTCATCATTTAGTATCCTCAATTAGCAGATGAACAAAAGAACGATGTTGGGCCTATTTTATAAGTGCATGAATCCCACTCATGAGTCTCATGACCTAATCACTTCCCAAAGACTCACCTCCAAATATCACATTGGATTTCAGGTTTCAACATATAAATTTTAGAGGGTACAGACATTCAGTTTACAGCATGTAGCATCAACTTTTCTTAAAATTTTAAACCACTGTATATTAATAGAACTGGAACCATTTTTTTATCATTACTTTCAAGTTCATAATATAAAGCAATGTCTAAGTTAAAAGTATCTCAATCCATGTTTTTTTCTTCCCAGGTTCATCCCTGTAACCAGGGATATCTTTAGAGTGTCTCTCCACAGCTGCAAGTACCCAGGCAACTCACAGTACCTGCACCAAAAGGAAATCTCTTTTTTTTTCTCCAAATTTCTGAAATTATTTTCTTTTATTACCTTTCATTCAGAAACACTACCTTACTCTCTAAAGCATTTAGGTTTTTATAGGCATTATGGAGGAAAATTATCTGTAAGTAGTTCTCCTTATAGAAAACTCTGGGCAAGTGTATACAGAGAAGCTGGCTTTCTGGTTGTAGGATATAGAGGGGGAAAAATACAATATTTAGCATGAACAACTCCTATTTGCTGTTGCCACTACCCTATTCAGGAATTTTTATGATAAGAAGTTCACCATTTGCCAACAAAGCACTTATGAACACAGAAAAGAACAAACAATTCCTAATTTGGACATATCTGTGTTTGCTGTAGAGTGTTTCTCATTGCATCTGTGAGATGTAAGCAGAACAAAATATATCTATTTCAAGACTGTTCTTTTAACAAAACTGTTAAAGATGTGCTTAAAATGCATGTCAGCAAGTAATTGCTCGATAATTGTGTCAACAAGTCTATTTCCCTCCTCCCCGAATAGAATCTGAGTCCTGATAAAGTTTATTCTTGAACTTTAAACCCTTTCCTTTTAGAACTGAGGGAGCAGTTGGTCAATCACTCTTACTTAATTTACATGAATATATATGTGGTGAAAATATATGTAAAGAATCTTTTCATTTAATTTATAATTTTAAGACCAACAGGGAAAATTTATAGTTCAAATGTTATTTTAAAATTCTACTTATGTTCATAGAATTTATACCAAAAGGCCAGAAATTAGAAATGTCTACACATTTATCAGAAAAATAAAGCACTTTATATGAATATATCCACATGTTGGTATCTGAGAGACAAGAGGATTTAGTGATATGCTGTTTAGCACTTCTTCCTTCAGAATCAAATCATATTTGCTGGATAATCTTCTGTTCATGTTTCACGTTGGTTTCTGTTTTGTGTATTGGTTGGTTGACTGTTACAATTGTGGCCAGTATTTTTTCATTCTTGTTCTTTGATGTTTGCTGTCACCTTGAACAAGTAACAATCTTTTACACCAGTTCCTATCTATCAAGAGCAGGTTGTGATGCAGGTAGAACACTTTCATACATGTGTAGAATATTACAAGGAGAACTCATTTTTTATAGTAGGGTTTTCAAAATTCTGTATGAATAGATATTTACTAGGAAGTTAGTAGGTGGAATGTTCAGAAGGGACACCAAAGAGAAGGGGTATATGTGAAGCTCTTGAGGCAAATAAGGGTATAAAGGCTTCTGTGATGTGGGAGAAGATTATAATGGAGTGGATAATAATGGAGAAAACAGCAGGAGTAGAAAAACAAGTAGGCAGGCCAAGAGTAGAAGTGCTTAGAATGGCTTTTATCTTTTGCTAACTCCCCTGGGAAGACATATTTTTCCAATATTTCAAGGAAGAGCATGACTTGATGTAATCTGCATTTTTAAAAAGTCTTCTTCTGATTCTAATGTCGAAATTGATTTAGAAGCAGGAAGAGTGAAAAAAAAAATGGTAACTAGCTAAGCAGTTGCAAACTTCCTACAGGGGACAAGGTGACAGTGATAGAAACCCAGCATTAGGTTATATATATAAATTTTTAAAATGTCACAAATTTTCAGTTTCAGGGCAGACCGAAGGAATAAGATTTGGTGCATTGGACATAGGGGCATGAGAAGAGTGAGTTGTTTGTGATCACTCTTAGGCTTTTAGCATGAGTATCTTGATAAATAGAATTATCCTTTATGATAGGAAGAACACTTAAGTAAAGGAGAATAGAGGAAGAAAAAAGCCAGAACTCACTTTCCATTTCAGATGCATAAAATATTTTCAGAGAAGTAGTCTGAAATCGGATGTGTGAGTACAGAAACCAAAAGAGAAGTCTTGGTGTGAGAAATCCATTTGGAACCCTCTGCATAGATAATCTATATACAACTCATAAAGACAGAAGTGGAAAGTAAAGAGGTGAAAAAAGCTTCCAGGATTTTGTTGTACATAAATGCAATGTACAGAATGCTCGTACAGGAAAATGATGACATGGAAAAGATGAAACAGGTCTCACTTTGGGAAATTTGTTTTAAAAAATATGGAAGAAAAATCGAATTTAAGCCAGTCATCACAAACACAAATTTCTCTCAGGGAAAGCGCGTGAAGAAGCATGTTACAAATTAATAGGTGCTTGGCTATTTGTGTTATCTTCTGCCTAGTATCAGTTCTCTTGAAAAATATTTGATGTAACAAAGATCAAAACTAGTTAGGTCCATAAGCCCTGTAGTCTCTTCACCATGAGTTTGAGGCCTTTGATTTAAGCCAATGCCAAATTTTTTTTGTTTTTCTAAATCGTCTTTATTTTCTGTTATGAACTGTTAACTAAAGATGAGGTAACTATGGATCAATTTATTTATTTATTTATTTTACAATAAGTTTATTTAAGAGCAAGTTATGTCCCATTTTTATCCATCCAGTTCTTGACTTCTACCAAACAATGTGGCTTCAAAGAATTTTTCTTTTTTCTCTTATGATAAAGCCTTTTTCCTATAACTGCTCCTTTGCACATTGAAATGCAAATGTGAACTTTCTTCCCAATTTCTATAGCACACCATGCAAGCAAGGGTATTTATATCCTAATAATGTATGGGATAATAACCATGAATACATTTTTGGCCTTTGAATTTTAATTATGTCAATGATATTTACTTTGATATGAATGTGTTTTTCTCAAAAAGATCAAGGTTTAGAATAAGTAGTCAATTTAGTAAAATCACCTTTTTAACATTTTTTAAATTATGTATTCTATTTCTACAGTGTTCAGGAAAGTTTAGCTTATAAGGCCTAAGATTCACGTGGTATGAATAATCAAACCATCATTTGGATGGAGCATGTATATATATATGGCTCTCGCTTACAGTTATCTGCTTTAGGCTCATATGATGCTACTGAATCAACCAGAGGGCAATGATGTGATGTGGGTAACCTTAACATCATTAATCCATAGTTATTGAAGATCTAGTCTGCAGAGTGCTGTCTTAGACTCTGGGGAAAGACAAATGAAGATCACAGGGCTCTTTAGGAGAAAGAGCATTATATTTTGAGATAAAAAATAAAATATAATGTGATATACATCAAAGATTTTGTTTTTCTAGATTCTCAATTGTCTTTTAACTTAGGACTTAGATATATAGATAGATTATCTATCTCTCTATCTCTCTCTCTATCTATCTCTATATATAGATATAGAGATATATAGAGATAGATAGATATTGGTGATATTGATATAGATATGGATACAGACATAGAAATATATGGTGTTAAGTCCAGGGAAAGGATAGGTTTGGAAGGGTTTTATTCAACCTGGGGTAAAGAGTGAAAATGCCTTAAGAAAATCCAAGTTGTAATGTGTAAATAAAACTTTCAAATAAATACAAGTAAAATATTCCTAGCATAAAAGAACATTTTAACTGAAGAAGAAATATCCTGTGATGATTAATTAAATGAGAGGATACTAATGCATCAGAATAAGAGAAATACATCATGTAATTGTAAATGTTTATACAAATTAGAGAGTAAGGTCCATGTATCACTAAGAGCCATATTGTCAAGTATTTCTTACTGTTCATTCCTCTGGGTTACTGGGTTGGCTTTTTGAGATATAAAGTTCTATGGCATGGGTTGTATTTTCCAGGGACTTACAGGTTGGATTAAATAAGGTGTTTATTTTAGAAAAATATCAATTAAAATTATATTATAGAAGATAGTGCAATAGCTTGATTGCCTTGCTTGTATATAGATTTAAAGAGCTATGTGCTTTTCTTTGAGAAATAATTGTTTTATATTAGAATAGAGTAGTTGACGATTTTTTGTACACTTTTAATGGCTTTTTGATACTCATTTCCTGTGCATTTTCAATTGGCCATTTTGGTCTTCTCACGGGAGAAGAATTAACTCTGGAGGGGCTGGGGATGTGGCTCAAGCAGTAGCTTGCTCGCCTGGCATGTGCGGGGCGCTGGGTTCGATCCTCAGCACCACATAAAAATAAACATGTTGTGTCCACCGGAAAAAAAAAAAAAGAATTAACTCTAGAGAAGTATCCCAGGAGTTCCCAGAAGGAAAAGGACCAGTGTGGTCCTTGGCTTATGTAACCAGAAAAAAAAAAAATCAGCAGGCAACAAAGGCATAGACAAAGGTTTATTTAAGAAAGTAGATACATATACAAGGGAGCACATGGGCTATATCCAGAGTGAGTGATGCATTTTCTAGGCCCTAAACTTGCTGAGGGGTAAATATGGAAGGTAGGAGAGGATGACATTAATCTGGTGATCTGGTCATTTTCAGGATCCTTAAGCTGATGTAGTCTCCGTTAGTCAATCAACAGATAGTGCTAGAAAATCACCTAAGTTATAGATTTCTTAAAATGTTGTCTCTTCACTTAATCTATTTTTTTGGGGGGGTGGTTAATTAATAATGCATAGGTAGATTTACAGATATCCTGGGAATTTGGAAATTACAGGCATGGGTGAGACTGGCCTATGAAGTGAGGGGCCTGGAAGAGAATGCATAACTTCTAAATTAAAATTATATATCCTCCTTCTCCATTTATGTCTTCTTGTTACCTGTGTTTTATTTTCTTCTATTCTATCTCAGTCTCATATTTATTTTTCTGAACAAAGCTTTTAAAGACAATAAATTGTGTTCTTCACATTATTAGATCTAATGAGGAGAGTGAGTATCTTTCTTGACAGCACAAAAACTATAGCAGAAGAAGCATGGTATTATGTGATAGACAGAAGATAAAGCTCACAGAAATTTGGGTGGGTTTCATGAAATGGTGTAAATTGATATGGAATTGTAGCATGAATAGGAGGTAACAAGAGAATTCCAGGCCCAGCATGTATGAAGATGGAATGAGGATGTCAATTTGTTTTGGTGGTGCTGGGGATTAAACCTTGGTCTTCATCATGATAAAGGAGTGCTGTACTCAACCACCACTCCCCCAGTTCTAGGGATATGAACTAGTATATCTACTTATTGTTTGGCATAACCAAAATTCAGGATATGGCAGATATTAGGAACATAGTAACATAAGGCTTAGAGAAAATTGTGGAAGGCTTTGTGTTTAATATTTTCATTAATATAATAAAACCTGCAAAATGTTACTGCACTAACGGTATCACAAGCATTCAGTTCTGTGCTTATTTTGTTTTATTTTTGTATTCTAATTACTTAAATTTCAAAGACCTCTTTTTCTCATACTTGTTCAATTTAAAGAACAGTGGAAGCGTCCACACGTAGCTCTTCATCCTCTTCCGTGATTTTCTAACAAACATCCAAATGTGGAGACAACACGTAAATCACATGGACTCACACTGCCCTTTGACTCTTGACTCTTAATTGACATATAAATGGAACACAAACAGGTGTGTCCCGAGATTCCCTGACAGTGGCTATTGAAGCAGTAAATTTGGGAAGTCATTTCAGATAGTCTTTTCTAATGCCAAACTCAATGTAATGGAATCACTGAATGTCATGGTTACATTTAGCAAAGGACAGCAACATATAATCAATCAATTCCCACACTTGAACAAGATGTTGTTTTTGCATTATTTTTCTATTCATCTCTCTTTTAATGACTCTTCACAGACAGAGCCCTGAGGAGGGAGAGACATCAAAATTATTATAAAAATTCTCCAAAATCCATGGATACCAACATTTGCTGCTTGTTTACATCCACACATTCTCACAGATATTCACAACCACATGCTATTATCACAAATGCATATTTTCATGATAGGTTAGCTGAAAAATTATATAATTTCAAAGAGCAGTTGATTCATAACCCATATTTGACCACTATTCATTTTCTTAATCACATGTTAAGAGTAGGATGATTATGATGTGAGATGACCCATAGCATATTTTTTTTACCTGCAAATGCCATGTTTTTATTCTTTTTTACCATGTGATTTATTTTTATTTTTTTTAGTCATACATGACAGCAGAATGTATTTTGACATATAATACATACATGGAATGTTTGTAAATCAATCATATTGTCTATTCTATTCTGCTGCCCTTCCTATTCTCCCTACTCCTCCCCTCCTCTCCATCCTTTCTCTCTATCCAATGTAATGTGACACACTTTTTTTTTCTTTTTCTCATCACAACCTCATAATGTATTCTGTATAACAATGAGGTTCTCCTTCCATCTTCTGTGCAACTCCCCTTCTCCCTCTTTTTTCCCTCCCACCTGTCTTCCCTATTTAGTGGTAGTCTTCTTCTCAAACCATAGCATATTTTAACATTAAAAAAACCTGCAAAATCTCACAAATTTGAAAACTAATCATTTAAAATTATTTCCATCCATATTTATTGGAAAGATTATTGAAATCCATTTAAATTTTCCTTTTCATTTGAAAATGTCATTCTGATGTTTTAGGACTAGAACAAATTTGATTTTTCCAGGAAATATTTTATTAAAGATAAACGCACAAGAAAGCATTTATAATATCTCTTTAAGTTTAATAAAAGAATTCAGTGAAATTCTTTTATACAATGGGGAATAATACTGGTTTTGAAATTGCCATTGTTCCTCATCCTGGCAGTATTTCCAAAGCCAAATAAAAGGTCACCACTTTGACCTTTTCTAATTTTGTACTACCACACTCAAGGTCAAAATCAAGGGTCATCTTCTTCCTTGTGGCTGAATCTTCTTGGGGATCATGGTCAAATACAAACTGTAAGACCTGTAACAGAATTTCTTCCAATGTACATATTTAATGTACATTATGCACGTGAGAATGTACACTAAATATAGATTTCAGGTGACTTTGAAAGTAAAATGATTTATTAAAAGTAAATTTTAAAATATCTTAAAAACAAATACTGATATAGTTACTAAGTTCAAAATAAATCTGCTGGGTTCAGTTTTTTAAACTCTAAAGCAGAACATATTTTGTGGTCATTCAGCTATCCTTCATTATTAGGATCTGCTGCATATAGGAGAATGATATTCATAAAGATCTTACTTTTTTTACTAAATATCAGCTTTCCCTATGAGAATATAATGTTCACTTTGAGATGCAGTTTATCCTGTTTTAGACACATTGGATAGTATCAACTCACCCTTAAATGAAAGTCTGCTATG
The DNA here is from genome assembly GCF_021218885.2 of Marmota monax. Lineage (NCBI taxonomy): Eukaryota > Metazoa > Chordata > Mammalia > Rodentia > Sciuridae > Marmota > Marmota monax. The sequence goes on from NW_026695241.1 coordinate 11,243,234, forward strand.
TCTAAGAATAGAGAAACCTAACTGCAAAAGACAGAGCCTTGACTTAGAAAAGCCCAGATTTATCCGAATAAGTAAACAATGACATCATGATGTGGTCTGGAATGTGCTGTTTCACAGATATGATAAATTAGGTCCAAATAATAAAAGTGGGTACAGCCTTTCTTAGAGTAATACTTTAGAATAAGCCAAGTGAAAAGATGAAATTCTGCACTGATTCCTAGCTTGTAAATAGAACCCTCCATCTCTTGGCATCACCATTTAGTTATAAAGCATAGAAATCTTAGTTTCCATTACCTTCTGACTTCTGCTCCTAATGGGCCATATGGTTCCTGATTCTTCTGTAAGTAACTTAATGCTTTCTGTAATTAAGAGGGCATATGCTTCCTGTACAGAATCACTGTTAGATCTTTCCATGGCAAAAACCAACATGGACTCAATCCTGATAGCAGCTTTTATCTGCTGCCAATAAACTTAAAAATTGCTTAATAAAATTCAGAGAAAAAGATGATGCATCTTTTGTTTATCAAGAGAGTTACGTGTTATTCTAGCTTATTCTGAGACAATACCCTAGGGGGAATACATTGTCACTCATCATACCCATTTCCCAGCAACAGGTTTTTGTGGTGACAATTTGACCAGATATCAGGAAAAGCTAAAACTCTCTTTAGAATTATTTCATTCATTCTACAAGTTATTTACCTCATACAACATTCCAGCTAACTTATTCCTATAATCTCACTGGGAACCAATTGCTTTTCTTTTCCTGTTAACCTGATTTCTGAAAAGTAAGAACTACAGGTGTATACTCCAAACAAATGTGAGTCATCTGTTGAACTCTATACATGAAGGGGACCAAAATGAATACCACTATTCTGTTCACACTCTAAAGAACCAACTTTCTTTGATTTTGACTTACAATTGCTATAGAATTAAGTCATTTTTCTTGGGTCCTTATTCTGCCACACATTGCTGGTAGAATGGTCTAATTGCTTTGCATTATTCATCTCAACACCCTTTTAGAGCAAACACTGATTTTTACTAGAGAAGCAAATGTCAAAGACTTTTGTTGGGAGTCAGATTGTGGGTTTCTGTATGTAGCAGAATTCAGGGAAAGCAGTAGAAAGTTTGAAACTTTAGTATGAAAGACAATTCAGTGTTTAAGAATCTGGATTAACTATTTTCTGTCCCCAAGAGTGCATGTGTTAGCTTGTAGTAATGACTATAATTATTCTGCACCTCTTCCTATCTCCATGCTTTTGCTATGCAAATTTGTAATAACCTTCCCCCTATTGGGGAAGATTTCCCTCTCTTTTGACTGTGGACTTCATCATGTAACTTGCTTTGACTCAGTGAAGGACTAATAGTGTTCCAGTTCTGAGCTTAGGACTCTAGGTATCTTGCATATCTCTGAGCTCTTGTGCTTCTACCACAGTCAAAAAAAGCACTTTCCTGGTAACCTGTAAATGTTTGGAGAAAGAAAGAAAAGACATTTGCAGCAGAGCCAACCCAAGATAATTGAAGACCTCACCTGAGCTGCGCTGAGCTGAACTCCATAATTCGTGAGAACTACAAGTTTATTTGTATATGCCATTGAAGTGTGTAATGGCTTTAGTAGCCAAGTCCAATTAGTCTGCAATTGAAGTTCTCTAAATAGAAATTCACTGCCAGAGGTAGCTATCCAAGTTTTTCAAAATCTTTCAATAATCTATGACAAAGGCTTTGTTAGTAAGGGTGCGGTTTGCTAGAAATAATGTTTTGTGAATGAAACAAGAGGTGTTACAGATATGTCTTTGGCTCCTGCACCACAGTTATTTGGTTCATACCACCCAGACAATCCACTCAGTTCAGTAGGCTAACACCTTTAGATCAGTGCTATAGATTGGTTGGTTCCATATTCTCCCTACTATATTCAAACTGTGTCTCCTTCTCTGTATATAGAACTGACTAGATTATAATAAATCAGTTAACAAATAAATTAATGATCAAAAGATTGATTTTCTGCCCTCCTACTAGTAAATGCCTATTTGGAAAGTTGTTCTAAGATTTGTTTCTGTTGTGAAATATGGAGGTAGTGATAATTATTTTGCACCAAATAATTCTGGCTCTGTGGCTTCCGTGGTGCGGTGTGTTTTTAACTTCATGGTGTCTGTAGTTAAGAAGTTCAAGTGTTACTTTTTGACAGGACATTTAAATGCTGCTGTTAGACCTTCTAGAAATCTTTCCCTTTGTCTTCTGTCATGCCACTGGCAATATTCCATTTAATTGTGGTGAGTCTAGATAAAAGAGGAAGGACCATGAGGAGAAGACCAAAGTCCTCAGTCAACTGAGTGGACCTCCCAAGCCTTCATTAGTTGGTCTTTAAGATTTGGGACTGGTTTGTTACTGCATTATTGCCTAGAATTGCATGTCTTTTGGTAATGAGGCAGTTGAGAAGAGGATATGCAGTGATACAGTGTTCCACTTTCTCTAGTAACCTCTAGTGAATGACAGCATTCAAATTTGATGATTCCTGAGGGGACAATTTGGCAACATAGAGGTTGGTACATTTCTACACAAATGACTCCAATACTCATCCCTTTTCCTACTTGATTAATGTAATGATTAATGTAATCTTTTCTGAACTGAGAATCTGCTGATGGGGCTCCAATTCTTTCTCAGTCAATAAAGTACCTTGAATTTGATACCTAATTTTCATGACTATATCTACTCTGAAAGTGAGAAGATCATTTGGTTTATAAGACTCATGACAATTTAGGAATAATGACATGGAAAAAAATATTTTGGAGAATGTTAAGAAAGTCAAACTAACTTAGGATATTTTTATTTTCATTTTAATTTTCTCGCAGCATATACTCTGGGCCAATCCTGGTGAGAGTCTTTGCACCCCAGCTGGAAAACTTCAGCAGCTCACAGGAAATGGTGAATTTCAGAAGCTTTTCACCCAGGGCTGCTGAGACAGGAGATGGGAGCATTTACAGAGCATATGCATAATGTATTTCAATATGCTTTGTGTGGGGTGATCTCATTTAGTCTTCCCATGACACTCTGCCTTACATATGGTTCTTCGTAGGAAGACATCTTCATAAGCTGCTGCAGGTAAGGATAGATAAATTGGTCAAGACCTCACAATGAGAAAAACTTCAACTTCAACCTGTTCCTTTTTTTTCAAGGGTCCCATCCTTGGGCTGCAAGATACTTTGTGCTCATCTCTACTAGATTTTTCTTTAAAGCACAGGGATGTCATACTCTCTCATCTACTTTGAGTTTCTCCTGGATGATGAAGCACAGGAATACATAATTGTTGTGTGAAAATCATATACATAGGTATGCATGGGCTCTACAATTATGTCCCCTTGAAGATATGTATTGTTTTATCTGGTCACTCCCATTCATCTACCTTTCTTTCTCTCTCTTCAGTTGCATTTCTTCTTCTTTTTATCCTTTTCCCTTTTCTCTGTACTTTCTCTTCTTAGCATTCTTTCTTTAGGGATTTGGTGAGAGCAAAATGAGTTAGATTTAGATCATTGGGTAAATAAGTGAAGGAAGAGAGCTGGATCATTTTAGTTTTTCTTCTCTTTCTGACCAATCCAAATCAATTAAGTATGATTGATGGGGGATTTGTGTTATTTCTGAAGGCCAAGTGGTTAAAAATCTGATAAATGTACTTTCTTAAAATGCAATTTAAATAGAGTAGAGCTTATATCTTATTTTTTTTAATACAAGCCTCTCAATTGTGAAAGAAATGATCAAAAGATATGTTAGCCTAGTCTCAAACACTAGAGAAACTCAGAAGAATTACACAATATTTCCTACTGGGAATATTTGTGAAATGTCGACCATTTAAAAGCTCTGGCTATTTGGCTGACATTTAGCACTGCAATTACATCAGAATTATGTTCGACTTTAATCTTCCAACAAATATGGTCAGATGACATGCTCATGTGCATTAGCTTAACTTTTGTTGAAATTTTTTTAAAGAATTTTTTTTTAGTGATTTTAATATGTATTGAGAGGTAGTAATAGAAAGTTCCAGATTTGATGTAATCAGGATCCACACAATGTAGGATGGACATGTTCTGTTTTGTTCTGTGTTTCCATGCTTTGCTCTGTATTTGTACTCCAGCACGGAAGGTGCTGCTAGAGTTCTGAGTATCTCCCAGGCTTGGCTCTGAGGTGCAGCAATACAGATGGTCCTTTTCCTTGATTTTCCTAGGAGCACTTTCTGCGAAAACCCTATGACCTAATTGGCCTGTATTTCTATTCATTCTCATGCTTAAAAAAATACATTGAATCTTATTTCTCCTTGAGTTTGGGTTAGGGCCACCTTTCCTGAGAGAGATCTATGTAAACAAAGTCAGGTTCTGTCAACAACAACATAGAACAAATACTGATAGAGTTGGCAGGCAGAAACAATTGCTGCAATATTCAAATTTGCTTATATATTGCAGTTTATTTTTTTCTGTTGCTATTCCTGTAGGAACTCACAAGAGTATATGGAGATAGTATTTGTTTGCCCGAAGGAGGGAGGAAAAGAAAGATAATTCTTATGTTGTTAGATTCAGCAGATTCATAGAAATTGGCTTTTTGAATATTAGAAATGGATTTGGGAAAATGCATTTTGCCTTAGGTGAAGAAAATAGTGAATTCCTTGCATTTCAATCCTATGAATCATTTTTGGTTAACCATATTTCTTGTTTGGGTTTTTTCCTCCCTCATTATCTAAAATATTTTCAATATCTTATTCCATTTTACAACCCACACATAGTAACATCATAATCATCATAGACTTGATTCCAGATTGATTAGTCATGAGTATGTATTGCCAAGAACAGTGTGTTATATAGAAAAAAAATCACATTGGGAAAGAAGAAGCTTATGCATATGTGTGTGTTGTACTGGGAGATGGTTGGTGATGAAGATTCAATTTCCTTACATTGAAGAACATGTTCAGGGGATGTTCAAATTGATGCAGAAAACAATGAAAAGAAGGAAATGTTCATCAAGGGTGAAAGCACCATATGTCCCCTGGTACCTAGTCACAACAGGGAGTCTTCCTGATAGCTGTCTCAGTGCACCCTACTGTGCTTAGGTATTGGGGGACATATGGTATATCTCACCCTGAGCTGTGAATTTCCTCAAACAGTTATAATGTTCTTTCAGTGTAGTTTGTGTGAACCTTCATATATAAACAGAGGTATTTAAAGCATCTCCTGTTCTCCCACTTCTACTAATCAAATGACTTTTATGTGTTGTTAATATGTGTCATTATTGAATTTTTCCATTTCAAATGTTTCCTGCCCAGTCTTCTTCCTTTCCTCTCTTCCTTTCTCTATCAATCTATTTTTTCTCTCTCTATTTATTGGTACTAGTCCCTCTTACCTAGTTAGTAAAAGACTGTTGGGTTTGGGAGTGAAACATATTTCAAGTTGATTTTCAAGTGTCAGCTTGTGTATCAACACTGGTTGTACAAATTTTCATTAAAAAATACTGAATACAGTTTGGATCTAAATCTCAAGCTAGGATTTGAAATGTATTCATAAAAGTAGTTATGGTTTTCTGAAGATTCTGGTTATTTTCCTTTGAGACTTTCATGTGTGTTCTGAATTCAGCAGGATCAGTTTTGATCTGACAGCTATGACTTAGAAACAGTTTAATAAGATGCTTAGATTGAGACAATAAAACAAATCTGATTGTGAAAATGAGGAACAAAAACAGGATGAGAAAGTCACATGGACAGTAAATTATGATAAAAATCATGAAATCTGTAATCAAGAATAAAGATCAAAGATATGTTTTTAGGGAGATTTTTGATGTGAAATTAATTTGGCATCGGTATGACTGTTACAGAGACATTTCACCTAAAATCAAAGAAGTGACTTATAGCCCAAATAAGATATAAAAGACACCTTCTTAGCACATATGTCTCTAGGTGGTTCAGGAAAAAAAAATAAAAATTTGTGCCACTAAATATGGATTCAGATAGTGACTTACTGAAGTTAATAATGGTTCAAATTTAAAAAGAAAATACTAGTATTCCATAAACCACAAATATCATGCCTTCATGTGAGGACATTTTATCATATGTCTGAATTATAAGACACAGCCACTCCATTTTAAATAGATCAGTCTAATGTGAATAAATGTGCTTCTTTTTCTGAAAAACATCTTTTTCATTTTTATCTTGGTTGTGGTAGTAGGTGAAAGGTAGTTCTCATTCTTCCTTACAGATTCAGAAACAGAGCATCTGAGCCAGTCATTATAAACAAAGTCACCTGCTCTCAGCTCAGAGGTCTTTGCTTTTGATAGCAAATAGAACTAGATAGGTATAGATTAGGCTAGGGATTCTTCTAGGAATTTTCCTTGTTTAAGAAGGGTTTTAAAACTATACTATTTGTTCTACGTTCATAAGAATAATTTAGCATCAGTTGAATAGCTTCTTAAAAGAGTGAACGCATTTAGGTTAACTTTATTATAGCACTTGGAATTTATGTTATTAAATAAGAAAAGTTTCATTTTCCTCAATTTCTGATAAAAGCATTAATTAAGGAAAATTAAAAAAAATGAAAAAGAGAAACATGATATAGGAATCTACTTGAGAAAGTGTAATACTTATTCAAAGTGTATGCAAGATCTTCATGACAATCAAATTTCTATGTGTACTTTAAAGCAGAACTAAATTATTATCAGTATTAATTTCTCAGAATATTCTATTATATTAAATGCTGTTTCTTTTAAGGTGTTTTATAATTATTATTTAATAATAATACAAATTCTTCTTTCTTTACTCCATGTAGAGATCTTTTAATATTTGCATATCGGGGGTCTATTCCATTACAAAAATAACAGCCCTTCATGTCGCTGAGCATAAGTGGTAAATGGAACCAGCCAAGACATCTGCCTCATCTAGTTCTTCCTAGCTGGTTACACTGACTGTGGGCAAATGATTGAAATTCTCTAGTTCTATTAAGCTATGCACAAGAAAGTGTGTATCTAGGAAATCACAGCTCAAACTTTAATGTACCAACAAGTTACCTGGAATCTTATGCAGATCTTGGCTCAGTACCTCTGGGATATGTTCTGAGATTCTTCATTTCTAAGAAACTCACAGGTTAACCTGGTGTTACTGGACCACTTTGAGCAAAAAGTCCCATCTCAGTTTCTTAAATTTCCTAGATACACAATAGAAGCACCTTGGGAGACTTTCCAAAACACCGAAATCTGAATCTCACATCAGATAATTGAGGGAATCTCTTGTTGTGGGGTCCATGCATAAATATTTTTAAAGTTACGTAGGTGGTTAAAATGTGAAACCAGCATTGGAAACAACTGTATAAGATAATACTTGATTTCTGTTCAACTTTTATGATGACCTAAGCAGGAAGATAAAATTCATGAACTCATGTGTTTTCCTATAAAATGGGACAAACTGTCATTTACAGGTGTTTGTATCAGAAAATTGACAATTTTTAAGGTACTGAATTTACATTATCTTTAAGTGTCTCACCAAAAGGAGCAAAACTAGAAAACTGGAAAAAATGTAATCAAATACCTCTAAGAATACCACAGGGACATTAAGAATCCAGTTAAAAAATTGGTATGGTTTAGCACAAAGACTGTAATATGAAGCAAAGACAAAGACAAAGGTCAAGGCTGCATTTAATTAATACTGGGAAAAGACATGTGTAATTAACAGCTGTGTTGGATAAATATCCGTGTCTGTGTGCTTGTAAAAGTGAAATGGATCTGCTCAAGTGTGAACCTATGACCACAGGAGAATTTTCAGTTAGTCTTCTTTGAGCTCCCATCCTTTGGTCCCATTGAGTGCAATATCTTTAGACCACTGGGAATATAATTATAAGGAACCACCCTCCTCCTACATTCCATGTCCACCCTGGTTTTTGTTTTCTTCTTGGAACTTATTACCTTTTGACATAGCATGGTAAGTATGTTACTTTTTTACATTAAAATGTGACAGTAGAGACTTTGTTTCAATTCCTTACTACATTCAAGGTCCCTAAAACAATGTCCAGCACAATATGTGTTCTGGGTAAATATTTATGCAACAAGTACATACATGAAATAAAGTTATTGAGGATAAAATTTTTAAAATACAGTATAGAAAGTTAGAAGGAGAAGTAAAAACTGTAGTTCAAGAAGACCTAAGGATTCATCTGACCCCTCCCACTGAGTAGAAGACTCTTGGTATTGCTTACCTATGAAAACTGGGCCTTATAAACCATAGATCCTTGGATATTTTTAAGATGTGTGTATCATAATTTTATCATATGATACAAAATGATAAAAGTAAAAATGTAAAAAAGTACAATTTAAAATTCATGGGAGAAAGCTAAAATATATAAGTAAAATAGTTTAAAAATCATACTAGATAATTAATAAATTGTTAAAATTCTTAACTGATTTCAATTGCAGAAAATTACTTTTGCATATTTATAAGATAAACTGAAAATGTTTCACACTATAGGGAATTTTTGCCTGCTTAGTGAATTTGATAATTTTCTGATTATATATATATATTGTATCCTTTGGGACACACTTAATATGAAATAGACCCTGTCTAGCATGTGTGAGGCCCTGGGTTCAATCCGCAGCATCACCAACAGCAACAAAAACTAGGACAGATGTTTTCTCTAATAATCTTAGAATTTAAAAGGTGGAGATAATGAGAATCCAAAACCAGGCCCCCAAAGTGATTCATTTTTCTTTTTAGCCCATATACTTAGAACTTTTATTTGTGGAATAATCTGGGTATGCCTAAGAAGGGTTAACTAAAAGCAATCTACGCTCCTTTAACATGGTGTATGAACAAAAGAAAAAGAAAAGGATTCTTAGGCAACAATGGAGTGACTTACATAAATTTTCTAACATAATGGGATTTTTATTAGCTTAAAGTTTTGTGAAAATGTATGAATGTCCATTTAATTGATGATTTTTTGATACTATTTATTGAAATTCTACTTTATTGGTTTTGATTTTATTTTGTTCCCTATTCTTTAATATATGTATGCACAGGATATCTGACCACAGCAGCTGAATTTACAAACTCCAAAAGAATTATGTTTTATGGTGTCTATAGTGATGTTTTGGAACTTGATTTTGACATAGTGTACTTAGATAATTATAGCTTGCATTCTACTGTGCTATACCTTTATTCTTTCTCTAACTTTTCTCAAATTAACATCTCTTTGGTTTTAAAAATCTAAATCAACACCAATCATCCTTTTTTTGTTGTTGTTGAAATACTGATGAAAACAGACAGTAAAGTTAACTCATGTTGATTTAACAGATGCTTGAATTAAATTGTGAATTTTATGGAAAATATATTCTTATTTGTGTTTAACAATGTGGTTGAATCAATGGAAAAAAGGAGGCAACCGATTTTAAAGAGAGTTCTATTTCCCCTCCATTACGTTTAATTGCAAACATTTCAAACATAATGAATCATTGCCGACCATAGGCCACTGCGTCGTCATTCTGTGGTCATTGTGGCTGCTTGTGGGTGCAAGTTTTGTATCTTCAATTAGTTGTGGGAAGAAAATCATAGGCAAAAATTGTGAATATTGTAGGAGCCCTTTGTAAGTTGCTCATGAAACTGAGAAAGAAAACAAAAACATAAAAAAGCAAATAACTTCTCAGAACCCCTTGGCCTACCAAAACCTCAAACGTTTACTTCATGGAAGTGGAAAAAAAATCCTTTTATTTTTGGTTCTCTGTCTGACTCAGGAGCAACAATCTAAAAAGCCATTTATGAGAAACTTTAAAATGTACTTTGAGCAAACCACCATAACTATATTTTAAAATTGTTTGACAAAGCCCTAGGCAGTTCCAAGAGCCAGACAAATGATGCAAAATTGCTTTAGTTGTTTTCAAGCCTACAACCATCAGAATAAAACAAAACTAGCTGCCTTGGATTGCTTGTAGAATAATGCAGGAAGAGATGCCAAGAGAAGGCAAAATTGACTAGTCGCTTGAAAAGAGAGGCCAAGTGAAGTCATGGGTTATACCAGTTTAAATATGATGAATGTGCAAATATTTTATGAAATGAAATACAAAAGATGTCAATGAACTAGAGTCAGAAGGCAAAAATGAATAGAGGAGATCACAATGGTGAAATATCCAAAATATTTTTTCCACTGGTAGGTATGATTACATTATTAAGTTTTAGTACCTATTTGGACTTGAATTCAATGTTTACTTTGAGAAGATCTAAATAATAGCTATTGGAAGAGAAAGTGATTATTCTTATTTAAATAGAAGCAGAAGTAACTGCTAACTCTAGGGCTCCCATAGCTTTTGAGATCCAATGCAGTATTAGATTAAAAATAAGTCAGAAAAGTGAAAAAAAGAGGAATAAAGCCAAAACACACAGACACCTCCAAATATATTGCTATATGTACAGGTATGTATACAAAGGAAAAGAAGAAATAATGAAAAGTAACAAAGTATGAAAAATAATTATAGTGATTTCTTATGTAGGAGAAGCCTAAAGAGGGGAAATTTTGTTATCTGATTTTGATTTTTATTAACAGAAACAATGTACTGATACTTTAATTGTCTTTAGAAAATTAAAAAAAGATTAAATAGAAAAGAAACTTTAGGACTTTGACATTGAAGATGCAGGTGTAAAAGGTGATTGATGTGTACAGGCAGCAAAGCAGGTGCAAGAACAGAGGCAGCATGAGGACAGGCAGAGCTTTGGGCTTCAAGGACTCAAGTCTCCTGAATGTCCTTTGCTCTGGTTCATTTGCTTTCAGCCACCTGGTCTCCTGACTTCAGCTCTCCATACAGATACTTTTACAAGACAGACATTTTGATTTCACCTTGTCTCAACAAAATGTCACTTGGTTGGAAGTTTTGTCCTCATTTACTGAAATTTTGCCTGCCACTCTTCCTTTACCTCATTACCCTGAATTAGATTCCTTCAGAGCATTTACCGTGATTTCACATTTAGCTTATGAGGTGTCTCCAGCACTAGAATGCATGCTCTAGGAGAAAAGGGCTTTCACATATTCTCTGTCTTTCCCAGCACCGAACACCATGCTGGCCACAAAGTGCTTGCTAGAAGGATATGTATTGAATAAGAAAAGGAATCTTAGAGATGCTGTTAGGATCAATATCCAAGTATGTCAAACCTAAAGTAGAATTCCAAACCATGTAAATACCTCCTGAGAGTTAATTTGTCCCACATCAAAATAATTTTTTCATTATAACTTGTATTTACATGCCACAAATATTTGTCTTTATCTCTTGGTGAATATTTAAAATTAAAAATCTGTTTAGGCAGATCATGCTTTAATACTCAATCTGGACTATCTCCTCCTTTTAGCAGTTCTTTGGAATTGTACTGTGGTTCCTGATTTCTCACCCTCTGCATAAAAGGTACAATAGAGAGTTTGAAGGAAGAAGCAACCTGCTGAAGAAACACAATGAATTGAAAGTCCTTCTCAGGCACAATAGTGAACTTACATTTTTTGTTTCCCAATTTTTCTATTGAATTTATTATTTACTGGTTTTCCCTTTACACACCTAATAACAAGAATAAACCAACTCAAATGTGTGTGGTTTTATTATTTTTTAAAAATTTTGGTTTTAATATCTCAATATTATTGAGGGACTATACTGAGTTTCATAATTGATTTTGTACAACTTAAAAATCAACATATAATTTGATCTAAAATTGTTCTAAGTGTTGGCTTTACAAATTCTTTTTCCATTCTATCAACATGATGATAGGGTTTGCTCAAGCTTTTAAGGCAAACACCACCTGCCTTCAATACAATATGGTAAAAATAGAATTTTCTTCAACTTTAAATAAAATGGAAATATTGGGGAAAATAATTTATAATTCTATCTTTAGTGCAAGGAAATCTATGAGATGTTGTTAGGATCTCTGTGAATTTAAATTAAAAAATGCTTCAAGTAAGCATAAAAGATAATTACTACTACTATAAACACTAGAAAAAAAGTCAATTTAAAAATAACCATATACAGTAAAAAAGTGAATTACTAGGTAAATATAAATTTTTAAGTGCTAAAGATTATCCAGGAAAATTGATTTAATATGAATAGCTGAAAGTGTTTGTCGTCTGAATATTCTGCCTGTGCATGTGTATATTACTCACCATAAGGAATGCAGTGTAATCTTTATGTAGCAATTTAGAATCTTAGAATAACTCCATATATATTGTGACCTCCCTCTCCCCTCCCTCAGTCAGTTGAATATTAAAATATATCAAACAATGTGAGATTATTTGCAGGAATGAAGATCCAAGGGCTTTAGGGTCTAGAATTCTAGGTTTGCAAATCCTTTCTCTAATAATTCCTATGCACTGAAAATTTTGAGAATTACCTTTTGGCAATGCTATAAAAGAGATAATAATATAATAACTATAATAGTGATTTAATGATATTAACACTAATATCTCCCATTTCAAATGTGCTTTTAAAAAGTAGCCACCATTCTAATCATAGTACATGTATCTACTCTTTTACTACTGACATTGACTCTGTGATGGCTACTACTACGAACTCCTTTTTACTGTTAAAGAAAATGTAGCACAGAGAGGTTAAATACTTTGAGAAAATTACATTAACCTGTAAATGACAGAGACTGGAGCCAGAGGTAGAACTAAGGAAGCCTGATTTCTGAGCTTGACACACTAGTCTTTTCAGGATTTTTTTGTCCTCTATCTACACTGAAAAATGTAGATCAGAGGTGAACATAATTCCTAAATGACCTTAGAGTCCAGAGGGGAGCCAGACAAACACTGGGATAAATGCAAAATTGATTTATTATGGAGAAGAGAAGAGGGATTAATCTTTATAGGAAAAACTTCACATAACTGGTGTTTCAAATTTAAGAATAGCTTAGAATGACAGGTAGGATGTCAGTAGTCAGTAACCTTCCATACAATACTGGGCATGTCTGCAAAATTGCGGAAGGTAAGTACATATCAAGTTTAGGAAAGAGTAACTCAATGTGGCAATAATATATTTTGCAGGAAGTGAACAGTGGAGGTAAAACTAAAAAGATAAATTTGGGGCAAGTTTTAAAGGAAGGACTTTATTGTCCCTACACAGTCTTCAAGCCATAGTTGTATAGGTTTTATTCCATGACAGCAGTACCCCCTTGAGTTGTTCAGGGGGAAATCTGCATAGATATATTCAGTGGGAGAGTTGCCATGGTATGGTGTTAGAGACTAAAACAATAATATTAGACTTGCTACAAGTTTAAATTGGTGAGCTATATAAAATTTAGAAAATAAAACCCAAGCAAAATGTGATTGAATATAAGGATGCCCATTCAAATATGATCTGGTGCATGGTTTGGCAGGGCACTGTCTTCTCAAATGAACCATTTTTAAACCTAGAATATAAAGAGTTTGAAAAGAGCTCTCTCCTATGAAATTGAAGTTTCACCTGGACTCTTCTCTCAGGAACATTAAAAATGTTCAAACCTTTATAACGTTCTCACTACTGGGGCCAAGGGCACTAGATAAGAAATGTTAAAAACTCAAGGGAAGTAGCTATCAAAAGTGCCAATCAATATTGGCACCATATTGATTTCAGGAAATGTGTCTACTGGTGGTGCATTTTATTCCATGACTGGAGAAATAGATGTGGGAAAGATCATAGTTAGAGAAATCACCTCTAAAATCCTTAGATCAGGTTACTCTCTTGCTTGGCTTGTTAGACGGGATGACTTTCTTGAAGCACAAGGCCAGCCATGCCAACTGCTCACTGTGGCAGACATTTTGAAGCAATCACCAAAGCAGCTTTCATTTCAAATGATGCAGCTAAGTAGACAGAGGCAGAGAGCAAACTTCTTAAGGAAGTGGAAAGGTTTCATGAAAGGGGGAATAAACTCCATATTTCCAATGTATCAAGAAATGAAGAAAAATCTATATAGGCCTGTAAGAAAAGCAAACTTACAACTTACTAAGAGGATGATTATTAGATGCATTGGTAGAAAAAGTAGTAAAAGTAAATAGGTTAATTTCTTTAAAAAAAAATAGGATGAAAATCAAAGGAAGTAAATAAAAAAAGATGAGAAAGATTTTTTAATGTGGCATATCTGATAATGCTAATGTGTAAATGCAAATGATCAGAACTGTTTATGAATTTCTAAAATAGTCAAATAATAAACCATTAGCCAAGGTTCAATCTCCTGCTGATTGGAAGTCAAAGCCTACTTTCTTTTGATTATAACAATTAACCAATGCCATGAGCTGTATTGTAATTATGATACATTAACCTGTATTTCTGGAAGCCACATTATTTCCTCAAGAAAAGGTTCTAATAAATTCTCATTCTTCAGGGTTGTGGGGGGCAATATCTTCACACAAATTATGGTGAAATGAGAAACACGATCTACTTACACTTGCAAAAATATGCCACTGTGCTCATCCTTAAAGGTAAATTTTTAAAATTTCATATTCCTGGATTGATTCCAGGATTTTGTTGATTTCTTTTGTTTAATTTTTATGAAACATACTGTTTTTTTGATGAAGAATGGCAATAATTGTTTACGTAGGGGATTATAAACACCAGGATACGTGTTAAGTGTCTCTTAAAGTTAAACACAGGCTGGAGAAACAGTGAAATCTTTGAGTTTAACCTTGACCTTACGAAGTTTTTAGAAATGTCCTAGGAGGAAAAAAGCACCCTAAGAGGTCAGCTGGTGTGAGGAAAAGTAGAGTACAGGGCATGAAGAGAAGCATGCTTAGGTCTATTTCCTAATCTTGGCTCATAGTGAAACCTGTAGTATTTGCTTTGCAAGCTGGTTACAAGGACAGTGGTAAGACACCACAGCCAAGTGTCTTTCTTTCCCCCTATACTGGCCTTATCCATTGTCTTCTAACTTGGCTTAGTAGAATGGGTTGAGTAGATCAGGAAATGTCTTCTAAATCGAGAGCTCATTCCTAAGTCACTTCAGCCCTATCAGTGGTTATCATCAGTCTGGCACCAAAACAGACTGTCAGGGAGGAACCGAAAACAAAGCAAGCTCTGTCCTGCAAGCATGGGACAGGTTATACCCACACACCTGTAAAAATCTGTACTTATGTGTTATAATGCATCTGTGTGTCTGTGTTTTGAGAAAACAAGATAATGAAGAGATACCTACAGTGTATAACAGGTAAGATGGGAGCAAAGATGCTAAAAAGGATTTAGACTAAAAGGGATCTGAAAAGGAGACAGCTAAAATAGATATATAATAAAAGTTTACATTGTGAGGAAGATACATGAAAATAATATGTGAGATGAAAAGCCCAATTATGTTTATTTAGAGAAGAAGGAATCTAACCTTACAGAGATTGCCAAACTGGTCAGGGTTAGGGGAAAGAGTCAGTCATTTTTTTTAAAATCAAAATTGGAAGAAACACTTGAGGCTTACATTTGAAATAGGAACATGCAACATAAATGTACAAATAGCTAGGCAATACTATTCCACGTAGGGAAAAGTATGCATTTTTACATGAAGAGCAAATATGAGTGGCTTTGAGAGGACTTAAGAATGCTGTTGAATATTCACTAATGTGATTTGGAGCTGACCTCATCTTTATAGTCTATATATAGACTAGTATAGGGAAGACATACATGACTCTCATGGGGATTTCCTTGAATCCCTCAGGAAACATCACAATGTCAACACTTCTCAAATGACATACAAACCCTTTGACTTGGAAAAATTTAAGTCCTGAAGTTCTGTTTGTAGTAATATTTAACAAGAGAGTGACTAAGTATGCTCACAACAGCTGCAACAAAAGAATGAGGGCAAAAGGGTTAGATTGAAATAAAGATTAAAATCTCTGGGCTAGAGATGAAATTTATCAAATTACATGATGTGCATGTATGAATATTTAGCAACAAATCTCACAAGTATGTGTAATTATACATAATTAGATACTGTATAATTGTGTATAATCTCTATATTATGTATAATACACCAATAAAATATAAATGTATAAATAATAAATAAAAATCCCATTAGCCCATTCCAAAATGTTTTTATAAATATAAGATAATAATCACAATAGAAGCATCTCTAAATTAGCTACCATATACCAAGTCAAGTGGTTGTGATTGATTAGTGAAATGATTTAGACACAGGTCATATTTGTTGTACTGTCAAAATACCTTGAAGAATATAGACATATCTCACAGATTTATCATTATTATCATTGTTGTTATTTTCTAATCTTTCCTCTCCTATTACAGAACATTTTTCTATATAAATATTAAGGTTTTCAATGTGCAAAATGATGGAAAATAATATATCGTGGAAACTTACAGTAATTCATTGTTTTGATGGGCTAGTTGCTAGCTTGAAAAAGTTTCACTTCCTGGAACAATCAAGAATGACAACACACTGCATATAGTGATTGTATATTTGTAATATATGTATTTGTAAAGAAATAATAAATAGTGATGAGTAATGATATATGTAAAAGCTATTCTAAATGTTATCATAATGATAAAGTCCATCTGTAGCCTCTTGTTGGCAGCTGACCTTCTCCATAGCAGAGAAGATCAGAAGCTGGAAGGGATGCATTTAAATTAACATTATGTCAAGACATTCAGTTCACACATTTCTGTAGCAGTAATTATTGTTCATATCTAATAATCATTACTATGTGAAAAGGATTGAGTTAGGTGCTTTATATACATTATATTATTTAGTCTTCATAAGGATTCCACAAGTTGACACTATAATTATCTCTTATTTTAGCATACAAAGAAATTTAAGTTACAGTTAGATGTGAGGAAATAAATATGAGTTAACAACCAGGTTAGGTCAAGAAGGGACATAGGTTTTCAGATGTCTGATTACAAATGCATGTCCTTACTATTAGTCTATAATGCAAAGGTGTCATAAATTAATTAAAAGAAGAAACCCAGTGTATAAAATAAACCTGCTTGAAATCATGTCAAGTCATCAAAGTGACTAAATATATGAGCATGATAGGGGAGTGGAGAAGTAAAACATTAGTTTATCCTCTACATTGAGGTATTTCACTCTAGGTAAAAACAAACAAAAGTGTACTTAACTTTATATTTGTCAGGAATACATGACAATACATTGGCAGATTTCCATGATCCAGGTAGAAAGGAAGAGTGCAAGTGTAGACATGAAGCCTCATGGAGAGTTTTAGGGATAACAAATAAATATTTCCTGATGACCTATTAACCTATTGAATAGATTATTTAAGCACATTGTTTGTAACATTTACAGATGATACTAACCCCAAAAGGTAACATCTGTGTGGAATAAGACTGCATGATAAAATCAACCGTTGCTTTCAAACTGTTATAAATATATAAATTTGGTAACCTTGATGCTCTTGCTTTTATTTGTATTCTTGTGCATATGGGAAAAGTAATGAAACACATTATTTGGTGTTGAAAGTATCTATAACCATTCAGAACATAAGCATAGATATATTTATGAGTATATATTGTATACATGTATATTCCAAATGTTCCTATGTCCGTCAATTTCTACATATGTATGAGTAAAATACTCATTTTTAAAACCACACAAAATCTTATGACAGATTTCTTAACATATTCCCTATATACAGCCAAAGCATATGACCTTTCTGGATAGAATTGTAGAGTAAGATAGTAGAGTAAGATAAATAAAAGGCAGTATGTGAGAAAAGGCAATTAGAACTTGACCCCATTTGTGTGTCACCTAGTTGCTCTTTCTTGACTGCTGAACCAAGTTCAGAAACAATCCTCTGATATGCCCACAAGATTTATTAGAAACAGAAAATACATTGTTGCAACCCCTGGTACTTTAGTATCTGATGATAAAGTAAGCAGAGATGGAGTAGAATTAATTCAGAAGCAGCTGGCTTAGTTGGGTATCAGGTCCAGCTGGCAGTGCTATCTAATTTCTATAAGTCTATTTTTCTAGCAGTCTTTAAGCCACTGTGTCCTGACCTGCATGTAGGCAATCTTAAACTCCAGTGATACATACACTCTTCTTTTGAAACTAGTGTTGTTACAAATTCTGATCACAATGCAGTGGAAGGTTATGCAATCAGTTTATGAGGTCTTATATTTTTAAATGAAATAGATAGAAAAGGAACAGGTACTGTCTAAATGCATCTCATGAACCAAGGGTGAAAATAGTTCTATAAAAACTGTTGTTTAAGCCCTAGGTGTTTTTGGAGGTATATGCTGCACTCTGATGAGTTGTAGACACTTGTGTGCAGTTTCATGAAGTAAAATGTATTGCTAAATATGCAGAGACTACAATATTAAAAAATGTTGTTCATAGATTATTTAGTGTCATAGAAAAGTTAATAAAAAACAAATAAATTGCCACCCCATAATGTTGGAGCCTCTCTAATATGACTTTTAGGACTTCAGTTTAGGAGCATGGTTGTTGTAACTTCTGTGTCTGAAGAGCCCCTACTTTTTACCCATATTCAGGCCTTCAAGCAGGGAAGCTGTCTATTAATTATCTCTTTGTTATCAGTCTGTTGTCTACACTGCTTCCAAATTAATGTTTCATATTTACCTCCCTGATCAGAACCCTTTAATGGTTTTTCATAGTGTCAAGATGGGTTTTATTTTATTTTATTTTTTAAAAATGTTCATTTATTTTTTAGTTGTTGTTGCACACAATACCTTTATTTATATGCGGTGCTGAGGATCGAACCCAGGGCTTTGCACATGCTAGGTGAGCGCTCTACCACTGAGCCACAACTCCAGCCCAAGATGGTTTTCTTGCAATGGGCCCGTGTTAAAATTTCTGAACTTATCCCCTATCATTACTGTTGTATAACCTAGATTCAGTAGAGCCAACACATTCCCTGGACCTGTGATGCACAGGAGTGCTTCATGCTTCAGTGCTTAGGATAGGTCATCATCCTTGTCTGGGTGCATTCTTCTCTTTTTAGACTGGTGAACCTTCAGTGTGTTCTTTATTCTGTGTCTACACATCACCAAGGCGTTGGTTTGCAAGGTCCACCCTAAGCAACAGTAGCAAGGTGTTTTAGTTAGCTTTTTTTGTAGTTGTGACCAAAATACCTGTCAAGAAAAATTAGAGGAGGAAATGTTTATTTTGTTTCATGGTTCAGAGGTCTTAGTCCATTGATGGCCAACTCCATGGCTCTGGGTCCAAGGTGAGGCAGAACATCATAGTGGAAAATGGTGGCAGAAGAAAGCAGCTCAGCACATGGCAACCAAAAGGCTGAGAGAGAGCTCCACTCACCTGGGATAAAATATATATCCCAAAGGCTTTCCCTCAGTGACCTACCTCCTTCAGCCACACCCAAACTGCCTACAATCTCTATTCAGTTAATTCATATCTGTGGTACAATGTGCTGATTAAGGTTTGAATAACCCAATGGTTTCATCTGTAAAGTTTTGGGGACATCTCATTTATGGTTCACCCTTTTTACCATCAAGATCTTTTGCAACTCCTGTTATACCTTACATAATGTTTTATTCTATGTCCCATAGAACAAGGTGTAGAGAACAGAGCAAGAGATGTATATGCATTTATTTAAGGAACACATGCCAATAACTACAGTTATTAATAAGTACTTGATGCATTGGTTTAATTTGTGCTCCACTTTTTGCCAAATGGAATAAATATTAATTAATACACCAACACTGCAAAATAAAAGTCAATGTCATATGATATAATGAAATCATCATCTAGTACGCATGATGCCCTGGGCCCTGCAAATAACTGCTGGCATAAGCTGTTCATGATGAGTTATTATTTTAGCCTATACTTCAATAAAGAAAAATGATCCATTTGTATATTTATAAATAGAAACTGTGTTGTTAGTTTTTAGTTTTTTAAATTATTGGTGGGAAAGAGAGAAACATTGTTATTCAAAACACAGCAGAAAGAAGGGAGAGAAGGGGATTATAAAACTATTAGCAAGTTCTTAATATTTTCTCCCCAAAATTCTGGCTCAAAGAACTTTTGATATCTATCAAGCAGTATAGAATAAGACTGAAGTTAATGAAATCAATAAATCACTCATTAATCTTAAAGGAAAAGAGATAAAAATGCAAACACAAATGTGGTTTTTAATATTTTTAAAACAAGCAAATCAAATAAAATGAACTATTATACTTGCTTTTATTTAAAATAAAAAGATCAATAAAAAATTAACTAATTTTTGTTATTGGGAAAAATTGTGGACATCTTCTTTGCTTGTGAAATAGTAAAATTGTTTTTTCTTTACATTTTAACAAGCACCATGAATTGGATCATTTTTCTTGGCATGTCATTTTTCAATCACACTGCTGCTGTAATAGATAATGAAAGGGGGATTGGATCCATATCTTACAAATGTAATCGTAAATAGATATTTCACACTAATGTTGGCAAGTGTGATCTGAAATATTGGACATATGTATAATATAAAGAGATTAAACTGACATCTGTTTTTCTGATAGTGAGGTGTGTATTCTGCAGGCACAGGGTCTGAAGGAGTGGTAATGAGGAATGATGATGTTGGAAGTCAAAGAACAGAATTAAGAGCATGCTGGGAAGTTAATGCAATGGTTAGCTTTTATTCAATCTTCTCTTATGAGTCCCACTGGGCTGGGTAGTATTATATGTATACATTTTTTATTTATTATTTTTTAAAGAAGGACTATAACATCTATTAGGTCTCACTATGGGTTGTGACTTAATAGTAAGTCTGTAAAGTATATGCTTTTATAATTTTCTTACAGTCCATGTAACATCTTTTTGTATGAGCCAAAAAAATATATGCATATTACTAAACCAGCCTTCTTCTGCTCTATATTTAAAATATTATACTCTCAAGAAGAAAATGAACCCTTCCAGGCATCTGGAATTTTCTAAGTCATTTCCTATGGCTCCCATAGACTGAGCAAGAGGCTTCCCTTTCTCAGGCTTTATGTCATAGTAGACACTCTGGGCTTGCTCAATCTCTACCCTTTTTGGTGGAGTATTATTAAATCCATGGGAAAAAAGGAATATGCCTACTGGGATCTGTGTCCTACATACAACTCTTACATCTCTAGTGACTGAAAATAAACACAGTCCTAATTCCAGCACTCTAGGCCTAGGCATGGTACAGCCCTTCTCTTCTCTCCTGGTATCTTTGTCCTTGCTTACAAGATAAGTAAATAAATACTTATTTTATTCTTTAAACACATCAAGTTTCCCTTTGCTCAGGATCTGCCTCTGCACATTTGCTCTGCCTCCTATGCCAGGATCACCATCATAAAGGCTGTTTCTTCAGATTTCCAGGGAAGTCTGGAAATTTTGTCTATCATTTTGTGAGAGAGAGAGAGAGTGTGTGTGTTTACATGGAATACCAATTTCATGAGATTAAAAAAAATGTTGTCCTCTTTATTGCAGTTTTATGTTCTGTGAATTTCTAGAAACTAGAATGGCATCTAGGATATGAGGCACACTCATAAATATAAATAAACATTTAATAAATCAATTATTAGTGAATGAATTTCCTGGAATAATCTACATGTTCAGTAGAGATATAAGTTTTGAAGAAATGAATCAATTAATTAAAACATGAATGAGTCATCTGAGTCTTTTATCTCCAAAGCCACAGTCATTTCATCATTATATACAACTTGTGGTCATGCTGTGGTAATTTTATGCAACTCATGAACCCTATTGTACTCCTATAATTTTAAAAAATGTGAAGCAGGAGGGAGGTGGTACATTGTTAAAATTGTGGCAAATTCCATTGTACTTTTGCATGGTGAATGACAGATTATCCCATCAAGGAGTGTGTGCCCCTCTTTCCTCCTTTATCATATGGTTGGCCATGTCACACGTTTTGACTAACAAATCATTGGCTAATATGATCCATCAGAGCTTTCCTTCTCTTTTTGCACAGGAACCCCTAAAATTGCCACAGAAAAAGCTTAGACTCTGGTGCTAGATAATGAATCACCCATTACCTCATGAATCTGGCTACCAAATGCCCTCTATATAGCAGTGACACAACCCCAGATTGTCTTAGCTTTTCATCCTCTTGCCAAATAGCCACAGACACGTGAACAAGGGCAGCAAACATCTGCTGAGCAGGCTAAGTCCAGAAGAAACGTCCAGCCAATTTAATGAATGGTGAGTCGATTACATGGTGATGGTGTTTTATAGGTCATTAAGTCTGTCCTGTGAAATTTTGTTACATAGCAAAAATGAACTGAAACTGATGCTATAAGCAAAAAATAAAAACATGTTCTGCTATGACATCAAGAGTTCATGTAGTCTTCTAAAGTGTCAATATTACCATGCAATTTCCCTTCTCTCTCCCTTTCCCTCCCACATCTCATCCCTGTTAAATGTTAATCTTCTTCTCCTGCTCTTCGTCCCTACTCTGTTCTTAGTTACTCTCTTTATATCAAAGAAGACATTTGGCATTTGTTTTTTAGGGATTGGCTATGGAAGGAGACCCTCAGGGTTATACAGTGGAGGAGGTAGAGAGAGAGGAGGGGAGGGGAGGGGAGAGGTGGGGAGGGGGGAGGGGGGAGGATGTGAAAGGCAGCGAAGCACAACAGACACTAGTATGGCAATTTGTAAATCAATGGATGTGTAACTGATGTGATTCTGCAATCTGTGTATGGGGTGAAGGTGGGAGTTCATAACCCACTTGAATCAAAGTGTGGAATATGATATGTCAAGAAATTTGTAATGTTTTGAACAACCAACAATAAAAAATTTAAAAAGAATAAAAAAAAATAAATAAATAAATAAAGTGTCAATATTTCATCAGAAGTAATTCTGTAGTGGATGTTGCTAACAACCCCATCAGTAAAATGCCTCCTTTCATAGAAGAAGAAATACTAGGATTTACCTTCTTATGGTTGAATTTGATAATGAATCACGTTTTATGTATCTCATAAGTGGTATTTGAGTGAAAAATGAAAACAAGCCCCGGGTTGAAAAACTGGAGATTGAATTAGAGTATATGAAACCCTGAATTTCTTTTAAATGTTGACGTGATGGGATTGTGACTGCAGTTTTAGAATATTCTGTTTAATACATGGCTCAAATGTTTCTTAATATTGTAAATTATACTAAAGTTATCTCTGCATTTTAAATCATTTTAATATCATTGGACAGTATATTTTGATACACATACTGACAAACACCATATTATTTTGTTTAAAAATCACTGAAAGTTTTGCTGAGGAAAGGTTTAGTCTCCAATCAAATTCAAATGAGTGATTCAAATAACACACTGATCTGATACTTGAATTTGAATTGTTAATATTACAAAAATTTTCTGCCCAGGCTGCCACTGTAGATACCCACTTCTATTAAACCAGATGTCTAGTATCTATCTTGCCACACACACATTCAACTGTTAATCCCAGAGAAGAAAAAAATATAATAGCCTATTTTTGTTGTTACATTGAATGGTTCCTAAAATATAATACTGAGGTGGATTTTTATCATAATATATATGTATCATAATTATATGTTTGTATATATTTATCATAATTTAATATATCCATTTGTCTGCTAAAATTCTTCTAGCCCTTTTGGGTACTTTCATTTGCCATGCCAATAACAATATGTTCAGTCTGCAGTACTCTCTTTTCCCAGTCAGAAATCACGTACACTATTCCGATGTCTCACTGATGTAAGGTGATCCACCTAGACCATTTCAAAGTATAAGCTATCAGCACAGACACCATTATTGAAAGTTAAAGGCTTCTCATCATTTATCAGAAAATAAACTGTGACTATATAGCAACAACAAAATGCACTGAGTGATTGGGAATATTCTATCTTGAATCAAGCAAAGACACTGAAATACACTAAAACCTACACGTGTCTAAATACAGACACCAGCCAAATGATACTGTTTATGTTCATATATTTCTCTTCTTCTCTCAAAGAATGACATTTTCCATGGAATATTGACTAATGTAACCCCACAGTCCTTCAATTTTGGCCATGTACACTTCTGAACCTTTGTCAAATACTTTATATACTCCTACTGTAGTGATTTTTAAGTAATCAAAAAGTTTGTATTAGTCAAGGAGACACACACATTTATTATAAAAAATTGACCAAGAAGTCCCACAATCTGCCATCTTAAACTATATAACTAGGAAAAATACTGGTATAATTTAGTTTTAGTTTTTAATCCAAAGTCTTGAGAACCAGAGAAACTGAGGGCACAAATGTCAGTTCAAATGAGGGGTAGATGAGATGACATTCCCGAGGTTAATTATAAGGTAAAGAAAAGGAAGCAAATTCTAACTTTCTACATCTTTTTGGTTTTATTCAGTCCCTCAATAGATAAGATGGTGCCCATCTACATTGGGAAGGGAAAGCTGATTTGCTGAGTCCACAGAATCAAATGTTATTGTCATCCAGAAATACCCTTATCGTCAAATCCAGAAATAATGCTAACCCTGACATCTGAACATTCTCTGATCCATTCCAGTTGACACATAAAATCACAGGATACGATGTTAATAGTGGGAAACTTACTATGATTAAAAGAAATTTCATACTAAATAAGCATAAAGCTGTGTTTCATGGCCAGTCCCCAAGGTTAGTTTTTATTTTCTATGGTGGGTAAGAAAGGGACAGAAGATGGCTCACCCATTTAAGAAAGATCATGCCACCTATACTTGTGACAGAGTCTAGTATAATATGTCACCAAATAGGACAAGAGGTCATTATCCTATTCTTTCATACAAATCATTAGTATGTTATATCTCAAGGTGTCCTGGAATACATATACTTTGAGATAGATAAAAATACCTTATTAACATAAGCTAGCATTCTTTAGGGGGAAAAAATCACAGGTCTCAGAATGGCAAGACAGCTTCCACATTTGGCTTCATAGATATTGAAGGGCACCAATAGATGAAAAAGCAAAAGTATAAGAAAAAATAAGATCCTCTGAGTAACTGCAGTGTGCAAGTTTCTTGCACCTGTTAAATACTATGTTGAGGATGCACAGAAAATCCTGTGTATTATTGATGTAACTAATATTTTAGTAATTAGGAATCATGTTTTTGAAAAGAGTGTAATGGCTTATAGTCACAGTCTGAGAAATCTTGCATATATATTAGAGGTGGTATCTATGCTTCCAACTTTTAAATATTTCCTTCCTTATTAACCTACCTTCCATTCGTCCATCCAGCCCTTCTTCCTTCCTTCTTGTGCTTGTATTCGCTTGTTCTTACATAGATCTAGTCTACTTTTTAGCTATGTTTTGCTCTATTTTATATTCTACATTGTTTGATCACTTTTCCTTTAGAATCTGGATGTACTGGCCATGTGGGAGAACTGATTCAAATCAGATTTGCTGACTTGGGCTTCTTGCCACACACACATCCCGTTTCATGCTAGACAACCCAATCTAGTTCCTAACCCGACTAGTGTTGCTTTTGACCATATTCTACAGTCTATCACATATCCTTAGAAGCTAGAAAGTTGAGTAATCATCCTATGGCATTAGACTTCAGTTAGCAGGGGGCTGAGTGTTACCTTGAAGACATTCTATTGCAGCAGGTTGAAACTTGGCATATATTCTGACAGCCAGATGTGATATTTCTTTGTGATTGCATGGCTCATAGTCACTTTAATAATACATTGTTTTCCCAAGTAAAACTCAGTGGAGGTGCAACATCTGGTTTTTAGTGAAAAAGCCAACTTAATTTACTCAAATCCCTGGTGTGATTTACAAAGCACCGTATACGGTGGAACACTTTGACACGTTGCGGAATACCGACGGACTGTGTCTACATTGGCAAGAGTTTCTAAATGGCTCATTTAAAGCAATCAGGGAATCTTTTATTTGGTACCACCCTAACAGTCAAAATGTTTATGTTACTAAATGAAAACCTTTTTCTTCAGCTGAAAACATTTCCAAGAAAAAGCAAATGCTTTGGTCATTAAAGGCAAAGACAATGTTTTTCTTTGAGTAGTAGAGATTGCAAAATATTTCCCCAATATTGCCAAATACTAGGATGAAAATGTAAGCAATCACAAAATTCCTGGCTTTGAGTATAATTATTAGTAAAATTTTAAGCAAGTTCAGGTATTTAGGCAGGCTACCAATTCTTGCAGTGGGGTAGTCATATATTTGAAAACATAATTCAAACTACTAATGGCAAACTGAATGACAGCATGAATAACATTATCAGAATATTTGAGACCAGCCCTTAAAAGCATGTACAACTTTTATAAATTGCTAACTAAGCAGAATTAGTTTTGTGGGATTTTTTTTCCATGTAAATGTTATTTCTTTGTGATCATGAACTCAAATTTTGAAGTAATTCATATTTAATTCACCTTTACTGAGTACCTACTACATAATGTGTTAGGCATAATCAAAAAAAGTGGAGACTTGATTTTTGGTTATAAAAACGTGGTGGCCATATTTAACATTTTGCTTTTTTTTTTTTTTTTTTAACTTGCACATGGAATGAAACAGGTGGTTACCACCAGGATTTATGCTTGCTGAATTCATCATAACAAAGTCAGTGAGGAATTAATGAATGAAATACAAACTAGATTTTCTAAAACAGACAAAAATGGGTAAATACAATTTCCTATAAAAATAAATAGGGACTATTATTTTAGGTAAAAATTATACAAAGCAATAAATCAATATAATGAAAGTAGAAAGTCATATGAGAGCTTATTATAAACTTTATGAATTTAATACTAAATAAGTATAAAGCTGACATGAAGTAACCTTTATTCCACCATGGCTAATTATGTTCTTAGTGTCATCAAGGTATCAACTGGCAAATATCTTCCTGACTTTGCTCTTATCTCTCTATAGAGAAATGCAGTAAGCCCTAGGTCAAAGGTTTGCTCCATTCCCATGGTCTTGTGTCAATATATCAATGTAAATGTGTTTGTTTAGTTTTGGTTTTTAAAATTTAAAAGTGAATTGTACAATTAAAAGTTTATAATTTTTAAGTATATACCTATAATCGTGAAGGAGCTATCTTGTAAATTATCTCATATTACTTTTTACAAGCACACTGAACCATAATATGCCTGTTCCTTTTAACATATAAAGTAAGGTAGTTGCATTGAAAATTTAATAAAAAAGAAAGAATAATTGTTCCATTTTTCCTTTTTATTATTTGCATTTACTTTAATAACAAAGTAAATGTTTCAATATAACCCTCTGTTAAATGCAATATAAAAATTAACATTAAATCAAATTTTGTCTTAATTTTTTAGTCCTTAGTTTTCCTTTATTTTAAATACAACACAATTACTTTTTAGAGTTTTCAGTATTAAATGTCAAAAATGTAAAAATTTTGACCACTTAATAAATATGCACAAAAGTTAAAGTATGTATTTAAATGAATATAGGCATCAGATAGTATTGTTTATTAATTCCACAATTTTCATATGGACACCTACATGACTTACTAGAAATACCTGCCAAAGTTATTATAAATATAATATAAATCAGGTAAGTGCTATTTGTCTATTCATTTATATTTCTTTTAGTTGTAGATAAATAACCAGAAAAAAAACTTTGACTGTTCAGTCATAACTTTTTATCTATTTATTTATCTATATTTAGGTATTTTATCTATTTATTTGTATGTGGTGCTAAGGATCCAACCCACTGCCTCATACATGCTAAGCAAACTTTTTACCATTGAACCACATCCTGAGCCCTTGTCCATTCTCTTTTATTGTTACTTTTCTTCTATTACTCTGATTTGAGTAGTTTACAAAATAACATTCTTTTATTTGTTTGTTGAAGAATTATTATGTGGTTGGCACATTCCTAGAACATGAGATATAATAGTGAGTCAAAGAAACAAAATTCCTATCTAATGAATTTACAATCTTATGAGGTGGACAAAAAAATACACAAATGAACAAATACATATGTCAGAAGTTGTATCCATCAAGATTCTTCAGAGAAGCAGAACCAACATGGAGTGTGTGTGTGTGTGTGTGTGTGTGTTGCTGTTGTTCTTGTTTGAGGATTGATTTTCATGATGACGGGGGCTAAGAAGAACAAAAATTTAGGGAAGGCCCCCAGGTGGGAAATTCAGGCAAGATTTATTATTATAGTCCTGAGTCTGAAATCTGAAGGGCAGTCGGACAGGATGAAATTCAAGAAAGATTTTTATGTTGTTATCTCAAAATAGAAATCCTTCTCTGGGAACCACCCCCCACCTTTTTTTTTTCCTCTCTTTCAAGGCTTCAACCACTAGGATGAGGAAGAGTAACCCCCTTTAAAAGTCAACTGATTGGAAATATTAATCACATCCAAATGTCTTCACAACAGTGTCTGGAATAGTGTTTGATCAAATAACTGGGCATGATAGCCTAGTCGATTCGACATATAAAATCAGGCACCACGGTCTTATGAAGAAAGGTAAATCATGATCAAAATGCAAACTGATGGGGAAAGAGACGTACTTCTTTTAAACAGGCCAATCAAGGAAAATTTGTCTGGTCAGTCAATGTTGGAGCCAAAACCTAAACTAAGTGAGGAACTAAGTGATGGGAAAATTGTTGTTGGATGGAGAATTTAACACAGACAAACCCAAGTCCACAGGTCCTAGGGCAGAAGTGTGGTTGCCATATTTTATGAACAGTGAAGAGAATATTTTTGTTAAAGGAAAATGAGAGAAAAAAGGGAAAGGAAAGGACATGACCCAATATAAGTAGCCTAGAGCAAATTGTGTAAGAATGTACAGGATTTAGCAATGATTCTGGTTTTTATGATGAGATAGACAGCCATTGCAGGGTGTTAAGCAGAGGGGAAACTCAGCCGGCAAAGGTTAAGTGACAAAAATTAGAGTCCTAAGCAGAAATGAATATGTATTGGGCCAACACAGTCATTGAATAGGAGCTACAATATGAGAAAAGAAGAGGGGAGTCAAAGAGGATACTAAGTGTTCCTTTGGTCTAAATTACTGGGGTTGGGGTGGGAGAAAGCAGTTACCATTTAAAGAAATGAAAGGCAAAGTGGTATTTAGGATTGGAGAAATAAAGTATTAATTTGCAGGTGATGCTTAGCTATCCAAGCAGAGATGTTCAAGATGAAATGGAGAATAGCTATTACAGACAGACATATTGAGACTTCTTAATATATTGATAGAGTCTGCATACATTAGAGTGAAATAATCATATAGCGAGAAAAAAAAGAATGTGATAAATTAAGCCCTAAGATATTTCAGGTTAGAGTTTGGGAAGATGAAAAAAATCAATGATGAATGACAATAGCAGCAGCAGCAGCATCAACAATGGCAAAGCTGAAAATAAATGAACACCTTGCAAAAGCAAGCACATGCCTTTAACAACATGTTAAAGTTGTTCTTTTGGAATCTGGTATGGGAATCTCCTCAAATCATAACGTCTAAGTACACTTTGAAGACCCTTCATATTATATCTCCAAAATTCTTGGTGAATAGAACCATATTAAATTCTCCAAGTAACTCAATATCAAATGAACCTATTAAATGGTTTAATTCATTATTACAAAATTATCTTGATCCTGGAAGCCTTCTGTTCTTAATGGCAGCTGAAAAATTCCATGTTCCTGAAATAATTTTTCTGATTATTTTTGTTTGCCACATGTTCCTGAATGACTATTCTGGTGTGATTTGCCCCTTCTTTTAAGACTGGTAACTGATAAAATTGCCTTAAATATTTTTGTACTTGCAGTGATGGACATGGAGAGAAAGTGTCTGGACTTGCTATGCTTTTTCAATTTAAAATCAATTGACACTAATTCTTCCTTAGTTAAATAGTATCCTAAGTGGTTTTTGTGCACATGTGGCATTGTAAATGTGACTGTTTTCTTGACTTCTTTGTTGGATATTTTATTATTAGTCTATAGAAACACTATTAATTTTTATGTTATCTTTGTATCTTGAAACTTTGCTGAATTAGGTTAGTGGTTCTACAATATTTTTGTGGAATCTCTAGGGTTTTTATATATGTGATCATGATGTCTACATGATAGGAAAAACTTCCTTTTTCTTAAATGGAAGTTTCTTATCTGTTCTCTGCTTTACTTAGAACTTTCAATACTTTATTAAATAGACATGGCTAGAATAGATGCGTTGGGGGAGGGTTAAATTTGAGAAACCTACTAGACACCCAAATGGTAAAGTCAGAAGTATCCAGTGGGACTTTGAATTACATGCAAAGGGAAGGTGTAACCGATGCATACGGAGTGAACATATTTTCTATGTATTAAATGGAACTGAGCTAGGATGGGAGTGTAGAGTACAAAAGGTGTTATAGGACAGTTTCTCCCCAGTAGAAGGAAGAAGATGTGGGAGGTAGAATGGGAAATAAAAATAAATTTTTAGTAGAAGTTTACAACGGTAATAAAAAACCAAAAGTTTTTGGAAATGGGGGAGATATTACTGATATGGAAACCCTCTGTCTGTAGTTGCTGGCAGGCTTGTAATGAATTATGTAAAACAAATGATTATGAGTTCCTTTGCTCCCAACATTTTCTAATCTAGCCCTAACAGCAACTGATTCTCTTCTCTCCCCACTCCCATTTTATTAGAATTAGATTAATTAGCCTATCATATTATATAAAAGTTCCTTACATGAAATGTGGGAAGGCTGAAATGCAGACTCTAGACACAGAACATTTTTTTAACTTTAAATTGTGTGCCAATCCAATCATTAAATCTATGAGATAGCAGAAAACTAATGTATTATGCTTTCTTAATTATTATGGTCAGCAAACTACTTTTTCTGCAGTGCATTTCCTTTTAATTCAACTAAAGAAGTTGAATTACATCATTGATATGACAACTTTTTTTTTTAACTCACTTGAAATGTTTTGTTTTTTTTTTTTAACTCACTTGAAATGTTTTTGAACTTTGGTCTTTTTTTTTTTAATTGATCGCTATTTGACTTCATCAAATTAATAATCCTGCAGTCTATTATTTGCTGTTGTACAATTAAGACAGAATTACTCATCAAACTTAAGGAGAACGCTGGTGAAATTTGTTAAAAGACTTGAATAATTTTGTTTTTAGTGGCAAAATTAAGTAGTGGAAAGTCAAAAGTTTGATTGTATTAATATTAAGTAATTATTTTTACCTTCATAAGTTGATAAAAAAGGCAAGACATTGACCTCATATTACTTCACAGTACCAAAAACAGCATTTCACTTGTGGGTACGATTCGCTCCTGTGTGGAGAACAAAGTTGCAGTGTTGGGCATGGAGTATCTGCGAAACATTGCCTGTCAGGTATATAATGTTTTTAAATACACACTACACAAAGAAATCATCCTTAAAGAGGTTAATGTTCAGATGGCTAGATATGTACCAGAATAAGGTTCCCACCTCTCAGCTATACCTCACAAGCTGTTGGTTTCACCTTGCAGTAAATCAAGCTTCTATCAAGACTAACAGACTCCTTTGCATGGCCAGCATCATTGCATTGTTACATGCTCATCGAGAAAAGTGATGCAATTAGCACAGGTCCATGAAAGCAAGACACCCTAAGAAAACAGAATAAAGCTATTGAAGCTGAGCAGGCTCTGGCAAGGCTTCCTGCATCTTATCTTTGCTCATTGCATATGGAATGAAAAGTATGCAGAGTCTTAAAAGTGTGGTGAGACACAAAGTGCTTTTCAAGGTTTTGAAATCTTGTCAGGGCATGGAAGAAAATATGGTTACTCAAAATTGGTGGTGCTTCAGTGAATTTAAATAAAAAAGACATATTTTCTGATTATGTATTCCATGACCTCTGTGCAAATTTGAAAAATAGAGCAATAGGAAAACAAAGTTCCCTGTGACCTTTATAAGACACACCCTTGAAAGTATTTTGAGAGTCAGTTCAATGCATTTGTGTTATTTTTTAGATATCAGGTGTCCCCAAAAGCTCATGAGTGAGACAATACAAGAACATTCAGAGGTAAAATGATTGGGTTTTGAAAACCTTGACCTAATCAGTCCAGCAATCTTCTGACAGGGGTGAACTAGGTGGTAACCATAAACATTTAGGATGTGGCTGGAGGAGGTGGATAAATGGGGGCATGATTTGGGGTAGATATCCATTTTTTCCACATTTTTATTGGTTCACAATAGTCATAAATGCTAATGGGATTTGTGTTTCATATTTGCACATGAACACAGTGTACACTATCACAATATAATTCAGTCAATATCATGCCCCGGTACTTCCCCTCTACTCCCTTGCTCCACCCTTAGATCTCTTTCCTCTACTGATCTCCCTTTGATTTTTATAAGATCTTTCCCTATCTTTCCTTTTCTTTTCCTTTCTAACTTCTGAATACGACAGAAAACAGAACCCTAGTCTTCTAAATTTGACTTACTTGCTTTAGCATAATGGTCTTTTATTCTATTTATTTTTCTACAAATGCCATAATTTCATTTTTTTATGGCTGGATAAAACTCCATTATGTATATATACTACATTTTCCTTTGTACTGGGGGATTGAATCCAGGGGTTCTTAACCACTGACCCACATCTTATTTTTATTTTTTAATTTGAAACAGGATCTTGCTAAGTTGCTTATGTCCTCTTTAATTTGCTGAGGCTGGCTTTGCACTTTTGATTCTCTGGACTCAGCTTCCTGAGTCACTAGGAATATAGATGTGTGCCAGTGTACCCAGCCACACTTTCTTTAACCATTCATTTGTTGATGGACACCTAGGCTGGTTGCATAATTTGGCTCTTATGAATTAAGCTGCTATAAATATGAGTTTACACATATCACTACAGTATGATCACTTTAATTCTTCAGGATAAATACCAAGGAGTGGTACAGCTGGGCCATTCCACTAGGCATGGTGGTTCCATGCCTAGACTTTGAGGAACCTCTACAATGATTCCCATAATAGTTATACTAATTCACAAAAACACCAACAGTGGGAAAGTGTTCCTCTCTTGATGACTGCTACACTGAGTAGTGTGAGATGAAAACTCAGTGTAGTTTTGATTAGCATTTTCATAATTGTGAATGTTAAGCATTTTTTCATAAGTTTGTTGGTCTTTTACATTTCTTCTTTTGAGAAGTGTCTGTATAATCTCTTTGCGCAATTATTTTTTGAGTTCTTTATATATTGTAGGTATGAATCTTCTGTGAGAAGAGCAAATATTTTCTCTCATTTTGCAGGTTCTCTCTTCACATCACTAATGTTTCCTTGCAGTGCAGAAACTGTTTAATTTTATGCCATCCTATTTATTAACTCTTGCCATTATTCCCTAAGCTTTGGTGTGGTCTTGAGAAAGTTGTTGACTGTGCCTATATACTAAAGTGTTGACCCTATATTTTATTCTAGAAATTGCAATTTTAAAAATCTAATTCATAGGTCTTGGTCCATTTGAGTTCATTTTTGTGCAAGGTGACAGATAAGAGTCTATTTTCATTCTACATATGGATAACCAATTTTTTTAGCATCATTTGTTTAAAAGGCTGTCTTTTCTCCAATATATGTTTCTGTTACCTTGTCAAGGATCAGATGTTTGTATTTATGTGGGTTTTTCTCTGTGTCTTCTGTGCTGTACCATTGGTCTATGTGTCTGTTTTTATTTTAGTACCAAGCATTTTTCATTACTATCGCTCGGTAGTATAATTTGAATTCAAGCATTGTGACACCTACAGCATTGCTTTTTTGGCTTAGAATCGTTTCAACTATTCTGGGTCTTTTATTTTTTAATTGAATTTTGGGACTGCTTTTTCTAGTTCTGTGAAGAATATCATTGGTATTTTGATAGGAATTGCATTGAATATTTATATTGGTTTTGGTAATATGGCCATTTTAATAATAGTAATTCTCTCTATCCATGAACATGGAAGGTCTTTCTATCTTCTTGTGCCTCCTTTGATTTTTATCTTCAGTGTTCTATAGTTTCCATTATATAGAGAGATATTTTACCTCCTTGATTAGGTTTATTCTAGGTACCTTATTTGATTAATTAATTAATTTATTTAGGCCCATTATGGATGGAATTGTTTTTCTGATTTCTTTCTCAGCAGATTTAATTTGACTTCTTCCTTTCCTACTTTTTTTTTTGTGGGGGTGCCAAGGATTGAACTCAGGGGCACGTGACCACTAAGCCATATCATCAGCCATATTTTTATATTTTATTTAGAGACAGGATACCACTACCTTTTGCTAAGGCTGGCTTTGAACTAGTGATCCTCCTGATTCAGCCTCCTGAGCCCTTTCCTATTATATCTGTTCTATTTTCTTCTATCCCTCAATTTCTCTGGCTAGAATTTTTAGCTCTATATTAAACAGGAGATTTAAGTGTGGACATTCTTGTCTTGTCCTAGATTTTTAAAGGAAATGCTTTCAATTTTTTCCTGTTTACTATGAAGTTGGCTTTGTTTATTTTATATATAGTCTTTATGATGTTGAGATAGGTTCCTTCTACTTCTAGTTTCTTCAGTGTTTTTATCATAGAGGGGAGCTGAATTTTGTCAAGGCTTTTTCTGCATCTCTTGAAATGACTAAGTGCTTTTCCCCTTAATTCTACTGTGTGATGGATTACATTACTGATTTGTATAAATTAAAACATCATTGCGTCTCTGGAATAAAACCAACTTGGTCATCTTCTCAATACATTATTGAATATGATTTGCTAATATTTTATTAAGTATTTTTCCATCTAAGTTCATCAGTTATATTAGTCTTTAGTTTTTTTTCTTTCCTTGATGTGTCTTCAGTTGATTTTGATATAAATGAAATACTGGTTTCATAAAATAAATTTGGAATTGTTTTATTATTTTGTGGAATAACTTGAGTAGTATTCACTTTATTTCTTCTTTAAAGGCTTGGTGGAATTTAACTGAGAATCCATCTGATCCAAGGCTTTTCTTTGTTGGAAGACTTTTTATTGCTGCTTGCATCTAATTATAAGTTTTTGCTCTGTTTAGGTTTTATATATCCTCTTGATTCAGTTTTCATAAATCATCGTTGTCTAGAAATGTGTTCATTTCTTCTAGATTTTGCATTTAATTACAATATAAATTTTCAAAATAGTCCCTAATGATCTACTGGATTTCTGTGATGTCTGTGGTGATTTCTCCTTTTTCATCTATAATTTTATTAATTTTTGTTTTCTCTTTTTCTTTTGGTTAGTTTGTCTAAGGGGTTATAAATATTATTTATCTTTACAAAGAACTAACTCTTTGTTTTATCAATTTTTTTATTCTTAAGTTTATTGATTTTAACTCTATTCTTAATTATTTCATCCTTCTAATGGTTTTGGAATTGGTTTGTTCTTTTTCAAGGGCCATGAGATCCATTATTAGGTTGTTTATTGGGGATCTTCTTGATTTTCTTATGTATTCACTCATAACTATAAACTTTCCTTGTAGAAATCCTTTCATAGTGTCTCAGAGGTTCTGGAATGTTGTATCCTTATTTCCATTAGAGTCTAGTATTTTGAAAAATTTCCCTTGATTTTTTTCTAACATACATGCATTATTGAACAGTGTGTTGTTCAATCTCCTTGTGTTTATATATTTTTTGTAGGGTTTAGCCATGTTGATTTGTAATTTTATGCTATCAGGATCTGATAAGATGCAAGAAATTGTATCATTTTTTTTATTTTCTAAGAGCTGCTTTGTGGCCTAAAATATAGTCTATTTTGGAGAAAGTTCCATAAGCCACTGAGAAGAAAGTGAATCCACTGGCTGGTGGATAAAATATTGTATAGATATCTATTATAATATTGTTTTTAGGTCAAAGGGTCTTTGTGAGTTTGTATGTATGACCTATCTAATGGTGAGAGAGTTATGTTGAAATCACCCAGTAATATCATACTGGGGTCTATCTGAAGCTTGAATTTGAGTAGTGTCTCTTATATAATTAGTTGCACCCATATTGGTAGCATAAATATTTATTATTGTTAGATCTTCTTTGTTCCTTCTGATTAATTTTAACTTGAATTCTGCTTAGTTGGATATGAGAGTAGCTCCTCATGTTTGTTTTCACATTCCAATTTCATGGCATATAAATTTCCATCCTTTCACTTTTAGCCTGTATGGGATATGTATTTTGTCCCTGGAGAGTGGAGCACTCACTCACCCTCTATATCTCTCTCTCTCTCCCTCTGTTTCCTGGTGCCATGTTCTGCATGACCTGAGTTGCTTTCCTCTGTTATACCTTCTGCCATGATGTTGTGCCTTACCTCAGGGCACAGAGAAATGGAGTTGGCCATCTATGGGCTGAGACCTCTAAATCCGTGAGCCCGAAATACACTTTTATCCTTCCAAAATTGTTCATGTCAGGTCTTTAGCTCACAGCAGTGAAAAAGCCACTTAAATAATTTGTACTCATCCCACTGTACCCTTATTTTACATAAGATTTCTTGTATTTTCTTGTTACATTTTATTATAGGATATTCCTAACTTATTAAAATTTGTTAGTTCATACACATTATAATGATGTAATATTACCACAAGGTACATAAAAAACTATTTATTATTTTTCTATTAAAGTTTTGATTGCTTCACATTTGTTGTGAATAAAATTGTACAAACATGTTGATTGTCAAGTTTTCCTGTTGAAATACTTAATGCATACATAGGCAAGGTATTTTTTTTTAAATTATGTGGTATTTTTCACATTTGTCATTTAAGTCAACATAATCAAGAGGAAGGAGAATAGCATTTTCATGAGCACATGCTTTACCCTAGCTAGTGGGGAATTTACTTTGAACTACTTCAACAAATTAATAAAAACTACAGGGTTCTGCAAAGATAAATCAGTAAATATGCTTTGAGCCCTTCCCCTCCTTTTCCCCCCATTTCCTATCTTCTATTCTACTGTAGAATTTTGCCTCAAAACACGAAATTTACAAGAAGCTACTCATGTAGATGAATTTATAGCTATTTACATATAGTATAGATATGTATGTGTATGTATATATGCACATAAACATAAAAATTCTTTTAGAACTGAAATTTTGCATCAGATAAAATATATTTTATATATCTACACCAGAGTGAGTATGTGGTAAAATAACTCATAATCCAAATTGGATTTGAAGAAAATCATATAAATGTTGCAAAATATATATTAATGCACTAAAAAACTGAGAAATATTGTTTTGTTGTTTTATCTTTGTTCTCAAGAGAAGGAAGAGAAGAATTATAGGAAAAAAAAATGAAAGTTAACTGTGATATTTTATTTCCAACCAAAGACTTTTATATATGTCAGTTTCATGTCACAGTCTAATTTTAAGGTCATGTTCCTTCCCATTTTAGAAACCAAGAAATGATATGTCAGAGAGTTCAGTTAGAAAACATGTTTTAAATGAATTTAAAATAAATTCTTATTTCAAAACTTTATTTTATTCATGTCATAGAATATGACGAAATTTCCCTGAATATACAATGTTGGTGAAAATATGAAAATTTTCATTTGGAAATTTTTTATTTTCTCATATCTTTTACAAAGTCCCAAACCAAATTAAGAGAGAGAGAGAGAGAGAGAGAGAGAGAATATGTACTTCACAGGATGACTCAGAACTCAGTTTTTAGCAAAACACAGAAATTTGTTCCTGACATTTTCCACTGTATCTAGTTTTAGAATGCACACTTCTCAAAACACTTCATTTTCTTTTTAAAAGTAGGTGTTTGAGAATTTTATTTTTTCTGCAACTCCAAAAGAAGCTTTGCTTTAAATTATGTCAGAAGACTGGATCTCCAGATTTATCTGATCATCATACAATAAAGAAGGTTCATCACTCCCCAGTATTCAGAGCCTTCACACTGCTGCTTGAAGAAGGTGTCTTCCCAGCCTCTAGATGAGGGGAGCAGATTCTGACAGACTTTCTTCTATCCCTTTGCCCCCATCTCAATTTAACCTTGACATTGGCAGACTCATTTTATGCCATAAGCATAACTGAGCAGAGTTCTCATTTGATGAAAAGCAGAAGAGTGTGATAAAGTTTACATGGGGTAGGGATGGGAGGAAAGTTGACATTTTTACAGAATAATGATGATTAATAAAAGTAGACTCTCTACCCCTTCCGTGTTTTACTCAGTGGAATATTCAAGGATAGTAGCCATGCTTTTCTTCTTAAATTTATTGTCTACCGACAGAAATATAGCAGACGCTTTCAACACAAATGTGTCTTGTTATGGGGAAATTCTTGCCTCTACAAAATGTCATGTTATCAAAGAAAAGAAGATTAGATAAACTTTAATTTTATTGTGCAATCTCAGGCTATAGCTGCAAGTTAAGCTGAGAATCAACTTTCACACATACAGCAAGGACAGTATAAGCAACATATTTAAAGAGGTTTAGACTGTGTAACTCTTGTATCTTGAAATAAATGCAAAACATCTTTATAAATCTATGTGTGTTAAAGATGGATATATGTATATAGACTATGCGAAAGAATAACATTCTCGATTTTCTGCTTCTACTTGGAATCTCAGATATAGTGAGTTTCCCCATATCTTTGAACTCCAATTAGGTCTCCATCTCTGTAACCAAGACTATTCTTTTTAGGAGTTCATTTGGAAAAAAGTTAGCCAAGTAAAAGAGCTGATTCCCATTGACTCACTGAGTCATCTTGTCCAGTTGGATGTTCTCTGGTGGGTCTTGATGTTTGAGGCAATGAAATTCATTCTTGTGGCTTATTTCCATAGATTCTTCCACATGCTTCTTTCTCAGATATGCTGTTGCAGGCTCTCCAATCTTGCTC
Organism: Marmota monax; assembly: GCF_021218885.2. Lineage (NCBI taxonomy): Eukaryota > Metazoa > Chordata > Mammalia > Rodentia > Sciuridae > Marmota > Marmota monax. The sequence goes on from NW_026695241.1 coordinate 11,281,913, forward strand.
TTCAGGTCAAGTCCTTGACCAATCAGCTAAGTCATTTGAACCATCTCAGTCATATGTTAGACATCACACATGATAAATGGTAGGAAATTATGTGTCTGTGTATCAATGAACTCCCCATTCTGCTATTTCTCCTATTCGAAATCTTGCTATCTCAATTCCCTTTAAATTCCATCCTCAGGATCCACTCCTATAGTAAACTTCTGGGTTTCTCTGGGTGCTTGTTGGGTGATACTACAGCAAATCATATTTCCCTTTATGTAACAGGCCCAGCAAGTCTCTAATTGAGTTGCCTAAGCCATGACTGTGTTTATGGGTATACTGCTCAGGAGGAGGTGAGAAGGCAACAGATTCTCATGAAATGCAAGCATTTACCCTTTGCCATTTGAGACGTTTTCATAGTCTTTATGCAAAGGAAAGAACCCTTTCTTCCAATGAAGGTGATTGGGCAATTTTTGTAAACTCTGAGTCTCATGCTGTGACTCTCACAGTTACTTTGTTGATAAATTTACCTAAGCATGTCATATTTATTTTTTTTCCTTTTTGTGGAATCAATGATGCTTTGTTTTAGCTACTCAATTCCACAGTTCTTATGCTATTTTCTATTGAACCTCCCATTATATTCTAAATATTGCACCAATTAGTACATCATCTCCTTCCACCTACATAAAATCATGACCCCTGTGAAAGTCCTAGCAGTCACATGGCTTAAGCATGCTGAGAACCACTGGACTATCAGACCTCTACCCACCACCAGTGATGGGTTCTCATTTCCATCTTGCCATCCAGACAGCAACTTTAGAATACTTCCTTAATATCTGCTACCTAGGTACATTGTGGGCACTAAATGTCTTAGGTCACATTCCTTTAGAGTGTGGACCAGTGCAACTTATTTTAATGAAGTATTAGAGGACTACTTTCACAAATAAGGAATAATGGAAAAGAGAAGGAAACAGAAAAGACAGATAAATAAGCTCAATAATAATGCAGTATCAGCTGTGTTTTTGCTGTGGTGTGATACTGTTAAGAAAATTCTAGTCTCTGGTTCACAAGTTATACCACAAACTAAGCCTCACATTTTCTATCATCTAGAGATTAGGGGAAAAAAATCAGTAAAGGCTAAATAGTAAATGTTTTAGCTTTCTGTGTTATTTAATATCTGTTGCAACTGCTTTGTCATTGTTGTGTGACAGACAGTGAGTAAACACATGGGCATGGCTGCATTTCAATGAAATTTTAATCACAAAAACAGGTGGTGGGTTGGATTTGAGCTACAGGCTAGTTTCAATTTTACTACATTCTGCACTAGAGAAAAAAAAAAGGCTACCATTTGGCTAAAGGATGTCTCTGAGAAAAGTGTAACTGAGTTGTTAGCCAATATTTCCAGAAGATGATGAGTAATAGTATACTTGGAGAAAGGGACCTGTGTAGGATGCCATCAGCAACCACTATAGAGCTGAGTCCTGCAAATTTTTGAGAGGTAGTAACCACAAAACTGGTAACTGAAGGAGAGCTGAGGCAAAGGTGTGAAGAAGGTTTTGGTGCCATGTATGCAAAGACCAATAAATAGTTTAGAATTAAATGTGAGTGATGGAAGACAAAGCGTGAGAGACAGAGGAATTGGTTGGAGAAGATATCATACATCTTTCTGAGAGCATTGTTCTTTCTCTACCTTGTAGAAAACGAAGAGTCTATAGAGAGATGGACCAGTTTCTGCAGTGAAAATACAGGAGTCCTGAGCTTCTGTTGCTGAGTCCATTTTCCACATAGGGATTTTTAATCATTGACTCTCCAAGGTACTTAATCATATTTGCCTGTTTCAGTTTCCTTTCAGAGCCAACATGCAATGATTTAGATTTAGCTTTTATGTTGCCTGTCGATGGATGGGGGCATACATCCCCAAAGTGGCTTTCCAACAGTAAAGTGGAATTTATATCTTTGATCAATGTGATTTTTTTTTCCTCTGGCATCCTTTGGAATAGCCACAGATGTTTGAATGGTGTTTCTATAAATGTCAGGATAAAGTTTCTTAGCATGATATATGAGCATTTGCTATTGTTAACTGAAGCCAAATGAAGTAGATGTAAGCCACACCTTGGTCAATTTAGTCCTATTGTTTGACCAATAATCAAATTCATTTGGCACCAGATTTTTAGAAACCAACTATACAAATAAGATCATCTTGTAATCTTTTTGAAAAATGAGATAACACAGTAATACAGCCCTTCGTTTTTGTGGGTGTCCTATTTAAACCTGCTTTCTTCACTACCAAAGCCAAGGCTGACACACATCAAACTGCCAATAGCTCTTTGGAGTTACTCTTTTGCATACAAGTCAGCCAGTTTAGAATGGCAAGATCCCAGAGGAAAAGAAAGCAAATAATAGCTATTTCAGCCTCTCAGGCTTTAGATGACAATTATTGGGACCTTGATAGTGTTATGGGGACAATAGTTAAGAAAACCAACTCTCTAGAAATAGATCATGCTGATCACAATGGTGGCCTCTGAGAAATAGGTCAAGAATTCATAGTTCTCTGCATTTCTCTATTTTCCAAATATCTATAAAATATTTTGTCTTTGTAATGTATTAACACACTTATTATCTTTCACAGTATACAGCATAGAAAATATGTTTTATTAAAGAAATTACATGTATTGAGTCTGAATCAGTTCACTATTGTAAAAACATCTTCATGCAGAAGCATGTGGCAGATAGGTGCACTTGAAAGTTATTAACATGCTTTAACATGTATAGAATGCCTTAGATCCAAAGGATGGTTCAGATTTTTTTATACTAGAATAGGTACATATTTATTAGCTGTTCTTACAGAACTTGGAGGTCCTGGAAAATGCAGATATACAACAACAATGTGCTGGACAAAGATCCATTCCCTAACCACCAAATTGTTTTTGATTCTGGAATAAACAATAAAATGCTCTTCTTAAAGTAGGATAATGCAGTTCACAGTTTCCTGAATATTGAGAAGCAAGGGGCTGTTCAGTGACAATAATCAGGCATTCCCTGGCAGATTAGAATTATGTTTGTACATTTGTTTTGCTTAGTAAGGTCTTGAGAAGCAAAGTGAGAAATTTTTAGAGAGCAAATAGAATTAGTTACAGATTACAACTATCATTAAAATCATAGATGTTACTTTTCCTAATACAAAATAAATAAATTTATTGCTACTTAGTGAGAACTGTAGGTAAAAAGAACATTGTTAATCTTATTTTTGAGTCACCTGAACTCTTCTTTGGATTGAAGACCAAGAAAACTTCCACAGTTATCATGGAAAAAACCTGTTTCTATACAAGTCAGGAATTTTGATTTTTCTCTCCAGACTCAGGCCTGTTCCAGTCCAGTACCAAACATAGCAGCTGGCTGCTAACTCACAGAAGCATGCATGTCACTTCGAGTTCTTATTCATAAGAAATCTTCCTTCTCATTTCATCCAGTATCTTATCCAAGTTCATAGTCTTAAATTCCTTGAAAGACTTCGCATTCTTCTTTCTGCCAAGCACATAACTTTCAAGGCGTATGGTGTTGTTTTAGATTCCTTTATGACCTTTTGCAAGATGATCAATTGTTCAGTATTCTTTTCATTTATTTTTATTTTCTATCTCCACAGGTAACCCTTATATATGATTATTCAGACATATAAAACTGAATTAACTTTTGGCCTTTTCCAACTATTTCTATGAAATCTGTGGCATATGAAATGAGTTTTAAAAGCAGCATTGCAATGTGAGCTCAAATAAGTGAAAAAAAATAGGTACAGAACAATATGTTCAACAAAATTCTCCAAGGGGTCACTTGTCATTAGAATTATTGATACTTTTAAAGACGAGGAGGCATATGTGAGCCATGCATTACTTAACTAGAAGCTACTTCCATCTTAAGAGAGAATATGGAGAGAAAAAAAGAAAGAAGAGTTGGTATTTTATTACCTGGGCATTTGATTCCTAGAATCAACTCTTTTGAGTTAGTACTATTCCTCTAATTTATTTATCATTGTTTCAATTCTGTATTCAGGAACTAGATAACAACCACATTCTATTGAATTAATCTATTCATTTTTCTTTTCAGCACACCTTTACTGTAAGCTTGGGGATGAGGATGTAAGTGATTGGTAGAGCATTATTTTTAAGCATGCATAAGGTTCTGAGTTTGATTCTCAGTATAATAAACAAGTAAACATACAAATAAACCCATATAAATAATGAGTTGAAGCCCACTTCCTATATTCTGAAGATATGAAACTTCTAAATCCTAAGAAGGAAAGCAGGTTTTATTTGGGAACTCACTGTTAGAATAATCCCATTTAGACTACCTTGAAACTGAAGTTTTGTTACTATAGTTTTGACCACTATCTCTCACCAAATATAACAGGAAAACTGTAAGAGGCCAGTGGTAAGAATGTGTAACATGAGAAGCCGATTTCTACATGCAGTATTTTAATTCTAGACTGGGAAGTACATCATTGTTCCCTATTCTAATGAGTCAATGATAATGTAGCATGAAATTCTTATCTGAGAACACACCTAGTTTTAGTGTACAAAGTTTGGATGAGGTGATAAGTTCTCTATTCCTTCTCTCCTGGTATGAATTTGGATAATGAACAGGAAAGAACCATTCATTTATTGATCTGATAAAAAGAAGAGTAAACCTATGTCTTTATATCTTTAGAGGGGCTAAGCAATGATATGAGAATGACATCGATAGTTTTTCTATCTATCTGAAGGCTTAGCTATACATAAAGAGAGGGCTTTATGGTCCAGCCCAGTGGGCAAAGCCTATAAACCCAGAAGCTTGGGAGGCTGAGGAAGGAAGATTGTGAGTTCCAGGCCAGCCATAGCAAATTAGCAAGACCCTAAGCAACTTAGTGAAATCCTGTCTCAAAATTTAAAAATAAAAAAGCTGGGGATACGCCTCAGTAGTAAAGTCCCCTCAGGTTTAGTCCTTAATACCAATAAATAGATAAATAAATAAAAATAACATAAAATAAAAAAGAAGAAAGAAAGCAGAAAAAAAGCGGGAGGCTGTTGAAGTTGTGTTGCGATGTTCTTGAACAAGTTGAGATAGCATCTGAAATGATCGAATATGTGATAATTGAGTAGAAAATGTTAATTTTTGACCTCTTATCCCTAATCTCACTACAGATCAGAAAAGGGTTGGATATATCTCCCTGAACATTTGAGATCTACCACTAATACACTGTCAGGAAACACTGTTGGTTGAGGCATCAAAGAATTGCCTAGATAGTTCTGTTTGGATGTGAGATCAGTGGACAATTTGCAGGAATAACTAAGGAAGATTCAAGGTTGTAGCTGGGCATGTTGGGTATAAGAGCTGTTCTAATGTAGACCTTATATGAATGTGGTCTAGTCATCTCTGTAGGCTGATAAACCCTGGGGAAACACAGGTGATAGAAACTATGACAGTAACATAGCTTACAGAACTACAGGATTTACAAAAGAGTAAACCTTTCATGTAAATACTCCTTATTTGCAAACCATTTAGTTTGGTTTTTTATTTTCTTGATGGCTTTTCCTTATCAGGAAATATTCTGAGCACTCCCTTATTTCCAAAGGCTTCCCCCAAATCCAACCGTTTCACTTTTTTTAAGTGTCTTTTTTCTTAAAGAAACTAGGGAAAATCAAAATGAAATACAAAAAGCCACCACCACCACCAACAAAAATACCCCAACAAAGAGTTCATACCAACTTTCCTAATGCATTTAGTCTTCAGTGTCGGGTCTCTTGGTTCTGAAGTTCAATTTTGCTGCTTGTTTTAGAGAAAGGCATATGACTCTTACTACAACTCTGCTTATTGTCTCAAAGTAAACTCTAAAGGTAAAACTTGGGAAGGAGTCCATCCAACAGCTGAAATTTATATTCTAATATAATTCTAAATAAAGTTACTTAAACTCTTTAAATGTGGCCTTTATATGAAACTCTACATTCAAAGAGAAATCACCTAAAGATGAAAATTTGTGACTGACATTAAAAAGCTGAATTAAGATGAAAAATTAGGACTGCACATGTTGCTTCTGAAAAGTTTCCAATAGTAAGTCTAATAATCTTTCCTAACCAGAATATTGGCAAAATACCATATCCATGCATGAATTGTATGGCTTTAAGTAATGATGGGAACATAGTTTCTGAATTCATCTCACAACATTATTTGTTTATAGAATACTGAAACATAATTTAATGATAGTCTTTCAGTGTAATTTCTCATTTTTAATTCTTCTAGTAGGTATAACAGATTTTTGTCTGTTACAAAATAATATTTCACAATGAAACTATTAAAAGCATAAGAGATTTATTCATATTAAGCATTCTCAGGAGATGGCTAAGGATTTTTAAGTTGCCCTAGCTCTATATCTTAATAAGGACATGTATGAATTATTGAATTTTTTGGATGAAACAAAATGTTTTTATCCTTCCTTCCAAGTAGTCCCAATCATACTATTTTTCAATTAAATATTTTTGTTATTGGAGCAGTAATCTCCAATAGAATTTTTTGTAATAATGTTAGTAATCTGTCTGTATGCAATATACTACAATAGCTACACAAAACTATGGAAACGAGGTGTGACTAGTGTGAGTTAAAAATAAATTGCACTTTATTGTTATTTGATTTCAACTAAATTCAATTTAAATATCCATATGTGTCTAATGATGACCATATTGAAAAGTATAGCTCCACAGTATGAATTGAGCTATTGATTGCTTGCATGCAAACTTAATTGATATAACTGGATTTATTGAAGTGACAATTTAAGTTTAAATATGATACAGAAGGAAAGGGAATTAGTGTCTATGGTCAGGGCTCATATTCTCCCATAACACACATTAATTTATGTATTTTTTTTCAATGAGGAATAAAAAGTTTCCCTGTGAATTTTAGATTTGGAATGAAGAACTTAGCTGTCTAAGGAAAATGTTTCACTGTCTAAGGAAAATGTCCTTACCTGAGACAAACTAATAATATGTTCTCAAGATGATTTAAGGGAGTAAGATTGACAGGTACTGTTTAAGAAGGAAAAAAAAAATAAGTTCACATAACTCTGCCCATTAGTTTGGAATGTGGGGTGGTGAGGTCCATGGAGAGAATCTGGTACTTCAGTCTTAGTGATGACGCCATTTCACTAGCTGTTACAAAACTTGTCCTTCTACCTACCTGACAATCCATGGGTGAGGCACAATTCAGAATGGAATGGAAGAATTCTCTAGGACCCAGCTTCATTATTTTCCTTTCTATCTCTGAAAAAGTTGTACTCAGTGACCTGAGATATTAGGGAGGTTTAGAAACTACAGGAGAGAGGAATTCCAAGGCTTCTTCTCTATGCTCCTGTTAGATAACATGGGCATCCCTTCCCTACCCACTTCCACAGATGGATCTGCCATATGGCAGTGGAGGACCCAACTGAGGGTTTACTCTCCAAACATTGCATCCCCTCTGGCAGCTGACTATCTCCTTTTACTTTACAAAGTCCTGAAATTTTACCCTGTGGTGTCAGAAGTTAGTCACTGTTCATTGGAATGTACTCAGGAGCTTAGTGATTAGAATTTTATGTTTTGTTTCTGTCACCCTGAGCCTAGAGCAAAGCCCACTGGATAAATGTTGACTTAGCTATATCCACTCCTTAAATTAAAGTGCTTTACATTCTGTGTCCCAACTTTTCAAAGCAAATACAGGAAACAACACAAGTGAAACACTTTCTACATGTGCCATGGTTTCAAAATCAATAGCACTTCAATTGCCAAACAGATTCTTTAAACTTTAATGAAGAATGGATTAGATGGCAGAATGGGGGAAATTTAAACCTCTATCCTGTTACATTCTAGGGTCCTCGTAATACTTTGTGGAACCTATTAAGGAGCAGCTTCTGGCAGACAGTGTTTCAGTCTCCCACATATTCAAGTGAGAGGTATCTAAATAATTTCAAAAGAAAGACTGTCTCTTCATAATGTCATATATCACTCATTACATTAGAAATTTACATTGTTGCACTTACTTCCTTTGAACACACTATTTACAAGGAAATTAGATTTTGAGTGAAAAAGAGGTCAGGAACACTTTCTCTGATTTCATCTTACATTGTCCTAAAGCTACTTAAATTGGCTTTGGAAACATAATAAAAATTAACATCTATATAGCAAAGAGTGAAATGATTATAAAAATAACACCCTTTGTCTATGCAACTTTAAAACAAATTCAATTATGTTAAATAAAAGTAGTCTAAAAACAAATTATGATTTCAATGCTCTGTTTGTTCAATTTGGAACTAAGTGATTTTATTTAAAAAAAAAAAAAACATTCCAAATGGCCAATAAACTCTATTTAAATGTATATGTGTAGACAGATAAATAGATACATACATGCTTCCATAAATAATTTCATCATGTATTTACTTGATAAAAGAAGGATAGTGCTTTAAATGACCCACCAATGATTTTTTTGTCACCTAATAAATTATCTGATTCAGCTTGACAGATTTCTGAGTCCTCCTGAACAAATAAATAAAGAGTTGTCATTTCAGACTCTGCATGATTTTTACTCATTCATGGAACACATCTTTAAAGAGCACATTCTATAGCACAAAATTGTGAAAAAGGATGCAAAATTCTCTGAGTTCATGGATAGTCCATCCTAGGAGGAATTATAAATAATTTTTAAAATAAAATGTATAACACATCAATTGGAAGCAGTGCTATAAAGAAACTTAAAGAAAGGAGGAAAGGAATACCATGTTGGTGATGATGGGTGGCTTCAATTTAAATACAGTGACCAGGACAGCCTCTTTGTAAAAGTGACATTTATAGACATGATTGAAGAAAGAATATGAGTCCTTTGTGCATCAAGAAGGAGCCTGTTCCAGGCAGTGAGTAGCAATTGCAGAAGTTCCTGCCTGCCATGGATACAAAACATCAAGGAGGCCAATGTAGCTGGAGCTTCCTGAGCAAACAAGATGGGATTAGGCTATGAGGACAGGGAGATGAATAGGGTAGGAGGAAAGAAAGAGCATAGGAATTTCCTTGAGCTTACAGAGACTTTGGCCTGTACTTTGAGCCTGATATGGAGATGGATGTTGGTGAATATTGAGAGCAGAAATCCATGACTTGATTTGTATTCTAATAAGCTACTTTGATATGCTTTGTTTATAATAGGCTGCTAGAGAACTAAGGCAGATACAAATGCAATAAAGTCCTAGGAAGAAATGATAGGTATTTGATCTCACAGCATACTTTATGAAAGTATTGAGATTGTGGATATGTTTTGATAATAAAGAAAACTTAAATAGAAGATACATTTAAAGTGGAGTATTTTCAAGAAGGAAGTCCAAAGTTTTCCTGATTTCTGCTGTCTGTACAGTTCTTCTTAGATAGTTGTGTAGAGACAGTGAGTAGAAATTAAGATATATGAATTTCACATTGAGAACCATCAAGCTTATTTTAATCAACAAGGCTGAACGAGAGGTCTCTGAGCTAGTAAGGGTAGATTGCCAAGAGGAGACACACATGTGGTTCCTGGATTGTTGGGACTTTTAAAAGTTCAGAAAATCAAGAGATATGAGGATGTAACAGGAGTGACCAGCACAGGAAAGTCTGTTGACCCAATAAAGAAAGTAAAGAGAGTTTCTCAAAAGGAAACAAGGGTCAACTGTGCCAAATGTTTTTAATAGATCAAGCACTGAGGACTGAGAATTGACCTTTGGAATTAGCAGCCTCTGAGAGAGATTGATGCCAGTCATCTGGGTGAAGTCTGGTGGTGTTTTCGTCAGGTTTTTCTCTGCTGCTACTGAAAGACCTGACTAGAACAATTATAGAAGAGGAAAAGTTTATTTGAGGGCTCGCAGTTTCAGAGGTCTTAGTCCACAGAAGGCTGGCTTCATTCTTTGAGACTCAAGGTGAGGCAGAATCTCATGGTGGAAGAGTTTGACAGAGGGAAGCAGCTCACATGATGATCAGGAAGCAGAGAGAGATTCCACTATCCAGATACAAAATATATACCCTCTAGCCACATCCTCAATGAACCACTTCCTCCAGTCATACCCCACCTGCCTTCAGTTACCACTCAATTAATCACATCAGGGATTGATTCACTGGTTAGGTTAAGGGTATAACCCAATTGTTTGTCCTCCAAATCATTCTGCATGTGAGCTTTTGGGGGACACCACATCTAGACCATACTAGGTGATGAGAAGGTTGATTAGAATGTTGAAGAGAGCAGAGAAGTAGGATGGGAGCAAGGAAGGATTTTGTTTTTGTTTGTAAGTAAAAAAAAAAAAAATAAAGCATTGCTGGAGGAAATATTTGAATATGAAAAACGTGATAGGTAGTTCGTTCCTGGACTGGCTCCTTTTAGATGAAAGCAGGTGCAGCACATCCATGATCACAGAGGAGAAAACCCACGCAGGAGTTCCAGACATGCTGACATAGATGGAAGAATGGAAGGAATTGGTGGAAATTTCCTTTTGGCTGTGAAGTTAGATGCAGGTTTATTAGGTAATGGATGAAAAAGGATGGAAAGCTGGAAATCTGAGAGAAAAGAATCATCTGTGAAAAAAAAACTTTTAAAATGTTACTTGGATTTCTCTTATGAATGAATTTTGAGAAATAATTTTGATTCATCTCAAACATTTTTAAGTCTACCAAACTATCAACATTTTGCATTACACTTTTAAGTATTATTGCCCTTTTGTAAAGTTTGCATCATTTTAAAATACATTATGTAGAATCAAATAAAATTTGTTCAAATCCACCATTAGTTATTTTAGAATATGTTATAAGCAATTTTTTTCTATCAGAAATATTAATGTCATCTTCTTTTCTCTTTTAAACAGAATTCCTGAAGTCTAACCTGAGAAAATGATTTATGCTTGAAAATCTCTTACTAGGATCTCATACTCCTCTGTAATAAAATTATGTACATAAATAAAAGTTTTAAAAAATGTTACTCAAGATCAACATCTCCCTGTAGTGATACGACTTTAAAGGTATTCATTCTCAATTTACAAATCTAATATTGAATTCTGAAATTAGATACAGTACAGTTCTCCATATATGCAGGCTTCACATTTACAGGTTGAACCAATCACAGATTAAGAAAAACAAAAACAAAAACATTTTTTTGAAAAAAAATACATCTATACTAAACATTTACAAATTATTTTCCTTATTACTTTGCTATTACCATATACATATCATTTACATTGTATTAGATATTATAAGTAATCTGGAAATGATTTAATATATTCAGGAGAATGCATACATTACATGTAAATATTATGTCATTTTATATAATTGACTTAAAGATTCTCAGATGTCAGTATTTATGGTGCAAGAAACCTGGAATTAACCCACCATGGATAACAAATTATAACTAGGTAACTATACATTATAAAGACTGAATTACATAACTATCAAACAAATTGGTTCGTTCATTATTGAAAAAGATATCATGATGCAATTAAGATAGTGATAAGCTTGTTGGGAATGAGGTGAGTGGAGGCATCATGAATAATCCCTGTGAAAAATAAAAGGATTGGGGAGTATTAGATGGGAGAGCCACAGACCACAGTGCATATCTGATAAAGTATGGTCAATCCAATGGAGAATGCTCAGCAAATATTTCCCATGAGAAGACTGTTGATTTTACCAGCAATGATCAAAATCCAGTAACCACAATTCTCAGTCATCATTTGAGTAATAGAAAATACTACTTTATTAACAGAATGGCTAAGGAGCAAGAATTGAATATATTTTCTATGTGTGCATGCCCTAAGAACCTATGTACACATGACTAAGCATATTATCTACTTACGTCCAAGCATATGTGAAATATCAAAGAAATTTCAATCATTGAAAATTATTTGTAAATATATCAAATATAGAAATTGCCATTCATTTTAATGGGATCAAGAACTTTTAAAATTCTGTTATAGATTTTTTTTTTCATTTTATTTCAAATCTCTAGTGCCGTTCACTTTTTCAATGTTTCTAGAATATCCTAAGTTAGTGTGTTAGTCAACTTTTCAATGTTGAGAAAAAAAATATCTGATAAGCACAATGTAGAAAAGGAGGATTTATTTGGTTCACGGTTTCAGAGAATTCAGATCACAATCATCTGGTTCCAGAGTAGAAACATCATAGTGAAAAGGCAAGATGAAGAAAAGTTGCTTACCTTATAGCAGCCAGACAACAGAGAAAAAGAGAGTACAGAGAAGAAAAGAAGGGACCAGAGACAAGATATATTCTCCAAGGTCACATCCCCATTAACATTATTCTTTCAGCTATACTTACCTGCCTACAGTTTTCGCCATCTCTCAGTAAATCCATTCAAATGATTAATCCATCAAGTGGATTAATCCACTGATTAGGTGAGAACCTTCATTATCCAATCATTGCCTAAAAGCTCCACCTTTGAACCTTGCTGCATTGGGAACCAGGATTTCAACATATGTACTTTTTCAGGTACAGTCCAGATCCGAATCACAACAGGTTTTTATCAATATTTCTCAAATAACAAATAATTAGGTTTATTAATTTATTTAATCTAAAGATGTTATGTTCAGCATATGTTATTAGAATTGAAAAATTCTAAATATTTTTATTGTAGAAACAGTTTTACTAAGAATAAATATTTTGGCAAAATATCTATTGTTTTTTAGCATGTGTTCTAAATTTATTTTTATCAAAACTTTCCTGCTGTTGCTTTAGTTCATTCAATGTAAGAAACATGCATATCATAAAATCTAAATGAAAAAGAAAATTCTCATTTTATAATCAAGTGTACAACCCAGAAAGACTTTTTTTTTCAGAAAAAAATTAACTGCATTTTTCAATTCATGCAATACTATTAGGATATCCTTGTGACAATTTACTCTGATAATAGATAATGATAAATAATGATAAAACATAGAATATTGCCAGAGTTTGTTCTTTCAATGAACAAATCCTTGCCAACTTCTAGTTTCTATAGAAATATCTGCTTCAGTCTTCAGAGACATTCTTTCAGGAGCAATTTTTTTCTTCGATAATAGCAAGGAGAAGAAAGAAGAGAGGTAGTTAAATAAAAATTGCCAGTACTTGTTTCATATCATTTTACAATTCATTTCTATATATTGTTTTCAAAATATGTCACGGTTTGTTAAAGCTCATTGTTTCAAACATCAAATTTTGCCATTAACAGGATAATGTCAAGAAGAAAAACACATTTATCCTGAAGATTTATCCCCCAAAACACATGCCTTTATTACATGTGTTTTCTTGTGACACAGGTTCTAAGTTCTGAAAGAGTCCTTTAGACTGGTAGCTCCTATATTTATATGTGCGTAAAGAACTATGGTAAGATTGGGAGGTTGTGAGATAGGCCTTTTATCAAGTGAGAGAAAATGGAATAAAAAGAAAACTTTTGCCTGCTGCCTACATTGTAGCATGTTCTTAGATCAGTTCATGGGAGGTATATATGGTGAAAGAGCACCTGGAAATTAATATCTTTAGAACTAACCATGCCACAGGAAAAGTGTATACTCCTCAAGACATACATCAGTACAGGGGAAGTGGTAAGAGAATATTGCAAAGTTATGGTTCTTAACTTATAATGATTTTACTGCACAGGGTCTCTTTGACAATGTATAGAAACCCTTTTGTTATTGAAATCCAGAGATGTTGTTAATATTCTATGAAAAACTCCCAGATCAAATGTTATGGTTTGGATGTGAGGTGCCCCTCTGAATGCTCATGTGAGAGACAATGCAAGAAGGTTCAGAGAAGAAAAGATTGGCTTGTGGGAGTCTTAACTCAAATCAGTGAATTAATCCCCCAATAGGGATTAAGTGAGTGATAAATGATGGTGAGTAGTGCGTGGCTAGAGGAGTGGGCACTGGGGCCATGCCTTTGGGTTATATATTTTGTATCTGATGAGTGGAGTCTCTCTCTCTCTCCGCTTTCTGATCATCATGTGAGCCACTTCCTTCTGCCACATTTTTCTGCCATGTTGTTCAGCTTCACTTTGAGCCCTGAGCAATGGAGCCTGCTGCCTGTGGATTGAGACCTCTGAAACTGTGAGCCTCCAAATAAACTTTTCCTTCTCTACAGTTGTTCTTGTTGGGTCTTTTAGTCACTGTGGCAAGAATGCTGACTAAAACATCAAAGAACTGTCTAATCCAGATTATCGATAGTCCCAAGATTGAGAAACCTTCTTCTAGATCACCCTATTGAAAGTGAGATCATAATGCCAGCCTTATCATCAGTTGGAAATTGGCTACAAATCTAACATCCATGGTCCCAGATGATTCATGTTCATATTAAAGTTCATAAGGAAATGAGTTAAGCAAATGCAGGAGGATTATCAGCTGCACTGGTGGTTCCATTCACAATCATTCCAGATGTACAGTGGGAAATTGTTCTCCTATGATCCTTAAAGTTTTGTTTTCCTTCTTTCAAATTTAAGAGAAATGTGACCAAACTATTTTTGTGACTTTTAACAATGGTAGTGACTTAAATATTAAAATATTATCTTTTTGAAAAGATAAAATTACATTTAAAAGGAAGTCAACCTTTATAATAGAAAAATAGTAACCTTTCGCTGTATTTCGATTTAATGAGAAAATTCAATTTAAAAGTTTTAGGCTACTCAAAAAGACAAAACACATCTGCTAACACATCTGTCTCACATCCGATTTACATGTAAACATTGCTACTGTCCTTTTAGTTTTTTGTTTTGTTTATTTATAGTGGCTTATTTTCTTACAATCAATACAAATCCACATATCATAAAACTTATTTGCTTTTCGACTTAGAATTTTTTTCAACTAAGAGAAATGAAGAGAGACAAAAATCTATAACAATTATTTAACTAAGATATTGCATGTTTCACACAGAAAAAATACTAGTTAAACCTGAATTCATAATACTAACATATTTTTAAACTCTTTCGAACTTTCCTCTCGTGATAAAATTCATTAACTTTTTCAGATTGGTAAAATGGAAGTTGAAAACTTATAATTTCTGTTCACTAAAATGAGCTCTGAATTCTATCAAGATAATAGTATCCTAAATTTTTCCAGAAGTGTCTGACATTCTCAAGGGTCCTTTACTCCTTAGAAGAATCTGGCAGAGTAGAGAATATTACCTTTTGGCAAAATCTATACATTCTTGAAAAAAAAAAACTGAGTCTGTTCACATTATTCAAAGTTTTATTTCTTACTTGTCCATAGCTAACAGCATTTAAGCTTAATTTCTTTAACAGAATCCCATTGGGATAAAGGAAATGTAAAATCCATTTAGACATCTTTGTATAAAAATATTCTTCAGAGTAGCAATTTGACAAACCCATTTAAAATCATCTTTATTATTAACTCACCATATTCTTATTCAAGACCCTTATCACCTTCTGTATCAGCTGCCATAATGAATTGCTAACTATTATTTTTTTTTAAACTTTGGGTTATTCTCTTGGCAAGTCTTTTGTGGTGCCTCAGCATGTCTTTCAACACGGCATTATTTATCTCAGATCCCCTCTCAAGATTAATCTAAGAATGTTTCTGCCACATAGAACACTGATGGTGAAGCTTTCCCTGGTGTAGCTATAGCCTATTCCTCTTGCTTTATTAACATAGACTGTCCCCATTGTTGCATGGATTGTGCCATCTTATTTTTGGTCCCTTAAACACTGTATCTATCCTGGATCTATAACTTGGTTCATAGTTTTGTGGGGTTTTATTTTTATTTTTATTTTTCACTCCATCTGGAATACTCTGGCTTCTTCCCTCCTCTGGTCCAAATCATAGTCATCAGTAAAAGGCTGCTCATAGCTACATTCTCCAGGCCATTATAAGGTAGTTGAAGCCTAAAAGGAAGAGTTGAACATTCATTTGCTGAATAAAACATCTGATCTCCTTTCTTCTCTACATAGGGACCTTGAAAAAAGTTATTTGGTGGAAAATGCCCTAAATGAATTCAGGAACTTCAATATGAAGGAAAGATGTGACCAAGAAATGAAAATATGCTTGAAAAGCTTTTTTTTTTAAGACTGACGAGGCTTTTCCATTTGTGTACTATATAAGATTTTACTAGAATGTTCAAAATTAAGCCACATTAAAGCAATCAAAGCACTCTTAGAATTGACTCCATAATAATGATTGGGACTTGAAGATACAGCTGGTTTTGCTTAAGAAATAGCTCTTGAAAATCATTTGAAGTAAAACGAAAAGTAAGAGAAAAAAGTCTCCTTTAATTGTCCATCTTTTAGAATATTAATATAGACATTGATCAGGTGGTAAGTATGGCATACACAAAATAAAGTCTTCTAGTCTTTATAGTCAGTGTCCCCTCAAGTACAAAGATAAAGAAAACTCTGGCAGTTTGGCAAAGCTGTTTATGTCAGTCAAATATTGCCAGAAGTTTCTCTCCATATGCAGCACACTTCTCCCTTGTTTTGCTGCTGGCTATTTGGGCTGCCAAATGCCCTGCCCCTCAAATCTCCACTTCCACCCTTCATTAATGCAAAGCATTTTGTTTATCAAGTTCCAATTCTCATTTGACGATGTTTAGGCAGACTGTATCATAAATTGGCTGGGGTTGAAGCTGGGCCCCTACTTGAATTGATCCATGCCCCTTTTTCCTGAACAATATAAACTGCCATACCATTTGCCACACTGAAAATGTTAGTAGGTTATAATGAACATACTCTGCAATACACCCAAAATAGGACCTTTATCTTGAATATACAATCAAACTCATATTAGGTCATTCATTAGATTGTAGGTGTGGAATGAATCAGAAAATATTCATAGGGAATAAATATATTTATACCAGTGATTGATGATGATGATGATGATGATGATGATGATGATGATGATGATGATTTTGAAAAAAACAGCAGAATACATGTTAAAGCATTCACATAATTTTAGAATCTCAGGGCAAAGAAGGAATGAAGAATTTGAATTATTTTTTAAAGATTGGTGGGGGAGAGAGACAGAGAGAGAAAGAGGGAGAGCAAGAGAGAGAGAGAGAGGGAGAGCGAGAGAGAGAGAGAGAGAGAGAGAGAGAGAGAGAGAGAGAGAGAATCTTTTTTGTAGATGGACACAACGCAATGCCTTTATTTTCATGTGGTGCTGAGAATCAAACCCGGGTCCCGCCCATGCTAGGCAAGCGCTCTACTGCTGAGCCACAATCCCAGCCCAAGAAATTGAATATAATACCTATTCCACCCATTATTTTCGGCTAGCTGCAAGATAAATAATTTGCCATAATCACTTTATCCTCTCCCTTTTAGTATTTTTGAGGCCCCATTCCTTTTACAGGAAGCCCCCTTTTTTTCCCTCATTCTATTCTGCATTGTTAGTTTACTAGCCCATGTTTAGTCATCTGGTTCCTGTTAAAATGGACCTCTGCTTTCCTCGTTTTTGAAGGACCCTTCAAGTACCTATAACTTCTTTCTGTACATGTTCTGCTGTCCCTATTTCCTGCCTATCTTTTCTTGCACTCTGTCCAGCACCACCCCCCTTCTTCTCTGGTTACTTCAGCAACCTGAGTAAACTTGACCTGTGAATGTCCACTTGTGGTTACATCATGCCCTATGCCTGGGGAGGTTGACTTACTGAATAACTAGCTGGTCAAGTGCGATGAGTGAAACTCTCAACAATGGTTTCTTTCTTTTTCCCGAGTTTGAGATTTAGTGAAAAACTTACCAAACTCAGAGACTTTAATTTTTCCATTTGTAGAGTGCCACAAAAGTCCCCAAAGAGAACCAATAACATTTTTTATGTATTAGCACTCTCAGAAAGGCATTCCTGCTCAGATTAGGATCAAAATTGGTGCCCTAACTGAAAAGAAATTGGCATAACTTCAACTTAAGTCCCTACTTATAATTTCTTCCCTGATGTAGAAATTAATATTCTCACTCCATGTTCAAACATGCTAAAAATGTGTAAGAAGATGAATTCTTATCACTTCTTCAGAATTATAGGTTAGACAACATGCTGATCTTTCAGCGCTACAGTTTTTTTTTTGCCTGGATTCTTATTTTATTTTATTTTATTTTATTTTTTTTAATTTTTTATTGTTGGCTGTTCAAAACATTACATAGTTCTTGATATATCATATTTCACAATTTGATTCAAGTGGGTTATGAGCTCCCATTTTTACCCCATATACAGATTGCAGAATCACATCAGTTACACATCCATTGATTTACATATTGCCATACTAGTGTCTGTTGTGTTCTGCTGCCTTTCCTATCCTCTACTATCCCCCCTCCCCTCCCCTCCCCTCCCCTCTTCTCTCTCTGCCCCCTCTACTGACATTCGTTTGTCCCCCTTATATTATTTTTCCCCTTCCTCTCACTTCCTCTTGTATGTACTTTTGTACAACTCTGAGGGTCTCCTTCCATTTCCATGCATTTTCCATTCTCTCTCCCTTTCCCTCCCACCTCTCATCCCTGTTTAATGTTAATCTTTTTCTCATGCTCTTCGACCCTACTCTGTTCTTAGTTACTCTCCTTATATCAAAGAAGACATTTGGCATTTGTTTTTTAGGGATTGGCTAGCTTCACTTAGCATAATCTGTTCTAATGCCATCCATTTCCCTGTAAATTCTATGATTTTGTCATTTTTTAATGCAGAGTAATACTCCATTGTGTATAAATGCCACATTTTTTTATCCATTCATCCATTGAAGGGCATCTAGGTTGGTTCCACAGTCTAGCTATTGTGAATTGTGCTGCTATGAACATCGATGTAGCCGTGTCCCTGTAGCATGCTCTTTTTAGGTCTTTAGGGAATAGACCGAGAAGGGGAATAGCTGGGTCAAATGGTGGCTCCATTCCCAGCTTTCCAAGAAATCTCCATACTGCTTTCCAAATTGGCCGCACCAATTTGCAGTCCCACCAGCAATGTACAAGTGTACCCTTTTCCCCACATCCTCGCCAGCACTTGTTGTTGTTTGACTTCATAATGGCTGCCAATCTAACTGGAGTGAGATGGTATCTTAGGGTGGTTTTGATTTGCATTTCTCTGACAGCTAGAGATGGTGAGCATTTTTTCATGTACTTGTTGATTGATTGTATGTCCTCCTCTGAGAAGTGTCTGTTCAGGTCCTTGGCCCATTTGTTGATTGGGTTGTTTGTTCTCTTATTGTCTAATTTTTTGAGTTCTTTGTATACTCTGGATATTAGGGCTCTATCTGAAGTGTGAGGAGTAAAGATTTGTTCCCAGGATGTAGGCTCTCTATTTACCTCTCTTATTGTATCTTTTGCTGAGAAAAAACATTTAAGTTTGAGTAAGTCCCATTTGTTGATTCTAGTTATTAACTTTTGTGCTATGGGTGTCCTATTGAGGAATTTGGAGCCCGACCCCACAGTATGTAGATCGTAGCCAACTTTTTCTTCTATCAGACGGCGTGTCTCTGATTTGATATCAAGCTCCTCGATCCATTTTGAATTCACTTTTGTGCATGGCGAGAGAAAGGGATTCAGTTTCATTTTGTTGCATATGGATTTCCAGTTTTCCCAGCACCATTTGTTGAAGATGCTATCCTTCCTCCATTGCATGGTTTTAGACCCTTTATCAAATATAAGGTAGTTGTAGTTTTGTGGATTGGTTTCTGTGTCCTCTATTCTGTACCATTGGTCCACCCGCCTGTTTTGGTACCAGTACCATGCTGTTTTTGTTACTATTGCTCTGTAGTATAGTTTGAAGTCTGGTATCGCTATACCGCCTGATTCACACTTCCTGCTTAGCATTGTTTTTGCTATTCTGGGTCTTTTATTTTTCCATATGAATTTCATGATTGCTTTCTCTATTTCTACAAGAAATGCCGTTGGGATTTTGATTGGCATTGCATTAAACCTATAGAGAACTTTTGGTAATATCGCCATTTTGATGATGTTAGTTCTGCCTATCCATGAACAGGGTATATTTTTCCATCTTCTAAGATCTTCTTCTATTTCTCTCTTTAGGGTTCTGTAGTTTTCACTGTATAAGTCTTTCACCTCTTTTGTTAGGTTGATTCCCAAGTATTTTATTTTTTTTGAAGATATTGTGAATGGAGTGGTTGTCCTCATTTCCATTTCAGAGGATTTGTCGCTGATATACAGGAATGCCTTTGATTTATGCGTGTTGATTTTATATCCTGCCACTTTGCTGAATTCATTTATTAGCTCTAATAGTTTCTTTGTAGACCCTTTTGGGTCTGCTAGGTATAGAATCATGTCATCTGCAAATAAGCACTACAGTTTATGCAACAATATTTGCTTGATTCTTGGATAAAATATGGATAGGATCTCTCTCCCTCTCCCTGCCCCATGTGGTGTGTGTGTGTGTGTGTGTGTGTGCACGCGCGTGCGCGCGCATACCCTTCGGTAAAAAGGGTGGAGAAAATTCTGCTAAGGTATGTGCTATTGTAAAGACAATCTAGTTGGTGAACACTTCTTATCTCTGAAAAACATCCCACAGATAATACACATTTTTGTCTAACAAGCTGTTAAATTGCCCTAACAAAAAGTAGAAACTGAAGTTACTCTTGAAATACCTTTAAATATCTAGTCACAGCAAAAACACAGAGAGAAGAGAGTGGATTTAATTTGTCATTTCATCTCAATTCTTTGTCAACTGGAAGTTTCCTTTTCTTAAAAATCGATCACTTTCACACATACACACTCACCTCTCTTATAGTTTTAATATTTTTCCTCATCCTTTTATAGTCATAAGAAACGAAGAGATGTGGATTGTGGTTACAGGGAGCAAAGGATGCTATAGAGTTATATTTTTGAAAGGATTTTTGTTCTTAAATTCTTAAGGAAAGGAAAAAGGCATTCTGTTATTGGGAGAAGAGTTTACTATGCAAAATATTGAGACTTTCACTTAGTAAATCATAAAAAGAACTGGAGTCTTCTTTTTTATATTTATGCTTTAGGATTGCTTTAATGTATAATTTTATAACTAAAATAAAAATCAAGCTCCCTACTATTACTAACACTATAAAACAGGAATGTTAATTATATTTTTGTAATTTTAATTCAACAAAATAGTAATTCTCTCTACTCTGAGGATATGCCCAGAGCACAAGAATTTGAATGCCAGAGAATACCTGCACACCAGGCAAGAAGGAAACAAAGAATTCCAAAGTCAGCGCTTTGTCTTTTTGCTGTGAAGAACACACAAACACTGTTAATTTATTGCCTTAACTGGCAATATTTTAAATATAGATGCATTAAAATAACTTAAACCTATGTATTTTCACCACAGTATTAAGGTAATTTTAAAAGTCCGTAAAAAGAGAATAAGTAATAGAATTATTCATGTATATTAAAGTCTCATTCAATTGTTATTTGGGATTTTTTTAAAAAAATTGTTGTACTCATGCATTAGAATAGCAAAGAGCAAGATTACTCTTCTGGAAAATTCTATAAAGGTAGAAATTGCTTTCAAGGCCATAGGTGTGAGGCTAATATCAGAAGAAATAATTGGAACAAAGTCTTATTGTTTGTGCATGTGTCTGTGTGCATATGCATACACAGAGAAAATGGTAGAGTAGGGAGTGGAGATTTTTTTTTCCTATGAGAATCATTTTCTCAGATGTGTTTTGTCCCTTCTTTCACTCCCCAAACTGGTGAAGGATAACTTTTCCCTTTTGGGGAGAAAAAGCTAACCAAACCAGGAAAATAAGAAGGCCAGGGGTTCCAATTGCAAATCAGAAAGAACTAGCACCCAATTAAATCAAAGTGATGCACAGAACATCAGAAATAGTTGACAGTGACAAGATTAAATCACAAAATTCCAAACAGTTTGCTGGTAACTTAATACACAGGTCAGATGATTTCTCTGTACAATACGGACAATAAAGTAAGAGTCAGTTAAAATTAAAATTAGAGTCTATAGGGAGCAACACCTAAACCAGTATGTGGTGTATACTCAATGTTTAATGACTGATCTCTCTAATAAAAAGAATTGCTCTTACTAGAAGTAGTGATTTGTGTTTTTCTTTTCTTTTCTTTTTATTTGTGGTGTCAGATTTCAAACACAGAACCTCCTACGTGATAGGCAAGCACTTTACAGTTAGCTACACTGCCCTTGAACCAATCTGTGGGCAGTAGTAGTAATAATAATAGATGGTAAATATTTGCTCATATTTTCTTCCAAAGAGGTATTTGAAATACATACTAGTTTTTCATTTTGTATGTGTAAAAAAAATTGACAGTTAAAGGGACTAGGACAAAATTTATAAACTCTATAAATAATATTTACAAATTATATTTACTTATTTATTATAGATAAATAGCATACAGGTCTCTTAAATCCACATCCTCCCATCCTTTTCAACACTCCTTTTTTTCCTGACAAGGATCAGTGGGGCTACTGATTAAATGAACTATTAAATCTCAGATTTGAAAAGGCAGCTCCTGACTCTTGCCCCTGTGGAAAGCAGATTCCCAAGCCTTATAAAATATTTTGCTTCCCTTCAGACTATCTTCCAACATTTTAATTATAAATTTATTCCTATGACTATTTTTTCCCTCAATAAATCAACATTCTCATGAGGGCACTGGCAAAACCTTTTGCATTAAGCATATATTTACAAGCTTGAGTCTGATTCTACTTTTGCAGTTCTAGCATAGAATCAAAAACACTCACTGATTCAGTTTTGCAATAAAAATAGAAAATAGCCTTAATTTTTGTCTGAAGAATAATATTTGAAATATGGTTCTACACCAAATGGAATTCAAAATAGATATACCTGAGCCAACATAGAATGGTATGTATAATATGTAAAAATTTTAAGAAGCTACAGAAAACTTCATAAAATATGATTATATTTTATGTTCAAAATGCATGTTTTATATGAATGCATATGTGAATGTACATGAACAGACACATGAACATGTTTTCTCTCAGGCATAATGGTTTACTACCTGCCCCTTGAATCTACCAGTGCTCTTCACGCTTTGGGGGTCTTTTTGGTTGTTACCCAAAGCTGAATGCTATTTCTACTCTTTATTAGTTAACTCTTGCCTATCTTCCAGAGCTCATCTCCTTCACAAGCTCAACAGTGATGTCCTGCCTGATACCCTAATTAGCTCAAACTCTCCTTATTATGTGTCCTTCTAGCATGATTATTTCTCCCTTGTTACTCTTATCCTAATTGTAAGTTTATAATCATTTTCATGACTCCTTGAGGCATGCTTATCTACATTAGAAGACTCTCCCAGACGCTCCCGTGGAGTAATTTTGGATCCTCGCATCTTCAGAGCATAACACATGTCTGCCACATTATAGAAGCAAAAATTATTTGAATGAAGACATAAATTAATGAAATCCAATTATCCATTTCACATCCAGGGAAAACTAGTCTCTAAGCAGTTATGTAACTTGTTCAGGGAATTTGGACAATAAATAGCAAGGCAGAATTTAAACTCTACTTGATCTCACTTCCAAAGTTTGTGATTTCTATCAGTTAAAAATGCCAATTTAAAGTTTCCAAATCACATTTTACTAACGTATAAATATCAAAGCCAAGAAATGCTTAAGTAAGCATTTTTTTCCATCCTACCCATACACACCTCCATGAAGATGGTTAATTGCTATTTATCACCATTTGAGGAAGATGAGAGAGAACATAATGATCTTCTAATACCAAGATAATCAAATAGCAAACTGCTTTAAGCCATTCAACTTTCAATAATGGAATACTACACCCAGGATCGCTTACACAACAGACATTCATTTTTTATAGTTTTGGGTGTTGAAAGCCTAAGCAGGTGTCTGTTGAGGGCCCACTCCTTGGTTTTCAGAGAACTGTCTTTTCCTTGCATCCTCTCATGGTAGATAGCGAGAGTGACAACAAGCTCTGTGGCTCTTCTTATAAGGGCACTAACCTCACTCATAGGACCTCCATCCACATGACCTGATTACTTCCCAAATGCCTACTTCCCAATACTATCACATGGGGCTTATCATTTTTACCCCTAA
Source organism: Marmota monax (assembly GCF_021218885.2). Classification (NCBI taxonomy): domain Eukaryota; kingdom Metazoa; phylum Chordata; class Mammalia; order Rodentia; family Sciuridae; genus Marmota; species Marmota monax. The sequence continues at coordinate 11,305,890 of NW_026695241.1, forward strand.
GATTGAAGGGGACACAAACTTTCTGGCTGGGGTACACACTTTAGAATTTCTTTAGTTGATAAAAAGTCACATAATTTTGTACCAAATCAATTAAGACTGAGATTTGTCAAATGCTTCTTTTGGGTGAGAGTTTATATTTTGACTCAACTAAATAATTCAAACATGTTCATTTCCACTGGCAGACACTAATAATCTCAATTAAAAAAAAATGAAGACTTGTTAAAACTAAGGAATCACTGTGTTTTTAATTGATATAAAGGTTATAAATGTGCTACTAGTTATGCCTGTATTAGTATTTATCTTAAATCTGACCTATAAACAGGAAATGTGAATGTATAAGCAACAGGACAGAAAGGTAAAGGCAGACATTGAAAATAAAAGCATCCTGGGGCTGGGGCTGGGGCTCAGGGTTAGAGCACTCACCTAGCATGTACAAGGCGCACTGGGTTTGATCCTCAGCACCACATAAAAATAAAAAATAAAATAAAGATGTTGTGTCCCACTACAAATAAAAAAATGGAAAATAAATAAATAAATAAATAAGCAAAATAAAAGCATCTTGCAATTTTCTAAGAGTGACAGAAATACAAAATTTTACTTTTGGAAATAAGGATATAATAATACCATTATGATTTCCATAAATACACTCATCCCTTACCAATAATAAAAATGTGTGTGTGTGTGTGTGTGTATGTACTAGTTTGGGAAATAATCCATTAAATCTTGAATATAATATGGTTTGAGGAATATTTCAAAAATATCATCTTTAAAATTTATTTAATGTACATGTATGTGAAATTATATTGGTATTATAAGTGAATCACATGAATTATAAGAATATTTATATGAATTATATGAACACATGAATTTTCAAGACCTACAAGGTAGTCTTGGAATATTCTAAGTGGTAGTACTTTGTTCCAAACAATCAATTCCATACCCCAAAGTGAGTTTCTCTGTCAGTCAGTCTGTACACACACACAGGCACAACAAACATACACACGTACTCATATCCTGTCTCTCTCTTTCTCTCCCTACTCTCACATATATGAAGGTAGTCGATCTATACACACAAAAGTGTGTATGGTCATATGTTTATTTATGTCAGGATTTCTTTAAAAGGTTGGTTTTATCAGTGGAGAAGAAATTACTTTTAAATCAGGGGAATTGTATCTTCTCTGGTCTCTGGCTCCAGGTTGTAGGGCCACCTTAAATACAATGCCCTGTCTTCTTCAGTTCTTGCTTTCCTAATGTAATAATTGCAATTATCTACCTAAGCAACTTTTCAGTATTGATGGTTCTTGCCCTTTCTTTTTCTTTTTCCCTTCTTACCAGACAGTACATTTAAACAAAATATGTTTTTCTGAGCTTTTAATTAATCTAAAACTATGAGAATGCAATTTTGTTTGTAATTAACTAAGGTGGTCACTCTGTCTCTGAGAAACAAAAGACCAGAGAGAAATGTCATAGCATGACCTCCTGATCAGTTGAAGTATAGAAGAATCAAAGATACACTGTGTTCCTTAGAATGCATATGGGAATGAATACTCAAAAAGATGTGTTTAATTTGCTATTCTTACAACATTTGAAAAAATAATGTATGTCAAATATCCAATGGAGTAACGTACTTTCAGAAGTGTGTGTGTGTGTGTGTGTGTGTGTGTGATGTGTAGACTGCATTTATATGTATATGCATATTACAATAAAAGCACAAAATAAACTTTTGACCACAAGTATTTGAAATTTTATGTACAAGGAATATTGGATTATTCCAAGTAGTCACCATGGGAAGGTCTGGACGTATTGCAATCAGGTTGTCAATGCACAAAACAGCACAGGAATTTCTCTTTAGAATTGCTTATAGTGTTTTCTTTTGGATAGTCTCAGTGGTGGTAAAACTCTGTTACAGAAAATCAATTCCATCCCTAAAGGTTAGTCCAAATATGATTTGAATTGTTGTGAAACTTGACATAAGGCCTTTCTGCTTAGTCTTCACTAAGTAACTTCTTCCTGGCAACAGTACCTTATTATATTTTTTTTTTCTTTTTTACCTATAAGATGGACCTGTGGTATGAATCACAAATGTCACATTCTGAAAAGCCCAAGTTGACACATTGGTACAAAATTAAAGTACACTTTATGCTTTAAATCTGAAATGAGAACATAGGGAGTATGAGTAATAGTTCTTTCAGATTTATAATACAAACTCATCAATCATGTATTAGAAAACTGATTCATTTAATTGGGACATGCCAATAAAAAGATCAATTAACATTACCAGACTTCTCTGTAAAAACACGACTGGAAGATTTTTTTAACCTATTCAGCATTTGAATTTTACTTTCTAGTTATCTAATTGAAATAGCCTCAATTTAAGAAAGATATTGATTATTTTGAATGAATCATGACATATTTAAAGATATTGTCTCCCTGAGTATTTTGAAAGTATTTCTTCTTTCAGCTTGCTTAAAAATGAAATCCATTATTTTTTGTTCTTGTTCAGATTCCCAGGTGATCATCTGTTCCTATTAAAGAAAGAAGCCTTATTCCAACCAACCGAGAAAAATCAGCTATTTGTGACATTGTCCTTCTTATCCTGATGTGAACAGCAAATCCATCCTCAATTTCCTCTTCTATTTTCTAGTGGAGGCAGGCTACCTCTGGCCCAGATGGGCCAATAGTAGACCAACATGGCTCTCCATTTCCAGAGGATTTGCATTTTCCAACATAAAATAATATTCAGACACCTCTGTTTCTTGTTGTAACAAGGTGACAAAATCCCTTAAATTTTCATAAAATACATTAATAATTCAAGACTCCCCATTTGTCCTTAAGTATAAATTCTCCCTGATTTTCAAAGCCATTTAGCTACACCTTGACCAAAGATTTCAATTATACTTATCATTATTTATCTTTATCTATTCTGTTTTCTATTTAATCTGCCCTCTGGTATTCCTACTCCCATGGATTTTTGTAATGTTATTCTCTCAATCTATAAGGATAGCCATCGTACATATTTTTCTCCTTCTTAAACTCAGGTGTGACACTTTATCTTTTAATAAAACTTCTCTTCATAACTTGGAATTTCTATCTTCCTCACTGATCCATAGAGGAAATGCATTTTCCTTCACTCACCAGACTGCATTTTTCTATTTGACTTCTCCTCCAGATTGAAAGTTGTTGAGGGTAGAAACAATTATTGCTATGGATGACATAGATTCTCTAATATATACTCTGTTATACCTAAGTAGATAAATGTGACATACATGATGTTTATAGTCTTATAAATAAGTTTTATAAGCATATGGCAGTTGCTAAAGGAATTTTGAAAATGTAGGAAGAGCAGTTCTATAAGTCCATGCCCCTTCTCCTACAGGAGGAGCAAAAGGAAGATTTTAGAATCCAAAGTGTCCAATAAACTCTCCAAAGGGCACATAATATCCACACTACCTCAAAAAGCAGCTCCATATCTCAAAGCATCAATTTTCTTCTCCCACATGGAGATAGAATTATAGTTCTTATAACTACTCGCAAGGTTTTGTAAAAATTTAAATAGTCTAACATTCAACAATAATTTAAAAACTTTAAAATATTATACAAATGAAATCTTTTAGAAAACTGGCAGAAAATAAATATCCATCTCCTCAAATTTATAGTTTCATAAAAGTCAAATAATTCCTTATTAAAAGTTATTTAATGGGACACTGATCAAGGAGGTCAAAATCTCTCTTTTTCAATTTCCCACATTTCATTGGTAGTTTGTGATGATTTATGTTTTATGTATCATAAAATTTGAATGGCCATTAATTATCATTTTAAAGATGAGACTAAGTGGGAAATTCATGTAATTTAGGGCCAGTATGCGCATTTAATATCCATTGCTTTTTCCTAATCACTGTGAGCTGAAAACAACATATTTCTTCTCCAGATGATAATGTTGTCAGTAACCAAAGAATTTTTTTAATATTTATTTTATTTATTTATGTGTGGTGCTGAGAATTGAACCCAGGGCCTCACATGTGCTAGGTAAGCACTCTAGCACTGAGCCACAACCTCAGTCCCCAAAGATGTTTTTAAGTTGTTTCTAATCAGCATTTATTTTTATTTTATACTTTTTTCAACTTAGCTATCAACAAAATTGACCTAATAGATAAGCCAAAAAAAGATTAAAAAAAGAATTAAAAAGAGTAAAACAAAATATATACCATTCATATAATGTCATTCCTTATTAAACATCTAGGAGATTTACCCTCTGTGTTAGTCTAATAGGTATTGCTATAACAAAATCCCTGAGGCTATGTGCTTTATGAAGAATAACGGCTTCTTTAGATCACAGTTTTGAAGTAACAAGAGAAATGATGCCAATATTTGCCCAACTCTGGAGAGGATTTAGTAGCAGGTGGATTCACATGGCTTGAGCACATGTGTAAGTAAGGTATCATATGGTAAGAGAAAGCTAGAGAATGGGAGATGTCAGGCTGTTCATTTATAACAAACTTTTTTGAGAGAACTAATCTACTTCTCTGACAACCCACATTGAGACACCAGTATGAATCCCTGTAGAGGGTCCTCATGACTCAATGACTTAATTGTCTCCCACTAGGTCCCACAGTTAAAGGTCCCACCACCTTTCAAAACCACCATACTGCAGACCAAGATTCCTGCAAATACTTTTGAGGGGAAAACCACAGCACCCTTTAGAGGTGGAACACCAATATCTTACAACCAAATCTTATCTGAGGGAAAGACAGAGGCAAAGTGAAAGACTTCCTTTCAGGGAAGTCACTTTCAGAGGGAAGCCTGGTTGGGCAAACCCTGTCCACTGTCCTGTCTGAAATTTCACCCTCCTTTCTCAGTAATTTCTTCATTTTTCTTCATCACTCTTATGCAAGCTGCCTTGCTCCATTTCCCTCTCTTCCACTTTCTACTTTAATTTTACAGTCCAGCCAGAAATTTTCAAATGTTTGAAAGAAATATTATTTTTTAAATAAATATTTTAAAATACTCTAATAAAAATCATGAAAAAGGGAATTTTGCTTGTCTTCATCCAGAAAATCCCTAAATATATCTGATAATCTTCCATATTCCCCAGACAGGCATTCTGCTTTCACATCTAACTGTCCTTCTTTCTCTGCCCTTTTGTGTCTTCTACTCACATTACTGTCCACCTTCTCTGACAGGAGAAAGTATAAAATAGAATCACCACATGCCCAGCCAGCCCACAGATGTTATCTTGTATCAATAACACCAAGGAGGAGAGCGAAGTGCATTTTCATTTTATTATCTTAACTATATTTCAAGGAATGTGTATGAAATATGCATTATTTTACCCCGAAAGAGTTTAATCTTGGCCTTCCATAAATTTCAATGAATGTCAGGCAGAAAATAAGGAGGAATAAGAAAATTTTGTGCACACACATATAATGTTATTATATATTTGTTCATATTCACCTACATATTATTCACATACGTATCCACATACATATTATGTTCACAAATAAAAATATCAACCATCATGGTCATCACCTGGTGACTTCTTTTCAAAGCTCTTTTACCTACCTGGGAAGATTTTTGTTTGTTTTTGCCCTGAAAGGAATTTTTTGAACATAGGATTTGCAAAAATCTTCATTTGTTAGTCATGCTTTTGGTTTTTTGAGCAATTTACTCCATTAAAATGAATTAGTCAAAATAAGACATGATTGATGTAAATAATATTTACCCAAAATAATGGGAATGACTTCACATGAATACATATCCTTTTTCAGCTTTGGGATGTTTTGCATAAGGCAATGTCAAGGGCAACAGGATGGTTATTGTACTCACATTGAAATTTGTTGGTTTTTGCCTTTTACTGGACTGTCACAATTTTTAAGATGATATTTTTTTACTTGCAATTTATGTCATTCATGTATTTATTAATGTAAATATGTTTTGACTATTTGAAGTATAAGTTTAAAAAAAAAAAAGAATGGAGGCTGGAATTAAAGGGCACTGGCTACACAATGAGGCTTGTAAGTGGGGATGTGGAGAGATATATAAGATATCAATTGTATCCATAAAAATCTACCCGGGGATATAACTCCGTGGGTGGAGTGCTTGCCTCACATGCACAAAGCCCTGGGTTCAATCGCCAGTGCCAAAAAAAAAAAAAAAAAAATTCTGCCCAGAAACAAAATACCCTCTATGTATTTTTAGCATCTTAGTATTTTCAATTGGACTAAGACCTGACCCATAAGTTATGATGTAAATTCTAACAGAGCTCCTGAGGAACATGCACTCTCCTACTTCTACAACGTGTATAAGAGAAGATAGACAGTGACAGAAAGGATAGGGGGGGAGAGAGAGAGAGAGAGAGAGAGAGAGAGAGAGAGAGAGAGAGAGAGGACGAACAGAGACACAGAGAACAAGAGACAGAGACACTAGAGACACAGAGAGCAACAGAGAGAGAGAAGGATATGTCAAGCCCTCCCTGGCTTTCTTCTTCACTCACTTCCACACATTTTGTGAAAATAGGGTTTGAAGTGCTACTGCTATTTTGGGATCAGGAAGACAGGTGGAGACAAACAAGGGCATAAGAACACAAAGAACATTCCTGAAATAGTGCATCAGCAGCTATTTGGTGATGTGAGAAAAAAGATACAATTAGTTCTTTGGTTGGAATAAATGTCCCCTGAGGTCTATGTGGTAAAGGTTGATATTCACTGTGGCACTATTGGGAAAGAAAATAACATTTAAGAATCAGGGCCTAGAGGGTGGTCTTTTGGTCATTGGCATGCCCTTGAAGAAGACAGTGGAACCCAGTCTCTTCCATTTTCTTTCTCTTTCATTTTCTATTGTGAGTAGTTGGGTTGTATCATGAGCTCACACTATGATGTCCTCCTTTTACCAAAGTACTGGTGCCAATCAACCAAATGAAACCTCTAAAACAGCAAGCCAAAATACACCTTTGCTCTTTACAAAATGATCGTCTCAGGTATTTGCTATACTACTGAAAACTGACTAGTACAATTAGTATCTAAGACACATTTAGGATCAGGCTTTCTGTTATTGTAGCCAAAATTGTCTGACTTTTAATACAATAAATGAAGTAATATATAGCTCAATTCTTTAAAATTATTTTGACATATTTTTACTTCAAGTAAAGTTAAAAAATATTTTTCCCTTCTCTCTCAATAAAATATATATTTTTTTCTTCAACAAATTTTTAATTTGCAAATACACTTTTTTATTCAAAGCATTAGGAACTAGGGAAGATGTTGCTGATGATAAAAATGGAGACAGTGATCCCTAGTCAAGAATTCACTTGTTTTGTGTTTACAGAAAACACTTGAACAGAAAAATACATTTTTAGATATCACATAAAGTGCTAAAATAGTGACACATTGAAGAGTTATCCTGAACGCATAAAACAATAAGAACCTCAAGGGACATTTATTTACCTTTCTTCCCCTTTCACTATAACTTTATGTTTTTAAACTTTTGAACCAATTCACATCAGAGAAGCCATAATTAAAATAACATTTTATTTAATAGAGAATAAATAAGTATAAGTATTCAAATCAAAATTATATAAGCTAAATTTGGGAAGAGTTGAAGGGTATTGCAAATCTAGCAGTCTTTAAAACAGCTATTACAAAATGGCAGGGACCAAATTTTAAGTAAAATATTTATGACATAAATTGTCCCTCATTATAGAAATTCTATTAGAAATACTAATAAAAGTACTGTATTATTAAAGAAGGGGAAGGACATTATAGAAAAATTTTGGCAACTAATTATCAAAGCTGCAAGACAGATGGATGAATTATACCTGTCTTGGTAGTGCATCAGTACAAAGAGAATAGAAATAATCCGAGTTACTTGTCAATGCTCAGGTATTAGAGTTCCAAGATTCTCCAAAGTTGGACTAAAGGTCCTTTAAATTAGTTGGTTGAAAGTCAACATGGCATGAGATTTGATCTTTCTTCCACTTGGGTAAAATTTTCATTTTTAGTAAGCTTTTGCATTGTTATGACCAAAACACCTGACAAGAACTACTCAGAGAAGGAAAAGTTTATTTGGATCTCATGGTTTCAGAGGTCCCAGTATATAGATGACTGACCTATTGCTTGGGGACCATGATGAGGCAGTTCAGTTCACCATGGGAGAAGGGCTCAACAGCAGAAAGCTTCTCAGCTCATGGCAGGATCAGAAAGGGGAGGAGAGAATGCACAGAAAAGCAAGTGCAAAAGCAAGGAGGAAGGGCCACAGGGCAGATGCTCCCAGTTAGGGCATGCCCCCAGTGATCTCCCTCTTCAACCACATACTACCTGGCTAAAGTTACCACCCAGTGAGTCCTTTTAAATTAGGATGGGCTAATTAGGATATAGCACTCATGACCCCAATCATCTCACATATGAATAATTCTCATTAATAGGAAATTTTGGTGGACATCTCATATCTAAATTATAACATTTTTGCCTTTGGTGGAATTATAACATTTTGCCTTTGGTGGAAGCCTCCATGTCTCCTTAACTCCAGTATGTTCCATTTCTGCAGAACAGTCCCACATGGATAAAGGCAAGGTTTACTACCAGCTCATGCAATAAATAAGCTCCTTGGAATCATCATTGCGGTAGCTGCTGAGTACCCTAATGACTCAGAATTGTGAAATAACTACCTAGCACCCTCTGACCTAGCAAAATGCCTCCTGACTTCTTCTCAAAAGAATTTTCTCTGTCCTGAAGTTTGAAGTTGATATTGTCTTGCAAATTTCTAGGATGTTCTTGAGGTGTCTTTTCTATTGTCTCTTTGCAAAGTGCTTAGCAACTCTTTAGGATCTGTAATATCTTCAACAAACAAACCTTCCTTGGCCCCAGCTTTCCTGGCCAAACTTCAGGTATAGAAAACTTTCAGTTCTGTATTGTGCTTCTAATTTTCACAATAATCCTGGCTAAAACTGCAAGTAATATCCATACCACTGACTGTGTTTTGCTGCCTTGACATTTCCTTTGTCAGTTTAATTAGTCCATCATTTTTAAATTCAGTCTCACAGGAAGTCTCATGAAATAGGAAAAATGTGGCCAAGTCCTTTGTTAGAATTTAACATGAGTTCACTCTGGTTCAATACCCAATGGAGTCCTCTACAACCTCATGAGCCCAGGCTGCATTCCTATCACCTTTTTGGTCTTCTGAGCTCCCACCAGAATCACCCATTAAACTCTAATTACAATATTCTAAAGCTTTTCCAGTCCACACCTGTGAATTTTTTTAAATGCTCTCAAAATAAGATGACAAAAAGAAGAGATGGCTTTTGAACCATCTTATCAGTTTAGTTATAGCAATGACTCTACTTCTCAGTAACCATTTCTGTTCTAATCAGATTTTAAAGCACTTCGATCAAAATACCTGGCAGAAAAATTTAGAGGAGAAAAATGTATTTGGGGCTCACAAATTCAGAGGTTTCAAGTCATAGATGGTGTTTTAGTCAGATTTTTTTTTTTTTTTTGCTTCTCTGACAAAAAGACCTGAATAGAGCAAATAGAGAAGAAAAAAATTATTTGGCACTTATGGTTTCAGGGGTCTCCCGTCCATGGACAGCTGATTCCATTCCTCAGAGCTGAAGGTAAGTCAGAACTACCCACCTCCTCTAGCTACATCCTAACTGGCAGGTACAGTCACTCCTCAGTTGATCCCTGTTGGGGGTGTTCACTCACTGATTAGGTTAAGGCTCTCATAACCCAAACATTATTACCTCTAAATTTTGTTGCATTGTTTCACATATGAGCGTTAGGGTGCACTTCATATCTAAACCATAATAGATGATCCAGTCCATTGCTCTGAGTCTAAAGTAAGATAGCAATTATGGGAAAAGGGCACAGAAGGGAAAGCTTAGCTCATAGCAGAATGGGGAAGCAGAAAGAGAGGGAGAAGAAGGGGCCATAAGAGAGATGCACCCTTCCAGGGCATGTTCCCAGTGATTCATTTCTTCCAGCCATGAGCCACCTGGCTACAGTTACCATTCAGTCATTCAAACTAGGAAGTAATGATCTGGTTACAGTGCTCCCATTCCAATCATTTCACCTACAGATATTCTCCAATTAATTGGATCTTTTGAGGGAAATCTCACATCCAAACCATAAGAGCAGAGTGGTAGTAGAAACAGGAGAGAAGTTACCTGAATTTCCTGCTAAGACTCAATTATCAGAGTTCCTAGTTTCTCCAGAAAGTGTGATTAAAAGATAATGTGGTGCTTTGAATAATTTGATTGAAAGTCAACTTGAGAAGAGATTTGATCTTGGATCTTTCTTCCACCTGGGGAAAAAATTGATTTTTTTTTTTTTATGAGGATAAGACTGAGCTTCTTTAAATGGAGGGTACCAGATCTTGTGAAAGATGGAAGAACCATGGGGATTAATTGTTTAAATTCTAAATGTCTTCTACTTCCACTTGCCTCTACATAATTTAAAAAGGCATATAATGTGTAGGGACTTGATAAAGTCTAGATAATTAGAAAGTACCATGAAAATATTAGTGTTAGAGACTGAGCAAATAACTGCATACAATGGGACTTCCTCTTAGATCAGCACCACTGCTGTTAAAGCCAAGGATGTGCACCTGGATGAGATGCCCATCCACATCTGAGTGATGCTTTTCAAAACACACAGGCAAGAATCCAGTTATGATAGAATTAAATAAAAAAAAAAAAAACACTTAAAATTTTGAAGTCCAAAGAAATACAAAAAGAAAGAAAAAATCAATGGGCAAATCATTTATTAGAAGAAAATGACAAAAACTATTATCAATATTATAACCATGAAAATACACAATTTGGTATATAAAAATCATTAAAAAATTAAAGTGTTTGTGAGAATTGAACACACACTACTGCATATAAAAACTTGCATATTTTTGGAAGACAAAATTTAGAAAATTGAACATAATTACAGAAAGATATGAAAATTAGACAAAATTTAAAAATATATATATCATTGCAGGAGATCTGAGATTAGAGTGAGAAAAAGCAATTCCAACAAAAGTATTTTAAGAATAGTCTAAATACTAATTATAGAAATATGTAAGATTAAAGGTCATGCATTTTTATACTGAAAGAAACCAAAAAAAAGTATCCAAACCAATGCATGGACATCAACTTAAATCAAAGTAATCATGATGAAATGTTATGGCATTAGGTTCAAAGGAAAAGATTTCCAGCTTCCAGAGATGAAAGTCACAAACAAAGATAACAAAGACTAATGTTTCCAATATCAGCACTTAAAGTTATAAATCTAACAAATTCTCAAGTATACAACGGAAATATTCAAAATGGTATTCTACTGGCATATAAAATAATAATTAAACATGAGTTTAAAATAAAGATACTTGCAGATATCAAAGACTTCAATAATTAGCCTGCTTCATTCCCCCCACCCAAAATTTGTTATGCCACATGCTTCATTAAAATAAGGAAGTAAACCCATAATGAAGATAAAGATACCAGATATAGCAGTTGGGAGTTTAAAGTGATGTTAACACTGAAGGAATTCTCAGGGACTACCAAAAGCCACAGCCAAGTTCTACCCATTGAAACAGACCTGAAAGAGTCTCTGTACTCAGTACAAAAGTTTGGGATGGATTTTTTTTTCCAAAATAAGATAAAAACTGATAGATTCCCAATGTGTTGAAAATATTAAAATATCTAGATAAACTATAGGGGAGTCAGTAATAAGGATGCAAGAAATAAACAATAGAAAAAAATAAGATTATTCACTAGGGGAAATACAGCATTATCACAAATCTTGTGTGACTTATTTCTGAATAAACACTGAACATTTCCTAATCCAAAGCTGTAAACTTGTTATACTAAAATATTGAGGAAGCTCCACCTTCCATAGTGGAAAGACAACAGGTAAGAACGGAGAAGAGAGAGAGAAGTACAGAGGAATATACCAAAGGGATCAGCTGGAAGTTCGGGCAGTAGTTGCCTTTAAAGAATGAAGCACTGACTGCAGGAAAGAGTAGGATTTTTTCTTAGCCAGCTTTCAAGTACCTGGCATAAATTTAAATGATTTTGTTCATAGAGTTTCCATAAAAATAGAAATTACACATAAAATGCTAAAAATATAAGACCATATCATTGATGACATAACTGTTTTCCATAACAAAGGAAAGCTATCCTGTTTTTTTACACAAAAATAGCAAAGTAAAACATGGAGGCAATGGAAAAATGTCCTCAGCAGGAATCCTTAACAACTGATTTTTAGGTCATACATTTCTCAGGTTTATTCATTCATACAAATTTCTTATCTCCACTATGGAAGGTGGAGCTTCCTCATGGTCCATGACCATCTGGTCCTGAAAACCAGTTGTGATATTAATGACGCTTCAGTTCTGAAAATTGTGAAGCATGACCAGGCCCATATGTGAGCCAATCAAAGAAGTTCCTTGCACAGACAGCACCAGACTGAGGAAGAGTCTGAATGGGAATTCCAGGAAATACAGTGTAAAAGACAAAGTATTATATGCTTGAACCAGAGGTAGGATCATTTCCAGCTAGAAATGTTCAAATCTCTTTTAGTCTCTCCTTCCCTCTTCTGTTCATTCTCCCTCTCCTTGCCCCCCCCCCTTTCTCTGTCTCTCTTTCTGCTCCTTCCACACATGTTTCATCACCATTGGAGATTCACGTTGCAGTCAGGCAAAATTTAATGAAATGCAAATACACATAATGAGGAGAACAGTATGAGATAACTTTGTTACCTTTCACTCTAGATGTGTTTTTTTAAAAATGTGATGAATTTGCTTCATTTTATCTATTTTTTTTATTTGTTCTTTTTAGATATACATGACAGTATGTGTATTTTGACATTATACATACCTGGAGGATACTTATTCTAATTAGGATCCTGTTCTTGTGGTTGAACATGATGTAGAGTTACACTGGTCATGGATTTAAATAGTGCCTAGTCATTCAGGCTTTGGTATCCTTAAATTGGTAAATTGTTGATCTCAGTAATAACAGTTGTAACTCCTGAAATATTTATCCCCAAATTGGTTCAGCTTGTAAGCAACAAGAGCAGATGGATGGTTCCTGGAATAGGCAGATCATTATAAGGCTTGCCCATGCATCATTTATCCTTTGTTGAATCTTTGTACTATACTCTGATGAAGTCAGAGATATTTAAGGATTAATTCACTGCACAGTTCTTCCATAAGGACAGTGCATCCCTGCCAGGTTATGGACAAAGGCCTGAGCCAACACAACTCTGTTTCATCTTTATTTCCAAATTTAAAGTGAGCAAACCTATGAAGATGCCAAAGTTTAAGCATTATTTGTGGTGAGCCGCTTCTGCCGTTTCTGCAGACTATGGCCGCCATTACAAGATGGCGCTGGCTCCGCTGTGGTCTGTGACAAACAACTCCTTATTTGGGAGAGTTGGCGCATGGTTTTTCACCACCCTATGAGAAAGCTCCACGTGGCAGCTTCGCATTGGGGCTTGAGATGCTTTATTAAGGCTGGGAGGGGCATCCGGGAGGGAGAAGAAGAAATATCAAGGGCCTGAATAAACTGCTGAAAGAAGATTCCTGAGTTGCGTCTTCCTTGCGGGCAAGGGGTCGCAACAATTATTGACTTGCAATTTTACCTGCCCTTCATTATTGTGTTAGTAGTATTCAATTGTGTTATTATTCTGTTTTTCTACTTGTTCAGCTATTGGGTTGTCTTTTTAAATTCTACGTATTTTGAAGTAGGAATAATGAGGAATAAGGATTTGACAAATTGTTCATAAAATTAAGAAATGGAATCCCATATCTAAAGTTGAATTTACATGTGGTATACTTCCACATCCTATTTCAAGTACAGCATCATGTCATTCAAGGAAAAAAAAATATTCACATTGCTAACGTGTTACAAATGTCTGAAAATCTACCAAAAAAAATGGTCCTTATATGTGGGGGTCGGGATGTGTGGGAATTACTGGAAAGGAAAAAAAAAATATGAATGACCTGGGATAACTCTGAACTCTGTCTTTCATTAGTATTTATTAACAATATAATTAGTAATGGAAAGTGTAATGAAAATAACAGAGTATCATCAAAGAGAAAACCTATACATGTCTTTTTGATATTCTACTTACTAACATTGGGGGGTTGGAAAAATATATTCTATGAACATTATTATCTAAATTGCAAAGCAAGGGTAATAATACCTACTCATAAATTTGCACAGGAATTACAGTCAGTAAAAGAGTGGAGAGGAAATACATTTAGAAACCATAACATGATATATCCATTTTAGTTATATTATTGTACTTTCATCCATAAGGAAAAATGAAGAAAGTAAAGATAAAACTTTGTACGAAACTGATGGCATCAAAAGAAGGCAGGTTGATGGTGCCATGCAGAGAAGGAATGCTGAGCATGAGTGTCAGAGTCAAGGATAGAGTTCACTAAAATGTCATGAGTCTGCAATTATTCTTGAGTTCCTTCTTCCTTTCCAAGAGGTAAATAAAAGATAGTAGCCTCCTAAAATATTTTCTGGTGTCACATGAGGTAGGCAGTAATTGCTAAGGGAATAAGGGATGAGTTCCAACTACTGCCTAAAATTAAATTCCAAAAGCCCATTTTTTGGGATGGAAATTAGGGAAAGGTTCTTGGAATTGTGGAAGAAGTCTAAACAGAAAAACTGGGGCTTAATGAGCTCAATTTGGATTGATAGTTATGGGCTAGAAGAGGTGTGTAGGGAAAGCATTGAGGGGAACCATGATTGACGCTTATGTGTTCATATTACTAATAGCCAGTAGTGGCTGATGCTAAACTTATGATGTCCCCTGGATAAATTCTATACCAATGAGCTTATCAATTTCTTCAAATGGAAGCTGACATACACATTCTCATATATATATAAACTAATACATATATTAGTTTTCAGATGAGTGTTTGAAGCTTTATAAGATTGTATTTACATATAATATTATAATATATAACCTAAATGCTAAAGTTAAAATTGGGTGTGATAGCTTTAGCATTACCATTGGAGATTCATGTTGCAGTTAGGCAAAATTTAATGAAATGCAAATAAACATAATAAGAAGAAAGGTGTGAGATAACTTTGTTACCTTTCACTCTAAGGTGTTTTTAAAAAATGTGATTAATCTGCTTCATTTTATCTATTTTTTATTTGTTCTTTTTAGATATACATGACATTATGTGTATTTTGACATTATACATACCTGGAGGATACTTTTTCTAATTAGGATCCTGTTCTTGTGGTTGAACATCTTGTAGAGTTACACTGGTCATGGATTTATGTATGAAAATAGGAAAGTTATATCTGATTCGTGCTACTGTCCTTCCTATTCCCAACCCCCTTCATTCCACTTTGTCTAATGCTATGAACTTTATTTTTCCCTCCCCTCTTTTAATTGTGTTGGCATCTGCATATTGGAGCTTCTTAAATGACGTCTCTACCATGTCACTTATTAATCAAATCATGCTCTAGTTACTGATGAATAAGTAAAAATAATTAAAAATCGGATGAATTCATCCAGTTGATTCAAATAGGTCAGTCATTTTCATGAAAATTGTTCATCCAGGCATCTTTAAATAATGTGTATAAATAATAAGTTTTCATGTCAAATACTATGAATATCATGTATTCTTTGGGTTAAAAGGTATTTTTCTCTTTGAGCATTTTTTTCATCCACCTGAATTAATTAGTTCATTGACTAAATATATAATAATTGTTTACATAATCAATAAACTAGAATCCAGCCTAATAGACAAGAGATTATCTCCCCAGGCAGAGTCAATAATCACCATTTCAAAATCACGCCAAACACAGGACTCTGAACAGTAGTTTTGACTTCTTCAAAGAACACTGTTTTATAGGAGCTAGTGGGATCACAGCTGCTTCATTATTGTTCTTCAACTTGTTCTATTCATTGACTGTCAGAGAATAAGTATTGCACAACTTCATAACATTTTTGTATTATTTGTTCTTCACATTTTATATTTCATGTTAACTAAAACATAAAACAATGAACTTCACACTGATATTTCAAATCACAAGTTTCAAATTCCAAAGGACACTAGCCTGTGTTCATGTGATTTAAATACTTATCACTCAACAGAAATGTAAAAAATATAAAGTAATTAGAGAAAACAATTTCTACTTCCACCGTAAAAGCAAAATTTCTGAAATGCTGATTATATTCTAGACCTAGATAATAATTATTGATGTAATGATAATTAGGCAATAATAAACCCCTGCTCTAACGCATCATGGTAGATCACATAAGTAACCCAGATAAGGTCCTCGATTTAGCTTATTTGAATTACTAAAAGAGAACCTGTATTTTTTCCCATATTCCTCACACAATCACTCAGCAGTAATATGGCTCAGTGAATGACAATTTCTTTCTGATTGTTCCGTTAGACTCTTTTCAATGATGTTTATGTACTGTCTTATATATGAACTACATAAACTCCTTGAATATATACAATTCCTTTTAAGTTTCATAGCCACAGGCTCTATATAGGATGAGCTTTTTGAATCTCTGATACTTTAGAATTACATGGAACACAATTTAAATGGAAAACAAAAAAATAACTACAAATTCAAAGTTGTAGAAATGGCTTTGAAGATAGTTGGGCTTTATCTGAAATGAGTTTGTGGAATATCAGCAGAGGAAAATCCACTTTTTTAGACACACGGTTACATAACTGCTGCTCTGCCTTCCTCTCCCATTGTTCATTGCTTTGTTTGTCTCATAGCTAATAAGCAGCAGTTTTAAATAATATTATCTGCTCTAAAAGATAAAATATTTAAACATATCCTCTATTTCATATTATAAAAGAATATCCTTCAAAATATACACGTGCAGAACTTCTGTACCTAGAAGAAATTCTTCTGTTAATATATGAGTTCATCTACAGTAGAAAATTATTTTAGCATATGTGAATACATCGAATTTACGTATAGACTTATAGGTATATTTGTTTTTGTGTTGGGAAAAGTGTGAAAATATCACAAAAAAATAAAATGAATTTATTCAAGTCATAAAATATGGAAAGGAATGATTAAACAAAAATAAGTCACATAAGGAAGATCCTTTCAATATGGTCTTAGCTGCCTGAGATGTACAAGATGTTTCTTGCACCTGAAATCTATAAATATGTTCTGAAATAGCAAATTTGTATTTCCATGACTATACACATATACATAATAGAAATCTGAAACCAACTAAGTATTAATATTTCAATATTGCTTTGCAGTTAAACTTTACTTACCTCAAGGCAAACATTAGTTTGTTTCTAGGCAACACTAATAACTACACTAATAAAAGCAATACTATAGTAACTGTATTTCAGGATTGCTTTTGGATATTGTAGATTAAGCATGGGGTGGGTAGAGAAAATATTTAAGCCCTTATTTACTCTACACAATAAGTAATTCTTTTTTTTTCTTTTCTTTTTTTAAATTTTTTATTGTTGCTTGTTCAAAACATTACATATTTCTTGATATTTCACACTTTGATTCAAGTGGGTTATGAACTCCCATTTTTACCCCGTATACAGATTGCAGAATCACATCAGTTACACATCCATTGATTTACATATTGCCATACTAGTGTCTGTTGTGTTCTGCTGTCTTTCCTATCCTCTACTATCCCCCTCCCCTCCCCTCCCCTCTTCTCTCTCTACCCCCTCTACTGTCATTCATTTCTCCCCCTTGTATTATTTTTCCCTTTCCCCTCACTTCCTCTTGTAAGTACCTTTGTATAACCCTGAGGGTCTCCTTCCATTTCCATGCAATTTCCCTTCTCTCTCCCTTTCCCTCCCACCTCTCATCCCTGTTTAATGTTAATCTTCTTCTCATGCTCTTCGTCCCTACTCTGTTCTTAGTTACTCTCCTTATATCAAAGAAGACATTTGGCATTTGTTTTTTAGGGATTGGCTAGCTTCACTTAGCATAATCTGCTCTAATGCCATCCATTTCCCTGCAAATTCTATGATTTTGTCATTTTTTAATGCAGAGTAATACTCCATTGTGTATAAATGCCACATTTTTTTTTATCCATTTGTCTATTGAAGGGCATCTAGGTTGGTTCCACAGTCTTGCTATTGTGAATTGTGCTGCTATGAACATCGATGTAGCAGTGTCCCTGTTTCTTTGTTAATAAGCTTTTGTGACTACCTGATATGACAGATCATGGTAGGGAAATGGGGATGTGTTCTTACCAGTAGGCTCCATTGAATATCTGCTCATGGGCCTGCTGGAGGAATGGGCGGCACTCCACCTAAGTGCCTCAGTTAGAAGTGTAGGTTCAATAAGAGACCAAACTATGGAAGTTCTGTGAGTGGCATTTGAAAATAGGAAGAATTAACACATCAATCACCAATCTTCATAAGGGAGCTTGTCTGTAAATAATATCCTGTCCTGGGTAAATACTGGAAAACTTAATCATCTGTTAGGATAATTAGAATCGTAAAGGTCTTAGAACTGGGCATTTTTTAGATAAAACTAAAGAGATGTACATCAGAGGAATCAAGGCTTTGAAGCTTATTCCTTTACTGGCTCTAAGGTAATGAACACAAAAGGAACTGAACTGGACATAGCACACACCTGTAGTTCCAGTGGCTGGGGAGCCTGAGGCAGGAGGATAGTGAGTTCAAAGCCAGCCTTGGCAAAAGCGAGGAACTAAACATCTCAGTGAGATCCTGTCTCTAAATAAAATACAAAATAGCTTCAGTGCACAAGCCCTGAGTTCAATCCTTGGTATCCCCATCCCACACAAAAAAGAAAAAAGCTGATATACGCCATCTCTTGGATAAAGATACTCCCTAGTGAGAGCAATTCTGAAAAATCAAAAACAATGGAATCTTCCCACCAGACAAGTCAGTCTTTGCAAAAGCAGGCAGGTAATAAAATGTCTAGTCCAAAGCATTTATAACAATAACTAAAGTTTTGTTACAAATGTACAGAAAGAATTTTGCAATAAGACTAACATTAAGAAAATAAATGATATTTCTGGAAAAAAAATGGAGTGCATTATTTATGACTTTAGGGGTTTGAAATGTTATAAGCCTCAGACATTAAATATAATATTTCAACAATATTTTATCTGTCAGTGCCACCACCTGTCTCCCCTCTCACAGGGAACTCTCAGTGTCATAATTGAGAAAAAAAAATGAAGCAGATCATATTTGCCTACTTGGTGGTTCTCAAAGTGTTGTCTCTGGAAAAGCAACACCTGAGTCACTCAAGAACTCTTAGACATGCAAATTTTCAGCCTCAGCTAAGACCTAATGAACCAAAGACAGTGGGAATGGATACCCATGACATGACTTCCTGATATTGTGAGGCTACATGCTCTGGTCTGATAACATGAGAAACCTGACTGCAGTAGGTCAGCGTGTCGCTGGTTCATTAACTGTCAAAACTAAAATAGTTACTTCCTTTCCAAAAGGCCTGAACTATCAATGCCTCCCCATGAATGTCCTAAGTCACCAGGACCCCTTTCCTCCCTCAGCATCCTGTCCCTATCTTATCTGCTTCAGTACTAATTTTGAAACATGAAGTCCTACCATTATATTTATGCCTGCTTATATGTATATATTACCCTTGATAAGATTATTTACATTTAAATGTAGGTCCCATAGAGACCTGTAATAATTTAGCTTTTCCTTGAATTCTAGACTTTTTAATATTCTTGACATGTTTCAGAATGTTCTCTCTATATTGGGGACAAATGTAAACAGCCTACTCATTGTTACAAACTACTTCTGTGAGCTCAAGACACTTAAATGGATATGACAATTCCCCATTTGAATAATTTAGCAATATATCCAGGAATGTAAGATAAACATGGTGCATATTTTTAGAAACATAAAATTTCTGAGAAGATAGAAGAGACATCATAGTTATAATACAGAAGACCCAAACATATACTGGCAGAGAAGTCAAAATTTTCATGGAAAAATATACCACCGTGTAAAAATATCACAACAGCCTTGTGGTTTACTTCTTTCCGGGTAGGTATAATTGAACTAGGAGAGTTTGAGACATCCACATGGGTTTGGGGTAGATGTTCCCCAAGGCCCCATTTGATTCAGACCATAGAGTTTCATTTCACTGAAGCTCAAAACACTGTTGAATGGTCAGCAGCAGTTTAAGAGAAAAGGTGCAGCAAAGAATTTACCA
Source organism: Marmota monax (assembly GCF_021218885.2). Classification (NCBI taxonomy): domain Eukaryota; kingdom Metazoa; phylum Chordata; class Mammalia; order Rodentia; family Sciuridae; genus Marmota; species Marmota monax. The sequence goes on from NW_026695241.1 coordinate 11,326,069, forward strand.
CTTGGGAAAGAGGAGCTGGGAGTAAATTTCATGGAAATAACTCTTTTTTATGAATTATATTAAAATCTCTATTGTGTGCTCTGCTACCACTGAGGAAATACTTTTAAAGATCTCAGAAGACTCCCAAGAAGGAAGGCAGAGAAATCTAATTTCATGATACTTTGGTTTCCTATTATTGAAGTTTATTCTGTCGTATATATTATATCAAAGGAGAAAAATTAATGTAAATTTTTAAACAGGAAACAAAATGAGGATAGGGGGGTTGGAAAACAAATTTATTTCTAAGCTCCTCTCTTCTTGGAGTCAGATGGCTCACTTTTCTAAAAGGAAGTTAATGTAGTAATCGATTGCTTTGTTCATCATTCCTGACAAGAGTAACTTGGTGATAAGGCATGATTTCTCAGAATAGCAACAGGTCCTCAGAGTTTCAGGTCATGGATCTGTTCGTTTTAAACAGTTGTAATTTAACCTGAGAGCTAGCTGCTAATTCCTAACCATCTGGGTAGCAATTAGCTAATGAGCTGCTAACTAAATTTTTTTGCTTTAGAATGAGCTGAGTGTGAACGATTAGGGCCAAGGTGTGGCCTGTCATACAACCTTAAGAAAAAAAGAGTAGGGTAAATTAAAACTTTAGAAGGATGCTAGAGTTTCAGTGTTGATATTTTTACATTTGGAGACTGAGAAAATGTTCAGGGACTGCTCCATATGATAACAACGGGCTACCCAATAAATACTAAATTAAAAGTACTGCATTTGTTTTCTGTTGCTGTGGTGACAAACTACCAACAAACTTAGAGATTCAGAAAGACAAATTGATGATCATACGGATCTGGAGGGTTGAAGTGCAATATGGGTCTCATTGGGCTAAAATCAAGATGTTAGCAGGGCTACATTCCTCTCTGGTAGTTGGAGAGGAAACTTTATTTCATTGCCTTCCCCAGCTTTCAGGGGCTACCAAAGGTCCCTGACTCAAGATTCTTCCATCATCTTTCATTAAATTCAGCAGTGCTGCATCTGTCTCTAAGCATTCTTTTGAGGTTACATGTCCACTGAATGCCATCTTCTGCCTCTATTGCAATTACACTGGTGATTGTTATGATTTGGGGATGAAATATTCCCCCAAAGCTCTATGTTAATGCAGAAATGATCAGAGATGAAATGATTAGATTATGGGAACCACAACCCAAATAGTACATTGATCCAGGTGATGGATGAATAACTTGAAAAAACGACTTAGTGATGGAGCATGGTTGGTGAAGTTGGCACTCCGGCTGTGGCCTGGAAGGGCTCATCTTCCCTGTGGCCACTAATTAATCTTGTGGAGGAAATTTCAAGGCAGCACAATATTCACTCAGTGGCATGAATTTTTCTGGCATCTTTTAGTCAGATTTACTATGAGAATTGGGAGCAGAAAGCAAAACTGAAGGATGTTTCAAACTTGCCATTTGGGCGAGAAAAGTGGGGGTAAGATGTGGCAAAGAAGAAGGGTATGGTTGTTAGAGAGATTACAACCATCCACTAAAGAAATGCTGAATACTTTGCACAGAAACAATAGAAATATGGCCTGAAAGCATCTCAGGAATTTGCAAGTCCGTGCCCATTGCAGGCTTAAACCTGTAGAAATAAAAATTTCTTTGAGAAAAGATTGTGGGGGCATGTTGCTCACATGAGGCAGACTAGGAAGCTGTTTCAACATGCTCAGCCCTACAGACATGCAGAACCTGTTGCAGGTATGGTTTCAGGTGTAATCTGGCGGTTACAGGGTTGGGGTCTTCTAGGAAATTGAGGCGGCACAGGCACACACTCCCCAATCCCCAATTCTTTCAGTCAAGTCTGAATGATTTCAGACTTGTCACTCTGAGTAACATCTACGAGTTTATTGAAGAGATAGGAAAAGGGAAAGGGCACACTCTCTGGGGAGAGAATGGGTCCCCTCAGAGAAGAGAGAAACAAGATGCCTCTTCTGCACTCCAGTTTTGTTGGGAATTACAGAGAATTTTCACCCAGGTCCACCTTTTGACTTCAAACTGAGAGCAAGATGATATTAAACTTTCAAGTCCCCACTGCCATGACAATTCTAGGTCATTTTAGCCCATGCTGACTAGTTCTAGATGTATTCTTAATCATAAATTCTTACAGATTTTATGTTAGGAGAAATTATCTTTATCGTTCTGAATTTCAGGATTCGGACTATGAAAAGTGTCACAAAAGTGTCCCCCTTCAGGGTAACTTGGCTTCCTCTTATCAACATTATTCCAGGCCTGCTTTAGTCCTCCAGATGACAGGTAGTTTGCTGAGTCCTATCCACATAAGCCAAGCAGGGCTGCAGGTAAATTTCTTCTTGGAAAACAAAGCATGTGGGAGTCAGCACAGGAGGCCCATTTTATAGAATTATTCTCCAAACATCATGTTTCCACCACCTGCATCTGTTTGTCCCCCTGCTCAGTCAGTGGGTCATGGAGGCTTCCACTGAGATTTCAAAGGAAGGCCTGGGATGCCAACCAAAGTTTAACTGGATTCCATAGAAAGAATGATGTATGAAGTCGTGAAGGTGAAGGTGAAGTCAACCCTGGAATGGAGACCCCAAGAACTAAGTGATTCAGTAACATGGAATGTCTGCTGAGCAAAACTTCTGACTGTGGAAAGAGTCAGGCTAAAAGAGAAGCCATGTGTGTTCTGACCAGCAAGGCCAAAGGAGTGAAATTGCTCAAGCTCTTTGGACGGTACATCGCATTACCCTGTGTCCTAGACACTATGCACTGAGTTACAGAACCTGTTTGCACAGCTGGGTTTTGGTCTTATTTTGGTCTCATTCCTTCTTTCTATGCTCTTATTCCTCTGTTTTAGAAGGAGAATGTTTACTCTGTCCCTAAGTACATTGGATATATATAACTTGCTTTTGATCTATACAAGGACTCACAACCTTGAGTCTCAGGACGAGACTTTGGACTTGGACTTTTGGACAATGCTGAAACCGTCAAGACTATGAAGACTCTGGGAGATGAATTACATACATTTTACATTGTGGAATGAACATGAGCATTTGGAGACTAGGGAAAATGCTCTCATTTGAACATGAGGTGTCCTCCAAAATCTTCTGTGCTAATGTAAGAATGTTCAGAGTTGAAAGGATTAGATGAAAAGAACCATAACCTAATGTGCATGAATCCAGTTGATGGATTGATAATTTCAAAGGACCATTATAATAGATGATAAGTATAGGCAGGTTGGACATGGTTGGAGGAGGTGAGTCACTAGGGGTCCAGAGATCATTTCTCTCTAATCCTTTCCCAACATCTGTGCTTGCAGCCACCATGTCCATCCACCATGATGTTCTCTCTCAGGTCCAGAGCAATGGAGTCAGCCCACCATGGATTAAATCTCTGAAATCATAAGCCAATGTAAACATTCTTGTATATTGTTCTTATCAGGTATTTGGGTTACAGTGATGCAAACCTGGGCAACCCAGGCACTTCTGAATATGCAAGATAATCTCCCCATTACAAGGTTTATTGCCTTATTCATATCTCAACATACCTTTTGCCATCCAAAATATAATATGTATATATTACAGGGATAAGGACATGAACACTTCTGGGGGACCCTAAGTCTTCCAAACATAGGCATCGATGAAATTGCTAGCATTTTTAATTTGCTATACTCCTTTGAATACTCTGCCTGAGATTGCCTCTTAGTTCTTACAAATATGGAAATTATTTATTTGCTTCTTTTTCAGGCAATATAAATGGATGGTATTATCTCTTAATGCTGATTTTTATATTATATTACCATATAGTTTTGAACAAATATATTGAAATAGAAATATTTCTTCTAAACATAATGCATATCATGAATTTACATTCATTGTTCTTCCATTGGTCTAAATATATTAGTTTGATTTCTTTATTGAATATCCAATGATGATTAATAAAGGTATTATAACTGTAGGGAAAAGATAAGTGTCACCCCTCACTGCATTGTTTATGAATTGCACATAATCAATAATGAGATTTGCCAGTGTCATCTCTTGGAATAAGTGACAGTTCTTTGATGTAAACAGAGATCCCCAATTCTTAATCTTGTTATCTCGGTACTTCTTTATAGAAACTCATTGATTCTCCCTTTATGTGTCAAAATACAATAGGATTATACAAATTTGAACTCACAAGAAAGTTAAGAAACCCTTGTACTATGCTTCATGTTTCTCTCCACATCCCAACTTAACATCACATTTGTGAGTAGCAGGGAGAGTCAAGTTCTCCATCAGTATTGCTCAAGACTTGATCAATCAGAAAAAATCCCACTGTACAAAGTCATCATAGTCACACCAGAGATCCCTGGCTTCACTTTGTCTGATGTAAGCCCAGGACACTTTTTAAAGTTATATGTGTTTCCAAAGATAACTGGAAGGCTGGAAAAAGAGGCTTAGAGATGGAAGAAACCAAGCATCTCTGAAAGACTAAGCAGAACAATCCATACCAAGGTGCTTCAAAGAACCAGATCTAAGAGTCCTGTTGCAGTCTAGATGCAAATTTTCAGCTATTGTGACTTCTCTTAAGATGTGGAAGAGGAAGGTCTACCATTTCTATCAATTCCCTTGAGGAAAGCATGGCAGTAGATCAAAGACACTTCCAAATAAAATCAAGGTGTGATTAGGAGGGAAATGAAGGGCTGGACCAAAAAAAAATGTCATCTCTAAGAACTGCAACAAGGTGTGTATGTATGTATGTGTATGTATGTGTGTGTGTGTGTGTGAGAGAGAGAGAGAGAGAGTGAGTGCTTTACCTGAAGGATGAAGGAAATACATAATAGAAGTAGCCCCACAACAATTTGTGATTATACCCATAAATGCCAAAGAAGTTCAGAGCAGGGTGTCAAAACAAGGAGAGAAGGCAACATTCTACCAAAAGAAAATAAAAAACACAAGAAAGACTGTATTTTGAACTGTGCTACAAATAATCAGTGCAATTATCTGGGTTAACGACAAGTTAATTACCTTTATGACTTCAGGTCCTATATCTTTCAAGTTAAAGTGGGGATGTTAAAGTAAACTAACTCATGGTATTGCATTTTCTAATATGCAACATATTTAACACAACATTTGACACATAATAAGTGCTCAAGAATATGTGCAGTTATATTAATATTGGGCATTATGAATTATTATTAGTAGTAGTAATATGGTTTAGGCAATAAAGTCCAATTTCAGCAAATTTTCCCAATGGATGGCTCTAAAGTAGCCACAAAATAATCCTCTGTGAACTACACTGCACTGATGGTAATTGGTACTGTGGGAAATTGCGAACAGGAAACCTAAAGCTCATTATGGTGTGTTGTTTGTCGGTGCTGAACATTAAAAATGCTGAGCTCTCTAATCTGGAATAAAGACGATTTGACCTCCAACTTTTATTGCCATCTTTGTTACAGCTGCTCAAAATATCTCCTTCAAAGCAGCCTCACAAAGAAATGTTCTCTGTTCAGAGTTAAGCTGGAATAGACATCATTGCTTCTCAGCCAACAAATTTAATGTTTTGTGAGTAGTCGCCAAATGTATTCAGATCCAATGCCTCAAATTAGGAGGCTGGAAAAGGAATTTGGTAAAGAGTGAGAATGGCAGTGTATCTCTAATACTTCTCTAGGATGCCACAGTTCAACTTAGAAAATAAAATATCTTATTTGGATGAAAACCAGCAGAAATTTCATAGAAATATTTATATACAACTTTCATGGATTTTTGAAATGGGAATTTCAAAGAAAGACCAAAAAAAAAGCTCCTTGTGAAGGAGATGATCATTTTGGAAGCAATTATACATGATATTTCTTTTTTTTTCCCCTTAGGAAAAATTCCTTCATCTTGAAATGTTTTGAATGTCATGACCTTCATTGACCCCTTCACATTATCTGGAAAAGATCTACAGTTAGCAGACTTTCTGTTATACCAAGCTTTTTTTTTTTCTGTAATCCCGAATGTTTCATTAGGTACTTACTGACTGCAGTGCTTAGAGAAGAAGTCTGGGGGCAATAAAATTCATAAAAGACTTAATCCACATTCTGTCTTTAAAATGAATTACAAATACTGTGGATTGCTTTTCAAAGATTTCCAGGCTTAGAATTCATGAGATTTATAGATATTTTTATGCCCATAGCAGATCAATAATAGAATACTATTTATTTTTATTTCTACATATTCAAATAGAATGATGGTTTCTTTTCCTGCAGTATCATGATAATTTAAAATACATTTTGCATCAGTTGATTGTTTGGTAAATTTCACCTAGAAGGTTTTAGCATAGATAGTATTATTTTCCTGAAAATTATTCACCAAAAAAATTTTTAAGTTACTTTCACCTTTAAAAAAAACACATCTAATTGCAAGTTAAATTGCATTTCTCTTGGAAATTAATAAAGGCTTTCGCAGAAATCCTGAAAAACTAATTTTCAGTGTTTCTTTATTCTATGTAATGTAATGTGGAATTTACCATGCTATTATTCACCTTTAAAATTGTAAATTGCATTCTATTTCTATTGAATATTATTCAACAAGCTAAACAAAGACTGACAGTACTGTTTCTGATTATAGATAATGCATAGAATAAAAAGAGAATGTGGACTTTGATTTCTTATAGATCAGAGCATTGTCAGAAAAACTAACTTTTGTGTTACCACTCTTATGGTGATAAGTTTTGAGTTCTAAAACGATAATTTGCAATATATATATATATATATATATATATATATATATATACACACACACACATATATACATATATTCTAAAAACATAATTTCAATAAACATCTTTGAAAATACCACCTTTCCTTCATTAATAAGCATCCTTTTAAGGACACCTATCAGCACATCTCAAAGAGACTGTGAATATATTAAATTTTTCCAGACATTTTTGAAATAGCAGAACTAAAATGTTTATCAGTGCTTTTCTACTGAAATTTCTCCCTAACACGACAGATTTTTATTTACTAATGTCATCTTGGGACTATGAAGTCTGAAAATGGTGCATCCATACAGTGCCACCCAATTGCAGTACAGCAAAAGCCTGTTGCTTAGTGTCTGCAGCCACATGGACACTTCCAGGGTTCGAGTCACCTATGCATGATGTGGTGAGGAGGCAAAGGTTGTATCCCACATTTTATTCTACCTACCACATCCATTTTCCTGTATCAGTGCTGTTATTTGTTTTTTTTTTTTTATTTGTTTGTTTTTAATGAAAGTATTTGTATGACCCCACTACCAAGGTTTTTTTTTTTAATTCTAAAGATGTTTTTGATTTTAAATATATTTTACCCTAAAAATTTCACTAAACTCCTTTGTGATTTTTTTTTAATTAGAAAGAGTGCGATGTTGCAAAACATATTAAAGAGATTATGGAGGATAGTGTTATGTATGTGCACAGATTCCTATTTCGCTCCCTACCAGGTATGTGGCCTTGTAAATATCTGTTTTTCTGTCTTAGTCTCCTTTCTTTATACTATCCAATAATTAGAGTGGTGGGAATTCATGAATATAAAGGGTACAAAGCATCTAGTCATTGGCATATAATAAACATTAATGTAATGTTGACTGTTGTTCTCTCTGCTCTGTGTTACAGGAAGGCAAGTCAGGATAATGCCTGTTGACAGTTTTAAGTTGGAGAAGGTAACAGTGGTTTTGAATGAAATGGCCATTCAGAGGTATCCCACATGGACTCAAAAGCAATGCTTTCAAAGGATAAGATGCATGAGATGCATAAGGTGTCCCTCAAAAGCTTCTGTGTGAGATAATGCAAGGATTTTCAGAGGTAAAACAATTAGGTTACGAAAGGTATAACCTAATAAGTGGATTCATCCACAGATATGGATTAAATGGATGGGAACTATAGGCACATAAGGTGCACTGCTGAAAGAAATAGGTCACAGCGGGTATGACTTTAAGGTTTATGTTTCCTCCCTGAAGAGCAGTACTCTCTCTGCTTCCTGGATGCCATTCCTGGGTTGTCCTCTATCATGCCCTTCTTCCATGATGTTCTGCCTCCCCTAGGGCCCAAAGCTATGGAGTCCACTGACCATAGACTGAACTTCTGAAACCAGGGGACATAATACATTTTTCCTCTTTTAAATTGTTCTCCTCAGGTCTTTTAGCAGAGTGAATCAAAGCCAACGAAGACAAGATGATAACACACAAAAATGTGATTAGAATCTACATAACAATACCTCTTCTTGTCCTTCTTCAAAATCAGAGGGAAAACTCTTGGTTTTCCTTCCTACCGTTTTCTTAGGGAAAATTATCTTTTATTATTTTCTTTTGATAGACTAGATTTGGTATTTCTTTGAGATAACTTCATAGGCATAAGAACAGGAGTGGGTAAGAAGAACAGAGGCTGGAAGACATAGAATACAATCTCTTTGGGTTCCCTGACTTTCTGCTGAAGGCCCATAGAAAGCTCCTGAAAAGGACACAGTGATAATCAGTGAAAAAATGCTCTATTATTAATGCATGTATCCATGCAATGAATATCAAACATTGTGTCTTTTGTTATGATGAAAAAAGGAGATATTGAGTCTTCCCTCCTGACTGACGCAATACAGGAAGGAAATTTAAAAACTCAATGTAGCAGAGATTAAAAAATTTAAAAACTCAGTGTGGCAGAGATGAGGAGGGTTTGCATAGTACTGTGTCTAATGTCATGGAAGCAAAACAGTGCCATCTCCCTCAGGGCTAGGAAGAAAATAGAGCATTCCAGAGCAGGTGATTTCAAAGTAACTCCTATTAATGAAGGCATGGCTCCCCCAGTGGCATGTAATGACAATCAAGGCTTTGCTGAAGTATTTAGAAAGTCTCAAGAACTTGCTGTGGTTGGGGTATATTTTCCAGCATGATACTGATGAAGAATGAACTTCAAAAATAAGAGGTGAAATGATATAAAATGATATATGGGTGAAGAGTCTACATGAGAATATCTGAAAAACAAACCTGGAGAGAAGTACATGAGAAATTATAACTGTTTTCAAAAAGCAGAATTACTATAGTAAAGAAATATTAACTCCACAAGTATTTTTGAATATTTTAGTTTATTTATTTTTTGAATGTGTTTCGTTTCCACAATATGAATACTTTGAAATAAACACCAAAAATAAAACCCACGTATTACCTCTTTTAATATTGAAGGTTAGCAAAGCCCCAACCAAACATAAGTTGATTAGTACCAGACTTTACCAGAAATGTTGACATATTAATACACTCATTTCTTCATCAGTTATCTCTTATATTTAAACCAAGTTAATATGTGCTGTTTTCTGAATTCTAAATCACTGATGATGTTGTCCTCACTCTTCCTTCTCATGATCCTCACTAAAAATAAAAAAAGGTTTCAAAATAAACCAATTGTTTTAATAATGATTTTTAAAATTTCTAAGAACTATGAGTATTTTTTGTTTGTTTTCTTCTAATTCATTTGAAGTCTCAATTTTCCTATTCTTGGCAACTGATAAAACTTGAAACAATAAAAATCTAAATATACTCACTCAATTTTGCCTGTGAACCAGTAGCATCAGCATCACCTGAGAGTTTGTTACAAACACACCTCCTTGCCCCCATCCCAGGTCTATCTAGAATTTCTAGTAGGTCCCAGAAATCAATCTTTTATGAAACAGTTTTTATACACACTGAAGTTTATAAGGCACTGATTTAAGTAATAGCCTTGAGAGTGGGAATGTAGCTCATTGGTAGAGTACTTGCCTAGCATGCATGAGACCCTATATTCAACCCCCCGTGCTTCAAAGTAAATAAATAATTGATAGCTTTGGAAACAATTATTTTGTTCCTGAAAAAAATATATAGCCTTACAATTAAAAGTATGTAGACTGAACCCCAAATGCGTAGTACATAAAAGAAAATATTGGTTAATGAACCACAATAAAATAAACCAAAAAATGTTTACTCTATAAAAACCCAATTGAATAGGATGAAAATATAAGGTACAGACTGGGAGAAAATGTCAAGACAAACATCTAGTATTTAGAATACATAAAGAAACCATCAAAGTTGACATTTAAAATATCCATTCAGAAACATGGTATGTGATTGAAAAGACATTCCACCAAGAGGCTAGAAGATGGCAGACATACTCTCATGACAATATGGTCTTCATTGGCCATCAGGGAAATGAAAACAGCACAATGACATACCATGGCAAAACATCAGAATGGCTAAAATAAAATTAAAAAAAATTAGCAAGAGACAACACCAAAAGCTGACAAACATGAGGAGAAACAGGTTCACTCAAACCTTCCAGATGGGAATGTAGGATGGCACAACAACTCTGGCAGTTTGACAATATCCATAGTTGCCCAAAACCCTGTACCCATTGTTCATAGCAGCTTTATTTGTATCAACAAAAAACACACAAATCCCTGAAGTCCTTCAGTAAGTAAAACTTTAAACAAGTTATGGTACCAACATTCTAGGTAACAAACTCAGCAAGACAAAGGTAGAAACTAACTATAGATACATGTAAAAATTTGTATTAAATTCCAGAAGATTATACTGAGTTAGAAAAAAAATTCTTAAAAATATATAAAGTGTATGAATCTGTTTTTGTAAAGTGCTTGAAATTACAACTTTTTACAAATGGAGCATGACAAGTTGGGATGTAAGTAGAGGGATGTGTGTTGAAGAGGTGTGAGTCTGATTAGAAAAGGGCAATATTAGTGATTTTTGTTTTGGAATATTTCAGTATCTTAGTGATGGACACATTAACTTAAAATGTGATAAAATTTCATAGAACTAAACACATACACACAAGTATTAATGAAATGGGAAATGTGAATAGGATCACTGAATTGTATCAATGCCAATATAATATGTGTGAAAATCGTAAATGCCATCCGCCTGTATTATTTCTTCTGACATAAATGTTCAATTATCCTAGTAATTCAATTAAATTAAAAGTATTCGTTACTATTCTTCAACTATATCAAAGTCTTCTTAATTTTTCCATGGAAGTTATATCAATATAACAGGCATATGAATTGTGCTCTACCCGTCTCATTACTTTATTGAGTTTTTCTTCATGTTTCTATGGCAATTACTATTTCCTAATTGATCATAGTGCAGTGAACATCTATCAAATCCTGTTATGTAACTTAATTACTTGGATGCATCCTGAGTCTTTTTAGATAATACATACTCTCAGTTCTCAGTTATAGAATCGTTCTGCACTTACCCACCCTGGTTTGGTTGAGCTCATCTAACGCAATTTCAGGTTGCTTGTCATGGTGATTAAGGCAAACAGGACTTATGGATGTTTGTCTCTCCCACCAATAAGAAGATAAACTATGCTCAAATTTGATCATAAATAATAAAGATAAGAATTTAATGTTATACCTAGAAAAATGATGACACTGAAATTCCAGGGGAGAATTATTCACTTACATTTCTCTAGTATCCTATGAATTTTCATTTTCATGTTATCACATTTCTTACTTATAACACCATGAAAGTTGCTAACAGTGAATGATTAATTTACAAAGTATTAGCTGCATATACATATCTTCTAAAAAATTATTAAAAGAAAAAGATACTCGGTGATTATCTTGTTAATTTCAGTGGTATAGAAAATTAAAGATGTTATGCCACATGTGAAAGGTTCCTGGTTTTCTCTGCTAATGACTCATTCAGACACTTTGCAAAAAATAGAGGCTAGTACAAATGTTAGAGTAAAATACCAAGTAATGTTTTCATCTTCCTGATATATCTTTTATTCTTCTATTATCAAAATAATTTGTTTGCTTTAGAACAACAGTTTCTTTTTTATTCAACAAAACTTGCTAAAAATAATAATGTCCAAGTAGTAGGTACAAAACTGATTCTGAATTTAGGGGGAAAAAGAAAGAACCATTAGATTAATATCTATGGAAAGGAACTTGCCATAATGCTAGTAGGAATGGCTGGGAAATCATCTGGAGCATCCATTAAGTCAATATTTTCTCAGCTCCAATGAAACATGTAGTGCCCATTTTTTTGTTTTCTGTTTTTGTTTTTTTTTTTTTTACTTTTTCTTGTTTTTTTTTTTTCTTTACCTCCCAAACCAATTCTTCTTATTTTCTGGCTAAACAATAATTTGGATGTCGGACGCCATTTTATCTTCAAAATGGCTTTACGTGGTCCACTATTGCATGGAACTCAAATGCCATGGAAGCCAGGGACGCTGAAGCCTGACAAAAGGCAGACCAAGGCTGTTATATTTCCACTTAAAATGTTTTCTCTCCTGATTCTAAAAGGGTTCACTACCTGGAAGATACTTTGTCTGAAATAATAAATGGAACACACGTTTTCCTTGACACCATGACTACCCCATCCCTCTGCATTACATATGTATGATTCAAGGGAATCTAAGATTGGTGATTAATTTGGTATTTTGTTAATTCGCACAAGTTACCACATGGGCATTTGGCAGACAAAATGGATGATGCATGACTGGACAAATAAATAGGAAAGGCATTGGACAAATGCCAAAGCATTTTATAAAGCTTAGCAGGTAAAATCCATCTTAAGACCAAATATTTGCAATAAAATCTTTCATCGATATTGTAAGATAGGACTTTATGAGAGTTTTCTTGCTAACATAGGGTGATATATACAAAGAAATGTTTTCAAATGATAAAGATTTATGAACGTAAAAATGTTTCTGGCATCTTATACTACCTTCAGTGATACTGTCTTCAGGATATATGTTGAATGTAAGTCCCATTGAGAGGATGAGACAGAGTTTAGCTTATGTTTTTCCTTACAAATCATGAAGAATGCAAGGACAGTCATATAAATGATGTCCAATGAAAGAATGATATGCAAAGTTGCCTACAAAAGCTAAAGTCCTTCACAAGATGGATTTTTATCCAAAAAGGCCATTTCTACATGCCTGTTGTGATATCTTTTATATTTTAATCATAAAAATGAAATAGGAATGGAATCAGTATAATTCAAAATAGTATGCTGAAACACTTGAGGGAAACTTTTTATGGATCTAGGGTTGATATTTAGGGGAGAAAAATAAGATGGATAGTGCAGGAAAACTATTAGAGTAGATTCCTCTTATCCAATTGGAATCCAAAGGACTGAAATTAATACTATATAAAATCAAAAGATCAAAACAGTCCATTTTTGTTTCAGGTTTTTGGTTTGATTCCTGTTACTTGCACCCAAAGTCATTTCACCTTATGGACCTCCTTGCCCCTTCTTCAATATTTAACAACAACTAGACACCTTTATATTAATAATAGCTGACATTTATAGAGTTCCTACTAGATACCAGGAGCTGTTCTGAGTACTTTGCATGGATTAATTAACACTTGTAATAACCTTATAACATCATTCTACCCCAATCTAAAATGTATAAGATCCCAGAGAGATTAAGGATTTTTCCCAAGATTCTATAAATATAGTCATGAACCATATGGGAAAAGTTCAGCCAATTCAGCCAATGAGCAGGCCACATGTACAACAGTGGTGCCATGATATTAAATCACCTAGTGACATCGTAGCTGTTGTAGTTTGTAAAAATTACTGTATGGTGTTGTCACAATGAGAAAATGGCCCAACAATGCATTTAATGACTTCAGCGTCTTTATTTCACCCACTTTCATCCAAATTCCACCATCCTAACCATCCCTGTGTCCTCTTACTCAGATTCTTCTTCCATTGATCTTTTGTTCATTTCCTCTTCACTGTCATATGTTCTTTGCTAATTGGCTCTTCCATTTGTTTTTGGTTTTGCCTTTGTTTTTCCTTATGTACTCAACTTATTTCTCTACCAGTTCCTTCAGCTAAAAAGCATTGCTCACATTGTATCTTGGGAAAAAATCTAAAAAGAAAAAATTACCCCACTTAGCTACTCCCATGCAGATCATCTCATTTTATAGCCAAGTCCTTGAAAGTGGCTTTTTTTCTAATTTTCTATTGATAATGTTTCTGTCTCCAACTCAAGAGAAACTACATCTTTGTTGCTAAAATGATTACATAAGCTTTTTAAATGACAGGACTTTTGACTTAATTTGCTGCCATTAACTGCTTCCTCGTGGAACTCTAGTTTCAAAATTCCCTTTTTTCTTCTTGACTTTTTATTCATTTGTTACTAGATATTACTCACAGATTCCATTCCCTTATTATTACTTTAAATACATGCTGGTGTTTCTCACAGAGATACAAAGAGGTTTTACTTGCCCTCAGTTTTTTTTTTTTTTTTACTTTTATTGCTAATCAAATGTGGTGGTGGTTTCTCAGTGTATCAGAAGAGTAGTTTTCTTTCCATAAATTCTCCTTTTCCAAACACAATATTGATGCTACACTACAGAGAAAAATATTATGATTACTATAAAGAGAAAATAAAGTCTCCTTTTAAGCTTTCAGTAAGGATAAGAGTCCTGAGCTATGTGGGCTTTGTGGCTGTTAGGCAAAAGAACAGAGGTGATTATAGAATTAGTGGTGAGATACGAGGGGCATCTATTACCTACTTAGTAATCTTGTTGAGGACTTTCAGATCATGAAGATCTCCATAATATATGTGTTAGGCTAAGATGACTTTCAATTCTTACTTTTAGACTATATCCCAGTTAATACTAAAACACCTAAAAAACTTTTTAACATTAAAAAACAAAACAAGAAAACCCCAGAATAAACCAACTCAGTGCTTTTTTTTTACATATATATATTAAGGATTAAACCCAGGGATGTTTCACCACTGACTCACATCCCCAACATCCCCAGCCTCCCCAACACACACACTTTTTTTGAGATAGGATATTACTAATTTGCTTAGGGCCTTGTTATATTGCTGAAGCTGGCTTTGAACTCATGATCCTCCTACCTTAGTCTCCCAAGTTACTGGGATTACAGGTGTGTGCCACTGCACTGGCTAAAAACTCCAGTGTTTTATGGAAAACATGTACAAAATGCTGCAATGATTGGCAAAAGACAAAGGGGAAATTAAGGGATTATTTTTTAACATGGAATTTCAAACCTCCTTAATGACCTTAACTTAAAAATCCATAAAGAATGAAAGAGGGAGAAAAGAGAATGTGCTGATGCTCACATTTTAATTAAGTCTCTTAGTAAATGTTGTTGCATCGTTACAGAATAAGTGGAGCCCATGGTACCTAAAGCTGTGCCTTTCCCATGGCCCATGTCGTTTAACCTCACCCTGCATTTAATGAAGTTTGATAGGCTGAATAACAAAGGAGGAATTCCAGATAGTGCTAGTTCTCATTCTTTTATTCCCTGGACAGAGATATACGGGAAGAGGCAAACATGATTCTGTAGATCGCAGAGTTTCACCACACCATGCTGACCCCCAGAGCAAACTTACTACATGTCAAAAGTGTTCATGTTAATAAAAAGGTTAGAATCATTAATTTCAAGATCTCTTGTTTTGACAGCCAAGATGAATCTGTCTGTTTTCTTAAACATTCTATCCTCTTTCCTAAATGGAGATCACATCCACACTCATGGCAGTGAGTCAATTAATACAATTTCTTGAAAGAATTTATGTAATAACAACTGTCAGACAAATTGATACAATATTCAGGGCATTAATAATTGCATAAATCTCTTTCTAATGATTTTATAAATGTTTGCAAAACTCCTTCTAAGGTTTTCTTTTATCTATACCTACTTTTGAAGTCACTGGAAATCATCTGATATATTTTTTGTAAAATATTCAGCCCCCCAAAAAAAATCTCAGGCGAAGGGAACTATATTCTCTTCAAAGTCCAGTCTAATATAAAAAGTCCTTTTGAATTGATTGCAATCTTGCAAAGTATGTTTTTTGTTCTAGTGTTCCTCAGATATGGAGAGCCAATGAACTTTTTCATTGTTTATCTACCTACTAGCTCTATAAAATCGTGAGCATCAATAATAATTTTTAAATGACATTTTGGAGCCATAGAATTCAAGGAGTCAGGGTTGGATTTGTAGCACAGTGGTAAAGCACTTGCCTAGCATGTATGAGGCACTGGATTTGATCCTCAGCATCAGAAGAAAATAAATAAAAGAAATATCTCTCAACAACTAAAAAAAATTAAAAAATCACTTTACCTCTTTTAAAAGAAAGGAAAAAAAGAATTCAAGGAGTCAGGCCGCATATGAGGGATAGATAGTAAACAGGTCTGGATTGCTACTGCCTCCCTTCTTTTTTGTGGTGTGTCCATATCTGGTCCAGAGATGCAGGGACAAAAAAAGGAAATCTACCTCTGTGAGTGCATGAGCTAGTGATTTCTTAGGATGATAGATCATAGTTAAAGGAGTCAAACACATGGCGGCATCAAAAAAGAGACTGCAGTATGCTTCCTAAGCTAAGCATAAAGTCAATCCTTATGCACAAACATATTTCCATCACTCAGAAATTCTAATCACATGCTAACGTTTGCATTCTCACCTCAAATTGTCAACCACTGGTTTAATCAGAGCAAACCTGAATTTTCTTCCAATTTGTGTCCTATCTCCTTAATTTAGTATACAAAAGACAATTTCCACCTCTTTCTCTTTAACTTCATTCATGTAAGGAAATGGAAAGCCCAATACTAATTATTTTCCCAGGGACTTTTTTAGTGATAGTAGCTGCAGAGTGCAGTTCCAGCCTCTGCAAAATAAGCAGAACTCTACTGATGAATTGAGTTTGATTTGGAAATAAAAATTGCTTTCCGAAAAAGAAATGACATTGTGATTCTCTACATCTGCCCATTCTGTTGCCTTCAGAGTAAGTGGCCTATCCACAAGGGCCCCTTGTTCAAAGCACCAAAAGGAGGTAAACAAGCAGGGAGCAGCCAAGGAACTTAGGATGTCAAAGTAGGAAGAAAGTGCCCATCTGGCTAATTCAATGCTTAGTGTCCAAATGTCAGCAACAACTAATCCCCGGTTATATATGGACACAAAATAGCTACCAATTGTTTAAGTCACTGTAATCTGGCTTTCTGAGTGTCACAGTTCCATATATATGTATGTGATTCAAAGCCTTGTTCAAAAAATTATTTCTCAGCTTTTAGAAATTACAAACATATTTGATTTGATTCTATTACAAAACTCTACAAATGTGATATGGGCTTGTCAAAGTGATTGCAAAAAAAAAAAAAGACTCGGGTATTTAAAAACATGTATAAAAGTTTTATTATGTTAAAAACTTTTTAACCTATTGGCAGTGTTTGAAAAATCTTAGTAAAATTGTTTTTTTAAATCTTTGATGTATCAAATATCACTTATTTTATCCATTTTTTAGCCTCATTATGTGAATCTGTTTGCCCTCCCATGATTGCCTATCCAGATAATAAAAGGACAATTTATGTTTTATGAATTGTGCCACTAGAAAAGGCATGTATATATATTTAAAAAAATGTGATTCTATCTTGTCATGTAATAAATCATTTTAATACTTATATTTTTGTGGCTCAGCATTTGACAGACATCTACAATTATATGGTGTCAGCATTCATGGCCAACTCAACTCAGTGAAGCACAACCCCATACAATAAAGAAAACATGAGGGTGTGAAGGTCAAATTTTGAATCTGTGCTCTGTGACACAGAAAATTTTATCACTGTCTGTTTAAGCTCTATCCTATATATCGTGGAGATTATCTTACAGGTTGTTATTTCACAATTACATAAGAATCATAAAAATAATCCCCTGTGGAACTTGGCCCATATAAGAGTTATAATTTAGATATGAGGTATCCCCCAAAAGCTAGGAGTGAAAAAATCCAAGAAAGTTTAAAGATGAAGTGATTAGGTTATGAGAGGTTTAATCTAATGAATGGATTAATCCATGGGTGCAGACTAACTGGGCAATTAACTATAGGCCAATGGGGATTGACTAGATGACGTGGGTCACTGAGGATTTGCCTTTGGGGTTCATATTTTGTCTCTGATGAGGGGAGCTTTCTCTGATTTATGTTACCATATCCTGAGCTGTTTTCCCCTACCACATCCTCCTGCCATGATATTCTGTATCACATTGGGCCCAGAGCTATGAAGTCAGACATCTATAAACTGAGACCTCTGAAATTGTGAACTCCAAACAAATTTTTACCCCTCTATGTTGTTCTCGTCAGGTCTTTTGGTCACAGTCACAAAAAAAGTTGACTAAAGCATAATGCATTCAGTATAATTCAGTTACTTTCTTCCCTAATATATTTATTTGTTTTTGGTTGTTCTTACAAAATAATTTGGGCTTACCTCCATTGAATTCTTATTTAATGTAAAACATATACATCAGTTGGTATTGGTAAAAGAAAAAAATACACAAAGCCCCCACCCCCATCTCTGATGTAATATCATAGAACACAGAAGGTAAAATAGAAAATATGAGAATTTCTTGATTATATGATAGTTAACAATTGAGTGTTGGTTTGACATATTGTTAGAGCCATCAGAGACTATTTTATTTAAACTTCTTAAAATATCTATGAGATAGAAATCATTTTTATTCTATCCATTATACTAATGAAGAAGTAGAGATTCAGAAAATTTTAAAAACTGCCTAAATTCTAGTAGTTTGTTAGTGGTACAGTTTGGTAGATTTGGGTTTTGAATGAATTGCTATGATTCTAGAGCTTACCCTGCAATTTTTTTAAACTTTGACCAAAGAAGAGTTGATAAGATAGAATGGATCAAATGCCACAGGGTAGAGAAAACAATATTCCTAAGAATTCTTTTTTTTTTTTTAAGGGAAACCACACATTTGACACTCTATTTACCCTTTTGTTGCTTACAAGTAGGTAATTACTTTAAATAATGACCTAATTATGATCCTCACAAGACATGGCTCAATTCTATTTTAAATGCATGTTACAATATTGAAAATTCACTACTTAGATCGTTGATAGATGTGAAATCCAGAATGTGTTCTTGAACTCAGTAGATTTTATGTCGATTCAGCATTTAAGACCACATTAACAGACTTATTTTAAAAAAGCCAAAAGAACTGAAAAGTTTTCATACTCTGCTAACTTCAAATAAATATTTAATTCCTTACTCTCAAGGATTTTTATATGTGACAAACTTAGAATTTTTAAATAAATTACTTAGTTTTGTTTATTTATATCCTTAGGAGATGAACATAATTAAATCTAAAGTCTTGTTTAACTTTTAATGTATTTTTTTTATAAAAGATATGAATCATGAATAGGTTGTTTGAAGCGAGCCTGATAAATCACCTGAACTGCTCAACTATTGGCATGTCTTGGAGTCATTATGTATAATTGGTTAATGATGTATTTATTCTCACATTATTGGATCAGCTCCAGGGATAATCACTGATGAGTTTCAAAACTCCAGAAGGATGTCTATGGAGAGGTAAATGAATTAAAACACAAGATAAAACTAATTACTTTTATTTAAAATTCAATTTTTGGGGTAATCATTCTGTCTTTGGGGTCTTGCAGCAGTTTTCAGAAGTGATAAATTTGCTTTAGTTTGCTAACTTGCATTTCCCCAGAGCTGAGAAATTAAATCATTGGAATAAAAATCAGAGAAGTCACTGAAACTAAATTTTATGGTAGGATTTTCTACCCTAATTCTTCATGGTTTCTTATTTTTGATCCTTCTAATATTTAACTTGGCCACTGCAAATCTGATAAGTAGGAAAAATAACAACCAGAGTTGAAAAACAAAGTCAAGCATGCATTACTTAAAATTATTAGGATTTCCAAAAATTAAAAATCACAATAGGAAAAGACTCACAAAAACTTTGTTGAAACCATCTATGGAACTGTGAAGGACTCAGAGATTGCAGATCTTACAGAACCACAGTTTTCAGGTAAAAACAACTGGTTATAGAAAATGATAAAAATTCAAAGGGTTTTCTATCATATGCTTGAGGATTACTAGTTTGTTTATGTATACCTTGAGAGCATATTTCCTTTGCCCAGGAAGCTGTATTTACCATGGAAGTTGGATATCCCTGAGGCAGATTCATCAATAATGTCTTAGGCCTAATGTATACTTCTAGAGATTAATAGTACCTTTCCTGACATATTACTTGAGATAGGGAAAGGGATGACATATGAAATGAGCTACAGAAATCTTTGGTGAGTATATCAATTAAAATTAGATTCAGCTATGTATAAAGGAAGATCTAAAAAAAAAAATTGAACAAGAAGTAATTTCTCCCTCAAAAAAAAAAAAAGACTGCAGAAAGGTGTTGGTAAGTTGGGGTGATTACTCCATCATCATCAGGGATCAAGGATACTTCTATTCTTCTGTTCTGATACTCTCACTCTTTTTGTCTCAACTCACTTAACTATGGAAGCAATGGATGTTACCAATTGAATAGGTAGAAGAGAAGAAATACCAGGACAGAGAAGTAGTAATACAAATTACTATGGCCATTATTCAACTATCTGCACGTAATGGAAGCAGGAAAAAGCCAACAACTACATTTCAGGATGGCATATGGAGAGAGACCAGACAGAGAACAAGGCCTCCCTGAGGAGCTGGACAGTAATTTGTAGAGCCCCAAGCAGCTCTGGGTGGTTCAATATCAGTGGAACTCAACAGAACTCTAATATTTCTCACTTCTCATTTCTCCAACAGTGTAATATTAAAGCTTAGATCTCATCATTGTTAGTGGTTATGAGCCACCTGGTAACTGTTTGCTTTGATGATATAATGTAAGGTGATTCTCTATAAGAAATCTACAACCAAAACTGCATCCAGGGCTTGCATAGCTGCCTTCTTGGAAACATCCCAGTGCTGAATAATGAAAGTCATTTTATTTTTCTTCCTTTCTGTCAGAAAGAGTTAAAGCAAGTGAAATACATTTTTTAAAAATGTGTGTACCATATGAGGATGACTTATCATCATGCTCTCTTTAAAAAGCCTGAAGATGTGAAAATCAGAGATAGCATAGAGGTACAAGTTCAAAAACAATGCAGCTCTTTGAAATCCTATGCAAATTGCTCTTGTAGCTGTATGATTCCAGTACAGGGTTAAAAAAAAAAGTGAATTTTGAAAAGTTGCCAGTTCTTGGATCTTTTCATCTGTTTTATTCATGGTTCTACTATGGAGATTGATAAGCCAAGGCTATTATCCCTAAGCCTTACTGTCAGAGACCTTACCTTGAATATCAGCAGAGAAGTAATTCAGGAGTAGCTATTACAGAAATGGGCTGATGCTAAAGGCTACTTCCTATTGGGATGTGTAAGTTTATTATCTACTGAAACCACAACAGCCTTTCAGTCTGGGGCCACAAGAAGGGTAGATGAAGATGGATGGCTGTATTGCAGTGCAGGGGTGTTTTTAACCTATTGATATTCATATTTTCTTAACTTCACCTTGGAAAACAAATGTTTGGAAAAGATGGTGGAGTACATTTTATCCCCATTTAATTTTTTAAGAAAGATTATTGATTTCACTATAAATAAAAGTTACCTATAAACCCTAAAAAAATATATTTTCACTGAAGTGAGTCTGGTCCAATATACCTGAGATAGATCTTAAAAAAGTCACATTTACAACGCCACAGATGATTTTTATATAGATAGTTTGGGGAACACTTTAGAAAACAATGGGGAAAAGGATTTCTCATGATCTGTATACAGGAACTTACTGTGTTTGTATTTTGATTTATAAACAAATTTTAATAAATTATTTTGACTATTTGCTTTGATTTGTAATTATGCACATAACTACAATGATTTAAGGGATATAAAATCTTCACCTAACTGCAAATGGCTTTGTAAGTCCTAACAAAAGGGCTTAAATACCAACTTGCTATAAAGTGATATGGGTTTATCAGAGACACACTTTTTAATTATATTTGTAATGAGGTTTCTAAGATGAATGTATGCATGATATATGATTTCACCACAGGCAGAATGGAAGCATTACTTTTCTGATTGTTTTCTGCTATAATTCCTAATGAATATTTGAAGACATTTGCTGGCTTTTAAAATACCTAAAAAAATTCATGTTAGGGGCTGGGGATGTGTCTCAAGCGGTCGCGCGCTCGCCTGGCATGCGTGCGGCCCAGGTTCGATCCTCAGCACCACATACAAACAAAGATGTTGTGTCCGCCGAAAACTAAAAAATAAATATTAAAAAAAAAAACTCAAAAAAACAAAAAAAAAATAAAAGAAAAAAAAATTCATGTTAGTCTGATATAAAGGTAATATTAAAATGTAAAGAATATAAATTCTTTGTCAATTTTGATCTCCATACTTTGAGCTTTTGTTGCATGTTTGGAAAATCTTCAGAAATTTAACTGATATTTGCTTTCTCCAAGGGTTCAGTGCCTATAGAGATGTCTACATCACCATTTAGGTTGGAACCTCCGTTTTTATGAGCAATAACTTAAATCACTAGTTTTGGGAACATTCTAGGGAAATACTTTTCATAAGGAGATTAGACAGCCCTCCTCAGGATCCTGGATGCTTCATCTGCCATTGTTCACAGAATTCTCCCTTTACCTGAACCTCTTCACCCACAGCAGTTTCCTGGCTCCAAGCCAATCCTATCCGTTTCCACTTACAGAACAATTTTGTTTCTAGCCTCTGATTTACATTCTCACATACATCAACTGACAAAGTATTTTCAGGTCTAAAATACAAATACTTTTAAAATTTCAAACAGGAAAGAATGAAAGTACAACAGTTTTTGTTTTTCTGGTTTTAAAAAATATATATATCCTCATTGTTGAATCTCCTAAGGTCTCAGGAAAAAATAACAAGATGGGAGACATTGCTAAGACTCTAGAACATTCTACCAGGTTAAGAAAACAGTTGCAGATGATTCTGTGAGTTTAACATAACTAGAGTCTGGAATGTTTTATCAAATTAACCCATGCTGGCTCCTTTGCCTATAACCTGAATGTCCTGTGACAAGTCATTTTACTGCTCTGGGTTTCAGCTGACTCATGTTGAAATATGGCTAATACTATTTATTTTGATAGATTATTATAGCAAACACATTAGATTTTACAAGTAAAATAATTATCACTGTTATTTGTACAGTGGAATATCTTACTATATATTATTTGCATTTCTTTATTCATCTTTTGATTTCTAAATTGAAGTTTTAAATATTTGCTATTAATTGCATTTTCTCTCACATTTGTGACATCAGTTTTCCATATCTACTGACACAAAGAGATATATGTTTACTTAAAATATATCTATTTTTTGCTGTCAATTTAAGTAAATACATTCTTTAACTAATAGTAGAGGACAAATAGGTAATGAAATATATTTTAAACCGGACTGGAGTTTGAAAAGGTACTATAGCATTACATAACTACTTTGCAGTTTTTATTTATTAATACTTGACAATTTTTTTTATTGGTGGACTCAGAAATCTGAACTGTAGAATTAAAAAGATAGAAGGAGCTGAGTGTGGTGGTGTATGCCTGTAATCCCAGCTATTCCTGAGGCTGAGGCAGAACAATCATATTTCAAAGCCAGCCTCAGCAACTTAATGAGACCCTGAGCAACTTGGAGAGATGCTGTCTCAAATATTAAAAGGTCTATGAATGTGACTCTGTTGTTAAGTACCCCTGGGTTTAATCCCTGGTATAAAATTAAATAAATAAATAGATAAATAGATAAATAAATAAATAAATAAAAATTAGTAATGATAGATATTATTATTATTCACTTCATGTGGGCAAAAATCCGACTGTAGAAATAGATGTATTTAGCCTTCAAAATGCTATATCTTCTATAGAGTTTTGTACTTTTACTACGAGGCATTGGAATTGTTCCAAACTGGATAAACATAGTCAAATCAGTAACACAGGAATCAGAAAGTTTTTACTTTTCCACTGTTACATTAGAGGCATGCAGGAAATTGCTTGTTCACCAGTACACCAGTGAGATACAGGAGTCAGAACTGATAATTTATTAATGATTAATAATGCATTCCTGTAAACTCTGAGTTAAATAGTGTCTCCCTTTGACAGGAAAGTCAATGGAAGATGATATTATGTTTTTCTAAACTGTAACAACTATGCCTTCTGCTTTCTGTTTTTATGCAAAATGTTTCAGAGAGAGTGTGAAATGATATCAAAGACCAAAGGTATTCTTTTTTAAATAAAAATAAAATTAAGAAGATCAAGCATTGTTTTGTAAATTGACAGCATGTTCATGTGCAAGTAACAAAGTAAAACAAAGCACTTGCTATGAGATTACTCTAGTTTCTAGCAAATATGGTGATACATCCACTTTTGTCTCTTCATCTTTCTCTTTCACACACACAATGCACACAGCACTTATGCAACAACCCTGAGAAATTCATTTCAGAAGATACTCGTCAAAGTGCTAGCTACGAGAAAACTTCCATAATAGATGGCAACTATTTTATGGAATCTTCAGAACACCTGCTGTATATCCTGAGGAGTTTCCTCATGTGCTCTTAAGAACCATTAAGTGGGAAAAACAATTGTCTAAAATGTTTATAGTCCATTTAAAATTAGGAACCATTAGAGTGATTTATGGTTCTTTAAATTCTTTGCTTGTCAAGTGCTTGAAATGAAGCATGTTATCGTGGGTCTGCCACAGTCTACCCACAGAAGCTGAGTTTTGGGTATTATTTAGTTCATTTTTCTTAGTTTACCATAGTAGAAGTTCATGGAAGGGGAAAAAATAAAACAGCTATGTCAGAAGAATAAATTATATCAAGATCAGGCCATTTTTTTATATTCACAAAATTATATGTGGCCCTGTTATAGCCTAAGCTCTAAAACTAGTTATTGTTCCCAGTGGGGAAGGACAATTTGCAAATTCATAAATAAATTATGTCACACTTTTTGTTGCAAAAGTTGTTAATTTCTTGGTTTACATAAAACCTCTAATCTCAAGTATGGATGCTAGCAAGAACATTTTTATTGCTCTAGACCACTGATAATAGAATATATAGATTTGAAACATTAAGGTATTTGTTACTATTTTATTAAACTAGATGCTATGTTTAATAAGAATGAATTTGTAGACATACCTCTAAATAGGGTGCTGAGCTACTAAGATATCAATTGGTCTTCTTTCATGTAATCAGCCTTTAACATGAATGGTGTGTCAGTATTTACAAGGTTCAATACTCTGATGCCAGTATTGAAGGTTCATCTGAGATTTACCTTCTCAAATATTTTTCATCAGGATCCATTACAATTGTGAGTATATCTTGCTATAACTTGAAAAGTAACCTGTGTAGATATCTTACTAAGTTAAAGCATGAAGTATAGATAGCACGGTACTTACGGTGGTATAGAACTCTGTTTTATACAATCCCTATATCACAAGGAACAACAGAAATTGCATAAAATAATTTGTATAAAAGGCCTCCAAAAAATAATTTGTATAAAAGTGTGTCTAAAATGGGGTAGTGAGGCATATTTTTAGGTACTTTTCCATTTTGATAAAATGGCCCAGTATCTGTGCTTTTATAACCTGCCATTAAGAATGAAATTAAACAGTCTTTTTTATTTTTCTTAAGAAAATGTCCCGTGTGTTCATGTATGTGGATGATAGAAAAGTGCAAATATGCATGGACACACACACACACACTATATATATATATATATATATATATATATATATATATATATATGATAAATATTTGGGACAGGTTATTAATGAGTTAAAAATTCCTTCTTTATAGTAATTTTAGGTAATGGATGTCACTATTTTACCCATATTTCAAATGAAGACAATGACAACACAGTTACCTGTGTACCTTTGTACCTGGTTCACACGATGAAGATAAAAATGATGACTTCCGAGCAGTCGAATCTGAGGCAATTCACAGGATGTCCATTCTCCCACAATCACTAATTTCTCTCTATCACAGAAATACACTCAACTGAAACTTATATATTCTCTCACAAGTTATTTAAATAAAACAATGAGACCAAGTGACTGACACATTTTGGCAATAATTTACTTGCTGGCATATTTGAAGTTTGCTGCTTAAATGTAAGTGAATTGGTTAGCTGTTTTTTTTGTTTTGTTTTGTTTTGTTTTGCTAATTTCTTCAAAACTCAGTGATTTCAGGCAACCAATTGGAAGACTTCAGGTATTCTGTGTTTCCTTTGGACAATCCTAACTCTGGGATAAACAACTCATGAGGTCTTTGTGGTCAGACAGTGATGGCTTGGTCTCTTCAAGGGTAAGCAATTGGCAGGAAGTCAGTTTCCACATCAGCACTGACTTGACTAGGATCTCACATTGTCCAACAGGATAGCTTCTGGGGTCACTTGAAACTCAAAACAAGGGCAAAAGCAAAAGCAGAAACACCCGTCAAGCTTTTACTTGTGTCATGTTTGCTAATGTCACATTGGGCTAAGCAAGTCACACGACCAAACCCAGGTTGAGAGTGGAAAATGACACTTTATTATTTGCTCTGAGATCCTGAAGGTATCATTTGCACTGAGGTAGGAGGAATTTGTAGGAATTGTAGTATCTTAGACTTCCACATTCTATTGACTAGACTACTGAACCTTAGATCCAGTTCAGAATCTACCATTCTCTTTCTATGGTGACAGCAGGATCCAAGTGACTTGCTCCTGATGAGTGATAATGATACTGACTTGAATCAAGAATTTTGACTAATGAAAAGGAATCCAGTCTCAATAAGCATCTCTTCCTCTGTAATTCACACTTTTCATTAAAGTTCTTATATAAGATATCAAATATGTCTCCCCCTTTTTCCGGTACTGAGAAAGACTGTCATATAGAGAAAACAATACTTTTATTTGAAAGTTTTTGACATTTATTCTTTAGCGAGTCATTTATATTCACTGCATCTGGTTCCAAAACAAAAATATGAAAGGGATTTGATTTTCTTATCTATGAGTCAAATGAGACACCATATGTGAAATGTAGTTTTAATTACAAGGTGAGGCAAAAGATCTTAATAAACAAACAAACAATGGTTTTGAATTTAATCATTTTGAAAATGAAATCTTATTTATCTAGTTATCTTTGTGCATGTAAAAGTCTTGTAATAAGAATCTATGATCTGCTGATTAATTGCATTAAAAATGTGGAGCAAGATATATCAGTGACAGTTGAAATATACACTAAGTTGTGTTAATAATATGAAATTTCCCTGATTCTTTGAATTCTTTTGTTCTTAATGAACTTACAAGGAAATATCATTTTAATTTTTAGGTAATGGATGTCAATGATTCTCAAGTGGGGTGATCTTGTTCCTCCCAGGACTTGTTTGGCAATGTCTAACAACATTTTTTTTTTATCACAAGGTGGAAGTGGTGGGTACTGGTATCTGTTTGGTAAAGGTTAGGGAGAGGTTGTTTGTATCTACAGTGCACAGAACTGTCCGCCCCCCTCCAGGAGCAGGAATTACTCAGCTCACTGTCCCAGTAGTACCATGTTTGAGAAACCAATATTTCACCAAGTGGAGACTTTATTATAATGTTATTGTTTAATCACACAGGTAGTTGATGACAAAAATGATGGTTGTGGTGGTATGTAAGTGTGATAGTCAAGCCAAAGTCACTCCATTTTGTTTTGTGACTCCATTTGGTAAAATAACCATGCCAAGTAGAAGGATCATGATCAGAGCAAGATGTTCTTTTTCTTTTGCTATAGAAATCATTAAGAATAGGAAACTACCTAATGGGGCATTGTTTCTGTAACTAGGGTAATGGGGCTCTGTTTCTGTAACTGGGGTGACTGGGCTAACTGTGATTGGCTAAGCGTCCTGCCTCCTGACTGCACTCTCCTGCTTCTGTAACCTGGCTTCCTTGCATTGACTAGACCCCCAAACATCCTTTTTGCAGTTTTCAGACTTATAAGGAGCACCCTTGCAATTATTTGGGGCTGATCAGAGGAACAGCTTTATGGTTCTGGTCAGTTGCCACCAGTGTGCTTCAATGAAGGCTTGATTCGATTGTACGTGAGTGGTCTGGAAGTCAATTTATGAAACCCCGGGGTGATGCTTTAACTATAACATAAGGAATGAGCTGAGGGCTATTTTTTTTTTTTGCTTTATTTTCCATTCTTCAGAAATGAATACCTTCCCAGAAAAGACAGAACAGGCTAGTGAGGAGCCACCCCAGATCCCATGGCCAGTGAATGAACCCTTCTGGGATTTCCCAGTGCTCAGCCATCATCTCAGTGGCTTCCTCCTCATCCAGGTACATGCTACTGTTTCCTTGATGTATTATGTGAGCTCCTGACTGGGTCTTTAGAATTGATGAGGTACCATCATCCATTTCAGTTTTTGTCAAGGCAGCCAAGGCAAGGGGGAGCTGAGTTGGGCATGTGTTTGGGAGGTGTTTGTTTTGACTGTCCGATGGCTGCATACCAGCTCGAGGGAGTCACAAATGTCACTGGTTGCAATGGTATAATTTTCCCCCTGCTCTGAAGAGTCTTCTGTGTTAATCTCCCGGTATGTCTGGCAACTTTCAAAACAGAAGTAAAAGGCAATTCCATGGAGCAGTGAAAAAAGATTCAAAGTCCTCATTCGTCTTTGCCAGGACAGAGAAAATTGCTAGTGTGCAGTTGGCCTTTTTCATTATTGAGAACATAGAGCAGCTCAGCTTTCACCGGGGCTAATTGATTTTCACAGCTGGTGCAGGAAAGTCTAAGGATGATATGAAACTTGAAATGTCCCTTTGTCCAGACTTTGAGCTCATGAATTCTGCAGGGATTTAAATTTTGGGTTTGACTGAGAGATGCTAAAACCTCCTGAAATAATTTGGGCAGCACCGAGGAAATGATCACTTGTTCATATATGGCAAGGGGTAAAGACGGTTTGGCTTCCCTTGTTGTATCACGACAAATTCATATTTTTACCCTTTAAGTTAATTAACATTATGTTACATGGAACAGACCTGCTTTTCACCATAATACCAAATAATTTCCCCTTAACATGACATTTGAGATGCAGTAGATTTCTGCCTTTCCTTTGCCATATAGTGGACAGAGGACTCTGCCTAGTGACTAGTAAATAGTCTACATCATAGGAGTTTGCGATGGTTTCTTATGAGAAATAGAAAATAATAATCTGATATAGGTCTTCTGCGCACCATCCCAAAACATGGTTATCATTACTGGAACTGGAGAGAGAAGGAAGGATTTGATCCTATGGTGTAAGGTGAGGGTCCTAATGAAATGAATGTGCTTCTGAGAGGTTGGACTTGGTGTCAGGTAACTCTTGATTCCGGTCTAAACTGCCATTTAGAAGTTGATGGGCCCCAGGTGAGTTCCGCTGGCCTCAATGTAGTGCTGTGAGATATTGAATATGTGACAAAAGACCAGAGTCCAGCATCTCTGCATACTCTCTTCTTCCTCTTCCACCTGCCTTGTGGGAAGTTAGGCTCAAAGCCGGCATCTTGCTGAACCGAAGCACACTTGACATTAAACCTTGACCTACAAGGCAGCCCTTCTTATGTTTTCAGCAATGTCAGAATTTGTTTTATTATTTGGGGTGATATAGGGGAGAATGTCTATGAAACACAAGAAGCAGCAGCCCAGTACACCACCCAATCTAATGAAGACTCTTCCCTGAAGCAGCAGCCATCAAATGCTTGATCGGTAATTGGCATATCTAGGAGTGGGTTGCCCTTTACTCAACACATTTCTACCTTATATTAGAAAAAAATAAGTTAGTGACAAAACAAATAAGCTTCTTCTTGGTAACATGTAGCACTGAATATTTAATTCATAAAATAAAAATAAGTTAGTGATATATTGGAGTCAATGTTCAAAAAATTACATCAAATATGACAACAGTAAAATTATTTGAAAAGCACAATTTGCTGGTAAGATTGCCTTAATATAGTTGTAAAATTACAAGCAAACTGGGAATTGGCAGGTAGTGTTTAACTACCTAGATATAAAAAAAAAATTAGGAATAAGAGTGGAGGATAATGATAATAAATACTGACCTAAAGTCTAGTTATTACAGAACTATTCTTAATTTATTTATTTTAATTAGGTATATATAACAGCAGAATGCATTTTGATAATGTACCTAGCACAGAGTTAATGCAACATAAGATTTGAATGTTCACATTGTTTCTCTTTCAGTCCTTCCAGACTTATGTAAGTGTTTGATAATCATATTTATGACTCTTGCATCAGGTTGTTGTTCACAAAGTGAAGAACGGTTCTCAATCTTTAGATCATTTTCAACTGCACATTCATTTCTAGAACTTCAAAGTTTCAGAGACTTGAAACACTGGAAGAAGAGTGTGTGTGTGTGTCAGTCAGGATACCCACTAACTCATAAGTTCACACAATAGGTTGTGCAATAAAGTTCTGTTTATCCAATCACTCATCCAATAGAAGTACAAGTAATAGAAGTTACCAAGACCATGATTAACATTAAGAATGTTAACGTTGAAACAAAGGAGGCATAGAACATTCATTTTGTTATATTCAGAATAAATATTTCCAGACTCAATTTGCCATTTCCATTATTAAACCCACCTTCGTTGGGTAATGTTCTATAATATGTTAGTTTCCATTTGAAACTTAAAAATATTTTCTCCTATCTTCCCACTGTGTTATGTCTCGATAATATAATCATGTATTATACAACAAGGTTTTGGTCAACAATGGACCAAATATGTGATGGTGATTCCCTAAGATTATTTCACCAATGACACAATAGCTGAATCAACTTGAGTAAGTACAATCTACATGGTTTGAAATTGCTTAATGATGCATTTATCAGAACATATTCCTGTCATTAAGCATTACATGAGTGCATATAGACAGTCACAGTGAAGAAAGCACAATAAATTATGTGGAAAAAAGTTGAGCATCATAAGCACAATGGGTTCACTTGGCCATCTTCCATTTCCATGACAGAACCAGGCAGACAAGAAGAAGCCCCCACCCACTCCCTGGAGACTTTCTCCCTTATATAAAACTGGACCTGCTGTGGAAGTCTGAGGTGTTGAATGATTCTCTTCTGAAGGAAAAGACTATATTTGGAAAAAATTTCTTCCCTGATCCTACATATTGAGACACCAAAAATCATGAAACAGAATATTTAGTAAAAAACATTTGGCTTGTGAGTCTGTAATCAATCAATCAATCAACATATATTTACTGAAAAAACACTGTACATTCAGCTATGAAAATACTCACTAGAAGAGAAAAAAAATGTATTTTTTCCTCATTTTCTGGTACCACAACTAATTTTAAAATGAGATAAATAGATACAAATTAGTAAATGAGCACCAAATAAAATAAAGCAAAAACAGTAGGTAAGAATAATTAAATCACATGTTATCTAGCTCTAAGCAGATGCTAATGATGGGTTACTGATTTGATTTTTTTGTTCAACATTCAGAGTAAAGAGCAAAGAGCCAAAGAAAAGAGAAGTTACATTTCATAATAGCCTTATTTTTTGCTAAAACCTGGAAGCATCACTTATTCCCAAAGAGAGTCCACATCATGAGGGCAGCTGCTATTCATTTCTGCAATTCCAATCTCACCTCACAAATATCAAGTGTATCTTTATGGGAAATGTATACATATTAAATTAACATGGGGTTACTTTAAATTTAGAGTACTTGACATTACATTAGTGACCTTTAAAGTAAAGAATCTATATCAAAACCTGGAATAGCACGAGATCAGCACAGCCCAAAAATTCATTGCTCACTGTCAACACTGTCTCTTTCTTCAGAGAACTCATGTTCACATAATGAGACAAGGTTAATTAAGTAGCATTCGCTTAATTTTAGAGCTGAAGATATCTTATGTACAATATTTTACAGAATATCTCACCTCAAAGACCAGGAACAGTATCTTTACTCAAGTCTTATAATCAGTATTTTGGGTAAATACCACTTTTTTATCCATAATAGGTGAACTCTGCCCCTCTCCCTCTTCTAAGACATATCACAATCAATTTAATGACTTGAATGCTGATGGATCCAGGGATAAATCTAATTAAATTTTGTGCCAATGTAGCATTCTAATAATTGCCTTTAATTTGAAAAAGAAATCGTTGTTTCCACCCCCCTACCCTCTGTTGAACCTAATGTTGGCAAAATAATATGTGTTCAAATACTATGAGGATGACGGAAGTTTCCAGAGCCTATCCTTGCTCCCTCTTTTTATCTCAGAAATTACTGGATTAATGCATCCTTCTGGTTTAGTAACTTGTATTAAAACTCAGAAAAGGCATTGAGAAGTGGTGAATTTCACACTACCACTGGTAGATAGAGTTACAGAAGTTCAACATCCAAATCCCCTGTCAAGAGACCTATGATAAGGGGCCTTTCGTCTTAGGTAGGGTCAACTGGGCCTTGCTGGGCCACTGAAAATATTCTCTTATGGAGGACTCTAGTAATACTGTCGCCTGGAATACATTATAAAGGTTAACATAAAAAGCACAAGGAGGCAGGGAGGGAGGCCTCTGCCTCACCTTTTTCCTGCTTTCCTTCAACAAACAGCTGAGAATGTTGATCTTCTGAAGAAAGAAAAAGAACCTGATCAAGACTTATTCACTAAAATTGATAAAATGCTCCATTACCTCAGGATCAAAGAAAAGTCAAGAAAAAATTACACCTAAGGGGACCAGGAGAGCCCATTGAAGCCTATGAACAGGCAGGCAAGTGACAGCCCAGGAAGCAATTGTAGAGCCATCAACCTAACTGCCTGTGAAATCTACCTGGGACCCACACTCTGCCACCCGGAGAATATTATCTCTAGCTGAGAGCACCTGGGACCTGTCAATCATCCAAGCGCAGAGAATTAAGAGTTATATTATAATTGTCTCCATTTCATAGTCTTAGTTTTCAATGAACTGGAAAAAGTACAAGGCTCAAAAACAGTTTGCTTTTTAAAGGAAGTCACGAAATAAAAAAAAAAAGATATGATTTCTTATGGTTGTTAAGATAGGATTGTAGAACAAATTGATTGAAAATTCCTAACAAGAAATTAGTTTTAATGGTCATTTCAAAAATACTATCCAGCTTATGAACCTCAGTATTATTAGATAATTACAACTCTGTCGATGTTGTGTTTCTCTGCTAAGTCCTCTCATTTGTTATAGCTACTGTCCTTTCTTGGGTCTTTATACTGATAGTGCTATCACATTAAATCCAGTGGTTGAATGAAAAACAAAAGAGCAGAATTTATTACTAAATTAACAAGTTCACCATTCACCAAATCCTATTTTGATGTCTGGAAGTCACTCCTAGAATATTTAAATATTTTTATTTATTATTTAATAATTATAAATATAAATAAAATTTATATATTTATATATAATTGATATATTATAAATATTATAAATATAAATAGCAATTGTTTAATTTAAATAATTAAATATTTAAATATTTTCTAAACAACTAAGTTTTGAATAGATTAGAATGCAGATAATTTGCATGCAAGGTTTGGAAGTATGCTTCAGTGTCAAAGAGACTATGTGAACTGTCAGATGTGAGACTGATATTTGATTAATGAAAAATCATACTTCAAAACTCCATAACACTTCACATTTTAGAAAATGTTTTCACATAGTCTGTTCAAGTGGATGCTCACAATAATTCTGTATGATATAGAAACATGTGTTTATTTTCTTCATATGTGGCTCGTTCTTTATATGCAACCTCCACTTCATAAGAATCAGACATTAACTTGGATTCAGCAAAATTGCACCACTGATCAGTAATCAACCTGGGGCTTATAGTAAGGCATTGTGTGCCACTACCTCTGCTCTTCTAGTAGACCCTACCAAGTGCAATATATTCACTGTTTTCAACAAGTAGTCAATTATCTATTTGCCCAATGCCTTCATATAGCTGTCATATAAAACTTAGCTCTTTTTATTATGTACAAGCTTTCCTTAGCCATGTTAAATATTTTAAATTGTATCTTGGACAATTTTATTGTTTTGTAGAAGTACCAGGCACAGATACTGGGAGGCTGGGAGGAGAACACCTAAGACCTAGCCAGTTTCTGCTAGTTTCTAAGTTTGATATAAGGTTCTACAGAAACCTGTCTTCCCGAGTATGAGTTCATTGATAGAGAATACTTAAAGTAACTTTCCTTCATCCTTTTCATATCAAAATATTTTATTGCCGGAGGGATGAGGGAAAGGTCTGGGCTGTTCCGGACCCTTCTTCCTCATCTCAGGATGCTACATTTTCAGTATGTTCTGCAAGATGATGACAATCAAGGGGATGTGGGAGAACAGAATATGCCTTTAAGTATAGAGAGTTGATGAATTAATAGCAATTAACAACCATCAGATACAGAAAACCTCTCTATGTTGCTACTATTAATTTAAAAGCAGAGTATAGATTTGCAAAGACAAGTTGCATCTTTCTTACCTTCTACGAAGGAGAACAAAGATTCACTACTAGGGACAACTTTAGACCCTTATTATCTGTAAATGATACCAAAGGGATCTATATTGAAAAGCTCTACTCACTGTCTTGAATCTACCATTTATTTGCCTTTCCCCAAATTGCTACCCTGGAGATTCAGAGTTGTTCTCCTAAAGATACTATATAAGCTGGAGTCAAGCCACCTAACGGAGAACAATTCATTCACTGGGGTTCTCCCAAGTATATAAAAGTAGGTGTTAGTATGGTTCTTTTATTTTCCCATCTTGTTTACCTTTTCTTTTGTTGCAAGAGTCCATTCCAACTAAAAAAATAATATTGGAAAAAATTTATTCTTCCTCTATAAAGGACAAGACTTGGATAGGTCAAGGTCACTCAGGAACATGTCCTCCTGAACTCACCATGTTCAAAAGTTGTCTATGCTCAGCCTCATGAGTATTTCATATGATGTTTTAAGATCAGAGAAAGTTTTTTTTGTTAATACCCATGATTTTTTAAATGACAAATCTCCTCTAGTTTCTCAGCAAATGGAACAAAAAAAATTAATAGTACATACGTGGCATATATTTTTCTAACAGTGTACATTCTAATCCTATTAGTTACTAATAGCTTGATGAATAAATGCAGTTTAAAGTGCATGTTTGTTTGTCTAGGACAAATTTTTCTTCAAAGACTTTCCACCATTTTTTCTTTGGGTCCTAGACAAGATTTGGTATTCACAAAATTTGCTTTTGGTTTACCTTCTTTAGTTCCAATCATTTCCCTTATAATAACTGTAGCAACCCTACTTTTGTTCCCTAAGCATTCAGAATGATTATTCTACCATTATACCAACGTTCCAAAGAACACTATCCATTAAATTCTTCCTGTATTCAGTCAACTGTCATTTCCTGACTTCTGTCACACTCAGGCAATACTTAACCTTCATGTGTTTTGCTTCCTCAGATCCTGTTGTCCTCAACTTATTATTCACTTATTTTAAGTCAGGAGTAGAATTTCTTTAGTAGTATTCCTATAACTGTGCTTTTCACATCTATTCTCTTTCCATCAATTTATTTTTAATGTATTTTCTGATTTATTATATTAAGGAATTTGCTAGTGTTTTACTGAAAAGCTGGTAATTTAATATAGAAAAAAATTGGCTGCTTATTAGTCTGTTTTTCATTATTATAATAAAATACCAGAGGCTGGGGAACATTACAAAGAAAAGAGGTTTACTTAGCTTACAATTCTAAAGGTTCAAAGGCATAGTTCTGGCATCAGTTTGGCTCTGGTGAGCATCTCATGGTGGATGGTGTCATAATGGTGGTAGCCTGTGTGAAAGACAGAGATCCTGTAAAAGATAGAGATCCTATCTCCAGACAATATGGCAAAGCGCAATTCAGGGTTTGGGCTTTCTCTTAAACGGTCTTCCTCTTACAAGAACTACTTCAGGGTACCATGAAGACAACCTTAATCCTTCCAGAAGAGAGCACCATTATTGGCAAAGGACTTTCCATAGGCCTCACTCTTAAAGGTCCCACCACCTCCCAACTTTGCCATACTAAAAAGCAAGACTCCAACACATGATCTCTTGGGAGACAAACTAAAGCCAAATCCAAACCAGAGCAACTGCAAAAATTTACCTCTGTCTACTAAAAATACATTCATTTAGCAAATTTTGTAAATAATATTATTTTATACTTGATCCAACTTTGGAATTTTGCACTATAAAGTATAGACTGACAACAGGAGAAAAAGTTTTGTTTGGATACTCTCAACTACTGAGATTTCCCTGTTTAGAAAGTGTGTGGTCCCATTGCCTGGATAGAAACATCACATTTAGTTTTCCCAGCACCATTTGTTGAAGATGCTATCCTTCCTCCATTGCATGCTTTTAGCCCCTTTATCAAATATAAGGTAGTTGTAGTTTTGTGGATTGGTTTCTGTGTCCTCTATTCTGTACCATTGGTCCACCCGCCTGTTTTGGTACCAGTACCATGCTGTTTTTGTTACTATTGCTCTGTAGTATAGTTTGAAGTCTGGTATCGCTATACCGCCTGATTCACACTTCCTGCTTAGCATTGTTTTTGCTATTCTGGGTCTTTTGTTTTTCCATATGAATTTCATGATTGCTTTCTCTATTTCTACAAGAAATTCCGTTGGGATTTTGATTGGCATTGCATTAAACCTATAGAGCCTATCCATGAACAGGGTATATTTTTCCATCTTCTAAGATCTTCTTCTATTTCTCTCTTTAGGGTTCTGTAGTTTTCATTGTATAAGTCTTTCACCTCTTTTGTTAGGTTGATTCCCAAGTATTTTATTTTTTTTGAAGATATTGTGAATGGAGTGGTTGTCCTCATTTCCATTTCAGAGGATTTGTCGCTGATATACAGGAATGCCTTTGATTTATGCGTGTTGATTTTATATCCTGCCACTTTGCTGAATTCATTTATTAGCTCTAATAGTTTCTTTGTAGAGCCTTTTGGGTCTGCTAGGTATAGAATCATGTCATCTGCAAATAGTGATAATTTAAGTTCTTCTTTTCCTATTTTGATGCCTTTAATTTCTTTGTCGTCTAATTGCTCTGGCCAGTGTTTCGAGAACTATGTTGAACAGAAGTGGTGAGAGAGGGCATCCCTGTCTTGTTCCAGATTTTAGAGGGAATGCCTTCAATTTTTCTCCATTCAGAATGATGCTAGCCTGAGGCTTAGCATAGATTGCTTTTACAATATTGAGGTATGTTCCTGTTATCCCTAGTTTTTCTAGAGTTTTGAACATAAAGGGATGCTG
Organism: Marmota monax; assembly: GCF_021218885.2. Taxonomy (NCBI): domain Eukaryota; kingdom Metazoa; phylum Chordata; class Mammalia; order Rodentia; family Sciuridae; genus Marmota; species Marmota monax. The sequence goes on from NW_026695241.1 coordinate 11,363,150, forward strand.
TACTTTGTCGAATGCTTTTTCCGCATCTATCGAGATGATCATATGATTCTTATTTTTAAGTCTATTGATGTGGTGAATAACATTTATTGATTTCCGTATATTGAACCAGCCTTGCATCCCAGGGATGAATCCTACTTGATCATGGTGCACAATTTTTTTGATAAGTTTTTGTATCCGAGTGGCCAGAATTTTATTGAGGATTTTTGCATCTAGGTTCATTAGAGATATTGGTCTGTAGTTTTCTTTCTTTGAAGTGTCTTTGTCTGGTTTAGGTATCAGGGTGATGTTGGCCTCGTAGAATGAATTTGGAAGTTCTCCCTCTTTTTCTATTTCCCGAAGTAGCTTGAAAAGTATTGGTATTAGTTCCTCTTTAAAGGTTTTGTAAAACTCTGCTGTATACCCATCCGGTCCTGGGCTTTTCTTAGTTGGTAGTCTTTTGATGGTTTCTTCTATTTCCTCAATTGATATTGGTCTGTTTAGCTTGTCTATATCCTCCTGACTCAATCTGGGCAGATCATATGACTTAAGAAATTTATCTATGCCTTCACTATCTTCTAATTTATTGGAGTATAAGGATTCAAAATAATTTTTGATTATCTTCTGTAACCCAACCACAAAAAAAAAAAAAAGAAACATCACATTTAACACTATGGATGACAGCATTGACATTTTATTCCCAAAATTGCTTCCAATGATGTCGATAGCTTAATCAGCTGTAAAGCAACTTCACAAATTTCTGCTGAACAATGAAGTCCCAGGTCACATGACTGAAATAATAAAGACTTTTATTTTTACTGTTTAAGAGCTTATTTATTCCTATTAATCATATTGCTCATTTTATACTTTGATTTCCTTTCAAAATAAAATCTAAATAGAATTTTTCTTTGAAAGCTAGAGTGATTTCGAAAGATCTTATTATCCTTTTCAAAGTCTTTACTAAAAATCTGTTTTTTCATATAAGTTGTGATTGATGAGAACAAAAAAAATATTGGCAGATTATCTCTTAGAATTGGAAGGGATCTCTGTATACAGACAGTCTTTCTACTCAAATCCCTTAAAAAATATTCCTAGTTCTGGGTAGTATCCAGACTGTTTTGCTTAACATCAGTCAGAAACTGCAAGCTAAATTATTGGACAACTTCTTGTTGAATCTCCTTCAACCTCCATGAAACCTTTCAACATATAATCTACTTCTGCCAAATGGAATAAAAAATAATTAGTTGATTCCTTTCTCTACTAAAAATCTTTTAAAATGAATAAAGGGAAGAAGTAGTTCCCAGCCACCTAAATCCATTCTCTTTACTCCATATCCTTTCTTGTTTCTTAAATGCATAGTTTAACTTTCACTTAAGTAAAACAGTCCCAACTAGCCTGAAACTATCCAAGAAACTCAAGTTTAAAATCCATTAAATTTAAAAGGAGGAGAAAATTTAGGAGGAAGTAATGTGGAATTTTCTAGAAGGTGGTGTAAAAATGTGAGTAGCTCTTTTTGAGCAGAGTGGACTTTTATTGCTCTTTAAGTCATTAGTATGATAGCCACTTTCTTGGGCTGCTCATAAAGGTAGGCTCATTCAAAATTGTAATTTTCCATGACTTTCCTCATGCTGGGAATACCAGCAATACCTGTGAGCAGCTATTTTTGGTTTAGGCTACTTCAATAAAGAGAATAGTAATGGAGCAATGGAGTCTCTAAAAAGTACGATTTCTTCCTCCTTTCTCCATCTATCATTGTTGGTTGTATTCACAAGTAATACTGAAAATAATCACTGAGTCTTGAGAAACATGGAAATTAGGTCTAAGTAATAATGTTTGGTTGGTGGAGCCAGTAGATAGGAAGAGATGATGGGAAACACTAAAATTCTGCCTCTCCAAATAATTAATGAAGGACTTCCTCTTTTTCAAAAGCCAAGCCTTTTCTCACCCCCATTTCCTTGGGGCTAATAAATCCTAAAGAGAGTGAGATGGGTGTGTATTTCTGTTACACAGCTGTCCTTTCTCACTTTCACTCCTCTATTGAGTAATTTTTCCTCTCTCAAATATATGCACTCTGTTTCCCTTCCTGTGCCTTTTCCTGTTGTCATCCAATATCCTTCCTGTTATTCCTCTGTGTCTTCAGAAAGACTGGGAGCAGAACATTTGCACTCCATTAAAATTACCTGAGAAAAGATTTCCACCACAAGAGTGACAGGAAAGGTAAAGAATGGGGTGATGTTATAATTCTTCTTGGGCACAGCATGAAACCTATGGATCCTATTGAATTGGCATTGTAAATGAAGGTTTTTCCTTCTTTTTTAATTCTTTTACCCCCACCCCCAACATACACACACATGAAATTAGTTGGTGTGACTGCTTTGAAAACTAATGTTATTTTCTTTGATAATGTGTGCTCAGATTCCACACAAGGATCCCTCTGTCTTCTGGTGAATTCTGACAGCCTTTTTGAGGAAAATAAAATTTAAAAAAAAAGAAGAAGAAGAAAAATATGAATCCTCTTCAACTGAAAGTTAGGACAGTGACTTCAGATTTCTTCTTTGAGATGCTAACCAAAGAAAGCAAGACCCGGGAGAAATTGAATACGAGTCCATAATTTGCAAAAACTTTTTCTAGTTTAGTTTTCAGACTGGCAGGAAATAGCATACTGCTATATCAGTTCTAAAACTCATGAGTATTTTATTAGAAATTTAATCCATCTGCATCTGTTTAGAATTCATTAACTCTGTATTCATCAAAATATTGTTTGCTGTGGTTGATAGTAGATCCAAGAAGACTTCAAAGCCATTTTAATTTTTTTTCTTTAAGTATGAATTTAAGGGCTGCCAAGAATAAAAACATTCTATATTACACAAATTCTTAGTTTGTTCCAAGATAGAACTTTGAAAGGTATAACCCTGCTGTACTCAGGCCTCTTTTCTGGTGTGGTTGATAGTGTCGTTTATGTGGATTAGAGAACTTTCCACTATCTTCCAATAACTATGATCCAAAAGAAGTAAAGTGTTAATTCATCACTTTTAACATTTTGAAGAGGGAATTAGGTCTGGTCCTTTTTAGTGTCCAGAATCTATTTTGTTCTCCCTTCAAAGAAAGCATTTGGCAGGAACTAATGTACAGACAGACAAAAAAAGACAGACATTAAATACTACAAGATGTGAATTGAGTGGCTAGAGGGTCATTTGCAGATCTTGCTGACAAGAGATACACAGGATAGTGGGGAACAGCAGAGAGTTTTAGATTAGGTGTGTGATGAAGGAGATATCCTGAGAGGTTGAAGGCAACTCTCTCTCCCTTTTCAAAGATGTGTTTAGGTTGGGATACTTGGACTGTAGATCTCAGAGTATAAGGAATTAATAATCTTAGGATACCCACCTCCCCCCCCCCAAGAAAATAAAATCTAACCACAAAAATTGAAGGGAACAATTTCTTTAAATGAAACATAAATTAGGGGTGGGAGACTAAATCCATTTTAAAAATATATACATATTATCATCAATGACAAAACCAATTTGTACGTTACTTCTGGATCCTTCTATGTACTGATTTAAGGACCACTTATACATTGAGAGAGTGTTTTTTAGTCTCAAATCAACACTTAGTTGTAGCAGAAATTTCTGTTCCACTAAAGAGTATTGTTCCAGAAAAAATAGAACCGAATGTGTAAGAGGCAGGTAGTGTTGAAACTACCAAAATACAAATGCAATCTACTCCTTGCCTCTCCTGTCCTTGTTGAAAGATGTAGTGATGGTCACAGAGCAATAAGAACTCATTTTTTCCTAAATCATCTTCACTGACCTGAACTATTTTACTAGCCACCTAAAATGAAAGATGTCTGGTCATCAGCCCTGGTTTTCATAAAATTAATTTTATTTAATTAGGAGGATATATTCCTATTGATAGCTGCTTTATTGACATGCAGTTCACATATTATAAAAGTCACTCTTTAAGGTTATGTTTCAGTGTATTTTAGTATATATTAACAGAGTTTTGTTAGAATAATCCTTATATATTTTTAAAATGGTTTTATCACCCCAAATAAAATCTGATTATCCATTAACGGTAACTTCTCATTCTTTCTTTTCCCACTCCCTGGAAACACTGATCTACTTTCTGTCTTCATTCATTTGTCATTTTTGGACTCTTCACATAAATGGGCTAAAGCAATATGGAGTCTTTTATGATGGTCTTCTTTGAATAATATTTCATTACACAGAAATACATTTTGTACACTCATTAGATGGATATTTATGTTATTTCTACTTTTTGGTTTATAAATAATGATGTTATGAACATTCATATATTAGTTTTCAACTGGATATTGGTTTTCATTTCTCTTGCATAGATACGAGTGAAACTGCTGGGTTAGATAGTTAACTTTATGTTAGCATTTTGAGAAACTGCCAAACAATTTTCCAAAGAGATTGCTTCATTTTATATTTCCATCAGTGATACAAGGGTTGTTATCCGTCCACCTTTACATGACACTTTAGTGTCCCACTTTTTAATTATAGCCATTTTAGTCATATGAAGGGGCATCTTGTGGTTTTGATTTGCATTTCCCTATTAACCAGTGGTGTTGAGCATCTCTTCATGTGCTTATTACCTTTTGTTTAATAAATAGCTACCCAAAATCTTGTCCATTTTTAAAATACAGTATTTGTCTATATATTTTTGAGTTTTAATAATTGCTTGTATTTTCTGCACAATAGTCTTTCATTATATTCATGATTTGCAAATCTTTTCTTCTAACCTGTGAGTTCATTTTGCATTTAGATAGCATCCTTTGAAGCGCAAATATTTTTAAATGTGATAAAATAAAATTTATCAATTTTTTTGTTATTATGACTTTGGTGCTATATCAAAGAAAACATTGTCAAAGTAAGGTAATGAAGATTTACTTATGTTTACATTTAGGAGTTATATATTTTTAGTTCTTATATTTAGGTATCTGATCTATTTTGAATTAATTTTTGTCTACACATTACAAGGGTCCAAACTCATCCTTTTTAACATAGATATCCAGTTGTGCTAGCAACATTTGATAACAAGGCTATACTTAGACACTCTTGTCTAAAATCAACTGAACAAATGTTTATTCCTGTACTGTCAAATCTAGTGCATTGATCTATCTATCTATAGATATAGATATAGATATATAGATATTTTTATGCCAGTACTACATTAGCTTGACTGTTGTAGCTTTATAGTAAGTTTTGATACTGGAAACTATAGGTCCATCAAATTTATTTATTTATTTTTCTTTTTTTCAAATTGTGTTGGCTGCTTGGAATCCCTTGTAATACTAAGCAAATTTTCAACTTGACTTTCTTATTTCTGCAAACCAAGTAGCACATATCTGGAGAGAAATTAGTTTTTAACCTGTAGTCATATTTATGACAATTGCCATCTTAACAGTACTGTTTCCCAATTCATGAATACAAAACATCTATCCATTTAATTAGATTGCTTTAGGATCTCCCAGTAATGATTGACAATTTTTTATATGGGTTTTGTACTTTTTTATCGTATTTTTTGCTAAGCATTTTAATATTTTTATTCTATTACAATGGAATTGTTCCTAATTTTATTCTGTTAGTGTTAATATAGAAAAATTTTTAAAATGCATATTAAACACTTTATGAACATGTGTTAAAACCATTTACCAGATATAATAATTTTGGGGAGATTTCTGAAGAATTTCTATATACTATGCCATGTTATCTGTGAAGAGAGATAGTTTTCCTTGTTATTTTCTGTTGTGGAGAACTTTTATTTCTTTTATTGCCCATGCTCCAATACAATTTTGAGTAGAAGTGGTGAGAATTGATATCTTTATCTTCCTGAGCTCAGGAAGAAAGCTGTCAATCTTTCACCATTGTGTATGTTGTAAACTTTGGGGTTTTTTTTGTTTTGTTTTGTTTTGTGTTTGTTTTTTTTATAAATGCCCTTTATCAGATTGAGAGTATTCTTTTCTATTTCCAGTATTTTTATTGTTTTTTTGGCATACTGATTTTATTGGTTTGTGTCATCAAGTTTATCCCTTTGATTAATCAAACTGATGGCTTATATACTTTGCTGATACTGTTTCAAAGAACTTTTAGTTTTGTTGATTTTCCTTATTAGTTTTTTATTAAGTTTTTCATTTTTATTTCTATAATCTTTATTATTTTCTTTCTTTATTTTATTTGTGTTTAGTCAGTATCCCCAGCTTGTGAAACTAAGCCTAGAACTCAACTGGATCTTTACAGAGAACTTTTAATGAATAAAGGCATGAATAAATAAAGAATGAATGTTTATAAGTCTCTTCACCAACTCTGTTTGCACCAACTCCTCTGGCAATAATGCCAGAGAGCAAGAAAAGTTAATTATACCATAGTCAACAATTAAAATTGAAAAAAATTAAGATCATATATTTTAGGAAGTTCAATACCATGAAGGTTTGTAAGACAGTAAAGAATCAAGTCTTATGAAGTTTTTTGTTTGGTTAGTTGGTTTTTGTTTGTTTGCTTTAACTAAAATTACTGCTGTGAAAGACCTGTGTGTTGTTTTGGTTGCCATGAACAAAGCATCTTCTCCCTGTGGCTTCTGAATATTTACTGTGTGTCTCACAGAGCTACGGGACTACCACCTAAACTAAAGGATAATTTTACTTTTCTTCAGGTAATTTGTGCTCTGATTATTTCGATTTCCAATCTGCCTTATTAATGTGTGAAGAAATATTTTTTTAATCTTGTACTTATTTCTAAAACATGACTATTTCATGAGATCTAGAAAAGATAATTGGGGAAACGAAGTCTTGGGTCCTAAAACATGATATGATTTTAATGAAAAAGAAATAAATCAAAATACCAAACACAGAACTGTAACACAAATTGAGTCTTTTTTTGTGGTTGTTGTTGATAATAAATTCATTGGCTGTGAAGTTTTTATGAGACACAAAACAAGCAAATAAAAGATGAAATGTTCTTTATCTCTTTCAACATTTCTCTCTCTCTAATTTACTCTCTCTCTCTCTCTCTCTCTCTATATATATATATATATATATATATATTATTAACAACTACTTAGGTACTTAGGGAATTATGCTACATTTTCTTGGATGACGATAGGATTTGGTGCTTATTATTACATTTGTAGCTTTGAGCCTTGAATTTGTAGCTTTAAATTTCAACTTATATCTGCAAATTGTGGAGAGATTGCCAGAGTTGCCTGCAAGGAGAAGTATTCTTAGAAATATATTTTTTTTTACTATTTTTGCATGCAGAATTGAATTTCCTTCCCAAATAAAATGATCACAACCACAAACGCACATAATTGGCAAGCAGAAAATTGTGTCAAAATTTTACTGAGAAACTGGACAGAGATTCTTTCCTTTCATAAAATCAGTTCAAATTGCAAACTTAGGGCATGTGACAATACTGAATGCAACCAGTTTTCCAGTTCTAAGAGGTCACACTTGTGCATTACGAGTGTGACACAGTCTACACTTACTGACTCAAAGATGACATTCAAGTGAAAATTCTGAGACTATGTAATCATATATATGGTATGTGAGAATTTTTAGGATGCAGGAATATACTGCTCAGCTATTGAAGACATCTTCTAGATAAATAAACAACACTTTTTTTCCCTCCATTGGAAAATTATTATATTCAGAGACTTAAAAAGATATAAAAGCATAGATTTTGTCTGTCTATCTATCTATCTATCTATCTATCTATCTATTCATCCATCCATGTGTGTATTTGAATGGGGAAGGTATACAAAATAGTGCCTGTTGATAATAGAAGAGTATCATATAATCATTAATGGTATTAAGTAGCCCTCATACATATGTGGTGCATTAGGGTGCTTTTTTTTTTTTTTTGGTTACTTATAATGCTGCTTTTATTCAACTAACTGAAAAATTAAATTTACTCAACTATTTTCCCTAATAAGAAAATATCATTATACACCAAAAAAATGTGACAATCAATGACAAGTGGTTCTGTACTAAAATTTTTCAAGGATAAACTTTCAAATAATGTTTGAAAAATGTGCTTGAATATGCCTAAACAGTTTATTTACTCAGAACTGTCCACATTCCTTGTGATATAGATTGAATCTGGAGTGTTCCCCAAAAGACCATGTATTAAAGGGTAGATCATGAACTTGTGATGCTATTGGGAGGTAGTGGAACCTTTAAGAAGTGGGACCTAGTTGGAGAAATGAGGTCATTGCAGTGTGCCATTGGAGGAGATATACATACCATGAGGCCTTGTCTCATTTTGTTTCCTGCCTGCCATGAGAAGAAAAGTATTTTTCTGCCATGGAGTCCCACCATGAGGCATTGTTCAGCCACAAGTCCCAAACAATAAACTCAAGTGACTGTGCCCTGAAAGTTCTGAAAACTTGAGCTAAAAAAAAAAAAAAAATCTTTTCTCCTTTAAATTGATCATTTTTTTTTTTTTTGGTCACAGTAATAGAAAATCAACTAAAACATTTTTTATGCATTTCAGTAAAACTGAATGTTTCAAATCAGTTCTGAATTTGCCCCAGTCACTCCTAAAGGAAAAATGCACATAGATGCACACAAACAATATCAGTAACAGAAATGTTTATGTACATATGCAGAAAAGTGACAGAATCAGATTGACCTGGACTATTTTATATGCATTTCAACAATAGTGACAAACACTTAAAAAATGTTTTATGAATTGCTATTTTATAAGAGTGTAAGTAAATTCACTTTTAAACAGAACATTTTCTAAAAAAAATTTATTGAAGGATTAATTAATAAATCTTGAAGAATAACTTATTACATTCATGGATTTCACAGTTTTAGAAATCCCATTTGGTAACGTGGTCTGGAAAATAGTAAATGAGAAATTTTGTAGTTTCTGGTTTTCTTTTGATATTTGAAGTTTAGAATATTGAGAGTAGATGGGTATCCTCTGCACTTGAACTTGTCTGAGTATCTAAGAATGGTGGGAATATACCTTGCCCGCCATGACCGTCCAGAGTGTCTTTGAGATAGAAAAGATGCATTCTAATTGAGGAATATCGTTTATAACTGAGTTATAAATACAAATATTAATGAATTTCCACTCTTAGCAGTTTTAGATATAATCTAGTCCAAATTCTATGTTCTGCTTTTTAAGAATCACATGTCTAGAGTGGGTGCATGATCAATCTTCAGCTATACAGCAATTCATTAAAGGTGCTGGCCAATGTCCTATTGACCTTGTTGGCCATGAATTTGTGCTGTTGTGATTGAAAGAATCCTGGAAGAGAGAAGAACTGGAGTCAACAGGAATTGATCAAGTTCAATACTTGAGAAAACTGTGAATATGCAAAGACTTTTACAGAGGCTGGGTCCTAAAGTCAGTGCATTAGGCTGAAATTAAATAATGTTAAAATTAGCCCTGAAAAATCTCTTTTATCCATCTAGAAGGTATGTGCACTAAACATAAATGAAATCAATTTGGTCCATTTCTTCTATAGCATTAGAAAAGCTCACTGCTAAGGGGGGCAGTAAATATAATAAAGACATTGATAGGCATTTAAAGAACATTTTGTACAAAAGATACAAGCCTTGGTTTTAGTGGATTATTTATTTTGATGACTATCGAAAACAATGCAAAAGTGGTGAATTTTATTTATGAGTTAGGTAATTCTGAGTAAGCTACCTTACTTTGCTTAATTTCAGTGTCTCTTATCTCTAATTTTTAAAGATAATCTACTATTTACTTTCAATGATAGAATGCTATTATGTTAAAATATAGTAACATTCAAGTGTAAATTAAAATATAGAAATTTTCAGACTGAGTTAAACTATGGGCTTTGATGTGCATTATTTCACTATGGCCCATTAAGACAAGAACAGAACTTTACACACAGTATATATTTGGGATGTGTTTGATATATGATGAATATAATATTGACTTACTTATTGAGTGATGGTTGTAGATTGTATTTTTAAAAATTGCCCTCAATACTGCTTTGTTTACATACTTAAATTATTTATTCCACAGTTATATTTCTACTTGATTTCTTTCTCTAAAGTCAGTGAAGATTAATTTTATTTTATTTTTTGGACTTCATGCACATATGCAAATGTACACAGATACTCACGTACGTATGTATATAACTCTCACCAGACTATTTCCTTTCACATTTTAAAGAATTGATTAAGAAATCTCAAATCCATTGGAGCACAAGTCTGAATAAAATTACAAACAAACAATGGGAAAGTGAAAACCAGAAGATAGGTACAGATCGCTAGATGGCCTTCAACATTGCCTCCTATACAGTGAAATGCAGTCATTTGGAATCACTATGGAGTCACATAAATCATGGTTATTCTTCTCCCTCAAACAAAGCAAGCAAACAAAAATCTGTTTGTCTCCATTCAAAGTGGTTTTTAAAGTCTTTTTGCCTTTCTAGTAAAATAGAAAATTGCTGCTGTAAAATATACTCAAGCAACCACACAGAACAATCCATAGGCAGGATGTGGGACAGAGGACACTGCAGTGACCCATCTCATGCCCACAAAAGAGTCCACAAATCCATTGTTACAGATGATTACCAGCTATTCATGTTGTTACTCAAAAAAGTTCTGTTTTCCACATATAAGGCAGATCACCTAGTTCTGTGGATTCCTTGGCCCTTGGCCAAGCTTTCACAGGTTTCTAGCTTTTATGTTTGAGTGTTCAAATTGTGTCAGAGGCTCTCACCCAGGCAGCCAAATCACCAGGTAGAAAAACTATATTAACTCTGTTAATGTTACTCTTTTTCCCAACAACTGCAGAGAGGGCAACTGACTTTAAAAATTGCTTTCATTAGGTTACCTCCCACTAAGGGAAGCTCAAATTTGAGAAAATTTGCTCCATGTTTCCACTGTCAACCATCTTCACTGTGCTCTTACCAGAGGAACGGGTAAAATCACACCAAACAGATTTTCTTATTGTAGATTCATTTGTTTCTTTAACGAGGCTGAATAAATTTTCTTGCTAATTTAGCAAATTCACATATTGCATAGTTGTATTTTTTTACAACATTATGGCTGCACAAGATACTGCTTTGTCCTGTTTTTGTTTGTTTTTTTGTTTGATGGAGGTGCCAGGGATTGAACTCAATGGCACTCAACCACTGAGCCACATTTCCAAATCTATTTTGTATTTTACTTAGAGTCAGTGTCTCACTGAGTTGCTTAGTGCCTCACTTTTGCTGAGGTTGGCTTCAAACTTGAGATCCTCCTTCCTCAGCCTCCTGAGCCACTGGTATCTGATTCATTGTTGATAGATCATATTTTCCTCTTCCATTTTCAGAATTCTTCTTCTTCCCTCAGGTTTTCAAAATCTATAGTGAATGCATAAAGTTTGTATACAAGTAGGTATACATAAAGTAGGTGTACAAGTAAAGACAACACCCCCCAAAAACAATAACCATCGTGATCCATGTCCCAGGATGACACCCCCACCTCTGATAAACATTTTCTGGTGACAATCAAATGGTGCTTTCTCCTGCGTCACTTTGTCATATCTATGTAAAAGAGTTTTCATGTACTGCACATTCTGTTTGTCCAGAATCAGAAATGAACTAGTACAAAAAGTAATGCATTAAAAAAACTTTGATTAAAAAATAAAATGAAAAGAACAGAATTTTTTTTTAAAAAAAGTGGCACCTTATAGCACTGTTTATGCTTGACAGATGGAAGATAATCTGAGTCAGTATTTTCAAGACTTCACAGACAATCTAAGGGTTAGAGAAAAAAAAAAGAGAGAAAACTCTTTAGAGAGTTTTAGAGAGTGTCAATTTATGGAGAATAGAGAACCAAAACCACAGGAGCTAGATGTGAACAATCAAAACAAAGTGATAGTATAAATTTCCTTTGGGATCGAGGTGATTTTTAGAATGGACCAGCAGTTAAAATTAAATAGCATCTTTTGGTATGGGTGGAACAAGGTAGAGCATAATTGATGGTTTTGAAAATAAGCCAGGCTACTTCACTTGCTCTTCTTTAATTCTAGTTCATTTTATCATCTATAATGCTCCTCTTTATAAAATTTTGCTGTTTCTAAGTATTGGGAGAAAATGTCACAAATGTTTGGTTGTAAGGAATTATCTTGAGTCCTTTATACGCACATTGTACTCCCTTTACAAACCATGTATATAGTCCAAAAAGGAGTTCATCCCCAAGATAGCGTGAACATTGACTGAAATGTGTAAACCAAATCACAATAGTCTAAGAAAGGTATTTGTCTACATTTTTTAAAAAAAATTGCTTTGATTTTTTTTTTCAATTGAGTTGACATATTTTTGGCAGTATCATAGTGAAGTACAAGGTTATGACTTTATGTATGACATATCTAAGCAACATTTGACCCAGAATGGCTACCATGAACATGATCCAGGAGTTATGAATGTATCTTGGAGATAAAATTTTCAGATATTTTCAATTTTCTAAGGACCCAATACGAACTCTTGCTCACCCCTGAATTGTCTGAAACTGTTGCTATTTCTAACCAATAAATACTTGGTATTTCTAACCAGTACATATAGAGTTATTCTTTCCCACAACTGATCTCCTCCTTATTACCATATTGTATTTACTCTGTATGGAACAGGTTTTGTTTTAGCTCCTTGCTTTATTCATTTTGCAGCCCTGTCATTAACTTCACCTGCCCTAGGACCCAAGAAGTTAATGTAAGACATAGAGATATTGACTTATGCTTGCTCATCACAATTGCATTAAAAAGATCAAATGGAATTTGATGCCTAGACATCTGCCTAGAAAACAAGCTGGACAACAGGCACATGGCAAACCAGCAAGACCAGTACTGTGCAAAAACTTGATTCTCAGACTTCTAATTAGGTAAATGGCACCTTCATAAGGATTCAGAAAATCGGCGTTTTGTGGCAGGGTACTTTCTTTTTCCAGAGCAAATATCTCCAAGAATGTAGAAAAACAATTTCACTACCATCATGGTGGCACCACTATTTACAAATTAAAAAGGCGATTTTAATTTGGTTGTTATAAAATTAAAATTTCTCCCTAGCTAGCTGCAGTCTCTATCCATTAAATCTGTTATAAGTTTTTCCTTTGAAAGAGTGTTACATAAAGTTCATTATATGTGCTTCGTTATATGTGCCAAGACCATAAACAGATTCAAAGAGGACCTAGGGCAGAGTTTGAGCCAAATTTTTCCCCAAGAGAAAAGAAAGGAGACAGATAGTGAACTGTGAGAATAATGCTCAATTTTGAAGCTCCTTTGAAGACAGTCATCAAATTGTGAGTGTACCACAAAAGCACTTAAGAAGGCCAAGTAAAGGGATGAAAAGTACTAGAAATAGAACCTGTGTGGGACTATTGAAGACCTAACCCAGAGGACTAAATGTGAAAATGCCAGTGTCAGCAGAGTGAGGGTTAAGGTGGTTTGCTTTTAAAGGGAAAGGCAAAATTCAGGCTTTCTTGATTGAATCAACATAGTTTGGATTATGTTTTCATAATTGGAAAGAGAAGTAATAATTTAGGGTATGTTATGGTTTGATTTTGAGATGCATTCCCAAAGCTGCTATTAATGGTAGGAATGTTCAGAAGTAGTAATTGGAATGGGAAAGTTGTTATCTAATCCACTGCACCCTATTTTGAATGACTGGGTGGTAACTGCAGGCAGGTAGAGCAAGGCTGAAAGAGTGGGGCCTGGAAGGGGACATAATTCCTGCAGTCCTTTCTTTCTCCTTCTCTCTTCTTCCTGACCACATCATGGGCTGGGAAGATTTTTCTTGTCTGGGCCCTTACTCCATGATGAACTGCCTCCACTTTGGCCAATAGAGATGGAGTTGACCATGTGTAAACTGAGACCTGTGAACTGTAATTTTCCTTCTCTAAACTGTTCATGTTGGGTATTTTGGTCACAGTGAGGCAAAAGCCAATTGAAGCAGAAATTGGCACCAAGAAGTGGGGTTATTGCTGTGACTAACCTGATCATGTGATTCCAAAGCCTTGGAACTGGTTTTTGAGGGGAGCTTGGAACGTTTACAGATGCCAGCTGGAGAAGCTTTACTGGGTTGTACGTAGAGCCTAATGGGTGATTCTGGTGGGAGCTCAAACCAGAATGCTAACAGGAATGCGGGGTTTGCTCATGAGGTCTCAAATGCAAATGAGGACTCTTGAAAATTGGACTAAAAGCCCTTCATATTATATTCTGGCAAAACCCCTGGTTACATTTTGCCCATTTCCTGAGACTTTGTGTAAGGTTGAATTTTAAAGTGATGACCTTGCTAACCTGGTGGAGGAAATTTCAAGGCAGCACAGAATTCAGTAATTAGCATGGATATTGCTGGTACCTTTGGGGCAAGTTTATGGTTAAACTTAGAAGCAGAAAACTGCATTGAAGAATTTTTGCAGTTTGGCCAGGAAAAAAGCATGTAAATATGGGGCCAATTAAGTTGTGTTTATTTAAGAGATTAGAGCCCCGAGAGAGAGGCTAAGTATTTTCCATGGATACAATAAGAAAAATGTCTCAAGAGCTTCCTAGGAATTTGGAAGACCCCATTCACTACAAGATACAGAAGAGACTATTCCTTTGAGAAGACATCATGGAGGCACTCTACTTACACAAAGAGTCTAGAAAGTTGTTTTAAAAACACAGAGCCATGCAAGCACTCAGGGAGGGCCCTGGAATCATGCAGCTGATGACAGACCTTGGCATCACCCACATGGTGCTGATTCTGCAAGAAAATGTTGAATTAAAGGGTCATTGAAGCTTCTAGTGAGATTCCAAAGTAATGCATAGGAGGTAAAGGCAAATTGTAGCAGTGTCAGAGTCCTTGTGAGTAAGTAATGCATGAAGTGTGAAGTTGAAGCTAAAGAGAGTCCCCAGAAATTAAGGGATGTCAGTAATGTGAACTGTCAGGAAAGAAAAAAACAAACAAATAACAAGAACAATAATAAACTGCTGGCTGTAGAGAAACCCAGGCTAAAAGAGAGTCCCTGTGTACTGCAAAGCCAAGGGGGAGGGCTGCCCATGCCTTTGGGAGAAAAGATTTAACAGCTATGTGTCCTAGATGGTATATGTGGAATTACATATGTTATATGTTGGCCCTGTTGGGCTTTGGTCTTACTTTGACCTCATTCATTCTTTTCAGACCCCTATACTTCCCTTTTGGAATAGGAATATTTAATCTGTGTGCATATATATATATATATATATATATATATATATATATAATTTTTATATTGGCTCACAGTCAACAGTTTTGAGTCTCAGATGATACTTTGAACTTGGATCTTGGCTGAGTGCTGGAACTGTTAAGACTTTGAGACTCTTGGAGAGCAATTTAATGCCTTTCAGGTTATAAGACGGACATGAGCTTTTGGAGGCCAGGGTGCAATGTTATAGTTTGGATGGGTGGTGTTCCCCCAAA
Source organism: Marmota monax (assembly GCF_021218885.2). NCBI lineage: Eukaryota > Metazoa > Chordata > Mammalia > Rodentia > Sciuridae > Marmota > Marmota monax. Next base: position 11,378,552 of record NW_026695241.1, read on the forward strand.
AGTTTTTGTTAATGCACGAATGTTCAGAGATAGTGATAGGATGGGGAGAGCAGCAATTTACTAATTCCATCTTAGTTTGAAGGGACTGACTGAGTGATAACTATAGGAATGTGAGGCATGGTTGAAGGAGGTGGGTCACTGGAGACATGCCCTGGAAGGGTAATCTGCCCTCCAGTCCCCTCTCTCTCTATCCCTCTCTGCTTCCTGACCTCACCATGAGCTGAAACGCTTCCTTGTGAGGGACCATCCCTTCTTCCATGATGTGCTGCCTCACCTTTAGCCCGTACAACAGGAATTGGCAATGTAGCAACTGAGACCTCTGAAACTGTGATCCCCAAATCACCTTTCCTGTGGGAGGCCATACTCGCATGTGATTTGAGTTACCTCCCTGGCTGGGTGAGAGGCGCTTAAACCCAGCTGTGTCTGAGCCATTCCCCACCCTTTCCCAGGTCTGAGGGCTTGTCCGTGCAGAGGCTTGCCTGGCCACTGACCTGAAGACCCAATCACCGCCACTGACCTTGGGATGCTGCCCCCCTTAACCTTCATTGGATGGGATTTTCCCTTGAATTTTTTTTTTTTTAATTTTTTATTGTTGGCTGTTCAAAACCTTACATAGTTCTTGATATATCATATTTCACGATTTGATTCAAGTGGGTTATGAGCTCCCATTTTTACCCCATATACAGATTGCAGAATCACATCAGTTACACATCCATTGATTTACATATTGCCATACTAGTGTCTGTTGTATTCTGCTGCCTTTCCTATCCTCTACTATCCCCCCTCCCCTCCCCTCCCCTCCCCTCTTCTCTCTCTGCCCCCTCTACTGACATTCGTTTCTCCCCCTTATATTATTTTTCCCCTTCCCCTCACTTCCTCTTGTATGTACTTTTGTATAACTCTGAGGGTCTCCTTCCATTTCCATGCATTTTCCCTTCTCTCTCCCTTTCCCTCCCACCTCTCATCCCTGTTTAATGTTAATCTTCTTCTCATGCTCTTTGACCCTACTCTGTTCTTAGTTACTCTCCTTATATCAAAGAAGACATTTGGCATTTGTTTTTTAGGGATTGGCTAGCTTCACTTAGCATAATCTGCTCTAATGCCATCCATTTCCCTGTAAATTCTATGATTTTGTCATTTTTTAATGCAGAGTAATACTCCATTGTGTATAAATGCCACATTTTTTTTATCCATTCATCCATTGAAGGGCATCTAGGTTGGTTCCACAGTCTAGCTATTGTGAATTGTGCTGCTATGAACATCGATGTAGCAGTGTCCCTGTAGCATGCTCTTTTTAGGTCTTTAGGGAATAGACCGAGAAGGGGAATAGCTGGGTCAAATGGTGGCTCCATTCCCAGCTTTCCAAGAAATCTCCATACTGCTTTCCAAATTGGCTGCACCAATTTGCAGTCCCACCAGCAATGTACAAGTGTACCCTTTTCCCCACATCCTCGCCAGCACTTGTTGTTGTTTGACTTCATAATGGCTGCCAATCTAACTGGAGTGAGATGGTATCTTAGTGTGGTTTTGATTTGCATTTCTCTGACTGCTAGAGATGGTGAGCATTTTTTCATGTACTTGTTGATTGACTGTATGTCCTCCTCTGAGAAGTGTCTGTTCAGGTCCTTGGCCCATTTGTTGATTGGGTTGTTTGTTCTCTTATTGTCTAATTTTTTGAGTTCTTTGTATACTCTGGATATTAGGGCTCTATCTGAAGTGTGAGGAGTAAAGATTTGTTCCCAGGATGTAGGCTCTCTATTTACCTCTCTTATTGTATCTTTTGCTGAGAAAAAACTTTTTAGTTTGAGTAAGTCCCATTTGTTGATTCTAGTTATTAACTTTTGTGCTATGGGTGTCCTATTGAGGAATTTGGAGCCCGACCCCACCGACTGTAGATCGTAGCCAACTTTTTCTTCTATCAGACGCCGTGTCTCTGATTTGATATCAAGCTCCTTGATCCATTTTGAATTCACTTTTGTGCATGGCGAGAGAAAGGGATTCAGTTTCATTTTGTTGCATATGGATTTCCAGTTTTCCCAGCACCATTTGTTGAAGATGCTATCCTTCCTCCATTGCATGCTTTTAGCCCCTTTATCAAATATAAGGTAGTTGTAGTTTTGTGGATTGGTTTCTGTGTCCTCTATTCTGTACCATTGGTCCACCCGCCTGTTTTGGTACCAGTACCATGCTGTTTTTGTTACTATTGCTCTGTAGTATAGTTTGAAGTCTGGTATCACTATACCGCCTGATTCACACTTCCTGCTTAGCATTGTTTTTGCTATTCTGGGTCTTTTATTTTTCCATATGAATTTCATGATTGCTTTCTCTATTTCTACAAGAAATGCCGTTGGGATTTTGATTGGCATTGCATTAAACCTATAGAGAACTTTTGGTAATATCGCCATTTTGATGATGTTAGTTCTGCCTATCCATGAACAGGGTATATTTTTCCATCTTCTAAGATCTTCTTCTATTTCTCTCTTTAGGGTTCTGTAGTTTTCATTGTATAAGTCTTTCACCTCTTTTGTTAGGTTGATTCCCAAGTATTTTTTTTTTTTTGAAGATATTGTGAATGGAGTGGTTGTCCTCATTTCCATTTCAGAGGATTTGTCGCTGATATACAGGAATGCCTTTGATTTATGCGTGTTGATTTTATATCCTGCCACTTTGCTGAATTCATTTATTAGCTCTAATAGTTTCTTTGTAGACCCTTTTGGGTCTGCTAGGTATAGAATCATGTCATCTGCAAATAGAGATAACTTAAGTTCTTCTTTTCCTATTTTGATGCCTTTAATTTCTTTCGTCTGTCTAATTGCTGTGGCCAGTGTTTCGAGAACTATGTTGAACAGAAGTGGTGAGAGAGGGCATCCCTGTCTTGTTCCAGATTTTAGAGGGAATGCCTTCAATTTTTCTCCATTCAGAATGATGCTAGCCTGAGGCTTAGCATAGATTGCTTTTACAATATTGAGGTATGTTCCTATTATCCCTAGTTTTTCTAGAGTTTTGAACATAAAGGTATGCTGTACTTTGTCGAATGCTTTTTCCGCATCTATCGAGATGATCATATGATTCTTATTTTTAAGTCTATTGATGTGGTGAATAACATTTATTGATTTCCGTATATTGAACCAGCCTTGCATCCCAGGGATGAATCCTACTTGATCATGGTGCACAATTTTTTTGATATGTTTTTGTATCCGAGTGGCCAGAATTTTATTGAGGATTTTTGCATCTAGGTTCATTAGAGATATTGGTCTGTAGTTTTCTTTCTTTGAAGTGTCTTTGTCTGGTTTAGGTATCAGGGTGATGTTGGCCTCGTAGAATGAATTTGGAAGTTCTCCCTCTTTTTCTATTTCCCGTAGTAGCTTGAAAAGTATTGGTATTAGTTCCTCTTTAAAGGTTTTGTAAAAGTCTGCTGTATACCCATCCGGTCCTGGGCTTTTCTTAGTTGGTAGTCTTTTGATGATTTCTTCTATTTCCTCAATTGATATTGGTCTGTTTAGGTTGTCTATATCCTCCTGACTCAATCTGGGCAGATCATATGACTTAAGAAATTTATCTATGCCTTCACTATCTTCTAATTTATTGGAGTATAAGGATTCAAAATAATTTTTGATTATCTTCTGTATTTCTGAAGTGTCTGTTGTGATATTGCCTCTTTCATCCCGTATGTTAGTAATTTGAGTTCTCTCTCTTCTTCTCTTCGCTAGCATGGCTAAGGGTCTGTCGATTTTGTTTATTTTTTCAAAGAACCAACTTTTAGTTTTGTCAATTTTTTCAATTGTTTCTTTTGTTTCGATTTCATTAATTTCAGCTCTGATTTTAATTATTTCTTGCCTTCTACTTCTTTTGCTGTTGTTTTGCTCTTCTTTTTCTAGGATTTTGAGATGAAGTATGAGATCATTTATTTGTTGGTTTTTTCTTTTTTTAAGGAATGAACTCCAAGCAATGAATTTTCCTCTTAGAACTGCTTTCAGTGTGTCCCATAGATTCCGATATGTTGTGTCTGTGTTTTCATTAATCTCTAAGAATTTTTTAATTTCCTCCTTGATGTCTTCTATAACCCATTGATCATTCAGTAACCTATTGTTCATTCTCCAAGTGATGTATTCTTTTCCCTTCCTTCTTTTATCATTGATTTTCAGTTCCATTCCATTATGATCAGATAGGATGCATGGTATTATCTCTACTCCTTTATATTGTCTAAGAGTTTCCCTGTGACATAATATATGATCTATTTTTGAGAAGGATCCATGTGCTGCTGAGAAAAAAGTGTAACTGCTTGATGTTGGGTGGTATATTCTATATATGTCAATTAAGTCTAGGTTATTAATTGTGTTATTGAGTTCTATAGTTTCCTTATTCAACTTTTGTTTGGAAGATCTGTCCAGTGGTGATAGAGGTGTGTTGAAGTCTCCCATGATTATTGTATGGTGGTCTATTAGACTCTTGAACTTGAGAAGAGTTTGTTTGATGAACATAGCTGCACCATGGTTTGGGCGTATATATTTATGATTGTTATGTCTTGTTGGTGTATGGTTCCCTTGAGCAGTATGTAGTGTCCCTCTTTATCCCTTTTGATTAACTTTGCCTTGAAATCTATTTTATTTGATATGAGTATGGATACTCCTGCTTGTTTCCGAAGTCCATATGAGTGATATGATTTTTCCCAACCTTTCACCTTCAGCCTGTGTATGTCTTTTCCTATCAAATGCGTCTCCTGTAGGCAGCATATTGTTGGGTCTTGTTTTGTGATCCATTCTACTAGCCTGTGTCTCTTGATTGGTGAGTTTAAGCCATTAACATTTAGGGTTATTATTGAGATATGGGTTGTTCTTCCAGACATATTTGTTTATTTCTGTTACTAAACATGGTTTGTTTTCCTCTTTGATTATTTTCCCCCCTTTAGTGTCCTACCTCCCGCTGTTGGTTTTCATTGTTATTTTCCATTTCCTCTTCCTGTAATGTTTTGCCAAGGATGTTTTGAAGAGATGGTTTTCTAGCTGCAAATTCTTTTAACTTTTGTTTATCGTGGAAGGTTTTAATTTCATCTTCCATCCTGAAGCTTAATTTCGCTGGAAACAGAATTCTTGGTTGGAACCCATTTTCTTTCAGTGTTTGAAATATGTTATTCCCGGATCTTCTAGCTTTCAGAGTCTGTGTTGAAAGATCAGCTGTTATCCTGATTGGCTTACCCCTAAATGTGATCTGCTTCCTTTCTCTTGTAGCTTTTAAAATTCTCTCCTTATTCTGTATGTTGGGCATCTTCATTATAATGTGTCTAGGTGTGGGTCTCTTATGATTTTGCACATTCGGCGTCCTGTAGGCTTCTAGGATTTGGGGTTCTGTCTCATTCTTCAAGTCTGGGAAGTTTTCTCGTATTATTTCATTGAATAGATTGCTCATTCCTTTGGTTTGAAACTCTGTCCCTTCCTGTATCCCAATGACTCTTAAATTTGGTCTCTTGATGTTATCCCATATTTCTTGGATGTTCTGCTCATGGTTTCTTAACAGTCTTGCTGAGCTGTCTATGTTCTTTTCAAGTTGAAATACTTTATCTTCATTGTCTGATGTTCTGTCTTCTAAGTGTTCTACTCTGCTGGTAGTATTCTCAATTGAGTTTTTAAGTTGGCTTATTGCTTCCTGCATTTCTAGGATTTCTGTTTGTTTGTTTTTTATAACCTCTATTTCCCTGTATAGTTGATCTTTTGCTTCTTGGATTTGTTTATGTAATTCATTGTTGAAGTGATCTTTCATTGTCTGATTTTGCTGTCTGATGTCTTCCTTGAGACTCCAGATCATCTGAAGCATGTATATCCTGAATTCTTTATCTGACATTCCATCTGCTGCAGCTATTACCTCTTCTAGTGTTGAGTTGACCTGCAATGCTTGTGGTTCTTTCTTTCCTTGTCTCTTCATACTGTTCGCGTTCCTTTCTACTTGGTGAAACTGTTGTGCTATTGAATTTTCCCTGTATATATTTATATTGGTCTTGTATAGTTGCAAAGTCTCCCTTGCAGGCGCGGGCGGCGGCTCTGCCCCTCCTCCAATTGGGGCAATGTGCCTACCACGCCGGCAGGCCGCTGGGCCTGCTCTGCCGGTCGGTAGCAGGTCCGCCGACCTTGCAGGCGCGGGCGGCGGCTCTGTCCCTCTGCGGGCCGCTAGGCTTGTTCTGTCGGTGGTCGCAGTTCTGTCTACTTTGCAGGCGCAGGCAGCGGCACTGCCCCTCTGCAGGCCTCTGGGGCTGTACTGCCAGTGGGTCGCAGGTCCGCCTACCTTGCAGGCGCGGGTTTGGGTTAGGGTCAGAAAATTGAAATAACGAATATTTGCAGGATTCAACTTAAAACATTGATTAAAGAAGTTTGTTATTTTATATATTCCTATTAGAGGAGAAGAAAAGTTTTAAATTGATAATCTGATTGTCTTTAAGAAACAAAGAAAGTAACAAATAAACCCAGGGCAAATAAAAAGAAGGGAATTAAAAAAAATAGAGTGTTATGGGGTGAGACTGTAACTCAGGGGTAAAGCACTTGTCCAACATATATAAGGCCCAGGGTTTTATGATCCCAGTACTGCATGAAAAAAAAATGAAACGACAAAACAAAACAATACAAAACAGAAAAGTAGAAATTTAAAATTAGGAAATTGGGTAAATAATGAAGATAATCAATGAAAATAAATAATTTTTAAGGAAAATAAAATACATAAAATTCTAACAAGACTAGTCCAGAAAAAGAGGGAAAAGACACAAATGTAGAACATTGGGATGCATTAAGTAGTGGGCAATAATACAGGTCCTACAGACATCATATGAATAATAAGCAGATATTATGGACAATTTAATGGCAATAAATTTGACTGCTTAGCTGAAATAGACACATTTATTTTAAAAAGCACATATCCATATTATAATAACTACACATATAAATAATCTAAGATACAAATGTATTATAAATAAGTGAAATGCATCGTTAAACACATTCTGACAAACTATAAATCCAGGTAGACTTGTAAATTGTATCAAATTTTAAAGGAATATTGCCTATCTTACCTAACATCATTCAAAAAATGATGAAGTGGAGCGGATTCAATGCATTTTATGAGAAAGATATTGCCAGGCAAAGGCATTATGAAAAGAAAAAAAAATACAGTTTTCTTCAGTAGTCCTCATACACAAAATCCTTTTGCAAAGTGTCAGCAAACCGAATCAAGAAAAATGTGAAAGTAAATAATTTGTCTCTATTTACTGCTCCCTTCAATTGATTTATAACTTGAATAAGGAGAATATTCATGTAACTTATTGGACACACTCAAATTACAAATGGAAAGAAACCAGAGAAGGAGGACAGAAAGTAGAGAGGAATATAAGGATATAGTGGGAGGAAGGTAAGAATAACAGTGGGAAAACAAAAGCAAGTGAATAAACTTTATAATGGTTTCAGAAATGCAATCAAGAGGATTAATTTTAATTATTATTTAAATTACTATTTTATTTTGAGGTTCTGCGTTTTAGCCTAGTCCCTCCATTAAAACGCAACTCATATGAGTTCAAGCCAAACAGTGATTTTCCCAAGTTTTCTCATAGCAACAGTTTTGATTTAAATCTGGAGGGTCTGAGATATTTCAAAATTGTCACAAGAATTGTTTGTCTCTTTCTCTCAACTGTGTATATTTATATTTCTCTTTATTGTCAAACAAGTTTCCTGGTAACATATGAAAACACCTTCAGGATCTCCATAGTTGACAGATCTTAGTGTCTTCACTCACAGAAGAAGAGAGAAATCTATTTCTGGAATGAATACCAGTAGTTGAAAATGTCATGTATCCCTGGAGGTCTCAAACATGTTATTGTAAAGACTTTAAAACATACGCCCGAAAAAACAAAACAAAACAAAAAACAAAAAGAACAACAACTTTTTTTTTTTTGGACTCCACTCAATATTTGCCCTCTCCTAGGTGGTCAGGTCCATGTTTTGACAAAGTCAACCGGAAAGAGAAACTTCCAGAAGAAAAAAGCAGTAAAAGTCTGGCCAACTCCCAGAGACCAAAGGAAGTACCAGAGTTTCTCTGTTTCTTGTAACTCTTTCTTGGAAATATGTGTAGAGCGCACTGCGAATGGAACTAGGTAAGTTGAGATTTATCTTGGCTTTATCATAGTCCTTAACAGTATACACTACATGTGCCTCAATTTTTTCTCTTCTCTTAAAATAGATAAAAATAATAATGGTGTTAATAGCAAAAAATGTACTGAGAGATCACTATATGACAGGCTCTTCAATGGGTTCCCATAAAACCAGATTTACTTTTCTAGATAATAATTATGACAGAACCTGTTTTTTAGATATTATTATGACAAAGAATTGAGATAAATTAGGTAAACAAGCCTGTTTGTTAAATCAACAATACTCTTCCAGAATAATCTTCTTTAAAAATAATTTCTAGTCATTTGAGTTTACCAATAGTATCAAAAAGCAAACAAACAAAAATTAGAATATCTCTAAAAAATTAGAATATCTGACAACAGAAATAAATTTTAAAGAAGGAGATTTAAATTATATTAACTAGAACAAAGGGAAAAATAACGACAAATGAAAATCTTATTGGTTTTGGGTAAATGTTCAATTTAAGAGGAAATTGATTTTACATGTCAGATACAATTATGATTCTACTTGAATTCTATTTAATAATAAAAAAGGACCCAGTATAACTGAACACAGAGAATAAAAAGTGAATTGTATGATATTGAGATTGAAAGTAGGCCTAAATTAAAAAGGTCACATAAGTTAGCCTGACATTTTCAGAATATCTGAAGGACAACAGAAGGAAGACATTGGGGCACTCATAACATTCTGATTTCCATATTGAGATGGTTATTTTCAGTAGTGAAAATAATGAATTAGTAGAAGGCGAAGCTAAAGACAATCATTCCAATGGTTGTGTATAATTATGAGTATAATAATCTTAGCATAAACTGGGATGCTTTGAAAGATCTGAACCAACGTGCTAAATACATAGATTTGTTAATTGTTGGATATGCAGGTTAATGAGAAATCAAAACTTACTTTTATGTCTTCAACTTTCATAACTGTGTTGGAGCTAAAATAATAAACTACTTTGAACTCCAAACTAGGAGCACTTGCAGAACAGCAAATGCACGGAAGTGTCTTCATCTATTTAAGGGCTAGGTCTACAAAAACTAAACATAATAACCTTCAATCCTCTTACTGAAATTTCATTAACGGAAATAGATTAATTCATATGACAGAAAAGACTGCAAATTGAAAATTCCTAGATGCCAGAGGAACTTTGTCTCAGGTCGTGTTCTCTAGGTACATTCTCTTTCCTAAAAACAATTCAGTTCCCCTCCAAAAGTACTTGAAGCCACCACCATATTATACATATTCATATTCATATTATATTAATATGAATATGTATATGAATATTATACATATTCATATACATATTCATATTCACCACTTCTCTCTTCCTATTAATAGGGATTTTAAGCTTTAACCTTATGGTCCTTTTTTTGGATGTAGCCTATTTGTGTGGCTTCTGTGCACATGAGTAAGACTTTTTCCATGGCAACTTGTCTATTGTCAGTTTATTTGAGAATACAAAAATATCAAAAATTCAGAAGGAAAATTGTTACTTCCCTACAACAGTGTGAATTGAAGATCCTATTTCTTGTGACAGAAAATAATGGTCAGTGAGGTTTGAGGCCTACTAATGAAAAGTCGGATTTATTTGTATTGTGTGTGAAAGTGCATAAAAATTTTAAAACATTAATTAAGGGAATTATGTATGTCATTTCTAAAAGTGTGGTGATGGATCTGGACTAAAGATGTAGATCTGAAAGAATGAAGTGAAATAGTACCATTACAGTGGATGTGATCTCCCACCAAAAATTTACAATTTGATAAGAAATGAATTTAAGACAAAAATCTCAAGGATCTCTAATATTTGTTACAATGTAAATTATGCTCTTACCTTGTTAAGAAACGATGACAATGAAGTATAAACTCTCTAGAGTAGAAAATAGCATTCAACACCATGTTTTCTTTTTACTTAAAATTTTAATTGACACATGATATTTGGTATATTTATGGGGTAGAATATGATAATTCAATACATGTGCAAAATGTTTAACGATTGTGTCAGAGTAATTAGCATTTCCATTTCTCAAACATTTATCATGCATATGTATTGGGAAACTTCTAGTTATTTTGAAATATATGTCTAATTGTTAAACACTATAATTCCCCTACTGTGCTATAGAATGCATGAACTAATTCCTCCTATTTAACTGTATTTTGGTGCCAATTATCTATCCTCTTCTTATTTCCCCTCTCTATTGTCCCTAGTCCCTAATGAGCACTATTTTACTCTCTACTTCCATCAAATCAACTTTTTAGCTCTCACAAATCAGAAGATGAAGTATTTGTCATTATGTGCTAAGATAATTTCACTGAACAAACTAGATATAGAAGAAACAAACATCAATGCAATTATGATGTATATGACAAATTGTAGCCTACAGTATACTGAACAATCAAACATTGAAAGCATTTCCTCTAAGATCTGGAAAACAACAACAACAACAGGATACCTACTTTTATCATTCTTATTCAACATTCTACTATAAGTCTTAGTGCAACTGGGCAAGACTAATAAATAAAGGGCATCCAAGTTAGAAAGGAGTAAATCACATTATCTTCTTGCAGATGTCATGACTTTATATGTACAAAAGCCTAAAAACTCCATTAAAAATTATTAGAACTTATAAGTGAATTTGTCCAAGTTGTAAGATATAAAATAAGCAAGGCAGTGAAAGATCTTTACAAAAAAAAAAATTAAAAGGTGGTGAAATAAGTTAAAAAGGACAAACATTACAATGAAAAGGTACCCCGTGTTCACAGAATAAGAAGTATTAGTATCATTAAAATTTACATATGATCTAAGGCAATATACATATTCAATACAATCCCCATGGAAACAGTAATGTTATTCTCCCCATAAATAGATAAAACAATCATAAAATTTACATGGCACCAAAAAGACCCTTAATAACAAAAACAATGGGAAGCAAAAACATTTAGACTGTAGGTGTCAAAATACCTGACTTCAGAATATACTACAAAGTTACCATAACCAAAACATCTAGGCACATAGACAACTGGAATAGAGGAACTAGAATCTAATCCATATATTAGCTAGCTGATTTTGGATAAAAGCATTAAGAATGTACATAGGAGAGAGGAAAAACTCTTCAGGAAATAGTGTTGGCAAAACTGGGTATGAAGCTATGGAACTTGTCCCTTACCTCACATCCTATGCAAAAATCAAGCCAAAATGATTAAAGACCTAAAGGTAACATCTGAAATATAAAATTACTAGAAGAAAACATAGAGGAAGCATGCCATTGGTATAGGCAATTGTCTTCTGGATAAAACTCCAATTGAAGGAAAAAAAAAACCCAGACAAATGGAATTACATCAAGCTAAGAAGCTTCTGCACAGCAAAGCAAACAATATACAGAGTGAAGAGATATCTGAAGATTAGGAGAACATTTTTGCAAATTCTCTGACAAGAGATTAATATCTAAAATATATAAATAACTCATGATTCTATTATTTTGTCACTTATTTTTTGTAGAAATTTAAGAGAATCAGTTAAAATTTTGAGTCTCATTTTTTTTGTAATATGAGATATTAAACTAGTGCTTTTGATTTGAGGCATTCTTTTAAAAATTCAGATTTGTTGGAACAATTCCTTGTCCACTGTATCATGGTCTTTGCAAAAGAAGCCCAGTAATCTGCAGTTTTAACAAGGACACTGCATAGAAATAGGTGGACTGCATTAGTTTTACATATCTTTCCAAGTTCAAAATTCTGTGATTTTACAAAAACCATGGACAACATAAAAGAAAATTAAGATGGCAAATTTATTCCAAAGAACAGGTTTGAATTGGGTCTAATTTAAACATCCTTTGTTCTTCTTTTATTCAAATTAAATGCTTCACCTTCAAATTTGTATCAAAACTTGAAACCATATGTTTTGAAACTGAATGGCTCTAGTGTCTTAAATGGTATACCCCCTGTGAGAAGTAAAGCTATTATAGGTAACTCCCTGAAATCCATGATTATAGGAATTTCCTCTATAGATCATTTACATGGAGGTTCATGTGGAGGTTCATGATTTTTCTTTGGCTTCTGTTAGACTGCTTTCTCAATAGGACATATTTATTACAAATTTATCCAAAGTAAAATTAAATTTTTGCTCCCCTCCATGTTTCAGTCAAACACTTAAGAACAAACCAAAAGAGGAAATTGAAAAGGAACAAAACAAACCATAATTATTGGTTTGGAAAGTTAATTAGAACAGAAATTAGCAATGGTTCCTATAATGATAGCCAAATGTCTGATTGTTCCCAGCAGTCAGAGAAGTTGGTTCCAATGAGAGTTTTCTTTTCTGTTTTGTCTTTTTTTTAGGTCAAATTGTTAAAGCTTAGCCAAGTAGCATTCATGGGCAGGATAGGACCAGTCTCCTGGTGACTTGTTAATTGAAATATAAATTGAGCATAATAAGTTCATCAGAGGCAACTCTAGACCCAATAATAAATTTGGTGTTTTAAATGAGAGCATTTGAGTCATTTCTACTCTCTTCAGATAAAATGTGAAAATTTAAATTATCATTAAGGACTGAGAAAATTAAAGAATTTCTCAAAGATTATCAGACTCATTCATGTTTGGATCAACAACCTAAAAGTCATGAGATGATTGATACCTCTCATCAAAAGTAATTGATTTTATTATAAACTATTCCTGGAATTTTATTTGCTTTGTTAAAGCAAAAGAAGTTTTAACCTTCTTATGTTGTCTATTTTATAAAAATGTATCGTCACTGTTTGTGTGGGCCATTTATGTTTGATTATCCATAACTCTCCCATAAAAGATCACTTTTTACCAGAGGCAAAATAGTATACAAATTTGAATTACACATTTCTGCCCTCATTGACTTATCAAATCAGCAGCTGTTCTTTTTGTGAGGACCTTTAGTTTTTCTATCCTAGTATTCTGGTGTTTTTTTTTTTTTTAACTAATTCCTTCAATAAACATATACAGAGTTACACCACAATGAAATGTCAGTTATCATATTAGACAATAAAATTGAAAGGAAAAAGGTGATCACTTTTACAACTTTTTCATGTTAAATTAAGGCCAAGATATTCTTATCATGCAACATTTGAAAGTGAAGGATACATTTCCTGTTCCAGCCATGATTGGGTCATCATGATTGTGCTAATGCATATGCCAAAATTAACTAAGAAAGTAGACAATATTTTTAGACCTTGGACAACAAGCCAAACAGGAATATTATCCCCAGAGGAAATAACACAAAGATGGTAATTTCAAAAATCACCCTGGCTTTCTGCTTGGAAGCACATTTTGAACTACATTAAAGGAAAGGATAAACAAGTAGAGTATATCAGTCATACTGACACAGATATGGAAACCAATGACCATAGTATATTTTTTCATTTTTTTGTGCCCTTATATCTTGATTCTTGTTCTAAAGAAGTATTTTCTCATTATCTTTACACAAATTTTGTATTTTGTATCATTGTTTTAAATGAATTTTATAATTACAGAACTGATATTGTATACTATATACAAATCTGACTAGTTATTACACTTTATGTACAAGTATAATATTTAAAAATATGACACATTTTTCATTATTTTTAATAGAATCATCTCTCTATATATATATATATACATATATACATACATATATATATATATATATATATACAAATATACACACATATATGTATATATCTTTATATATATCCCCCCCACACACACATACATACACATTGCTAGGCTCAGTAAAAGCTTTTTATATTTTGTAACACGTATAAAAATTATTTTAGTTTTTAAATTGTTTTCTAAAATATAAGTTGTTGAATATTTATGTTTTTACATATATTTGTCTAATATGGTAATTTAGGCTATGTAAATGAATCCTATTTTTTTGATATAAGGCTTTAAATATGGTATTCTCATATCTGTAATCACAGGATTATATCTTTTTTTCTTCATTTTCAAATTTGCATTGTTTATATTTATTTTTATTTTGTAGCCAGATTTGCAATGTATACATTTTTTTATTTCTGTAGATAGAATTTTAAATTGTGTATTTTTTTTTTCAGTTTTTCTTTTATTTATACTCTTCTCCCTGTTTACCAGTTTAAGCTCTTCTCTTTTAAAATATTCCTCTGAAGTTGTTCATCTTTTACTTTTCTTTTTTTATATTTATATATGACAGCGGAATGCATTACAATTCTTATTATACATATACGGCACAATTTTTCATATCTCTGTTAGTATATAAAGTATATTCTTTTACTTTTCTCTTTAAATTTCTTAAGATCTTTTTCCTGAATGACTAGAGAATTTAATTCTATAAATTTTCTCTTTATCCAGTTTTCATTGTCTAAGTGTTACCCTACAGTCTTTTATTTTAATATATATCATTCAATCTAATGATCTCATGGCTTAAAGGGGTTATTTATCCATTCGTACTTCTTTTCTTTTGTCTCTCTCTATTTGTGATTTTATTTTTAGACTTCCTCGGTATTTTAAACTTTTAATTTTACTCAAAGCCCTTTCCATATACTTTATAATTTTATATATTCTTCTTCGTTACTTTATAGGGAAAAAAGCAACTATATTCCCCTCCTACCATTGTATTCTTTATTCCATACTCAACAGTGTGTTAACTGCCATTTGGAAAGAATTTGATTTCTTACATTTCTCTTCTCAGTGATACAAGATGATTTTCAATACAACATTATCTGTAGCAAACATGTCCCTTTCTCCTTTTATCTCCAGTCAGATGCGGGGTGCTTCAGTATCATTGATTATTGGACTTTTTGCTCACAACATTTACCCTATTTCATCCGTGTTCAAAGCATACAGGAAATGTCTCCAGACATGAATTTACTCACATATTAACCTGCATATGTATTAAAGGTTATTGTTTGCTTTATATCCTCTCCGTTACATCTTTTCCATGCTGTGAATAGAAAAACTGCTAAAAACAATTATAAAAATAATGTTCCAACATGGAATAAAGGACTCATATCATAAATTTTTGGCCATCCTGTGAAAATGAATGATATGGCTTTTAATAGAGTTCCTGGGTACAGGTGTTTTTGTCTCTATTGTATGTTGATATTATTCTACCATTTTATAACTTATTATAGATATTATTTTATAACTTACTGTAGATATTATTTCTAATAGAATTATTTGTAGTATTATATGTTTGTAGATAGTATTTGTAGATTGTATTATTTGTTTTTATTTGTAATAAACTTCTCTTCTGCTTGGAAATTTGTAATATAATGTTTTATTCAAAAAATTAAGGATTTTTACAAAGATTCTTGTCTTTTCCTACCTAGAAGTTGATGAGATTTGATTCTGATAAATTATAATTTACGTCCTAAATTACATGTGTATAGTAGTGGATAGTATTTTTAAAGGAGTTGAAAATTATTAAGACTTTAATGTGGCAGGTTCACTTCTACTTACTGTTGAGTGGAATACAAGCTTGAATATGAGACTACAAGCTACCAACAGCAGAATACAGAGGCATGCATTAAGGCCACTAAAAGCAGAAGACCCACACAACCCATTTGCAGCTTACTGAATTGAATAAATGTCTTATTTATTTATTTATTTGTTTATTTATTTTTTTAGTACAGGGGAATGAATTCAGGGGCACTCAACCGCTGAGCCACATCCCCAGCCCTATTTTGTAATTTATTTAGAGGCAAGGTCTCACTGAGTTGCTTAGTACCTCACCTTTCCTGAGGCTGGCTTTGAACTAATGATCCTCCTGCTTCAGCCTCCTGAGCTGCTGAGTGCTGAGATTATAGGTAAACTTCTCTGCACCTGGCTAAATATCTATCGTTTTCAGTCGCCAGGATATGTGGCCACTGGTTCTCAACATTATTGTAGTGGAAAGAAGATCTAAACAAAATGTGTTATTTTAGAGATAAACCAGAACTAGAAAGGAACTGAATGCTACTTACTTTATATCTAATTAAATCTATTCACTTTAGCCCTAATTTATTTTATACAGTATTTAGAGTTGAACCAGATGACTTCATTATGGAAATATTAAGATTTCTCAATTTTTTATCCTATATGTTATGTTTATATTTATATAATTTGCAGTAAAGGTTTAAAATATTTTAGAGACATACCATAATTGTGACTCTTCTGAGAGATAAGAAATGACTGAACTATAATACACACACACACACGACTATTTCCCATCAACATGTAAAAACTAAACAAAATCCTGAAAGGAAAGGCAATGTGAGCCTTGACTCATGTTAAATTGGAGTCAGTTTACAAATGTTATTTTCTTCAGAAATAATTACTAGAATGTTTTCTGTGATTTATTCAGTACACAATTATGATTTTAATAAATTCTAACTTCACAAAAGACATCCATCTCCTTATCCCCTTTCCTCTTTCCATCTCTTTATCCCCTATTCCTCTGAAGACATCTATTTCTGTTTTAGTGAAGATGGTCAGTTCAAGGGAGGAAAAGCTTCCCCTTTTCATCCTCAGTAAGGAAAATTCCAAGGCAGGTCTCAGGTTGGCCTTCTTGTTCTATAAGACACTCTGTTTGGGTTCTTGAAATCTAGGGGATGGATATGTTGGGTTATTGGTTTGGGTAATCTGTCCAAACCTATGTCAGAATACGAAGATGCTGCTATTGTCAACCATGATTGCAGAAGAAAAAAAAAAGTTCATAAAATGTGAAATGTTATTATTCAAAGAAGGAATCTGAGCTGCTATGACATACATGATGCATGGTCACTCAATCCCTTTAAATCATGTAATAATGTGCATTTGATATGACTGTGACAACACAATTTTATTAATTTGTACTAAAAAATATTTTAGGGATAAGATAATTGCTATAATAGCCAGAACATTACTGTTATAAATGGATAATAATGCTTTAATAAAACCAAAAATAATTTAGTCTAAATTTATTCATGAAATGAAAAAAAAATACTAAAGGTAACACTTATAAAACTTAATTCTGAAAGATTTTACAATATATTTTAAAACAATTAAATGTGAATGGAAATAGCATAAAAAGGAGACATTTCGTTTTGGTTATTATATCTTAATTTTGTTCTCAATCATAAAACAGTATGTATGTAAAACAAAACAAAACTTTGTCAAAGGATGAGATACATAAAGAAGATTAAACAATACAAGTTTAATAGAGGTTTATGATATTGTGTCTCATAATATGAAAACTCAACTTTAGAGTGTGATTGTAATTTTTATGACATATGATATCACTAGAAAGACCATACAATTCAAACAATTCACAGTTAATGAATGTTGAAGCCACCAAAGCTATAAATAAAGGATACCTATAGTGGTGGTTATTTTTTCCATTATTCAAATACGTAACTTTTCATCAAAATTCAGTAAACTAATACATACATATATCTCCTAGAAAATATTACTTTAAAAATGTTCCCATGTTTTCAATAAATAATTGACTTTTGGAATCTATGAACAGAGCTTGGTTACTAGAAAAACATAACATAGATAAGCTCCTTTGATTTGCATTTATTCATTGTGCCTTACTGGAAAATTTTAAGTCTTGGGCATTCAAAATTTACATAAATTTTAAATATGGAGTTAAAGAAGATTTTTTCCCCACAAAGGTCATATAACCAAGCTCAATAGTTATCAGAAAATTCTAGCAATCACAATAAAGAAGACCCAAAAAAAAAAAAGAAAATTTAGAAATTATTAACAAGTAATACCACACTCATCCACTATAAATTGTGAAAATAGAACATGCCAACTAGAAATAAAAATGATAAGAAATAATCAAACCGTATACTTCAGGAAGAGAAAACCATGGATATTTTTAATTTGTAATTCACAGTTTACTTAATGATTAAGTGAGTGAACAAATGAATGTTGTGTTATAATGCAGCATTTTTTATTAGACACAGTGAGAGTATAAAAATAAATGTCTTCTTATCTGAATTCAAGGAACTTATTGTTTGTTACAAAAAGAAAAAGACAAATAATCATGCATAATACAATGATAGAAGTATTCTTGTAGACAAGTATAGTGAAATTGAGAGAGAAAAGCCAAAAAATATAGGAGAGGAGAGAAGAGAAGAAAATTTCTATTAATATAATGAGAACCTGATGCCTGTGTTATCTCTATCAGGGCTTCAAAGATCTATAATTAAAAAAATACTTTAACATTTGTAAATATTTGTGTTAAAAATCATTGTTACTTTTGACAAACATGCACGAGACTGAACACATTCCATTTTCCTTATCTCTTAAACTTGCTACTGCTTAATAATTCAATGATGCTCGATATGAATAGAAGAGTCAGCAACAGCTTATGAGGTCATTAAGAGAAGTGGAGATAGATGAACAGAGTGTTCACTCTACTCTCATAAAGAATATAAAGGGAAGATAGCGATCATGAGACAAAAGAACATACTAGATAAATTGATTTAGCCATTGATGGGCACGAAAATATCAAGATGTTATGTAATATATATATATATATATATATATATATATATATATATATATACATACACACACATATATGTATACACATACACATATATATGTGTATATATATTCACACATAGTATATATATATATATATATATACATATTATGTATATATACTATATATATATTGTACATGTATACAATATATATACATTTTTATTTCTAATTAAAACCAAATGTTTAAAATATAAAAATTATAAAGTAAATGATTAAAAATATTAAAAGGAAGGAATTACAAAACAGCATATGTAATAGAAGAAATTATACATTACAGGTTGTAATGGCTAATCTGGATTGTCAACTTGATTGAATTAAGAGACTTATGGATGTGCTGATGAGGGTGTTTCCAAGATGATTCACATGAGCAACAGCAAACTGGGGAGGCCCAACCTGAATGTGAGCAGTGCTGTCTAATTGGCTGAGGGTCTGGTTGGAAGGAAGGTAGATGAAGGAAGAAACCAAAGTGCACAGAGACACCGTTTTTCTTGGGTGGATACTTGAATTGCTGCTGCCATCATTTGAAGACATTGGACTCCTTCTCCTTCACTTTTCCAAAACTCACTCCAACCAGTGATTCTACAGGAAGTTTCTAGGCCTTCTTTCAAAAAAATGACCTGTATCTTTGGTCCTCTTCTTCTGAGGCTCCATCTTCTTGGACTGAACCTCTACATTTTTCTCCAACTCTCCAGGCTACAGATGGCCATGTGGAACCATGCCCTTTATATAATCATATATCCTTTCGTGATTAGATCCTGTTGATTCTATTCATATAAAGAATAAACCCTGACTAATATAGATTTTGGTACCAGGAATGGGTTTTGTATTTGGTTTTCAGCAACCTCAGACCCATAGCTACAAGAGACCAGGTTCTCCTTCAGAGCATCCCAAAAGATTTTAGATATGTTAGGAATGTAAGGAGCTGAGAAGTTGAATCTTTCAGCTCATAATTTTCCTTTGTTACTTTGTCCAGTGAAGTCAGAAGTAACCAGCCACAACCATAATCATATACCTTAGTTTTGCAGAAATGTTCAAAAGTATCATGTGTAGAGTCACAAGTGGTCAATTAGGATCATCAGATGCATTTACTTTGCATAGCTCTTCAAAGAGTTTATGGCCTGGGTTAGCAGTGCTCTCCATACTATCAGCAGGAAAGATTTTAGAAACTTTAAGCCAAAACAATTAGGAGAGCCACATCTGGAAACCACAAAACCAACGAAGGAAATTCATCCTTACAATTCAATTTCTCCAGAACCACTGTTGATGCTGATTTCTGTGTTAGTCAGCTTTTCATTGCTGTGACCAAAATACCTAACAAGAACATCTTAAAGGACTTAGTTCATTTCTGCTCATGTTTCCAGAGGCTTAATTCATGATGAGCTGACTGTTGTTCTGGCTCCAAGTTGAGGCAGAACATCATGACCAAAGGGGCATCAAGGAGGAACCCTGCTCCATTTATGGCTTTCAGACATCAGAGATAAAAAGAGGAGAGGACTATAGAGAGGAAACACCCTCCCAGGGCATGCCTTCAATGACTTACATCTTCCAGCCAAGCCCCATCTGCCTACCCTTACCACTCAACTAGTCCATTCAAACTAGAATGGACTGATTCATTTATAGGTTTCACACTGTGATCATTTCACCTCTGAACAATCCTGCATTAACACAGGAAGTTTTGTGAGATGCCTTGTATTCAAACCACAACATAGGCCATTTTAGAAGACTTCCCGCCTTATTACTCAATGGCAAATATGAAAATGTACCTTCAGTGGCTTTTCTCTTAGACAGAGATGACTGCTGATTAGAATCAAAGCCAACAGCAATGAAGAACACAACACAAAGGATTTTCTACCTTAAGAGTGAATTAAATGTGATTTCTTAAAGAATAAAAGATTACTGGGCAGCTGCCCTGCTAAACTGCATGATATATGAAAGTGCCTTTTAAATTTGTGGTGTCTATTTGGGAAAGCTGATAAGTGATCTGTGCCTTCAAATGTTAATGTTTTGTAATGTTCTTAGCACATACAAAGAAAATCTACGCAGAAGCAAACAAAATTGTTCTTCTTTTTTATAATGAGAGTTTTTGAGATAAAACATATTATTATTATTATTATTATTATTATTATTATTATTATTATTATTTTGCATTGCAACACAATATCCAGTATCTTTAGTTTTTTCCTTTCTTCTTTAATGTATTTCACATGTTCTTGATTAAAGACCTTGTTTTCTAAATTGTTGTGGCCCTTTAAATTTTCACATCCCTTTATCTCTTATCTCCACCTTTCAATAGTATAAATACACATATACACATATCTTTCAGCTAATTGTTGGTCAATCCCCTGGGTGATGACATTCATGGAAGTTCAAAAGTATGCAAATATTAATATGAGGAATTTGGTTTGTATTTCAAATTTATAACTCTAGCCATATTAAGATTAAATGGTCTTAGTGAGTTAGCTCACACATTTGAGAGTTATCTAGCTTAAGTCCAAAAGAATGGTATCTGGAAGTCATAATTATTGACCATTTCCTGAACAAAAATTTATGTTTCTCTTATTTACAAAGATGAAGAGACTCAGTGCTCTAGGCAGTATATTTCTTTACGTAAGTAGGCCTGCCCAGATCTAGTCAAAATGAAGTAAAAGAGGAAATTGTGTGTGAGGGGGTGTGTGTGTGTGTGTGTGTGTGTGTGGTAGGGGGAGAGGAAGAGGGAGATCAAGATCTAATTCCAATTTGGGAATTCAAAAATGGCATATTTCAATGATAAAAATTTTGGCAAACAACTCTTGAACCATGATTTCATAATCCATGGTAAAATAGAATTAATAATATTCATCTCATGGAATTTTTGAGAGTTTTAAATAAAAAGCAGAAATTATTAACTATTCAAAGATGCAAAAAGGTAAGTGATATGAGAATCAGGTTGGAGGAAGAGGCAGATACACTTTTGAGGATCAGGGAAGTACTCTAGGGTCAATAGCCATTTTGTTCAGACTTGAATTGAAAGACATAAAGAGGAGTATTTCAGGCTGGGAACACCTAGATGGTGCCTATACTATATCCAAAGGCAGGAACAAACTTGATGTGTTCAGCCAGAAAAAAAACCACAAAAAAACAAAACAAAACAAAACAAAAAACAAACAAACAAACAAAAAAAAACATGTGGCTTCAGTGTAGCAAGATGGTGATTAGGAAGATTAGAGACAACAGCATGAGATGCCAAGAATTACATATAATAAGTCCTTACTGTTCTTGCATGGGGCTTTAATTTTCTTCTGTATAAGAGTGGAAGCACTTGAAGAGTTTTAGTAGGGCAGTGATATAACATAATTTATATCAGAGAGAAAGAGAGAGAGAGGGAGGGAGAACAAGATTACTCTCATACTCCCCATGGGATAGATTGTGTAGATATTAAAGATAAATCAAGAGATTATTTAGGAGGCCAGGATAGCATAACGATATTTGGGAATGGAGAGAACAAAGCAGGTTCCAAGTTTTAGAAAAATTCAAAATAAATTTTTGAGATCAACCCAATGAAGCTCTTACAGACTACATCCAAAGGTTAGAGAGAAAGGAAAAAGAAATCAAATTTCAATTCTAGTCCTTTGGTAGAAGTAGCTGGAAATATTATAAAGATATTTCGTTAATAGACAAAAATGGTAAAGGATCTTATTTGAGGTAAGGCCTTGGTATTTTAATTGTGAAAAACAAATTTCCAACAGATCAAAAATTTATGTAGGTTCTTTGTTACTGGATCCTGATGGACCATGATTAAAAATATATTTGGGAATCATTAAAATATACATCAAATGTATTAATAATTGTTAAAAATATTGCAAATATCTGATGCATAGTATGCACTAGTTAAGTAGTGGTTAATGTTGCTCTGTTGTATTTGCTCTCCTTTATCATATATTCAATATGGAAAGACTGAAAAACAATTATTTGATAAAAACTTTTGTTCCAGTTCTTATAGTTATTTTTTTAATTAGCGTCTTGTGGATATACATGATAGTGAGATTCACTGTAGTAAATTCATAAATATACATAGGAAAGTTAAGCCCAATTCATTTAGATATTCTTTCCTTATCCCAACCTCTTCCCTTCCCCCCAATCCCCTTCATCTCACCACTGATTTTATATATATATATATATATATATATATATATATATATATATATATATATATACTCTTCCTTATTTTGGACAAATTCCTCAAAACAGAGAAAAAAACTGACCTTTGACTTTTTGGGGACTGGCTTTTTTCACCTAGCATAATAGTGTACAGTTCTATCAATTTATCAGCAAGTACCATAATGTCATTCTTCTTCCTGGTTGAATAACACTCCATCATGCATATATACTATATTTTCTTTATCCAGTCATCTGTTGAAAGGCACCTACATTTGTTCAATAGCTTGGCTGTTGTGAATTGTGCTGCTGTAAACATTGATGTGGCTGCAACAGAATAGTATGCTGATTTGAAAATTTTTGTATATATACCAAGGAGTGGGATTGCTGGGTCATATGATGGTTTCATTCTTAGTTTTTTGGAGACTTTCCATACTGCTTTCGAGAGTGCTTGGAAGTGAAACAGAAGAGGCACTAGCAAGGGAGGACTGAAATAATAGGACTTTAATTAAGAAGCAAAATGCAAGTCGATATTGTCTCTAAATATGAGACACAATGTGTTTAAAGTAGGTATACATGTCAAATTCAGCTGAAGATAAAGAATTTACTTTATATAGCAACTTGAACTTTACTGAAAATCTCAATGAAATCATTTCAAAAGAATGTTGGAAGTGGAAACCTGGTTGGGCCAAGAAAAAGAGAACCAGGAAGGACAAATCCTAGTACAGTGAAAATATTCTGAACAATTTTACTAATAAATGGGTTGGAGAGATAATAGAGCTAGTAGACATACACATGGGCTTTTGTCATTGTTGAGTATTTTTAAAATGGCAAATAGTTGAACATATTTATATGTGACTGGGAATGAGCCAATAGAAATAAAGAAAGCCATGATTTAGATAAGAAGGGAAAAACAATAAGAAGACTTTGAGTAACCCGAGAAGAGTGGAATCTAGAGTAATAATGAAGTGTTTGGACACTGATCAGCTTCTTGAAACGTTATTCTGGTAATGGAATGGAAAGCCAAAGCACATAGAAAGAGAGCACTGTAAAAAAAGAATACATAGAATAGATACTTTCCAGATGCTTCTAAATGTTTGGAGGAGAGATAGGGAGTTTCAGATTTTAGTGGCCATTAAAATGCATAAAATAGTGTGGAGAAGGAGGGAGAATCCCTGGATGAACATCAAAAAGGATTGGAATGAGATTTCTCTATAGTGTCAATAGTCCATGCCATGTTTCAGGTGCTGAGTTTAAGGAATCTTACTTTGTTTTTGTTTGTTTGTTTGGGGGTTCCAAGAATTGAGCTCAGGGGAACGCTATCACTGAGCCACATCCCCAGCCCTTTTTTGTATTTTATTTAGAGACACGGTCTCACTGCTTTGCTAAGCACCTTGCTTTGGCTGAAGCTGGCTTTGAACTCGCTGAGGCGCGGAGTTTAAATACTGATTAGCATGGGGCTCAGTTTTACAGTATTTCTAGTCAAGTGTGGTTGCTTGCATACATGTAGAGAGAAGATACATCTAACCTTAAGTAGATTTAGTGTTTTCTTTCTTTCTTTCTTTTCTTTTCTTTCTTTCTTTCTTTCTTTCTTTATCTATCTATCTATCTATCTATTTATTTTTTGTACCAGGGATTGATCCCAAGGGGAACTTAGCCACAAAACCACATATCCAGCCCCCTTTTTTTTATATATGTTATTAGAGACAGGGTCTCATTTAGTTGCTTAGGGCCTTGTTCAGTTGCTAAGGCTGGCTTTGAACTAATGGTCCTCCTGTCTCAGCCTCCCTAACCACTGGGATTGAAGGTTTGCACCACAGCGCTGGCTATTGAATTATTGTTTTCAGGTAAACACAACAGAAGGAAAAGGGGGAAATAAATTTAAGAATATTATAAAAGTCACTGTCAATTATTATTGTAATATGTCAAAAAATCTGAAATGAGTACTGAAGAAATTAATGATCTCAAGAAGATATTTGATATAAAAACTAGGGCAGACCAATGGAGAAGACATCTCATTAAGGCCAAAATTCTTGGAGAAGATAGAAAAGTAAGTCATCTTGAAAACAGGGGGTGGTGAAGGTATATCCTGAGAATGGTCAAATTACATTCAAGTAATAGGTCAGTGGACAGGATATGCTCAAAAAACATTTAAGCAGTGGCTGTTATGTGGGTCATTCAGGTAATCCAACATGTTGAAGTCACCCAAGAATAGTGGGTGGCAAGAGAAAACCTGGAGAAAGTTGAATATAAGCCAAGTGGTAGAATCTTCAAGAAGAAACTAGATGCATCAAGAAGGTCAATATATGATAGCAAAGAGGAGGCACAAGTATTGGATTATCAGGTACCAAAGAAGTCAAAGCAGTGGGGGGCATTGAAGAGGACAGAGTGTAAGAAGAAGGAAGAAGGATACCAAATCCACCTCCAGTCTCTTGTGTAAGAAATAAGAGAGATAAATGAAAAAAATAAAATTCAGTATGAAGGGTTGGGTGATGTTACCAAGGGATGGATAGATATGTACTAATCCATAAAAGAGTACATTTAGGGGAGCGGCTAAGGAAATTGACATTTCAGAGGACACAATAAGAGAAGAAAAACTAGTTTATAGCTATAAAAGATAAAATATTTTTATCTCACCTCTGATATTCTAATTTACAAAGGGCATAGAAGGAAATTACAATGTAATATGATAATTAATGTAATTGGGGAATAAGCTAGCTGAATATCTAACCCAGTTATCAAATTAAGAGCCAGGTTTCCTACTAATAATAATTAACAGAAAACATTTTGCAGAGATTTTGAAACTCCTGGAACTCAGGTTTCTCTTTTCCACTCTTAATATTATTATGCATTTATGCTATGTTTTGCACAATTATGCCAAATGTTTATTTATTTTCACTATTTTTAGTCTTTTCGGATGTGTCTTTATTTTCTCTTATGTATTTGTTTCATATTCCATTGAGTTTCTGTTCTTTATTACCTCCTTATTTCTAACTAGTTTTGGCAAGATTATAGATTGTTGTGAAATTACTTATGCAAGACACCGTATCCTTAATTAAAAGCATTTTTTTTCCTTGTAGGAGGCTGAGTGTGTCTCCCTCAGATTCATATTTTGAAACTCTACCCTCAGATGTCTCAGGTTGGGATTATATTTGAAGATAAGGCACTTGAAATGGTCATTAAATTAGAGTTCTTTTGAGTGGGTCCTTATCCAATATGAATGGCATCATTATAAGAAGAGTAAATTTGGACATGCACAGGAGAGGCCATAGGGATGGGTACATATAGCAGTGAGACAGTGTGAGGACACAAGGAAAAGACATCTGTCCATAAGCAAAGGAGAAGGGGCCTCAAGAGAGGCATTTTGAGTTTGCAAGTCCATTCTTTCAAACCAGGAGAATTTCTGCTGTTTAAGCCACCCTGTCTATGGGTATTTTATGATGGCAACCATAGCAAATAAACACACTTATTCTCTATTATAAGGCTGTGAAAGTCATACATTTTCTTTTAACCTAAATTTGAATTGTATCACATATTATTTATAGGAAATGTTTCATAACCCTTCAGTTCTAAGTATTTTCAGTCTTTATTGAGATTTCTTCTGACTCATGAATTATTCAATGTTTATGTTTTCTAAACATACAATTTTACAAACTTTTGTTATTTCTAATTCTATGGCAGTATACTGTAGCAAACATATTCTAAGTGATTCTAATACATTTATATTTACTAAAGATTTACAATTTAATTATAATTATTGCACGTGTATTCTAGAAGAAATGATGCCTCATTTGTTGGGATATGGTTGTCCCTACATCCATTAAATGAAAATTATAATTTTGTCCTCTAAACCGCCTAAATTTGTATTATTTTGTCCTACAAATTATTAATAAAATATGCTTAAGTGTCTCACACTAATGTTTGATTTACTAATTTCAAGTTTCTAAATTTTACTGGTACATTTGAAATTATTTGATAAATTAAGTATGTGTTTACTGTAACTTCTCACTGACTCAAAATTCTTTGTAATATTTTCTTCCTTCAAGTCTGTTTTCCTTGAATCTGGCATGACTGCCTCAGCTTCCTCTTCTGCAGTGTGTGACCAGTTTACCTTTTGCCATCTTTTGTTGTGATTTTTGTTTGTTCACAATAGATTTTTCTCCTTGAATTAATGAAAATAAAGTTCACATCTTATATGGCCATATATATATTTTTTTCAAGATTACATGAGATACCCTTGATTATGGACATGTTAACAAAAGAGGAGAAATTAAAAAGGAAAAATCCATGAACCTACGTCTCAGCCCTGCACCAGCAACTGAAAGTCTGTCTCTGTTTTTAGCCTTTTGCACAACATGTTTGCTCAGAGATCAACTGACTGAATAATTTTCTTCTTCTCTGAGAAATCATTTACCCTTAATTTTGGCCAATGGGGAGGCTACTGAAAGGCTTTCTCTTGTGTTCCAGTGCACCTACCACATCTATAAGCACACGTGTATTAACAGGCAGTCATTTAAGATATGAAACTTCATGTAAAGTTATGGTAATGAATCAGTGGAGCACACAATTCTATGCGGTTCTGAGTTTTTAATATAATTGGATTGCTTTTTTTCAGAGTGTCACAAACCAGTGAGATTAGTTTCTTAAATTAAAAAAAAAATAAGGCACATTGAAGATGTACTTTTTTTTAATCTAAAGATTTTAAAAATGCAAAACAACTCAAGATATTTTAGAAAAAATTCAAAAAGAATGTTCTCTGAAACTATATGGATAGACTTGTCAATAGTAACCTTCTTTGAACCAATCTCAGAATAGGGGAAATCATGGATGGCTGTTCATGTCATGTACTACATATGGGTACCATGCTGCAAGATACAGTGGTAATATAATAGACTTGTCCATGACTTTGAAAGTCATTTTAAAATTTTGGTAGAAAAAATGAACAATATATAAATTTGTTACATTATCTGTATATTTATTATAAAAATATAATAGTAAGACTATTTGTTTCAACAAAATAGTATATTAGGATTATTTTCCACAAAAGAAAGTACATTGTATAGTTCTGAGGAAGTGTAGATTATTATACTTCTACTTATAAAAGAGGAATGAGTTGAATAATAAAAATATCTTCCAAATCTATATTTAAAAACTATTTCAAAATTTTAAAAAGTATAATCATTCTATGACTGATGCCTGTATTAATGAGCACATCTTCAAATAAAAAAAAACCCTTTTATTAAGGAATTAATTAAAATGACATTTAACCTTGAGGTCATATGGTATAACATTTCATGTACCAGAATGATATTTAGAAGTTCTCAATGTAAAACTATAATTTATTTTGTAATGTGAATTGATATGTTATACCCAATTTTCATTATCATTAATAAGCCACACAACATCATGTAATACTAATAAATTCAAAAATAATACATAATATCTACTAATGATATTATAGCAACTATTTACTTAATGAAATAGAAACTTCATTAGTAGAAATTTAATTCCTATCATGATTTTTCAGTGAGTTAGGTATTATTTTAAATTTTTGAAAATTCTATCTTATAATATAAATGTATTATGTTGTTTCCCTTCTAGTAAGAAGAATAAATTATCCAATAATTATCAAGATAAAACAATTAGAAAGCTTTATTAGAGATAAAAATGAAATAAAATTATGGATATGGTGTAAAACATCTGCCTATTTCCTTGTTAAGTCACAGGGGATAAAATTCAGAAAACTAAGAAGGGAAAATCTTTAGAATTCCCAAAAGTCTATAAATATGAATATGTTATTCTTGATCAGAAATAATGAGATGACATTTGAAGTATGAATATTAAACTATTGATTGAGTTTAATGAGAATTATCATAGAAAAATTCAGACCTTCCCTCGGAAGTTTTGCTATTAATTCTGCTGAAATAAACTGACAATAGACAGATTAACAGGAGAAAAAAGCACACACCTTTAAAATGTGCATGTATACATTGGGGAGGGGCACGCAAAATATATGAAACTTTAAGAAGGGCCAGATGGTTGAGACTTAAATACTCTCTTCATGGGGGAGAGGAGTGGACCTGCAGGAACCTTGGAGGAGGAGCAAGTAGTTTTTGGAGGAGATGAATGTGCCCAAGTAACAGACATTTGCCTGGAACTAAAGGACCTCTGTGCAGTAGGTGTCAAGTTTGATTTTTATTCTTTTCCTCCATGATATGAATTTAATCTTCCTTAGGTTATAAAATTTCAGTAAAAGAATTGACAAGTAGTTGTGTTTTCTTTGGTGGATCCAGTCCTTAGGTAGATGAGGAAACTTCAGATAAAACCCTTCTTCTCTGCATTTGCTACTCCCCTGCAGCTATCAGTTTGACATCCAAACCAGCATATTTTGGACTATTATTTTCTGAGTTGCAATGTTATCCAATTCAATGACAGTATTTTAACTTTCTAAGAGATGATATGTAGGAAGCTTTTAGAAATATTTCACCCCCATTTCTTACACAAATTTTAAAAAATGATCGGATCATGATTTGTTGTATTTTAAGTAATTTTTCTTAAATTTTGTTCAACTGCTAATGTTTTGAGGATGGAAAATAGTTGATTAGAGAGGTAGAAAAGGTGCAAATGGTAGCAGGTTTATCACATATTCATTGCATTATTAATAAAGTAAAATGTGGATCACCAGTATATTTAAGTATTCAAATTTAAATGTGCCTTTTAAAACTTGTAATTCAATAGCTGTGCTGCATTACAAAATTTATATAACAACAAGAAAAAAATGTTGTTTATGAATGCATGATTTGCATGATTCTCTTTTTGGCAAGTCCATGTCTATCATTGAGATAATCATTCCAGAAATAATGTGAACATGGGAATTTATTTCATTTGGCAGAAACTGTAACCTTATTTGATAATATTCTGGCAGAATTTTATGCAGAATACAAACATGATAACAGAAAATATTTCACAATATATTAAACATTGATATACATAATCAAATGATCAAAATAAGAACAGATGCAAGAATGATATCAAATTAAATAAGAAATAACAAATACTACTTGGTTATTACAATCCTTGATGTAAGCCATACAAAAGAGATAATTAACCTGCATAGTCCAAATGTGACTATCTTTGGGGGAATTTTATTCATTACTTTACTAGATTGGGGAAGACATTCACATGGTTACTATGCCATTACACAAACTAATGCAATACAAAAATAAATTAAAATGAAGTCTCTCTCCCAAACTCATTTTTAAATGAGGAAAATTTTGTTATATAACCAAAATCAAACAAATTCTACCAGAAAAAATGACAACACATTCACAGGATTGAAATATTCAAAAATGTATTGCAAAAGAAATTCAGAAAGGTTTATACAGCCCATTGGGGGAAAAAGATGTTTTATTCTCCATTGTACTTATTACTATGTAACATAATCTTATTCAGTTTGCTCTATTTAAATTTTAGTTCTGTTAAGGAATATGTTTTGTTTATTACTTAGTCCTCATATCTCTAATAGGACCTTATATGGTAGATTATCAATGAATGCATATTTAAGGAATTAATTCCAGAAAAGAATGTAAACTAACCTTAGGATAATCCTTAAATATAATTCATCAAGTTGTGTGGGTTAAAGAGAGAGAATCCATATAAGGATGTCAAAGAATATAAATGAAATTATATATTTACTTACGCTAAGGACCAAGAAAACAAAAACAGGGAACTTTTTAAACTGGATTGAGACTGTCTTCCAAAATTCTACCATCCTGAATAGTAGTGAAATAATGGAGTTTTTAAAAAGTAGAAATAAATTTATGCTTACTATTATTAAATTATGACATTTATAAAATCATGGCATTTGAATAAAATCATGGCATTTGCAGATAAATGATCTGAGTTAGAGAAGATAATTCTAAGTGAAGTTGGCCAATCCAAAAAAAAAAAAAATGCCAAATGTTTTCTCTGATATATGGAGGCTGATTCATAGTTGGGTAGGGAGGGGGAAGATGGGAGGAATAGACAAACTCTAGATAGGGCAGAGGGGTGGGAAGGGAAGAGAGGGGGAATAGGGTGAGAAATGATGGTGGAATGTGATGGACACTTTTATTCAAAGTACATGTATGAAGACCCGAATTGGTGTGAATATACTGTGAATATACAACCAGAGATAGGAAAAATTGTGCTCTATATGTGTAATAAGAATTGTAATGCATTCTGCTGTCATATATAAATTAAAAGAAATGTGTAAGAAAGCCAATCCATCAGTCCAAGGAAAATAGCTCAAAATCATGAGAATAATGTTGCATAAATGCATTTACCCGAGAGCTTCCAATCACTCCTGCAAGGTAGGCGGGCCTGCGACCCACCGGCAGAAGAGGAGCAGCGGCCTGCTGAGAGGCTGAGCCGCCCCCTCCCCCTGCACCGGCAAGGTAGAGGGAACTGTGACCACGCACAGAGCAGGCCCAGCGGCCTGCTGAGGGGCAGAGCCACCCCCCACCCCCCGCGCCTGCCAGGTGACCACCGACAGAAAAGGCCCAGTGGCCCGCGGTGGGACAGAGCTTCCAATCACTCCTGCAAGGTAGGCGGGCCTGCGACCCACCGGCAGAAGAGGAGCACCGGCCTGCTGAGAGGCTGAGCCGCCCCCTCCCCCTGCGCCGGCAAAGTAGAGGGAACTGTGACCACGCACAGAGCAGGCCCAGCGGCCTGCTGAGGGGCAGAGCCGCCCCCCACCCCCCGCGCCTGCCAGGTAGGTGGAACTGTGACCACGGACAGAAAAGGCCCAGTGGCCCGTGGCGGGACAGAGCTTCCAATCACTCCTGGAAGGTAGGCGGGCCTGCGACCCACCGGCAGAAGAGGAGCAGCGGCCTGCTGAGAGGCTGAGCCGCCCCCTCCCCCTGCACCGGCAAGGTAGAGGGAACTGTGACCACGCACAGAGCAGGCCCAGCGGCCTGCTGAGGGGCAGAGCCACCCCCCACCCCCTGCGCCTGCCAGGTGACCACCGACAGAAAAGGCCCAGTGGCCCGCGGTGGGACAGAGCTTCCAATCACTCCTGCAAGGTAGGCGGGCCTGCGACCCACCGGCAGAAGAGGAGCAGCGGCCTGCTGAGAGGCTGAGCCGCCCCCTCCCCCTGCGCCGGCAAAGTAGAGGGAACTGTGACCACGCTCAGAGCAGGCCCAGTGGCCTGCTGAGGGGCAGAGCCGCCCCCCCACCCCCCGCGCCTGCCAGGTAGGTGGAACGGTGACCACCGACAGAAAAGGCCCAGTGGCCCGCGGTGGGACAGAGCTTCCAATCACTCCTGCAAGGTAGGCGGGCCTGCGACCCACCGGCAGAAGAGGAGCAGCGGCCTGCTGAGAGGCAGAGCCGCCCCCTCCCCCTGCACCGGCAAGGTAGAGGGAACTGTGACCACGCACAGAGCAGGCCCAGCGGCCTGCTGAGGGGCAGAGCCGCCCCCCACCCCCCGCGCCTGTCAGGTAGGCGGAACTGTGACCACTGACAGAAAAGGCCCAGTGGCCCGCGGAGTGGCAGAGCTTCCAATCACTCCTGCAAGGTAGGCAGGCCTGCGACCCACCGGCAGAAGAGGAGCAGCGGCCTGCTGAGAGGCAGAGCCGCCCCTTCCCCCCCGCGCCTGCAAGGTAGACGGAACTGTGACCACCATCAGAACAGGCCAGACCTGCAACCGAGAGACAGAACAGGCCCAGTGGCCTGAGGAAGGGTAGAGCCGCCCCCCCCCGCGCCTGCAAGGTAGGCGGACCTGCGACCCACTGGCAGTACAGCCCCAGAGGCCTGCAGAGGGGCAGTGCCACTGCCTGCACCTGCAAAGTAGACAGAACTGTGACCACCGACAGAACAAGCCTAGCGGCCCGCAGAGGGACAGAGCCGCCGCCCGCGCCTGCGAGGGAGACTTTGCAACTATACAAGACCAATATAAATATATAGGGGGAAAATTCAATAGCACAACAGTTTCACCAAGTAGAAAGGAACGCGAACAGTATGAAGAGACAAGGAAAGAAAGGACCACAGGCATTGCAGGTCAACTCAACGCTAGAAGAGGTAATAGCTGCAGCAGATGGAATGTCAGATAAAGAATTCAGGATATACATGCTTCAGATGATCTGGAGTCTCAAGGAAGACATCAGACAGCAAAATCAGACAATGAAAGATCACTTCAACAATGAATTACATAAACAAATCCAAGAAGCAAAAGATCAACTATACAGGGAAATAGAGGTTACAAAAAACAAACAAACAGAAATCCTAGAAATGCAGGAAGCAATAAGCCAACTTAAAAACTCAATTGAGAATACTACCAGCAGAGTAGAACACTTAGAGACAGAACATCAGACAATGAAGATAAAGTATTTCAACTTGAAAAGAACATAGACAGCTCAGCAAGACTGTTAAGAAACCATGAGCAGAACATCCAAGAAATATGGGATAACATCAAGAGACCAAATTTAAGAGTCATTGGGATACAGGAAGGGACAGAGTTTCAAACCAAAGGAATGAGCAATCTATTCAATGAAATAATACGAGAAAACTTCCCAGACTTGAAGAATGAGACAGAACCCCAAATCCTAGAAGCCTACAGGACGCCGAATGTGCAAAATCATAAGAGACCCACACCTAGACACATTATAATGAAGATGCCCAACATACAGAATAAGGAGAGAATTTTAAAAGCTACAAGAGAAAGGAAGCAGATCACATTTAGGGGTAAGCCAATCAGGATAACAGCTGATCTTTCAACACAGACTCTGAAAGCTAGAAGATCCTGGAATAACATATTTCAAACACTGAAAGAAAATGGGTTCCAACCAAGAATTGTGTTTCCAGCGAAATTAAGCTTCAGGATGGAAGATGAAATTAAAACCTTCCACGATAAACAAAAGTTAAAAGAATTTGCAGCTAGAAAACCATCTCTTCAAAACATCCTTGGCAAAACATTACAGGAAGAGGAAATGGAAAATAACAATGAAAACCAACAGCGGGAGGTAGGACACTAAAGGGGGGAAAATAATCAAAGAGGAAAACAAACCATGTTTAGTAACAGAAATAAACAAATATGGCTGGAAGAACAACCCATATCTCAATAATAACCCTAAATGTTAATGGCTTAAACTCACCAATCAAGAGACACAGGCTAGTAGAATGGATCACAAAACAAGACCCAACAATATGCTGCCTACAGGAGACGCATTTGATAGGAAAAGACATACATAGGCTGAAGGTGAAAGGTTGGGAAAAATCATATCACTCATATGGACTTCGGAAACAAGCAGGAGTATCCATACTCATATCAAATAAAATAGATTTCAAGCCAAAGTTAATCAAAAGGGATAAAGAGGGACACTACATACTGCTCAAGGGAACCATACACCAACAAGACATAACAATCATAAATATATATGCCCCAAACAATGGTGCAGCTATGTTCATCAAACAAACTCTTCTCAAGTTCAAGAGTCTAATAGACCACCATACAATAATCATGGGAGACTTCAACACACCTCTATCACCACTGGACAGATCTTCCAAACAAAAGTTGAATAAGGAAACTATAGAACTCAATAACACAATTAATAACCTAGACTTAATTGACATATA
Source organism: Marmota monax (assembly GCF_021218885.2). NCBI lineage: Eukaryota > Metazoa > Chordata > Mammalia > Rodentia > Sciuridae > Marmota > Marmota monax. Next base: position 11,412,952 of record NW_026695241.1, read on the forward strand.
TAGAATATACCACCCAACATCAAGCAGTTACACTTTTTTCTCAGCAGCACATGGATCCTTCTCAAAAATAGATCATATATTATGTCACAGGGAAACTCTTAGACAATATAAAGGAGTAGAGATAATACCATGCATCCTATCTGATCATAATGGAATGGAACTGAAAATCAATGATAAAAGAAGGAAGGGAAAAGAATACATCACTTGGAGAATGAACAATAGGTTACTGAATGATCAATGGGTTATAGAAGACATCAAGGAGGAAATTAAAAAATTCTTAGAGATTAATGAAAACACAGACACAACATATCGGAATCTATGGGACACATTGAAAGCAGTTCTAAGAGGAAAATTCATTGCTTCGAGTTCATTCCTTAAAAAAAGAAAAAACCAACAAATAAATGATCTCATACTTCATCTCAAAATCCTAGAAAAAGAAGAGCAAAACAACAGCAAAAGAAGTAGAAGGCAAGAAATAATTAAAATCAGAGCTGAAATTAATGAAATCGAAACAAAAGAAACAATTGAAAAAATTGACAAAACTAAAAGTTGGTTCTTTGAAAAAATAAACAAAATCGACAGACCCTTAGCCATGCTAGCGAAGAGAAGAAGAGAGAGAACTCAAATTACTAACATACGGGATGAAAGAGGCAATATCACAACAGACACTTCAGAAATACAGAAGATAATCAAAAATTATTTTGAATCCTTATACTCCAATAAATTAGAAGATAGTGAAGGCATAGATAAATTTCTTAAGTCATATGATCTGCCCAGATTGAGTCAGGAGGATATAGACAACCTAAACAGACCAATATCAATTGAGGAAATAGAAGAAACCATCAAAAGACTACCAACTAAGAAAAGCCCAGGACCGGATGGGTATACAGCAGACTTTTACAAAACCTTTAAAGAGGAACTAATACCAATACTTTTCAAGCTACTTCGGGAAATAGAAAAAGAGGGAGAACTTCCAAATTCATTCTACGAGGCCAACATCACCCTGATACCTAAACCAGACAAAGACACTTCAAAGAAAGAAAACTACAGACCAATATCTCTAATGAACCTAGATGCAAAAATCCTCAATAAAATTCTGGCCACTCGAATACAAAAACTTATCAAAAAAATTGTGCACCATGATCAAGTAGGATTCATCCCTGGGATGCAAGGCTGGTTCAATATACGGAAATCAATAAATGTTATTCACCACATCAATAGACTTAAAAATAAGAATCATATGATCATCTCGATAGATGCGGAAAAAGCATTCGACAAAGTACAGCATCCCTTTATGTTCAAAACTCTAGAAAAACTAGGGATAACAGGAACATACCTCAATATTGTAAAAGCAATCTATGCTAAGCCTCAGGCTAGCATCATTCTGAATGGAGAAAAATTGAAGGCATTCCCTCTAAAATCTGGAACAAGACAGGGATGCCCTCTCTCACCACTTCTGTTCAACATAGTTCTCGAAACACTGGCCAGAGCAATTAGACAGACGAAAGAAATTAAAGGCATCAAAATAGGAAAAGAAGAACTTAAATTATCACTATTTGCAGATGACATGATTCTATACCTAGCAGACCCAAAAGGGTCTACAAAGAAACTATTAGAGCTAATAAATGAATTCAGCAAAGTGGCAGGATATAAAATCAACACGCATAAATCAAAGGCATTCCTGTATATCAGCGACAAATCCTCTGAAATGGAAATGAGGACAACCACTCCATTCACAATATCTTCAAAAAAAATAAAATACTTGGGAATCAACCTAACAAAAGAGGTGAAAGACTTATACAATGAAAACTACAGAACCCTAAAGAGAGAAATAGAAGAAGATCTTAGAAGATGGAAAAATATACCCTGTTCATGGATAGGCAGAACTAACATCATCAAAATGGCGATATTACCAAAAGTTCTCTATAGGTTTAATGCAATGCCAATCAAAATCCCAACGGCATTTCTTGTAGAAATAGAGAAAGCAATCATGAAATTCATATGGAAAAATAAAAGACCCAGAATAGCAAAAACAATGCTAAGCAGGAAGTGTGAATCAGGCGGTATAGTGATGCCAGACTTCAAACTATACTACAGAGCAATAGTAACAAAAACAGCATGGTACTGGTACCAAAACAGGCGGGTGGACCAATGGTACAGAATAGAGGACACAGAAACCAATCCACAAAACTACAACTATCTTATATTTGATAAAGGGGCTAAAAGCATGCAATGGAGGAAGGATAGCATCTTCAACAAATGGTGCTGGGAAAACTGGAAATCCATATGCAACAAAATGAAACTGAATCCCTTTCTCTCGCCATGCACAAAAGTGAATTCAAAATGGATCAAGGAGCTTGATATCAAATCAGAGACACGCCGTCTGATAGAAGAAAAAGTTGGCTACGATCTACATTCGGTGGGGTCGGGCTCCAAATTCCTCAATAGGACACCCATAGCACAAAAGTTAATAACTAGAATCAACAAATGGGACTTACTCAAACTAAAAAGTTTTTTCTCAGCAAAAGATACAATAAGAGAGGTAAATAGAGAGCCTACATCCTGGGAACAAATCTTTACTCCTCACACTTCAGATAGAGCCCTAATATCCAGAGTATACAAAGAACTCAAAAAATTAGACAATAAGAGAACAAACAACCCAATCAACAAATGGGCCAAGGACCTGAACAGACACTTCTCAGAGGAGGACATACAATCAATCAACAAGTACATGAAAAAATGCTCACCATCTCTAGCAGTCAGAGAAATGCAAATCAAAACCACCCTAAGATACCATCTCACTCCAGTTAGATTGGCAGCCATTATGAAGTCAAACAACAACAAGTGCTGGCGAGGATGTGGGGAAAAGGGTACACTTGTACATTGCTGGTGGGACTGCAAATTGGTGCAGCCAATTTGGAAAGCAGTATGGAGATTTCTTGGAAAGCTGAGAATGGAGCCACCATTTGACCCAGCTATTCCCCTTCTCGGTCTATTCCCTAAAGACCTAAAAAGAGCATGCTACAGGAACACTGCTACATCGATGTTCATAGCAGCACAATTCACAATAGCTAGACTGTGGAACCAACCTAGATGCCCTTCAATGGATGAATGGATAAAAAAAATGTGGCATTTATACACAATGGAGTATTACTCTGCATTAAAAAATGACAAAATCATAGAATTTACAGGGAAATGGATGGCATTAGAGCAGATTATGCTAAGTGAAGCTAGCCAATCCCTAAAAAACAAATGCCAAATGTCTTCTTTGATATAAGGAGAGTAACTAAGAACAGAGTAGGGTCGAAGAGCAGGAGAAGAAGATTAACATTAAACAGGGATGAGAGGTGGGAGGGAAAGGGAGAGAGAAGGGAAAATGCATGGAAATGGAAGGAGACCCTCAGAGTTATACAAAAGTACATACAAGAGGAAGTGAGGGGAAGGGGAAAAATAATATAAGGGGGACAAACGATTGTCAGTAGATGGAGCAGAGAGAGAAGAGGGGAGGGGAGGGGAGGGGAGGGGAGGGGAGGGGAGGGGGATAGTAGAGGATAGGAAAGGCAGCAGAATACAACAGACACTAGTATGGCAATATGTAAATCAATGGATGTGTAACTGATGTGATTTTGCAATCTGTATATGGGGTAAAAATGGGAGCTCATAACCCACTGGAATCAAATTGTGAAATATGATATATCAAGAACTATGTAATGTTTTGAACAGCCAACAATAAAAAATTAAAAAAAAAAAATAAAAATAAATGCATTTACCCTACAAAATGTCTTTATCTTTGTAAGAAAAAAAATAGGTTTTCCAGGAAAAGTTTTATAGAAAACAATTGCAATATTTTCTTTCAAATAATTATAAACAGTTTTTGTTAGTTCACCTTTTACATAAAATGCTACCACATGTAAAGTGTTTTTCTTATTCATTGATAAATATCATCTCTATTTATTTAGAAAATAAATAAGCTTTGCATAAAAAATAGAAATAAAATATATGCTTACTATTATTACCATTCAATACCCTAAATATTAAAGAGCATGTTATTATATGACCAAAACTAGAAAGGATATTCGTATAACTTTCTTAAGAATTATTAGCAAAATTTCAGAATTACCTTAAGAATTTATTATCTATGCTTTGGATTTGTATTCAAAAAATAATTCCCCAGACTAATATCATGTAATAGTTTCCCATGTTTTCCTCTAGTGGTTTTAGAATTTCAGGTTTTACATTTAAGTCTTTTTACTTAATTTAAATTGATTTTTACATACAGTACAAGATAAAGATTTTATTTTACTCTACTTCATTTAGATATCCTGTTGTCCCAATACCATTTAGTGAAGAAACTATTCTTTCTCCATTGTGTTAGCCAGATTTTTGTCACTATAACAAAAAACCTGAGGAAATCAACTTTGAGAAGGCAAAATTTTGACTTATAGTTTCAGAGATTTCATTTTATCATTGGCTGGCTCCATTTTTCCTGGGCCTGTGGTAAGGCCGTACTTCCAACCTGAAGGACATGACAGAGTAATTTGCTTACCTATGGCAGCTAGGAAACAGAGAAAGAGTGGGGGAAACAAGGGGCCAGGGCAAGAAGTAACTTCCAGTGGCCTTATTCCTTCAATAAGCTCCAATTCCTAAAGTATCCACCATCTTTCAATAATGCCATCAACGAGGAACCAATCATTGGATTAATATGTGTATGAGTTTAGAGTACTCATGATCCAATTTTTGGGAACCAAGTTTTTAACCCATGAGACTTTGTGAAACATTTCAGATTCAAACCATCATACCCATTGTATATTATTGGCACTTTCATTTAAAATAAATTGAAGGTAAATATGTACCTTCTTGAATCTCTATTCTCTTCCATTGGTATATGAATCTATTACTATTGCAGTGTTATGCTTAATTGATTGACTGGTTAATATCATTCGTGATTCCATATATATTTTATTTTCTTATTTTTGTGAGGAAATAAGAATTTGAATCTATATCTACTATTGGGATTACTGCATCATATGGTAGTTATATTTTAGTACAAAAATAAGGAATTTTGATAACAATTTTATTGAATCATCAGATTGTCCTAGTAGGGACATTTCAACACTTGAATATAGGATGTTAAACAACTCAACTCAATAGAAAGATTAAATAATGGGCAAAAAAAAAAGAATCTGAATATTTCTCAAAAGAAGTCATAAGAATGACTAATATCATATGAAAAAAAGTTTACCTAATCATCAGAGAAATAGAAATTAAAACCACAAGGATATATATCACCTCAAGCCTGTTAAAATAGCTCTTATAAAAAGGTGAGGAATATTGAGAAGGATATAAAGAAAAGGACCCACTTTTCATGTGGTGAAAATATGAATTGGCACAGGTATCCTTATGGCTCAGACATGAGATATCCCTCAGAAACTCATGTGTGACACAATTCAAGAAGGTTCAAAGGTAAAATGATTAGAGCAGGACAGTAGAAACCTAATCAGTGGATTAATCCTCTGATATAGATTAACTGGATGGTGACTGTAGGCAGGTAGGGTATGACTAGACGAAGAGGGTCCCTGGGGCAGGTCTTTGGGATTTATATTTGGTCTCTGGTGAACAGAGTTGTCTTATGGCTATCTTGTATGGAAGGAACAAAGCTGTAATATCCCTTCCACCATGATATTCTGTTTCACCTCAGGCCTAGTGATGTGGAGTCTGTTGATCATGGACTGAAAAAATTCTCTGAAGCTATGAGCAAAAATAATTTTTTCTTATTTACATCATTCTTTAGTCACAGCAACAAAGAGGCTTACTAGAATGGGAAATACAACAGTAGGGAAATATGGTACAAAATTAAAATATAACTACCATATGATGCAGCAATCCCAATAGTAGATATAGATCCAAATTAAGTTATATCTATATGTTTAGAAGATATTTGTATTGACATGCATCTTAGGTCAAATAAATAAAAATAATAAATGAGTAAATATATATGCATATATATATATATATATATATATATGTATATATATTCATATAAAATACAGAAGTATTGTTGACAGCTATAAAAAAAAACCTGTGTGTGTGCATATATTTACAAGCAAACATAATCAGCTATTCACATCTAATGTTTCTGCATCAGCAAATTCAACCACTGCAAATGAAATATATTCAAAAAGAAAAATAATGAGGACCAGATGTAGTGGCACATGCTTGTAATCCCAGTGACTTGGGAGGCTGAGGCAGGATGACTGTAAGCTCAAATACAGCCTCAGCAATTTAGGGGGACCATAAGGAACTTAGTGATCCTAGGAAAGTGGCTCAGTTGTTGATCGACCCTGGGTGCAATCCCTAGTACAAAAATAAGGCAAACTTATCCCTATACTGACCATGCACAGAGATTTTTTTCCCTTGGCATTATTCCCTAAACAATACAGTATAGCATCTATGCCTGGTACTTGCATAAAAATCAGCTCACAGATAATTGAAGCAGAGTAGAGATCATAGAAAGAAACTCAAATGTGCCATCACTAATTCTCAACATAGGTGCCAAAAACATGCATTGGAGAACTTCTTCAATAAATAGGACCATGGTGTGGGAATAGAGCTCAGAGGTTGACCTCTCGCCTAGCATTTGTAAAGAACTGGGTTTAATTCCTAGTCCTGAAAAAAAAAATGGTGCTAGAAGCTATCCACAGGCAGAAGATTGAATCTTCACTCCTATATCTCATGCTGTGTAACAATAAAAATAAAATAGTTCAAAGATCTAAACATGAAACCAGAAACTATGAAACGACAGGACAAAATACTTTAAGTCATCGGTACAGGCAATGATATTTTGGATATAATCCCAGAAACACTGCAAACAAAAGCAAAAACACAAAAATGGTACTACATCAAAGTAAAATCTGCATAGCAAAGGAAACAGAGTGAAGAGACAACTTACAGAATGGGAGAAATTTTGGCCAACTATTCATCTGGGAAAGGATTAAAATCCAGAATATGTAAGAAATTTAAAAAAAAAAAACTCTACAACAATAATTCGATTAAAATGGGTGTATAATCTGAATAGCTACTTCTCAAAGGAAAAAAAAAAAACCACAAATGTCCCACGGAAGAAATTTTTTTTTAAAGTGCTTCATATCATTAATCATAGGGGAAACCCAAATCAAAACTAACATGTGATGCCAATGTCATTCTTGTAGAATGGCTCTTGCAAACATTGAATCAATCAATTAATCAATCTATAACAAATGCTAGGACCAATGTAGACAAAAAGAAACTCTCACATACTGTGGGTGAGAATGTAAATTAATACAAGCATTTTGGAGAAGAGTTTGGAATTTCCTCAAAAACAATAAAATGAAATAAATCTACCATATAATCCAGATATTCCACTTCTGGGTATATTTCCAAAGGAAATGCAACCACCACACCAAACAAATATCTACACTCCTGTGTTGCAGTACTGTGCACCACAGCTAAGAGAAGATATCATCCCAGGTGTTCCTAAACAGATGAATGGATAAAGAAAATGTAGTAAATAAACACAATGGAATATTTATCAACCATAAAGAAGAATGTAATCTGCAACAAAATGGATGGCATTGGAAGAAACTATGTTATATGAATTAAGCTAGGCACTGGCCAGTACCACATGTTCTTTTCCATGTGTAGAATTTTTTTTAAAAGTTGACTTGAATATAGGACCGTGATTACCAAAGTTTGGGAAGAGGAAATTTGGATAAAAGAATGCAGGATTCAATCGGTGTATTGAACCTCATTACTATATACAATTTATAAATGTTAATCAAAACTTTTAAATTAAAACAAGTAAAAATACAAACACCAATGAATAAATAGAAGTAATATGAGAAATCAATGAGATAAGAGATATTTGATAAAATACTATTTTTAAAAGATATCATACACCCAGTGTATTAAAAAGAAATGGCATTCTTTTATTTTATTGATATCTATAGAACCTCTTGTAAATAGAAGCCTAAATGTATGTATTCTAATACTGGGAAATTTGCAAAAATAAACTAACAATATGAAAACAACCAATAGGTAACCATTTTTTTTATTGAAATTCAAAACTGGCTGAATTTTAACTGTTTTTACTCATGAGCAAACTTTTTTCTATGAAGTTTTGGGAAGCATGTTTATCATGAGGGACCTTTTATGGAAAGACCTGGAAAATGTTACCTATTATTAGCTCACATATTGTATTTACCTTCTCTGCTTCCAACACTGCAGGATAAAGAGTTCTGTCAGTGTTTCCATTTCATTTAGAAATCAGCCACGACACTTCGCTTTGGGCTAAAACCTGGCATGTGAGCCTAAAGTCAGTTTTATTTTCCCTTAAAAAAATTCTGAAATGCTTTTCAGCTAAGCCATTTTAGTTAGAATAGAACATAAATACATGTAACTGACTCCAGATGCTTTTGGTGCCCACTGAGAAACAACAGAAAAGGTATGTGCTTTCTTAAAAAGTAGAAAAAAATAAATAAATAAATCTAAAAGCAATGACCAATGTGCACCCTTCCTCCCTAACAATTGGGTGTCTCAATCGAAAATTTGGTTTGAGAAGCTACATGAAATTCAGCTTTTCCAGTACATTTATTGTAACTCACTATCCTTAAATAATTCATTCAATATTTATGTAGTTTGTGATTTGAAACAAGATGCATATATCGATAATACTTTGAGTAAAGAGGAATTATACTTGGATAAAATTGGAAGTGCCTAAAGCCATCCTTGCCTAATAAATCTGGGATAGACCACCCTCATCCTCCACACTTCCAAATATATCAGATGACTATTGCTGCTTGTTGAATCAGCCTTGGAGAAAGGCACCCAGCAGGTTGGCAGGATAAAAGCTTTCCTGTTTATTCAACAATGTGCCTCCGTGGGGTACCTGGTGATAATCAGATTGGCAGGCGGTACATGGTATATAAATATTTCATTTTCCAAGCCCATCCAACATAATTGGCAAAAAGGAAAAAATGAGATGGACCTCCAGCAGATCTCAGTCTCACCTGGAAAGGCTCCTAGACATGACTGAGCCAGGCTGCTCAGGTGTCACCCAAAACCTTTCCTCGTGCATTCCCTGGCAGTGATGCAAGCCTTCAGTATTCTGGGCTTCTCACAAAAGCATCGAAGTGTGGCACAGGATTTAATAGCTGTGTAAATGCCCCTGAATTTCAACAGTTTAGGGGTGCCAGTTTGGCAGGAGCTCCAAACCTGTTGAGGACAGACATCTTCAATCTCCTACTCAGAATTAAGTTAGCAACAGAAGTGACACATAATTGAATCCTCAAATCACCTGATTAATTCCTAACCAAATAATTTTTATTCCTCATGAGAGAATTTCTTTGGGAAGACAGAGGGAAAAGGAGAAAGTATAAGAAGTCTGTTGCAGCAAGAAGCCTATAAGAGTACTAAATTTGGAATATGTTACTCCTACTTGCCTCTTCGAACAGGCTCACCACCTTCTAAGCTCAATTTCTAAAGGCACATATCTGTGCACAATGGCACACACCCTTAATCCTAGTGATTTATAAGGCTGAGGTGGGGGAATGCAAGTTTCAGATCAGCCTGAACAACTTAGTAAGACCCTGTTTCTAAACAAGAAGCACTTGGAATGTAGCTCAGTGGTGAAGTAGCCCTAGGTTAAATTCCCAGTGTCAAAAAGCAAACCAAAAACACACAAAACCAAAAAAAAAAAAAAAATAACAACATAAAACTTTTAAAATCATACAATGTGAAGGACAAGAATTTGTTACTTCTCTTACAGAACTTAACTCTTCAAGTAAATTATTGTAGCTAAAATACATTAAAAAATTGGTAGGATCCACAAAAGTAAAAAGATTTTTTAAAAAAAATTTGTAGTTGTAGATGGGCACAATGCCTTTATTTTATTTGTCTTTATTTATATGTAGTTTTGAAGATCAAACCCAGTGCCTCACGCATGCTAGGCTAGTGCTTGGAAACTGAAGTACAGCTCCAGACGCAAAAAAAAAAAAAATTTTAAAATAGAGCATAACATTAGTTAGGTAATAAATATTAAGACAACTACTAACATTATTAATATTGATTTGACAAAATGGTCTAGTGAAGTAACAAAGTACAAATAATGTTCACTCTATGATCTCTTGCGCAATTCCAGGAAAAACAAGATCCCCCTAAGTCTCAAATTACTTATCTGGAGAAGAGGATACAATCACTTCCCCCTGTAGAACTGCTTTGAGAAATGAATGAGATCATGGTCAGAGGGGGATGCCAGTAAATGGGAGAATTTATTAGGGTTAAAACCAAGACTCGCATATTAACTTCCAAGAAAATTTACCAGTTAGAACTGGATTCAACTGTCTGAAGGACATAGGTGGTTCTATTTCCTTGAGGAAGAAATCCAGAGGTAGGCCCTCCACAGGGAGGATGGTGGCTCCATCCCTCCCTTGGGATTCCACTCTGCCCTCTTGGTGTGTGGTTTTTGTTCTCTTTGTCAACAGATATTTGTCCCATGTTTTGATGTTGTATCCATTTTTCAGACTGAAATATGATTTAAAAAAATGAGAAAAAACTGCCAGCAACTGAGCCTACTCCTGTTCATCAGTGAAACCATGACTTTCTTGGATACCCAAATGGGGATGCTTTTATGTACATCCTGATAGCGAGCATTGAGCCAACAAAGCACTCCCAGTTGCAAGGTAGTTTGAGAAGGTGGACATTTAAACAGGGCACATTATTTATTACACAGACTAAAAGTATGGTTTATTTACACATGTGTTAGGAGAGATTGGTTATTAAATAGACTTTTATCACAGTTAACCACATGCCACAAGTTGCAGCAGTACCTGCATTATCTTGATTGTTTTTAGCTTTATATATACCAAGCTCCCTAAATAAGTGCAGACTCCCTGAAGAAAGGCACCACCTTGTTATTTCTTTGGGGCAAACTAGAGAAACACAGTAAACATTATTTTTAACAATGTGATTTAGCAATGATAGAAATTCTGCATTTAAACCATTGGTGCATTATCCCCTTAAAAATATTTTTCATTCTTTTTTATCTCTTCTCTTATTTTTTCCAATCAAACTCCATGAAGATCCTCCATAGGCTCTTAAGTTGTTTTCATAGACACCACTCAGGTGAGGAATGACACTCATATTTTATCAGGAAATTCTACATGGAAAGATTTTGTCACTGAGTAATTCTCCAAACAGGAAATGGTATTATAGTGCCCTTCTATAATGCTGGACTTCATATTCACCAATGTGTTTCTTTATAGTTCCCCAAAGTATAATTACTGTGGATTTATTTTGGGCCTTTATAAATGTCTAAGTGAACATGGTCCTATTAAATGTCTTTCTCTCCCTCAGAACTTCAGCCCAGTGGACCAGAAAACTGCCTGACCTAGAAAATTCTATACTGGAAATGCTCTAGCTCCTAAAGCTGTTCCGGTGACTCCGGACATTTATATGATATGCAGGTAAGAGGATGGTAAAGAAGATGCTTATACTGGGTCTTCTAACTGTTAGTAACCTAGAAAATAGAAGTTACTGAAGTGAGGCTTATTAATTGGATTGTTTATAATGTGATTTACGCAAGTAGGAATTTAAATTGTGTTATGCCAGACATGCTTTTATGATTCCTAACTAATGAATAATATGATTTCTTCTGCCTTTGTCTAGTGACACTATTATAATTTCAGCTTTCTGGAAATGGGCCCAGGGTTAAGTTTCTACATCCTTCTGAATCTTTTAGGAAATAATCTCTTTTATGACTTTGCATTTCCACCAAACATTTGCTGTTAAAGCTCATATCTAGGGAAATCAATAGAGCTAATGCTTTCAGCATGCTGTTTTCTGGATGAATAAAAATGCAACTTCCAGCTATCACTATTTCTCTCTCTCTCTCTCTCTCTCTCTCTCTCTCTCTCTCTCTCTCTCTCATACACACATACATAAACACATACACATGAAAAACAAATTTACAATTCAGGTCCTTGTAGTGTCTCCTGAGCTAAGGTCACTTTTACATAAAAACATTTAATTTAGAAATAAGCTACCAGTCCCATTACAGCCTCAAGTTCCAGATTCGTTTACCACTGTTTTCTATGCTTAGTAAAATTTGTTCACAATTCTCATGACATCTTGGTTTAGTACACACCTACCCAGGCTGAGGAAATAGGTTCACAAAATGAGATGATGGAAGGAAAGATCCTTTTAATTATGGAGTGTTGAGCTTAAACCCAATTTAGAGGTCACTTTTCAGATTAATTCATTTAGTTTACCATTATTCCCCAAAATTGCATGCTACATTTTCCCCCAATAACTTAACAATGTGGTTCCATGCAGGTTTTATATATTTGCACTGAATTCATGCAAGTTGTGTTTATGTATGGGATGACTCCATCATCTATATTACTGTCTGTGATATCACATTTCAGTTCCATTCATAAAAGTTCTCTAAACTCTCCAAATTGCATCTTTATTGGATGTTAATGGCACACTACTTCATAGCAAAACCTAGGAATCACGTGTATTTTCTCTTTTCCCCTCATCACATCCTGTAGCCTGTCCATGAGTGGACTGGGGGCTTTCCGGCTCTGAGGGATTTAGCTACAAAGCCACTCTAAGCCATCTGACTCTCATAGTCACTGTGACAATCTCCAAATTGGGTCCCAACTTTGTCTTTCTACACCCTTCTTCCATATACATGGGAGTCAAGGTCATCTTCTAAATATATTTATAAAATAGAACAAAGAAATCCATTGAATTTTTGTGGGAGTATTATTTTCATTTTACTTTCTTACTTTCTTTTTCCTTTGGTAAAAAGCAACAAGATTATTTCAATTAATACAGATTAATTATACAAATTAAGATAGAATATTCAAATCATTTTTAAAGTTTTTTAAAATTTATTCTAATTAGTTATACATGAGACTATAATACAGTTTGGTATATACAGAAATGGAGTATAACTTCTCATTCTTCTGGTTGTACCTGATGTAGAATAATACTGGTTGTGTAATAATATGTGTACATAGGATAATAATGTCCTATTAATTCTACTATCCTTCTTATCTTTGTACCTGCTCTCTTCCCTTCACTCCCCTCTATCTAATCCAAAGTACCTCTATTTTTCCCTAGCACCCCCACATTTATTGTGAATTTGTATCTTCATATCAGAGAAAATATTCAGCCTTTAGTTTTGGAGATTGGCTTATTTTTCTTAGTGTGGTGTTTTCCAACCCCATCCATTTACTGGCAAATGCCAGAATTTTATTCTTCTTTAAGGCTGAGTAATACTTTATTGTGCATATGTCCCCATTTCTTTATCCATTCATCTGTTGAAAGGCATCTAGGTTGGTTCTATAGTCTGGCTATTCTGAATTGAGTGACTATAAACATTGATGTGGCCGCATCCCTGTAGCACGCTGATTTTAAGTCCTTTGGGTATAAACTGAGGAGTGGGATAGCTGGGTTAAATGGTGGTTCCATTACAAATTTTGTGAGGAATTTCCATACTGCTTTCCATAGTGGTTGCACCAATTTGCAGTGCCACCAGCAACTTATGAGTGTTTTTCCCTCCACATCCTCGCCAACATTTATTACTGCTTATATTCTTGATACTTGCATTCTGGCTGGAGTGAGATAGAGTAGTTTTGATTTGCATTTCTCTAATTGCTAGAGATAAGAAAAATACTGAATGTTTAGAGACCTGGATTCAAGGCTTATCTACAAATCAACATTAGTCGAGGGATGAAAGAGTCTAATCTATGACTCTGCTTTGGGATCATTCCTTTACTGTAGAAGTCTATCTAAGGAACTCATCAGAGCGAACACTTCTGGCATGCTGTAGTTTGGATGAAGAAAATAGTAAATTTCAACTCGCATTCACTGTGTCATTGCATGTACTCAGTACAGTCTTTGTTTGATGATGTTTTTAAATGGGGCTTCCTTTTTATTTTCCTTTTTCATAATAGAAGCACGGTCTACATACCCTGGGTTAGCCCCTTATTTATTGATGAAAAGTTTTCTTCATTTTTAGTTTTAAGCATTACTTCTATTTATTCTTTTTATTTCTTCTTGTTCAATTTTTAATTAATGCTGATAGAGTTGACTTTAGGGTATGGGGCTTTTGCTTAGTGGTAGAATGCTTGCTTAGCATGCCCAAAGCCCTGGTTTAATCCCCAGCATGGAAGACATTGGGCCCTGAATGTTGCATACTTTCTTGAGAACGGCCTTCTTGTCCTGCAGAAATGCTACTCTTAAAAAAAAAAAGAAGAAGAAGAAGAAGATTAAAGTAAAGGTGAGTGTTGTGATCTTATGCTTAGCCATGCATCTATATGTAAATCAGGGCCTAAATGAACAGCGTAGAAGATGAACAGAAATAGAGACTATATCTGCCATTTGGTTTCCATACACCTTAGTACTTGGTTAGATTTGGTGACTTATGATTACATGAAGATTTTTCTACTTGCTTTTTCCCTCGACTTTCATCCATCTATAAAGTTAAGTAGACATAATACCATTTTGGAGCCTCTTCATTTCTCTTGGGTGTGGTTGCTAGTTCCAAGCTGAAAAAGAAACTACATCACTAAAGTTTGATGCACTGCCATTTGTCTGCTTTTGGTTTTGTTTCCTGTGCTGGGTAGGGGGCAGGGGGTCGTCTTTACAAAAACTATTCCTATTCCAATGCCCTGAAGTGTTTCTTCTGTGTTGTCTTCTACTACTTTTATGGTTTCAGGTATTATATTTAAGCCTTCAATTTATATTGATTTATGTAAATGGTGAGAGATAGGGGTCTAGTTTCATTCTACTGCATGTGGCTATCCAATTTTCCTGGCATCATTTATTGAAGAAAACTGCTCATTCTCCAACACATATTCTTAGCGACTTTATTGAAAATCAATTGTCTGTAGATGAATGGGTAAACATCTAGACTCTCTGCATTAGAACTTTTCAATCTATTCCATCTCTTAAATTCTTTCTCATAACTTTCTATATTCTCCTCCTGAATTCTAACAATTCTGCACATGAATTTTCCTATTAATTATCTGTCTTCAACTGAATCTATTTTTTTTGTTTTCCTTCTTTTTATATTTTTTATTGGTTGTTCAAAACATTACAAAGCTCATGACATATCATCTTTCATACATTTGACTCAATTGGGTTATGAACTCCCATTTTTACCCCAAACACAAATTGCAGAATCACATCGGTTACACACTCACATTTTTACATATTGACATATTAGTGACTGTTGTATTCTGCTATCTTTCCTATCCCCTACTATCCCCCCTCCCCTCCCATCATCCCTCTCTACCTCATCTGCTGTTGTTCAATTCTCTCCCTTGTTTCCCCCCCCTTTCCCCTTACATCCTCTTCTATGTAATTTTGTGTAACTTTGAGGGTCTCCTACCATTTCCATATGCTTTCCCTTCTCTCTCCCTTTCTCTCCCCCCACTCGTCTTTGTTTAATGTTAATCTTTTCCTCATGCTCTTCCTCCCTGTTCTGTTCTTAGTTGCTCTCTTTATATCAAAAAAGACATTTGGCATTTGTTTTTTAAGGATTGGCTAGCTTCACTTAGCATAATCTGCTCTAATGCCATCCATTTCCCTGAAAATTCTATGATTTTGTCATTCTTTATTGCTGCGTAGTACTCCATTGTGTATAGATGCCACATTTTTTTTATCCATTCATCTATTGAAGGGCATCTAAGTTGGTTCCACAGTCTAGCTATTGTGAATTGTGCCACTATGATCATTGATGTGGCAGTATCCCTATAGTACACTCTTTTAAGATACTCAGGGAATAGTCCGAGGAGGGCGATAGCTGGGTCAAATGGTGGATCCATTCCCAGCTTTCCAAGAAATCTCCATACTGCTTTCCAAATTGGCCTTACCAATTTGCAGTCCCACCAGCAGTGTACAAGTGTACCCTTTTCCCCACATCCTTGCCAACACTTATTGTTGTTTGACTTCATAATGGCTGCCAATCTTACTGGAGTGAGATGGTATCTTAGGGTGGTTTTGATTTGCATTTCTCTGACAGCTAGAGATGGTGAGCATTTTTTCATGTACTTGATTGATTGTATGTCCTCCTCTGAGAAGTGTCTGTTCAGGTCCTTGGCCCATTTGTTGATTGGGTTATTTGTTATCTTATTGTTTAATTTTTTGAGTTCTTTGTATATTCTGGTTATTAGGGTTCTATCTGAAGTGTGAGGGGTAAAAATTTGTTCCCAGGATGTAGGCTCTCTATTTACCTCTCTTATTGTTTCTCTTGCTGAGAAAAAACTGTTTAGTTTAAGTAAGTCCCATTTATTTATTCTTGTTATTAACTCTTGGGCTATGGGCGTCCTATTAAGGAATTTGGAGCCCGACCCCACAGTATGTAGATCTTAGCCAACTGTTTCTTCTATCAGACGCAGTGTCTCTGATTTGATATCTAGCTCCTTGATCCATTTTGAGTTAACTTTTGTGCATGGCGAGAGAAAGGGATAACTGAATCTAATTTTAACCATTCATTTCATTAGCATTTAAAAAATTTTGTTTGTGTCTTTTGTCTACTTTCTTGGTCATTTTATATTTACGTTTTTATTTTACTAAGCATTTTATGTCTATGTTGTCTTTTGTATATGACCATTTTAGTGTTTAAAATCGTTTAGTATGAAATTGACTTTATTCTTCTGGTCTTGCTTATCCTCAATTGGTGATCTTCACTTATGAGCTCATATTTGTTTTATATGAATCTTTGACACATTGATGGGCTAATGTGTCAAATGGAGATTTTTCTTCTGATTATGTTTTATATTAGTTTTTTTTTTGTAAGATGGTAAAGTTATTGAAATGGTATCTCCTTTTCATACAAGGAACCCCTAGGGAAAAATAACATTCTCAGATGCAGCTCACGATTTTGAATTTGACCCAATCCTTAAGTTTCAGGATTATAATCTTCAGTCCATCTATCCTATTCATTCTAGTTTAAGTTAATTATGAGTAAGCAGGAGTCAGGGTGAGATACGGTTATAGGGGAGCATTTGATAGTTCTCATATATTTTGAGCCTAGTAATAAAGATAAATAAATGACTTGGTATCTTGTTGTTTGGCAAAAAAATATGGGTTTTGTAAGTATTCTTCTTCTACTTACTAATGGAAATAGATGTCCCTGCCTGATATTATGATGGTGTCTTCACCAGTGAAATATAAGTTAAATGACACCTTTGTAGGGGTTTTATGTTTCTTTTGACTTTTTTTCCAACAACGTGTCCACAGTACCTAGGTCACTCTCTCCATTCTATTTGCGAGTAAACATATTTTCTGAATGTTTATTGTTTCCAAAATGGTGTATTAGTCTCTTCTGATTTTCACACAACATTTCTTAACCATCTCAACTTAACTACACTCCAGTAGAAAAGGAAAATGCCACTTAAATTTGAGGACTTAGTAGACTGAACCTTGTTATGGATTGTAACAAGAATCGACATTATAAATAATAACAAAATGTCCACATTATGTTGCACAACTTCATTTAAAATACTACACTTTATAGAGTGTATTTTACGGTAATATTAAAATGTAGAATAACTCTAGCATGACAAGTAGTAGAAAAGTTTCAGAAACTTTAAAGGGAAGGTAGGAAAGTTAAATAGAAGTGTTTAAAACAATATGTATTTATTGATCAATTATACTGTTCTCAGTGATGTACTAAGCTATGTCAACAGTTCAGACATTACAGAACTCATGGTATATTTGTTCATAAATATATTTTATTCATATTCAGTTTAAAGCCATTATGAAAATGAAAGTTTAATGAATAAACTTTCAATGTAGATGAGAACGTAGGAGCAACATGATTTTTTTAAGAAAGAGGAGTATTTTTATACTTTTTGTCACAGTTTCATTCTTAATCATTGTGATTTATTTCAGGGAAATCAGTAGCAAGCTTATATGTTGTTGAACTTAGGCAGATTGGCATTGGGGAGTTGAATCCTGGATTCTAATATATTTGTCTTTATTATATTTATGATATTCATGTTTTAAATAGCTTCCCCCAAACCCTTTCAACTATTTGGCAGAAAATCCTATCAGTTCTTTATATGATCCGAGTTTACATTGTAACGATTTTAATGATAAGTAAATAAATAAATAAATTACATATAAATACCCAATGCACACCAACATACCCAGCAGTAATATTTTATTTGTCTTCCTAGTATATTTACTTATACTTCTTAGTATATTTACATACTTATTTACTTAATCTTCTCCAGGAAGAATAATTTTTTAAGGGTTGATAGATAGGTTATGAATGTCTAAAGAGCTTTCTAGATGTATATTGCCTGTTGCTGGAATGGAGTGAAACAGGAAAATTCATACAACTGAGTATAATTTCTGCTTTGAACTGAGTGTTGAAAATGTCAACTAGTCAGAATCACGATATTCCCTTCTTGGTAAAAATGTTTTATATGTTCTGAGCCAATTTAAATGTTTGTCCATATAGATGTTTGTTAACAACATTTTTTTGTTGTTTTCTCATTTTCCCTTCCTCCTTTCTTTCTTCTTTCCTTTATTTTCTTTTTTCTCTCTTTAAGTATCCCATTCTTCTTTGTAGATAACCGTAGTTGACAGTAGCCAGTCTCCTTAGGTTCTTTCCTACGACTTCAATGTGGAAAAACCTAATGACCAAATTCTCCCTTACAATGTCACTTTTATTAGCAATCAGGTATAGAAACAACCGTAACAGTATTCAGTAAGGTTAGACTTTCCTGAAGACTAGGTTATTTGAGTTGAGTTACAAATCTCTCACAGGAAGTTCTTTTGAGATACACTCAACATTTCCAGAGAGAGGACTTAGTCAAGCTTACAATCTACACTGAAATGTCTTAAGTTCTGATTGAATACGTGAATTCATTAAGAAGTCGCTTTTAGTCACCATCCAGAAAAGTGAAGAGTGAAGGCTTAATAAATCTTGATTATGTGTTTCTGCATATCTTTTCAAAATCTAACCCTCACATACACAGTAAACTCCAGTATCTCAGGTAAATAAATTAAAAATATAAAATGTTTAAACACAATATCAAACACCAAGGCTTCTGCATCAACTGATGTATATAAAGGGAAACATTTTATTATCCATTACCTACTTAGGCATATGAAGAAATTTATTCTTCATGAGAAAAAAAGTATTGAAGAATATATAAATGGTATGATTAAAACTCAGGTATTTGTAAAACAGTGTGTTATTCGGAATCCAGCAAGGAAACAGGAATGGTTTCAGTATTAGGACTAGAACAAGGGAACTGATTAGCCATGTGGGTGATAGAGAAGCTGATGATGAGGTAATGGCAGGATGTTACCACCCTCCTGAAGCTGAGGGATGAGAAAGAGTTACTGGAAACCAGATGTCAAGGCCACCTCTTTTTAATGGTGTTACTCCCTGTTAACTGAAGCTGGAGCCCTGGAGGAGAGGTAGACCCTGCTCAGGGAGCTGTGTGAGGAGTACAGGGAAGGGAGACGTCTTGTCATCCTTTTCTCTCCCCGCGTCCATCACCTGTCCACTTCCTGCTTCTGCCTCCCATTGACACTTGGCAGAGGATCCCTTGGCTTGAAGTCTGTGCCTGGAAGGGCTGAGGATGGACCCTAAAGCAAACAGAACCTGAACTGTAAATTCTAATTCACTCAGGGAATTCATTTGTCCTAGCTGGGCTCCCTCATAACCCTTCCTCACCACTACTTCCAAAAAGGAATGAAAAGCTATTTTTAGTGGAGATAAGCTTTAGGATGAAGGCAGTTTTTGGTTTTTCGGTTTTTTTTTTTTTTTATTTTCCTAAAAACAGTAGGAATAGAAACAAGCAACAATTGAGACACTTCTTTAATCTCTCATTTTGATTCTGCTTGTGTTCCTGTCAGTTTTAGCACAAGTACCATAAGCAGGTTCCTGAACTTTCTCATTGGTAAATGGTTGTGCATCACGTCTACCCACTAATTCTAACACTAACAGAATAGATTTGATCCTCCTCTAAAAATGTAAAATCTCCTTTAATAACTTCCATTTTTTTGTATTACATTTTTCCCTGAGACCTAATTCACATTGGTTAAATTGAAAATCTGAAGTGATTCATCTCTCTTAATTACAAAAAGGAAATATTTTAGTTTATAAAAACATGAAGATTTTTTTTTAAATTAAAATTTGCATGTGTTAATTAGGATGCTAAAGAGCAACACTTGGTACTTAAATAAATGCTTAACTATGTGTCAAAAAGAATTTGGAATGACACTTAAATACAGGGAAGACAAATTCCCAGTGCTATCAAATCAGTGTATTAATAGTGAGGGCATGAACTTATTATCATAGGGAAATAAAGGGAAAAACACAAATAAGGTAAGTCTTAAATTCAGCTTTAAAGAACTAGTCTTCTTCTGAGGATATAGCCTTAAACTAGGAGCAAAAAATCAGATAATTAATAAATCCATTAAAAATGGAAGAAAAGTACTGTTTGGTTCTGTTATTATTTAGTTTTATAGTAACCCTGACCAATGTGTATTACAAAATCCTGCTTCCCTGAGTCATTGAAATGATTTTGTATGTCAAAGAAAAAATAATTTATAACTAAGTTCACAAAAATAACCCTGAGTCACTACAAAATTCCATATGTTGATAAATTGAGACAAATTAAAATTCATTATATTGGAGTTGTAAATCACAAATTTATAAAACACAACTAGACTTATTAGAAGTTTTATATTAGGAAAATTTTGTGCCTCACTGATATTTTTATTGTCCAAAAACTCATTAGGATTTGGGCGATTGAGGATTTAGTAATAGAAAATTATCTTAGAATTTTTGCACTTAGGACAGATAGTTGCTGAATATGTTTAATTTTGCATTTGGAGAGAGAGAAGCTATTCTATTCTTAATAATTTACCTTCGAAATCACCATTATGTCCTTGTCTTTTGTGGCTATGTTGATGCTACCATTGGTTGTTATAATTACTTTAAATTTCTGGGGAGTTTTCATGCAAGCAATGCAATAAACCTCAACCAGTGTTTCTATAGATGATACCCCTTAGATTGCTCTTCAGACATTTATACATGTAAACGTTAGCTCAGTAAAACTGGCTTTGTTGTCTGTGTACACCACTGTGTTATTATTCAATAGGTACCAATTTATAAGGAGGTTTAAGATACAAAATGAATTCAGATTCACATGAGGCAGAAAAGTATGAAGAAAAAGTAAACATTATAATGGAAGCAGTAAGGAGAGCAAGAATTGAAACACTGGGTGGTCTCTTAGAACCCATCCAGTATTCTCAATTCAAAGGACCACACAGAGGAAATTTAAAAAATGCAGTGTTTTATTATATTGTTAACAATTCTTTTCAACACATTTTTCCAGTTGTTAAAATGTAATTGCTTTTTGGTCTGTATAGTTTAGAACTTCTGGGTAGGGAAGTCACTATGATTCTTATCAGTAGAAAAAATAAAAACATTAAAAGATAAAAAAACAAACAAAATGAAACTTTGAGGTTAGGAAAATCTTCTCATCTACAACTATGCTAACTTTCAACTTTCATCAGACATGCTGATTTAGTCATAAGGCTCATTTTGTTTTCTTTTTTGGTCTTTCTTTTCTTCATCCTCTGAAGTAAGACACTGTACTCTGGGGCTACCTTCTTCTCAGTTTCTGTTCCACCTTCTTTTCCCTTTACTCTTCTGTGGATTCTTTCCTACGTAAGTTGATAGCCACTTGCAAGTTAATTTAACCCAATACATCTCACCAATCATCAATAACTTATTTCTAACTAACAAATCTCAAAATCCATCCCAAAATGTTTGTGTATCCAAAACTTTCAATAGCATCTTGCTGTTTAGATATCAAATGCTCTTCTGTCATTCCTTGATCATTTCATATATGTGAATATAACTGGTCTCTATGTGTTGCTGTGCTTTCTTACGGGACGATTTCTTCCTCAGGTGTGGTGGGGGAACAGTATGGCTTTGTATCAGAGCTATACAACTGAAGAACATTTTACAGCTTAAAGAGTGGTTTTTCACCCAACATGCTCACAATCTACTTTCTTACTTATTATTATAAATCTATATGCAATAGTAATATGGGTGTAATCACTTTTCTTTTAGAACCCAAGCAAACTTGAACAGCATAGAGTAAGTACTGTGCTAAAGGTTTACCTACTGTGGGAAAAAAGACATATTTGAAATTTTTTACAGGGGCCTGGAAACTTTGGAATCCAAGTCACGTGAAAACACATTCTGGTGCATACTGTATACAACAAATACCTTCTACCCCCAAATCATGGTCCTCCTTTAATTGCTGCTTCCCACCAAATATTTAATGTGATTACTTATACCTTACAGGCCACCTAATCAGTGGCTATGAAATGAAACCAACCAACAAACAAAAAAACAATGAAAAAAAAATGTCTTAACTGGATTGGATCAGTTTGTTGATACCCCCAAAGAAACAAAAAGTTAAATGCCTTGTTTTTGTGTCAACTCCATGAGTATTAAATTATCTTCCAGCTTTTCTTTTCACATCAACTACAGCAGTCAGCACACTTCGGGTTGAGGGTTCTCTCTTTTTCTCTCTGACCACCTGTTTGGTGCTCACCACACTATGTGACATACATGTTTTTCCTTAGGTGTTACTCTGTGATCACAAGGGTGTCTAATGAAACATGGCAGATCAGCCTGAGGCCTGTTTCTCATCTGGAACATGCTGGATTGCAGACTCTTATTTATCCTGATGAATTGACAGTGGAACTCTAGAGACTTGGTTCAATTTCCTGCCCTTGACAGGCACTGTGAATATTATCCACCTCCCTAAATTGTTTCCCTGAAGGATGGCACATATCATGGCTTTACAAGATAGACATACTCACTCTCCCTCTCTTTTGCAGATATTTTTTGTTTGTTTTCATTTTACAATGAGAAAAATTGGAAAAAAAATCTAATCTGCCTTTCCTTTCGTAATTTTAAAAAGATCATGCTTTAAGAATGAAGAATTAGGGGCTGGGGCTGGGACTCACTGGTAGTGTACTAGCCTGGCATGTGTGAGGCACTGGGTTCAATTCTCAGCACCATATATAAATAAATTAATTAATTAAATAAAGGTCTATCAAAAAATATATACATAAAGACCTTAAAAGAAAAAAAAAAAAAACGAAAGACTATATAAAAAGTAGTTTTTGTCATTCGAGTATGATACCAGTCCACACAGAAATTTAGAAGGATCTAGGTTGCAGAATGACTATTCATTCTGCACAATACATCTGTTAGATTCTTTATAAATTATCAGCAGGGAAAATTCTTTGACAGAATAACTTTATGTTACAATTTTAATATGCTACGCAGAGGTCTCCCAGTGACCCCACAGGCACACGATCATTCCATGTTGATAGCAAATTAAAACACTAATGCAAGACAGGGGAGTACCCCGTTCAGTACTCCTAGATGGTGCATTACAAACTGGCTTTGATAAAATTTGATTCTCATCTCATAATTTATGCTGCAGCAACATTATGCACTGTAGAGAGAGATTATAACTAAGCAATAAATGCAGATTGTATTTTCTTTACAGGTCCCTAGGCCTTAATTCTACTGAGTTAGTATGCCATCACAGACAATGCCATAGGCCTGAAAAGCTGAAGAGGATAAACTGATTGCTCATGGAAATTATCTAGATGTCAGGGTCTTACTTTATCCAACCAACCCTTTTGTAACACTCATTATTCTTACAGTAAAAGTTCCTTCATAGAGAAACCAAATTTTTTTTTAAATGTTTCATATCTAAAGATTCATGGTAATTGGGGGTAAACTGACATATAAGGACACACAGAACAGATTAAAAATTTAGTGTTATAGAACAGCAACCCAGTATCCATGCTTTAAAATTATATTGCTTAACTCTTTGGTTAATATTTATTTGGTTTTGCAACTAGGTGCTGTATGTGCAGGGTTTTTTGGAAGTGATGTGACAAAACTTAATCGCGTCAAGTTGTGTTGTGGCACCAAAATTATGGACCCATTAACCAAACTCACCCTCTTTAAGCTTCTTCTGCTGTAAACTTTGGGGATCTTACCTCTCTTTATCAACATTCCTTTTCAAAGATATGAAAATCTTCCCCATTGGAATTCTGTTGAGTCTAATTTTCTCATGTTTATTCTTTGTTTTCCAATGATATTTTAGTATTGAAGAGATAATTTAGGTCCCATACTGGGATCTGGGAAGTAGATTGACACTACAACCACCATTCTCACCACTACCCAAGATCACTGACACTAACATGAGTTTTGCTATAGGCATCAACACCATACTAGAACCATATGCACCTGTAAGATCAGTTGCAAACAACATTACCCAGACTGTTGCTTCTCAAAGTTCAGTGAGCACATGATCCTCAGGAGATTATAAAAATACAATTCTGAATTTTTATGTCAGGAAGAAGATTTTATATTTTAAATAAGTTTTTTTAAAAAATGCCTATCCTGCTGTATAATGGATCAATCACTGAGAGGCAAGTCAATATTTGTATGACTTTTTTTTAACAATGATAAAGACTGGACTTTACCTCTGAGTAACCAGCAACTATACTGGAAATCTTTCAAAATACCTGCTATGTATCAGTCTGAACTTATGCCCAAGATCACTTAGTGGCAACTTACCCCACAAGATATTAACTATATTACTTTTTTAAATGCTATTCAATTGATATTTATATATGGATTTCAAAATGTGATCATCATAAAACTATTCACTGGCAATTTTTAAAATTTATGGTGGTAAAATAATAAGGCAACATGCCAATAAAGACAAGAATATTAAAATTAAAATATCACAAAATAGGGGCTGGGGATGTGGCTCAAGCGGTAATGTGCTCGCCTGGCATGGGTTCAATCCTCAGCACCACTTAAAATAAAAATAAAGATGTTGTGTCTGCTGAAAACTGAAAAATAAATATTAAAAAAATTCTCTCTCTCTCTCTCTCTTTAAAAGAAAGAATATCACAAAATGTTAAATTAATATAGGAATGTATCATAGGATTTATTATAGAAATGGGTACAATGTATGTACATTAGGTTTAGAAAGTTCTCAGAAAATTAGCTTGATATTTTCACTAAACTTCTAGTTCTCTTGCCTTTGAATTTGAAATCCTTAATGTTTTTTAACTTCTCTATGAGGCAAATAATTTTTACCCAAAAGTCAATCTTGGAGAGAGCCTAAAGCAGAATTGGCTTTTGGTCTCTGCATCTGTAATATGCAACTTTATTCTATCCTATTTTTCTCTGCCTGCCCTTTTTTGGCATACAGAACTCAGGAATATCTTTCATTGTATTTGGAACTTAGAAGTCAAAGGTTCACTCTTTCTATTCACAGAATATAATTGTAATGTAGACCATGATAAGCAAACGTGTGTAATTCTCTCTTTTCAGAATGTGACATCTTGGTATTGTTTGCCCCCTAAGGTCCCTAATTCATTTTCATCCACATGTCATGGCTGTCTGTAATTTCCTTTTAACTCATTCTTTCTATTTCTGCACCTACTTTGAAGTTTATTTATGCAAATATAGAGAGAGATAAGTTATCTCCATTCCAGTTTCTAGATATCATTTCCAAATGGATATATTTCAGATTGGGTGACTAATTCTTTAGATTTCTGTGTTTCTCACACTCTTTGGTATTTGCAGCAGGCACCTGAATTTTAATTCTGAATGTGTGCAGCCCTCACTTCCAGGCTGCAGACAGAACAAATGTGCATGTTCCCCAAAGGGGTAATCAGAAGTTATCCTCCTCCTGGGACAAAAGTAAATCAAGCAAGATTATTTAGTTCTGTTTTAAGTGCCAATGAGCTGGTTTAGACAAGGAGAAGAATGCCATGAGGTCCCTATCTATCTCTCCAAACAGATGTGTTCAATCCCAGTACATTTCAGCACATTTAGATGTAAAAATAGAGAGTCAATTTTTTTTAAGTAAATAGTGCCTTGGAGTCCATGAATAACCATTTGAATACAATTGTGCATTTTGAGTGTATTGTGTGTTTTTAATAAAGAAGGAACACAAAGATCACATCATTCAAATGGAAATGATTTTTTCATCTAATCTTATCTAAAGTGACGGTGGCAATCTTGAAGTAAAAGAAAACTTGTTAAAGCTAAGCAGGGTTGCAAGAATTTTCTGTAAGTTTGCTCGCATCTGAAATAGGACTTTTCTCTCAATTACTAAATGAGACACTATTGTGGCCTTAGTAATGACAAATATGTGCTAGAGGAAAGATTAATAAAAAGTAATTTTATTATTGTACAATAAGCCTAGCCTGTTTTTGTACTTTTTATATACTATATGCACTATTATCTTATTATAAGGATTGTGCCTCTCATATCAAAATTGCATGAGTAAAAAATTTCATCCCTAATATCATAATTTTATTTTGATTAAATTAAATTGTTTTGATCATTTATATTACTAAATGTGGTAGATAAAGGTAGATGGCATAATATGTATATTAAGGTACTAAAGCTTGAACAAAAAGACAATCCCTTATCTTCTTGAATACTTGATATGTGACATAATTTGGGAGCAAATTTTTATGAATTTGTTAGTTAATTATAAAAAAAACACTGAGTCACAAGCACTCCTTAAGTAACAAAAAGAAAGATGTACACTCATGGCATAATCTTAAACAAATCAAGCAAACAATAATATTATTGTAGTTCTGCTCTGAATAAGGCATTTACTTCAAGCTACTGCAACCCAGTGCTTCATGGTGGTAAAGGATATTTAGAAGAAAAAAAGCCACAAATGCAAGTCACAAAACCAAATAATCAAATCTCACTTCTTATATTTGCTTAGTTGTTTTTTGTTTATTGTTGTAATAAGAACCAAATGTGACCATTCTATTGGTTTCCTACCTTGACCTTCCCTAACTATGTTTAGGAAAACTTGAGATGAGGTCAAAATAGAGTTGATAGTTATTTTTGGCTATTTACTAGTTATTACCATTTTTGATACTGGTGTTCTCAAGTTTATCTGGATTGTTTTACCCTAATCTTATAGAAAGTAGCTAAACTAGATCATCTACAAAGACTCAACAGCTGGGGCCTTCTACTTTTCTCTTTTGTTTTGATGCTATTGGAATTCATAAAGAGGGTCACTCTGGTCTCTAATAGCAATTAATCTCTGCAAAAAAATCATACAAGATCAACACCTCCACAGCATGTAAAGTAGATATAAGTCACTTGAGCTAGAGAAGAAAGCGTGCCTGTTCAAATCCAATGAAATATTGATGGATGCTTTGAATGATACAGGAAATAAAAATGGACAATAGTTAGTATTTAAATTCTCACCAGGGAATAGTAACACATGACCATGTGTTTTACTAGGGCAGTGAGAAGTTGTTTTTACTATTGTTATTTTCTTTAGGGCTAAATGAGTTTAACAGAAGTTGTCAGGATGAAAAAAAAAATTGTTCAGGTATCTGTAAAATGATTAACCAGTGATTATGGATTGAGGGTGACAGGTATTCCAGAAGACTACAATATCTGTCAGGTGCAATCTGCAATATCATTATCTTTCTATGGTGATATCTTGGTTATCCTTGAAATAATATTTAAAAACATTATACAAATTTAACATTCACTTGACTCTATCCATATCTACATTGCATCTGAGCATATATCTGTACCTGACTATATAAACTCTGCTAATTATTCTTGCCTTTACTTCCTAATGGCAAATAGCTCACAAGAAATATAAATATCACTGCTGGTGAATGCATTTATAGACAAAAGCATACTAATCACTATGTCTTTAATTGAAGTGAATTACTGCGGTGTTTTGATGCAAAGCTGTATTGAGTTGAAGGTGTAAAGTGTATGAGTTGGAATTTTTTTAAAAAAAAATGTTTACCTTGAAGTTTATCAAAATTTTTATACCACAGTGCTCTAAATTCCAAAATTTGAAGAGGAAAATATTTCTTGCTGACATATCAATCTAAGGTGGTAGTTATTGACCATGGGGCAGTTTTCAACCCTCCATTGCTTCAGAGGAACAGGTCGTTTCTATAGCTTCAAGATCCCTTACCACCTCATTGTTGTGTGCATCCAGCTGGAAGAAGTAGAAAGAGACTAGAAGACACACAATCACCCACCCTTATTTGTACTCTATCAGGGATTCTATCCTAGTAGGACTGGCACCCCAACAATAAGCACCTGAAATACTGTCTAACAATATGGCCAGGACGAGGGAATCTAATTTTGTGTTCAGATAGAATTCTTTATGCCCTTGAAATTAACCCACTTTAATAAGTACCATAGACTATTTCATTTTCCATATATTCCCTTTGCTCTTTGGAACAATTACCTGGTTTCTCTAGGTTTCAGTCACATTGCTTACATGGGAGGCATTAGAAGGAGTAAATCAGTTACATGCTACTGATAGAGGCCCATGACCAGTGTATAGGGGAGTGAAAATATTTTCAGATCCACAGGCTTTCTGCCCTGTTTATGGCAGCTGAATCTTGAAAGGGGTCTTCAATGTTCTTTTGGAGTTCAGTATACGTG
Organism: Marmota monax; assembly: GCF_021218885.2. Classification (NCBI taxonomy): domain Eukaryota; kingdom Metazoa; phylum Chordata; class Mammalia; order Rodentia; family Sciuridae; genus Marmota; species Marmota monax. The sequence continues at coordinate 11,441,546 of NW_026695241.1, forward strand.
ATGAAAAGCCTAGGAAGTTTCCTATGCAGATGTTCTCCAGATCATGGGAACAGGATAACTTCAGATGAAATGAAAGGCCATTAGATGCACAACCAACAAGAAGAAATATCGTTTCAAACTGAGTTGTGCCCACCTCTTGAAATTTCCTGCATTAGAGGGTCACTGAACCAGCAAGTCTGTGCAGTTGATTTCATTAATCACTATTAAGGTTTGCATTTTTTTTGTTTTAAGATAAGAATAATTATTTGTTATGTTTTATTGAAATAAACCAACAGCAACTAAAGTGAAGTGAGAATTCCTTTCCCTCAGCACTTTCTGTGATTACTGTTAAAAAGGAGAAAATAATTGAGACAACAATCTAAGGCATAGGAGAGCTCCTCATCACTAGCATTATGCTCAACTAAAAACAAATGGTAAACATGTTTCTTTCATTCTCTTTTTTTCTTTTTTTTTTTATTCAGAAAATGTGTCCACTTTTCTTATGCCTGGTGCACAACTAGGAAACTTCCTAATAATTGTTGTCCACTTGTCTGAGTACGTTATGCACCTTTGCTCCAATTTGGATCTTCCTCATTAGTTCAGATAATATTGACCATTGACAGAAGAGCTACTGGATGTCAGGCAAAGAGTGAAGGAATGAAGAAGGGACAGTGAATTAGTAAGAGACATTTTGATTTCAACAACAGAAAAATTTTAAAACTATTTCATGCTACATTCCCTTTGCAAAAAATTTATATTACACATTATTTTATAAATATTAATGAGAAACTTTACAGTGAAATAATATATTTAACTTTGTTTAACCCAATAACTGCCATACTTTGTTAAATTAAAAATCACTTCTCATCTGACACCTGTTTAATATCTATAGAGGCCAGAATTTGAAAACCTAATTTGGGAAAAATTAGTCTGGTGGGACAGTGTAGGAGCCTTCATTTATCTTGAGAGAATTTATTGGTATCTTGAGGATGGATATGAAAGACTGCTGTCTATTTTTTTTCCATGTTAAAGGTAGAGAAATATTTCAAAATACTAATTGTTGACAGGTTTTGTGTTGTTGTATTTGTTGTTGCGTATAGCTTGTGGATGATAAATTGGAAAAATAAAAAGGTCACTTAAATTCATTTAAATGAGTACATTGTGGATGAATTTGCTCTTTTGCATTTCATAGTAATGACATTATTATAATCTTTAGATTTGTGTAACCATTTACTTCTTACTACCTGTTGAAAACCTTGTTTTACCATCCAGAGACAGACCATTTTGTAGTAAGACACAAGACAGTCATGACTCTTTAATGAACCATCTTTCATTCTGCCAAGGAGCTGACTTCTCTAAGGACTCTGTTTGACTGGTTCTTGGACCCTAACTTAATAATACCTTAATTTTTGAGCATTTTGATTTGACTACACTGTCAGTAAAATAAAATTTAAAATAAAAGAAAATTTAAAATTTGGTGGGCAAGATGAGTGAATGAAAACAATAACAACAACAAAAGACAAGTAGCCTAAGTAAAAAAAATGGGTAAAGGACTTGCATAAACATCCCACTAAAGAATACATACAAATAACCAATAAGCAGCTAAAAGATATTCCATATCACTAGTCATCAGGGAAATGCAAATCAAAACCAAAATGAGATACAAACTCAAACTGATTAAGGTCACTATTGCTTCAACAAAAAATAGCAGCTTTTGGAAATATTGGAACCAGTATTCATCAGCAGTAAGCATATAAAAGGCTGCATCTACTTTGGACAATCAGTATTGTAGTACCTTAGAAAATAGACATGGAATGACCATATGCTCCTACAATTCTATTTCTGAGTATAAACCCAAAATAATTAAAAATAAAGACTCAAACAGATACTTGTAGAGGCATATTTATAGCATCTTTATTCAAACTAACCAAAGGGGAGAAAAAAAAACTAAGCAGCCATCAATGCTGGAATGGATAAAAAGGTGTGTTATACACAAACAGTAAAATATTATATAGTCTTTAAAAGGAAGGAAATTCTAACACATGCTACAATATGGTCAAACCTTGGTCTTATACTAAGTAAAATAAGCCAGTCACAAAAGGACAAACACTGAATGATTTTACATACATAATGTATGTACATAGAGTGGTCAAATTTATGGATACAGTAAGAATGACCTTTGCTAGCCAGTGAGAGGAAGGGGAAAATGGGGGGTTATTGTTTATTAGGCATGGAGTTTTAGTTTGGGAAACATGAATAAAGTTCTGGAGTTGAATGACGTGATGATTTCTACATTGTGTTCCTATGCTAGATGTCCCTAAATCATACACTGAAAAATTGTTAAAATGAAAGTTGTTATCTTACATCTATTTTATCACATTAAAAAACAGAATAAATAAATGAATAAATGTTGCCCATCACTTTTTTTAATGACTTTATTCATTTATTTTTTTTATGTGGTGCTGAGGATTGAACCCAGTGTCTCACACATGCTACACAAGTGCTCTACCACTGAGCTACAGCCTCAGCCTGCTCTTATCACTTTTAAGAAACAATTTTAAAGAAAAAAAAAGTGAAGCAGCATTCAACCACGTTACTGTTACCATGCAGCCAGAAACAGAGCTGCAGTAAATATGCCCTCAGAAAAAGTCATCAAGTGATGATAGGTAATCCAGGAGGTAATGATAACCATCAGAATAATTGTGAAAAACAGAAAGAAAGGCAATATGACTCAGTTATACTCTTCCCTAAGAGAGTGCTGAACCCATAATACGCTTTCGTTTATTAGAATGTTCAGTATCTCACTGAGATATTTTATGAGTGGTAATCAAAGCATCGAGGAAACACCTCTATTATTTGGCAATCCAAATATTTTCCATGTGATTCCAGTGTTTGTCCATCAACTTCATAAGCTCTTTGCTCTTACTCCAGTGAAAAGTAGCTTGCACTATCGGAACAGTCACTTTGTCTAGCTTTCCTCTCTTTTTAAATATTTGCTGTATAAATTAATGAATCAGGAAGCTGAAGACAAGAGACTTTAGTCCTTAAATAATTTAAGATTACCTGGCCAGAAAATATCCAAACGTGGGATTTTAATCATTTTTCTTTTTTCTTTTCTGATTTATAAGGTCGATTTTGTCTATGTCTGTTGATTCAGGCCTAAGGTAAGCAATTGTTTTGAGCTATATAAATGTCACATACTGTGACCACATAAATCCTCATCATGCAGCAGTCCTTGTGACTCAAAGTACATAGTAAAGGAGTTTAAACAAGTTAACCGATGTCCTTTTAGAGATGTGGCAAGTGTCCAAATTGCTAGCTTTTAAAATATTTAACATTGTTCGATGATAGTGTCATTGGGAGATTTTTAGTGTTAAAAGCAGAGATTTTATAATCTTCCATGTTGTGAGACAAAGAATTCTGCCAACACATTGTCTTTTCGTTCCTTATATAGAAACTTTCACAATGGGCCTATTCATCCAGTATAATGAATCATTCATTTCAGGGTAACTACATACCAAGAAATGAAAAGGCATTTAGTAGCGATTTATTAAATCTATTGAAAACATTGTCATTTTTAATGACAAAGTTGAGATCACAATAATGTGGATTACAATATTATTTTTTTATAAACTAGAGGTTTCAGGAATGGTGTGGAGATTGGAGCTGATGTAACTCAGGGTGACTTTACTGGTATTTCACGCCAGGTCAGCAGAATAATGATTCTGAGATCTGCTCTTTGATTGGGTTGGACTCTTTTCTGCTTTTTTATTTGGTTGCATTTGTCTGAAAATCTCTCTCTCTCTCTCTCTCTCTCTCTCTCTCTCTCTCTCTCTCTGTCTCTCTTTAATCAGATTTCACCCAGTATTTTTAATCTGATCAAGAACTAAGCCAGTTTGCTTAGCAGTTTGGGATCTAGTTCAACACCTAGAAGACTGTAAACATTCACTTCATAGTTGTTGAAAAGATAAGTGACTACCTTTCTTCCAGAGCAATGGTTAGGATAAGTTCTCAGGGATAATGGGTTCTTTCTAAAGGGTAAAAGAAATAGTGTATAGACAAATTCTAATGAGAATCCCAGGACTTTAATAATAATAATAATTATAATAATAATAATAATAACAATAATAATAATAATTTTTAGCTACATGCAGTGGCACACACCTATAATCCCAGTGACTCAGGAGGTTGAGACAGGAGAATTGTAAATTCAAAGCCAGCTTCAGCAACCTAGAGAGGCCCTAAGCAACTTAGTGAGACTCTGTCTCAAAATTTAAAAAGGACTGAAGATGTGGATCACAGGTTGAGCACCTCTAGGTTCAAACCCTGATACATAATTAATTAAAAAATATAGAGAGAGAGTGTTGATTTTCTTGATGTAAATAGTCCCATCCTCACAGAATACAAGCTCCCAATTTTTTCAACTAGCTCCTAAAACTACTAGAAATCTAATAATTGTCAAAACTAATATTTTTCAGTAAAAGCCAGTTTCAGAACACCAAGAGAAAATATGTTGATGTTAAACAACCCAGAAAGCAGAAAACCAAAGATGGAAAAATTTGTATTTGTGACAATAAGATTCCAATCTATGCCTATTTATCTCCTTTACTAAAAATTTGATTTTCTTAGAATCAAAGCATCTTTAATTTTTATGTTGCTCTACACTTACCTATGTTAGAGCAATCCCTGGGAAATGACCACACGTGGAAATAGTACACATTGATCTTTTACATTTTCATTGCTTCTCTTTAATTTTTTTTTTGTTTGTTTGTTTCATGGTCACTGTTCAAGTTCAAGCCTTACAAAGCCAGGAATGTACAAGCAAAATCACCACTAGCACCTATTAGGTGCATATTATATGCAAGATCTCATAATGTAAGTTGTGGAAACCTCATCTCATTCCATCCTCACATAATTTTATAAGGTTGACACCTGCTTACTGGTGTCCACGTTGGGTACTCAGACTCAGTTTTACTGAGAAAATGCAGATTAGAACTGAGTTTTTTTTTTTTTTTTTGAGATCATGCACTTCAACCTGTAACTTTACTTCCTGTGGTAGTGTGTGTCTTGGATAGTAGCTACCATCATGAATTGCATAGTGTTTCTAGTACAGAAAATTCTCTTATGTACCATATTAGTACAGAAACTCACTGAGGTGAGGCAGTGCTTACAAGATGTCCCTTTTTTTGTAGAAGAGTTGTTTGAGTGATTAAAAACATACCATGCCATAATAAAAGGTAGTGTCCCTATCCCCCAGAAAGAAACATGAACAAAGTGTCTAACGATCACTATAGTTCTCAAGAGTGGGGAGGAACCCAGAAATTGTCTATCACATGCTCTTATTTCCTAGAGAACTTAACTGCGTTGCAAGAGCGGCTTGCCTTACTTCTTTCTATATATCACTTTCTCAGTGTCTGTTTCTCTTAGCATGATATCACTTCATCTCATAAGAAGTCTCATTATAAATATTAAATAAAGCAAGCATTTCAAAATATTAAGATTGCTATTTTGAGAGTTGTATTGAACTGAGAAAATATCGACATGGCAGGAGATATGGGGTCAATATTGATAGATGCTCCAATAAGACACATTTTATTTGGCCCATGTATCTTTTATATTTAGCTTTTGCATTTGATAACAAAACCAATCTACTTTAGGATTCTCAAGTCAACTTTTATGGGCAACGTTTTATGAGGAACTATGAAATGAACACATTGAAACCTTGTGTTGGTGCCAAGATATTAACAAATAAAGAAATGAAGACAATTTGGACTATAAGCCAATAGAATCAGCAAAAGGGTTGGCTTGGAATTGTCAGTGGGATTTAGAGAATCCAAATGTCTTTGGCTAACAAGACCAGTAATCTCCTGAATATCACTGGCTGCTGAAACTTGAAGTTTGACAAGATGCCAATATGAATGATTTTTTAAAAAAACTATTCAGACTTGCTTGTTGTCTAGATAGATATAGCAGGAAATAGAAACTCAAATTTTTGTTTGCTTGTATATTTTTTTAAATGCACTTGTTTTTGTTTGCTTAATTTCTTGTTGGCTGCATTAGAAATCATCTGTGTATATTTGTGAAAAGAATATTCTGTTCCCCTGGATAAAATATAAATATTTCCTTTCCTCCTGGGAGCAGGCACCAGACCAAGTTACTTCCAAATAGTGAGGCTCCATTTTCATATAGAAAAAGGAAAAACAATTTGTTGCTCTTGTCTTTATGAGGTTTTGTTTTGTTTTGAGTGAATAGGTTCTTCTTAATATACATTTGTGTATATTGTGACAGCAAAAAAATAATGGTAATGTAATAATAACTGTTCAGTAAAGCAGAATAGTAATAATTGTTCATAAGCTGGAAACTGAGTGAGACCAAAAGGAAGAATTGTCCAGAGGTGCTGGTGACTGACAGTATCTGGGACTGGGTTGAAGAAGAACCATTATAAGTAAAAGAGAACAAGTTCACTCAACATTATTCCTTCCTGATTACCTGCAGCTCTCTACTTGGTGTCCTTGAAAATCACACTTGGCTTGCTTTGGATGTTCAGCAGTCTTCCCATGAGTGGCAATGCTGTCCCAACCCCCGCCTGCAGCTTGCCAGGTAGCAACCTGATTATATACGCTGTTTCTCTGCAAAGCCTTCACCAGAGCATCTTTCAACCTAGGATTACTGTGAGGTCCAAGCAGAAACTGCACACCTAGCAATGTGATGGCATGAGTTTCAGTATTGGGGTGAAAGTGATCACTCTAGAGGCCTCCACTTAGGAGATTATGAATGGGCACCTTGCTTCAAAGGTAAGCATGCTGATTCATCTTTTAAAGACAGCATCCACCACTTTTGTTAGTTGTCCACAAAGAAAGAAGAAAAAAAAATGTGTTTGGTTTAAAAGCTGTCAAAACTGTAGGTTCTTCCTTCCTTTGATGTATGGGATTATGGAAGACACTGGAGGACTTGGAGAGAAAAAACAAGAGAGTTCAAAATAAGTCATAGTTTTGCTTCAAGAAGTTTCCTTGCATGAGTGGGGGCACTGTGCCTTGAAGGATTAGTGCAAAGCCATTGGGTCTTCCTCATGGAGGAAAATGCCTGGGCCAGCAGGCAGGAAGCCACATCTCCCCAGATGGAGATAAGAAGGTTACCCGGTTTAGCCTTTAAATACTGACTTAATGACTGATTACTGATTCCTAAAATGAGTAAGTCAGGAATTCCTTGAAAATTTCCATAACACTCTTTGAAATCAATGTATATGGAAATTTCTTCTATTCTATTTTAAAATTCATTAGATTTGATTTATGGGGGGGTCCTAATATTAACAATTTCTAATTAGTTATCTCAACTCCCTTGGATTTATTTTGTCTTCATTGTTGAAATAAATTTACATTTTCCATAATTTTTAATGTAATTTTTCTGAGACTAATCTCTAGATGCTTGACAGCTGATTTCACTGCTATTTGAAATGTGGAGATTTCAAGGTGTGGCCCTAGAGCATGTAATTTACACAGAGGAGAGTGTTGCTAATTTTCTATATTAATGGAATGTAATCATCATTGCCATTAATATTTCATGATATTTTTGAATAAGATTTTTCTATGAACAATCAAGATATTATTGAGAAAATAATGTGTTTCCATGTCACCATATTGAAAATATAAAAATATAAACCATATTCACAAATTGAAAAAGGAAATTTCCTATATTGACTGCTCCTTAATTATATTTATATATATAACTTACTTCAGACACGATCAAAGAAACACTGCTACTACATGCTAGATTCTTTTTTTCCCTCTCTCTTTCTGTGAGCAAAGTCCATATTATTAACCTGTACTTAAGACTATGTGTGCACAGCTTAAAAAGGCATATTTTTGACTAATTGAATTAAATCAAATGTTTAACCTTTTATCTTCAAATAAGTTCTTGAATGACAGAATATTCTATTTTCACAGAATCATTGTGGTGTTATGTAGACATAGTTTTGGGTAAAAGATGAAAAGATTTATAATATTAAAAATTCAATTTATTTACATGGAGTTTACAAAAAGTCATCTCAAAATTAGAATAAAATTCAGATTTGGCCTATTTAAATGTCCTTAATAATGACAATAAATGTAATAATGATATTGAGCATCACATTGTATCTCATGTAACCTATTTGCATTTAAAGAAATTGGGTCTTTTTGTCTGCCTATACCACTTCTCCCTCTGCCCCCTGTTTATAATAATATTATAATCACACTGAGAGCTCATCTGGAGAGTCCATGAAAACTTTCTTACTTACCAAATTACTTCATTTAATCACATCCGATCTTTCCCACCCCACTTCCTTTTATTTTATTTTATTTTTCAAATACATAAAGCAATACTCACAAGTTATAGGAATTAGGAGGTAGATAATTTGGGGGGACCATTTTCAAGTCACAGAAGGTATGAGTTTGACAATTGTATAAACTACAAAAGTTAAGAAAATGTAATTACTGCTAAAATAAAGTATTGTGTAAAGCATCATAGTATCATAAAAGTAAAAACAAATGATTTCTGGAAATAACAACAGTAAAACTCCAATGCACTGGGTCTTGAAGGAAGAGTAGGAGTTTGTAATTTTGAGAGTAGGAAGAAGAAAGTTTAAGCTTGGAGAACTGCATGAAAATAGGTCAGGATCTCTTCTTGTTAAGCAAAGGAAAAATGAATGAGTGAACTTTAATTCCAACTGCTAAACAAAAATATTTTATTGAGTCCCTATCATTGTTCACCTTTCAGAGGATACAAACTAATTTAAGTTATGGTATTTGTAAAAGTCCATAAACTTAGATTGTCCTTGGGGAAATAAGATGTGCATACATAGAACAAACAGAGAACAATATAATCAATATGTAATTATATTCTAACCTTTTGATATTTACTAGGACTTCAGGGATAAAAATGAATCACCAGGAAAGAGATTTATCTGGGGGAAAGGTGGATATGGATCATAAAAAAAAAAAAATGGGTAGAATTTGAACATGTAAACAAGTTAGAATGTGCAGGGTCACTAAGCCAAAGAGAGAACATGAGTTAAAGCAAGAATGGAAACTGTGAAGTGAACAAGAGACCCACAACACAATTGAATAACTGCAAATGAGAGTGGATATGTTCAAATGCAATCCCGCTATTGAAGGATTTAAGAACATAGAAACGTGTCTCCTGGAAGGTGTCCTCAAACAGTGCTGGCCATGTGGACACTTGCATTCCTGCTGTAGAGTTTAGACTGTGTAGCTATTATCACACATAAACAAGCCAAAACTGAAACAGAGAACAGCTTTGGCATCCCTCAAATGGTGAACTCAGCCCTTACTGAGAAACAGAAATTGACACAGATTTGGAAAGAGACAGGAAGGAAGAAATTTTGCTTTTAATGAGTCCCTATCATTGCACGGAATGTACCCAGTGTGTGACACTCTGGAAAGAGAGTCACTTAAATGATTGATCCAGACCACTGCTGGATCATCTTGTCCATGGTGATTTTTATTGACTGACAATGAGCTGAGAGAGAAACACTGAGGAGGAACTTGCATAGCATGCTGATTTTCACCCAGTGCACGCACCAACACACAAACAAATACACACACAAGCACATATACATGCTTACACATGTTTTCCTTGGCCTTGATCAGTTGGAACATAAGTGTAATACTTTTGGCCTGTCTACTTTAGTACAGTTGATAAGATAATATTTACAAACTGTTCTGAGAAGCATGGAAGTTTTTCAACTAATAACAAATATTTTCCAGACATGACATTTGATTTGAAAGGTTTGAAAATTATCCATGTACACATAAGAAGTTATTGTAAGCAAATGATACAATTTCAATATTCAGGAAATAGAGATAGAGCTGCCTTTATGTCTCCCTTCTGCATATCCTTTTTGTTGATTTTACACATATTTCAGAATTGATTACAAAGCAAGCAATGTTTGAGGATATGACATTTAATTTTGTTCTGTTTTCAATTATGGATGGAAGCAGTTTATGACCCTTGTGCATTCATTCATTCATTTATGAAAACATATACAACTTTTCCTGCCTGCCTTTGTTCCAACCACATTTGTCTCAAGGGCATGCTGTGCTTTAGACACTGTATTAGACTCTAGGGACCTATAATCCCAAAGGCAGGGTCTCTCTTCTTAAGGTCACAACATCTTGTGAACATAGATGCAAAACAGAAATGTTTGTATAAATATAAAAACTGTGCAATAAAATGGTTAACTGATAGCATTATTGGAAATTTTGAATTGCTTCGTCCTTCTCAGGCATCAGGGAGACCTCAGAGGAGATGTGAGCAGCTATTGAATGAAAAGAGACTCTTCTAGGAAAGCAAAGGATAAGGAGAATTACACAATACAATAGACACTAGTATGGCCCTATGTATAAAGGTGGCTCTATAACCAATGTGATCCTGCAATCTGTACATGTGGAAAAATAAGATTATGTACCCCATTTGAAACAAATGTATGATATGTCAAGATCACTGTAATGTTTTGAGCAACTAATAAAAAAATTTAAAAAAAAGAAAACTGAGAATGATAAACATTGCAGATGCATGCAATAATAAGGCAGATTTGGAAATCTTTAAGTCTTTGATACAATATCTGGGTAAATTCCAAGCTGAAAAGTCATGAGATAGAACTTGTTTAAAAACAGAATTGTGTGTTCCTGGCTTCACAGGGACCCAGTGGAGTGTAGCATTGTCAGATTTGTATTTAAATGCATCTTTACCAAAGAAGTCCAACTAACACCAACAGAATAAGGGTCTCTATAAATTCAGTGAAGGATCATGTTAAAATATCCCTAGAAGGCATACCGTGTGTTATGGTGATTAGAATTCACCAGTGCCTACCACAGTTCTAATGCTAACTCCTGCACCAATGTATCAGGAGTTGGTGGATGCGGGTAGAGGCTGGGATTTCATTTCTCTTTTCCTTTTCTGGAGGGTTGGTCCCACCG